>NC_058084.1:296469105-297704210 GCF_014858855.1 Bufo gargarizans | reverse complement strand
AAATCTTATTATGAAAAAGTAGTTTGATTGACTGATCATTTTGAGACTTCCACCAGGAGAAAGGAAGAAAAATGGATGCTTACATGACCCTGGCAGGAAGTGTGTGGGGGGCTTTCCCTGATTAGCTCAGCCAATCAGGGGTAGCATCAGACAGGGAGATGTTTGTGCAAAATGAACAGATGTCATTCTGTATTGAGCTGTTAATGAGGGTGTATGGGTCTATGCAATGGCTGACAAAAAACTATTTTACACAAAAGCACAAGTATCTCTTTTAGTGTTACAGGGGTAGACAGTGTAGAGACAGAATAGAAATAAATTATAGTGTAGAATACTACGGGCTATTTAGCAAAAGCAGTTTCAGAGAGTGAGGGTCTAGGTGGGGCACAGTCAGTGCTTAATAATGAAGGCGCTGCAGAAGCTCATAGCAGTTTTGTGTTACAAAACCAGCCACCTGCATGATAAAGTATTCATTGTTTCTCATTTGAACACAATTTGTTTTCAACACTTCAAGCTTCTATACATTATTACTGCCAGCACAGTGCCCCAATAACATTCTGATGATGAACAACTGCACATTTTTATTTCAGTGCATTATATCTGTCTAGTTTTATTAAACATGTTGCGTTATAGCACAAGCATTTGAAGGCATTTAATTGTGTATTAGATGGCTCACTCCTCCTCTCACAGCAGGATGATGTGGAGGTCATTTCTAAGTCTGATACTGTGATCTGGAGTATGAAAGATAAAAGAGAGTTTGAGGGTTAATCGGATCTAGTGGAACTGAATCCAGAAGACCCGAAAGACTTGAGGCACCAGAGGATGGTGGGAGTAAGCGTGAAGGAGACAGACTAGTATAGAGGCTGCTCAGGGGTTTATCATGCAGACCCAATTGTCTGCATGTGTAGGACAAGTGGGATAGGAGGAGATACGAGGGTTAATGGGTGGTGAAATCCCACCCAAAACCACTTATTCCTGAAAACTCCAAATGAGCACCAATATCCTGTATATAGTTTATATATATATATATATATATATATATATATATACATATATAAAAACTTGGATTTCTATTGAGTAGTCTATATAATGGTAGAAACACTTTGTGCAATAGATGTGGCGTGGGTAGGTGTCCAGGGAACCGTTTTTTTCAGGATAAGCATAATACACCTGTAAACCTTACACCCCACCAGCCTGGATCACTTCTAGGATATTACATGATGAAGGCAGCCAATCACAAAGGGGCTTCTGTTCAGTTGTCTTTATTGCAGTATAAAATCTGGCTCAACGCGTTTCGGGACAGGCACGTCCCTTCATCAGGAGCATATGGCATATAGTATACATGTATGGGGTATTTATACCCCGAGGGGAATGAGAAAAAGACCGCCAAAAATATGTGGGAGGATCCTTCTCTGCAGAGGTCCTGGCAGTCCGGAGGCAGAAGTGCTGGATTGTGGTGGTGCGCATGACCGGAAGGGTGCGCGATGATGCACATGACCGAAACTGGTGCATGTTAGTCTGGAGCGCATCCATAGCTTGTGCACATGCCCAGGAAATTTGAGCATAGCGCTTCTTCCTGGAGTGACTTGGTGGCTTGTGCGCAGGTCTGGAAGTTGAGTTTCGTTGAGGGTGCGTTCCAAGCTGGAACGCATGTTAATTTTCTGGCCCATGTTGTTTCCTTAGTTGCTGGGTCTCTATATATCTTTACGAGGATACCAATGTCACAAATTTGTTGTTGGGGCATATAAAGGAGTCTCTTTAGTAAAAGAATGGTTGTGGTGGGGTTTTCTGGGAGTTTTTTTGAGGTGAGACGGAAGGGGGAGAAACATAAAAGATGAGTAGAATAAAGATAGATATTCTGATTGCCTCATTTTTTTCTCTCTTTTTTTTTCCATATTTTTATATATGGTCCCGATGTGTATATAATGTAGGTGTACAAGTACAATGATGGTCATGGGATCCATACAAGTCATGGGATCAATAAAATAAGGGTCTAAAATGGTGCAAAAGGGTTGGATCTAGGGACTAGGGATGTGGTTTGGGGTTCTTGAGTTCAAGCTATACCCTGACAATGTATGTTGCGATATTATGTATACTATACTAACTATTATATTGGGCCATGTATCCTTTCCCGCAAAGCTCAGCCCCTTCCGCAGTAAGTCCCATCCCATTTTGAGCTGGTAAGGTGAAAATTACTGAAAGCCTAGCTGCACTAAATGGCACCATAATTGTGCCAATTGTGCCACTTTTTTGCCAGAATGTAAGGCTCTATTACATTAGTGATGGACGAACATCTGCCGGGACGGTTCACGAAAGCGATCGTGCAAACACAATCAAATGTCCTCTAACCGCAAGTTTGCCACGGGTCCCATTCATTTTAATGACAGGCGAACCTGAAAAACCTTCAGCTCATATTTGCAGGCAAGAAATAATTACTAGAAGTGCACAAATAGTCCCACAACATGGACAGTGACATGCCAGATGTATTATTAGAATTTGCGATCTCCATTCATTATTTTTTTCAATGCAAAATATCGGCAATATAATTTTTGCATACGCGCATGCGCACACCAGTTATAATATTTGTTTCCAATACCGGTTGAGGGAACGCAGCAAAACAGCAAACAAATGCTGCAGTACCCAAATGCACTATATAGAAAGTATATTATTGGTATACACCCCGCTTCAATCAATTTTTGGGGGGCCAACTGGTAAATCACACCAATAGAAATTACTGATTCCAATAGCGTTTGTCACTCTGTAGAGCTGCAGTAACACAACAAAACTGCAAACAAATGCTGCACTACCCAAATGCACTATATAGAAAGTATATTATTGGTATATAACACCCCACTTCAATCAGTTTTTTTGGGGGGCGAATGGTATATCACACCAGTAATAATTATTTTTTCTAATAGCGTTTCTCACTGTGTAGCTGTAGTATTGCTGCAGAACTGCTCACCACTGCTGCACAATACAAATCCACTATAATATGCTTTCTATGTTAGTATATTATAAGTGTATTACACCCCTCTGTACTGCACACCTATCAATAGTACACCTATACCAGTCCTTAAAAAGACTTTTGTGGCCCTATTTGATAGCGTTTTTGTCCCTAACAGCCTGTTCCTGCTCCACACAGCAACCTCTCCCTACACTGACAAAAGACTGAATGTAAAATGGCAGCCAGATCAGGTTTATTTATAAGGTAGGGGGTATGTCCATGTGCTGAAACGTCTCAATTGGCTGTCCTGTACCACCTGATAAATGTGTCATGGGTCAAAATTCTTCACAATGTAAAAGAATATGGTGGGCGCGAATATCGCCATATGTTCGCATGTTCGGCGAATTGCGAATGAGCAAAGTTTGCCGTGAACCGACCTCCGGGTGAACCGCAAGGCCATCACATTACATTACATTAGTAAAAGTAGGCCAATATGTGTAATATACAACCTTTACAGGTGAGAAACCTTTGTATACACAAGCTCTGAAAGAATATGTGGGTCCTAAATGTATTTCACTATGTGTGCCAGCCTTTTTTTACTTTATTCTCTAGTACAAGAAATGCTCAGCTAATGATTTTAATTGCTTGCCATAGGCAAAAATGTCAGCTTTTTTCTTAGTGCTAATAATTCTTTAAGTTATTTTTGGACAGTAAGCCTTTTACTAATGTTTAAATGATATGTGGGAGTTAGTCTGCCAGGTTTTCTTCTCGTACAGGCCTACATGATTCATGTGTCCAACTGAAAATCTACTGTATATTCTAAATGTTTCTGACTATAAATATGCCAGCTATACTGTTTGGTGTCAATGCATTTTGGTTTGGCTCATAGATGAATATACAGTATATGACTGGGGGGCAGGGCCGGTGCAAGGAATTTTGCCAACACAAGCGAAGCTACATTTTGGCGCCCCCCCTCACAGCTCATCTGGCCCTGGTCCCGTCTGCAGCAGCTGGCTTCTCCTCTGTGTGGTCCTGGTATCTTCTCTCTGCTTCAGACATTATTATTCGCTGGTTTGAGGACCATATTTTTCGCCCTCTAAGACGCATCTAGGTTTTAGAGGAGGATAATAAGAAAAAAATATTTTCCATTACACCTCAGGTCAGACCAGCAATCAGACCCCCAATGTTAATCAGACCTTAGATCAGACATCAGCCCCCATCCATCAGACCCCCATGTCAGCCATCATGCTGCTATGTCAGCTATTAGCCTCCCATTTCAGCCATCAGCCCCCATTCATCAGCCCCCCCATGTAAGCCATCATGCCCCCATGTAAGCCATCATGCCCCTATGTCAGTCATCAGCCCCCCATGTCAGCCGTCATGCCCCCATGTAAGCATCATGCCCCCATGTCAGCCATCAGCCCCCATGTCACATTTCTCCCCCTCCATGTCAAATCACCCCCTATGTCACATCAGCCCTCCATGTCACATTTCTCCCCCTCCATGTCACATTTTTCTACCCTCCCCCAGGGTGCGCCCTAAGGCAGCCGCTTGGTCTGCCTTATGGTAGCACTGGCCCTGCTGGGGAGGGCAACAGAGGACAGCTCCCATAGCACCTGTAAGTATTCCAACCAGAAAGAAACATTAAGTGAGAATAAAAGAGGATAGAAACAGAATTGTACACAGTATATCAGTATATACATTTATTGATTTATTAAGGGAATTGTCCCATAAAAATAAATTTAGCACATGGATCTGAATACTTTTGCAATTACATGTAATTAAACATTTGGTATATCCATTGAGTTATTCAATGACATCTATATGTCTAGCACCACTTGCTGTTTGTTATTTTTCTTATTTCTCTGTCCACGTCTCGGAGATGGATGTGCGTGCTCAGTTCCACCAGCCCTATCTTCTGTTAGATGATGTGACAATTACAGGAGGATAGCTGCAGCAGAAAGGACAAGCCCCTGAAAAAGGATCCCCTCTAAGCTAACAGCTTAAACTAAACCCAACAGAACAATTGGAGCAATGAATGGGGAGATCTCTGGATCCATGTGAGGTACAGGGCTGGTTAGAAATAGATTATCATGTACTATGTGATGTCTTTAATGTAAAAAAAAAAAAATATATATATATATATATATATATATCTTCAAAAAATATCTCAATACAAATACTTTTTATATCCAGTATGATTCAACTCAAAACTATGTTCTAACATATTTTACACTTCAAGAAAGTGTTTTACAAAAAAAGAAAAATCATGTATTTTTGAAAAAGTAGCGTCATGGGCAATTCACAAACGTCTTGTTTGATTTGTGGCAAATGACTGGACTGCAAATTGCAAGGCTATTTATAAATAATTATATTCAATATACACTTATTGACAAAAAATGACACATCAAAAAGAAGTTGTTGAAATCAAATGAAACTTTTTAAGTGTGAAATTAATGATGAAACATATAAGTGATTACAATATTAGATCAAAAGGATGTTTATTGAGAAACACTGTGCAACTCAAAGGAGGCTCCCTAGTACACTGTTAAGCCACCTCAAGCATGCATACAAGATCAGATATGTTTGGGCATGGAGGCATACATTTTCTTTCTATAAAGTATTCTGCCCAACATTTGCCCATAGATGTTGCAGCTGGGCCTGTAGAACCTTGAAAACTCATAGGTTGCTGAAGCTGGCATCCCAGATGGTCCCATAAATGTTTGATTAGTGTAAAATTCGGCTATTGGGCAGGCTAAGAAGATGTTTAAATCCGGCAGCTACATTCCTGGGAAAGCCTTGCTGTTTGTGGATGAGCAGTAAGCACTCTGGTGAAAAATGCCAATTGGAAGCCTTTCCATGAGAGGGTGAGGGATGGGAAACACATCTGGATATGTGTTTCCCATCCCTCAGGCACAGATTCCATTTATAAAGGTCCTTCTAGACCAAAACGTCTGTAAATGATGAGTGGCTTATATGACTAAGTTGGTTACACTGTATGGAAAGGATATGACTTTGATTAAAAGCATTTGATAAATACTCCTGGAGTGCCATAGAACTTTTGCACTTTATCGTTGATGCTTGTCCTCCATGTGTATCCAGATATAATTTAAAGGAGTGCAGATCCCATAAACCTATTGCCATGAGAGGCAGCACACGTGACCCCAAGATGTCCTGCACATACCACTAAACTGTTAGTGTCCCTCATATCACTACTTGGTGTGACCGATTGTTGTATGCAATGGCTAACCAGATCATCACCCCAGCAGTTGAGTCAGTACAAATGTAATGAGTCACCTTATAACAAAGGTAGGATTGAAGAGCTCACCACCAGGCCTCCATATTGGAACCAACTGTCATTAGATCCCAAAAATAACCTGGGGTGTGCAATGAAGATGCCACCCGTGTCTGGACGGTGGACAATAAAACTGTGGGAGCTGCTTGTGTAATTTCCCCCATTTTTCCCTTTTTCAAATCATGGAGTACAGCATCGCATGACAGCGACTCCTATTAAAGATATAAAAAGTCTATATTCACACAACAGTGATGAAAAAGTCCCTTAGAAAAGTTTAAGAACGTCTTTTCATGGATATCTGTCTGAAAAACAACTATTAAACATGGCCTCCTTGACTCTATGGGGGCTGTCGGAACATTAAAATGAACATAATAGGATAGCCCTCTCATCACTCCCGCTGTATGATGAGGTTGCAGCGCTATTGACGTCACATTCATTGTTCACATGGTCTATATGTGGATTATTTCCATTCAAGTGAATGGTACTGGGCTGCAATTCCAAGTACAGCTGCTATACACTTTAAAGAAGCACCTCCACAAAACATTTTATTCTCTGACCTGTTAGAAAGGTACACACTGTAAATTGTAGTGAATTTAATCTTCTCACCACTATCTGTATTTACGAGTTGCGGCCTCTTCAAACAGCTGATTGGTGGTGATCCTGAGTAGAAATGAGTGAAATTTCCAAAAATTTGCTTGGTTCCGAATTAATTTGTCACAAAGCGCATTAAATCAGCTATATCACAGCCTGCAGGCAGAGTGTATATCAGGGTACATTGCTGGGAATTGAAGCAACATGGATACCTAGTCCTCTCTGGTAGTGAAACAATTACTGTGACAGACAGGTGGACATCCCAATAACTCAATTACGAGAATAAAGGCATAATATAATTTTTGGTCTGTTAAACAAGGTGGACACCCCAATAACAGTAGAACAAGACAGGTTATTCACCCCAATTTGAGAATCAAGGCCTAATCTATTAACCACTTCAGCCCCGCTAGCTGAAACCCCCTTCATGACCAGGCCACTTTTTACACTTCGGCACTACACTACTTTCATCGTTTATCGCTCAGTCATGCAACTTACCACCCAAATGAATTTTACCTCCTTTTCTTCTCACTAATGGAGCTTTCATTTGGTGGTATTTTATTGCTGCTGACATTTTTACTTTTTTTGTTATTAATCAAAATGTAACGATTTTTTTGCAAAAAAATGACATTTTTCACTTTCAGCTGTAAAATTTTGCAAAAAAAACGACATCCATATATAAATTTTTCACCAAATTTATTGTTCTACATGTCTTTGATAAAAAAAAAATGTTTGGGCAAAAAAAAAATGGTTTGGGTAAAAGTAATAGCGTTTACAAACTATGGTACAAAAATGTGAATTTCCGCTTTTTGAAACAGCTCTGATTTTCTGAGCACCTGTCATGATTCCTGAGGTTCTGCAATGCCCAAACAGTAGAAAAACCCCACAAATGACCCCATTTCGGAAAGTAGACACCCTAAGGTATTCGCTGATGGGCATAGTGAGTTCATAGAACTTTTTATTTTTTGTCACAAGTTAGCGGAAAATGATGATGATTTTATTTTTTATTTTTTTTCTTACAAAGTCTCATATTCCACTAACTTGTGACAAAAAATAAAAAATTATAGGAACTCACCATGCCCCTCACAGAATACCTTGGGGTGTCTTCTTTCCAAAAAGGGGTCACTTGTGGCGTAGTTATACTGCCCTGGCAATTTAGGGGTCCAAATGTGTGAGAAGAACTTTGCAATCAAAATGTGTAAAAAATGACCGGTGAAATCCGAAAGGTGCACTTTGGAATATGTGCCCCTTTGCCCACCTTGGCATCAAAAAAGTGTCACACATGTGGTATCGCCGTACTCAGGAGAAGTTGGGGAATGTGTTTTAGGGTGTCATTTTACATATACCCATGCTGGGTGAGAGAAATATCTTGGCAAAAGACAACTTTTCCCATTTTTTTATACAAAGTTGGCATTTGACCAAGATATTTTTCTCACCCAGCATGGGTATATGTAAAATGACACCCCAAAACACATTCCCCAACTTCTCCTGAGTACGGCGATACCACATGTGTGACACTTTATTGCAGCCAAGGTGGGCAAAGGGGCACATATTCCAAAGTGCACCTTTCGGATTTTGCAGGCCATTTTTTACACATTTTGATTGCAAGGTACTTCTCACACATTTGGGCCCCTAAATTGCCAGGGCAGTATAACTACGCCACAAGTGACCCCATTTTGGAAAGAAGACACCCCAAGGTATTCCGTGAGGGGCACTGCGAGTTCCTAGAATTTATTTTTTTTTGTCACAAGTTAGCGGAAAATGATGATTTTTTTTTTCTCTTTTTTCCTTACAAAGTCTCATATTCCACTAACTTGCGACAAAAAATAAAAGATTCTAGGAACTCGTCATGCCCCTCACGGAATACCTTGGGGTGTCTTCTTTCCAAAATGGGGTCATTTGTGGGGTAGTTATACTGCCCTGGCAATTTAGGGGCCCATATGTGTGAGAAGTACTTTGCAATCAAAATGTGTAAAAAATGGCCTGCAAAATCTGAAAGGTGCACTTTGGAATATGCGCCCCTTTGCCCACCTTGGCATCAAAAAAGTGTCACACATCTGGTATCACCGTACTCAGGAGAAGTTGGGGAATGTGTTTTGGGGTGCCATTTTACATATACCCATGCTGGGTGAGAGAAATATCTTGGCAAAAGACAACTTTTCCCATTTTTTTATACAAAGTTGGCATTTGACCAAGATATTTTTCTCACCCAGCATGGGTATATGTAAAATGACACCCCAAAACACATTCCCCAACTTCTCCTGAGTACAGCGATACCAGATGTGTCACACTTTTTTGCAGACTAGATGCGCAAAGGTGCCCAAATTCCTTTTAGGAGGGCATTTTTAGACATTTGGATCCCAGACTTCTATTGGGTCTTTAGGGCCCCTAAAAAGCCAGGGCAGTATAAATACCCCACATGTGACCCCACTTTGGAAAGAAGACACCCCAAGGTATCCAATGAGGGGCCTGGAAAGTTCATAGAAATTTATTTTTTTTCGCAAAAGTTAGCGGAAATTGATTTTTTTTTGTTTTTTCTCACAAAGTCTCACTTTCCGCTAACTTAGGACAAAAATTTCAATCTTTCATGGACTCAATATGCCCCTCAGCAAATACCTTGGGGTGTCTTCTTTCCAAAATGGGGTCAGTTGTGGGATGTTTGTACTGCCCTGGCATTTGAGGGTCTCCGCAATCATTACATGTATGGCCAGCATTAGGAGTTTCTGCTATTCTCCTTATATTGAGCATACAGGTAATGAGATTTTTTTTTCCGTTCAGCCTCTGGGCTGAAAGAAAAAAATGAACGGCACAGATTTCTTCATTCGCATCGATCAATGTGGATGAAAAAATCTCTGCCAAAAAAAAAAAATGGAGGGGAAAGGCGGCTGCCAGGACATAGGAGCTCCGCCCTACATCCATACCCACTTAGCTCGTATGCCCTGGCAAACCAGATTTCTCCATTCGCATCAATCGATGTGGATGAATAAATCATTGCCGGGATTTTTTTTTGTTTTTTTGTTTTTTTTATATATATATATACAAAGTGTTTGCCAAAGCATAGGAACGCCGCCTCCTCCTCAGCTCGTATGCCTTGGCAAACGTATCTGTCACTGCAGAGGAGAAAATCCCGTCTTGCAGCGCCGCATACACCGACTTGCGTGTAATCTGACAGCAGCGCAATGCTTCTGTCAGAATGCACATCGGTGCTGCAGCTAGTAGATCGGTTGGTCCACCTGGAAGGTAAAAAGACAAAAAAAAAAAAAAAGAAAAAACCAGGCCACAACGCAATAATTTTATTAACTTTGGAACAGAACATGTAACTTTAACTTTTTGAACTAAACATTAACGTGTTTGCTTACTGGTGTTTTTTTTTTTTTTTTTACCTTTATAGAACAAACCTCTCCTTCCCCATGGGTCAATGTGCAAAGCGCAAATCGCCCAAAGATGTGGCGAAGTGCGTTATGCACTTTGTCCCATGTGAAAGGAGACGTTTGCAGCAGCTGTGAGTGAATGGGCCCTAATAGCCCTGTGTGCCTATCCTGGTGAGATGATCCCTATGCTAGGTGTACCTGTGTGTGGTACTTTCAGAAACACTCCCCTAAGCATAGGGCAGGGTGGTCAGGACAGTCAGGACAGAAATAGCGGGTGTCACGCCTTATTCCACTCCTGCTACAGACACGACATCTTTTTCGGGGTGACGGGTGGGTTGAGGTACCAGCAACGACATTGGGGAAATGTCGCTCGTGTAGACGGCTAACTACACTGGTGGATGGGGCCACGTAACCTCCTGGATACAGGAGGTTCTCGATGATCTCTTCCTGAAATTTGAGGAATGATCCAGTTCTCCCAGCCTTACTGTAGAGAACAAAACTATTGTACAGAGCCAATTGAATTAAATATACAGACACCTTCTTATACCAGCGTCTGGTTCTGCGGGAAACTAAATACGGAGACAACATCTGGTCATTGAAGTCCACCCCTCCCATGTGGAGGTTATAGTCGTGGACTGAGAGGGGCTTTTCAATGACACGGGTTGCTCGCTCAATTTGTATTGTCGTGTCTGCGTGAATGGAGGAGAGCATGTAAACGTCACGCTTGTCTCTCCATTTCACCGCGAGCAGTTCTTCGTTACACAGTGCGGCCCTCTGCCCCCTTGCAAGACGGGTGCTAACGAGCCGTTGGGGGAAGCCCGCGCGACTAGTTCGCGCGGTACCACAGGCGCCAATCCGTTCTAGAAACAAATGCCTAAAGAGGGCCACACTTGTGTAAAAATTGTCCACATAAAGATGGTACCCCTTGCCGAATAAGGGTGACACCAAGTCCCAGACTATCTTCCCACTGCTCCCCAGGTAGTCAGGGCAACCGACCAGCTCCAGGGTCTGATCTTTTCCCTCATAGACACGAAATTTGTGTGTATAGCCTGTGGCCCTTTCACAGAGCTTATACAATTTGACCCCATACCGGGCGCGCTTGCTTGGGATGTATTGTTTGAAGCCAAGGCGCCCGGTAAAATGTATAAGGGACTCGTCCACGCAGATGTTTTGCTCAGGGGTATAAATATCTGCAAATTTCAGGTTGAAATGGTCTATGAGGGGCCGAATTTTGTGGAGCCGGTCAAAAGCAGGGTGGCCTCTGGGACGGGAGGTGCTGTCATCACTAAAGTGCAGGAAACGCAGGATGGTCTCAAATCGTGTCCTGGACATAGCAGCAGAGAACATGGGCATGTGATGAATCGGGTTCGTGGACCAATATGACCGCAATTCATGCTTTTTTGTCAGGCCCATGTTGAGGAGGAGGCCCAGAAAAGTTTTAATTTCGGAAACTTGGACTGGTTTCCACCGGAAAGGCTGGGCATAAAAGCTTCCCGGGTTAGCGGTTATAAATTGTGTGGCATACCGGTTTGTCTCTGCCACAACTAAGTCTAAGAGCTCCGCAGTCAAGAACAGCTCAAAAAATCCCAGGGCCGAACCGATCTGAGCTGTCTCAACCCGAACTCCAGACTGGGCGGTGAAAGGGGGAACTACAGGTGCGGCTGAAGTTGGGGACTGCCAATCAGGGTTTGCCAGCACCTCTGGGATTCTAGGGGCTCTACGGGCTCGTCTTTGCGGTGGCTGCGACGGGGTCACTACTGCACGTGCCACCGTACCAGCTTCAACTGCCCTTCTGGTGCTCGCTACTTCACCATGTTCTACGGCAGTGCTGGTACTAGGTCCAGGAAGGGCTGGGCTGCTGGTGTATGCCTCACCACGTAATACGACAGCACCAGCCCCACTCTGCTGCTCTTGAAGCGGATCCTGCGCAACCTGCGGTCTAGCGACACGGGGCCGGGTACGCCTGCTGCTATCAGGGACCTCAGCCTCCTCGTCCGAACTTTGGGTCAGAGAGCCACTGCTCTCTACAGGTTCGTATTCTGACCCGCTGGATTCATCAGATGAGGGTTCCCACTCCTCATCCGACTGGGTCAGAAGCCTGTAGGCCTCTTCAGAAGAATACCCCCTGTTAGACATGTGGGCAACTAAATTTAGGGGTATTCCCTGAGACTACCCAAGAAAAAAAAAGCAAGCCTGTCTTACAAATGGGAGACTAGCGAAGTACCGGAGGCCGCTGCGGTTGATAAAAAATATCAAAACTGATTTTTTTATCGCCGCAGTGCGTGTAAAGTGAATGTGCAGTGATCAAAAAAAAATATTTTTTTGTCACTGCGGTGGGGCGGGCGTGGGCGAACGCACGTGTGGGCGACCGATCAGGCCTGATCGGGCAAACACTGCGTTTTGGGTGGAGGGAGAACTAAATGACACTAGTACTATTATAGATCTGACCGTGATCAGTTTTGATCACTTCCAGATACTATAAAAGTACAAATGCTGATTAGCGATACGCTAATCAGCGAATAACGGACTGCGGTGCGGTGGGCTGGGCGCTAACCGATCCCTAAACTACCTAACCAAGGGGCCTAAACTATACTGAAACCTAACGGTCAATACCAGTGAAAAAAAAAAGTGACAGTTTGCACTGATCACTTTTTTCCTTTCACTAGTGATTGACAGGGGCAATCAAAGGGGTGATCAAAGGGTTAATTGGGGTGATCTGGGGCTAGTATGTGGTGTAGTGGGTACTCACAGTGATGTGTGCTCCTCTGCTGGAACCAACCGACCAAAAGAAGGAGCAGAGGAGCAAAGCAGCCATATAACCCCATCATATTTACTAATATGTGGGGTTAAATGGCTGCTGATTGGTTTTTTTTGAAAATCAGCAACCTGCCAGCCAATGATCGTGGCCGGCAGGCTGCTGACGAAATACTCTGCAGCGAAATGCCGGCCCGCGATGCGCATGCGCGGGCCGGCTGTGACGTAATCTCGCGTCTCGCGAGATGACGCACGGATGCGTCCAGGAGGAATAAATCAACCACCTCCCGGACGCATCCGTGCGTTATGCGGTCGGGAGGTGGTTAAAAATTGTGGACACCCCAATAACAGTAAAAATAGATAGCCTATTCAGCCCAATAACAGTTACATTATGCAGCTTATTCACCCCAACTTGAGAATCAAGGCCTAATGGAATTGCATATATAATAAACAAGGTGGACACCCCACTAACAGTAGAACAAGACAGGTTATTAGCCCCAATTTTAGAATGACTGTAAAATTATACAGGTTGTTCACCCTGATTTGAGAATTGAGGTTCAACCCATACAGTACCAGCGCCAAAACTGTACGGCGCTGCAGACTGTGTTTAAAATGCCAGCGCTCTACAGCTACAGCACACTGATCGGGTGGGCGCAGGAGCTGGGCCCGCCCGATCAGCTGCAGGGGTCTGGCAGTCACTGATAGCCGGACCCCTGCTGTATGCGCCGGCATCAGTGATAGCACAGATGCCGACGCATTAAACCTTGCAATGCAGCGGTCAGCACTGGGAAAACGATGGCTGGGAAGGTAACCTGATGCCTTTCTTAGACATTGTGGCTGCCTTCCCTGTAAGCCTGTGATATTCCAGTTCCCTAGATCTCACAGGCAAACAGGTTGAAGTGTTTTACAGTGTGTAAGGCTAGGTCTACACAACGACATTTGTCGAGCGACATTTTGTTGCACTAATGTCGCGCGACAATTTTTATAATGGCAGTCTATGGTGTTGCACTGTAACATGTGACATGCTGCGACTGCGATGCAACAGTCACAGAAAATCCATTTGAGATGGATTTTTTGGCGACACCATAGACTGCATTATAAAAATTGTTGCGCGACATTGGTGCAACAAAATGTTGCACTACAAATGTTGCAGTGCAGTTGTGCACTATCTGTCGCATGACTTATTGTCGCGCGACAAATGTCGTTGTGTAGACCTATCCCAACACACTTACAGCAAATGCATTACAACACAAATATATTGTAATGCATTGTAGAGGGGATCTAACCTCCAAAAGTTGAACTCCCACAGTGGGACAAAGAATAAAGTTAGAAAAAAAGTGAAAAAAAAAGTTTAACACAATAAAAAATTAAAGTTTCAAGTAATTTTTTTTTTATAAAATGCCCTTTTCCCAAAATTAATTAAAAAAAAATTGTAAAAAAAAGGTAGAAATATTATGTATCACCACATAGGTGAATGCTGAAAAAAAAAAAAAGCTATGCCAAAACCTTGCCTAACAAAAAGTATAATACCAAGTGATTAAAAAGTCTTATGTACCCCAAAATGATACCAATAAAAATGTCACCTCATCCCGCAAAAAGTGAACCCCCGCATAAGACAATCATTCAAAAAAATAAAAAAATGGCACCCATAAACCAATCCATCATAATCTGTGCTTCAAAAGCCATCTGACGCTCCTTCCGTTCTGAGTCCTGCCATGTGCCCCCACAGCAGTTTACCACTACCTATTGGTTGTTGCCGTATTCAAGAGAAAATGGATAACAAATTATGGGGTACTTTTTCTCCTGTTACCCCTTGTGAAAATAAAAACTATTGTGCTAAAGTAACATTTTATTGGAAGAAATGAAAAATGTAGTTTTCATAGCCAAGTGTTTCCAAATTCCGTAAAACTCTTGGTGGTTTAAAAGTGGTGGTTAAAGTGCTCAGTACCTCCCTTAATATATTCTTTGCCCCTTTGCAGATGAGCATGTCCGGATTATGTCCGACTAAACCATTTAGTTTTGTTTGCGATTGCGTTCAGCATATAGAACATGCTGTGATTTTCACGCAACGCAAAAGTGACATGTGAAAACCACCACTCCTGTATATATCTGTAAAGAATAAATCAAGGCAACTGGACGTACTGTAGATTTCTTGAAAATGTTTCACTCGTTCTTCCAACGAGCTTTCTCAATTCTGAGTGATTGTACAAAAAATTCTGTACACAGACCAATTTAAATGAAAGGGTCCGGATGACGTGTGAGAGCAATGTGTTTGCATCACGCATTGCACCCATGCGGAATTCTCGCTCGTGTGAAAGGGGCCTTTAAGGGGTGTAGTTTCTAAAATTGGGGTCACATTTTGAGGGTTTCCACTGTAGGGGTACATCAGGGTGTGTTCAAATACAAAATGGTGCCTAAAATCCATTCTAGCAAAATCTGCCTCCAAAATCCATATGGCACTCCTTTCCTTCTGACCACTGCCACCTGCCCATAGAGCAGTTTACCACCACATACGGGGTATTTATGTAAATTGCAGAATCAGAGTAATGTATATTGAGGTTTATTTAGCTGTTAACCCTTGTTGTGTTGCAAGAAAAAATTGATAAACAAAAAAAAATTACCCCAAAAAAAATTTGCAAAATTTCACCTGCATTTTATTTTCATTTTTGTGGAACTCCTGAAGGGTTAGCAATGTTTGTAACATCAGTTTTGAATAAGTTGAAGGGTGTAGTTTCTAAATTGAGTTTATTTATGGGAGGTCTCTATTATGTAAGCCCCTAAAAATCACATTATAACTGAATTGGTGCTTAAAAAAAAATTATTCAAAAAAATGGCTGGCTAGCAGTAATTTGCATATAACTCTACTTATTCATGTATATAATACAACACACTAAAAACAATACATAACTATAAATAAAATTAAAAAAAACTGAATTCATACACCCTATTATATGATTACTGGCTGTTTAAATGCGGAGCTCTCACATGTATAATGCTCATATAAAAAATCAATATGTATAAAAAAATTCAAACACAGTTTCCTTGTTTTGTAATTCTTCAGTTTGGTGTGCAGTTAGTAGTGTCAATTGATATTTGCCAATTGTATCTCTCTTCAGTGTTAACTGAATTGCAAGGTTCTCTTAATTAGTAACAAACTTATAAAACATCCTAAGGCCTCATGCACACAAATGTATGTATTTTACAGTCCGCAAATAATGGATCTGCAAATAATACGGATGACGCCCGTGTGCATTCTGAATTTTGTGGTACGGAAAAGCTGGCCCCCAATAGAACAGTGCTATCCTTGTCCTTAATGTGGACAATAATAGGATATGGGAGATTTTGTATATATATAGGACGATTAGGACGGCACACTCCTCACTAGAGAAGGAAGTGGTGCTCCAATCTATTATTGATGCACCTTCAATAGTGTGTTTAGAAAAATAGTATATATATCTAGATGGGCACTCATCACGGGCGTAGGAAGCGGGGGGGGGGGGTGGATCCCCCCCAGGAAATAATGCGGGGGGACAGGTATGGTCAAATCCCCCCCAGCGGCAGTGGGGCAATGTGTGCGGTGACGGCAGGGCAGGCACTGAGATGAGTGCTTCCATTGTGGAAGCGAAGCACTCATCTCCATAGTGATCTGTTTGGATCGCCGTCCTCAGGACAGCGATACAAACAGATGGCTGTGTGGAGGAGCAGGGGAGGGAGGTGTGTCCCTTTCCTGTTCCTCTGATAGGCTGCCGGCACTACTAGGCTGGCAGCCTATCAGAGACCGGCGCAGGTGGCGCGATGACGTCATCACGCCGCCTGAGCCGTACAGCGCTGGAGTCGGGACACAGGCTGGAAGAGGCCTGCATCGCATCGCTCCAAAGAGCGAGAAACCGCCACCAGAAGTTTTGGAACCTACTGTTCCTTCCTCAGTAGTACAAGAATAATGATTACTGGGACCTAACACACATGTTTTAAACCTTCTTAGGTAGGTTCACATCTCTGGAGCAGATCATCAAAAGCAATTGCTTACACATTTATATTGGGTGTAACTGTTTCCAGAAGCTAATTAGCAATTGGTCTCCTGATGCCACCTCCACACTATACCCACCAATAATAGATAACTCACAAAGTGAGTATGCGTACTAGGCCTGTACACCAAGTATCAACACCAAACAAGGAGGAAAAGGCAAAGCACAACTAACAATATATATAAACTTTATTATGGTTCCCAAAGAGGGTTCTTGGGGAACCATAATAAAGTTTATATATATTGTTAGTCGTGCTTTGCCTTTTCCTCCTTTTTTGGTGTTGACACCTCCACACTATGTTACTTTGCCACTTTGTGTTCTCCTGATGCTGCTGCTACCTCAACAATATGTCACCTTGCCACACAATGGCCTCTTGATGCTGCTGTCACCTCCACACTGTCATTGTGCCACCCTGTGGACTCTTCCCGATGCTGCTGCTGCTGCCACCTTCACACTCTGTCATTATGTCATACTGTGGCCTCCTGATGCTGCTGCTGCCACCTCCACACTGTCATCGTGCCACCTTGTGGCCCCCTTCCTGATGCTGCTGCCGCCACCTCCACACTCTGTCATTGTGCCACTCTGTGACCTCCTGATGCTGCTGCTTCCACCTCCACACTGTTATTGTGCCACCCTGTGGCCTCCTCCTGATGCTGCTGCCCCACCTCCACACTCTGTGATTGTGCCACGCTGTGGCCTCCTGGTGCTGCTGCCACCTCCACAATGGCATTGTGCCACTCTTTGGCTTCCTCCTGATGCTGCTGCCACCTCCAGACTCTGTCATTGGGCCACTATGTGGTCTCCTTATGCTGCTTCCATCTCAACAATATGTCATAGGGCCACTCTGTGGAGTTCTCATGGTGTTCCCATCCTCCCACTTCATGACTGGGCCATTATTTTGCCTTTTGGCCTGGCTGACATCATCATTTATTTGACCCTTCTTATGATCTGTCAGAAGGAAGGAAAAATGAGAAGCACAACGGATCCTGTCTATGTAACAGCTGTAAGCCCTGCATGGCATGGTCCCTATTTTGCATCAGAATTGGCTTATGATTTAGTAGTCAAAAGCAGGAGTGGGTACAAAACACAGAAGACTCAATTCACATGTCATCTCTGTTTTGGATCCACACAGTTTTTTTGGGCTTTATCAATACTGATGGATTACTGACCAAATGCTGACCAAGTGAAGGTGGACGCTCCACAGACAAGATCCATTTTTTGGGGGTTATTGTTCTGACGGATCAGAGGAAGGGCAAAATAATCAGTGACTTCAACACAAAATTACTGCTGACACCCTCAACACTCTGTTGGGGGCGCTCTACTTGTACAAGCATTTAATAGAACAGGTTCTGTAGAAATCTATGTGGAATCAGTGAATTGGTGTAAAAGGAGTGCACTCTTTCACACTATAGTAGGATCTTGGGCCTCTGCACGGTTCTTTTTACCTGGTGCTAACATTGACCTGTAAGGCTGAGTTCACACTTGAGTTATTTGCTCAGTTTTGGCCCCGTAACTGCCCAAATAAGTGAAATGTGCAGTGATTCTAAGAGTGACCCCTGTCATACTGACTCAGTATTTTTTCACTACCAAAGCAGACTCCCTATGTGTGTTACTGCAAGGCACAGTGTTCTACACCACTATAAAGGCTCTCTGCAGCCAGGAAATAGCCGTTTTTAACACGATTCGCCACAAATAAATTTGGATCTGACAATTTTTTTTCTGAAAATTCGGCTAACCGTCCGAATCAAATATTTTTGAAATTTGCTTATCTCTAAAACTGAGCTGTCTTCTATGGATCCCAATAACAGTAGAATTTGGGGAACTTTGACACTAGCGTTATTCTTTTCCGGCATAGCTTTCCATCAAAAGGGCTCTATGCCGAAAAAGAACTGATCAGGCATATCCCAATGCATTCTGAATAGATAGAAATCCATTCAGTTTGCATCAGTATGCCTTCCATTCAGTCACTGTGAGGCGTTTTGGCCGGACATAATACTGCAGCATGCTGCTGTATTATGTCTGTCCAAAATGCCTAATTAGTCGCCGGAATGCCGGATCCGGCATTAATTCCCATTGACTTGCATTAGTGCCGGATCCGGCAGTGCAAAACAACTGAAGGACGGATCCGTCCTTCCGGTCTGCGCATGTGAAAAAGACTGCAAGATGGATCCGTTCATCCGCATGACAAGCGGAGAGACAGATCCGTTCTTGCAATGCATTTGTAGACGGATCCGCACCTGGCTCCGTCTACAAATGCTGTCACACTGTTGTCACACTGATAGGCGGATCCGGCAGGCAGCTCCGACGACGGAACTGCCTGCCGGATCACACTAACGCTAGTGTGAAAGTACCCTTAGGTTTGGTTCACACGGGCGAGATTTCCACGCGGGTGCAATGCGTGAGGTGAACGCATTGCACCCGCACTGAATCCGGACCCATTCATTTCTATAGGGCAAAATTTTTATTTGTTGTGAATCTAATTTTTCCTAAACTTTGGAATGAATTCCACTTCATGTGTTTCCATTCACTCAACTGTAATCCTGAGGATAGGCCATCAATATTGTAATCCCAGAAAACTCCTTTAATAAAAAAAATATATAAAAAAAATAACTAAACTTTTACATTAACTTTTAGGGAGTATTCACACGACCGTATAAATGGATCTGCATCCATTCCGCAAATTTGCGTAACGCACACCGTGTGCTGTCCGCATCTGTTGTTCTGTTCCGTGGCCCTGCAAAAAAAAATAAAGCATGTTCTGTTCTTGTCCGCGGTTGTGGACAAGAATAGGCATTCTCTATATAGCGCCGGCCAGGTGCGGTTCGCAAAATGCGGAACGCACATGGTCGGTATCCATGTTTTGTGGATCCGCAATTTGTGGATCACAAAACACTTATGGTCCTGTGAATGCTCCCTTAATATGTTGTCCCTAACCCTCTAAAAAATATTTTTCTAATATACTTTATTAATTTTCTATTTTTACCGCACTTTTTCATCCCTAATACTCAGTTCTCCCTGACAGCTCAGCCGTATGAAGTACAGAGTTCTCATTTTATGAATGGTGCCGCAGTGGCGCAGGGAGTACAAGCAGGAACACTTATTGCTGCTCCTTCCTGTGCTCTCTGGACTTTCACTCCTGCTTCTGCCCGCTCCGCTCAGCTAATCCTGACATAGTAGATGGTTACAGGGTACCGTGTGCTATGCCAGCAGTTAGTAATAGCCCAGGGAGCACGGGCAGAAGCAGCAATATGCGCTCCTGCCCAAACTTCCTGCACTGCGGCCCCATTCATAAAACGAGTACTCCGTACTCCATACAATGCTCACAACTCAGTGGTGTAGGAAGAAATGAGGTTTAGCGCACCAGTGAATTGTGCCCTTTAGGGATGAAAAAGTATTGTAAAAATAGAAAATTAATAAATAAAGTATATTAGAAAAAGATTTTTTAAAGGGTTAGGGACAACATATTAAAAGTTAGTATAAAAGTTTAGCTACTCTTTAAAGTTATGGTTCACAAAATGTACAGGAAATTATATACATGCATGCATAATTAATTACTTAATCTTCGTTTGTTAAAATTGCTAAAACATCATATTTTAAAAGGTTGGTATTCTCTTTAAAAATAATCCTTTTACCATTGTACTTGTACTTGTTTTTAACTTAACCTGAATGAGATGTACCCGTACAGTAATTAAATGTGAATTTGCTGACAATGCTGTCATATCTGTAATGCATTCCATGTGAAAATGTTTGAAATCTTTTTTTGTTTTTTTGTTTCCTTATTATTGCAGGCATAATCAAAACCGCTCTACCAGATATGAGCAGAGAGAACAGGGAACATTACCAAGTGGTTATTCAGGCCAAAGATATGGGTGGCCAGATGGGAGGATTATCTGGGACCACCACGGTGAACATCACACTGACTGATGTCAATGACAATCCGCCTAGATTCCCACAGAGTAAGATGCATTTAATACTTGTGCTGTGTTTAAAACCCTGTTTAAATTTGGTAATTTAACAGATACCATCTGTGATGCTCTTTCATAAATACTGTGCCACTGCAGTGCCTGCTTATAGCTTTATGCTAGATAAAGGAAAGCAGTAGCTGGTTTTAATAGGCATTTTTGTTCCCTTTATTACAGAATAGTAAAACAAAATTAAATCCATTTATTTTGTAATGAAAACCTCTACAATATTTTATTTAATGTTTGCAGGCTGAAAAAGGGGTTATTAGTATAATATTTTATTCATGAAGTTTCAAATTACTATTTAATCTGTAATATTATATATATATATATATATATATATATATATAAAACAAAAAAGAAGATTCGGCGGCACCAGTACGCTGGCTCAGGTGCTATGTCCAAGGGAATGAGCTTCAACCTTCTTATATATGTAGAAAACGGGACAGCACTCCAAGGCTTGAAGAGGATAGATAACTTTATTCACCCATGTGAAAAATAATAGCAACGTTTCAGCTCACAACTGAGCCTTTCTCAGGCTTGAGAAAGGCTCAGTTGTGAGCTGAAACGTTGCTATTATTTTTCACATGGGTGAATAAAGTTATCTATCCTCTTCAAGCCTTGGAGTGCTGTCCCGTTTTATATATATATATATATATATATATATATGTATATATATATATATATATATATATATATATATATTTATATACACACACACACAGTGTATATATATACACTGAGCAAAAATATAAACGCAACACTTTCGGTTTGGCTTCTATTTTGCATGAGCTGAACTCAAAGATCTGAAACATTTTCTACATACATAAAAGACCCATTACTCTCAAATATTGTTCACAAATCTGCCTAAATCTGTGTTAGTGAGCAATTCTCCTCTGCCGAGATAATCCATCCCACCTCACTGGTGTGGCATATCAAGGTGCTGATTAGACAGCATGAATATTCCACAATAAAAGACCACTCTGAAATGTGCAGTCTGATCACACAGCAAAATGCCACGGATGTTGCAACGTTTGAGAGAGCGTGCAATTGGCATGCTGACTGCAGTAATGTCTACCAGAGCTGTTGCCCGTGCAATGAATGTTCAATTCTCTACCATAAGCCGTTTCCAAAGGAGTTTCAGATAATTTGGCAGTACATCCAACCGGCCTCACAACCGCAGACCACGTGTAACCACACCAGCCCAGGACCTCCACATCCAGCATGTTCACCTCCATGATCTTCTAAGACCAGCCACCCAGCACCCAGCTGCAGCAACAATCGGTTTGCATAACCCAAAAATTTCTGCACAAACTGTTAGAAACCGTCTGAGGGAAGCTCATCTGCATGCTCATCATCCTCATCGGGGTCTGGACCTGACTGCAGTTTGTCGTCGCAACCGACTTAAGTGGGCAAATGCTCACATTCGATGGCGTCTGGCATGTTGGAGAGGTGTTCTGTTCATGGGTGAGTTCCGTTTTTCACTGTTCAGGGCAGATGGCAGGCAACTTGTGTGGCGTTGTGTGCGTGAGCAGTTTTCTGACGTCAACGTTGTGGCTTGAGTGGCCCATGGTGGTGGTGGGGTTATGGTATGGGCAGGCATATGTTATGGACAACAAGCACAGGTGCATTTTATTGATGGCATTTTAAAATGCATACAAATACCATGACAAGATCCTGAAGCCCATTGTTGTGCCATTTATCCACAACAATCACCTCATGTTGCAGCATGATAATGTACAGCCCAATGTTGCAAATATCTGTACACAATTCCTGGAAGCTGAAAACATCCTAGTTCTTGCATGGCCAGCATACTCACTGGACATGTCACCCATTGAGCATGTTTGAGATGCTCTGGATCGGCATATATGACATTTCCTGCCAATATTCTGCAACTTCGCACAGCTTATGAAGAGGAGTGGACCAACATTCCACAGGCCACAATCAACAACCTGATCAACTCTATGTGACGGAGATGTGTTGCACTTTGTGAGGCAAATGGTGGAAACACCAGATACTGACCCCTCCCCAGCAAGGCAAAACTGTGCACATTTTAGAGTGTCCTTTTATTGTGAGCAGTCTAAGGCACACCTGTGCAATATTTATGCTGTCTAATCAGCACCTTGATATGCCACACGTGGGAGGTGGGATGGATTATCTCGGCAAAGGAGAAGTGCTCACTAATACAGATTTAGACAGATTTGTGAACAATATTTGAGAGTAATGGGTCTTTTGTGTATGTAGAAAATGCTTAAGATCTTTGAGTTCAGCTCATGCAAAATGGGAGCAAAACCGAAAGTGTTGCGCAACAATTTTGTAGAAAAACAAAGTCCACACCTTGGGAGAACAGATCTAGCCAAATTAGTAGATGAAAGTTTAAGCTGTGGAACTGTAGAAGGTTGTTACGCAGAGGGTTAACTAGCAGGCCTTGAGTTCAGTCACAAAGCACAGAAGCACAGGAACCCATATTGTAAAAGCGGCTGCTGTGCGCCACTGTGCCCCTGCTTACCACCGCGGTCCCGAGCGCCATGTTCAGCGGTGATCTGCTGCCAGTGTTTCCTTTCAGCCCTGGCCACAGCATGCTTTCTGCTTGTTTCATGCAGCATTTCCTTAAGGGCCACCACTTCCTGTGTTTTATGGGTTGGATCATCATGTAACCTTGCCAACCAATCCTAACCCTCCTGCACATATATCAGTGGCTCAGCCCCCTTCCCAGATGCCTCAGTGTCAAGGTCCTTATGTCCTGCTAAGGTTCCTGATAGCCACTTGTGTTTCTCTGTTCCTGACTCGTACTTGTGTTCCTGGAATCCGCATACCTTTTTGATCCCTGCCTGCTTACCTTGACTCTCCTGTTGCCGATCCGAATTGCCTGACCTGTACCTGTGCCACCTGCCATGACCTATTGCCTGTCTGACTTTGCCTCTGCCTCATCCTTCGGCGCTGCACTGTTGCTCCTGGTAACTACTCAGCCTGCTGACAACGCCTGTACCTCAGGTACCTCCTGGCCTGCCTGGACCAGCTGCCTTGTGTGCCTATCCTCCTCAAGAGGTAGCGACCTGGTGGTCCCCTCGGGAAAGTCTATCCCCACCATCAGAGGTACTGTGAAGATCAAGGATTTCACTTAAACAACGCCCTTAAAGGAGGCAGGACACGTGGCACAGTGGGTTCACACCCACTAGTTCGTGACACATATGTAATCACAGGCACTGCCCAAGTCTGGTTTAATTCCTTCACCCACAACTCTGATTGGAGCTGAGCTAGAGGCCTGAATGACTTGACATCCCAAGTCTCTGGCAGACCAGCCAAAACATAGATAGAGATAAAAAGATATTTAAAAGAAAGTTGATGATGCGAGTAGGTAAAGGGGTTTTGGACCCAAACTTGAACCCGAACTCGGACCCTAATAAAGTCAGTGGGGAATCGAACTTCACTTTATTATTTTCCGTTATAAGATGGTTATAATGGAAAATAATAGCATTCTTAAGACAGAATGCTAAATAAAATGGCCATTGAGGGGTTAAAAATAATAAAAAACTCACCTCATCCACTTTATAGCACATCCAACATCCTCTTCTTTCTGCAGAACCTGCGATGATGTCACGGAGCTCGCCATGTGGTGAGTGTAGTGACGTCACCACAGATACTTCTACAGTCCTGATCAAAAGTTTAAGACCACTTGAAAAATGGCAAAAAAAAAACATGTTTTACATTGTTGGATCTTAACAAGGTTCCAAGTAGAGCTTCAAAATGCAACAAGAAGAAGTGAGAGTGAGACAAAACATTTTTTGAGCATTCAATTAATAAAATATAACAATTAAACTGAAACAGGCTGTTTATCAGCTGAACCAAATTTTCGGACCACATGCCTTTAAAAGGCCAAATCTGTGCAAAGATGTGGATTCATTGTGATTTTCTGTCAGGTAGTCACACGTTGTGATGGCAAAGGCAAAAAAAAACCTCTCCCTTTTTGAACGTGGTCGGGTTGTTGAACTGTATAAGCAGGGTCTCTCACAGAGCGCCATCGCTGCTGAGGTGGGACACAGTAAGACAGTCACTTGGAATTGCTTAAATTTATCCTGAGGGCTATGGAACAAAAAATTCAAGTGGAAGACCCAAAAAAATTTCATCAGCACTGAGCCGGAGGATCTAATTGGCTGTCCGTCAAGACACTGGATGATCCTCGACCCAAATTAAGGCCCTTACTGGTGCTGACTGCAGCCCCATGACCATCAGATGGCATCTGAAACTGAAGGGCTTCAAAAACAAAAAAACGTCTTGAAAGACCTCGTCTCCTTGAACGCCTCAGAACTGCTCGTTTGGACTTTGCAAGAGAGCACCAAACATGGGACATTCAAAGGTGGAAGAAAGTTTCATTCTCTGATGAGAAAAAATGTAACCTTGATGGTCCTGATCAGTGATGGCCAGTTTGCAGTATTCGTCGACGAACACATGCGATCTGCCATCTTTATTCCCAAGCCCGGCCATGCAGAGGTAAGTTCTGATGAAGGCTGTTCTCTGAACTGCCTGCTCCCGGTGACTGCATGTGTTTCAGAGCAGCTTGCGGCGCAGGCACAGGTATGGTTTTACCTCTGCATCGCCGGGCTTGGGAATAAAGATGGCAGATAGTATGTGTTCGTCGACGAACACTGCAAACTGGCCATCACTGGCCCTTACGGTTTCCAACGTTACTGGCATGACAAGCAGATCCCACCTGAGAGTTTTCCTATGCGCCACAGTAGAGGGGGTGCCATAATGGTCTGGGGTGCTTTTTCCTTCAGTGGAACAATGGAGCTTCAGGAAGTGCAGGGGCGTCAAACAGCTGCTGGTTATGTCCATATGTTGCAGAGAGCATTCCTCATGACTGAGGGCCCTCGTCTGTGTGGTAACGACTGGGTTTTTCAACAGGACAACGCTACAGTACACAATGCCCGCAGGACAAGGGACTTCTTCCAGGAGAATAACATCACTCTTTTGGCCCATCCTGCGTGTTCCCCTGATATAAATCCAATTGAGAACCTTTGGGGATGGATGGCAAGGGAAGTTGACAAAAATGGACAACAGTTCCAGACAGTAGATGGCCTTCTTACGGCCGTCTTCACCACTTGGAGAAATGTTCCCACTCACCTCATGGAAACGCTTGCATCAAGTATGCCAAAACAAATTTTTGAAGTGATAAACAATAACAGCGGAGCTACTCATTACTGAGTTCATGTTTGTAAATTGGATTTCTGTTTTGAGGGGGTTTAGTTTTTTTTTGGAGGTGTGGTCCTAAACTTTTGATCAGCTGAAAAACAGCCTGTTTCAGTTTATTTGTTGTTTTCATTAAATTGAATGCTCAAAAAATGTTTTGTCTCACTCCCATTTCTTCTTGTTGCATGTTGAAGCTCTATTTGGAACCTTGTTAAGATCCAGCCATGCTGAATATGATTTTTTGCCATTTTTCAAGTGGTCTTAAACTTTTGATCAGGACTGTATCTTCATTCAGCAGAACCTGCGATGACGTCACTGTGCTCACCACATGGTGAGCGCGGTGACTTCATCGCAGGTCCTTTTGCAGGTCCTGCAGTAAGAAGAAAGAAGAGGATACCGGCTGCGCGATCAAGTGGATGAGGTGAGTTTTTTTGTTAGTTTTTTAAACCCTCAATAGCCATTTAATTTAGCATTCTAACATTATTTTCCGTTATAACCATGTTATAATGGAAAATAATTAAATCACCCGAACACCAAACCCGAACTTCAGTAAAAAGGTCTGGGTTTGGGTAACTGAACTCGCAAAGTTCAGTACAAACCCAAACTTTACAGTTTGGGTTCGTTCAACCCTAGCTAGTAGTGTGGTGGTGGTTCTCCTCGAGCTTTCCTGGGATTTCTATATGAGGACAGAAGTTTTTAATGCAGGAAATTGATTTGTAAAATATCATTAAAAACATGCTGATCAAAGTATTTGTATTTGAGAAACTGCAAAAATGATTATTAGAGGACAAAATATTTTATATGTACAGTGATTAAAGCCATGATGTTGTGATTGATGCAGAATGTGGTCTGGCATTATCTTGTTGAAAAATGCAGGGCCTTTCCTGAAAGAGATGACGTCTGGATGGGAGCATATGTTGTTCTAGAACCTGAATATATTTTTCTGCATTGATGGTGCCTTTCCAGACATGCAAGCTGCCCATGCCACACGCACTCATGCAACCCCATACCATCAGAGATGCAGGCTTCTGAACTGAGCGTTGATAACAACTTGGGTTGTCCTTGTCCTCTTTTGTCCGGATGACATGGCGTCCCAGATTTCCAAAAAGAACTTCGAATCGTGACTCGTCTGACCACAGAACAGTCTTCCATTTTGCCACACTCCATTTTAAATGATCCCTGGCCCAGTGAAAACGCCTGAGCTTGTGGATCTTGCTTAGAAATGGCTTCTTCTTTGCACTGTAGAGTTTCAGCTGGCAACGGCGGATGGCACGTTGGATTGTGTTCACTGACAATGGTTTCTGGAAGTATTCCTGAGACCATTCTGTGATTTCCTTTACAGTAGCATTCCTGTTTGTGGTGCAGTGTTGTTTAAGGGCCTGGAGATCACGGGCATCCAGTATGGTTTTACGGCCTTGACCCTTACGCACAGAGATTGTTCCAGATTCTCTGAATCTTCGGATGATGTTATGCACAGTTGATGATGATAGATGCAAAGTCTTTGCAATTTTTCGCTGGGTAACACCTTTCTGATATTGCTCCACTATCTTTCTGCGCAACATTGTGGGAATTGGTGATCCTCTACCCATCTTGGCTTCTGAGAGACACTGCCACTCTGAGAAGCTCTTTTTATACCCAATCATGTTGCCAATTGACCTAATTAGTGTTAATTGGTCTTCCAGCTCTTCGTTATGCTCAAAATTACTTTTTCCAGCCTCTTATTGCTACTTGTCCCAACTTTTTGGGGATTTGTTGACACCGTGAAAGTTTGAATCAACGTATTTTTACTTTAAAATGATACATTTACTCAGATTAAACGTTTGATCTGTCATCTACGTTCTATTACAAATAAAATATTGACATTTGCCATCTCCACATCATTGCAATCAGTTTTTATTCACAATTTGTTTAGTGTCCCAACTTTTTTGAAATCCGGTTTGTATGTTCCCCCATTTTGTGGTTCAACATGAGATGCTGTATCTTTTAAATCAACTATGAGGTGAGCATATTGAACAGTTGGTGGTGCCCAAGGCATATTGCAAGCTCGTGTTGGAGTTATAGGCATAAGGCCATCCTTCATATAAGATAGGGACAGGGGCTATCCATAGTATTTAGTATATTGGGCAGACTAGATGGGCCAAATGGTTCTTATCTGCCGACACATTCTATGTTTCTATGTTATCCCACCAACATGTTCTTGGGGGACACCTGGGCCAGCAGAAAATGCATGACCGGATTCTACAGTGGTTCTACTGGCCCAGTGTGTTCAGAGAGGTGGAAGAGTATTGCAAGTCTTGCCTAACCTGCAAGATAACCAGCCCGCAGCCACATTTCCTTAGTCCCCTGGTCCCTCTCCTAATTATTGAGGTTCTATTCAAGCAGATCGCTGTGGATCTCATAGGCCCAGTACCAAATTCCGCTAGAGGGCACCAACACATCTTGGTATTCCCGGACTTTGCCACTCGGTACCCGGAGGTGGTGCCGCTGTGACATACCTCTGCCAAACTCATAGCCAAAGAGTTAGTGGAGATGTTTTCTCGAGTGGGCCTACCTAAAGAAATTTTGACCAGGGGACCCATTTTATGTCAAAAGTCATGAGGGAACTCAGTAAACTACTACAGATCAAACAGTTGCGGACGTCCATCTATCACCCGCAAACGGACGGCCTGGTAGAAAGGTTTAATCAAACTTTAAAAAACATGTTAAAGCAGGTGGTGTCCAAAGATGGAAGGGATTGGGATCTGCTATTACCCTATCTCATGTTCACAGTGCGAGAGGTGCCCCAGGCCTCTACTGGGTTCTCGCCCTTCGAACTGCTGTATGGTCGACATTTGTGTGGGTTGTTGGACATAGCCAAAAAGGCGTGGGAACAACAACCCACACCACATAAAAGTGTGATTGAGTATGTCACTCAAATGCAAGAGCGGATGGACACAGTGTTGCCGTTGGTTAGGGAACATATGGAGGCAGCCCAGCGAGCCCAGAGTAGGGTCTATAATCGCCAGGCTTGGGTTCAGAATTTTAACCTGGGATATCGGGTTTTCGTTCTGGTGCTGACAGTGGACAGTAAGTTCCTGGCTAGGTGGCAGGGTCCCTACAAAGTGCTTGAAAACGCTAGGGAGGTAACCTACAAGGTACTCCAGCCCTGGAGGAGAAAGCCGGAGCAGGTGTACCATGTAAACTTATTGAAACCGTGGAAAGATAGTGAGACCAGTATGGACAACAGCACCTGGCCGGGTTTTCTGGGGGTAGAGTTTCCAGTCCCACGGTTGGATACGAGGGAAGCAGTTGCCACAGTAAAGATTGCTGACAACCTTTCCTTTAAACAGACTCAGGAGGCCAGGGAGTTCGTTAGCAGAAACACAGATGTGTTTTCTGACCTCCCTGGACCCACTGCTATCATCCGACATGACATTGTCACTGAGCCTTAGGCCAGAATCCAGTTGAAACCATACCGGGTACCTGAGTCGCAGTGACAAGCAATCTCGGAAGAAGTGCAGCTGATGCTACAGCTAGGTGTCATCGAGGAGTCAAAAAGTGAATGGGCCAGTCTTAATACTCAAGATGGACGGGATATTACGATTCTGTAACGACTTCCGCAAACTTAATGAGGTTTCCAAGTTTTCCGCATACCCCATGAGCTTATTGAGAAGGTAGGCCAAGCCCGGTATTTTTCTCTGTTGGACCTCACCAAAGGGTACTGGAAGGTACCCTTAACGGAGGCTGCCAAGGTAAAAATGCCTTTCATTACACCAGAGGGGCTGTATCAGTACAAGGTATTGCCCTTTGATCTACATGGCGCTCCCGCAACGTTTCAAAGGCTAATGGACATTGTACTCCATCCACATCAACGGTACGCTTCAGCATACCTAGACAGTATTGTTATCCACAGCACCGACGGGGAAAGTCACCTACCTAAAGTTCAGGCTGTAGTGGACTCCCTTAGGAAGGCTGGCTTAACAGACAGAGGAGTGGCAGAGGCCTAAATGTTTCTGGTGCAGGCAGAGGTCGCAGCAGAGTAAGGGGCCGTGGCAGTAGGGGTCACTTTGAGAGGCCTGAGCTCCCAGGGTCAGCTAGCGGTTGTGTCTTGAGCAGTAACCCAGCAGTTCTTGAATGGTTGACTCGATCTTCGACTTCGTCGTAAGTGACATCAGACACCCCCAGCCAAGAGTTGGTGGGTTCGTCAGACACAACCCTTAGTTGGCATGGCCCGGGAGCAGGCCCTGTGCCCTCACCTGTCCTCAACCTTACTCTGTCCTTTTCTGTTCCCTTAGCCAGAGAACTATTGTATGCTGTGGGCTCAGCTCCAGCGTACAGTGAGGACAAGCTACTAGAAGACAGGCAAGAAGTGATAAGGAGAGTGGCATGGGAGCTGGTGTTGCAAGCGGTAAGGCTCCTGACCCATAGATGGTTGAGGAGGACATCAGTTACATGCAGACAGTACTCGATGATGATGATGTAGCTGATCACACTTGGGAGCCGGGTGATGAAGGGGTTTCATCATCATTGGGAGAAGAGGGTAGTAGCTTCCCTGTGAGGCAGCCGCAGAGCCAGCAAGTCGCTAGCGCGGCAGGGCGTCAGCAGGGTGGCAGCAGTGGGAGGTCAGGAGCCAAACATGCCCAGGGTAGACCACCCACTTCAAAGGAGCCTACCTGCCTGGGAAGTAGTGGAGCACCGGTTCGCGGATGCAGCAGCGGTAGAAGTCAGTGCATAGTGTTGGGGGTAAAATCATCTACTCGGAGGTGTGGCAGTTTTTTGTTAAGCCGATGGAGGAGGTGAACATGGCCATATGTAGAATCTGTGGGCAGAAGGTGAAGCGTGACCAGAGTGCCAATGTTGGCACCACGGCCCTGCGTCAACATATGCAGTGTCACCATAAAGTGGCCTAGGAGAACCGTGGCTCGGATGTGGTGGTCCAGCCTGCTGCAGCAACCACTGCATCACCCAGTGGAATTTAGATGATTTTAGGCAGTCAAGGCTCCACCACCTCAGCCGAAGGGAGCTGGTTGTCCTTCCCATCATCTACCTGTCCTGATGCTCCTGCTCCTCGTCCTCCTACTCCTCGACACTCATTCCGTCAGCAATCGATCACTAAAGATATTGCCAAGAGACAACAGTATGCGTGCACTCACCCAACGGTGCAGAAACTGATAGTGTTCCTGTCCAAGTGGCTGGTGCTGCACCCCCTCCCTTTCCAAGTGGAAAACTGCACCTTTCAGAGAACTGATGGCTTGTGCCAAGCCGAGGTGGAGAGTCCCAAGTTGTAATTTATTTGCCACAAAGGCAGTACCAGCCCTGCACACACATGTAGAACAAAAGGTGGGCTAGTCCTTGAGCCTGCCACAGTGCACAGCATTGCCTACATGAGGAGTTGTAATTACGGTCAGGGACAATACATGTCCTTTACGGCCCACTGGGTGAATGTGGTTCCTGCACAGCCACACCAGCAATTTGGCCAGGTGATGCCGCTTCCGCATCCACGTTCTGACACTGTTGGTAATACGACAATGTTCGCCTCTGCCTCCTCATCCTCATCCTCCACAGTGTACTCATTTTCCACTGCAGGAACAATTCACAGTGCCCCTCCTGCATACCACATGTTCAGGGCACGGTGGTGTCACACTGTTCTGCACCTCGTTTGCCTGGGCGAACAGAGTCACACAGGGGAGTAAGTGCTCCGTGTGATGCATCTAGAAATCAAATCCTGGCTTTCTCCTCAAAAACTGAAAATTGGAACCATGGTGACCGACAATGGGAAGAACATGGTGTTGGCGCTGGGTCAAGGATGGCTGAGCCATGCACCCTGCATGGCACACGTGTTCAATCTGGTTGTCAAGCAGTTCCTGAATTTTTCCACCCATCTGCAAGACATCCTAAAAATGGTCAGGAATATGCACTTCAGCCACTCATACACCGCAAAGCACACCATACTTGAGCTGCAGCGACAGAATGGCATCCCCCAACATAGGCTGATATGTGTTTCCACCCATTTTAATTCAACCCTCCATATGTTGGACCAACTGTACAAACAGAGAAAGGCCATAAACGATTTCTTGATGATCCAAGTGGACAGGTGTACTCCCCTGCGTAACTTCAATATCAGCCAGTGGCAGCTCATGCGTGACACCTGTCGTTTGCTTTGAAGAGGCCACATTATTTGTTATTCACCAGGACGACGTGATGAACAATGCCATTCCACTGCTTCATGCCCTGGAACAGATGCTGGTAAATCTGGCTGGTCAGGGAACCGTAGACATGGCGCCTACATATCCTGGCCACATCAGCCCTGTGGGAGCTGAACTGGAGGAGGAGGAGGACATTGGAGCACAAGCAATGTGTAGCGAAATGGGTGTTTTTTCTACAGAGGTGACATGGAGGAGGATCAGGAGCAGCCAGAGGAGCTACAGGGCAATGAGGAAGAGGAGGCAGAGGACTAAGACGCACCGTGGCAATATGCAGTGGAGATAAAGGCAGGGAGTCCCTCTGAGTTACTTGCACAAATGGCCCGATGCATGCTCACTTGCTGTCACGGCTGAGGATGGGGAAAACCCTCAGCCGTGCGATGCTAGAAGATGTTAACGGCTGCTCGGCCAGGACGAGAGAATTAGGGAGCAGGTCACCACCTAACGCATCCCTAATCCGACCCTAACTCCTAGCTGCATGAGCCGAGCTTGAAGGTAGGAGGGCCCATGCTCAGGAACCTCGGATCCCTACTCACCCTCCGCCGATCCCTGAACTAGGAGTAGGGTAAGACGACCTGTTCCTTCTGGACACGGAGGAACCAGAGTCTCACTGGCCAAGCTGCAGGGAAAAGGGGAACACAAACAGTCCTATGGATATGGCAGGTGAACTGCACTAGTTCCAGCCACCTGCCACAGCCTTGCTGACTGGATCCCTGTGCTGGCAAGCTGATGTCCACACAATACAAAATGAACTCAGCACACACACATCCACACACAGGAACCCAGATCCATAGCTGCACCAAATAACAAAAGGAAAAAATCAACAGAACATCACATAAACTTATGACCACAAGGGTGGCCCCCACTGGCAGATGTAATTACCAGGAGGATGTCTCCAGCAAAGCATGGCTGAAGAACCCCTCAGCGTCAGGTCTCCAAAGAGGCTATATAGCCCAAAGTGGCCACACCAACACAGACACACACAGGAAAGGGAATTAACCCTTCCAACTCCAACCAGGGAAGTGAAACCACTTAAAGGGAAAAGACACAATAAACCCTGTGCACACCAAAGGATAAAAGGCACACCTATAAAGAGAGGTTGCCAGGTGCAACCGCATGCACATTGCAGCAAGCTGCCTAGCACCAGCTCAGGCTGCTATACTGCCACATACCTCATAAGAACATGTTGCCAGCGGCAACCACCAGTGAGGCAACATATAAGCGGCCCTCACCTGTGGTTGAAACAACAAAACGAAACCGCAGGCAACAGCCTGGTCGTGACACTTGCTTACGTAGTGACAGATGAATGGTCACCAATCAGCAGAGGAATGACTTATGGCTCTCAACCTTGTTGGACCCTCACTACCAGTCCAAAATAGTGGCCTTTTTTACACCCGCTGAGAGGTAGGACAAACTAAACTATTATAGAGACATCCTATGTAGTCAGTTGGCCGCTGCCTGTCTTTGCCATTGTCCATCCTCTCACAGGTCTGACTGGAGGGGCCCTCTGTGCTCACGTTCCACTGCCATGGCTGCTGGGGAGGGGTGGGGTGGCAGGAGCAGTACCATCTCCATCAGCAGCAGCCTGAATCTAGAGTAGCTGATGAGCAGCTTTCTTCTCCCTCCTAGTGAAGAAACTACTTATCAGGAGCTAGACATAGAGCAGAACCTAAACCAGCAGGCGGTGGCATACTTGGAGTGCACCCTGCCAGCCATCATTGAAGATCCCCTGGACTACTGGGTAGCCTCACTGGATTTGTAGCCACAGCTGGCCGAGTTTTCCCTGGAAAAGCTATCCTGCCCGGCCTGTAGTGTGGCATCAGAGCCGGTGTTTAGTGCAGCAGGGGCCATATTTACCCCAAGAAGAACTTCCCTGTCCACCCAAAATGTGCAGAGACTGACCTTTGTCAAGCTGAATCAGGCGTGGATCAGCCAGGATTTACACCCACCGATGCCCGATGCATCAGACTAGATCATCCATGGTGCCACATCAACACTTTGACAAAAGAGACCGGTTTCTTCTGGCTACCTGCCTCAGCTACTATTCTGATGCTGCCACCCGCCTGATGCCACACATCTGATGCCAAGTGCTTCTTCTTTCGCCCACCATCTTCAGCTGGTACTGGTATTGCCACCCACCTCCCCACTCTGTCACCAGGTCACTCTGTGATCTCCTGATGCTGCTGCCACCTCCACACTATGTCATTGTGCCACTCTTTGGCCTGCTGATGCTGCCGCCACTTCCACACTTTCATTGTGCCACTCTGTGGCCTCCTGATGCAGCTACCACCTCCACACGTTCTCACCTTGCCCCTCTGTGGTCTCCTCATGCTGATGCCACCTTCACACTATGTTACATTGCCATTCTGTGGTCTTCTGATGCTGCTGCCACCTCCACACTATGTCATTGTGCCACTCCGTAGCCTCCTGATGCTGCTGCCATCTCCACACTGTCATTGTGCCACTCTGTGGCTTCCTCCTGATGCTGCTTCCACCTCACAAATATGTCATAGGGCTCTGTGGACTTTTCATGCTGTTCCCACCCTCCCCACTTCATGACTGGGCCACTATTTCGCCTTTCAAAATTTGCTCATCTCTAGTATTGACCTCCTGCATTTAACTAGTATTTAGAGGATTTCAAAGAAAGATTAAAATGCCTTAGTGTTCTGATATCTTGTGTTAAGGAAATTCTTCTAAAAGCACATTTTCTTTACATGTTACAGGCATCTATCAGTTTGTCACCTCGGAATCTGCTTCTATTGGAACAGAGATAGCACGAATAAAAGCTCTTGATGCAGATGTGGGTAAAAATGCAGAAATTAAATATACTATTACAGATGGAGACGCCAAAGATTTATTTGAGATCATCACAGATCAGAATACACAGGATGGAATTATAATGGTTAAAAAGGTTATTATATCTTATACATTTTTTTTAGCAATGTATGTGCAGTAATGCATTCAACATGTAACATAATGCTCACTAAGGGAGAGTTCACATCACCATTTCATTTTTCATTCTTCTGATCCAAACCAAAAAAAAAAAAAAAAATGGATCCTGTAAAAAAAAAAACAAAAAAAAAAATAACACATCCTGTAAGGGTACTTTCACACTTGCGCTAAAATTTTTCGGTATTGAGTTCCGTCCTAGGAGCTCAATACCGGAAAAAAAAAAACTGATCAGTTTTATCCTAATGCATTCTGAATGGAGAGCAATCCTTTCAGTATGCATCAGGATGTCTTCAGTTCACTCACTGTATTTGCATACAGATTGCCGGATCCGGAACTGCCTGCCAACAACTCAAGTGTGAAAGTACCCTAAAAATAGATCCTTTAAAAAATTGATTCTGTAAAAAAAGGATCCAGTGGATCAGTCAATCAGTTATACACAGTTGGCATCCTTTTGCGCCATTTCCGTGTGTGCATAACTGATGCACAGGATCCATTTTTTTTTTTTTACAGGATACTGTGTTTTTTTTTTTTTTTTTCTGATGGATCACTAGAAAAGAAAATGAAATGGTAATGTGAACTGAACTCTCCCTCAGTTATACAAATACTTACTTTGAGGCTCATTGATTGCTATGTGGTCTTATTGTACAGTACCTTCTTATGTCTCTAATTTCATGTAGAGACATATAGATTATTTTTTTTTTCTTCTAGACTCCTTATTGATATATTCTACCAGATGCCATACAATCTAATAGAACTATGGAGAGAAACTCTCCATAATATGGTTTTATATGCCTCCTTTATACCCATCTAACTGGATAGGACTGAGCTTTCAGTACATATCTGATTACATGTACAGAGCCGTCTAGTTCTCGTGCACAGTGGCTCCCTCCAACCAACTGATTGCCACAGTTTTTGTTATTCACCGGAACAGCACTATTACAGTAATACTAAATATATATAATTTTTTTGTGCTTTAATACTGGAAAAAAAGCTAAAAATATACATATATACATTGCCTTATTCTGACCCCCTTAACTTTTTAGTACTATAATAAAATGTCTACAGTGCTATATGAGAGATAATTTTTTGCATAGTGATCTGTAGTTTTTATTGATACCAATTTTGAGTATGCTTGACTTTTGATCACTTTTTATTCATTTTTTTTGGGGGGGGGGAAGTAAAGCTACAAAAAACTCAATTGGGCGTTTTCTTTTTTTCTTCTTTTTGTTAGGTCATTCACCATATGGCATAAATATGTTGATATTTTAATAGTACAGGCATTTTGGCATCAGTGACCACGCATAGACAATAATGCTCAGAGGGCGAGTTAGAAAAACAGGAATATAAATTAAGAGGGAGGCAGATATGGGTCTCTTCCCCTGTAAATTTTTTATCAACCCTAAGGATAAAGCCACACATAATTCTTGGGGCACCCAGGTTAGGACCTTTAGTGAACCAACACTTAGCATCTATCCTGTGGTCAGACGGTCAATTTAATATATGGCCTCTTATCATGGTTAATTTTAAAACCCTGGGAAACCCATTTAATTTAAATTCACTATATGGCTGATTAATTAGAGATTTGAGTGTTACTCCTATTTTTTGCTCTCTTTTCTTCTTCATACAAATATGGTATTGGACACTAACCTGTTGTACTGTTTTATTTATATTTTTTTATCTTAATGAAAAACTGCTTGACAAAAATATTTCGGATTGTACCTTTCTTGTGGGACCTACAAATTATGAATAATATCACTCTTTCAACTTTTTTTCTTATTAAATGTTGCATTGTCAGTCTAGTTCATATTTAGTACATATTCTTTGAAAACTAACCAGCCTTTTTTCTTTCATGATGGAATTTTTTTTTTGAGATTAGAGTTAAGCAACAATACTATCATGCTGTTTAATGTCTCTGGTTAGGAAACTGGATCAGGTGCTCCTTAATATAGCCTTTTTTTGCTATAAAAAGATGACTGCTAAGGCAGAAGTGCCTGGAACCATCTCCCTTAGTTTTTAATTAATCCTCTTTTCTGTGTAATTTTGAGATTTTTTTTTCACTTAACACCTTAAGGACCTTGCTAGTGTTGAAAGAGCACCAAAGTGTTCGGGTGCTCGTGTCAAGCACCTCGGGATACCCTGGTGCTCTACCGAGCACCCGTGCACAATGGAAGTTAATAGGAGAACCCGAGCATTAAACCAGGCACCCCCTGCTCTGAAGATGGGAGGGTGTCTGGTTTATAAGAAAAGGTCAGAAATTGATGGAAACACCACTGAAATGGTTCAGGAGAGCATGGGGAGAATGTCTGGATGCATCTTGGACTCCGAGGTCACTGCTGGGAACGATGTTGTCCGAGTAGCATGCCACTTTTACAGACTGAGAATAATACGCACACAAACAAAGATAAATTTGATTTTAGAGGAATTGTTGTTACAAAACATTGTTTTCTATATATTTACGTGTATATAAAATGCAAGTGCTGCCAAGAATTACACAGAAGAGGCACTCCGATACAACCTGTATATTACATAATGGAGGGCCTCATTCACATTGTGGTACAATTGTTCAGGTAGTGTGACTCCTACACTCATAAAGCCTATGCACTAAGTTAACGGGCTTCCAAAAATTACAAGGAACTGGCACTCCAATACACCCTTTATTACACATAAAGGGGGGCATCATACACCCTTGAAAAATGATGATTGCTGACCCCTCAAAAACATTAGGAGCAAGGGCCTGCTGGTGATCCTCTAAAACCTTAGGGGTGACGGCCTGCTGCTGAGCTGACCATCTAAAACATTAGGGATGAGGGTCTGCTACAGAGCTAACTCTCTAAAACATTAGGGGCAAGTGCCTGCTGCTGATCTGAGCATCGAAAAAATTATAGTTGACTGCCTGATGCTTAGCTAACCATTGAAAATATAATGGGCGAGGGCCTGCAGGTGAGCTGACCCTCTAAAACATTACATGCGAGGGCCTACAGTTGAGCTGACCCTCTAAAAGATTGTAGGTGAGGGCCTGCTGGTGAGCTGACCCTCAAAAGATTGTAGGTGAGGGCCTGCTGGTGAGCTGAGCTCTAAAACATTATATACGAGGGCCTACAGGTGAGCTGACCCTCTAAAACATTGCAGTTGAGGGCCTGCTGGTGAGCTAGCCCTCTAAAACATTATATACGAGGGCCTGCTGGTGAGCTAGCCCTCTAAAACATTATATGCGAGGGCCTGCAGGTGAGCTGGCCCTCAAAAACATTGTAGGTGAGGGCCTGCAGGTGAACTGACCCTCTAATAGATCGTAGGTGAGGGTCTGCTGGTGAGCTGAACCTCAGAAACATTATATGCAAGGGCCTGCTGGTGAGCTGACCCTCTAAAATATTATAGGTGAGGGCCTGCTGGTGAACTGACCCTTTAAAATATTATATGCAGGGGTCTGCAGGTAAGCTGACCCTCTAAAAGATTGTAGGTGAGGGCCTACAGGTGAGCTGACCATCTAAAAGATTGCAGGTGAGTGTCTGCAGGTGAGCTGTCCCTTTAAAAGATTGTAGGTGAGGATCTGCTGGTGAACTGGCCCTGTAAAACATTATGGTTAAGGGCCTGCAGGTGAGCTGACATTTCAAAAGATTGTACGTGATGTTATGGGAAACATGCTGATGTAAGGCTGGGACTGCACAACGTGAAAAATATTGGTGGCTGGGGACAATGTACCGCGGGACAGCTGCCACCATCAGGCTGTGGAAAGCCTCAGTGTCCACAAGCCTAAATGGCAACATTTCAAGGGCCAGCAGAGGTGCGCATTTAGTGCTATGGTCTGTGAGTGCGTGGTTGGGTATTTACGGTTTTGTTCAAAGACCTGGTGGATATGCAAGCTGATGGTGCTTGCAAAGGTCCAGTTGCATGGCGGGAGGCATCCGGGTCTGCCTCTTGGACATGGGATCGGCCAGCACGTGGGAAAGATGAGGCAGTTGTGTGATCCGCAGACACTGGTTGTGGACCCAGGCGTTCGGCCCACCTATTAGGGTGCTTTGATGCAATGTGGCGGATCATGCTGGTGGTGGTGAGGTTGCTAGTGTTCATGCCCCTGCTCATTTTGGTACTGCACAAATTGCAAATGACAATTCTTTTATCGTCCGCACTTTCCAAAAAAAAACTCCAGACTGCGGAACACCTACCCCTTGGCATGTGAGATTGCCGTAAGGGAGTGCTCTAATAAACAGTTGCGGGCCTGTTTGGTGTGGCCTGCCTTCTCCCTTTTGCCACCCCACTGCCTCTTCCAGCCTGTTGCGGTGCTGCGGATCCTTCCCCCTCTGTATTGCTGTCCTCACTCGGCTTGCCATCTTCACAGGTTTAGTCAGTGACTTCATCGTCCAGCACCTCCTCTTCCACTTCCTCACTCTGGTCATCCTCCTGACTTGTTGACCTAATAACAACCTCAGTTATTGACAACTGTGTCTCATCCTCATCATGAACCTCTTGAAACACTAACTGCGGTTGACTTATTGGCAACTGTGTCTCATCATCATCATCTACCTCGTGAAACATTAATTGCCGTTCCCCACCATCATCTTTTTCTGACTGTGGATGCTCCAGAGTTTGGGAATCAGGGCACAATATCTCCTCAAGTCCCTCTTCAAGTGGGCTTGGTGAGAGGCCCAAATTAAGGAATGGCAATGAAAACAGCTCCTCGGAATATCCGAGTGTGGGATCACTTGTTTGCCAAGACTCTCCATGGTGGGTGGAAGGAGTATCAGGGTGAATATTCTGTTGACCAGACTCTAGGCTACTAAGACTGGACTTTGTGGAACACAGGGTGTTGCTTAACCGACTGAAAGCATTATCTGCTGCTATCTAACTGACCACCTGTTCGCACTGGTCTGATTTTGAGATTGTTGTCCTGCGCCGCCCTGCAAACTGGGACATGAAGCTAGGTATCGTGGATAAGTGTGTTTCTTGTGCTCTGGCAGCAGGCACAGTTTTACCATGCCCAGCGCCACGGCCTCTGTGTACACGTGCACTTCCCCTTACTGCCCGCCGTGCGCATATTAAATGTTATATATGCTTGAAAGTATGTCAAACGTACAGTAGCACAGATTTTGTAAGTGTATGCGCAAATAGAGTACACAAAATGTCACAGATATTTTTAGGATGCGCACATTTTAAACAGGAGGTATAGCGCAAGTAATGTTGCTGTCACCACCGCCTAATAAAAAAATCACACTGAATGAATGTCACTGATATTTAGGATGTGCATAAGTTAAACAGGAGGTATAGCGCAAGTAATGTCGCTATCACCAACGCCTAATAAAAGATTACACTGAAAAAAATTGGACTGAATGTCACTGATATTTTGGATACGCAAACGTTATACAGGAGATGTAGCGCAGGTAATGTAACTGTCCACAGCGGACACCATCTACGGAAAAAGTACCTTGGATGTCACTGATATTTTTAGGCTGCACACACTTTACACAGGAGATGTAGCGCATATAATGTTGCTGTCGCCAGTGGCGAAAAAAATCACACTGAATGTCACTGATATTTTGGATGCGCTAACGTTATACTGGAGATGTAGCGCAGGTAATGTTGTTGCCACCAGCAGCAAAATTTTTTTACTGAATGTCACTGATATTTCAGATATGCTAATGTTATACAGGAGATGTAGTGCAGGTAATGTAACTGTCCGCATCGGACACCGTCTATTGAAAAAGTACACTGGATGTCACGGATATTTTTAGGCTGCGCACACGTTAGATGGGAGATGTAGCAATTGCCGCTGTCTGCAGCTGCCAAGCAATTGCAAGCTATTTAGCGCAGGTTGCGCTTAAAATATATATTGCTGCCAGATACAACTATAGTCCTTAAAAGGACTTTTGGGTCTATAACAAGTGTAAAAGCTAAAATATTTATATTTCACTCCCTACTCTATTTCTCCCTTCTGCTCTCCAGCTCTCCCTGACCAAGACTGAGACGAAAATGTGTCATTGTGTGCTATATAACACCCAATGACGCGTTCCGTCCAGCCAATCACTATCAAGTCAGTAGCCAACATGGCTATGGCATTACAGTGAATGGCTGTATTTATCTGCACGTTTATTGGCTGCATAGCAACCAACAAACATGCGGGGAGGAGACTCGAGCATCGCGCTCGAGCCCACGCGGTATTCTGCTGAACACAGCGATGTGCAGAGTAAAATTAGTGTGCGGCCAAGCATGTTCACCCAACACTAGACCACTTCAATTCTAAAATCACTTTGTGTGGAAACCACCTATAAATGACCCCATTGTAAAAACTACACCCTTCAAGTTATATATAACAGATTTTACAAACGTTATTAACCCTTTAGGTGTCCCACAAGAATTAAAGAAAAAAGTTGTTGACATTTTTTACATTTCATTTTTTGGGCAGATTTTCCATTGTAATTCATTTTTTCCTGGTACACATTAAGGGTTAACAGCCAAATAAAACTCAATATTTATTTCCCCAATTCTGCAGTTTACATAAACACCCCATATGTGGTGATAAACTGCTGTACAGGCACACGTCAGGGCACTGAAGGAAAGGAGCGCCATATGGATTTTGGAGGGCAGATTTCACTGGGAAAATTTTAAGTTGCCATATGGAATTTAAAGACCCCACGATGCACCCCTAAAGTAGTAACTCTAAAAAAAAGACCCCATTTTGGAAACTATGTGATAAGGTGGCAGTTTTGTCTCTAGTATTTTAGGGTACATATGATTTTTGGTTGCTCTATATTACACTTTTTGTGAGGTAAGGTAACAAAAAATAGCTGTTTGGCACAGTTTTTATTCTTTGTTTTTTTTTTTATGGTGTCCACCTGACAAGTTAGATCATGTGCTATTTTTATAGAGCAGGTTGATAAGGACACAACAATACCAAATATGTCAACTTTTATTTTTATTTTGTTTCAGATTTACATAATAAAGCATTTTTTTTATAAATCATGTTTTAATGTCTTTTTTTTTCTGAAAGCCATATTATTTTTAATTTATGTAGAGGACCAGTTTTTGCGGCATGAGGTGACCGTTTGATTGGTACTGTTTTGGAGTACATACTACTTTTTGATTGTTTGGTATTCCACTTTTTGTGATGTATTGTGCCAATTTTTTAATTTTTTTTTTTTGCCACGTTTTTTTTTTTTTTTTTTTTTTTTTTTTTTACAGTTTTTACCTGGCAGGGTAAATCATATGATTTTTTATAGAGCAGGATGTTACAGATGTGGCGATAACTAATTTGTCTATTTTGTTATATTTATTTTGGTTTTACACAATAAAGGCATTTTTGAAAGAAAAGCAATCATGTTTATATGTCTCCATTTTCTGAAAGCCATATTTTTTTATATTTTTTGGGCGATTGTCCTAGATAGGTTCTCATTTTTTGCAGGCTGTAATGACGGTTTTATTGGTACTATTTTGGGGGTGCGTATGACTTTTTGATCGTTTGGTATTACACTTTTTGTGATCTAAGGTGACCAAAAAAAATTAAACAAAAAAATTATGTTTTAGTGTCTCTATTTTGGGAAATCCATATTTTTTTTTTTGGGGGGGGGGTGATTGTCTTTTTTTTATTTTTATATTTTTATTTAAAGTTAATGTAAAACATACATGTCAGGCTAGAGGACACTTTGGTCTGTTGTGCTATAATTGCTGATTGAGCCTCTTCAAGCGTTTCCACTCTCCGGCCTATGTGGCACACATTCTCTTTAATAGAGATAAGGTCTTGGCTAAGGGGTCCTAAGGCATCTGCCAGGGCTTCTTTTAGAAAGGCCCGAGAGATCAGAAGAAAGTCTGCCTCAGGGAAATCTTCCCCTACCTTGTCAGCGCCATCTTGGATTCTTTGTTCACCGCCGCTGCAGCTGCTTTCTTTATAAATTTCTCCATTTCTCCTGGTTGGCTTGAAGATTGGCCATGTCCCGCCGGGTCAGTGGGTTTAGGCCCTCCAATATTTACCATTTTGAGTCCAGTGAAATGGGTAAACAGGCTATAAGGGATATTCTAGCAGCAGAGCCTCACTTCACACGTCCATTTGCCTCTAGTGTTGGCTCTGCCCCTTTTCTGGGTGATTGTCTTAGTTAGGTCTCATTTATTGTTGGATGAGATGACGGTTTATTGATATTATTTTTGGGTATATATGAATTTTTGATCACTTGGTACTACAGTTTTTGTGATGAAAGGCTGTGATGGCCAGTTCGCAGTGTTCGCCAGCAAACACATGCGGGCTGCCATCTTTAGCAAGGTTAGACTCACCCATCCGGCGATGCACAGGCATCGAGAACAGACGCCGGAGGCCTTCATCGGGCTATTCTCTGAACTGCCTGCTCCCGGTGACCGCATTTGATTTCAGACCGGCTCGCGGCACAGGTGAGGGCTTACCTGTGCATTGCCAGACGGATGAGTCTAACCTTACTAAAGATGGCAGCCCGCATGTGTTCGTTGGCGAACACTGCGAACTGGCCATCACTGATGAAAGGTGACAAAAATAATTTTTTTAGCACTATTTTTTTATTTGTATTTTTTTACAGTTTTGACCAGATGGGATGGATCATGTGATATTTTTATAGAGCAGGTTGTTACACACGCAGTGATACCTAATATGTCTGTTTTTATGTTTTTTTTTTAAATTTAATTTTATATATCTCTTTTTATGGAAAGGAGCTTTTTTATCAAACTTAATTTTTTTATTGTTAAAAACACTTTTATTTCACTTTTGTCCCACTATGGGACTTCAATATTACAGGGTATGATCCCTGTTTCAATACAGCACAATACATCTGTATTGGACTGCATTGACTATCAGTGTATTACACAGTGTAATACACTGATAGTTTGACTATGAGACCCAGCCTGGGGGCTGGGCCTTATAGGCATCCATACATGCCGGGCCCCAAGGCCTTTGAATGACTTGGGGCTGCCATGGCAACCATCAGGTCCCCGCAACAGCAGCCTCTCATATGCCGCGGCATATGAGGGGTAATCCACCGGCATCTGCGTTATCACCGATGCTGGTGGATGAAGCAGGGATCTGTCAGTCAGTAACAGCCAGATCCCTGCCACTGATCGTGGAACCACACACAGGGGGGAAGAATGACCGCAAGACGAAAATGCTCGTCCTGGGGCACGAAGTACCGGCCATTTAGGACGTCCTGGGTCCTTAAGGAGTTAAATAGTTTATCTATTTAAGGGCGGGTTCACATCACCGTTATGTATTCCATTTTTGTTTTCCGTTATAACATGGGTATAATGGAAAATAACAGAATCCATAAGACGCAATTCAAAATGGAAGCCTTTAGGTGGCATTCCGTTTTGATCCTTCATAATACAAGTCTATGTGCAGCATAACGGATCCGTCTGGTTTCCGTTATACAGAACTGAAAAAAAAGTCATGTCGGCAGAACTTTATTTTCCATCTTGCACAACGGGAACCAGATGGATCCATTATGATTCCCATAGACTTATATTATGATGGATCAAAACAGAAAGCCTCTGAAAGTCTTTCATTTTGACTTACGTCTTATGGATTCCGTTATTACAAAAATGCAATCCATCGGTGATGTGAACCCGCCCTTACTAAAGAGTAGCTGTAAATAATTTAGAAACTGTGCTCCTGTGTATACGGCATCTGGTTAAATGATAAGATAGCACAAAATAAATATACACTGTAAGTAGTGCCTCTGTGTAGTCTAATTGAGCTTTTGGTGATGTATTATTTTGCTCTTTTATGTTATTTTATTTTATAGAGATATAACATTAACATTTTATAACTTTTGTTCATTTAACATTCATACAGCCTTTGGATTTTGAAAGTCAAAGACTGCACACTTTTCAAGTAGAAGCCACCAATACATATGAAGATCCACAATTTACTCACCTTATCTCATTTAAAGATACAGCTATTGTGAAAGTACTGCTGAAAGATATTGATGAGGCCCCTATTTTTAGTAAACCTTTCTATGTGTTTGAAGTGAATGAAGACACCAAAGAAGGTAGCATAATTGGTCATGTAACTGCTCAGGATCCTGACTCAGCAAAGAACTCTGTAAAGTGAGTATAATTGTTTTCAGAAAGCTACAGTATATTGGTACAACATATTTTCTGACCAATCATTGGTCAGATGGCCAATCACACACACACACAGATCTTTTTCTTATACACACCAATTATTGGCCTGATAGGATAGAAATTGGTCAGATAATCTATTGTGGTAATACAACAAACAATGCTAACCATGCTTGATAAAGATCCCAAATAGAAATGAGGGAATTGACGCTGACAAAGTGGAATTCATTTAGAATTTCAGGAAAAATTTGACAACAAATGTGAATTTCCTTGCGCTTCGTGGTAACAAATAACAATTTTCCAAAAATGGTGGCTACACTTGTGAAGACTGAGCACATAGGGCATGGAACTCTAGGAAGGGGGGATCACCCGGATTGACATGCCCGCATGAAGCCAGCCAGTCCTGTGATGTCACAGCCTTATAAATACGGCAGCCATTTTAGATTCTGCCATTTTCCAGTGTTCAGAATGCAGGGACATACGTGTGAAGGAGCTAGGGACAGTTATTGGAAAAACTGTTGTGGAAAAAAACAATGATTTATAAGTGCAGGGAAAGGATAAGGCGGAATCATTTCAAAGCATATTAGTGCAGAGAGAGACATCAGAACTAGGGACATTGATTTACAAATGCAGGGAACGATCATTTGGGGATCCAAATAGTCATTAGACAGCTCTGTTATTCAAGATTTTTGTTATTGGGCTGCAAGTCTTATGTTGAAAAGCCTTTAGAGGCTTATATCTTAGTATCTTATTCAGTACTACAAGAAAAATATATACACATTTCACTTTTGCAGTTATTTCTGTTGAAAGCATATAGTGGCATATTACAGTAAAAAAAAAAAAAAAAAAGATAAATATATACGCACTGCACTGTTGCAGTTATTTCTGTCAAAAGCGTATAGGGGCGTATTTCAGTAAGCAAAGACATATATACACACTGAGCTGTTGCAGTTATTTCTAGTTAAAGCATATAGGGGCATATTTTAGTACAACAAGATATATATATTCTCAGGTCACTACTTCTGTTGAAAGCATATAGTGGCGTATTTCATTACTGCAAGAAATATATATAAGCAGTTCACTCTTACATTTTTTTCTGGTCAAAGCGTATAGTGGCCTATTCAGTCCAACAATAAATATATATTCGCATTGCACTGCTGCAGTGATTTCTGGTGAAAGGATATAGTATTTCAGTACTAGTGTTGAACGTGAATATTTTAATCACGATTTTAATCGCGAATATCGCCACTTCAAGAATTCACGAATATTTAGAATATAGTGCTATACATTTGTATTCGTGAATAGTGTTGAATAATCTAATCACAAATTTATCACAAATTTATCGCAAATACGCTACTTTGCCGATTTTCATAATCAAGTAAACAATGACAAGATCACAAATTCTCAAATTTGCTCATTTTGGGGCGAATATTCACCATAAATGAGCAAATTTGAGAATTTGAATATTGCCTATGCCGCTTATCACTATTCAGTACTGCAAGAAATATATATAAGCACTTCACTCTTTAATTTTTTTTCTGGTTAAAGCGGATAGTGGCTTAATTCAGTTCAACAATAAATAGATATTCTCAGTGCAAAAAATGGGTGTTTTTTCTTTCTGGTGAAAGTATATAGGGGCGTATTTCAATACTTCAAGAAATGTATATACGCGCTTTTTTTCTGGTCAAAGCGGATAGGGTCGTATTTTAGTACAACAATAAAAATATATTCTCAGTGCATGTTCGAAGTTAATTGTGGTGAAATCATTTAGTAGCCTATTTCAGTACAAAAAAATATATATATTTGTCGGTTTTAGGGGTATTTTAATTTTCCGTTTCATTGGTTTAGTTCAGCTACAAGTATGTCAGGCAGAGAATTGCCAGGCCATGAACAGAGGAGTGGCAGAGGCCTAAATGTTTCTTGCACAAGATGATGTTTGGAAGATCCAGTGTTTCTGGTCACAGCAGAGTAAGGGGTCGTGGCAGCAGTGGTGTCATCCTAGCGGTCGTGTCCTGACCAGCCACCCTGCGGTTATTGATTGGTTAACTCGGTCATCCACGTCATCCAAAGTGACATCAGACCCCTCGCCAACAGCCAGTGGGTTCGTCAGACACAACCCTTAGTTGGCATGGCCCGGGAGCAGGCCCTGTGCCCTCACCTGTCCTCAACCTGCCTCTGGCATTTTCTGTTCCCTCAACGCGAGTAGTATTAAATGCTGTAGGCTCTGCTCCACTTTTCAGCGAGGAAGAGCTACTAGAGGACAGTCAGCAGCTACTGCCCAGCCAAGATGTGGACGAGACATCCGCCGCTTCCTCCACTAGGCAGGCAAGTAGTGATGAGAAGAGTGGCACGGGAGCTAGAGTTGTGAGTGGTCAGGCTCCTGACCCAGAGACCGATGAGGAGGACATCAGTGATGTGCAGACACTACTCGATGATGATGAAGTCAATAGCACTTGGGAGACGGGTGAAGAAGGGGCTTCATCATCATCAGGATTAGAGGGTGGCAGCTTGTCCATCAGGCAGTGGCTGAGCCAGAAAGTTGCTAGCATTGGGAGGTCAGGAGCCAAACGGGCATGGGGTAGACACCCACTTTACAGAAGCCTACCTGCACGGAAAGGAGTGATGCACGGGTTCACAGAAGCAGTGGCGGTAGCAGTCAGACAGTGAGTAGCATAGGGGGGGGGGGGGGAATCAGGTATTCGGCAGTGTGGCAGTTTTTTGTGAAGCCACCGGAGGAGATCAACATGGCCATATGTAGAATATGTGGGCAGAAGGTAAAGCATGGGGAGAGTGTCAATGTTGGCACCACGGCCCTGCATCACCATAAAGTGGCCTGAGAGAACCTTCGCTCCGATGTGGTGGACCAGCCTGCCGCAGCTACCGCTATATCACTCAGTGGCATGCACCCAGTTTCAGCCAGTCAAGGCTTCACCACCTCAGCTGAAGGGAGCTGTCTGTCAATCTCATCTTCTGCTGGTCCGGATGCTATGTGTACACGCATCCAATGGCGCAGAAGCTGAACGTGCTCCTGTCCAAGTTGCTGGTGATTCAGTCCCTCCCTTTCAAACTGGGGGACTCTGCACCTATAATAGAACTGATGGCTTGTGCAGAGCCGAGGAGGAGAGTCCCAAGACATCATTTCTTTGCGAAAAAGGCAGTACCAGCCCTGCACACACATGTAGAACAGAAGGTAGGCCAGTCCTTGAGCCTGTTTGTGTCAGCCAATGCTGCCAATGTGCACAGCAGCGCCAACGTGTGGAGCTATAACTATGGTCAGGGACAATACATGTCCTTTGCAGCCAACTGGGTAAATGTGGTTCCTGTACAGCAACATCAGCAACTTGGACAGGTCAAGCCGCTTCCGCCTCCACGTTGTCACGCCGTTGGTCCTGTGACAATGTCCGCCTCTGCCTCCTCATCCTCTACCATGTGCTCAGCCTCCACTGCAGGGACAAGCCACAGTGACCCTTCAGCATACCACATGTGCAGGGCCCGGCAGTGTCACGCTGTTCTGCACCTGGTTTGCCTTTTCGAACTGAGTCACACAGGTGAGGAACTGCTTCGTGTGATGCATCAAGAAATTGAATCCTGGCTTTCTCCGCGACAACTCAAAATCCGAACCATGGTAACCGACAATAGGAAGAACATGGTGTCGGTGCTGCGTCAAGGAAGGCTGAGCCATGCCACCTGCATGGCACACGTATGCAATCTGGTTGTCAAGCGGTTCCTGAAGTCTTCCACCCATCTGCAAGATATCCTAAAAATGGCCAGGAAACTTTGCATGCACTTCAGCCACTCGTATACCGCAAACCACACCCTCCTTGAGCTGCAGAGACAGAACGGCATCCCCCAACATAGGTTCTCAGGCCCTTTGAGGATGCCACGCTATTTGTCAGTTGCCAGGACTACGGGAAGAACAAAGTTATTCCACTGCTTCATGTCCTGGAACAGATGCCAGTAACAATGGCTGGTCAGGGGACAGGAGATGTGGCTTTTCGATCTCACGACCACTAAGCCTTATGGGGGCTGAACTGGAAAAGGAGTAGGAGGGTGAGGAGGACATTGGGGCACAGGCAGTGTGTAGCCAAATGGGTGTTTTTTTTTTTTTTAATCAGATGCCAGAACAGGAGGAGCAGCCAGATAAGCTACAGGACAATAAGGAAGATGAGACAGAGGACTGAGACACACCGTGGCAGTATGCAGTGAAGATGAAGGCAGGGAGTCCCTCCTAATCACTTGCACAAATGTCACGATGCATGCTCACTTGCTTGCGAAGTGACAGCAGAATTTCCACCATTGGGCATAGTGATGATTTCTGGTTCTCCACCTTATTGGACGCTCACTACCAGTCCAGAATGGAGGTCTTTTTTACACCCACAAGAGGGAGGACAAAATGAACTACTACAGAGACATCCTATGTGGTCAGTTGACCGCTGCCTATCTGTGCCATTGTCCATCCTCTCGCCGGTCTGACCGGAGGGCCCTCTGCCATGGCTGCTGGGGAGGGGTAGGCTGGCAAGAACGGTACCAGTTCCATCAGCAGCAGCCTGAGTCTACAGTTGCTGATGAGTAGCTTTATTCACCGCATAGTGAAAAAACTACTCACCAGCAGCAGCAGGTAGTTGCATACTTGGACAACACCCCGCCAGACCACATTGAAGATCCGCTGGACTACTGGGTAGTCAAACTGGATTTGTGGCCGCAACTAGCAGTAGTCCTATTCTCTTTAATGGCATGCAAAACTGAAAAACCTTCAGCTCATATTTGCAGCTACCAAATACTTAGTAAAAGTGCACAAATAGTCCCGCAACATGTACAGTGACATATTAGAGGGGAATCAATGACAAAAATTCCAACAAAAAATATGAATCTTAATCAGGGGACATTTTTATGCATCTTAAAAGAAATTCACATAATATGCACATAAAATAAATTCTGATTATGTGGCTCAAGGTACATTATACTGTCAATGGATAAAAATTTTACTGTAGGCCACTAAACTAAAGACCCCAAACATTAGGCATTCACCGGACAGAAAAGATCAGGTGATTATGTGGAGGTATATTACACGGTCAATAGAGATCAATTTTATTGCAGGCCAGTACAAATACAGGTCAAATACATATGTTTAAAAGAACTAAAAATATAAATTTGGATTAAAAACATGGCTAATGAAATCACCCCTCTTGAAAAAAACAATGATAATAGTTGAAATTTGATAACACGCGGTCATCACTGGTGTTAAAATCCTCCGAGGCCACAACAATTATTCATTCACTGTACAGAAAAGAACAAGTAAGTATGTGACTGGCCGTAGATTACACGGTTTATGGATATCAATTTTACAGCAGGCCAGTGGACTACAGGCACCAAAAATTATGCATTCAGTAAACAGAAAAGAACAATTAAGTAGGTGGCTGGAGGTAGATGTGTGCCAGAGATATATTCACTTGCTGCTGAACGTGGCCATATAGCTCCAGGATGCCCTTCTGGGAGAAATATTTCCTTCCGGGGAACTTCCATTGCTGTGTGCCAATGGCCACAAATTTTCTAAAGGCCTCTGAGTCCACCAGTTTATATAGCAGAAGTTGGCAGGCTAGCAGTTCTGACAAGCCACCGGTCAGCCGTTGGGCAAGAGGGTTTTCCGGCGTCATCATCTTTTTTTGGCTTTGGGCCATGGAAGCCTGCCTGTTGCCAGATGAACGCAACAATGGCACGGTGGAAGGTGGAGTGGAGAACAAATGGGAGGAGAGAGAAGAAGGAGATGGAGAAGAGGCAGGATATGGAGAACCGGGAGTGTGGCTTTGTGGGTTATGACAGCATTGCTCCCACAGGGCTCGGTGATGGGAGGCGTTCGTCCCTAGGTGAGTGTTGGGCTTACCGCGACATATGCGTTGACAGCACAGGCTGCAGATGGCAACACTATTGTCAGCAGCTGACATGTTAAAAAGAAGCCCACACTGCGGAGCCATGTGCCAGCATCCTGGGAGTGGCAGATGTGACTGTGCATGGTGGATGGCTCGTTCCAGATACATAAGCAGTCTGCTTTTTGCCTCCTGTGCACTGTAAGATCTGCATGCTTCTCCTCCTTCTCTCCCTATCTGCTGCTTCGTCTCTCACTCTGAACTCCCCTCCTCTTTCTCTCTTGCGGGCACCCACGTGACGTCCATCAACACGTCATCATCGTGACCTTCACCACCACTGACATTAGAGATCTCAGAGTAGGCAGCAACAGCATGGACCACCCTCTTTGGGCTGATCTGGATATTGTCATCAGACTGCTGGGTGGCGAACGTTAATACCTTCTCTTCCTGATCCGATGCCAAGAATGGCTGCGCATCAGTAAGGTCTTGGAATGGATGGGAAAATAATTCCTCTGACTCGAGCGGAGGGGATATGGTGGTGGTGTCTTTGGAGGTGCACACAGCAGAGAGTGAAGAGGGTGAAGATAGAAAGGATGAGGAGGTTGCAGAAGCGGAAGGCTGAGTGAGTCACTCAACCAACTATGGTGCGTCCTTTGACGTAATTGCACGAACCTTCTGAAACTTCCCACTTAGGCTCCGGCCTGGTGCACCTGCCCAACCCCTACCACCCCGCCGTAATGGCCTGTCTCTTCGTCTGCCTGTCATTTTCAAAATGGCCCTGTGACAATAGTCCCTATAGAAGAACAGTATTTGTGGAAGAATATCACACCCCTGCCTCAATAAGTTTTTTTGGGGGGGCAACAGGTATATCACACCAGTTGAAATTATTTCTTCCAATAGCGTTTGTCACTCTGTGCAGCTGTGGTAACGCAGCAAAGCCGCAAACAAATGCTGCACTACCTAAATGCACTATATAGAAAGTATATTATTGGAGTATAACACCCCTGCTTCAATTAGTTTATTTGGGGGGGGGGGGCAACTGGTATATCAGACTAGTAGAAATTATTTTTTCCAATAGCGTTTGTCACTCTGTGTAGCCGAGGTAAACAAAAACAAATAGCGTGGTGTTACACAGGCAGAAAGTGCTCAAACCCATATGCAGTTGGGAGCATATATATACATGGGAGCGAATCCTGCACTTGTGGCCCGTTGCTGATGGCGATTCCAGCAAAAATGCATACAGTGGAGGATGCCCGCAGCGGACCACAAGTACCACAATAACCATCCTATACAAGATAGCAATTATGTGGATATGATAACCAATATAGCAAAATACTAATATTAACACAGACACATGAACTCTGTGATCTTCCTAAACCCTCAAACTGATGTTAAAATTATGAGATTAGCCAACATATCCTACTGTGGAGGACATGTCTGAGCCTGAGCACCGCACCAAGGTTTCTCAAGTAGCTCGGGTCCTAACCTCACGCTCCTGTAATTCACCCACTGGTCTCTGGTATTGCCCATACGGCACAGGTAAATGAGTGTTAGGACCCGAGCTACTTGTGCAGGATTTGTTCCCCTCTATATACATGCACAACTGCATATGGGTTTGAGCACTTCCTGCCTGTGTAACACCACGCCATTTGTTTATTTGTTTGTATATAGAGAGGCTTGGAGGTGTATAAACTCCTATTTAAATGTGCCTGTTTTCCATCTACAGGCTACATTTAGGTGCACCTGCGAGGCCTGGGCCTTAATGGTCAGTCTTGAGTGGGACTCGCAGACTCCTTCCTCCTCCCATTGCAAGCATGGTTACATGATGGAGGTAATTGGTGAGTTGTCTGTGATTTGGACCTCAAGCTCCTGTAATTCGCCCACTAGCCCCTGGCATGGCCCATACGGCACAGGTAAGTGAGTGTTAGGACCCGAGCTACTTGACAAACCTTGGCGAGGTGCTCGGGCTCAGACATGTCCTCCACAGTAGGATATGTTGTCTAATCTCTCAATTTCAACATCAGTTTGAGGGTTTAGGAAGACCGCAGAGTGCACCTGTCTTTGTTAATATTAGTATGTAGTTGAGGTAAAGCAGCAAAACCGCAAACAAATGCTGCACTACCCAAATGCACTATATAGAAAGTATATTATTGGCATATCATTATTGCTTCAATCATTTGTTTGGGGGGGCAACTGGTATATCACACCAGTAGAAATTATTTGTTCCAATAGCGCTTGGCACTCTGTGTAGCTGCAGTATCACAGCAGAACTGCACACAACTGCTGCACAATACAAATGCACTATAATATACTTTCTATGTTAGAAAGTATATTATAAGTATATTACACCCCTGAGTAAGTCACACCTATCTATAAGGACTTGTGTGGCTCTATTTGATAACGTTTGGTGTCCCTAACAGCCTGTCCCTTCTCCACACAGCAACCTCTCGCTACACTGTAAAAAAGACTGAATATAAAATGGTGGCAAGATCGGGTTTATTTATAAGGGAGGGGGTATGTCCATGTGCTGAAACATCTCAATTGGCTGTCCTGTACCACTTAAAGGATGTGTCATGGGTCAAAGTTTTTCAATGTAAAAGAATATGGCGCCGGTGGACATCGCCATATATTTGCCCGTTCAGCCAACCGCGAGCAAGCAAAGTTTGCTGCGAAACGACCGCCGGGCAAACCGCAAGGCCATCTCTAACTAGCAGAGTTTACCCTGGAAAGCTGTCCTGCCTGGCCAATAGTGTGGCTTCAGAGCGGGTGTTTAGCGCGGCAGGGGCCATAGTTACCCCAAGAAGAACTCGCCTGTCTACACAAAATGTAGAGAAACTGACCTTTGTCAAGATGAATCAGTCTTGGATCAGTCATGATTTCCAACCAACAATTTCTGATGCTTTAGACTAGATCATCCATGGTGCTACACCAACACTTTGATACAAGAGACCGGCTTCTTCTTATTACTTGCCTCAGCTACTACTTTGATGCAGCAACCCGCCTGATGCCACACATCTGATGCCAAGTGCTCCTTATTGCACTCACCTTCATTAGTGGGTACTGGTATTGCCACCAGGGCAGTTTCTAGGGAAATTTACCAACAGGGCAGATTGTGGCCAAATCTCTGTTGTATCTCATTGTAGTTGATGGGGGGCGGCGGGCATTCAGTCTGCATCCAGCAGTGCCGGCTCCAGTGAATTCCAGCAGGCCGTTCTCTGCTGGAACAGCCTGCCAGAATCACTAACGCAGGTGTGAAAGTAGCCTAATACAGTGCCACATATCTCTTACATCTAGGTCACATCTCCTTTGATGTAGATGTTCTCTTTCTTTATCTTCCCCATTCAGACCAGACCTCAATGATGATGTCTTTCAGCCATCTCTTCTCTCTGCAGAGTTTGACAGACATCTTAGTTTCCTACTTTCCCACCTTCTCAACATCCCATCATGCACCCCCAAAACTATACTGCAGAAACAGAAAATACTGAAGATAGTGCCCCTTCAATAATTATTGGAACACAATGCTATAAAAAATAACTGCACCCAGCAAATAGTGTCCCTGACACTAATAGTGTAACCATACCGCCCCCCCAAAATAACTTTGCTAAGCTGATACTGTGCCAGGGTGCCTCCACAGTAATAGTGTTCCCCAAAATCTCAATAGTAATAATTCTGTGCCAGAGTGCACTTAGTAATAACAGTGCTCCTACAGTGCCCCAAACAGTAATTGTGTCCCAGAAGTACGGTAATAATGCTCCCAAAGTTTAAAAAATTTGATTAAGCTGTTTCTCCAAACTTCGGCATGAAATTCAATTAGTTATGAATTACTTTGTAACAAATTGCATTCCATTGTATGGAGTGGGCACAATAATAGGAAACAGCGATCACGCTACTCTCATCATTTAACTACTCAGATGCCATACTCGTAGCACCTCAGAGTCGCATTCAGCCTGTCAAGGTGTTAATCAGGGGTTATGACAAAAAAAATACATACTTACCTCATCCATTTGCTCGTGAAGAGGCCGTCGTGGCCACCTTGATTGATGACGTCACAACACCCAGCCAGCATGATGACGTGGTAACATCACATGTCAGCGCACGCAAGAGGCGAGTGTCTTTTTTTTTTTTTTATACTGCCATTCCAGAAACAATTTATTTTTTACCATGAAGCGCCAGGAAATTCAGATTTGTGGCAAATCTAATTTTTACTAAAATTCGGATCAAATTCCATTTAGCTGATTTACTCAACACTACTCAAAAGTGTAAAAGCCAGTTCAAAAACATTGTAAAAAAAACACCACCTAACTGATTTCAACTAAAAACGAGGCCTAAAAGAGGACATTTTGCCACTCCTGACATGTCTTCTGTAATTTATGGCTCTATGTTGTGCCAATCCTTTATTATATCTACTAGAAGTTATAAATGAATTGCTATTAGCCTTCAGTAAGTAAGGGTACAGAGGGGTGGTAACAAGTTGGGGGGGTGTACCTGCACACATAAACATGGCAGCACTGTTTGGATAGAATGAGTCTGTGCAGGCACACACACCCAACTTGTTACCACCCGTCTGTATAGCAAGTCAATTATAACTTCTAGCAGGAATAATAAAGGAACAGCACAAAATAGAGTCATACAAATAGATGCTCCATAATTGTTATTACACAGGGAATGCATGAAACTATTAAAACAGGCATGTCAGGAGTGGTGAAAGGTCCTCTTTAAAAAAAGGTATTGGTACACTAAACACTAAACAAACATTCTAAAGAATAAAATGAACAAGTATAATTGAGAATAAAGTGAATCTGTAACCATGAAAATCCGTGCAATCTGTTACAGAACAAGATGAGCTGAGCAGATTGAAATATAGTTATGTAGGAAAAGTCTAGAAGGTGGTCCTATTAGTGGTTGACAACTATCTCTGTGTACACAGTCTTATGGGTATGGATGTTAGTCACTGAATAGGACCGACTCAGAATGAATATGATTTTAAAAGAAAGCACTATAAGTTACACTCACCTAAAGAATTTTTAGGAACAGGGGCATAGCTAGAAATGACTGGGCCCCATAGCAAAAAAAATTATGGGCCCCCCTCCCGGATCTCCCACCCCCACATACCTCTCAGACTTCCCACCCCTTCCAGAGCTCCCACCCAAACACCCCTCCAGTACCTCCCACCCCAACATCCCCACACCCCTCCAAGACCTCCCACACCCACACCCATCCTAAATCTCCCACCGCCAGTCCCCAGATATAATGGTCCAGACATCAAGTGTCCTGCTCCCCCCACAATTTAATGGTTTAGACCTTGGAGATCCTGCGGCTCCCCCTCAATAAATTGGTCCAGACCTCCAGGGTCCTGCTCCCCCGTCCTGCTCCCCCTTAAATATAATGGTCCAGACCTCCAGGGTCCTGCTCCCCCTCCTCCCCAGATATAATGATCCAGTGTCGTGTTCCCCCCTATATAATGGTCCAGACCATACCTCCAGGTCCTGCTCCCCCCTTCTCCTTAAATGTACTGGTCCAGACCTCCATGGTCCTGCTCCCCCCTTCTCCTTAAATGTACTGGTCCAGACCTCCAGGGTCCTGCTCCCCCCTCCTCCCTAGATATAATGGTCCAGGACTCCAGAGTAAATTTTACCAGTCCCAGAGTCAGCCAGCCCTTACCTCACAGCCCCTTGAACGTCTGCGCGCCCACACTCCAGCAGCGCTGCCAGGCCCAGCAGCACGCAGCTTCGCTGTACGCGCCGCCTCTTCCACTTCCAGCCAGTAGGACTGCCGCCCAGACTAGGAGCAGGACCACTCCCTCTCCTCACTGCAGGTATGCCTCTCTGCCTCCAGCCGCCCCCTATCGCACTGCCCACAGCCTACAGGCCCTGCAGATAACGCTTTCTCTGTCTGTCCTGGAGGGGCCTGCGACCCCTGTAGCTATACCACATGAATTTAAAAAAAATAAATAATCCTCAGCAGGCAGCCCGGGCCCCCAGTAGCGTAGGGCCCCATAGCCATTGCTATGGCTGCTATAGTGATCCCTACGCCCATGTTTAGGAACACCTGTTCTATTTCTCATTAATGCGATTATCTAGTCAACCAATTACATGGCAGTTGCTTCAATGCATGTAGGGTTGTGGTCCTGGTCAAGACAATCTCCTGAACTCCAAACTGAATGTCAGAATGGGAAAGAAAGGTGGGCTACAACAGCAGAAGACCCCACCGGGTACCACTCATCTCCACTACAAATAGGAAAAAGAGGCTACAATTTGCACAAGCTCACCAAAATTGGACTGTTGAAGACTGGAAAAATGTTGCCTGGTCTGATGAGTCTCAATTTCTGTTGAGACATTCAAATGGTAGAGTCCGAATTTGACGTAAACAGATTGAGAACATGTATCCATCATGCCTTGTTACCACTGTGCAGGCTGGTGGTGGTGGTGTAATGGTGTGGGGGATGTTTTCTGGGCACACTTTAGGCCCCTTAGTGCCAACTGGCCATCGTTTAAATGCCACGGGCTACCTGAGCATTGTTTCTGACCATGTCCATCCCTTCATGACCACCATGTACCCATCCTCTGATAGCTACTTCCAGCAGGATAATGCACCATGTCACAAAGCTCGAATCATTTCAAATTAGTTTCTTGAACATGACAATGAGTCCACTGTACAAAAATGGCCCCCACAGTCACCAGATCTCAACCCAATAGAGCATCTTTGGGATGTGGTGGAACGGGAGCTTTGTGCCCTGGATGTGCATCCCTCAAATCTCCATCAACTGCAAGATGCTATCCTATTAATATGGGCCAACATTTCTAAAGAATGCTATCAGCACCTTGTTGAATCAATGCCACGTAGAATTAGGGCAGTTCTGAAGGCAAAAGGGGGTCCAACACTGTATTAGTATGGTGTTCCTAATAATTATTTAGGTGAGTGTATATTGCATATTTTGCCAAAATATAATTGTTTAAGACTATTATGGGTTCACCTAGAACTACACTGTTCCAGCAGACTGTTCCTTCAGAGCAGGCATGCTCAACCTGCAGCCCTCCAGCTTTTGCAAAACTACAACTCCCAGCATGCCCAAACGGCCTACAGCTATCAACCTACAGCAGGGCATTGTGGGAGGTGTAGTTTTACAACAGCTGGAGGGCCGCAGGTTGAGCATGCCTGCGTTAGAGGCATAGTGTGAAACAGCTAGAGTAATGCCAGGCTCCATTGACTACAATGAGACCTGCTAGGGATCCAGCCTGTTTGCAGCATTAGTGCCAAGATTCAGCTGAACAAATACTGCTGCAAGCAGTGGCTATTGTCCAGCTGAATCCTGGCACTAATGCCAGAAACATGTTGGATCCCCACTGAGTCCCATTATAGTCAATAGACTCCAGTGCGGAAAGGTAGTGTATGCCAGATACTATGAACTATGGCAGGCACTTCCTTTACCAGAACAGTCTAGCGCTAGTGTGAAACTAACCTAAAAGCTTAATCTTGCATATTAAAAACAAATTAAATGTTTTTTATTTTTTATACAATCTTTACATATAGGTATAGTATTGACCGGAACACAGACGTGGAGAGAACATTCAATATATTCTCAGGAAATGGTTCATTAATCTTAGCCAAAACTCTTGACCGGGAAATGACAATATGGCAAAATATCTCAATAGTGGCAACTGAAACAAGTAAGTTGTGTTTCAACTACTACAGGGAAAAACTATGTCAGTGTTAAATAAAATTGTGAAAATATACAGTCTGTATAATTATGCTCTTTTGGCCTATTTTGGCCTTCAGGACCCAATTTTTCTAATCTGATATGTCACTTCATGTGGTAATACATTTGGAATGCTTCTACATATCCAAGGAATTCTGACAATGTTTTTTTGTGCCATATTGCACTTTAAGGCCTCTTCCACACGGCCGTTGTGCTCCCGTGGCCGTATTCTGGGCCGCATAGTGCAGGTCCGCAATACACGGGGCACCGGCCGCGTGCACCCCGCAACACCGATGTGGACCTATTTACTTGAATGTCTCTGCAAACCCGGAGATGCGGTGCGGAAGCACGGATTGGAACCCCATGGAAGCACTACGGAGTGCTTCTGAGTTGTTTCTGGCCGTGCCTCCGCACCGCAAAAAAGTAGTGCATGCACTACTTTTTTGCAGTGCGGACCGCCGTATGCAAACTATTCAAGTGAATGGGTCCGCGATCTGCATGCGGTTGCCCAATGGTCGGTGCCCGTGCATTGCGGACCACAATTTGCAGTCTGAAGCACGGGCCCGGTCAGCACATAGTCGTGTGCAAAATCCAAAATTGAACAAAGATTTGGAAAAATTAGCAAAATCAGCCAAATCAAACTTTTAAGAAATTTGCTCACCTCTAGTCTTAACCTGCTGTTTGGGCACACAATAGGGCTCCAAAAGGAAGGATTGCCATTTTGCTTTTGTAACCCAGATTTTACTGGGATGAATTTGGGTGACATGTCAAACTTGCAGCACCCCTGAGATACCAGTGCAGTGGAAACTCCAAGAAATAACCCAATTTTTTTTAACTATTGGCTTTTGCTTTGGGATATCACAATGAGTTAAGAAATTTGAGTCAAGTGTTTTATTGTTAACGCTGCTATATTTGTACAACACCATGGAATTTAGATACATGAGTAGTGATGGCTTTGAATGCACAGATATTTTATAGAATTTAACATTGGACCGTGAAAAAAAAAATATATATATATTTTGCAACAGTATGTTGCTTTATGCAAAGTTAAAAGTAAAAAAGCACCATTAATTTGCAAAGCAATTTCTCCTGAGTATGGAAATACCCAACGATTATCCCTGATAGAAAGTTGGACTACACAGGCCGGGACAGGGTGCCTTCTCCATCCTTGGGAGCCTGGCTGGGGAGGGAAAACCTTTTTGAAACTTTTTGATGCTTCATTGTTTGCTCTAGGCAATACACCACATTCTATTCTCTTCATCATAGATCTTTCTACTTAATTGATTTGCTCGTTGTGGACAGATCTTTACTGCCCCTTTTCAGGTCCAATAAAGTTGGAGTATCCTCATGGTCTGATCACGTCCTGGTTTTCTGCTCCTTGACTGGCTCTCCCCAAACTCCATCCTATAGAGCTTGGTGAAATAATGCTTAATGCTCCTATCTCAGATCAGGAGTTACTGTTGGCATTGAAGTCTCTTAAGACCCACTGGACCCACTGGACTCCTGGACCTGATGGATACTCCAGAGAATATCATCAGTTATTCACCCCTGTGTTACCACCTCTCTTTAATGAGGTAATGAACAGGAGACAGTTCCTTAAAGAGATGTTACCAGCCACTATGGTGACTATTCTTAAATCTGGCAAGCCAGCTAATTTTCCAGCCAACTTCTATCATACAGGTCCTTCTAAAAAAAAATTAGCATATTGTGATAAAGTTCATTATTTTCTGCAATGTACTGATAAATATTAGACTTTCATATATTTTACATTCATTACACACCAACTGAAGTAGTTCAAGCCTTTTATTGTTTTAATATTGATGATTTTGGCATACAGCTCATAAAAACCCAAAATTCCTATCTAAAAAAATTAGCATATTTCATCCGACCAATAAAAGAAAAGTGTTTTTAATACAAAAAAAGTCAACCTTCAAATAATTATGTTCAGTTATGCATTCAATACTTGGTCGGGAATCCTTTTGCAGAAATAACTGCTTCAATGCGGCGTGGCATGGAGGCAATCAGCCTGTGGCACTGCTGAGGTGTTATGGAGGCCCAGGAGGCTTCGATAGCGGCCTTAAGCTCATCCAGAGTGTTGGGTCTTGCGTCTCTCAACTTTCTCTTCCCAATATCCCACAGATTCTCTATGGGGTTCAGGTCAGGAGAGTTGGCAGGCCAATTGAGCACAGTAATACCATGGTCAGTAAACCATTTACCAGTGGTTTTGGCACTGTGAGCAGGTGCCAGGTCGTGCTGAAAAATGAAATCTTCATCTCCATAAAGCTTTTCAGCAGATGGAAGAATGAAGTGCTCCAAAATCTCCTTATAGCTAGCTGCATTGACCCTGCCCTTGATAAAACACAGTGGACCAACACCAGCAGCTGACATGGCACCCCAGACCATAACTGACTGTGGGTACTTGACACTGGACTTCAGGCATTTTGGCATTTCCCTCTCCCCAGTCTTCCTCCAGACTCTGGCACCTTGATTTCCGAATGACATGCAACAGTCCAGTGCTGCTTCTCTGTAGCCCAGGTCAGGCGCTTCTGCTGCTGTTTCTGGTTCAAAAGTGTCTTGACCTGGGGAATGTGGCACCTGTAGCCCATTTCCTGCACACGCCTGTACACGGTGGCTCTGGATGTTTCTACTCCAGACTCAGTCCACTGCTTCCGCAGGTCCCCCAAGGTCTGGAATAGGTCCTTCTCCACAATCTTCCTCAGGGTCCGGTCCCCTCTTCTCGTTGTGCAGCGTTTTCTGCCACACTTTTTCCTTCCCACAGACTTCCCACTGAGGTGCCTTGATACAGCACTCTGGGAACAGCCTATTCGTTCAGAAATTTCTTTCTGTGTCTTACCCTCTTGCTTGAGGGTGTCAATGATGGCCTTCTGGACAGCAGTCAGGTCGGCAGTCTTACCCATGATTGCGGTTTTGAGTAATGAACCAGGCTGGGAGTTTTTAAAAGCCTCAGGAATCTTTTGCAGGTGTTTAGAGTTAATTAGTTGATTCAGATGATTAGGTTAATAGCTCGTTTAGAGAACCTTTTCATGATATGCTAATTTTTTTAGATAGGAATTTTGGGTTTTCATGAGCTGTATGCCAAAATCATCAATATTAAAACAATAATAGGCTTGAACTACTTCAGGTTGTGTGTAATGAATCTAAAATATATGAAAGTCTAATGTTTATCAGTACATTACAGAAAATAATTAACTTTATCACAATATGCTAATTTTTTTAGAAGGACCTGTATATCTCTCCTCAACTGTGATGTAAACTTATATACTAAACTACTTTCCCATCGACTTCTACAGGTTAATCCATTGATTATCCTAGCGATCAAGTGGGGTTCGCAAAGGGCAGACAAGCTCCTGATGGTACTAGGCGGATTTTGGAACTGATGGAAAAGGCAAAGAGATTACGGACACCTTCTCTTCTCCTAACTCTGGATGCAGAGAAGGTGTTCGATCAAAATCATTGGAGATTTGCTTTTGTGGCCCTGTCAAACTATGGCCTTCAAGGCTCTATTTTGCAGGCTATTCAAGCCCTATATTCTCACTAGTGTTGATCACGAATATTCTAATCGCTAATTTTTATCACAAATATTGTCACTTTGAGAATTCACAAATATATAGAATATAATGCTATATCTTTGAAATCGCAAATTTTCTAGATTTATTTTAATCAGTACCCATGATCCCTCACTGCTTCTTGCTTGTGGGTCAATGAGAAGGCTGTAATATCTTTGACTTTAGGAGTAGTGTTGATTAAACATTTTCGTATCGCATATTTTAATAGCGAATTTTCCAATTGCCGATTTTTGCATTAAAGAAAATAATGGCTGGAGATCCTGAATTTGTGAATATATGATGAATATTCACCCAAATATTCACGAAATATCGCAAATTAGAATATTGCCCCTGCCGCTAATCACTGATTCTCACCCATGGGCTTGTGTATTAATTAATGGCACATTTTCTCTTATATTCCCCATTATGAATGGGATGGGACAGGGGTGCCCTCTGTCTCCCTTTTTGTTTTTGATGGTGATGGAGCAGTTTGCTGAGAGGATCAGTATGTCTGATATGATTAGGGATATTTCAGCGGGAGACCATCAGCATAAATTGAGTTTATTTGCTGATGATGTCATTCTGACCTTGTTGGATCCCCTGTCTTCTCTGAGAGCGGCTTCTTCTATGCATCATAAAGGTAGTGGTATTTGTGAACCCTTTTTACGGCGCTGGAAACAGGAGGCGAGTTCTCGTGAGATATTTTTAAAAAAGTAGAATAGCTGTTTATTCTTTTGTCAACGCGTTTCAAGGGCGTACGGCCCTCTTCTTCAGGACAATAAAATTGCTTTTATTGTCCTGAAGAAGAGGGCCATACACCCTTGAAACGCGTTGACAAAAGAATAAACAGCTATTCTACTTTTAAAAAAATATCTCACGAGAACTCGCCTCCTGTTTCCAGCGCCGTAAAAAGGGTTCACAAATACCACTACCTTTATCTTCATACTTATTTCTCTTGCCACTATTGGGCAGAGAAAAGAAACCTTTGGCAGCAGGACAGGACCCCGCATGTTGGACGGGAGAATACCAGCACAAACTTTTCACAGTTGTTGTGGCTCCACACAACAACATACGGTAAGCGCTTCTTGTATACAGTGCAAATAGACCGAAAATACAGCCACACACACGAGGCGCGGCCTTCTGTCTCTTCTATGCATCATTCGGGACAGTCTCCTATTATCAGATTAATGAAGTCAAATCAAATGTCTTAGCTATCAGAGGGTTACCCTCTTTACGGTCTGAAATGCAGGACGAGTTCCAATTTAAATGGTCCACTTCTTCAATAACTAGGGATTCAATTATGCATCCCACTCACTAAGCTACTTTTGTGCAACTATGACCAACTGTTTGCTTCTTTACAAAGGAAACTGACTAGATACTCTCAGGTTCAATTCTTGAGGTTAGGCGATATTGTCATGTATAAGATAATGATCTTACCAAAATTATTGCATTATTTTAGGACGTTGGCCATACCTATGTCAAAAACTCTATTACATAGTTTCCACCACCAAATGCGCTCATTTATTTGGCAGACAGGAAATGCAGCTTTATGGACACAAGACTAGAGGTGGAATAGAGTCCCTAACTTGCAAATTTAGTATGAGGCGATACTTTTGGACGGAGGTATATTACACGGTCAATGGATATCAATTTTACTGCAGGCCAGTAAAAATACAGGTCAAATACATATGTTTAAAAGAACAAAAAATCTAAAATTGGATTAAAAACGTGGCTAACAAAATCCCCCCTCTTGAAAAAAACCCTAATGATAATAGTTGAAATTCGATAACTCATGGTCATCACTGATGTTAAATTCCTCTGAGGCCGAAACAATTTTTCATTCAGCGTACATAAAAGAATAAGTAAATATGTGGCTGGAGGTAGACTACATGGTCATTGGATATACATTTCCCAGCAGGCCAGTGTACTACAGGTCCCAAAAATTATGCATTTGGTGTACATAAAAGAATAAGCAAGTATGTGGCTGGAGGTAGATTACACGGTCATTGGATATCAATTTTCCAGCAGGCCACTGGACTACAGGCCCCAAAAATGATGTATTCTGTAGACATAGAAGATCAAGTAAGTAAGTGGCTGAAGGTAGATTACAAGGTCAATGGATATCAATTTTCCATCAGGCCAGTACAAATACAGGTCAAATACATATGTTTAACCCTTTCATGACCAAGCGTCATTGATGCCCCAGTATCCAGGTCAAAATTTACAAATCTGACATGCGTCACTTTATGTGGTAATAGCTTTGGAACACTTTTACTTATCCACGCCATTCTGAGATTGTTTTCTCGTGACACATTGTACTTCAAGATAGTCATATATTTGAGTCAATATATTTCACCTTTATTTATGAAAAAATCCCAAATTTACCAAAAATTTGGAAAAATTCTCAATTTTCCAAATTTCAATTTCTCTGCTTCTAAAACAGAAAGTCATACCTAATAAAATATTTATTACTTAACATTCCCCATATGTCTACTTTATGTTGGCATCATTTTGGAAATGTCATTAAAAAATTTTAGGACGTTAGAAGGCTTAGAAGTTTAGAAGCAATTCTTACAATTTTTAAGAAAATTTCCAAAACCCACTTTTTAAGGACCAGTTCAGGTCTGAAGTCACTTTGTGGGGCTTACATAATGGAAACCCCCATAAATGACCCCATTGTAGAAACTACACCCCTCAAGTTACTCAAAACTCATTTTACAAACTTTTTTAACCCTTTAGGCGTTCCACAAGAATTAAAGGAAAATGGAGATGAAATTTCAAAATTTAACTTTTTTGGCAGATTTTCCATGTTATTCCATTTTTTTTTCATTAACACATTGAGGATAGGGATGAGCGAACTCGAACTGTATAGTTCGGGTTCGTACCAAATTTTGGGGTGTCCGTGACACGGACCCAAACCCAGACATTTTCGTAAAAGTCTGGGTTCGGGTTCGGTGTTCGTCGCTTTCTTGGCGCTTTTGTGACGCTTTCTTGGCGCTTTTTGAAAGGCTGCAAAGCAGCCATTCAACAAGCGTCATACTACTTGCCCCAAGAGGCCATCACAGCCATGCCTACTATTGGCATGGCTGTGATTGGCCAGAGCACCATGTGACCCAGCCTCTATTTAAGCTGGAGTCACATAGCGCCGCCCGTCACTCTGCTCTGATTAGCGTAGGGAGAGGTTGCGGCTGCGACAGTAGGGCGAGATTAGGCAGATTAACTCCTCCAAAGGACTTGATTATTGATCGCTCTGCAGCTGTGGGTCATTGAGCTGCTGATACTCAATTGCTCACTGTTTTTAGGCTGCCCAGACCGTTTGTCAGTCACTTTTTTCTGGGGTGATCAGTGGCCATTTTGTGTCTTGTGGTGCGCCAGCACAAGCTGCGACCAAGTGCATTTAACCCTCAATGGTGTGGTTGTTTTTTGGCTAAAGCCTACATCAGGGTGAAGCTGTCACACCAAGTGCATTTAACCAGCAATAGTCTGTTTATTTTTTGGCCATATACTACATCAGGGGCAAGCTGCGCCTGTCACCAAGTGCATTTAACCCTCAATGGTGTGGTTGTTTTTTGGCTAAAGCCTACATCAGGGTGAAGCTGTCACACCAAGTGCATTTAACCAGCAATAGTCAGTTTATTTTTTGGCCATATACTACATCAGGGGCAAGCTGCGCCTGTCACCAAGTGCATTTAACCCTCAATGGTGTGGTTGTTTTTTGGCTAAAGCCTACATCAGGTGAAGCTGTCATACCAAGTGCATTTAACCAGCAATAGTCTGTTTATTTTTTGGCCATATACTACATCAGGGGCAAGCTGCACCCGTCACCAAGTGCATTTAACCCTCAGTAGTGTGGTTGGTCAAGCTGTCACACCAAGTGCATTTAACCAGCAATAGTCTGTTCATTTTTTGGCCATATACTACATCAGGGGCAAGCTGCGCCTGTCACCAAGTGCATTTAACCCTCAGTAGTGTGGTTGGTCAAGCTGTCACACCAAGTGCATTTAACCAGCAATAGTGTGGTTATTTTTTGGCCATATCCCAGTCTAATTCTGTCAGTAAATCTATACCTGTCACCCAGCGCCTAAATACAAGGCCTCAAATTTATATCCCGCTAAATCTGTCTTTACCGCTGTACTGTTCTGGCTGGGCAAGTTATTTAGTGTCCGTCGAAGCACATTTTTTGTTCTGGGTTGAAATACAATTCCCAATTTAGCAATTTCCTAATTTAGTGGTTTCTGCTGTATCAGAGCTATTTGAAATCTATCCCTAAAAGGGTATATAATATTCAAGGTGCACATAGGGTCATTCAGAATAACTTCACACACACGCTACTGTGCATTTCCAAGTCTAATTCTGTCAGTAAATCTATACCTGTCACCCAGCACCTAAATACTAGGCCTCAAATTTATATTCAGCTGAATTTGAATACAATACATTGGGCCAAATAATATTTTTGTTGTTGTGGTGAACGATAACAATGAGGAAAACATCTAGTAAGGGACGCGGACGTGGACATGGTCGTGGTGGTGTTAGTGGACCCTCTGGTGCTGGGAGAGGACGTGGCCGTTCTGCCACATCCACACGTCCTAGTGTACCAACTACCTCAGGTCCCAGTAGCCGCCAGAATTTACAGCGATATATGGTGGGGCCCAATGCCGTTCTAAGGATGGTAAGGCCTGAGCAGGTACAGGCATTAGTCAATTGGGTGGCCGACAGTGGATCCAGCACGTTCACATTATCTCCCACCCAGTCTTCTGCAGAAAGCGCACAGATGGCGCCTGAAAACCAACCCCATCAGTCTGTCACATCACCCCCATGCATATCAGGGAAACTGTCTGAGCCTCAAGTTATGCAGCAGTCTCTTATGCTGTTTGAAGACTCTGCTGGCAGGGTTTCCCAAGGGCATCCACCTAGCCCTTCCCCAGCGGTGGAAGACATAGACTGCACTGACGCACAGCCACTTATGTTTCCTGATGATGAGGACATGGGAATACCACCTCAGCATGTCTCTGATGATGACGAAACACAGGTGCCAACTGTTGCGTCTTTCTGCAGTATGCAGACTGAACAGGAGGTCAGGGATCAAGACTGGGTGGAAGACGATGCAGGGAACGATGAGGTCCTAGACCCCACATTGAATGAAGGTCGTGCCACTGACTTTCACAGTTCGGAGGAAGAGGCAGTGGTGAGACCGAGCCAACAGCGTAGCAAAAGAGAGAGCAGTGGGCAAAAGCAGAACACCCGCCACCAAGAGACTCCGCCTGCTACTGACCGCCGCCATCTTGGACTGAGCACCCCAAAGGCAGCTTCAAGGAGTTCCCTGGCATGGCACTTCTTCAAACAATGTGCTGACGACAAGACCCGAGTGGTTTGCACGCTGTGCCATCAGAGCCTGAAGCGAGGCATTAACGTTCTGAACCTTAGCACAACCTGCATGACCAGGCACCTGCATGCAAAGCATGAACTACAGTGGAGTAAACACCTTAAAAACAAGGAAGTCGCTCAGGCTCCCCCTGCTACCTCTTCTGCTGCTGCCGCCTCGGCCTCTTCTGCTGCTGCCGCCTCGGCCTCTTCTGCTGCTGCCTCCTCGGCCTCTTCCTCCGCCTCTGGAGGAACGTTGGCACCTGCCGCCCAGCAAACAGGGGATGTACCACCAACACCACCACCACCTCCGTCACCAAGCGACTCAACCATGTCACACGGCAGCGTTCAGCTCTCCATCTCACAAACATTTGAGAGAAAGCGTAAATTCCCACCTAGCCACCCTCGATCCCTGGCCCTGAATGCCAGCAGTTCTAAACTACTGGCCTATGAAATGCTGGCATTTAGGCTGGTGGACACAGACAGCTTCAAACAGCTCATGTCGCTTGCTGTCCCACAGTATGTTGTTCCCAGCCGCCACTACTTCTCCAAGAGAGCCGTGCCTTCCCTGCACAACCAAGTATCCGATAAAATCAAGTGTGCACTGCGCAACGCCATCTGTAGCAAGGTCCACCTAACCACAGATACGTGGACCAGTAAGCATGGCCAGGGACGCTATATCTCCCTAACTGCACACTGGGTAAATGTAGTGGCAGCTGGGCCCCAGGCGGAGAGCTGTTTGGCGCACGTCCTTCCGCCGCCAAGGATCGCAGGGCAACATTCTTTGCCTCCCGTTGCCACCTCCTCCTTCTCGGCTTCCTCCTCCTCTTCTTCCACCTGCTCATCCAGTCAGCCACACACCTTCACCACCAACTTCAGCACAGCCCGGGGTAAACGTCAGCAGGCCATTCTGAAACTCATATGTTTGGGGGACAGGCCCCACACCGCACAGGAGTTGTGGCGGGGTATAGAACAACAGACCGACGAGTGGTTGCTGCCGGTGAGCCTCAAGCCCGGCCTGGTGGTGTGCGATAATGGGCGAAATCTCGTTGCAGCTCTGGGACTAGCCGTTTTGACGCACATCCCTTGCCTGGCGCATGTGCTGAATTTGTTGGTACAGAAGTTCATTCACAACTACCCCGACATGTCAGAGCTGCTGCATAAAGTGCGGGTCGTCTGTTCGCGCTTCCGGCGTTCACATCCTGCCGCTGCTCGCCTGTCTGCGCTACAGCGTAACTTCGGCCTTCCCGCTCACCGCCTCATATGCGACGTGCCCACCAGGTAGAACTCCACCTTGCACATGCTGGACAGACTGTGCGAGCAGCAGCAGGCCATAGTGGAGTTTCAGCTGCAGCACGCACGGGTCAGTCGCACTGCGGTACAGCACCACTTCACCACCAATGACTGGGCCTCCATGCGAGACCTGTGTGCCCTGTTGCGCTGTTTCGAGTACTCCACCAACATGGCCAGTGGCGATGACGCCGTTATCAGCATTACAATACCACTTCTATGTCTCCTTGAGAAAACACTTAGGGCGATGATGGAAGAGGAGGTGGCCCAGGAGGAGGAGGAGGAGGAGGAAGAGGGGACATTTTTAGCACTTTCAGGCCAGTCTCTTCGAAGTGACTCAGAGGGAGGTTTTTTTGCAACAGCAGAGGCCAGGTACAAATGTGGCCAGCCAGGGCCCACTAGAGGAGGACGAGGATGAGGAGGAGGTGGAGGAGGATGAGGATGAAGCATGGTCACAGCGGGGTGGCACCCAACGCAGCTCAGGCCCATCACTGGTGCGTGGCTGGGGGGAAAGGCAGGACGATGACGATACGCCTCCCACAGAGGACAGCTTGTCCTTACCCCTGGGCAGCCTGGCACACATGAGCGACTACATGCTGCACTGCCTGCGCAACGACAGCAGAGTTGCCCACATTTTAACGTGTGCGGACTACTGGGTTGCCACCCTTCTGGATCCACGCTACAAAGACAATGTGCCCACCTTACTTCCTGCACTGGAGCGTGAGAGGAAGATGCGCGAGTACAAGCGCACATTGGTAGACACGCTACTTAGAGCATTCCCAAATGTCACAGGGGAACAAGTGGAAGCCCAAGGCCAAGGCAGAGGAGGAGCAAGAGGTCGCCAAGGCAGCTGTGTCACGGCCAGCTCCTCTGAGGGCAGGATTAGCATGGCAGAGATGTGGAAAAGTTTTGTCAACACGCCACAGCTAACTGCACCACCACCTGATACGCAACGTGTTAGCAGGAGGCAACATTTCACTACCATGGTGGAACAGTACGTGTGCACACCCCTCCACGTACTGACTGATGGTTCGGCCCCATTCAACTTCTGGGTCTCTAAATTGTCCACGTGGCCAGAGCTAACCTTTTATGCCTTGGGGGTGCTGGCCTGCTCGGCGGCCAGCGTTTTGTCTGAACGTGTATTCAGCACGGCAGGGGGCGTCATTACAGACAAACGCAGCCGCCTGTCTACAGCCAATGTGGACAAGCTGACGTTCATAAAAATGAACCAGGCATGGATCCCACAGGACCTGTCCGTCCCTTGTCCAGATTAGACATTAACTACCTCCCCTTAACCATATATTATTGGACTCCAGGGCACTTCCTCATTCAATCCTATTTTTATTTTTATTTTACCATTATATTGCGAGGCTACCCAAAGTTGAATGAACCTCTCCTCTGTCTGGGTGCCGGGGCCTAAATATATGCCAATGGACTGTTCCAATGTTGGGTGACGTGAAGCCTGATTCTCTGCTATGACATGCAGACTAATTCTCTGCTGACATGAAGCCAGATCCTCTGTTACGGGACCTCTCTCCTCTGCCTGGGTGCTGGGCCTAAATTTATGAAAATGGACTGTTGCATTGGTGGCTGACGTGAAGCCTGATTCTCTGTTATGATATGAAGACTGATTCTCTGCTGACATGAAGCCAGATTGTCTGTTACGGGACCTCTCTCCTCTGCCTGGGTGCTGGGCCTAAATTTATGAAAATGGACTGTTGCAGTGGTGGGTGACGTGAAGCCTGATTCTCTGCTATGACATGAAGACTGATTCTCTGCTGACATGAAGCAAGATTGTCTGTTACGGGACCTCTCTCCTCTGCCTGGGTGCTGGGCCTAAATATCTGACAATGGACTGTTGCATTGGTGGCTGACGTGAAGCCTGATTCTCTGCTATGATATGAAGACTGATTCTCTGCTGACATGAAGCCAGATTGTCTGTTACGGGACCTCTCTCCTCTGCCTGGGTGCTGGGCCTAAATTTATGAAAATGGACTGTTGCATTGGTGGCTGACGTGAAGCCTGATTCTCTGCTATGATATGAAGACTGATTCTTTGCTGACATGAAGCCAGATTGTCTGTTACGGGACCTCTCTCCTCTGCCTGGGTGCTGGGCCTAAATTTATGAAAATGGACTGTTGCATTGGTGGCTGACGTGAAGCCTGATTCTCTGCTATGATATGAAGACTGATTCTCTGCTGACATGAAGCCAGATTGTCTGTTACGGGACCTCTCTCCTCTGCCTGGGTGCTGGGCCTAAATTTATGAAAATGGACTGTTGCAGTGGTGGGTGACGTGAAGCCTGATTCTCTGCTATGACATGAAGACTGATTCTCTGCTGACATGAAGCCAGATTGTCTGTTACGGGACCTCTCTCCTCTGCCTGGGTGCTGGGCCTAAATTTATGAAAATGGACTGTTGCATTTGTGGCTGACGTAAAGCCTGATTCTCTGCTATGATATGAAGACTGATTCTCTGCTGACATGAAGCCAGATTGTCTGTTACGGGACCTCTCTCCTCTGCCTGGGTGCTGGGCCTAAATATCTGACAATGGACTGTTGCATTGGTGGCTGACGTGAAGCCTGATTCTCTGCTATGATATAAAGACTGATTCTCTGCTGACATGAAGCCAGATTGTCTGTTACGGGACCTCTCTCCTCTGCCTGGGTGCTGGGCCTAAATTTATGAAAGTGGACTGTTGCAGTGGTGGGTGACGTGAAGCCTGATTCTCTGCTATGACATGAAGACTGATTCTCTGCTGACATGAAGCAAGATTCTCTGTTACGGGACCTCTCTCCTCTGCCTGGGTGCTGGGCCTAAATATATGACAATGGACTGTTGCATTGGTGGCTGACTTGAAGCCTGATTCTCTGCTATGACATGAAGACTGATTCTCTGCTGACATGAAGCCAGATTCTCTGTTACGGGACCTCTCTCCTCTGCCTGGGTGCCGGGGCCTAAATATCTGAGAATGGACTGTTCCAGTAGTGGGTGACGTGAAGCCAGATTCTCTGCTATGGGACCTCTCTCCAATTGATTTTGGTTAATTTTTATTTATTTAATTTTTATTTTTATTCATTTCCCTATCCACATTTGTTTGCAGGGGATTTACCTACATGTTGCTGCCTTTTGCAGCCCTCTAGCCCTTTCCTGGGCTGTTTTACAGCCTTTTTAGTGCCGAAAAGTTCGGGTCCCCATTGAATGGGGTTCGGGTTCGGGATGAAGTTCGGATCGGGTTCGGATCCCGAACCCGAACATTTTCGGGAAGTTCGGCCGAACTTCTCGAACCCGAACATCTAGGTGTCCGCTCAACTCTAATTGAGGATTAACAGCCCAACAAAACTCAATATTTTTTACCCTCATTCCGCGGTCTACATAAACACCCCACATGTGGTCGTAAACTTCTGAACGGGCACACGGCGGGGGCGCAGAAGGAAAGGAATGCCATACGGTTTTTGGAAGGCAGATTGGATTTCTGAACGCCATATGTTTTATTTTTTCTGCCGATCGTCTTGTGCAGGGGCTCGTTTTTTGCAGAAAGTGTTGAGGTTTTTATTGGTACGATTTTTGGGTGCATAGGATTTTTTGATCATTCATTATTACACTTTATGGGGCAAGGTGACCCAAAAATTGGCTGTTTTTGAACAGTTTTAATTTATTTATTTTTACAGCGTTCATCTGAGGAGTTAGGTCATATAATAGTTTTATAGAGAAGATCGTTACGGATGTGGCAATACCTAATATGTATACTTTTTCTTATTTATTAAAGTTTTACACAATAATAGCATTTCTGAAACCAAAAAAATGATGTTTTAGTGTCTCTATAGTCTGAGAGCCATAGCTTTTTTATTTTTGGGTGATTGTCTTAAATAGGGTATCATTTTTTGCAGGACGAGGTGACGGTTTGATTGGTACTATTTTGGGGGTCATACGCCTTTTTGATCGCTTGCTGTTGCACTTTTTGTGATGTAAGGTGACAAAAATGGCTTTTTTTTACACAGTTTTTATTTTATTTTTTTATGGTGTTTATCAGACGGGGTATATCATGTGATATCTTTATAGAGACGGTCGTTACGGACACGGTGATACCTAATATGTGTATTTTTTTTTCATTTTTTTATAGGAAAAGGCAACTAATTTTTTTTCATTTTACATTTTTATTTATTCATTTTTACTTTTTTTTTTTTTTTAAGTCCCTCTTGGATCTTGAAGATCCAGTGGGGCTGTACCATACTTTGCAATGCTCTTGCAGCGCAGCACCCCCGATGGTGGAGAGAGAAAGCCCCCTCCCTCTATTAACCCCATGGATGCCGCTGCTGCGGCATCTATGGGGTTACAGAACTTACAGCAGAGTGTCAGCATAGAGCTGACACTCTGATGATGGCGGTGGCTCAGGAATGGAGCCACCGCCATCAAACACAGCAGGGGCAGACGGGGGGCAGCGCTGGAAGGGGGGGTGTCACGCCAGCAGGGGGCGGACACAAGGAGGGGGAAGCACTGTGGAAGATGGGGAACAGATGGAGGGGGCACAGATGGGGGGCTGCATGGATCGGGGGGGCACGAGGACACTGATTTCAGGCTCTGATCTGCAGAGCGCAGATCAGAGCCTGAAATCAGCATTTTTTCACTGCTGCGATCCGATTGGTTAGTCTGCACAGACTAACCAATCGGATCGATTGATCGATTGCCGGCAAGGGACCACTCTGATTGGCATTACTGCACTGTATGCTGTCCGTGACAGCATACAGGGCAGGGGCAGAAGCTTTAATCATAGCGCTTTGCAGCGCTTGGATTAAAGAGCTGCCAGAACGTTTATATATGTGGTAGCTGCACGGGGTATGTGCAGCTATCACGTATATATGCAGATTGCGGTCGGGAAGGGGGTTAAAATAATTAAAAATATAAAATTGGATTAAAAAACATGGCTAACGAAATCCCCCCTCTTGAAAAAAAAACATAATGATAATAGTTGAAACACATTGTCGTCACATTAGGCACTCAACAGACAGAAAATACCTTTTATGCCGCTGTATTTACCTAAGACAGGGACCAATATTTGTTCCAGTGATGGCGGATATTTATGGGCTGGCATGAGGAAATTCATTTAAACATGGTCGTCACAGGAGTTTAAATCCACCGAGATCCATGCCTCATTCATTTTTAGAAATGTGAGGTAGTCCACACTGTCGTGAGCTAGGCAAGTGCGCTTATCGATCACGATCCCCCCTGCTGCGCTGAACGTCCTTTGGACAGGACACTGGACGAGGGGCAAGCCAAGAGTTCAATGGTAAATTGTGCCAGCTCTGGCCACAGCTCAGACCTGCACACCTAGTAGTCCAGGGGTTCCTTGCTTTTCAGAGCGCCCACATCGGCTCTCAACATGATGTAGCCGGACACCTGTCGGTCTAGGCGTTCCGTGAGGCTGGATCCAGTGGGCAGCTGTCCGAAGAAATTAACACATCTTCAAACTGCCCTCTTCTTGCATGCGCTGTTGAATTTTTACCCGCAACTGTTTCTCTGTGAGTGAAAATTCCTCTGCCAGCGCCCGCAAAAGCAGAATGCATAATTTCTTGGAGCAAGGCCTGGAAGTGCTGGATTCTGTGATGGTGGTAACATGTCTGCCATTTTGTGATTGTACCGGGGTCTAATTATGTTGCCACCCAGTACTGGTCTTTGACCTTTATGCTTTTTATACGGGGGTCCCTCTTCAAACACTAGTGCATGAAGGCCCCATTTTGCACTAAACTGGAAGCGGTGGAGTGGCCTGGCTCCTGCTCATCGTCCAGGATAATGTCATCCTCGGTCTCCTCCCCCCAGGCACGGACAACACCAGGGATCCCAGAAATTTTTTAAGCATGATCTTCTTGCGCCTCCTCCACCCCGGCACCATTCTTCTCTGACTCCTCTTCAGACTCCTGTTGACTTGTCTAAGATGGAGTAGCCCCCCATGGGAATTTATCCAGCATTGCAACTTCCTCATCTTCCTGCTCCTCGACGGCTTAATCAATGACACAATGCAATGCATGCTCCAGAAAGAAGGCGTAATGTTCGATGTTACTTATGGAACCCTGGCTGGCTGTGACTGACCAGTTTGGTTATCTCATCAAATGGCTGCAGAATTCTGCATGCATCACGCATGAGCAGCCACTGGCGCGGTGCAAAAAAACAAGCTCCCCAGAACCTGCACTGCTGCAGAGTTTGTACAGGTCCGTCGGGCAGTTACAAATCAGACATCTGACGGGCAGGTTGTATCACCGCTGAACGTCAGCAAGGCGAGCCATGACCATGTAAGATCTTCTAAAATGGCCAGAGATTTTCCGGGTCTGCCACAAGACGTCCTGGACCGCTGGGTATTTGGCAATGAATCACTGCACGACTAAGTTCAGGACGTGTACCATGCACGGCATGTGTGTCATTTTGCCCTGTTTCAGCACCTTCACCAGATTGGCACCATTGTCACACATCAATTTACTAACTGTCAATTTGAGTGGGGTTAGCCACTGATCAGTCTGTGACCACAAAGCTGAAAGGAGTGCAGGACCAGTGTGGCTCTTGGCTTCCAGGCACAACAGCCACAGCACAGCATGGCAACGTCTCATCTGGCACGTCAAATAGGTTCTGGGGAGCTTGGGGCGCACAGCGGAAAAAGCAGTGGAAAAGGAGGAGTCAGCCGAGGAGAAGACGGAGGATGGGGTAGGAGAAGAAGAGGCAGGCATGCAATCCGTGGTGGTAACACCAAATCCACACGGTTGCCAAGGGTTGCATGCTTGACAGCCGTCAGAAGGTTCACCCAGTGGGCAGTAAAAGTTATGTACCTTCCCTGCCCGTGTTTGCTAGACCACTATGTTAGATGTATCTTAGCACCAACACTGTCTGCCAGAGATACATTCAATTGCCGCTGAACGTGGCCATATAGCTCCGGGATGCCCATCTGGGAGAAATATTTCCTTCTGGGTACCTACCATTGCAGTGTGCCATTGGCCCCAAATTTTCTGAAGGCCTCAGAGTCCACCAATTTATATGGCAGTAGTTGGCGGGCTAGCTTTCCCGACAAGCCGGTGGTCAGCCCTTGGGCAAGAGGGTTATCCGGCGTCATCATCTTTTTTTGCTCGAACATTTGGGCCATGGAAGCCTGCCTTTTGCCAGATGAACCTGACGATGGCATGGTGGAAGGTGGAGGACAAATGGGAGGAGACAGGAGAAGGAGTAGAGGCAGGACCTGGACGTGCTGGCAGTGTGCCTTTGAGTTCTCACGGTGTTGCTCCCACTGGGCTCAGTAATGGGAGGTCTCTAGGTGAGTGTTGGTCTTTCCGCAACTTATGCTTTGACAGCACAGGCTGCAGATGGCAACACTATTGTCAGCAGCGGCACGTTAAAAAAAGCCCACACTGCGGAGCCATGTGCAAGCGTCCTGGGAGCGCCAGATGTGACAATGCATGGTGGATGGCTCTTTCCAGATACATTAGCAGTCAGCTTGCCTCCTGTGCACTGTAAGATCTGCCTGCTTCTCCTTCCTATCTGCTGCTCCATCTCTACCTCTGAACTCCCCTTCCTCTTCCTCTCTTGCAGGCACCCATGTGACGTCCATAGACACGTCATCATTTTCCCCTTCACCACCACTAACATTAGAGATCTCGGAGTAGGCAGCAACAGCGGGGACCACCCTTCTTGGGCTGATCTGGGTACTGTCGTCAGACTGCTGGGTGCTACCTCCTCATCCTGATCCGATGCCAAGAATGGCTGTGCATCGGTATTGCCTTGGAATGGATGGTAAAATTATTTATCTAACTCGAGCGGAGGGGATATGGTGTTTGTGGTTGTGGTGTCTTTGGGGGTGCACACAGCAGAGAGTGAAGAGGGTGCAGATAGAGAGGATGAGGAGGGTAGAGAAGTGGAAGGCTAAGTGAGCCACTCAACAAGTCTGGTGCATCCTTTGATGTAATCACACACACTTTCTGCAACTTCCCACTTAGGCTTGGTGCACCTGCCCGAGCCCTACCACCTCTGCAGAATGTCCTGCCTCTTCCTCTGCCTGTCATTTTCAAAATGACCCTGTGACAAAAGTCCCTATAGAAGAACAGTATTTGTGGAAGAAGGTATATTACACCCATGCTTCAATCCCTTTTTAGGGGGGCAACTGGTATATCACATCAGTAGAAATTATTTGTTCCAATGTCATTTGTCCCCCATCTGTAGCTGAGGTAACGCAGCAAAAACACAAACCAATGCTGCACTACCCAAATGCACTATATAGAAAGCATATCATTGGTATATAACACCCCTGCCTCTATCAGTTTTTTTGGGGGGGGGGCAACTACTATATCACACTAGTACAAATTATTTGATCCAATGGTGTTTGTTACTATCTGTAGCAGAGGTAACACAGCTAAACCGCAAACAAATGCTGCACTACCCAAATGCACTATATAGAAAGTATATAATTGCTATATAACACCCCTGCTTCAATCAGTTTTTTTGGGGGGCAACTGGTATATCACACCAGTAGAAATTATTTGTTCCAATGTCGTTTGTCCCTATCTGTAGATGAGGTAACACAGCAAAACCACAAACCATTGCTGCACTACCCAAATGCACTATATAGAAAGTATATTATTGGTATATAACACCCCAGCTTAACCCCTTAAGGACTCAGCCCTATTTCACCTTAAGGACTTGGCCATTTTTTTCAAATCTGACCAGTGTCACTTTAAGTGCTGATAACTTTAAAACGCTTTGACTTACCGAGGCCGTTCTGAGACACTGCTAAAATTGGGTCAAAAAAGATAATTTTTTTTTTTTTTTTAAATGAGCAAATTTCAAAGTTTCAGTTTCTCTACTTCTGTAATACATAGTAATACCCCCCAAAATTGTGATGACTTTACATTCCCCATATGTCTACTTCATGTTTGTAGCATTTTGGGAATTATATTTTATCTTCTGGAAATGTTACAAGGCTTAGAAGTTTAGAAGCAAATTTTGAAATTTTTTAGAAATCTTCAAAATCCCACGTTTTATGGACCAGTTCAGGTTTGAAGTCATATTGTGAGGCTTAGATAATAGAAACCTCACAAAAATGACCTGATTCTAGAAACTACACCCCTCAGGGTATTCAAAACAGTTTTTTCAAACTTTATTAACCCTTTAGGTCTTCCACAAGAGTTAATGGCAGATGGAGAAACAATTTAAACATTTCAATTTTTTTGAAAATTTTCCAATATAATCATTTTTTTCCAGGAATAAAACAAGGGTTAACTGCCAAACAAAACACAAAATGGGTTGCCCTGATTCTGTAGTTTGCAGAACCACCCCATATGTGGTCGTAAACTACTGTTTGGCCGAACAGGAGGACATAGAAGGAGGGGAACACCATATGGGTTTTGCAGGGCAGATTTTGCAGGACTGGTTTTGTTTATACCATGTCCCATTTGAAGCCCCCCCCCCCCCCCCCCCGTTGCACCCCTAGAATAGAAATTTCAAAAAAGTGACTCCATCTAAGAAAGTACACTCCTCAAGGTATTCAAAACTGGGTTTACAAACTTTGCTAACCCTTTAGGTGTTCCACAAGAGTTAATGGCAGATGGAGAAACAATTTCAAAATTTCTATTTTTGGGAAAATTTTCCATTTTAACCCTTACTTCATTACTGGAAAAAATGGGTTAACAGCCAAACAAAACTCAAAATGGGTTGCCCTGATTCTGTAGTTTGCAGAAACACCCCATATGTGTTCGTAAACTACTATTTGGCTAAACGGCAGGAAGGCAGATTTTGCTGGACTGGTTTATTTACACCATGTACCCTTTCAAGCCCCCCTGATGCACCCCTAGAGTAGAAACTCCATAAAAGTGACCCCAACTAGGAAACTACAGGATAAGGTGGTTGTTGTTTTGGGACTATTTTAGGGGTAAATATGATTTTTGGTTGCTCTATATTGGACATTTTTGAGGCAAGGTAACAAAAAACTTAAATTCTAAAATTGTTTCTACATTCGTAATTTTGTTTTTTGGAACACCTAAAGGGTTAAAATAGTTTGTAAAGTAACTTTTGAATACCTTGAGGGGTGTAGTTTCTTAGATGGGGTAACTTTTTGGGAGTTTCTAGTCTAGGCTACATCAGGGGGGGCTTCTAATGGGACATGGTGTCAAAAAAAAAAACAGTCCATCAAAATCTGCCTTCCAGAAACCATATGGAGTTCCCTTCGTTCTATGCCCTGCCGTGCGGCTATATAGCCATTTACGACCACATATGGGGTGTTTCTGCAAACTACAGAATCAGGGCAATAAATATTTAGTTTTGTTTAGCTGTTAACCCTTGCTTTATTACCGGAAAAAAGGATTCAAATGGAAATTTGCCCAAAAATTGGTGTTTTGGCACCGTTTTTATTTTATATTTTTAACGCTGTTCATCCGAGGGGTTTGGTCAATTGTAATTTTTAAAGCGACGACTTTTACACACGCGACGATGCCCAATATGTATGGCTCTCAGACTTTGGAGACACTAAGCAGGCATCCTAAAAACTGCGGCCCTCCAGATGTTGTAAAACTACAATTTCCACCATGCTCTGCTGATGGCTGTAGGTTGTCTAGGCATGCTGGGAGTTATAGTTTTACAACATCTGGAGGGCCGCAGTTTGAGGATGCCTGATCTAAAACTAATATTTTTGGGGGGGAAATTTTTTTTTTCCGTGTCTCCAAAGTCTGAGAGCCATAGTTTTTTATGTTCTCTAGTGGACTGTTGGGGATTATAAAAATTTAGTACTCCATGGAAGTGTGATACTCCCTGAAGCAATCGATAACGCAGAGGCCCGGTGGTGGGGGGCAAGGGGCAGGGGACGGTCTGGGGTCTGAAAGATGGAACAAAGAAAGTTTAGGGTAAAAGTTCTTTTTTTTTTTCTAACTAACTTTTCCCTTCTTTCCCTGCCTAATGGTGCCTCTTCCTCACTGACCATAACCTACTTGGATGGCGATGGGTGCAGGAGGGTGATGGATGGCGATTAGGGGGGACTCAGGAGCTGGTGCTGGACGGTGCTGCCAGGAAGAGGAGGGGTGAGAGGAGCACAGGAAGTTTGAATCTTGCGCCTCTCTCCCCTGCACCAATCAGCACCCTGGACAGTGGCGTTCAGCACCAGGGCCAGCACCGCCTCTTCAAATCTTTGTACTGCGATTAATGGTGTATAATCACGCCACCGATCGCAGTCTTTTTCCAGTTCATCAGGTCACCGGAGACCCCAATGGACCGGAAACGCAAAAAACCGATCGTCAATACGGGAGGTAAAATGACCCCCCCCCCTGCGTTGTTACAGGATGCCGGCTGAATGATTTCAGCCGGCATCCCGTTCCGATTAACCCCCCGCGGCGCCGGAATCGCGAATTAAAGCCATGACATACCGGTATGTCATGGGTCCTTAAGGACTCGGGAAACATGCCGTACCGGTACGTCATGCGTCCCTAAGGGGTAAATCAGTTTTTTGTGGGATGCAACTGCTATATCACACCAGTAGAAATTATTTGTTACAATGTTGTTTGTCACTATCTGTAGCTGAGCTAACGCAGCTAAACAGCTAACAAATGCTGCACTACCTAAATGCACTATATAGAAAGTATATAATTGGTATATAATACCCTAGCTTCAATCAATGTTTTTGGGGGGGGGGTAACTGGTATATCACACCAGTAGAAATTATTTGTTCCAATGTTGTTTGTCCTTATCTGCAGCTGAGTAACACAGCAAAACTGCAAACCAATGCTGCACTACCCAAATGCACTATATTATAAGTATATTACACCCCTCAGTAAATTACACCTATCGATAGCACACCTATACCAGTCCTTAAAAGGACTTTTGTGGCCCTATTAGCTAGTGTTTGGTGTCCCTAACAGCCTGTTCCTGCTCTACACAGCAACCTCTCCCTACACTGGCAAAAGACTGAATGTAAAATGGCGGCCAGATCAGGTTAATTTGTAAGGTAGGGGGTATGTCCATTTGCTGAAACGTCTCAATTGGCTGTCCTGTACCACCTGATGGATGTGTCATGGGTCAAAGTTCTTCACAATGTAAAAAAAAATATGGCACCGCAAGACCATCTCTACTGATGGCAACAAGATTTTTATTGTTGAATGGTTCCTGATTGAAAAGGAGCTTAATGGAGGGTAGTCACTCACAGCACTTCTTCTGGTTTATGTCTTTTACCCCCAACATTCCTTGCAATCTGCACTATCACTTAAGGCTTCTTTAATAGCATGGAAGACTGTGATTAGTGCAACCTCAGAGGACTCTTCCAGTAACAAGGTCTCCTTCCAGTGGAGTCCCTTGAGATGCTAGATATATTCACATCTTATTGTAGGGGTTGTGGAATTCAATTACTCTCTGATTTCTATGATGGGACCTCACTACACACCTTTTCATATCTTCAAGCAATATTTGTGGTGCCTTTTACCAAACACTATGAATCCCTTGGAATCACCCATTACCATGAAAAACACCCTCTGACAAAGGTGTCTCTCCATTTACCTTTATATAACTATCTTTTCTCGCTGATGGGTGGGGACCTTATCTCCACTAGCAACATTTATAGGATCCTGCTGGGAGACTGTGGAAGTAAGGGAGCTGGGGCATATATTGAATTGGGAGGACTTACATCTTACAAGCATGAGGCATGGCAAGTGGCCTTTTATACAACTGTAAGTGCCACCTCATGCTCTAATCTACTGGAGCTCTACCATAAATGGTATTATACCCCCTCTAGGCTAGCCTGCATATTTCCTCATAAGGATCCCTAATATGGATGATACATGTATTTTGGGAGTATCCAAGTCTAAAGCCCTTCTGGTCTGATATTACATTTTTGCTTCAGAGTATTATACTGCAACCAGTCTCCTTGACCCCGGGTTTGGCTTTGTTTTCTTTTGGATCAGAGCAGTTTCCCAACAAATATAGGAAACTTTTATTCCATATCTTACAGGCTGCAAAGCTTTTGATAGCTAGGTGATGGAAATCCATAGAGGCCCTAAGTGTTCATTGTCTGTCTGAGATGTTGTCTAACCATTGTGTTTATGAGCATTTAATAGCGTTTCAGAGAAATTCTTTAAATTTTTTTCACAAACTTTGGCATTGTTGGATTGCATAAAATCCTATATTTTCACTACATAACCATTAATGGCATAAGATATGAGTGTCAGAGACCCAGCTTATGATTGTTTATTACTGTTCATTGTTTATTGTTTGAATGATATTCTACTATAAATAAACTGTGAGAGCTATTTAGCTCTGTTATATTGCATTGCATATTTTTTCGATACTCTATGGGCCAGATTTATCATTAGCTCAGGTCAGAATAATGGAGTGAAAAAGCCCCCCAAAAATGCGCAAACGCTAAAACTGCGCACAAACTTTTTTCTGCTCTGCACTATGCTCGCCAGTTTTCTGAAAGTGGGTGTGTTTTCTTATGTAAATGAATCTCTAGATAGATTTACTATTGGGACTATTTAAAAAGTTGCAAAAAAGTTGCAAAAAAGTCGCAATTTCACTCCAGTGAGGACCATGCTTATCTTATGACTCTTTTTAATAGAACATGCGACTTTTTCATAAAAATGTGCAACTTTTTCATAAAAATGTGCAACTTTTGTAAAGCTGCTTACTGACGGATAAACTGCTACCGTCAAACCACATTTATTACAGTCTTAAAGGGCTGATCATAAATCTGACTTGGCTAAAACTGACTTTAGCCATATGTTAAAGTGGAGTGAGCTGTCAGAGTAATGATACATCTGGCCCTATGACTCTTATAAATAAAACTAAAACATTCATGATGAGAAATACTCAAAATGTGGTCATGAATTGCTGTTTGGAGAAATAGCAGCACTCAGAAAGGAAGGTGTGGCATCTGGACTTTGTAACATGGAATTTATTTAAAGGATAACTGTCACACTTAGACCCTAATTTCAATTTTCATATATGTAGTTACTAATAACATGATATTCCAGAATCAGTTACTATTAGACTGACTTACCCCATATTTAATAAGATTCAGCCCTTAGCAACCAGTCTGCATAAAACTGCAATTTCAGTATTCAGTTAAGATGGCCGCCACTGCCCTCACTCTGAGGCTAATCCCGCCTTCCCTCACTAGCCAGTAACAATAGCCCCCCAAAAGTGTCAGTAACCAGAGCCCTCCCCCCCTAAAGGGTTAATCTCCTGCAGCACATGTTGCTTTCATTTATACACTGAGCAGATGGCAGATCTCCCTTCCCTGGTCTGCGCTGCTTCCACTCTACTTCTCCAGCTCTGCTGAGTGAGGGAGCGTCTGCCAAGCGCAGGGACAGGGAGAAGTGCACACAGCCCAGGCACTGTTATCAGCTGCTGGGGAGGACCTGGCTTTAATCATTTACTTACAGTCCCTAGCTGTCAGTACTGTAACCCTGGGCTGGACCATGCCTAGCGACCCTACTTTAAGTAGAGGTAAAAGTAGGCAGTACAGGGAACTAAACTGTGGAATTATGGGGTGATTGAATACACAGTGAAAAGTTTAAATAGGGCCACCAAGGTGATATTAATCACCACAATCCAATACTCCAAATAAATAAAAATATGACAGTTATACTTTAAATGGCTTTTAAGAGCCATAATGTTTTCATTTTTTGTTGTTAACTGAGCTGTGAAGGGTTGTTTTTAGCGGGACAAACCTTCTTTTATACAATTTTGGGGTACATTTTACTTTTTGATCCCTTATTTCATTTTTTTGGGGCGACGAGGAGAGCAACATTTTTATTAATAGAAAGCATGGGCACTCCTGCAAGCAGCACAGTTTTCACTCTGCTTTTCGTAGGCCAGTGATGTCATGTTCATGGGGCCTGGGAGCAGCTCAGTCCCATTCAAGTGAATGGGGCTGATCTGCGATACCAAGCACAACCACTATACTATGTACGCTGCCGTGCTTTGCAAGCTGCGAGAAGGTAGCAGCACTGACAGGAGCTCCCATGCCTTCTCAAAACAGCAGATCAGCAGGGGTACTGGGTGCCGAAAAAAATCTCAGAAAACTCTTTAAAATATACAATAATCCAAATTCTGGTACAGTACACAGCAATAGTGATTTTTTCAGTGTATTGTACTGTCAGTTTTTGGGTGCATGCTCATGTTCAGGATTCATGTGCAGAGAATCCGCACTGAAATCTGCAGGTGTTCGCAGGCAAATCTGTGCCGTCAATCCGCATCAATTGGTGTGGATTTGCATGCGGATATGCGTGCGTATTTGGTGCGGATTCAGTGTGGATTTTACTAAGTGAATGAAGAAAATCCAGTCAAGAAAAATACATTGACATGCTGCAGATTTTAAAATCCGCACCGCAGGTCAAAATCTGCGCTGAAAAAGTCTACATTGTGTGCATTGAGAATTTCAAATTCTCATAAAATACAATGTACATGATCTATGGTGCATATTTTCCGCACGCAAATCCGCGTGGAAAATCTGCAGGCAAGCCTTACACTGATATTTGGCAAGATCAGACCCTGCATCCGGCAGGTCCTGGCAGGCTTCCGGACAAAGCAGGCTCATGACAAACATTGGAACTCTGCAATCACATTGTGGGAAAGAGGGAGACCATTTCTTCTGTAAACCTGATGTAGTAGTCATTATGGACAGTGACATCTAAAGTGTTAAACACCTGGGATTAGTGTTGGCACAGGTCTCAGCCATTGTAGCGGGGTGACAACATTGTGTGTTAATGTTCCCTTGCTATACCGTATATATATGGCATGGAGTGGGAAGAGGTTAAAAACTAATTGCATATGCAGTATTTGTACACTTTTTTTTAGGAAACTATAAATTAAATAATTACACTATGAATAAATACATATTTACATGAATAAAAACTGCCACTCCTGATGAACTCCAGTGGTGAAACAACAACTCCCAGCATGCTCCATTCACTTCTATTGGAGTTCTGAAAACAGCTGAGCAAGTGTGCACGCTGGGAGTCATGGTTTCACCACAGCTGGAGTGTCAAATGTTGCTGATCCCTGCACTAGACAAAACAATACACTAGACACTTTTTATCTCTCAAAATGTTTAGCATAAGAAGTAACAGCTATACAACTAGTCAGTTTGTAACTGCTTAAACACAAAGGGCAGCAGCTCTCTACAAAGATTAAATGTATAGATTCTGAATTGTAATAATGCTATATTCACTATGCACATTCATTTGAGATGGTTAGCAAATATTTCAATCAAATAAAATGCACTCATCTGCCCAGGCAAGGTGACATCTTCCAGATGGGACTCTACACTAGAATCTCACCTCTCCTTGGGCGTAGGCTTCCAAATGGATTCAGGGAAATCAAGATCCAGCTATATTCTACTTTTAATTAAAAATAGCCCTGAACAGATGGGTAGTTAGCATGCAAGACAAAAATGGAGGCAGCAACACCTCCATATGTGCAATGCAAATACAAATTTTGCATGGTTTCAAAAATATTTTTGTCATTATTAAGAATAATATTTTCAAAGTTATAAATAATATATACATACAGTATTTAATATATATATATATATATATATATATATATATATAGTACGTGGTGAGCGCAGTGACATCATCGCAGGTTCTGCTGAATGAAGATACAGTCCTGATCAAAAGTTTAAGACCACTTGAAAAATGGCAAAAAATCATATTTAGCATGGCTGGATCTTAACAAGGTTCAAAGTAGAGCTTCAACATGCAACAAGAAGAAATGGGAGTGAGACAAAACATTTTTTGAGCATTCAATTTAATGAAAACAACAAATAAACTGAAACAGGCTGTTTTTCAGCTGATCAAAAGTTTAGGACCACACCTCCAAAAAAAAACTAAACCCCCCCCAAAACAGAAATCCAACTTCCAAACATGAACTCAGTAATGAGTAGCTCCGCCGTTATTGTTTATCACTTCAAAAATTTGTTTCGCCATACTTGATGCAAGCTTTTCCATGAGGTGGGTGGGAACATTTCTCCAAGTGGTGGTGCACAAAGGCCATCTACTGTCTGGAACTGTTGTCCATTTTTGTAAACTTCCCTTGCCATCAATCCCCAAAGGTGCTCAATTGGATTTAGATCAGGGGAACATGCAGGATGGGCCAAACGAGTGATGTTATTCTCCTGGAAGAAAACCCTTGTCCTGCGGGCATTGTGTACTGTAGTGTTGTCCTGTTGAAAAACCCAGTCGTTACCACACAGACGAGGGCCCTCAGTCATGAGGAATGCTCTCTGCAACATCTGGACATAGCCAGCTGCCGTTTGACGCCCCTGCACTTCCTGAAGCTCCATTGTTCCACTGAAGGAAAAAGCACCCCAGACAATTATGGCGCCCCCTCCACTGTGGCACATAGAAAATCAAGTGGGATCTGCTTGTCATGCCAGTAACATTGGAAACTATCAAGACCATCAAGGTTAAATGTTTTCTCATCAGAGAATGAAACTTTCTTCCACCTTTGAATGTCCCATGTTTGGTGCTCTCTTGCAAAGTCCAAAAGAGCAGTTTTGTGGTGTTCAAGGAGACGAGGTCTTTGAAGACGTTTTTTGTTTTTGAAGCCCTTCAGTCTCAGATGCGTCTGATGGTTATGGAGCTGCAGTCAGCACCAATAAGGGCCTTAATTTGGGTCGAGGATCGTCCAGTGTCTTGACGGACAGCCAGTTGGATCCTCCGGCTCAGTGCTGATGACATTTTTTTCAGGATCATTTAATAAATTCCAAGTGACTGTCTTACTGCTTCCTACCTTAGCAGCGATGGCACGCTGTGAGAGACCCTGCTTATGCAGTTCAATAACCCGACCACGTTAAAAAAGGGAGAGTTTTTTTTGCCTTTGCCATCACAACGTGTGACTACTTGACAGAAAATGACAACAAATTCACATCTTTGCACAGATTTGGCCTTTTAAAGGCATGTGGTCCTAAAATTTTGATCAGCTGAAAAACAGCCTGTTTCAGTTTAATCGTTATTTTTAATTAATTGAATGCTCAAAAAATGTTTTGTCTCACTCTCATTTCTTCTTGTTGCATGTTGAAGTTCTTTTTTAGATTTGTTGCCATTTTTCAAGTGGTATTAAACTTTTGATCAGGACTGTATGGTGGTTCATAATTATTAATATCTCTATGGCTATAATAATTATTTTTAAAATCATTTTAAGTCAATCTAATAAATTATAATCTTTTAATAAAGTTGTATATAGCATCTTGAATTATATTTATTCATTGCTTTGATAATTATTTAAATGATCACTAACTTGTCACCTAAATTTGTATAACAATAGTACAAATGACCATGAGAAACTTTGAAATTTGTCTTATCAGTTAGAAATTTCTATTTTTTATGTTTTTCATTTTGAAAATGTTCTTAAACCTGCCCATGTCAATACAAGTCTATGGAGAGGGGAGGTAGAAGGAGTGAAGAAGTGCTGAGTGAGACAGGACTCCAGACAAGACACTAGAGAGAATGTTGCAGTTACATAGGATGTTTATATCTCAGCCCAGGTGTTTTATTCACAAGCATACATGTCAGTACCTCTCTATAATGTTTTTCATGATCCTGTGGCTACTGAGTGAGTAAGAGAAGGTTAGAAATTGGATTTTATTTTAGTTTCTGTGTGCAGTGGATGGCAGCTAGTCTCCACCATCTCTGGGAGAACTGCAAACTAGGCATTCAGCACCATCAGAGGAAAACTAGTAAAAAAGGCCAAATATAATTCATATAGTCGTCGGAAATTCCTCACGTGCACATGTACTATTGATAAAGGCAAAATTTGTTGATAGGATAGATACACTTTAACTTTTTATCTTTTTTTAATTTTTTTTAAAGAAAATCCCAAACTCAACAGGAATGTTCAAGTGTATATAAAAATACTGGACATTAATGATCATGCTCCAGAATTTTCAGAACGTTATGAGACTTTTGTATGTGAAAATGCAAAACCAGGTCAGGTGAGTAAGCTCTAATCTTTCTTCCATTTATTGAATTCATTATCAGTCTTCCACATGCCTAATTTTAAGTAGACTTAAAGTTGACTTGAAAACTTTCCTGAAACTTTTTTCTTAGTATTCCCCTAAGAAATAGCAATTCTGAAGTATCTATTCTTATGACAGTGTTGTGGCATTTGTTTATCATTCCTGCTAAACATTAGAGGTTTTCAAAGGAGGTTCAGCTGGGTGCTAAAATGGGGATATCATAGACTTCAATTAATGTGTTTGGTCTGGGGCATAGTATGGGGCATGTCAGTAAATCACACATGAACAGCACACCATTGTGATTTACTGACATGTTTAGGAGGTCCTATTAAAAGGGGAATGAAGAAAAGGAATACCTGATGATTCTAATAGACAAATCCATTTTGAGAATCAGTCAAAAATGTCTGAGTTACAAAAGGGAAGGTCTGAGGCGAGTGTATGAATAATGAATATAACTTTGCGTATTGATTAATAACCTTCTCTGCCTTATTTTTTAATTTAAATTTTTTACTCATTTGTTATGATTTTCACAAAAATTCTGCTGCCAAAATAATCCAAATCTTTGGACAAATCATGCAAAAACTGGCCTCAGCACTGTTTTGCAAGGAAAAACAGTAAGGGGGATAACGAAGGAGGATTGCATGACCCTGAGAAGGAAGGGTGTAGGGGCAGGGTTTTGGAAGGTTCTTCAGCTTTTGAGCAGCTTAGGCTCTAAGAGCAAGCATTTAAAGGGTTTATGTCACCTGAAAAATCAGTATTAAGCTAGCTGACATTAGCGATGTGCTAATGTCAGCTGAACATAACTATATATTTTATAATATGCTAATTATCCTCTATCTTGCACCGTTCAGTATTCGGCGCAGGGAAGGACGCTCGATGGCTGCTGGCTTCCTCACTGAGCCTGCGCCAAATACTGAACGAAGCGAGATTTACACTACAGATACGGTCATCGGGAAGAGAGCAGCGCTGCCTGGCCCTGTCAATCAAGAAAAGAAGGGCGCAAAAAGAGCTGGGCAAACAGAGCCTCTAGGAGCAGGTGCAACACCCCCCCTCCCTGCTCTTAGAGGTTAATTAGCATATTATAAAAGATTATTTTCTCAATAAAGGCTTTAGGCAGTGAGATGGCACTAATATAGTTATGTTCAGCGGACATTAGCACATCGCTAATGTCAGCCAGCTTAATACCCATTTTTCAGGTGACAGAAACACCCTAAGGCTGGTTAGCGAATAGGGAAGTGTTGCACTCAAAAATGTGAAATTGAATAAGCAAATCCAGCAACAACCTATTTTTTTTCTGTAAATTGAAGCCAGCCAGTCATAAAAAAATAAAATAAACACTTTCCACAGTTAACAAGTGTTTTTTTATAGGTTTATTGCCAGCACCCTCAACATAGAGATAAGCAAATAGATTCTAAATAATTATAACATTTCCACAGTTTATGTGTTTTATAGGTTTATTGCCAGCACAATCAACAGAGATGAACAAATATTAATTCAAAATGATTATTAAGTTTCAACAGTTAATGTGTTTTATAGGTTAATTGCCAACACCCTCAACATAGAGATAAGCAAATTGATTCTAAATGATTATTAAGTTTCAACAGTTTATGTGTTTTATAGGTTAATTGCCGACACCCTCAACATAGAGATAAGCAAATCGATTCTAAAAGATTTGGATTTGTTACTAATTTTGTCCACTAAACAAATCTGAAATTCTTGCAATTTGTTTTGGATGAATCATGTAAATACAGTGCCCAGCGATATTTTACTGTCAAGGTTAGCAGGAAAACCATAAGGGAGGAAGAAGATGGAGGACCACATGACAATGGGGGGAATTGGGGGGGGGTACATTTGCCCTATACAGCTAAGATGCTGAAAAACAGCCTGATCAGCCAATCAGGGGATTGTATGTAGGTCCTTATGCAGAGAGAGAAAGAAATCACCATTCTGTCTTCAGATTGTGTACTAGAACAATGTCTTATGGTAGTGTCTGACAAAAGGCTATTATAGACACAAGCCACTAATGTGTGATAGGGACACTATAAACAGGGAATAGGAAGACAATAAAAAGATACAATTGGGTATATATATATATATATATATATATATATATAGTTATATTTTTTGGGGGGTATATTAATAGGAAAAAGAAAACATCTTTATTGCCGTTCTGGGGTGAAGTTACATTGTACTGCAGCCATTCACCAGGTGTATTAATAGGAAATATATGTACGTCCTATTATCTGTTCTGCTGTGAATTTTGATGGGAGCCTACCTGCCCGTAAAGTAGCGGTGCAGGGGTTCACAGAGACAGCAGTAACAAGCAGTCAGCATGGAGTTTTGTAGGGAAAATGCCATACTCAGCAGTGTGGAATTTTTTTGTTAAGCTGCCGCAGGAGGTGAACATGACCATTTGCCAAATTTGGTGGGCAGAAGGTGGTGCCAATGTTAGCACCACGGCCCTGGGTCAACACATGCAGTGTCACCATAAAGTGGCCTGGGAGAACCATGGCTCCGATGTGGTGGTACAGCCAGCTGCAGCAACCACTGCATCGCCCAGTGGCATGCACACAATATCATGCAGTCAGGGCTCCACCACCTCAATCAAAGGGAGCTGTCTGTCCTGATGCTCCTGCTCCTCATCCTCCTCAGAAAACATTTTGTCTACAATCAATATCCGAAACGATTGCCAAGAGACAACAATATGTGTGCATTCATTCAACGAAGCAGAAGCTGAATGTGCTCCAGGCCAAATTGCTGGTGCTGCAGTCCCTCCCTTTCCAAGTGGTAGGACTCTGCACGTTTCAGAGAACTGATGGCTTGTGCCAAGCCGAGGTGGAGAGTCCCAAACCTTCTTTCTTTGCCAAAAAATACAGTACCAGTCCTGCACTTATAAGTAGAACAGAAAGTGGGCCAGTCCTTGAGCCTGTCGGTGTCTTCTAAAGTGCATGGCAGCGCCGACATGTGGAGCTGTAGCTACGGTTAATGACAATACATGCCCTTTACGGCCCACTAGGTAAATGTGGTTCATGCCCAGCCACCAGCAACTTGGCAAGGTGACGCCATTTCTGCCTCCACGTTCTCACACTGTTGGTCCTGCAACAATGTCCGCCTCTGCCTCCTCATCCTCCACCATGTCCTCAGCCTCCACTGAAAGGACAATTCACAGTGCTCCTCCAGCATACCACATGTGGAGGGCAAGGCGGTGTCACGCTGTTCTGCACCTAGTTTGCCTGGAGTTACACAGAGGAGGAATTGCTCTGTGTCCTTCATAAAGAAATCGAATCCTGGCTTTCTCCTCAACAACTCAAAATTGTAACTATGGTGACCGACAACGGGAAGAACATGGTGTTGTTGCTGCGTCAAGGAGGCCTGAGCCATGCACCCTGGATGGCACACATGTTCAATCTAATTGTAAAGCTGTTCCTGAAGTCTTCACCCCATCTGCAAGCCATCCTGAAAATGGCTAGGAAACTTTGCATGCACTTTAGCCACTCATAGACTGCAAAGCACACCCTCCTTGAGCTGCAGCAGCAGAACGGAGTCCCCCAACTTAGGATGATATGCAACGTTTCCACCCATTGGCATTCCACTCTCCATATGTTGAATTGATTATATGTACAGGCCATATTTTTTTTTTTTTGATGATACAGGCAGATAGAGGTACACCCCTGTGTAACTTCGATTTTAGCCAGTGTCAGCTCATGTGGGGGCTGAACTAAAGGAGAAGGATATTCAAGCACAAGCAATGCATAGAGAAATGGATGTTTTTTTCTCCAAAGGTTACAGGAGAGGATGAGGCAGATGACCCAGACAAACCGTGGCAGTATGCAGTGGAGATGGAGGCAGGCAGTCCCTCTGAGTCACTTGTACAAATGGCCCAAAGCATGCTCAGTTGCTTGTGTAGTGACAGCTAAATTGTCACCATTCAGCAGAGGAATGACTACTGGCTCTCCAACATGTTAGACCCTTGCTATCAGTCCAAAATGGGGGCCTTTTTTACACCTGCAAGAGGGAGGCCTGAACGGGGGGGCTCTCCGCACTCACGTTCCACTGCCATGGCTGCTGTGGGGTGGGGGTGGGGGCAGGAGCAGTACCAATGCCATCAGCAGCAACTTAGAGTCGTTGATGAGCAGTTTTCTTCACCCGCCCTGGACAAGCTTTCCTGCCCAGCTAGCAGTGTGGCATCAGAGTGGGTGTTTAGTGCAGCAGGGGCCACAGTTACCCCAAGGAAAATTCACCTGTCCACCCAAAATGTGAAGAAACTGACCTTTGTGAAGATGAATCAGGCGTGGATCAGCCCGGATTTCACACACCAGTGCCTGATGCTTCAGACTAGATCATCCATGGTGCAATACCTAAACTTTGTCAAAAGAGACCTGTTAATTCTGGCTACCTGATTCAACTGGTATTCTGATGCTGCCACTATGCCACTCTGTGGTCTCCCCATGCTGCTGCCATCTAACCAATCTGTCACTGGGACACTCTGTGGTCTCTTCATGCTGCTGCTACCTCACCACTCTGTGGTATCCTTATGCAGCTGCCACCTGAACACTTTGTCACTGGGCACTCTGTGGACTTCTCATGCTGTTCCCACCCTCCCACTTTATGACTGGGCCACTATTTTGCTTTTTTGGCCTGGATGACTTCATTATTTAATTAACCCTTATTATTTAATGAACCCTTATTCTGATCTGTCAGAAGGAAGGGAAAATGAGACACAGTTCCTGTCTATGTAGCAGCTGTAAGGCATGTAAGACACATTGCCTATTTAGCATCAGCATTGGCTTATGATATGGTAGCCAAAAGGAGTGTGTACAAAACACAGAAGACATGCAACTATTCCATTCATGTGTCATCTCTGTTATGGATCCACTCCTGTTGTATTTTTGGCTTCAGCTATACTGATGGATTACTGACCATATGCTGACCGAGTGAAGGTGGATGCTCAACAGACAGGATCCATTTTTTGGGGGGTTATATTTCTTACGAATCAGAGGAAGGGCAAAATAATCTGTGATGTCAACACAAACTTACTGCTGGCACCCTCTCCACTCTGTCAGGGGGGCTCTACTTGTATAAGTGTTTAATAGAACAGGTTCTGTAGAAGTCTGCGTGGAATCAGCTGACAACAGTCTAAAAGGAGTGTGCTCTTTCACACTATTGTAGGATCTTGGGCCTCTGCATGGTTCACACTTGAGTTATTTGGTCAGTTTTGACCCCATGAAGTGTCCAGTGACTGTAAGAACGACACCTGACTTTTGCATGTCATACTGACTCACAGTATTGTTTTACTACCACAGCAGACTCCCTATGCATGTTACTGCAAGGCACAATGTTCTACACCACTATCCAGGCTCTCTGCAGCCAGGAAATAGCTATTTTTTAAGGTAATTTGCCACAAATAAATTTGGATTGCAACTTTTTGGAAAATTTGGCGAACCGACTATATTGAATTTTTGAGAAATTCACTCATCTCTAGTTATAAAAAAAGCAATACTGCAATAGCAGCTGATAGTGGGTAGCTGCAGCAAAATCAATACTGCAATAGTGCCATTTTTATACCTGTGCTATGAAACATTTTGTATTCACTGGCCCCTCCACATAAGTGCCTTCTTTTTTCCTAAAAAGAGGCAAGAACACCCAAAGGGCTATGGAAAATACTCAAAATAGTCTACCTGTTGATTAGTTGTATAAGAGCTGTCAGCGTTTGGAATGCCATGAGGAGGAGATTCAGGTATTGGCTGGAGAACCATGCATAGCTGTGCTGGTGGCAGTAGTGGCACTTGTAGCCACGGTTGTGGCAGTAGGGGCAGTGGTAGTGGCAATGTGGGAAAAATACATGGCAGAGAATTGGGAAAAGGGCCAAAGACCCTGCAATGACATATCACAGTCTGATAAAAGTGGTATGCAGGGTGAGGATGATGATAATGATGATTGTGTGTTGGAAAGGGCCCTGGAGCCAATTTGGAGTTCTGAGGAGGAGGTAACAGAGGAGGAGTGTGGTGGCAGCAGGGGCTGACTGGCAACTTTTGGCCCAGGGGGCAAGTAACACCCAGGGGCCCACTGAGCCCCCCTCCTGCTTTCCCATTTCCCCTGCCTCCTCCTGACCCCCCCCCCCCCCTTGCCACTTTCGTCAGCCATGTAAATTACAACACAGTAAAACAAAATAAACTAGGCATGCTCCGATATATCGGCCGCCGAAACATATCAGCCGAAAATTGCATTTTTGGTATAATGCCGAAAGTGTCATTTTCTGGCTTATACAGTGTTGCATCCGTGTATTCTCTCCTCCCTGCTGGGCGCTGCTCTGTGTCCCCCCCATGACACTTGATGACTTTTGCAGGAGAAACTGTATATTGTGGGGCACAGTGTAGGCTATATGTGTATAACATAAACATATTTTATTTGAAAACTTACAGTTACTTGACCCTTGGGGATCTCGGACGCCACTTCCACACTTTGGCCGGGGGCTCGGCGGAGCTGATGTTGTGTTTTATCCTAATGAGAAAGATTTCATAATAAGGATTTGGAGAAGGGGTAGAGGGAGAGCAGAACAGGGAGAGGCTGGCGCTGCTACTAGGGGGTCATGCCATGGGAGAGTAATAAAACCCACCATAATGCCCCCCCCCAGTAGAAATAATTTTCCTTATAATAGACAGTGCACAAAATACCCCCTTGTAATATCCCCAGTTGAGCTAATGTCCCCATAGTGCCCCCTATAATGTGCTAGTAGCCAGATAGGGCCCCCTATAATGTGCCAGTAGCCAGATAGGGCCCCCTATAATGTACCAGTAGCCAGATAGGGCCCCCCTATAATGTGCCAGTAGCCAGATAGAGCCCACCTATAATGTGTCAGTAGCCATAGACCCCCTCCACTATAATGTTCCAGTACCCAGAGAGGGCCCCCCTATGATGTGCCAATAGCCATAGGCCCCCCTATAATGTGCCAGTAGCCACATAGGGCCCCCCTATAATGTGCCAGTAGCCACATAGGGCCCCCCTATAATGTGCCAGTAGCCACATAGGGCCCCCCTATAATGTGCCAGTAGCCACATAGGGCCCCCCTATAATGTGCCAGTAGCCACATAGGGCCCCTCTATAATGTGCCAGTAGCCATATAGGGCCCCCCTATAATGTGCCAGTAGCCACATAGGGCCCCCCTATAATGTGCCAGTAGCCACATAGGGCCCCCTATAATGTGCCAGTATCCACATAGGGCCCCCTATAATGTGTCAGTAGCCACATAGGGCCCCCCTATAATGTGCCAGTAGCCATAGGCCCCCCATAATGTGCCATCAGCCCATAGTCCCCCTATAATCTGCCATCAGCCCATAGTCCCCCTATAATCTGCCAGTAGCCATAGGCCCCCCTATAATCTGCCATCAGCCCATAGTCCCCCTATAATCTGCCAGTAGCCATAGGCCCCCCTATAATCTGCCAGTAGCCATAGGCCCCCCTATAATCTGCCAGTAGCCATAGGCCCCCCTATAATCTGCCAGTAGCCATAGGCCCCCCTATAATCTGCCAGTAGCCATAGGCCCCCCTATAATCTGCCAGTAGCCATAGACCCCACTATAATCTGCCAGTAGCCATAGGCCTCCCATAATGTGCCAGTAGCCATAGGTCCCCCATAATGTGCCAGAAGCCATAGCCCCCCCATATAATGTGCAAGTAGCCATAGCCCCCCCTATAATGTGCCAGTAGCCATAGCCCCCCCTATAATGTGCCAGTAGCCATAGCCCCCCTATAATCTGCCAGTAGCCATAGGCCCCCCATAATGTGCCAGTAGCCATAGGCCCCCCTATAATCTGCCATCAGCCCATAGTCCCCCTATAATCTGCCAGTAGCCATAGGCCCCCCTATAATCTGCCAGTAGCCATAGGCCCCCCTATAATCTGCCAGTAGCCATAGGCCCCCCTATAATTTGCCAGTAGCCATAGGCCCCCCTATAATCTGCCAGTAGCCATAGGCCCCACTATAATCTGCCAGTAGCCATAGGCCTCCCATAATGTGCCAGTAGCCATAGGTCCCCCATAATGTGCCAGAAGCCATAGCCCCCCCATATAATGTGCAAGTAGCCATAGCCCCCCCTATAATGTCCCAGTAGCCATAGCCCCCCCTATAATGTGCCAGTAGCCATAGCCCCCCTATAATCTGCCAGTAGCCATAGGCCCCCCATAATGTGCCAGTAGCCATAGGCCCCCCTATAATCTGCCATCAGCCCATAGTCCCCCTATAATCTGCCAGTAGCCATAGGCCCCCCTATAATCTGCCAGTAGCCATAGGCTCCCCTATAATCTGCCAGTAGCCATAGGCCCCCCTATAATTTGCCAGTAGCCATAGGCCCCCCTATAATCTGCCAGTAGCCATAGGCCCCCCACTAATGTGCCAGTAGCCAGATAGGGCCCCCCCACTAATGTGCCAGGAGTAGCCAGATTGTGCCCCCCTGCCCCCCACCCCCCTCATAAAGTGCCAGCCCAGGGCCAGTAGCCAGATAGGGACAGAAATAAAGAAGAAAAAAAATATATATGTCAGTCAGACTTATACTTACCTCCCTGCTTCTCTGGAATACTCCGGTCCCGCCTCCAGCCAGCACAGATGTAATCACTTTACGGCAGCGCAGCGGCTCAGTCAGGCGCAGGACCGGCGCAGGTGGCGCGATGACTTCATCGCGCCGATGACGTCATCGCGCCGCCTGCGCCGGTCCGGCGGCCTGTCTGATAGGCTGCCGGCAACACGCCTCCCCTGCTCCCCGTCTCCCTGGCTTAAAGTGGCAGTTTATTCCGGCCCGGCCGGCCGGGACAGCAAGCCAGGGAGGCCCGGGGGGCAATTGCCCCCCTGCCCCCCGGCCCAGTCCGCCCCTGGGTGGCAGTGTCAGCAGTTAAAAGCAGAGTCAGAACCTCCCAAATGATTAACAGGGCCAGATATGCTTTTATTATAGTCAACTCAGGAACTGGTGATGGCTCTGATACTGTGGGTTCAGGCTTGGCTGCCTCTAGCTCTGTGCAGAGTGTGCTAGTACAGTATCTCCAGTCCGACCGTACTGGAAGACAAAAACATTGGCATGTGCAAGATCTGCAGGCTGAAAACAATCAGAAGGTATTCAAGCAGAAATGGAAGCACAAAAGCTCTATTGCATGACGTGATACACGATCACCAGTTACTGTAGGAAAATAGAAGTGGCCATCAGCTAGCACAACAAGATTGTCCTCCATCTCATGGTCTCCTTTGCAGCAGCCAGACTGCATCAATGTTCAGTACAGTGCGCTTGTCATTGTCATCATCAGTTACTGCTTCTTCCTCTCAGACTCCTACTCCACTCTGTTATTAGATATAAAAAATGGAATAAGTGGCCAAGAAACAAATCTACGTGCCCAGCAAACTGCTGCTGTGCAAGCTTAATTCTAGTCTTGCCACATTTCTGGCAGTGTAGTAGCTGGCATACTACTTAATTTATTCTGCAACTTTAAGGGAGCTGATGGTATTTTCTCAGCCCCACTGGAAAATAAATAGTTGCCATTATTTCTCCAGAAGAACCATTCCCATCTTGTACTGTTACACTATTTACAAAAAGTCAGGGATATTTGGTTTCCAGGTGACATTTATGGAAAACATAAGAAGTTCATGCTACAGTGATATTATATCATGAAAGTAGGGTATTTAAGTAGACGCATGCAATAGTGAGTTCATCTCAATTTATTAAAAAACAAAAGCCAACAACAGTGGTAGGTATACCCCCACAAAAAATGTCACAATGTATCAATAACTTGTCATGAGGCCTTGAGTAGAGATGAGCGAATCAAAGCTGATGAAGTGGATTTCGATCCGAATTTCAGGGAAAATTTGATTTGCACCGAAAACAAAATTTCCTTGCACTTCGTGGTAACGAATCATATTTTTTCCTAAAATGGCTGCTGCACGTGTGAGGACATGGAGAAAGGAACTCTGGGGAGGTGGGATCACCCATAATGCCATGCATGCAGCCAATCAGCAGCCAGCCAGACCTGTGATCTTGCAGCCCTATAAATAGCGGCAGCCATCTTAGATTCTGCCATTTACCAGCGTACTTAGTGCAGGGTTAAACATCTGCAGATGCCAGGGTCAGTGATAGGAAAGACTTGATTGTGGTGAAAAAACGATTTATAAGTGCAGGTAAAGGATAAGGAGGAATTCTTCCACAGCATTTATGTAGAACAGGGTTCAGTAGGGGAGGGTACAGACTGGGTAATAGGAACAGTCCTATTACAGCTTGGTGCACTGACTGGGGATCCAAATTGCCATTATACGGCTTTGTCAGTCCAGCAAACTGTTCTTGTTATTGGGGTGCAAGTGCTGTTTCATACAGCCATTAACAGGGTTTATTACAAGGAAATATTTGTACAGTACGTCTTATTTGCCCTTGTGTGGTACAGTGATATATTCTACAGCCCTGTTTGCCGTGTATTAGTGACAAAATAAAAATATATTCGCCATTTAGCGTTGCACTTATATGTTGAAAAGCCTTTTGTGTAGTGTAAAAGTAGAAACAAATTAGTGCCTAATTGCCATTCAGCGGTGCAGTAATACATTCTACAGTCCTGTTTGCCGTGTATTAGTTGCAAAATAAAAATATATTTGCCATTCAGCATTGCACTTCTCTGTTGAAAAGCCTTTTGTGTAGCTTAAAAGCAGAAAAAAATTAGGGCCTAATTGAAGTTCAGCGGTCCAGTGATATATTGTACAGCCCTGTTTGCCGTGTATTAGTGGCAAAATAAAAATCGCCGTTCAGCGCCGCACTTCTCTGTTGAAAAGCCTTTTGTGTAGTGTAAAAGTAGAAAATAATTAGGGTCTAATTGCCGTTCCACGTGCAGTGATAGAATCTAAAGCCCTGTTTGCCGTGTATTAGTGGTGAAATAAAAAAAGATTTGATCTAACATTTGGTTATTTTATCTTACAGTATGTCAGACAGAGAAGTGCCAGGCCCTGCACAGAGGAGTGGCAGAGGCCTAAATGTTTCTTGCGCAAGCATAGGTCGCAGCAGCGTAAGGGGGCCTTCTCATTCAAAGAGTTTTCTTTATTTTCATGACTATGAAAATTGTAGATTCACACTGAAGGCATAAAACTATGAATTAACACGTGTGGAATTATATACATAACAAAAAAGTGTGAAACAACTGAAAATATGTCATATTCTAGGTTCTTCAAAGTAGCCACCTTTTGCTTTGATTACTGCTTTGCACACCCTTGGCATTCTCTTGATGAGCTTCAAGAGGTAGTCACCTGAAATGGTCTTCCAACAGTCTTGAAGAAGTTCCCAGAGATGCTTAGCACTTGTTGGCCCCTTTGCCTTCACTCTGCGGTCCAGCTCACCCCAAACCATCTCGATTGGGTTCAGGTCCGGTGACTGTGGAGGCCAGGTCATCTGGCGCAGCACCCCATCACTCTTCTTCATGGTCAAATAGCCCTTACACAGCCTGGAGGTGTGTTTGGGGTCATTGTCCTGTTGAAAAATAAATGATGGTCCAACTAAACGCAAACCGGATGGAATAGCATGCTGCTGCAAGATGCTGTGGTAGCCATGCTGTGGTTCAATTTTGAATAAATCCCCAACAGGGTTACCAGCAAAGCACCCCACACCATCACACCTCCTCCTCCATGCTTCACGGTGGGAACCAGGCATGTAGAGTTCATCCGTTCACCTTTTCTGTTTCGCACAAAGACACGGTGGTTGGAACCAAAGATATCAAATTTAGACCAAAGCACAGATTTCCACTAGTCTAATGTCCATTCCTTGTGTTCTTTAGCCCAAACAAGTCTCTTCTGCTTGTTGCCTGTCCTTAGCAGTGGTTTCCTCGCAGATATTCTACCATGAACACCTGATTCACACAGTCTCCTCTTAACAGTTGTTCTAGAGATGTGTGGCATTGACCTGGTCTCTAATCTGAGAAACATAGAAACATAGACTGTGTCGGCAGATAAGAACCATTTGGCCCATCTAGTCTGCCCAATATACTAAATACTATGGATATCCCCTGGCCCTATCTTATATGAAGGATGGCCTTATGCCTATCCCATACATGCTTAAACTCCTCCACTGTATTTGCAGCTGCCACTTCTGCAGGAAGGCTATTCCATGCATCCACTACTCTCTCAGTAAAGTAATACTTCCTGATATTACTTTTAAACCTTTGCCCCTCTAATTTAAAATTATGTCCTCTTGTAGCAGTTTTTCTTCTTTTAAATATCCTTTCCTCTTTTACCTTGTTGATTCCCTTTATGTATTTAAAAGTTTCTATCATATCCCCTCTGTCTCGTCTTTCTTCCAAGCTATACATGTTAAGGTCCTTTAATCTTTCCTGGTAAGTTTTATCCTGCAATCCATGTAACAGTTTAGTAGCTCTTCTCTGAACTCTCTCCAAAGTATCAATATCCTTCTGGAGATATGGTCTCCAGTACTGAGCACAATACTCCAAATGAGGTCTCACTAGTGCTCTGTAGAGCGGCATGAGCACCTCCCTCTTTCTCCTGGTAATTCCTCTTGCTATACATCCAATCATTCTGCTAGCATTTCCTGCTGCTCTGTGACATTGTCTGCCTACCTTTAAGTCTTCTGAAATAATAATCCCTAAATCCCTTTCCTCAGATACTGAGGTTAGGACTGTATCACTGATTTTATATTCTGCTCTTGGGTTTTTACATCCCAGGTGCATTATCTTGCACTTATCAACATTAAATTTTAGTTGCCAGATTTTTGACCATTCCTCTAGTCTTCCTAAATTCTTTTCCATTTGGTGTATTCCTCCAGGAACATCAACCCTGTTACAAATCTTTGTATCATCAGCAAAAAGACACACCTTACCATTGAGGCCTTCTGCAATTTCGCTGATAAAGATATTAAACAATATGGGTCCCAGAACAGATCCCTGAGGTACCCCACTGGTAACAAGACCTTGGTCTGAATATACTCCATTGACTACAACCCTCTGTTGCCTGTCCCTCAGCCACTGCCTAATCCATTCAACAATATGGGAGTCCAATCCCAATGACTGCACTTTATTGATAAGCCTTCTATGTGGGACAGTATCAAAAGCCTTACTAAAGTCTAGATAAGCGATGTCTACTGCACCTCCTCCATCTATTATTTTAGTCACCCAATCAAAAAAATCAATAAGAGTAGTTTGACATGATCTCCCTGAAGTAAACCCATGCTGTGTTTCATCTTTCAATCCATGGGATTTTAGATGATCCACAATCCTCTCCTTTAGTATGGTTTCCATTAATTTCCCCACTATTGATGTCAGGCTTACTGGCCTATAGTTGCCCGTTTCCTCCCTACTACCTTTCTTGTGAATGGGCACAACATTTGCTAATTTCCAATCTTCTGGGACGACTTCTGTTGCCAGTAATTGGTTAAATAAATCTGTTAATGGTTTTGCTAGTTCACCGCTGAGCTCTTTTAATAGCTTTGGGTGTATCCCATCAGGCCCCTGTGACTTATTTGTATTAATTGTAGACAGTTGACTTAGAACCTCTACCTCTGTACAGACACATGTGTCAAAAGATTCATTAGTCTTCTTTCCTAACTGAGGTCCTTCTCCTTCATTTTCCTTTGTAAAAACTGAACAGAAGTATTCATTGAGGCAGTCAGCTAGTTCTTTATCTTCTTCCATATACCTTCCTTCTTTAGTTTTTAATTTGGTAATTCCTTGTTTTCGTTTTCTTTTTTTATTTATGTATCTGAAGAATGCCTTATCGCCTTTTTTCCCTGACTGAGCTAATTTCTCTTCTGCCTGTGCTTTAGAAGCTCTTATAACTTGTTTGGCCTCTCTCTGCCTAATCTTATAAATTTGTCTGTCATCCTCGTTTTTTTTTTTTTTTTTTTTTTATAATTTCTAAATGCTATCTTTTTGTTTTTAATGATTTTGGCCACTTCTGCTGAGTACCACAGTGGTCTCTTCCGTTTTTTTGCTTTTACTGACAAGCCTAATGCAATATTCTGTTGCCTTCAATAGTGCCACTTTTAAGGAGTCCCATTTCTCCTGGACTCCAATGAAACTGTTCCAGTCTGATAGGGACTCGTATACCACTAATCTAATTTTAGAAAAGTCAGTTTTTCTAAAATCTAAGACTTTTGTTTTTGTATGGTGTGACTCAGTCACTGTACTTATAGTAAACCACACTGACTGGTGATCACTAGATCCCATGCTTTCCCCTACAGTAATATCAGATACTGAGCTGCTGTTAGCCTGCGATTTCTGAGGCTGGTGACTCGGATGAACTTATCCTCCGCAGCAGAGGTGACTCTTGGTGTTCCTTTAATGGGGCGGTCCGCATGTGAGCCAATTTCTTTGTAGCGCTTGGTGGATTTTGTGACTGCACTTGGGGACACTTTCAAAGTTTTCCCAATTTTTCAGACTGACTGACCTTCATTTCTTAAAGTAATGATGGCCACTCGTTTTTCTTTACTTAGCTGCTTTTTTCTTGCCATAATACAAATTCTAACAGTCTATTCAGTAGGACTATCAGCTGTGTATCCACCTGATTTCTCCACAACGCAACTGATGGTCCCAACCCCATTTATAAGGCAAGAAATCCCACTTATTAAACCTGACAGGGTACATCTGTGAAGTGAAAACCATTTCAGGTGACTACCTCTTGAAGCTCATAAAGAGAATGCCAAGAGTGTGCAAAGCAGTAATCAAAGCAAAAGGTGGCTACTTTGAAGAACCTAGAATATGACATATTTTCAGTTGTTTCACACTTTTTTTGTTGTATACAATTCCACATGAGTTGATTCATAGTTTTGATGCCTTCAGTGTGAATCTACAATGTTCATAGTCATGAAAATAAAGAAAACTCTTTGAATGAGAAGGTGTGTCCAAACTTTTGGTTTGTACTGTATATTCCCACAGTATGGGAACTCTTGGCTATATACCGAGAGAAATATCTTATTAATATCACGAGTAGTAAACAAAATATACGTTACCCGGGTTAAAGGTAGACAGAGTTCAGATGGGACCAGTTCTCAAGAACTTTCCTAGTAATATTTTTGATTGAATGAATGGATAGATGGATGGATCAATGGATCTATGGCTCTATGGATATATGGATCTCTCTTGCTACTCTGCACACAATCAATTATTCACCCCCCCCCCCCTTATCTAAGAATCATCCCCTTTAGATGAGGGATTCCCAATTAGGCATGATGTCATATTAATTCCTAATATGGCATAAACAAATGATGAAAAATTATTATATTGTCCATCTGCCTCCAGATGGCACTGTGGTACTGCAGATAAACATCACAACTTTTAAGCATTAAAACTAAATATCTAATAATATGTTCACATGACCTTCTTGACCTTTTTAATATACATAATTGAGGAAGGTATTTTCCTGACACTTTTAATTACCTATATCCTGGACTTGTTGGAGTTGGCTGTCTTCTTTCTTTTTGAAATATGTGTTCACTTGATAAAAAAAAATATAAAACGGCTTTGATCCTTGGCATCAGAACTTGTACATTTCACTTATCTACATCCATGAATAACTATTGTTTTGAAATAACATTTACTCTTCTCAGAAATCCAATTAGCATAAACTTACTGCAATGTTCGTGTACCTTCCACAATACCTTCTAAATGATAAATACATGGTATAACATATATATAAATCAATACATTGTTACATATAGATAACACATTATTTGAATTATTGATTAAAATATGTTGTAAACTAAATATGCCATACAGAGATATATATAATATACTTATGAATATATAAAGTGAACCTCATACAGCAGGTGTGTCTCAAGGATATAAATCCTTATTACGTCATGGCTTATCAATGAAACAACCTTGTTCCCTTCAGACAGATATGTCTGAGGAAGTTAGTTTACTCCACATAGATAAACCCATATCTTTAGCACTAACTTTTATATACAATGTCCGTTCATGTTCACAATTATTTTTATATAAACCTAACTTGCCATGAACTCATCTTGGCTTCCTCAGACACATAATAGAACTTTGGTCCAGGCTGATTTTTTTCTTAAAGGCAATTAGATGAGCATTCATTTTGGTTATAATGTCATTAGATAATATTGTATACGTATGAAAATGCACAACAAATTCCACTTCATTCCAAAATGTTCCATAACGTGTGAATGTATTTTAAATGTCTAAAAGTGCTTTTCATATGTCTTCTTCTAAAGATTGGGTGCGTGAACCTTGTTTGTACCATAACTTGGCCAAAGTAATTTTGAAGAATCTTATCCAACGCACCACTTGGATGGTTAATAAACGTAACCATCCCAGGATGATGATAAACAATATGCCCCATATATAGTCTCCTCCCTGTGCCCAAATGGAGGGATACAATATATCATTGTCCGCTGGCGAATACTGTAATGTGTCCATGGTGACGTTGTCCTTCATGATTACCATGCAGATCGTATGACTAGGTTTGTTATCTAGCAAAATTTTTAAATCTGGGTTTATGACAATCTCCTGGTTTTGGAAGGCATCAATACTCTCCACTTCTCCCTCAACGTCGTCTATGTCGACAGTATATAGAGTACGATTCCCAATCATAATCCTGGAATTTCAAGGTAGTTTTATAATGGAGACATGAAAAGGCAGGGTGATGACTTTCACCATTACGTGGTCATTTGAGAAAACAGTCATGTCTGGTAGGCGAGTACTAACAAGCCACTTATTTTTAATTAAGACTGCATTTACCACGTTTCCCTCCTTGATTTTTGACCTTACTTCGGCCTACTCAAGACAATGTGTGCGCATCCTAAATATCAATGACATTCAGTCAGTTAATTTTTTATTAGACGGTGGTGACAGCGACATTACTTGAGCTATACCTCCTGTATAATGTGTACGCATCCTAAATATCAGTTTTTCTAAAATCTAAGACTTTTGTTTTTGTATGGTGTGACTCAGTCACTGTACTTATAGTAAACCACACTGACTGGTGATCACTAGATCCCATGCTTTCCCCTACAGTAATATCAGATACTGAGCTGCTGTTAGCCTGCGATTTCTGAGGCTGGTGACTCGGATGAACTTATCCTCCGCAGCAGAGGTGACTCTTGGTGTTCCTTTAATGGGGCGGTCCGCATGTGAGCCAATTTCTTTGTAGCGCTTGGTGGATTTTGTGACTGCACTTGGGGACACTTTCAAAGTTTTCCCAATTTTTCAGACTGACTGACCTTCATTTCTTAAAGTAATGATGGCCACTCGTTTTTCTTTACTTAGCTGCTTTTTTCTTGCCATAATACAAATTCTAACAGTCTATTCAGTAGGACTATCAGCTGTGTATCCACCTGATTTCTCCACAACGCAACTGATGGTCCCAACCCCATTTATAAGGCAAGAAGTCCCACTTATTAAACCTGACAGGGTACATCTGTGAAGTGAAAACCATTTCAGGTGACTACCTCTTGAAGCTCATAAAGAGAATGCCAAGAGTGTGCAAAGCAGTAATCAAAGCAAAAGGTGGCTACTTTGAAGAACCTAGAATATGACATATTTTCAGTTGTTTCACACTTTTTTTGTTGTATACAATTCCACATGAGTTGATTCATAGTTTTGATGCCTTCAGTGTGAATCTACAATGTTCATAGTCATGAAAATAAAGAAAACTCTTTGAATGAGAAGGTGTGTCCAAACTTTTGGTTTGTACTGTATATTCCCACAGTATGGGAACTCTTGGCTATATACCGAGAGAAATATCTTATTAATATCACGAGTAGTAAACAAAATATACGTTACCCGGGTTAAAGGTAGACAGAGTTCAGATGGGACCAGTTCTCAAGAACTTTCCTAGTAATATTTTTGATTGAATGAATGGATAGATGGATGGATCAATGGATCTATGGCTCTATGGATATATGGATCTCTCTTGCTACTCTGCACACAATCAATTATTCACCCCCCCCCCCCTTATCTAAGAATCATCCCCTTTAGATGAGGGATTCCCAATTAGGCATGATGTCATATTAATTCCTAATATGGCATAAACAAATGATGAAAAATTATTATATTGTCCATCTGCCTCCAGATGGCACTGTGGTACTGCAGATAAACATCACAACTTTTAAGCATTAAAACTAAATATCTAATAATATGTTCACATGACCTTCTTGACCTTTTTAATATACATAATTGAGGAAGGTATTTTCCTGACACTTTTAATTACCTATATCCTGGACTTGTTGGAGTTGGCTGTCTTCTTTCTTTTTGAAATATGTGTTCACTTGATAAAAAAAAATATAAAACGGCTTTGATCCTTGGCATCAGAACTTGTACATTTCACTTATCTACATCCATGAATAACTATTGTTTTGAAATAACATTTACTCTTCTCAGAAATCCAATTAGCATAAACTTACTGCAATGTTCGTGTACCTTCCACAATACCTTCTAAATGATAAATACATGGTATAACATATATATAAATCAATACATTGTTACATATAGATAACACATTATTTGAATTATTGATTAAAATATGTTGTAAACTAAATATGCCATACAGAGATATATATAATATACTTATGAATATATAAAGTGAACCTCATACAGCAGGTGTGTCTCAAGGATATAAATCCTTATTACGTCATGGCTTATCAATGAAACAACCTTGTTCCCTTCAGACAGATATGTCTGAGGAAGTTAGTTTACTCCACATAGATAAACCCATATCTTTAGCACTAACTTTTATATACAATGTCCGTTCATGTTCACAATTATTTTTATATAAACCTAACTTGCCATGAACTCATCTTGGCTTCCTCAGACACATAATAGAACTTTGGTCCAGGCTGATTTTTTTCTTAAAGGCAATTAGATGAGCATTCATTTTGGTTATAATGTCATTAGATAATATTGTATACGTATGAAAATGCACAACAAATTCCACTTCATTCCAAAATGTTCCATAACGTGTGAATGTATTTTAAATGTCTAAAAGTGCTTTTCATATGTCTTCTTCTAAAGATTGGGTGCGTGAACCTTGTTTGTACCATAACTTGGCCAAAGTAATTTTGAAGAATCTTATCCAACGCACCACTTGGATGGTTAATAAACGTAACCATCCCAGGATGATGATAAACAATATGCCCCATATATAGTCTCCTCCCTGTGCCCAAATGGAGGGATACAATATATCATTGTCCGCTGGCGAATACTGTAATGTGTCCATGGTGACGTTGTCCTTCATGATTACCATGCAGATCGTATGACTAGGTTTGTTATCTAGCAAAATTTTTAAATCTGGGTTTATGACAATCTCCTGGTTTTGGAAGGCATCAATACTCTCCACTTCTCCCTCAACGTCCTCTATGTCGACAGTATATAGAGTACGATTCCCAATCATAATCCTGGAATTTCAAGGTAGTTTTATAATGGAGACATGAAAAGGCAGGGTGATGACTTTCACCATTACGTGGTCATTTGAGAAAACAGTCATGTCTGGTAGGCGAGTACTAACAAGCCACTTATTTTTAATTAAGACTGCATTTACCACGTTTCCCTCCTTGATTTTTGACCTTACTTCGGCCTACTCAAGACAATGTGTGCGCATCCTAAATATCAATGACATTCAGTCAGTTAATTTTTTATTAGACGGTGGTGACAGCGACATTACTTGAGCTATACCTCCTGTATAATGTGTACGCATCCTAAATATCAGTGACATTCATTCAGTGTAATTTTTTATTAGGCGGTGGTGACCGTGACATTACTTGCACTATACCTCCTGTTTAACGTGTGTGCATCTTAAATATCAGTTTCATTCATTCAGTGTAATTTTTTACTAGGCGGTGGTGACAGCGACATTACTTGCACTATTCCTCCTGTTTAACATGTGTGCATCCTAAAAATATCTGTGACATTTTGTGTACTTTATTTGCGCATACACTTACAAAACTTGCGCTACTGTACGTGTGACATACTTGCAAGCATATATACCATTTTATGTGCGCAAGGCGAGCAGTAAGGGATGGGGTAGTGGCCGCGCTGCTGATGGTGCACGCAAAGGCTGTGGCCCTGGGCACAGTGAAACTGTACCTGCTGCCAGAGCACAAAAAAAAAAAAACACACTCATCCACGATACCTAGCTACATGTCTCAGTTTGCAGAGCGGCACAGGACACCACTCTCGTAGTCAGACCAGTGCGACCAGGTAGTCGGTTAGATTGCAGCAGATATGCTTCCAGTTGGTTAAGCAACACCCTGTCTTCCACAAAGTCCAGTCTCAGTAGCGTCTGGTCAATATAATCCTCACCCTGATACTGCTTCCACCCAACATGGAGAGTCTGGGCAAACAAGTGATCCCACACTCGGATATTCCGAGGAGCTGTTTTCATCGCCATTCCTTAATTTGGGCCTCTCGCCAAGCCCGCTTGAATATGGACATGAGAAGATCTTGTGCCCTTATTCCCAAACTCTGGAGCATCCACAGTCAGAAGAAGAAGATGGTGGGGAATGGCAATTAGTGTTTTTACGAGATGAATAATGATGATGAGAGACAGTTGCCAATAAGTCAACCGCAATTAGTGTCTCAAGAGGTTTGTGATGAGGATGTGACACAGTTGTCAATAACTGAGGTTGTTGTTAGGTCAACAAGTCAGGAGGATGAACAGAGTGAGGAAGTGGAAGAGGAGGTGATGGACTATGAAGTCATTTACCAAATCTGGGAAGGTGGCAAGCCGAGCGAGGACAGCAGTACAGAGGGGGAAGGATCCGCAGCACCACAACAGGCTAGAAGAGACAGTGGGGTGGCAAAAGGGAGAAGGCGGCAACACCATACAGGCCCGCAACTGTTCCCCAAAACACCCCCCTTGCAGCAATCTCCATTGCCAAGGGGTAGGCGTTCCGCAGTCTAGAGCTTTTTTGAGGAAAGTGCGGACAATAAATGTTGCCATTTAGGCTTGTGGACACTGAGGCCTTGCACAGCCTGATGTCCCCAGCCACTAATATTATTTACAGTGTGCAGTCCCAGTCTTACAACAGCATGTGTCCCATAACATCACCCATGTCCTGACCAACGCAGTTATTGGGAAGGTCCACTTAACAACTGACACATGGACAAGTGCTTTTGGCCAAGGACGCTACATTTCCCTGACGGCACACTGGGTGAACGTTGTGGAGTTCGGGAGCGAGTTGTGCACTGGGATGTCACAGGCATGGTTGTGTCTGATAATGGCCATATCTTGATGGCAGCTTTGGACCTCGGCAAGCTCACACACATACCATGCTTAGCCCACGTGTTCAACCTAGGGGTTCAGCGGTTCCTCAAAATTTACCCCAGTTTGCCTGAGCTACTAATGAAGTTGCTTTGTGTGTGTGCCCATTTTCGCAAGTCATCAACAACTTCTGCCGGTCTAGCAACGCTTCAGCAGCACTTGCAATTGCCAGCTCCCCGACTGTTGTGCGACTTGAGCACGTGCTGGAACTCAACGTTCCACATGTTGGCCAGGCTTTGTGAGCAGCAGAGCGCAGTAGCGGAATACCAACTGCAACATGGTAGTCGTCTTTCCAGTCAGCATCCGTTCTTCACAAGCTAGGAGTGTGCATTGATGTCTGACCTCTGTGAGGTTTGGTGCAACTTTGAGGAATCAACACAGATGGTGAGTGGCGATAACCCTATTATCAGCGTAACCATCCAACTTCTGTATCTACTCAAACGCTCGCTGGTCACAATTAAGGTAAATGCTTTGCATGTGGAAGAGGTGGAAATGGGGGAAGAAAGTATGCAGGGTGATAGTCAATTGGATGATGAGGAGTAGGAGGAGCAGGAGACGGTTTCCTCTGCTACAGAGTGTAGTACCCATGGAAGTTTTATTCCCTCTGTTCAGCGTAGATGGGTAGAAGAGGAGAAAGATGATGAGGAGATTGAGAGTGATCCTCCTGATGAGTACAGCAAAGTCTTGCCTATTGGAACCCTGGCACATATGGCTGACTTTATGTTAGGCTACCATTCCTGTGACTATCACTCTGTACGCATTTTGGCCAACACCGATTACTGATTGTTCACCTTTCTCGACCCCCGTACAAAGAGAACTTATCTCTCATTCCTGTGGTGGAGAGGACTAGCAAAAAGGTGCAATACCAGAAGGTCCTTGCTGAAAAATTGCTCCGAAAATTTCCAGCTGACAACGCTGACTGCAGAGTACGTAGTTTCTTGGCCAACCAAGGAGGGAAGACAAGTGGAACACACAGCAGTTCCAACAGAGGCAGGGAAACACTCTCCAAGGCGTGGGGTCTAAGGGGGTCTAAGTACGTTGCCACCCATTATTGGTCCTTGCCCTTTATGCTTTTTATACGGGGGTCCCTCTTGAGCATGAAGGCCCCCATTTGCACTAAATTGGAAGCAGTGGAGCACCCTGGCTCCTGCTCATTGCCTAGGAGAATGTTGTCCTTGGTCTCCTCCCCCCAGCCACGGACAACACCAGGGATCCTAGAAAAGGTTAAAGTCCCCCTCAAAGCATGCTCTTCTTGCTCCTTCTCCTCCTCACTCCCAGCCACCATCCTCCTCTGACTCCTCTTCAGACTCCTGCTGACTATTCTCAGATGGAGTAGCCCACCCCCTGGTAATTCATTCAGCATTGCAACTTGATCAATGACACGACGCAAAGCACACTCCAGAAAAAAGGTGTAAGGTACGATGTCACTGATGGTGCCCTGGCTGCGAATGACCAGTTTGGTGATCTTATCAAATGGCAGCAGAAGTCTGCATGCTTCACACATGAGCAGCCACTGACCAGAACATGTCCTGCTGCAGAGTTCGTATAGGTAGTTTTTTACTGCACGTTGCTGCTGGATCAGCCTATCAAGAGTATATAAGGTGGAGTTCCAGCGCGTCGGGCTGTCACAAATCATATGTCTGATGGGCAGGTGGTGTCGCCGCTGAACGTCAGCCTGGGGCGAGCCATGGCCGTGTAAGATCTTCTAAATTGGCCAGCAAGTTTCCTGGCCTGCTGCAAGATGTCCTGCACCACAGGATATTTGGCAAATCGCTCCGCGACTAAGTTCAGGTTGTGTGCCATGCATGGCAGATTTGTTATTTTCCCCTGTTTCAGCGTGCTCAGCAGATTGGCAGAGTTGTTGCACACCACTTTACCAACTGTCAAATTGAACGGGGTTAACCACTGATCGGCCTGTAACAGCAGAGCTGAAAGAAGTGCAGGACCAGTGTGGCTCTTGGCTTCCAGGCACAACAGCCGCAACACAGCATGGTGACGTCTTACCTGGCACGTCAAATAGGTTCTGTGGAGCTTGGGGGGTGCAGTGGAAGATGAAGTAGCAGTGGAAAATGAGGAGTCAGCCATGGATGAGACAGAGGATGGAGTAGGAGGAGGAGAAGAAGAGGCCGGCCTGCATGCAATCCGTGACGGTAACACCAAATCTACACGGGTGCCACGGTTACATGCTTGATGGCCATCAGAAAGTTCACCCAGTGGGCAGTAAAAGTTATGTACCTTTCCTGCCCGTGTTTGCTAGACCACGTGTCTGTGGTCAGATGTATCTTGGCACCTACACTGAGTGCTAGAGATATATTAACTTGCCGCTGAACGAGGCCATATAGTTCAGGGATGCCCTTCTGGGAGAAATATTTTCTTCTGAGGACCTTCCATTGCAGTGTTCCAATGGCCACAAATTTTCTGAAGGCCTCTGAGTCCACCAGTTTATATGGCAGTAGTTGGTCGGCTAGCAGTTCTGACAAGCCAGCAGTCAGCATTTGGGCAAGAGGGTTATCCGGCGTCATCAACTTTTTACGCTAAAAAATTTGGGCCAAGGAAGCCTGCCAGATGAACATGACCATGGCATGGAAGATGGTGGAGTGGAGGACAAATGGGGGGAGAGAGGAGAAAGAGAAGAGGCAGGACCTGGAGTGCCGAGAGTGTGGCTTTGTGGGTTCTGATGGTGTTGCTCCCACTGGGCCCTGTTATGGGGGCCAGGTGCCTTCTTAAGGTGGTTGTCCCTAGGTGAGTGTTGGGCTTACCACGACTTATGTGTTGACAGCATAGGCTCCAGATGGCAACACTATTGTCAGCAGCTGACACGTTAAAAAAAAGGCCACACTACAGAGCCATGTGTCGGAGTTCTGGGAGCGCAAGATGTGACCGTGCATGGTGGATGGCTCACTCCAGATACATTTGCAGTCTGCTTTTTGCCTTCTGTGATCTGCAAGTTCTGCCTGCTTCTCCTCCTTCTCCTTCCTATCCGCTGCTCCGTCTCTCCCTCTGAACGCCCCTCCTCTTCCTCTCTTGTGGGCACCCACGTGACGTCCATCGACACATCATCATCATCACCTTAAGTGACATTAGAGATCTTGGAGTAGGCAGCAACAGTGGGGACCACCCTCCTTGGGCTTATCTGGGTACTTTTGTCAGACCGGTTGGTGGTGGCCGTTGCTATCTCCTCTACCTCATTCGATGCCAAGAATTGCAGCGCATCGGTAAGGTCTGGGAATGAATGGGAAAATAATTCCTTTGAATCAAGTGGAGGGGCTATGGTAGGGGTGCTGGTGGTGTCTTTGGGGGTGCCCACAGCAGAGAGTGAGGAGGGTACAGATACAGAGGATGAGGAGGGTGCAGAAGCAGAAGGCTGAGTGAGCTACTCAACCAACTCTGGTGCGTCCTTTGACATAATCACACGCACCTTTTCCAACTTCCCATTTAGGCTCTGGCCTGGTGCACCTGCCCGACCTCTACTACCCCTGCAGGAAAGGCCTACCTTTTCCTCTGCCTGTCATTTTCAAAATGACCCTGTGCCAAAGTCCCTAGAGAAGAGCAGTCATTGTGGAAGCAGGTATATTGCTTCCCTCAATCATTTTTTTGTGGAAGCAGGAATATAGAACCCCTTAATCGATAATTTGTAGAAGCAGGAATATTGCACACCTCAATCAATATTTTGGGGAAGCAGGTATATCGCACATCTCAATTAGTATTTTGTGGAAACAGGTACAGTATATAGAACACCTGAATCAATATTTGGTGAAATCAGCTATATCACACCCCTCAATCTGTATTTTGTGGAAGCAGGTATATCAAACCCCTTAATCAGTATTTTGTTGAAGCAGATATATTGCACCCCTCAATCAGTATTTTGTGGTAGCAGGTATATAGAACCCCTTAATCAGTACTTTGTAGAAGCAGGTATATCGCACCCCTCAATCAGTATTTTGTGGAAGCAGGTATATCAAACCCCATAATCAATATTTTGTGGAAGCAGGTATATCGCACAACTCAATCTGTAGTTTGTGGAAGCAGCTATATCAGACCCCTTAGTCAGTATTTTGTTGATGCAGGTATATAGAACCCCTTCATCAGTAATTTGTAGAGGCAGTTATAGAGAACCCCTTAATCAGTATTTTGTAGAAGCAGGTATAACGCACCCCTCAAACACTATTTTGTGGAAACAGGTATATAGAACACCTGAATCAATATTTGGTAGAAGCAGTTATATTGCACCTCTCAATCTGTACACTATGGAAGCAGGTATATCAAACCCCTTAATCAGTATTTTGTGGAAGCAGGTATATCGCACCACTCAATCTGTATTTTGTGGAAGCAGCTATATCAGACCCCTTAATCAGTATTTTGTTGAAGCAGGTATATAGAACCCCTTCATCAGTAATTTGTAGAGGCAGTTATAGAGAACCCCTTAATCAGTATTTTGTAGAAGCAGGTATATCGCACCCCTCAAACACTATTTTGTGGAAACAGATATATAGAACACCTGAATCAATATTTGGTGGAAGCAGTTATATTGCACCCCTCAATCTGTACACTATGGAAGCAGGTATATCAAACACCTTAATCAGTATTTTATAGAAGCAGGTATATCGCACCCCTCAATCAGTATTTTGTGGAAGCAGGTACATAGAACCCCTTAATCAGTATTTTGTAGTAGCAGGTATATTGCACCCCCCAATCAGCATTTTGTGGAAGCCGGTGTATCGCAGGCCTCAATCAATATTTTGTAGAAGCAGGTATATTGCACCCCTCTATAAGTATTTTGTGGAAACAGGTATATAGAACACCTGAATCAATATTTGGCGAAATCAGTTATATTGCACCCCTCAATCAGAATTACGTGTAAGTAGGCTTATAGAACCCCTTAATCAGTATTTTGTAGAAGCAGGTATATACAACACCTGAATCAATATTTTGTGGAAGCAGGTATATCAAACCCCCTCAATCAGTATTTTGTGGAAGCAGTTACAGTGAGGAACAGAAGTATTTGAACAATCTGCAAATTTGCAAGTTATCCCACTTAGAATTCATGGAGGTGTCTAAAATTGACATTTTAGATGCATTCCCACTCTGACAGACAACAATAATAATAAAAATTCAGGAAATCACATTGTATGATTTTTAAAGAATTTATTTGTCTTGCACTGTTGAACATAGTATTTGAACACCTGAGAAATTCAGTTTCAATATTTGGTACAGAAGACTTTGCAATTACAGAGGTTAAATGTTCCCTGTAGTTCTTGACCAGGTTTGCACACACTGCACCAGGGATTTTGGCCCACTCCTCCACACAGATCCCATCTAGATCTGTCAGGTTTCGGAGCTGTCGCTGAGCAACACAGAGTTTCAGCTCGATCCAAAGATGTTCTATTGGATTTAGGTCTGGAGACTGGCTAGGACACTCCAGAACCTTGATATGTTTCTTACGGAGCCACTCCCTGGTTATTCTGGCTGTGTGTTTCAGGTCGTTGTCATGTTGGATTACCCAGACACGAACCATCTTTAATGCTCTGACAGAGGGAAGGAGGTTGTTGCTCAAAATCTCACAATAAATGGCCCCATTCATCCTCTCCTTAATACAGTGCAGTTGTCCAGTCCCCTTCGCAGAAAAGCACCCCCAAAGCTTGATGTTACCACCCTCATGCTTCACAGTAGGATGGTGTTCTTGGGATGTAACTCAATCCTTCTTTTCCCTCCAAACAAGAAGTTTAGACTAAAAAGTTTGACTTTGGTGTCATCTGACCACATTACTTACTCCCATGCCTCCTCTGGATCATCCAGATGGTCATTGGTAAACTTCAGATGGGCCTGGGCATGTGATGACTTGAGCAGGGGAACCTTACATGCAATGCATGATTTGAAAACCATTACGGCGTAGTGTTCTATAGACAGTGACCTTTGAAACTGCGGTTCCAGCTCTCTTCATGTCATTGACCAGCTCCTCGCTTGTAGTTCTGGGCTGTATCCTCACCTTTCTTATCATAAGTGATACCCCACAAGGTGTGATCTTGGATAGAGCCCCAGTCTGGGGGAGACTGACAGTCGTCTTTAGCCTGTTCCATTTTCTAACAATTACTTTAACAGTTCATCTATTTTCACCAAGCTGCTTGGAAATTGCCCCGTAGCCCTTTCCAGAGAATTTTGTCTCTGGTGTCTTTTGACAGCGTTTTGGTCTTGCCCATGGTAGTAGTTGGCGTCTGACTGACTGTGGAGTGGGCAGGTGTCTTTAAAGAGCTCAGAGCTCAGACAGGTGCTACTAAGTTTGATTAATTAATGGAGTAGAGGTGGAATTTTTAAAGGCACAGTAACAGGTCTTTGAAAGCCATGAGTGGGAATGCACGTACAATGTTAATTTCAGACCCCTCCAAGTGGGAGACCTTGCAAAATTGCAGGGTGTTCAAATACTTCTGTTCCTCGCTGTATATAGGACCCCTTAATCAGCATTTCGTAGAAGCAGGTATATTGCACCCCTCAATAAGTATTTTGTGGAAACAGGTATATAGAACCCCTGAATCAATATTTGGTCGAAGCAGGTATATCGCACCCCTCAATAATTTTTTTGTGGAACCCAGTGTATCGCAAGCCTCAATCAATATTTGGTGGACGCAGGTATATCGCACCCCTCAATCAGTATTTAGTGGAAGCAGGTATATAGAACCCCTTAATCAGTATTTTGTAGAAGCAGGTATATCCCACCACTTAAACAGAATTTTGTGGAAACAGGCATATAGAACACCTGAATCAATATTTGGTGGAAGCAGGTATATTGCACCCCTCAATCAGTATTTTGTGGAAGCTGGTATATCACACCCCTCAATCATTTTTTGGGGGGCAACAGGTATATCACACCCATTGCAAATAGTTGTTCCAATAACTCTTGTCCCTCTATATACCTGCGGTATTGTAGCAGAACCGCACACAACTGCTGCACAATACAAATACGTTATAATATACTTTCTATGTTAGAAAGTATATTATAAGTATATCACACCCCTTAGTATATCACACTAGTGATGATCAAGCATGCTTGTCACATGGCGGTATTCGGATGCTTGAGTCTCCGCCCCGCGTGTTTCTTGGCTGCTATGCGTGCAGTGCCTCACTGTAATGCCGTAGCCATGTTGGCTGCTGGCATTACAGTGATTGGTTGTTCGGAACGCGTATCTATGGCTCATTCTTAGTCAGGGAGAGCTGTGCTGAGGAAATGACAGACAGTGTAGTGAGTGATTTAACCACTTAAGGACCACAGGTTTATACCCCCCTAGTGACCAGGCCCTTTTTTACAAATCGGCACTTCACAACTTTAACGGTCATGCAACTTTGCACCCAAATGAATTTTACCTCCTTTTCTTCTCACAAATACATCTTTCTTTTGGTGGTATTTGATTGCTGCTGAGATTTTTTGTTTTTATGATATTAATCAAAATAGACCGCAATTTTCTAAAAAAAAGTGTATTTTTAACTTTTTCTGATAAAATTGTTCAAATATAATTACATTTCTATACAAGTTTGTGTAAGAATTTATTGTGCTACATGTCTTTGATAATAAAAAAAAATCCAATAAGTGTATATTTATTGGTTTGCGCAAAAGTTATAGCGTTTACAAACTATGGTACAAAAATGTGAATTTCCGCATTTTGATGCAGCTCTGACTTTCTGAGCACCTGTCATGTTTCTTGAGGTGCTAGAATGCCAGGATAGTGTAAATACCCCCCAAATGACCCCATTTTAGAAAGAAGTATTCACGGAGGGGCATGGTGAGTTCATGTATGATAAAAAAAAAATATTCACACTTTCTGAGGAAAAAAATAAAATAATAAAGTTTACATTTCTGCTAACTTCTGGCAAAAAAAAATAAAAAATCTCCCACGGACTCACTATGCCCCTCAGTGAATATCTTGGGGTGTCTACTTTCCGAAATGGGGTCATTTGTGGGGTGTGTTTACTGTTCTGGCATTTTGGGAGGGGCTAAATTGTGAGCAACCATGTAAAGCCTAAAGGTACTCGTTGGACTTTCGGCCCCTTTACGCACCTAGGCTGCAAAAAAGTGTCACACATTTGGTATTGCCGTGAGTGAGAGAAATATCTCTGTAAATTTGTAGATATTCATAGAGTTTGCATAAAGAAATTAAAAAAGTTGTCATTTACAGAGATATTTCTCATACACAGTATGGGTATATGTAAAAATACACCCCAAAACACATTGCCCTACTTCTTCTGAGTACGGCGATACCACATGTGTGACACTTTTTTGCAGCCTAGGTGCACAAAGGGGCCCAAATACCTTTAGGATTTCACAGGGCATTTTTACGCATTAGGATTCCAAACTACTTCTCACGCTTTAGGGTCCCTAAAATGCTAGGGCAGTATAAATATCCCACAAGTGACCCCATTTTGGAAAGAAGACACCCCAAGGTATTCCGTAAGGGGCATGGCGAGTTCATAGAATTTTTTTTTTTTTGGGGCACAAGTTAGCGGAAATTGAATTTTTTTTTTTGATTTTTTTCACAAAGTCTCCCTTTCCGCTAACTTGTGACAAAAAGTTCAATCTTTCATGGACTCAATATGCCCCTCAGCGAATACCTTGGGGTGTCTTCTTTCCAAAATGGGAACATTTGTGGGGTGTTTGCACTGCCCTGGCATTTGAGGGTCTCCACAATCATTACATGTATGGCCAGCATTAGGAGTTTCTGCTATTCTCCTCATATTGAGCATAGGGGTAATGAGATTTTTTTTTCTGTTCAATCTCTGCCCAAAAATGTAAAAAAAAAAAAAAAAAAAAGAGGAAAGGCGTCTGCCAGGACATAGGAGCTCTGCCGAACAGCCAAACCCACTTCAGCTTGTATGCCCTGGCAAACCCGATTTCTCCATTCACATCAATCGATGTGGATGAATAAATCATTGCCAGAATTATATATATTTTTTTTTTATACAAAGTATTTGCCAAAGCATATGAACACCGCCCCTCAGCTCATAATCAGCGGCAAACGTATCTTTTTTACTGCAGAGGAGAAATCTCATCTTGCAGAGCCGCATACACTGACTTTGTGTAATCTGACAGCAGCGCAATGCTTCTGTCAGAATGCACATCAGTGCTGCAGCTGGTTGATCGCTTGGTCCACGTAGAAGCTAATAAAAAAAGAAAAAATATATATAACTTTTTTGCTTACCTGTGATTTATTTTATTTTATTTTTTTTTAACATTAGAGGACAAACCTCTCCTTCCCCATGGGACAATGTGCAAATCGCAAATCGCCCAGAGATGTGGGAAAGTACATTATGCACTTTGTCCCAGGTGAAAGGAGAGGTTTGTAACAGATCCGTGTGAAAGGACCCTAAGACCCCTGTGTGCCTGTCCTGTGTCTTGCAATCCCTACACTAATAGTGTACCTGTGTGTGATACTTGCGTAAACACTAACCTATGCATAGGACAGGCTGGTCAGGACAAAAAACGTTGGTGTCACGCCCTGCTACAGACACAACATCTTTTTCTTGGGGAACGCTGAGTTGGGGTACCATAATAGACACTCGGGAAGTGTCTGTCATGTAGCCGGCTAACTACATCAGGGACTTGGGGCACGGACCCTCCTGGATACAGGAGTTCCGAAATGATCTCTTCCAGGAATTTTAGGAAGAATCCCGTTCTCCCAGCCTTACTGTAGAGAACAAAACTATTATAGACAGCCAATTGAATTGAATAAACAGACACCAGCATCTGGTGTGGCGGAACACTAAATAGGGAGCGAACATCTGGTCATTGAAGTCCACCCCTCCCATGTGAAGGTTATAGTCGTGGACAGAGAGGGGTTTCTCAATGACTCCAGTTGCCCTTTCAATTTGTACTGTCGTGTCTGCGTGAATGGTGGACAGAAGGCAAACGTCCCTCTTGTCCCTCGACTTCACCGCGAGCAGTTCTTGGTCACACAAGGCAGCCCTCTCCCCCCGTGCAAGTCGGGTATTAACGAGCCGTTGGGGGAACTCCCTGCGACTAGGTCGGTTGTTGCCACAGCATTGATATCCGACTATATGTAAGTGCCGAAAGAGGGCCACACTTGTGTAAAAATTGTCCACGTATAAGTGGTACCCCTTGTGGAGTAAGGGTGACACCAAGTCCCAGACAATCTTGCCACTGCTCCCCAGGCAGTCAGGGCATCCCACTGGCTCCAGTTTTGAGTCTTTTCCCTCATAGACCCTAAAACGATATATATAGCCTGTGGCCCTTTTATACAGTTTCACCCCATACCGGGCTCGTACTGTTTGATGCCAAGGTGCCCGGTAAAATGTACAAGGTACTCGTCTATGCAGATGTTCTGACTGGGGGTATATACATCTGCAAACCTGGATGACAAACGGTCTATGAAGGGCCGAATTTTGTGGAGCCGGTCATAAGCAGGGTGGCCTCTTGGATGACAGGTTTTATTGTCAGTGAAATGCATAAAGCGCATGATGACCTCAAAACGTGCCCTGGACATAGCAGCAGAGAACATGGGCATGTAATGTCTTGGGTCTTTAGAACAATAGGACCGCAATACATTTTTTTTTGTTAGACCCATGCTGAGGATAAGGCCCAAAAATATTTTAAATTTGGAAACTGTGACTGGTTTCCAGCGGAAAGGTTGACCATAGAAGCTTTCCGGATTGGCGGTTATATACTGTGTGGCGTAGCGGTTGGTTTCCGCCACAACTTAGTCATAGAGATCTGCGGTGAAGAACAGCTAAAAAAACTCAAGGGCTGATCCTAAATGAGCTGTCTCCACGCAAACTCCAGACTGGGCAGTGAAAGGGGGCAATACGGGTGCGGCGGAAGAAGGGGATTGCCAATTTGGGTTTGCCAGCACCTCTGGGAAACTAAGGGCTCTACGGGCCTGTGAACTTGGTGGCTGCAACAGGGGAGTTACTGCACGTGCCACCGTACCAGCTTGAATGGCCTTCTGGTGCTCGCCACTTCACCAGGGAATACGGCAGTGCTGGTAGAAGGTCCAGGATGTGCTGCGCTGCTGGTGTATGCCGCACCATAAAAAAGATCAGCACTAGCACCACTCTGCTGCAAATGAGGCTCATCACGCGGGGTATGCAGAACACTGACATGGGGTCGGGTACGCCTGACCATAGTAGGTACCTCAACCTCGTCATCTTCACTAGCGGTTAGAGTGCCACTGCTGTCTACAGGTTCATATTGTGAACCACTGGATTCAGCGGGTGAGGCGTCCCCATCGCTTTCATCCATCAGGGCCAGAATCCTGTAGGCCTCTTCAGCGGAATACCCCTTTGACATTTTGGGCTAACTAAATTTAGGGGGTATTTCTCTTAGACTTCCCAGGAAAAAGAGCACATCTGCCTAGTAAAAAGGACTGCTTGCGAAGTAAAGCTGCAATCGCTAATAAAGATCCAGAAAGCTCAAAAGTGATCTTAATAGCGCTGCAGCGATTTTATGGTGTTTTTGCAGTGATCAGAAAAAAAAATTCTGTCACTGGCGGACTGAACGCAAGTGTGGGCACAAGATCAGGCCTGATCGGGCGAGCACTGCGTTTTTTGTAGAGCCTAAGGTGACCCTAATGTACTGATATAGATCTGATTGCAATCAGTCTTGATCACTTACAGATACTATATAGTACTAGTGCTGATTAGTGACAGTGATGACGCTAATCAGCGACTAATCAGTGATTGCGGTGCGGAGGGCTGGGCGCTAACTACCTAACAAGTAGCTAAGTAACTGGCGGTGATAAGGGACCCTTACAGGGGGGTGATCAATAACAGGGGGGTGACAGGGGGTTGATCAGGGAGTCTATATGGGGTGATCAGGGGTTAATATGGGGTTAATAAGTGACAGGGGGTGTGTGTAATGTGTGTGTGGTGTTTGGTGCTACTTACAGAGCTGCCTGTGTCCTCTGGTGGTCGATCCAAGCAAAAGGGACCAACAGAGGAGCAGGTAGCAGGTATATCAGACGCTATTTACAAAATAGCATCTGATATACCTCTTTGATTGGTTATTTTAAAAATCTACAGCCTGCCAGCGCTGATCATTGGCTGGCAGGCTGTAGATTTTTAAAATAACCAAAGAGGTATATCAGATGCTATTTTGTAAATATACAATAAACATGTGAACTGCGCAATCCTGTGAACGCGCGCAATCCTGTGAACGCGCGTTCACAGGAAATCTCGGGTCTCACAAGATGACGCCAATAGGCGTCACTGAGACCTGAGAGCGCAGCGGTCCTGACGCCTATCGGCATTAGTGTGATGGGAAGTGGTTAAGAATATTTTACCAGCAAAACTTTTCAGAGACCCAAAAGTCCTTTTAAAGACTATTATGTGTGGCAGCAGCAATCTATATTTTTAGCGCAACCTGCGCTAAATTGCTAAAACTTTACAGACCCAAAAGTCCTTCTAAGGACTATTGTGTGTGGCAGCAATATCTATCTTTAGAGCATCTTGCGCTAAAGAGCATACAATAGTTAGGCCGATGCAGACAGCGACTTTAGCTGCGCCACATCTCCAGTGAAAAGTTTGCGCATCGAAAAACAAATTCTGTGACATCCAGTGTACTTTTTCCATAGACGGGGTCCGCTGTGGACAGTAACATTAGCTGTGCCACAACTCCAGTGTAAAGTGTGCACATTCAAAAAATATCTGACATCCATTGTACTTTTTCAATAGACAGTGTCTGCTTCTGACAGTGAGATAACCAGTCCAGTGCCACATCTGTAGTGTAATATGTGCACTGCGGACAGTGACATTAGCTGCGCCACATTTCTAGTGTAAAGTGTGCACATCCAAAAAATATCTGACATCCTGTGTCCTTTTTCCCTAGACGGTGTCCGCTGTGGACTGTGACATTAGCTGCGCCACATCTCCAGTGTAAAGTGTGTGCATCCCAAAAATATCTGTCATCCAGTGTACTTTTTCCGTAGACGGTGCCCGATGCGGACAGTGACATTAGATGTGCCACATCTCTAGTGTAAAGTGTGCGCATCCAAAAAATATCTGACATTCAGTGTCCATTTTCCATAGACGGTGTCCCTTGCAGGACAGTGACATTAACTGCGCCACATGTCCAGTGTAAAGTGTGCGCACCCCAAAAATATCTGTGACATAGTGTCGTTTTTCCATAGACTGTGTTCGCTGCGGACAGTGACATTAGCTGCGCCAAATCTCCTGTGTAAAGTGTGTGCATCCAAAAAATATCTGTGACATACAGTGTCCTTTTTCTGTAGACGGTTTCCACTGCTAACAGTGACATAAGCTGCACCACATCTCCAGTGTAAAGTGTGCGCATCCAAAAAATATCTGACATCCAGTGTACTTTTTCCATAGACGGTGTCCGCTGCGGACAGTCACATTAGCTGTGCTACATCTCCTGTGTAAAGAGTGTGCATCCCAAAAATATCTGTGACATACAGTGTACTTTTTCAATAGACGGTGTCCGCTACTGACAGTGACATAACCAGTGCCACATCTGAAGTGTAACGTGTGTGCTTCAAAAATGTATCTGTGACATACAGTGTATATTTTTCATAGACGCTGCAGACAGTGACATTGCCGGTGGTACCTCTCATCTACAATGTTTCCTCATCCCAAATACCTGTGGGATGAGGAAACATTGACAATACCTGCAATCTCCTGTGTGATGTTTCCACGTCCCAAATACCTTTTTAAATTTGTTTGAACATACACTTCTAAATCCTACGCTACTGTACATGTGACAGGCTTTCAATCATATATAACATTTAATATAAAGAATGCGAGCAGTAAGGGAAGTGGCAGTGGCCGTGATGCTGATGGTGCACGCAGAGGCCGTGGCCCTGTGAGCGGTAAAATTATGCATGCTGCCAGAGCACAAGAAAAACGATCATCCATGACACTTAGCTTCATGCCCCAGTTTGCAGGGCTGCACAGGACACCACTCTTGAAGTCAGACCAGTGCGACCGGTTGAATTGCAGCAGATAATGCTTCCAGTCGGTTAAGCACCACTCTGTCTTCCATCAAGTCCAGTCTCAGTAGCCAAGAGTCTGCTCAACCCAATCCTCACCCTGATCCTCCTTCCTCCCACCATGGAGAGTCTGGGCAAACAAGTGATTCCACACTCGGATATTCCGAGGAGCTCTTTTCAGCACCATTCGTTGATTTGACCCTCGCGCCAAGCAAACTTGAAGAGGGAAAGATCTTGTGCCCTGATTCCCAAACTCTTGAGCATCCAAAATCACAAGAAGATGATGGTGAGGAATGGAAATTACTGTTTAATAAGGTGGATGATGATTAGAGACAGTTCCCAATAACTCAACGGCAATTACTGTCTCAAGAGGTTGATGAAGAGGATGAGACACAGTTGTCAATCACTGTGGTAGTGGTTAGGTCAACAAGTCAGGAGGATGAGCAGAGCGAGGAATTGGAAGAGGAGGTGGTGGACGATGAAGTGACTGACCCAAACTGGGAAGGTGTCAATCTGAGTGAGGACAGCAGTACAGAGGGGGAGAGATCCACTGCACCGCAACTGGCTGGAAGAGGCATTGGGGTGGAAAAATTGAGAAGTTGGGCAACACCAAACAGGCCCACAACTGTTCCATGGAGCACCCCTTTGCGGAAATCTCCCTTGCCAAGGGGTAGGTGTTCCGCAGTCTGGTGCTTTATTGAGGAAAGTGCGTACGACAAAAAAATAGTAGTTTTCAACCTGTGCCATACCAAAATGAGCCGGGGCGTGAACACTAGCAACCTCTCCACCACCAGCATGATCCGCCACATGGCATCCAAGCACCGCAATAAGTGGGACGAATGCCTGGGTCCATAATCTGTGTCTGCGGGTCACACCACTGCCTCCTCTTCCCCTGTGGTACGTGCTGGCCAATCCCCTGTCAAAGGCACAGGCCCAGATGCATCCTTCCTTGCACCTTGACCTTCGCAAGCACCATCAGTGACCACATCCACTTCCGTTTCTCAGCGCAGCGTACAAATGTCCTTACCCCAGGCATTTGAATGCAAGTGCAAATACCCAGCCACCCACCCACAGGCCATAGCACTAAATGAGCAGCTTTAAAAACTACTGGCCCTGGAAATGTTGCCATTTAGACTTGTGGACACTGAGGCCTTCCGCAGCCTGATTTCGGTGGTCTTCCCGTGTTACGCAGTCCCCAGCAGCCACTATTTTTCAAGGTGTGCTGTGCCCGCCTTACACCAACATGTGTCCCCTAACATCAGATGTGCCCTTACCAAAGCAGTTACTGGGGAGTTCCACTTTACCATGGACACATGGACAAGTGCATTTGACCATGGACACTACATTTTCCTGACAGCACACTGGGTGAATGGTGTGTTGGGGAGTGAGTCTTACCCTGGGATGGGACAGGTGCTACCGACGCCAAGGATTGCGGGCCCTAATTCTATCAGGGTTTCCACCACCACCTACGTTAGTGGCTCCAACCTCCTCTTCTCTTCATCTGCCGCCTCCTCCACTTCCACATCCGAATTATCCGCGTGCAGCACCAGTCAGTCATCCGTCGGTAGCTGGAAGCAGTGTAGCATTGCAGTGGGGAAGCGACAACAGTCCGTGCTGAAGCTGATATGCTTAGGGGCCAAACAGCACACAGCCGCAATGCTGTGGCAGGGGATAAGAGACCAGACTGAGCTGTGGCTCTCGCCACTCAACCTAGAACCAGGCATGGTTGTGTCTGATAATGGCCGTAACTTGGTGGCGGCTTTGGAGCTCGGCAAGCTCACACACATACCATGCCTAGCCCACGTCTTAAACTTAGTGGTTCAGCGGTTTCTCAAAACCTACCCCAATTTGCCTGAGCCACTGTTGAAGGTGCTCTGCGTGTGTGCACATTTCCGAAAGTCATCGATAGCTTCAGCCGGTCTGGCAAGTCTGCAGCAGCACTTGAAATTTCCAGCTCACCGGCACATGTTGGCCAGGTTTTGTAAGCAGCAGAGGGCAGTAGTGGAATACCAACTGCAACATGGTCGTCGCCTTTCCAGTTAGCTTCCGCTGTTCACAAGCGAGGAGTGGGCATGGATGTCTGACCTCTGTGAGGTTTTAAGAAACTTTGAGGAATCAACACAGATGGTGAGCGGCGATAACACTATTATCTGCGTAACCATCCCACTTCTGTGTATACTCAAACCTCGCTGTTCACAATTAAGGCAGATGCTTTGCATGTGGAAGAGGTCAAAATGGGGGTAGAAAGTACACAGAGTGATAGCCAGACCACCCTCAGTTTGTCTTCTTAGTGCGAATAGGATGATGATGAAGAGGAGGAGGAGCAGGAGACATTTGCCTCCGCTACAGAGGGTAATACCCATGGAAGTTTTATTCCATCTGTTCAGCCTGGATGGGCCGAAGAGGAGGAAGAGGATGAGGAGATTGAAAGTCATCCTCCTGATTAGGACAGCAAAGTCTTGTCTGTCTCTGGCACACATGGCTGACTTTATGTTAGGCTGCCTTTCCCGTGACCCTCACGTTGTACGCATTTTGGCCAACACCGATTACTGGTTGTTCACCCTTCTAGACCCCTGCTAAAAAGAGAATTTCTCATTTCTAATTCCTATAATGGAGAGGATGAGCAAAATGGTGCAATACCAGAAGGTCCTTGTTGAAGCATTGCTCCAAAAATTTCCATCTGACAACGCTGGCGGCAGAGTATGTCGTTTCTTGGCCAACCGAGGAGAGGAGACAAGGGGAACACACAGCAGATCCAACAGAGGCAGGGCAACACTCTCCAAAGCCTGGGACAGTTTCATGACACCCCGCCAGCACACTCACCCTGATGCGTGGCCTAGTATCACAAGGAGGGAAATATTTTGGAAGATAGTGAAGGAGTACATAGCAGACTGTGTCAGCGTCCTTAATGATCCCTCAGTGCCTTACAACTACTGGGTGTCCAAGCTGGACATGTGGCACGAACTAGCGCTCTATGCCGTGGAGGTGCTGACCTGCCCTGCCACCAGCATTTTGTATGAATGGGTATTTGGTGCTGCTGGTGGCATTATAACAGATAAGTGTATCCCCCTGTCAACTGAAAATGCGGACAGGTTGACTCTTCTAAAAATAAACAAGGCCTGGATTGACTATGACTTCTTGACTCTACCAGAGGAAAGCTGATGAGCACAAAGGCACTTTAAATGTGTTGTTTATAATGTACTAAATACACTGTATTCCCATGCACCCCTTCCACCACAAACAAGGGTATATGGTTGAAACTTCCTTTTCGTATCCTCCTTCTCCTCTTCTATCATATCAACATGCTTATTCTTCGCATATAATGCCCTCACATATATTCCCTTTGCATATAATGTTTTATAGGGTCAGCTCAGCTGAAGGCCTTCATATATATTTTTTTAGAGGGTCAAGTCACCAGCAGGCCCTCACCTACAATGTTTTACAGGGTCAGCTCACCACCAGGCCCTTTCATATAATTTTTTAGAGGGTCAGCTCACCAGCAGGCCCTCACATATTTTTTAGAGGGTCATTTCACCAGCAGGCCTTCACCTACAATTTTTTACAGATTAATTTTTTAGAGGGTCAACATACCTGTAGGCCCTAACCGACAACCTTTTAGAGGGTCAGCTCACCAGCAGGCCCGCACCTAAAATATTTTACAGTCAACTCACCAGCAGGCCCGCACCTCAAATCTTTTATAGGTTTTAGCTCACCAGCAGGCCCTCACATATAATATTTTACAGGGTCAGCTAACCAGCAGGCCTTTACCTACAATATTTTACAGGGCCATCTCATCTGCAGGCTTGCATCAAAAGTCTTTTACAGGGTCAGCTCACCTGCAGGCTCACACCTAAAATCTTTTACATGGTCAGCTCACCAGCAGGCCCACACCTAAAATATTTTACAGGGTCATCTCACCTGCAGGCCCGCACCTAAAATCTTTTACAGGGTCAGCTCACCTGCAGGCTCACACCTAAAATCTTTTACATGGTCAGCTCACCAGCAGGCCCACACCTAACATATTTTACAGGGTCATCTCACCTGCAGGCCCGCACCTAAAATCTTTTACAGGGTCAGCTCACCTGCAGGCTCACACCTAAAATCTTTTACATGGTCAGCTCACCAGCAGGCCCACACCTAAAATATTTTACAGGGTCATCTCACCTGCAGGCCCGCACCTAAAATCTTTTACAGGGTCAGCTCACCTGCAGGCTCACACCTAAAATCTTTTACATGGTCAGCTCACCAGCAGGCCCACACCTAAAATATTTTACAGGGTCATCTCACCTGCAGGCCCGCACCTAAAATCTTTTACAGGGTCAGCTCACCTGCAGGCCTGCACCGAAAGTCTTCTACAGGGTCAGCTCACCTGCAGGCCCTCACCTAATTATACCTAATAGGTAATTTGCGCGCATCCTGCCTTGCTTGGTAGCCGTTTCTCAGGCTCCCTCTCCGGAATAGAACACTGATTCACCCATGGTCACTAATGTTTGCTCTGAAAATAACATTGAAAGTTGATAGGGCAGACATCCGAATGGATTGTCGCAATCACGGGGACGTGTGATCGTCCCCAGGTTATCTAGAGTCACAAAAGCGGCAGCAGGCCCTCGCCCATAATGTTTTAGATGGTCAGATCAGCAGGCCCTTGCTCCAAATATTTTTGAGGGTCACCAGCAGGCCATCAATCATAATTTTTAAAGGCTGTGTATGATGCCCTCCTTTATGTGTAACAAAGAGTGAATTGAAGTGTCGGTTCCTTGTAATTTTGGGCAGACTTTTCACCTAGTGCATAGGCTTTCTGAGTGTAGGAGTCCCACTACATGAATAATTGCACCACAATGTGAATGAGCCCCTTCTTTATGTGATATACAGGTTGTATCCGAGTGCCTCTTCCTTGTAATTTGAGGAAGCACTTGCACTAATAGATACTATATATATACAAGTAAATATACAGGAAAGAATGTTTCCTAACAATTTTTCCTCTAAAATCGAATTTATCTTTGGTTTTGTGCATATTATTGTCAGTCTGTTAAAGTTGCATACTGCTCGGACAACATGGTTCCCAGCAGCGACCTGGGAGTCCAAGATGCTGTTCCCAAACCATTTTGGTGGTGTTTCCATCAATTTCTGACCTTTTCCTATGAACCAGGCAGTCTCTTCTCTTCAGAGCAGGGGGTGCCTAGTTTAATGCTTGGGTTCTCCCATTTACTTCCATTATACTCGAGTGCTCGGTAGTTGTGTGCATCCCAATGTGTTCATCCAGGGCACCCGAGCACCCTAGCATTTTGGTGCTTGATCACCACTATATCACACCCTATCCATACCACACCTATACCAGTCCTTAAAAGGACTTTTGTGGCCCTATTAGCTAGTGTTTGGTGTCCCTAACAATCTGTCCCTGCTCCACAAAGCAACCTCTCTCTACACTGGCAAAACACAGAATGTAAAATGGCTGCCAGATCGGGTTCTGTTATAGGGTGGGGGTGTGTCCATGTGCTGAAACGTCTCAATTGGCTGTCCCACCTGTTGTATGTGTCATGGGTCAGTGTGCAATGCAAAATAATATGCCACTTGCGAACATCGCCATATGTTTGCCGAATTGTGAGCGAGCAAAATTTGCCGGAAAACGACCGCCAGGGCGAACCGCAAGGCCAGCTCTACGCAAGGCCAGCTCTAGTCAACACAAACTTACTGCTGACACCCTCTCCACTGTTAGGGGCTCTACTTGTATAAGCGTTTAATAGAACAGGTTCTGTAGACATCTATGTAGAATCAGCTGACGACGGTATAAAAGGAGTGCGCTTCTTCTTTGCGCTAACATCGACCTGTAAGGCTGAGTTCATACTTGAGTTATTTGGTCAGTTTTAGCCCTGTGACTGCCAAAATAAGTGAAGTGTGCAGTGATTCTTAGTGTGACGCCTGTCATCTGCATGGCTTATGGACTCACAGTATTATTTCACTACCAAAGCAGACTCCCTATGAGTGTTACTGTAAGGCACAGTGTTCTACACCACTATGAAGGCTCTCTGCAGCCAGGAAACAGCAGTTTTTTTACATAATTTTCCACAAATTTAATCGGATCTAACCAAATTTTTCCCCCAAAAAATGGCAAACTGGCAAATTTTATTTTTGAAAAATTCGCTCATCTCTAATATTTTTTTTTTTTTTAGAAAGATTCACAGTTAAATATTAAACTCAATCTAATAATGTTATTATGGTTTTCAACAACAGAAATTATATGGCGTGTAGTGATGAGCAAGTATTCGGGTGTTCGGCTAAAACACATTGCTATATTTGTGTCCTCGGCCGAGCACCCGAGTATAATGGAAGTCAATGGGAGAAAACCAGGCACCCCCTGCTCGGAAGAGAACAGGGTGTCTGGTTCATATTAAAAGGTTAGAAATTGATGGAAACCCCATCAAAATGGTTTGGAAATAGCATTGGAAAAAGAGGATAGCTGGATGCGTCTTAGACTCCTATTATGCACAACAAGAATATTTGTCTTGTCATAAGACTGTGAAACCAATAGCACCCTCTATTGGTTTTCATAGTCTTATGACAAGACAAATATTCTTGTTGTACATAATAGGAGTCTAAGACGCATCCAGCTATCCTCCAGCTGGAAAACAAGACAGATTCTGATCATTTGCATGTCTTTCCCATATGCCCATGTTTATGCAAATTAGTTTTTACATGACAAAACTGTATAGAAAGGTTATTGAATATTATGTTAGGATAATCGGAAAACTTTTTGTCGCCCTAATGATATTGATCTAGGTGTGCAGGTCCACTCAAGCCATCCAACAGATGCAAAATAACTTTGAGGTTTACTGGTTCTCAGTCAGATGAGAGCTGATTTGAAATATCTCATAGTGCACAAGGCTGCCATTGTAAGGTATGCTGGGTGTTATCTGTGTCATGGATACATGGATGGCTTGTACATACCTGGCTTTTGGCATATAGCCTTTGTGTGGTTGTCTATTGTATGTCGTACTGGCTTTTGGCATATAGCCTTTGTGTGGTTGTATTTTGTATGTTGTACATAATAGGAGTCTAAGAATCATCCAGCTATCCTCTTAATGCTGTTGCCAAACCATTTTGATGGGGTTTCCATCAATTTCTAACTTTTTTTATGATCCAGACACCCTTTTCTCTTCTGAGCATGGGGTGCCTGGTTGTCTGCTATTGACTTCCATTGTATTAAATTGTATTCGAGCATCCAAATTATTTGTCCAAGCACTCAGATCTGCCGAGCATAGCGATGCTCGAGCCGAACAGGTATTCGGCCGAGCATGCTTGCTAATAACTAATGGCTTGATTAGAATAATATTATTTTTGTAGATGTTCAGATTTTGTCAGATAAAATACTAGTTGCACTCAGCTGTGAAAAATCTTTATATACACACCATCTTACAATTTATATGTTAAATGCCATTTTAAAATAAGCCATAAAACATAACTGTAGAAAACCTACATGTTCTGTCACATCTGTTACTTTCTTTGTAAAAAAAAAATAATAATTGACTATATAGGGTGGGATTGCTCTATTTCAGAAGCACTATAAATCATGTAAAATATTCATTATTTGTTCAAGTAAATTCTGTTTAATTATTCCCCTGACATGACACCTGTGTGTAAGGTTTGGCCCTACGCACACCTACTTTGTTTGAACATGTCAAGTATAAGTTAGTTAAGAAATAGAGCACTGACAGCTACACATCAAAATGGAAAACAGTGGATGATGAAAGTTACTAACAGGGAATCATATTCTAAACAAGAAGAAATACAATTATGATTATACTGTAGGTTGCTTAGCAGACTGTCCAAAGACTTTATTGTGTCCATGTAAAGGACAAAGTAACCACAGTGTACTATAAATCCGATAAATTCCCACTCTAGCATCCCAGGATAAAACACCCTCCTATATTGGTTCACATAGTCTCACAATTTTTTTTCTCCTATGAGACCTCATCTATTGGGAAAAGAGTTAATCCATAGATAAGAGGGTGACTCTGCTAGGAAACCTATGCTGGTGATGTGCCTGTACTTGACCTCTCCTCCTAATAGGTTTCCTTCCAGCATCACCTGGAATTTATAATAAAAGCCTAAAGAGGTTTTGTCCCCAGGATCAAACCTAGTAAACCAGGCATACTGCCAGGTAGGACTCATCATGCTGAATAAAACTATACATTTCTTTTGTCTGTATGCTAAACAGCTGCAGATACATCTGCATTTTATTAATATGAAAATTGAAAAGTTGGAGCACCCGAAGGCAGGGCTGAATTGTCTGAGCACTGCTATGTAGCATCCCCTGTGCTCTGTACACTCCCCCCTCCCCTTGATTTACAGGGCTAGACATCAGCATAATGAGGACAGAGCTTTCTCATAAAATGTATATATCACATGGTCTATGTACTGCAGCTTTACTACTAGAGATGGCCTTGCAATTCGCCAAGCGGTCGTTTCGCTGCAAACTTTGCTCGTTCGCGATTCGCCGAACATGCAAACATATGGCGATGTTCGCATGAACCATATTCTTTTGCATTGCGCCGAACTTTAACCTAGGACACATCCATCAGGTGGGACAGGACAGACAATTGAGAAGTTTCAGCACATGGACACACCACCACCCTATAACAGAACCCGATCTGGCAGCCATTTTACATTCTGTGTTTTGCCAGTGTAGAGAGAGATTGCCTTGTGGAGCAGGAATAGACTGTAAGGGAAACCAAACACTAGCTAATAGGGTCGCAAAAAGTTCTTTTAAGGACTGGTATAGGTGTGCTATCAATAGGTGTGATATACTGAGGAGTGTAATATACTACCGCAGCTATATAGCGGGACAAACGCTATTGGAATAACTAATTGCAATGATTGATGGGTGTGATAAATACCTATAATATACTTTCTAACATGGAAATTATATTATAGTACATTTGTATTGTGCATCAGTTGTGTGCGGTTCTGCTGTGATACCGCAGGTATATAGAGGGGCAAGCGTTATTGGACCAACTATTTGCAATGGGTGTGATATACCTCTTTCCCCCAAAAAACTGATTGAAGGGTGCAATATACCTGCTTCCACAAAATACTGATTGAGGGGTGCAATATACCTGCTTCCACCAAATATTGATTCAGGTGTTCTGTATACCTGGTTCCACAAAATACTGATTGAGATGTGCAATATACCTGCTTCCACAAAATACTGTTTGAGGTGTGTGATATACCTGCTTCTACAAAATACTGATTAAGGGGTTCTATATACCTGCTTCCACCAAATATTGATTGAGGCCTACGATACACCGGCTTCCACAAAATACTGATTGAGGGGTGCAATATACCTGCTTCCACAAAATACTGATTAAGGGGTTTGATATACTTGCTTCCACAAAATAGTGATTGAGAGGTGTGATATACCTGCTTCCATTAAATATTGATTCAGGTGTTCTATATACCGGTTTACAAATCACAACTAGTGGGTAGCCTTTAAAACTTAACCTTTAATGGTAACATTTAAAATAGTCTCATAAAGTTTCCAAAATAATTCATAAAAAAGCAACTGTAAGCTGCAAGGATGATTGTACCATATGCAGGGCAAACAGAGAGGACCCACACAAGGGATAGTAATATACAATAGTGCAAGAGGAAATAATAGACAGAGGGACACAATGCTGGGTCTCTTACCCAAGGTGTCCCTAATACTTTCTATCCCAAGCCTCACTATACAACCCTGAAAAATCCCTGTTGTCAGTTTAGACTGCCGAGCTTCGTCAGACAGGTGTGAAATGGGTCCTCCACCCCTGAAGATATTGAGTATCACAAATTGAGCACCTTGATTTACAGTACACAGGATAAAAAAAATTTGGGGCCCGTACTCCCGTGACTTAAAATACAATTTTTCTAGGCTCCAGCAGGGCACATTTTTGAGAGTTTCCCTTTAAATTTCATAAAAATGGCCCCTGATTAAAATACATATTTTTTGATTCCCCTCTGGTATGTCATTGTCCATGTTGTGGGACTATTTGTGCACTTCTAGTAAGTATTTGGTGGCTGCAAATATGACCTGAAGGTTTTTCAGGTTCGCCTGCCATTAAAGGGAATGGGGCCCGCCATGAACGCGCGGTTCGCGAACATTTGATGCCAAACACCCGTTTGCGAAAACGTCCCAGAGAATGTTTGTCCATCACTATTTACTGCATTAAAATATTCTCAGAAAGCTAATATACATATTTCTGCTTTGTTCACAAGAACAATATATGATTAAATAGACACTAGTAATATGTGTTAGCTTACATGCATACATGCATAGAAAAAAACCTCTTCTCTATGTGGTAATCCTATAGCTTAGTGCTAAGTGGTCTGCCATGCATGTAGAAATTCTAAATTGCATAAACTTTTTTTTCTTTCCTTTAACCTATAATAAAAGGCTATAGTATAATAAGTAAACCTATAATAAAAGGCTATAGTATAATAAATAATAGATAATCATACAATAACAGGTCCTACTATATTGAGAACAGTGGAGGCGGGGTTTCTTAGAAACTTAAAACCTATTACTGTTTTTTTCATTGGCACAATAAATGATTATAAAGAAACCAGCAATATTTATTAGCTTTTTAAGCCTAAAAACATTGAGGGAGATTTTTCAAACTGGCGTAAAGTAGAACTGGCTTAGTTACCCATAGAAACCAATAAGATTCCACCTTTCATTTTCCAAAGGAGCTCTAAAAAATGAAAGGTGGAATTTGATTAGTTGCTATGGGCAACTAAGCCAGTTCCACTTTAAACCAGTTTGATAAATGTCCCCCATTATTCTGAATATGATAAGGATATAGAGTTTTATTATGAGTAAAAAATGGAAAAGAGAAAAAAAAACTTTGAGGTATCTCCAAATATTTAAACCTGGGGTGTGTACAGTCGTGGCCAAATTTTTTGAGAATTGCATGAATATTGGAAATTGGAAAGGATTCTGCTAAAGTTTTTATAATAGCAATTTGCATATACTCCAGAATGTTATGAAGAGTGATCAGATGAATTGCATAGTCCTTCTTTGCCATATAAATTTACTTAATCCCCCAAAAAACTTTCCACTGCATTTCATTGCTGTCATTAAAGGACCTGCTGAGATCATTTCAGTAATCGTCTTGTTAACTCAGGTGAGAATGTTGACGAGCACAAGACTGGAGATCATTATGTCAGGCTGATTGGGTTAAAATGGCAGACTTGACCTGTTAAAAGGAGGGTGATGCTTGAAATCATTGTTCTTCCATTGTCAACCATGGTGACCTGCAAAGAAAGGCGTGCAGCCATCATTGTGTTGCATAAAAATGGCGAGGATATTGTGGCTACTAAGATTGCACCACAATCAACAATTTATAAGATCATCAAGAACTTCAAGGAAAGAGGTTCAATTCTTGTTAAGAAGGCTTCAGGGCATCCAAGAAAGTCCAGCAAGCGCCAGGATCATCTCATAAAGAGGATTCAGCTGCGGGATCGGAGTGCCACCAGTGCAGATCTTGCTCAGGAATGGCAGCAGGCAGGTGTGAGCGCATCTGCAGGCAGGTGTGAGCGCATCTGCACGCACAGTGAGGCGAAGACTTTTGGAAGATGGTCTGGTGTCAAGAAGGGCAGCAAAGAAGCCACTTCTCTCCAAATAAACATCAGGGACAGATTGATCTTCTGCAGAAAATATGATGAAAGGACTGCTGAGGACTGGGGCAAAGTCATATTCTCAGATGAAGCTTCTTTATGATTGTTTGGGGCATCAGGAAAAAGGCTTGTCCGGAGAAGAAAAGGTGAGCGCTACCATCAGTCCTGTGCCAACAGTAAAGCACCCTGAGACCATTCATGTGTGGGGTTGCTTCTCATCCAAGGGAGTGGGCTCACTCACAATTTTGCCCAAAAACACAGCCAGGAATAAAGAATGGTACCAAAACACCCTCCAACAGCAACTTCTTCCAACAATCCAACAACAGTTTGATGAAGAACAATGCATTCTCCAGCACGATGGAGCACCGTGCCATAAGGCAAAAGTGATAACTAAGTGGCTCGTTTCCATGGCCTGGAAACTCCCCAGATCTTAATCCCATTGAGAACTTGTGGTCAATCCTCAAGAGGCGGGTGGACAAACAAAAACCCACTAATTCTGACAAACTCCAAGAAGTGATTATGAAAGAATGGGTTGCTATCAGTCAGAAATTGGCCCAGAAGTTGATTAAGAGCATGCCCAGTCGAATTGCAGAGGTCCTGAAAATGAAGGGTCAACACTGCAAATACTGACTCTTTGCATAAATGTCATGTAATTGTCGATAAAAGCCTTTAAAACGTATAAATTGCGTGTAATTATATTTCACTACATCACAGAAACAACTGAAACAAAGATCTAAAAGCAGTTTAGCAGCAAACTTTGTGAAAACTAATATTTGTGTCATTCTCAAAACTTTTGGCCACAACTGTACATGCAAAATCAAGTACTTATCAACAAGCTAACACGTATCACTGGTGTCTTTATAATCATATAGTGTGCTTGTGAATAAAGCAGTGCATACAATTAGACCCCCAAAAGTTGAAGTCCCAAAGTTAGACAAAAAATAAAGCAAAAAAAAAGGTTGAAAAAATAAAGTTTTCCCCCCAAAAAATTAAAAGTTTCAAGTAAAAAACAAAACAAAAAAGAAATTTTACCCAAATAAAGTTAAAAAAAATTGGTAAAAAATAGGGAAAAAAATAAAGTTGACATATTTGATATTGCCGCGTCCATATCGACCAGCTATATAAACATATCACATGACCTAACCCTTCAGATGAACACCGTAAAAAATAAAAATTGTTCTAAATAAACCATTTTTTTGTCACCTTACATCACAAAAAGTACAACAGTAAGCGATCAAAAAGGTGCATGCCCACCAAAATAGTACCAATCTAATGGTCACCTCATCCCGCAAAAAATTAGACCCTACCTAAGATAATCACCCAAAAAATAAAAATAAACTATGGCTCAGAATATGGAAACACTAAAACATCATTTTTTTGTTTTAAAAAAGCTGTTATTGTGTAGAACTTAAATAATAAAAAAAAAGTATACATATTAGTTGTCAACGCATCCGAATCGACCGGCTATATAAAAATATCACATGACCTAACCCCTCAGGTGAACACCGTAAAAAAATTATAAATAAAAAAGTAAAAACATTTTTTTTGTCATCTTACATCACAAAAAGTGTAATAGCAAGCGAACAAAAAGTCATACGCTTCCCAAAATAGTGTCAATAAAACCATCATCTCATTCCACAAAAAATGAGACCCTACCTAAGATAATCATCCAAAAACAGAAAAAATTATGGCTCTCAGACTATGGAGACATTAAAACATGATATTTTTTTGTTTCAAAAATATTATTGTGTAAAACTTACATAAATAAAAAAAAGTATACATATTAGGTATTGCTGCGTCCGTAATAACCTGCTTTATAAAAATATCACATGGCCTAACCCCTCAGGTGAACAGCGCAAAAAAAAAAAAAAACGGTGTAAAAAAGGCATTTTTTGTCAACTTCCATCACAAAAAGTGTAATAGCAAGCGATCAAAAAGTCATATGCACCCTAAAATAGTGCAAATCAAACAGTCATCTCATCCTGCAAAAATCCTACCCTACCCAAGATAATCGCCCAAAAACTGAAAAAACTATGGCTCTCAGACTATCAAGACACTAAAACATGATTTTTTTTGTTTAAAAAATGAAATCATTGTGTAAAATTTACATAAATAAAAAAAGTATACATATTAGGTATCACCCGAGTCCGTATCGACCATCGTCATCTTTCATCACAAAAAGTGTAATAGCAAGCGATCATAAAGTCATATGCACCCCAAAATAGTACCAATCAAACTGTCATCTCATCCTGCAAAAAATAAGACCCTACATAAGATAATTGCGCAAAAACTGAAAAAAAATATGGAGACACTAAAACATGATTTTTTTGTTTCAAAAATAAAATCATTGTGTAAAACTTACATAAATAAAAAAAATTGCATACATATTAGGTATTGCCGCATCCGTGACAACCTGTTTTATAAAAATACCACATGATCTAACCTGTCAGATGAATGTTGTAAATAACAAAAAAATAACTTCCCCAAACAGCCATTTCTTGTTACCTTGCCTCACAAAAAGTGTAATATAGAGCAACCAACAATTATATGTACCCTAAACTAGTACCAACAAAACTTCCACCCTATCCCATAGTTTCTAAAATGGGGTCACTTTTTTTTGAGTTTTTACTCTAGGGGTGCATCAGGGAGGCTTCAAATGGGACATGGTGTCAAACAAAACAGTCCAGCAAAATCTGCCTTCCAAAAACTGCATGGCATTCCTTTCCTTCTGCGCCCTGTCTTGTGCCCGTACAGCAGTTTATGACCACATACAGGGTGCTTCTGTAAACTAAAGAATCAGGGCCATAAATATTAAGTTTTGTTTAGCTTTGTAACGGGGAAAAAAATATATATTAAAATGGAAATTTTGAAATTGCATCTCTATTTTCCATTCATTCTTGTGGAACACCTAAAGGGTTAATGACGTTTGTAGAATCAGTTTTGAATACCTTAAGGGGTGTAGTTTCTAGAATGGAGTCATTTTTGGGTGGTTTCTATTATGTAAACCTCACAAAGTGACTTCGGACCTGAACTGGTCCTTAAAAAGTAGTTTTTTTTTTTATTTCAGAGAAATTTCAAGATTTACTTCTAAACTTCTAAGCCTTGTAACGTTACCCAATAATAAAATGCAATTCCCAAAATTATCCTAATATGAAGTAGACATATAGGGAATGTAAAATAATAACTATTTTTGTAGGTATTACTATGTATTATAGAAGTAAAGAAATTGAAACTTGGAAATTTGCAAATTTTTCCCAATTTTTGGCTAATTTGTTTTTTTTTTATAAATAAAAATGGTTTTTTTTTTACTCCATTTTACCAGTGTCATGAAGTACAATATGTGACAAAATATGGTGGCTCTTGTGGGATCTGATCTTCAATTGAAGCAGGATGATAGCCCTGGTGTAAAAATGTCCTTTTCAGATATTGCAAATGCTCATCCCTCTCATTATGGGCTGGAACAGATTCGGTTATATCTGATGGCTTGACTATAGATGATGGACATTTTTAATATGTTTAGGGAGGAAGCTGTCCCATTTGAGATATGTAGGCTGATCAATAGCTTTTCGATACAAGGATGTCTGTATTGTGCCGTCTTGAAGTTTTATAGTGGTGTCCAGAAAACTGACTTCTGTGTGTGAATAGTTGAGTGTCAGGTTTATGGTGGGATGGAATTTGTTGAATTGTTCATGAAATGTTATCAGTTCATGTTCAGAGTTGATCCAGATTATTAGGATCAGCAAGATGGACATCCCTGAACGGCAGTCATCTATCAGCAGATAAGCGCTACGACCAGGCTGTCATATATCTCTAGATGACAGCCTTTCATCCTGGACATTTTCCCCCCTGTATGCTTTGACCTGGTTTTTACTGTGTTGAACAGCTTTGAGGCTTCTGTCACTGCCAGGAGCTGTTCAACACAGCATCTACGAGGTGGCTTGTGTTCTGTCAGAAAACCTTACCTCGTCAGATTCCCTTACCCGACTTGATTTCCGGGGGTGTGCGCCTCCGCGCAAGTGCAGTACCACGGCATGGCACCTCTGTGCAAGCGCAGTACCAGGGCATAGGTAAGGTAAAATTACAGTGATCGTTGACTCATGGACGCGCGCATGGACACCACGCGTGCTCTCTCAAGAGTAAGGAGATCTGACGGTCTTTTGTCTTGTTAAATCTCCTTACCCTCACACTGTGCACGTGCGGATTGTAAAATCTCCTTACCCTCACTACACAAAGAATCTGAAGTGCTGTGTATTGAGGATAAGGAGATTTTACAATCCGCACGTGCGCAGTCTGAGAGTAAGGAGATTTAACAAGACAAAAGACTGTCAGATCTACTTACCCCTGAGAGAGCATGCGCGGTGTCCCTGCGCGCATCCATGAGTCAACTCTTACTGTAATTTTACCTTAACCATGTCTTGGAACTGCGTTTGCGCAGAGGCGCCGTGCCGTGGTACGGCACTTGCACGGAGCGGCACACCCCCGAAAGTCACGTGGGGTAAGGGAATCTGACAAGGTTAGGTTTTTTGACAGAGCACCGGCAGTGGACCTACTGCACATGCGCGGCTAGGCGCACTTCCTGATCTCGACAACCAAAGCTCCTGCTTTGTGTTTACTGAGCAGACACGACCACCGCTGCTGAATTGCAGTGGTGGATGTAACCCCTGACAATGAGAGGTCTATAAAGGAATGGAAAATGACACACAACTTAGAGAAGAGGATACATGGAAAACAGAACTACATTGGTAAGATGTTAATTACAGTGTTGGCTTTAACATATATAGCAATGTATAAGGTGAGACAACCCCTTTAAGGCCTAGTTCACACTTCAGTGTTTGGTCAGTGATTTCCATCAGTGATTTGTGAGCCAAAACCAGAAGTGGAGCCTCCACAGACATGAGGTAGACGGGAAAGATCTGCTCCTGTTCTATGTTTAGAGCTGCACCTGGTTTTGGCTCACAAATCACTGATGGAAATCACTGACTAAACACTGAAGTGTGAACGAGGCCTAAGTGTTGACATTAGAAAGTAAAACTTGTCCCACAACAAATAAGCCCATGTGAACAGAAAAAAATAAAAACAAAATTAGGGCTCTGGGAAGGCAGGGAGCAAAAAATGAAACCATAAGAATGAAAAATTGCAGGGTCTTGGAGGGGTTAAATAGAATATTTTAGAGGATGATACAGTTATGGTTGGACATTGCTGAAGTAAAAATGCTTCACAGAAAATGCAGCTCAAGCACATTTGCTTTTACTCCACAGAAGTGCAATAAATATGAAAGTGATATTTGGCAAGTTCACCCTGTAAAGTGTCTGTTTGTTTACAGCTTGTGCAAACTATAAGTGCTGTGGACAAAGATGAACCTCCACGGGGACATTCCTTTTTCTTTGAAATAGTACCAGAATTTTCCATCAATCCAAATTTTACAGTTGTTGACAATAAAGGTACAGTTTTTAAACCATATTCTTATACAGTTAACAGTGTTCATTATTGTTGCTCACAAATCTCATCTTGTTCCTAATTCCAGACAACACAGCAAGTATATTAACAAAAAGAAGCAGATATAATCGATATAAAATAAGCGCATATACACTGCCGATCATTATTTTTGACAATGACTATCCAGTTCAGAGCAGTACTGAAACATTGACTATACAGGTATGTGCCTGTGACAACAAAGGACATGTACAGACATGCAGTGCCGAGGCGTTCCTACTTCCAGCTGGACTGAGCACTGGTGCATTAGTTGCAATTTTACTTTGCATCATCATACTTCTCGGTAAGTCATTTTTATGTGCTATAAAATGTATTATTCATTTGTGCTTGTTTGTAAGTAACTTGATGTGCTGTATCGGTTTCTAATACATGAACCCTATATATCTGAACTCTAGTGGCATTCTCCGCTTCTGTCCGAACCATGGGAGCAAAGTATCAGGCTTACACAGGATACACTGTATGGAAGATGGCAGATGAAAATTTTAGTAAAGAAAGTGCTTTATGTTTGATATTACAGTACATTGAACATTTTATTTTCATGTATAAAACACAGCTATTACATGTAGTTTTTTTATTTTTTTTTCATACAGCCTTCTTTAGCAGTTCTGGTATTCAAACAAATGGGACGCAGAGCTCTAGCAAATGCCTCGAGCCATTATTTTATTGGCATTCCCTTGTATTGTTACTAACCTTTACAGATAAAACTGAGATGAGCAAATAGATGAAAAGCAAATCAGATTCATTATAAATTTCACAAAAATGTGTCTGCCAAACGGAAGTTCTGACGATTTGCTTCACACGAATTACGCAAAAGCGTTCCCCAGCACCATTTTACTGTGAAAATGGAAAACAGGAAGCAAGATGAAAATAAAGGAACGCAGACACTGGGAAGGAGGAGGGCATACCCCAATTGGCTGAGATGCTGACAGTCTGATCAATCAATCAGGGGCAGAATATGGGTTGCTCCTTCTGCTGAGAATGCCACTACACACCATTCTGTTCTCAGCATGCATTCTCATAGCATGTGTTATAGCTGTGTCTGCCCAAATACTATTGCAGATACAAGCCAGCAATCTATCTGTACTAAGGATGCTATAGGGAATCAACAAGGAAAGAATAGGTAGATGCACTTTTATTTTTTTTGGGAGGGGGAATGCCCCTGCGTCTTTAGGGGTGAATGCAGACATTTTTATTTCACTAACAGTGACATCGCCAGCTGCAGGCTTCCTCCCGCGCAAGCTCCTCGCACCTTATTAATGAAGCAGGTGGAACAAGCGCGTGAGGAAGTGAGTGACCGGCCAGACTGCAGTGCCTGGCCTGCTAGTACGGGAGTTTCATAGTGAGTACTGGGTGGATTGCGCTACCTTGCAGTTTACATATGGCTTGTCTACAGTTTACATATAAATACTGGTGTGTGCAGGGCCTGGTGTAATAGAGTACAGTGACTGCACCGGGCCCCGCCGAGATTTCAACACCAGTTGCCTGCCTCCACCCTCTGTATTGGGGTCACTATTTACCGTACACAGGGACACTGTTATGGGGGATATCTGTGGATGACACATATACACTCACCTGAAGAATTATTAGGAACACCATACTAATACGGTGCTGGACCCCCTTTTGCCTTCATAACTGCCTTAATTCTACGTGGCATTGATTCAACAAGGTGCTGATAGCATTCTTTAGAAATGTTGGCCCATATTGATAGGATAGCATCTTGCAGTTGATGGAGATTTGAGGAATGCACATCCAGGGCACGAAGCTCCCGTTCCACCACATCCCAAAGATGCTCTATTGGGTTGAGATCTGGTGACTGTGGGGGCCATTTTAGTACAGTGAACTCAATGTCATGTTCAAGAAACCAATTTGAAATGATTCGAGCTTTGTGACATGGTGCATTATTCTGCTGGAAGTAGCCATCAGAGGATGGGTACAAGGTGGTCATGAAGGGATGGACATGGTCAGAAACAATGCTCAGGTAGCCCGTGGCATTTAAACAATGGCCAATTGGCACTAAGGGGCCTAAAGTGTGCCCAGAAAACATCCCCCACACCATTACACCACCACCACCAGCCTGCACAGTGGTAACAAGGCATGATGGATACATGTTCTCATTCAGTTTACGCCAAATTCGGACTCTACCATTTGAATGTCTCAACGTAAATTGAGACTCATCAGACCAGGCAACATTTTTTTAGTCTTCAACAGTCCAATTTTGGTGAGCTCGTGCAAATTGTAGCCTCTTTTTCCTATTTGTAGTGGAGATGAGTGGTACCCGGTGGAGTCTTCTGCTGTTGTAGCCCATCCGCCTCAAGGTTGTGTGTGTTGTGGCTTCACAAATGCTTTGCTGCATACCTCGGTTGTAACGAGTGGTTATTTCAGTCAACGTTGCTCTTCTATCAGCTTGAATCAGTCGGCCCATTCTCCTCTGACCTCTAGCATCAACAAGGCGTTTTCGCCCACAGGACTGCCACATACTGGATTTTGTCCCTTTTCACACCATTCTTTGTAAACCCTAGAAATGGTTGTGCGTGAAAATCCCAGTAACTGAGCAGATTGTGAAATACTCAGACCGGCCCGTCTGGCACCAACAACCATGCCACGCTCAAAATTGCTTAAATCACCTTTCTTTCCCATTCTGACATTCAGTTTGGAGTTCAGGAGATTGTTTTGACCAGGACCACAACCCTACATGCATTGAAGCAACTGCCATGTGATTGGTTGACTAGATAATCGCATTAATGAGAAATAGAACAGGTGTTCCTAATAATTCTTTAGGTGAGTGTATAGCATAAGACGCTATATACGGTATGTGACATCCACAGATGCCCCCCATACCAGTGTCATCCACAGATGCCCCCATAACAGTGCCATCCACAGATGCCCCCATAACAGTGCCATCCACAGATGCCCCCATAACAGTGCCATCCACAGATGCCCCCCATCAGTGGCGTAACTATCAGGGAAGCAGGTGCTTTGGGGCCCGAGCTCAGAAGGGGCCTGGGAGCAGTCACTGTACTTCATCACCCCGGGCCCCTGTCAGAGCAGCTGACTTCTCCTGCATCGGCTCCAGAGTCCTGCACTTGCACCTCTGACCTGACATCAGTGACATTGCTCCGCCTCTCCCCTCCTTAGTTCCTATGATGGACAGTGACCACCGATGTGGGCGGAGCTATAATAGACCCGCCCCCTTTCTACCCGCAATTCCTTCTGCCTGAACCTTCCCTGCCCAGCATGCTGAACATCAGTTGGATTGCCACAACTGCACCAATGATGTGAGTAGAAGGGGAACTGGGGTATATTCAGCTTTCCCAGACTGTGCAGTGTGTGCACATGTGACATGCAGTACAGTAGGAAAGCTGGGTGAATGATATCATGAAATGTCATCCAGCTTCCCTGCTATCCTGCATGGCACAAGTGCAGAGGCATTAGAGTATGGGGGAGAGGCACAGCAGGAAAGCTGGGTGTCTATATATGTGTATTGTATATGAGTGCGTCCATGCATGTGGTGACTGTGTGCATGAATGCATCCATGTATGTGGAGAGTGTGTGTATGAGTGCGTCCATGTATGTGAAGAGTGTGTGCATGAGCGCATCTATGATGGTGAGCGCATGTATGAGTGCATCCATGCATGTGGAGAGTGCGTGTATAAAAGGTGCATCTATGTATATGGTGAGCACATGTATGAATGCATATGTATGTATATGTTGAGTGCGTGTATGAGTGTGTCCATGTATATGTTGAGTGTGTGTATGAGTGTGTCCATGTATGTGGAGAGTGTGTGTATGAATGCATCTATGTATATGTTGAGTGTGTGTATGAGTGCATCTATGTATGTGGAGAGTGCGCATATGACTGCGTTCATGTGTGTGGAGACTGCGTTCATGTATGTGGAGAGTGTGTCTATCACTGCGTCCATGTATGTGGAGAGTGCGTTTATCACTGTGTCCATGTATGTGGAGAGTGTGTTTATCACTGCGTCCATGTATGTGGAGAGTGTGTTTATCACTGCGTCCATGTATGTGGAGAGTGTGTTTATCACTGCGTCCATGTATGTGGAGAGTGTGTTTATCACTGCGTCCATGTATGTGGAGAGTGTGTTTATCACTGCGTCCATGTATGTGGAGAGTGTGTTTATCACTGCGTCCATGTATGTGGAGAGTGTGTTTATCACTGCGTCCATGTATGTGGAGAGTGTGTTTATCACTGCGTCCATGTATGTGGAGAGTGTGTTTATCACTGCGTTCATGTATGTGGAGAGTGCATGTATGACTGCGTCCATGTATGTGGAGAGTGTGTTTATCACTGCGTCCATGTATGTGGAGAGTGCGCGTATGATCGCGCCCATGGCTGCAGTATGAAAGGTACCGAGGCTAAAATACTTGTGGATATGTAGAGGTAAATCAGACATGTCTATTACAATTGCAGCGCAGGTTTTAAATGGGTTGAGTTGAATTTAAACTCCGTCAGCAACTGTAAATGTTAAAAAACACACAAAAAGTCACAAAATAGCCATATAAGAGGGGTTTACACAGGAGGAGGCGGTTTGTAAAGAAGTGTGTAAGTGTGTGTGGGGGGCCCCATACAAAAAGTTGCTGTGGGGCCCAGTCAGTTCTAGTTACGCCTCTGCCCCCATAACAGTGCCATCCAAAGATCTCCATAACAGTGTCATCCACAGATCCCCATAACACTGTCATCCACAGATCCTCCATAACAATGCATCAGTGCAGAAACCCATAACAGTGCGTCATCCACAGACCATTAGTCCAAAACCCACCAAAAGCACATCTTTTGATTCAAAATATTTTGTTTTTCTTATTTTCCTCCTCGAAAACCTAGGTGCGTCTTATAGGATGAAAAATACAATAAGTAAATATATCATGCGGGAGACCAAGAGGTCCGGACTGGAAGCAAACGGCCCTTCACTTCCGGTGTGCACTACAGCGTGAAGCGTATTGAAATATATCATACTCCATGAGTGAGAGTATTCTACCGCAGAACGCACCACCATGTTGAGGGCAGTGCGAGTCAGAATGGAACACACTGCTCTGTGGACCGCACCACCCTGTTAGAAAGCCCATTGGAAAGAAAAGAACCACATTGGATAATTATAAAAGTAATAAGCAGAAATTGTACCTGATTATCTGAACTGTATTTTGTGATAAAAGAAAATAAATAAGAGAAAATAATGGAATATATTGCTCCAATTTTATTACCAAATACAAGTCAGATCACACTTTAATTAAACAAATATTAAGAAAACATTGGTCCATCCTTAGTAAGTACCCCATTATAGCTAATGAACTACCCAACCGACCAACTGTCACTTTCCGTAATGCCCACACGCAAAAAAATCTGCTAGCTCCATCATGTCCAAAAATCTTAGAGACCTGGATAGAGCTTGCATCAATTTTGGAAGAATGTAGGTTCATATAGGTTCGGTTCCAGACACTGCAAGTGCTGTGACACTATGTCTCATGATATGGATGAGGTATTGATAACTATTACGGAAGAAAACATCGGATTGAAACACCATATGAACTGGGGCTCAAGTACCAATATATATATATATATATATATATATATATATATATATATATACATACACACACATACACTCACCTAAAGAATTATTAGGAACACCATACTAATACAGTGTTGGACCCCCTTTTGCCTTCAGAACTGCCTTAATTCTACGTGGCATTGATTCAACAAGGTGCTGATAGCATTCTTTAGAAATGTTGGCCCATATTGATAGGATAGCATCTTGGGGTTGATGGAGATTTGAGGGATGCACATCCAGGGCACGACGCTCCCATTCCACCACATCCCAAAGATGCTCTATTGGGTTGAGATATGGTGACTGTGGGGGCCATTTTAGTACAGTGAACTCATTGTCATGTTCAAGAAACCAATTTGAAATGATTCGAGCTCTGTGACATGGTGCATTATCCTGCTGGAAGTAGCCATCAGAGGATGGGTACATGGTGGTCATGAAGGGATGGACATGGTCAGAAACAATGCTCAGGTAGCCCGTGGCATTTAAACGATGGCCAATTGGCGCTAAGGGGCCTAAAGTGTGCCCAGAAAACATCCCCCACACCATTACACCACCACCACCAGCCTGCACAGTGGTAACAAGGCATGATGGATACATGTTCTCATTCTGTTTATGCCAAATTCGGACTCTACCATTTGAATGTCTCAACAGAAATCGAGACTCATCAGACCAGGCAACATTTTTCTAGTCTTCAACAGTCCAATTTTGGTGAGCTCGTGCAAATTGTAGCCTCTTTTTCCTATTTGTAGTGGAGATGAGTGGTACCCGGTGGGGTCTTCTGCTGTTGTAGCCCACCTTTCTTTCCCATTCTGACATTCAGTTTGGAGTTCAGGAGATTGTCTTGACCAGGACCACAACCCTACATGCATTGAAGCAACTGCCATGTGATTGGTTGACTAGATAATCGCATTAGTGAGAAATAGAACAGGTGTTCCTAATAATTCTTTAGGTGAGTGTATATATATATATATATATATGCTACAATGCCCCTGCGGTCTCCAATATATTGGCCACACAACACAATCGCTAAGAGAACGATTAAATCAATATTGTTCAAATATTAACCGTTAGTACCTTAAACACTGTATCTAAACATTTTTCGGATAAAAATAATGGTGATCCTAGTGGGTTGAGATTAACATCATACCAAATTCCTATGTACAACATTGTAGAAAGGAGATGTATTGGATTTTCCATTTAACACATTAACTCCTTATGGAAGCTATGAAACCCTGGAATTTGCCAATTATTGATACTGAGGACTATAAAAGCATTTAGGATTTTTTTTGTTTACTAACATTACAATTATAGGTACTTTGTATTACTTTTTTTTTCTTTTTTTCTGTTTTTATTACTTTTTAATACTTATAATTTCTTTTAAAAAAAAACATTTTTTGTGTACTCTCTTTCAATATATCTTTTTATATCTTTTATGGTATCATTTTAATTTATTATTTTCTTGGTATTTATTCATCTCCTTTTTAATGTAAACTAGATAAGAACCACCATTTCTTTTAGGATAAAGTATTTATTTTCCAGAAATAGGTTTTCTTTAACCACCTTATGACAGCCCATAGACTATAAACCTCCTATGGGTGGTTGTTTATCTCTGACTGAACGTTTTAGAACATCCATTCAGAGATGGCAGCTGCATGCTAATCATGCAGCTGCAGAGCGGGGGGCTCGCTGTAAGTGACAGCAGGGCAGCCCAGAGAGAAGGCAGGAACAGTTCCCAGGTGTCCCTGGCGTTCTAGATCGCTGTTTACACAATGCTCAACTAGTGCTGTGCATACAGATCAGGAAGCGATATTCATGTGATCACCGGGGTCGGGAGAGTGCAGGAGCTGCAGGAGTCAGGAGTCTTCCCTGAACTGAGGCTGTACAGCGCTGTATACTGCTGTGCATCCTCTCTGGGGGTGTATTTGCCCTGTAACTGGGGCTACTATGTTAGCCCTAGTTACAGGAGAAATAAATAGTGAATAAAAATTTTAGTTACATGTAAATGTCCCCCAAAGGTCTTGCATGACCTTATGGGGGACTCAAAGTGTAAAATAAAAAAATAAAAAATAAAGTGTTTTATAAAAAATAAAATTAAAAAAAAAGTTTCACATGTAAAAATAAAAAAGCCCCAATTAAGTAATTGAAACAAATGTTAAAAATAGAAAAAATAAAAATAGACATATTTGGTATTTCCGCGTCCGTGATGGCCGGCTCTATAAATATATCACATGATCCACGCTGTCCGATAAACACCGTAAAAAATAATAATAATAAAAACTGTGTAAAAAAATTCAATTTTTATCACCTTACATCACAAATAGTGTACCAATAAAACTGTCACCTCATACTGCAAGAATTGAGCCCCTATATATGAAAATCATTTAAAAAAAAACATAGCTTTCAGAACATGCAGATATTAAAACATCATTTTTTGTTAAATAAAAAAAAAAGCATATATATTAGGTATTGCAGTGTCCGTAACAACAAGCTCTATAAAAATATCACATGACCTAACCCCTAAGTTAAACAATGTAAAAAAAAAAAAACATTTTAAAAGCCATTTTTTTGTCACCTTACATCACATAAAGTGCAACACCAAGCGATCAAAAAGGTGTATGCCCCCGAAAATAGTACCAATAAAACCGTCCCCTCATCCCACAAAAATGAGATCCTAACTAAGACAATTAGTCAAAAAATAAAAAAGCTATGGCTCTCAGACTATGGAGACACTAAAACATTTTATTGTTTAAAAAATGCTACTATTGTGTAAAACCTAAATAAATAATAAAAAGTATACATATTAGGCTACTTTCACACTAGCGTTCGTCGGTCCGCTCGTGAGCTCCGTTTGAAGGGGCTCACGAGCGGACCCGAACGCAGCCGTCCAGCCCTGATGCAGTCTGAATGGAGCGGATCCGCTCAGACTGCATCAGTCTGGCGGCGTTCAGCCTCCGCTCCGCTCGCCTCCGCACGGACAGGCGGACAGCTGAACGCTGCTTGCAGCGTTCGGGTGTCCGCCTGGCCGTGCGGAGGCGTGCGGATCCGTGCGGATCCGTCCAGACTTACAATGTAAGTCAATGGGGACGGATCCGTTTGAAGATGCCACAATGTGGCTCAATCTTCAAGCGGATCCGTCCCCCATTGACTTTACATTGAAAGTCTGGACGGATCCGTCCGAGGCTATTTTCACACTTAGCTTTTTTTTTGCCATTTTAATGCAGACGGATCCGTTCTGAACGGAGCCTCCGTCTGCATTATTATGAGCGGATCCGTTCAGAACGGATCCGCCCGAACGCTAGTGTGAAAGTAGCCTTAGGTGTTGCCACGTCTGTAAAGATCTGCATTATAAAAATATCACATGACCTAATAATAATGAATGATCAAAAAATCATATGTACTCAAACATGGTACCAATAAAAATGTCAACTCTTCCTGCAAAAAAAGAGCCCCTGCACAAGACGATCGGCAGAAAAATACAAAAAATATGGCATTCAGAATATGGAGACACAAAAACATAATTTTATTTAAAAAATGCTTTATTATGTAAACCTAAAACAAAGAAAGTAGACATGTTTGATATCATTGCATCTGTAACAACCTGCTCTATAAAAATAGCACATAATCTAAATGGTCAGATGAATGTTGTAAAAAATAAAGACAGTCCCAAAACAACCATTTTTTGGTTACCTTGCCTCACAAAAAACATAATATAGAGCAATTAAATATCATATGTACCCCAAAATAGTATAAATAAAACTGGCACTTTATCCCCTAGTTTCCAAAATAAGGTAACTTTTTGGGAGTTTCTACTGTAAGGCTGCATCTCTGACTGGACGTTTTAGACCATCCATTCATGGAATATCCTATTCCATGAGGCAGAGTATTCTACCACAGAAAGCACTGCCAGGTTGAGGGCAGTGTGTGTCAGAATGGAATGCACCGCCCATTAGAAAGAAAAGAAGGGCCACATGAGATATTTCGAAAAGTAATGGGAAGCAATTGTAAACCTATTTCTGGAAAATAAATACTTTATCCTAAAAGAAATGGTGCTTCTTATCTAGTTTACAATAAAAAGGAGATGAATAAATACCATGCTGGAGCACACACCGGAAGTAAAGGGCAGTTTCCTTCCAGTCTGGACCTCTTGGTTTCCTGCATGATATGGTAATTATTTTCTTATACTGCTGGCTCAATAGAGTATAATAGGTTTGGCACAGCACTATTTTTATTCTGACCAACATTTTATAGCGCATGTTTACTTATTTTACAGGTTATATTTGTATTTATCATGCGTTCCACTAATGAAATATGGAACGTACTTCCGGTTTAGAGGTCACATAACCGGAAATGAACACAAATGTCATGTGATTTGCCTTGTGCTACTTTTGTATAACCATTTAAATGTGTGTTTTACAGTGTTTGTTCATGTTTATTGCTCCTGAAGAAAGGGATTTTAGATACTGTATACTCACCAATACGCATAGAGCTTTTTCCTAATAAATCACCTTATTCAGGCTCAGACTGGCCCAAAGGGAAACAGATGAATCCCCTGGTGGGCCCCCGTGCAAGATGGGCCCCTAGTCCCCTACCTCCTGCTGAAGTGGCACTGTCACGGGTGGTACAGGGAAGGAAAGACAACCAAAGGGAACAACAACAAAACAACTACAGACTAGGCCCCAAGCCTAGAGAATAAAGAGGTCACCTCCTACCAAACCCTGACTTTCTCCCTAAGCTGCCAACCACATGTGCAAGTCTCAAAAGGTAGAAATACACATGCACGAGAACCTTAGACTGCTGACACACTGCACCAAACCCTCAGCTTAGTGATAAGGGATAGAGGCAACTAGCTCCTACCAACCTGTAGGAGCCAGTGTCTCCCTGAAGCCTAGTCAGGACAGACACAACAAGAAAAGGGAAATGACTTAGCTTGAGAAGCAACTGGGACAGGAGAATCACCACACAAGCAGAGCACTCCTCAGAAGAACTATTAGCTGCAGGGAAACCAGTGAAAGGCAGAACATATAAAGTGGTCACCTGACTGATAACGAGCAACATCTGCGAAGGGGTGGAAACCTGTCAGCAATAATGAAAACAATAGAGATCTGTCAGATCGACTCATGAGTCTTCCATCTATCTGAACTTCTAAGATCTCTCCCAGAGCTGGTGGTGACAGTACCCCCCTTCTACGGGCGACCTCTGAGCACCCAGGACCAACGTTATCAGGGTGGGCTCTGTGAAAAGCCCTTAGCACCTGTGGGGGTTTAGCTCTTCTCCGGGGGTCATTCTCACAGGTTACTTCACCAGGCACCTATATAATGTCCAAACATTGCATTTATTGTGCAACACCAGCAACAACAAAATGACAAAATAATAAACACAAAGTTTCCTGACTCACTTAGGTCAGAGTTCACACCTTGTGAACTCATGCCGCTTTGTCAGCCAAATGTCCCACAGCCTCCTTGCTGTACAGAGCACAGTATGCCCACTGTCTCCAGTTAACTGTTTCTTGTGGGGGATTTGGGTTCAGTAGTCTGCCTGACTATGGCCCTGCGACCCTCCCAGGCGTCGCTACGTCCCCCAACTCCAGGCTACCACCCAGCCTCATGGCCCCTCAGCCTTGCCTGGCTGAGACCACACTCACAGAGCCTCCAGGCCTCTGTCACAGTCTCTGTCCCAAGACAACACTTCCCCCTTGCTGACACCCTGGGAGGTGCTTTATGCCATGCCCTTATTATCTCCAGCTTGCCTCACCTGTGGTGGAATAGGGGTGTGGACCGCACTATCCACCCCTTCCTTTCCTCTAAGCTGCGTGAGACCTGTCACTGTCTCACACACCCGACTGGCATTCACATCGACAAGAGTCAATAATTTAGGAAATTTGAAACTCCAGATTCCCATCAACCATGACAGGTGGAGGTGGCAAGGAAGATGGTACAGCAGGTTCCACATAACTTTTTAACAAAGATTTATAGAATACATTATGGATCTTCCAACCCTGCGGAAGTTCAAGGCGAAAATAAACCAGATTAACCCCTTAAGGACCGAGGACGTACCGGTACGCCCTATTTCCCGAGTCCTTAAGGACCGAGGACGTACCGGTACGTCCTGACTTAAAATCTGAATTCCGGCGCCGCGGGGGTTAATCGGAACGGGATTTCGGCTGAAATCATTCAGCCGGCATCCCGTAACAACGCAGGGGGGGGTCATTTGACCCCCCCGTGTCGGCGATCGCAGCAAACCGCAGGTCAATTCAGACCTGCGGTTTGCTGCGCTTTTTGCAGTTTCTGATCCCCGCGGTCCCTGACCGCGGGGATCAGAAACTTCAGAGTGCCTAAGATCAAGATTTCACCTTCCCCCTGCACCCCTGCATGATTTGATGGCGGCGGGTGGTGCAGGGGGGGTGTCGCAGGCAGTGGGGGCGTTGCGGGAGGCGGGCGGTGCGGCAGGCGGGATCGCGATCCCCCGCCCGCCTCCCCTTGAATAATCGTTGGTTTCTAGTGGATATACCAGGGTGCCAGCACATTGCTGGCACCCTGGTATAAACGGCTGACATCGTTGATGCGATGTCAGCCGTTTAACCCTTTCCATACAGCGGTCCGTATGGACCGCTGTATGGAAAAGGTTAACAGTGCATGGAGCTCCCTCCCTCTCCCATCGGGGGGCTGCTGTGCCTTTGCAGCCCCCCGATGGGAGAGGGAGAGAGCCCCCAGGCATCCCCCCGAGAGCCCCGTCCTTACCCTTCCCCGTCTGCGAAGTTGTGGCAGACGGGGAAGGTTCCCATGGCAACAGGACGCCTGCTCAGGCGTCCTGCTGTCCATGGTGCTGAACAGATCTGTGCTGAAAGCATAGATCTGTTCAGTGTAAGTAAAATACAGTGCAGAACCCTATATAGGTTCTGTACTGTATTATACAGACATCAGACCCACTGGATCTTCAAGAACCAAGTGGGTCTGGGTCAAAAAAAAAAAAAAAAAAGTGAAAAAAGTTAAGATAAAAAAAAAAACATTTATCACTGAATAAAAATTAAAAAAATAAAATACACTACACATATTAGGTATCGCCGCGTCCGTAACGACCTGATCTATAAAACGGTCATGTTACTTTCCCCGCACGGTGAACGCCATAAAAATAAAAAAATAAAAACTATGAGAAAATTGAAATTTTGCCCACCTTACTTCCCAAAAAAGGTAATAAAAGTGATCAAAAAAGTTGCATGTACACCAAAATAGTACCAATCAAACCGTCATCTCATCCCGCAAAAAATGAGACCCTACTCAAGATAATCGCCCAAAAACTGAAAAAACTATGGCTCTTAGACTATGGAAACACTAAAACATGATTTTTTTTGTTTCAAAAATAAAATCATTGTGTAAAACTTACATAAATAAAAATAAAGTATACATATTAGGTATCGCCACGTCCGTATCGACCGGCTCTATAAAAATATCACATGACCTAACCCCTCAGATGACCACCGTAAAAAAAAAAAAAAAAAAACGGTGTAAAAAAAGCAATTTTTTGCCATCTTACGTCACAAAAAGTGTAATAGCAAGCGATCAAAAAGTCATATGCACCCCAAAATAGTGCCAATCAAACCGTCATCTCATCCCGCAAAAAATGAGACCCTACTCAAGATAATCGCCCAAAAACTGAAAAAACTATGGCTCTTAGACTATGGAAACACTAAAACATGATTTTTTTTTGTTTCAAAAATAAAATCATTGTGTAAAACTTACATAAATAAAAATAAAGTATACATATTAGGTATCGCCACGTCCGTATCGACCGGCTCTATAAAAATATCACATGACCTAACCCCTCAGATGACCACCGTAAAAAAAAAAAAAAAACGGTGTAAAAAAAGCTATTTTTTGCCATCTTACGTCACAAAAAGTGTAATAGCAAGCGATCAAAAAGTCATATGCACCCCAAAATAGTGCCAATCAAACCGTCATCTCATCCCGCAAAAAATTAGACCCTACTCAAGATAATCGCCCAAAAACTGAAAAAACTATGGCTCTTAGACTATGGAGACACTAAACAATTTTTTGGTTTTAAAAAAAAGTTATTGTATAAAACTTACATAAATAAAAAAAAATTGTATACATATTAGGTATCGCCGCGTCCGTGACAACCTGCTCTATAAAATTACCACATGATCTAACCTGTCAGATGAATGTTGTAAATAACAAAAAAAAAAACACGTGCCAAAAAAGCTATTTCTTGTTACCTTGCCTCACAAAAAGTGTAATATAGAGCAATAAAAAATCATATGTACCCTAAACTAGTACCAACAATACTGCCACCCTATTCCGTACTTTCTAAAATGGGGTCACTTTTTTGGAGTTTCTACTCTAGGGGTGCATCAGGGGGGCTTCAAATGGGACATGGTGTCAAAAAAACAGTCCAGCAAAATCTGCCTTCCAAAAACCGTATGGCATTCCTTTCCTTCTGCGCCCTGCCGTGTGCCCGTACAGCAGTTTACGACCACATATGGGGTGTTTCTGTAAACTACCGAATCAGGGCCATAAATAATGAGTTTTGTTTGGCTGTTAACCCTTGCTTTGTAACTGGAAAAAAAAATAAAAATGGAAAATCTGCCAAAAAAGTGAAATTTTGAAATTGTATCTCTATTTTCCATTAAATCTTGTGCAACACCTAAAGGGTTAACGAAGTTTGTAAAATCAGTTTTGAATACCTTGAGGGGTGTAGTTTCTTAGATGGGGTCACTTTTTTGGAGTTTCTACTCTAGGGGTGCATCAGGGGGGCTTCAAATGGGACATGGTGTCAAAAAAACAGTCCAGCAAAATCTGCCTTCCAAAAACCGTATGGCATTCCTTTCCTTCTGCGCCCTGCCGTGTGCCCGTACAGCAGTTTACGACCACATATGGGGTGTTTCTGTAAACTACCGAATCAGGGCCATAAATAATGAGTTTTGTTTGGCTGTTAACCCTTGCTTTGTAACTGGAAAAAAAAATAAAAAATGGAAAATCTGCCAAAAAAGTGAAATTTTGAAATTGTATCTCTATTTTCCATTAAATCTTGTGCAACACCTAAAGGGTTAACGAAGTTTGTAAAATCAGTTTTGAATACCTTGAGGGTGTAGTTTCTTAGATGGGGTCACTTTTATGGAGTTTCTACTCTAGGGGTGCATCAGGGGGGCTTCAAATGGGACATGGTGTCAAAAAAACTGTCCAGCAAAATCTGGCTTCCAAAAACCATACGGCGCACCTTTCACTCTACGCCCCGCTGTGTGGCCGTACAGTAGTTTACGGCCACATATGGGGTGTTTCTGTAAACGGCAGAGTCAGGGCAATAAAGATACAGTCTTGTTTGGCTGTTAACCCTTGCTTTGTTAGTGGAAAAAATTGGTTAAAATGGAAAATTAGGCAAAAAAATGAAATTCTCAAATTTCATTCCCATCTGCCAATAACTCTTGTGCAACACCTAAAGGGTTAACGAAGTTTGTAAAATCAGTTTTGAATACCTTGAGGGGTGTAGTTTCTTAGATGGGGTCACTTTTATGGAGTTTCTACTCTAGGGGTGCATCAGGGGGCTTCAAATGGGACATGGTGTCAAAAAAACTGTCCAGCAAAATCTGGCTTCCAAAAACCATATGGCGCACCTTTCACTCTACGCCCCGCTGTGTGGCCGTACAGTAGTTAACAGACACATATTGGGTGTTTCTGTGAACAGCAGAGTCAGGGCAATAAAGATACAGTCTTGTTTGGCTGTTAACCCTTGCTTTGTTAGTGGAAAAAATGGGTTAAAATGGAAAATTAGGCAAAAAAATGAAATTCTCAAATTTCATTCCCATCTGCCAATAACTCTTGTGCAACACCTAAAGGGTTAACGAAGTTTGTGAAATCAGTTTTGAATACCTTGAGGGGTGTAGTTTCTTAGATGGGGTCACTTTTATGGAGTTTCTACTCTAGGGGTGCATCAGGGGGCTTCAAATGGGACATGGTGTCAAAAAAACTGTCCAGCAAAATCTGGCTTCCAAAAACCATACGGCGCACCTTTCACTCTACGCCCCGCTGTGTGGCCGTACAGTAGTTTACAGACACATATTGGGTGTTTCTGTAAACAGCAGAGTCAGGGCAATAAAGATACAGTCTTGTTTGGCTGTTAACCCTTGCTTTGTTAGTGGAAAAAATGGGTTAAAATGGAAAATTAGGCAAAAAAATGAAATTCTCAAATTTCATCCCCATTTGCCAATAACTCTTGTGCAACACCTAAAGGGTTAACGGAGTTTGTAAAATCAGTTTTGAATACCTTGAGGGGTGTAGTTTATAGAATGGGGTCATTTTTGGGCGGTTTCTATTATGTAAGCCTTGCAAAGTGACTTCAGAGCTGTAGTGGTCCCTAAAAATTGGGTTTTTGTAAATTTCTGAAAAATTTCAAGATTTGCTTCTAAACTTCTAAGCCTTGTAACATCCCCAAAAAATAAAATATCATTCCCAAAATAATTCAAACATGAAGTAGACATATGGGGAATGTTAAGTCATCACAATTTTTGGGGGTATTACTATGTGTTACAGAAGTAGAGAAACTGAAACTTTGAAATTTGCAAATTTTTCAAAATTTTTGGTAAATTAGGTATTTTATTATGCAAAAAAATTCATTTTTTTGACTTTATTTTACCAGTGTCATGAAGTACAATATGTGACGAAAAAACAATCTCAGAATGGCCTGGATAAGTCAAAGTGTTTTAAAGTTATCAGCACTTAAAGTGACACTGGTCAGATTTGCAAAAAATGGCCTGGTCCTTAAGGTGAAAATGAGCCCGGTCCTTAAGGGGTTAATAATGACAGAGATCTTGTATGGACCAATACATCTTGTACCTAACTACCAGGATGGCACCCTCAACTTAATGTTATTAGTGGACAACCACACCAAATCACCCACATTCAGGTCCGGACCAGACACACGTTTCTTGTCAGCCATACATTTATACCTATCGCCCCTCTTTTTTAAATCTGTTTTTAAATTGATTTGAATTTTCCGCCAGATAGATAAGGAAGAAGCAAATCTCTCCTCATCAGGAATTATTCCCAGGGAACGTACCAAACTGAGGGTGAAACCCATATGCACCAAAAAATGGTGACTTATCAGTGGACTCCTGATGACGGTTATTCAAAGCAAATTCAGCCAACAACAAAAATGAGGACCACTCCTCCTGATTCTCAGTGACAAAACACATCAAATATGTCTCCAGATTCTGGTTAGTGCGTTCCGTTTGACTGATGGTCAAAAGCCGAAGAGAAGGACAAACAAATCCCCAGGCGAGTACAGAAAGCCTTCCAGAATCTGGAAACAAATTGAGTCCCTCTATCAGACACCACATCAGAGGGAATGTTGTGTAATTTCACAATGTTATCAACAAATGTCCGAGCCAGAGTTTTGGCATTGGGTAAACCAGAAAATGGAATAAAGTGTGCCATCTTACTGAAGCGGTCGAGTACCATCAAAATCACCGTTATCCCAGAAGAACTAGGTAAATCGGTGATAAAGTCCATAGACAAGTGCGTCCAGGGACGGGATGGGATCGACAAAGGAAGAAGAGATCCTGAGGGCCGAGTATGAGTCACCTTGGCACGTGCACCGGTCTCACAAGCTGCCACATAGCCCTCAACACTCTTATGTAAACCCGGCCACCAGAATCTCCAAGAAATAAGATTAACAGTGGATCTGCTACCAGGGTGTCCAGCAAGGACAATATCATGATGCTCCTTAAACACCTTGTAACAAAGCTCAGAAGTAGCAAACAACTTCCCTGGGGGACAAGAATCAGGTGCCTCTCCCTGAACTTCTAACACCTCCGCCTCCAGTTCAGGATAGAGGGTGGATACAACCACCCCATCAGCCAAAATCAGACCAGGATCCTCAGTATCACCCCCCTCCCCCCAGGAAAGCTACACGACAAGGCATCCGCCTTGACATTCTTGACCCCAGGGCGAAAACTGACAATGAAATTAAATCTGGTAAAAATCTGGTAAAAAACAAAGACTATCTTGGGTTCAAACTTTTAGCTGACTCCTGGTAGGCCAGATTTTTATGATTGGTAAGTACAGTAATGAGATGAATTGCTCCTTCTAACCAATGACGCCATTCCTCAAAGGGCAAGTTAATGGCCAGCAGCTCTCTATTGCCAACATCATAATTTCTCTCTGCAGAAGAGAGTTTTTTGAGAAGGAGAAGGACACTGCCAGAAGGACCCTGCAACAGAACTGCACCAACTCCCACTTCTCATGCGTCCACCTCAACAATAAATGGCTGAGACACATCAGACTGCACCAAAATGGGAGCAGAAGAAAAACATTTCTTTATAATGGAAAAAGCATGTAACACCTCTTCCGACCAGACAGAGAAATCCACCCCTTTCTTAGTCATGTCAGTCAGAGGTTTGACAACAGTGGAATAATTCAAGATACATTTTCTGTAGTAATTGGTAAACCCCAAAAACCTCATAAGCGCTTTCTGATTCTCGGGCAGATCCCATTGCAAGACCGCACAGATTTTTTCGGGATCCATGGGAAAGCCCGAAGCAAAAAGCAGGTAGCCCAGAAAAGGAATCTCTTGAACAGCAAACACACATTTTTCAATCTTGGCATATAACTTATTCTCCCGGAGGATCAGCAAGACTTGTCTCAAATAATCCCGATGACTCTCGATGACTCTCCAAGTCGGGCGAATAAATCAATATGTCATCCAGGTATACGACAACAAACCTTCCTACCAATTGATAAAAAATGTCATTGATGAAATGTTGAAATACTGCCGGGGCATTGGTCAAACCAAAAGGCATGACCAAGTTCTCAAAATGACCCTCTGGTGTATTAAACACAGTCTTCCATTCATTCCCTTCCTTGATCCTAACCAGATTATATGCCCCTCTTAGGTCTAATTTAGAAAACACCTTAGCTCCAACAATCTGGTTGAACGAATCTGGGATCAGGGGAAGTGGATAAGGATCACGGATAGTGATGTTATTCAACTCGGAAATCTAGACACGGTCTCAATAGCAGCAGTGCGTCCTTTCTATGGATTGGTGCCCAGAACTGAACTGCATATTTCAGATGAGACCGCACCAATGCTTTGTAAACTGGTATAATTACATCCCTGCACCGCGAGTCCATGCCTCGTTTAATGCATGTCAATATCCTGGTGGCCTTAGAAGCATCTGATTGACATTGTATGCTGTTATTCAATCTATGATCTACAAGGACACCCAAAACCTTCTCTATAAGTGACTCCCCCAGTGTTATTACCCCTAGGACATATGAAGCACACCATTACTACCAAGAGGAATAACTTCATATTTATCCACTATGGAACCTCATTTGCCAAGTTGATGCCCAATCACTCAGAGTGTTCAAGTCAGCTTGTATTTTATGGACATCTTCTTCTATAGACTGCATAGTAGTGTTAGGCACAAATAATCGAATCACAAATATTAATCGTTAATATCGGCACTTTGAGAATTTGCAAATATTTAGAATATAGTTATATATATTCTTAATTTTGTATATTCTAGATTGTTTTTTTTTAAATCAGTACCCTCCCTTCTTGCTTGTGGGCCAATGAGAAGGCTGCAATATCTTTGTCTGTGCTTAGCAACATCCCTAGTAACCAATAGGAAAATTGCCTACCCCTTACTATATAATAACCTCCCCAGCAGCTATTTTCTACAGTTTTTTAAAGTTCTGAGAGAGACAACAGTGTTATTGCGGTGCTCTGTGCTTTCCACACTACTTTAGATAGATAGTTAGATAGCTTATATATATAATACAGAGAGTTAGTGGGAGATAGTCAGTGTAGGTTATATCCTCATAGTAGTGTGATAGGTTCTGCTGTCCATACATACATGCAGACCTGCTAAAATGTGAAGTTTCACATATTGCACCAAAATATTTGCATCATTGGTGCCAATTAGCACAATCGTGAATATATTGGAGCACTCTAGCTGCATATAAAGCCATTTTTAATGTTATGCCATGCCAACCATTTTCTCCAGTCTCAGCAAGCTTCTAGCAGCTTGCAAAATGTTGCAAAAGTGACCCACGCCTGTATTTAGCACACATTACGCGAATAATACATTGTCAATTTTTCACAATCAAGAAAATAATCTCGAAGTTGCGAATATACGACAAATATTCACCCAAATATTCGTGAAATATTGCAAATTTGAATATACACGTATTCCCTGCCGCTCATCACTACTGCACAGTACTAGACAGTTTAGTGTCATCTGCAAAAATAGAAAAGGTGCCATTAATCCCGTACTCAATATCATTAATAAATAAATTAAATAATAGAGGACTCAGCACTGAACCTTGGGGTACACCACTTATAACCCAGGACCATTCTGAATAGGAATCATTGACCTCAACTCTCTGGACACGGTCCTTCAGCCAGTTTTCAATCCAATTTCAAACTATACTTTCCAAGCCAATGGACCTTACTTTACCTATTAAACATCTATGAGGGACAGTATCAAAAACAAATTTCAGAAACACTATATCCACAGCCGCCCCTCTGTCCAGGCTACTACTCACCTCCTCATAAAAACAAATCAGGTTAGTCTGACAACTTCTGTCCTTGGTAAACCCATGCTGGTTATATGTCTGTGAAGGTTCTCATTTATCCATGCTGGTTATCACCTATAATATTATACAGTCACATGCTCATGTATATAGTCCCTTAAGAGTCCTTTAAAGATTTTTCCCACAACATAAGTTAAACTAACTAGTATATAATTACCTGTGGAGGACCTAGATCCTTTTTTGAATATGGGCACCACATTTGCCTTGTGCCAATCACTTGGCACTGTACCAATACCTAGAGAATCTTTAAAATTATAAACAGGGGCACAGCAATGACTGAACTGAGCTCTTTAAGCACTCTTGGGTGTAATCCATCTGAACCTGGAGCCTTGTTTACATTTACCTTATTTAACTTATCTTGGACCATATCTACAGTTAGCCAATTGAGTGTATTACTGGATGTACTAACAGTCCCAGCACCACAGATATCAGCTCCTTTCTCTGCTTTTCTATATACAGAGCTAAAAAAAAAAACTAAAAAAAAACATTTAAGTAGCTCTGCCTTTTCCTTATCGTCAGTGACAAACCCACCTTTACCATTTGTATTTTTTACTCAGATTTATATTTTTTAACAGTAGCTGTAAGCCATGGGGGATTTAATGTTAGCCGTTTATACTTATTACCTAAAGGAATACATTTTTTAGTGCAACTACTCAATGTGGACTTAAAGCTCTCCCATTTATCATCAGCATTATTATGTGACAGTAGCTGCTCCCAATTCATGCCCTGAAATCCTGCCCTCAACCCAGGGAAATGATCCTTTTTTAAATTCTGTGTTTTTGCGCTACCTGACAGAGTTTGCTTTTTATAGTTTAAGGGGCATATAATTATATTGTGGTCACTATTACCTAGTGTTTCTCGAACAGTAAAATTTCCAACAAGCTCTGCATCATTAGAAATGACCAGATCCAACAGAGCATTGAACCTAGTAGGAGCTTCTACAAACTGGTCCATAAAGTGGTCCTGCAGCAAGCTAAGGAACTTTCCCTTCTTTGTGGTTGATGCAGAACCATGACCCCAGTCAATGTCTGGGAAGTAAAAAAATCGCCTAATATGACCACTGTCCCAGCCTATGTATCCCGTTCTATTTGGTTATACGGTTGGTTGTGTTTCTATCTCCTCTGTGATGTTAGGGGGTTTCAGCCACACCAACTACATCTACAGTATGTGTTCTTCTAGTACCATAGCCTCCAGCTCCCCTATTTTGCTTGATAGACTTCTACATTTTAAATTAATATTACCTATAAAGTGAATATCTGGGATTTTTGGGTTACCCTGGTTGATTTTTGTATGTAATAGGTTCTTGTTATCAGCAGTTCTATTTTTCATCGGTATATACGGTAGTTCTGCCTAGCCTTCTCTCTACTTTCCTCACTAACTCCAGCCCCCACTAAATGCCTACTGTCCCCTCCTATATCCCACTCTCTATTCCCTATCTCTAGCCCCTTATTAGTATGACCCTCCCCCCAGATCCTAGTTTAACAGCTCTTCCAGCTGTCTAATCATTTTTTCCCCCAGGGCAATTGCACTCTTCCCATTAAGGTGCATCCCATCTTTACTGTAAAGCCTGTAACCGATCGAGAAGTCAGCCCAGTTCTCCATACTCCCAATCCTTTCCTTCCTGCACCAGCTTCTGAGCCACTTATTTAACTCCCTAAGCTCCCGCTGTCTCTCTGGTGACGCTCATGGCACTAGTAGTAATTCTGAAAACACTACCTTGGAGGTCCTGGACTTGAGTTTCTCTCCTAGTTCCCTAAAATCATTTTTAAGGACCTTCCATCTCTCCCTGACTTTGTCATTGGTGCCAGTGTGTACCATGACCGCCGGTTCTTCCTCAGCCCCACCCGTCAATCTGTCAATCTGATCTGCAATATACCAAACCCGAGAACCCAAAAGACAGCAAACTGTTCGGCATTCAATGTCTCGGCAACAGATAACCCTGTCTGTCCTCCTAATAATAAAAAATGGCCTGCGAAATCCGAAAGGTGCTCTTTGGAATGTGTGCCCCTTTGCCCACCTAGGCTGCAAAAAAGTGTCACACATCTGGTATCGCCGTACTCAGGAGAAGTTGGGGAATGTGTTTTGGGGTGTCATTTTACATATACCCATGCTGGGTGAGAGAAATATCTTGGCAAAAGACAACTTTTCCCATTTTTTTTTATACAAAGTTGGCATTTGACCAAGATATTTATCTCACCCAGCATGGGTATATGTAAAATGACACCCCAAAACACATTACCCAACTTCTCCTGAGTACGGCGATACCAGATGTGTGACACTTTTTTGCAGCCTAGATGCGCAAAGGTGCCCAAATTCCTTTTAGGAGGGCATTTTTAGACATTTGGATCCCAGACTTCTTCTCACGCTTTAGGGCCCCTAAAAAGCCAGGGCAGTATAAATACCCCACATGTGACCCCACTTTGGAAAGAAGACACCCAAAGGTATTCAATGAGGGGCCTGGCGAGTTCATCGAAATTTTTTTTTTGCCATAAGTTAGCGGAAATTGATTTTTTTTTTGTTTTTTCTCACAAAGTCTCCTTTTCCGCTAACTTGGGACAAAAAATTAAATCTTTCATGGACTCAATATGCCCCTCAGCAAATACCTTGGGGTGTCTTCTTTCCAAAATGGGGTCATTTGTGGGGTGTTTGTACTGCCCTGGCATTTTAGGGGCCCTAAAGCGTGAGAAGTCTGGAATATAAATGTCTAAAATATTTTACGCATTTGGATTCCGTGAGGGGTATGGTGAGTTCATGTGAGATTTTATTTTTTGACACAAGTTAGTGGAATATGAGACTTTGTAAGAAAAAAAATAAAAACATTTTTTTCGCTAACTTGGGCCAAAAAAATGTCTGAATGGAGCCTTACCCCCCCTGTCATTGATCACCCTCCTTGTCATTGATCACTCCCCTGTCATTGATCACCCCCCTGTAAGGCTCCATTCAGACGACCGTATGATTTTTACGGATCCACGGATACATGGATCGGATCCGCAAAACACATACGGACGTCTGAATGGAGCCTTACAGGAGGATGATCAATGACAGGGGGGTGATCAATGACAGGAGGGTGATCAGGGAATCTATATGGGTGATCACCTCCCTGTCATTGATCACCCCCCTGCAAGGCTCCATTCAGGCGTCCGTATGTGTTTTGCGGATCCGATCCATGTATCCGTGGATCCGTAAAAATCATACGGACGTCTGAATGGAGCCTTACAGGGGGGTGATCAATGACAGGGGGGTGATCAATGAGAGGGGGGTGATCAGGAAGTCTATATGGGTGATCACCCCCTTGTCATTGATCATCCCCCTGTAAGGCTCCATTCAGACGTCCGTACGTGTTTTGCGGATCCGATCCATGTATCCGTGGATCCGTAAAAATCATACGGATGTCTGAATGGAGCCTTACAGGGGGGTGATCAATGACAGGGGGTGATCAGGAAGTCTATATGGGTGATCACCCCCTTGTCATTGATCACTCCCCTGTAAGGCTCCATTCTGACGTCCGTACGTGTTTTGCGGATTTGATCCATGTATCCATGTATCCGTAAAAATCATACGGACATCTGAATGGAGCCTTACAGGTGGGTGATCAATGACAGGGGGGTGATCAATGTCAGGGGGTGATCAGGGAGTGTATATGAGGTGATCACCCCCCTGTCATTGATCACCCCCCTGTAAGGCTCCATTCAGACGTCCGTATGTGTTTTGCGGATCCGATCCATGTATCCATGGATCCGTAAAAATCATACGGACGTCTGAATGGAGCCTTACAGGTGGGTGATCAATGACAGGGGGGTGATCAATGACAGGGAAGTGATCAGGAAGTCTATATGCGTGATCGCCCCCTTGGCATTGATCACCCCCCTGTCATTGATCACCTCCCTGTAAGGCTCCATTCACACGTCCGTATGTGTTTTGCGGATCCGATCCATGCATCCGTGGATCCGTAAAAATCATACGGACGTCTGAATGGAGCCTTACAGGGGGGTGATCAATGACAGGGGGGTGATCAATGACAGGGAAGTGATCAGGAAGTCTATATGCGTGATCACCCCCTTGTCATTGATCACCCCCCTGTAAGGCTCCATTCAGACGTCCGTATGTGTTTTGCGGATCCGATCCATGTATGCGTGGATCCGTAAAAATCATACAGACGTCTGAATGGAGCCTTATAGGGGGGTGATCAATGACAGTGGGGTGATCAATGACGGGGGGGGTGATCAGGGAGTGTATATGAAGTGATCAGGGGTTCATAAGGGGTTAATAAGTGACAGGGGGGGTGTAGTGTAGTGGTGTTTGGTGCTACTTTACACATCTACCTGTGTCCTCTGGTGGTCGATCCAAACAAAAGGGACCACCAGAGGACCAGGTAGCAGGTATATTAGACGCTGTTATCAAAACAGTGTCTAATATACCTGTTAGGGGTTAAAAAAAATCACATCTCCAGCCTGCCAGCGAGCGATCGCCGCTGGCAGGCTGGAGATCCGCTCTCTTACCTTCCGCTCCTGTGAGCGCGCGTTCACAGGAAATCTCGCGTCTCGCGAGATGACGCATATATGCGTCGCTGAGCGCAGGGCTGCGACCTCCGGACCGCAGATCTGCGTTAGGCGGTCCGGATGTGGTTAAAGGGCTTCTGTCACCCCCTAAACCGTTTTTTTTTCATTTTTTGGGGGTTTACTTATAATCCCTATAGTGCGATTTCTGCATATATAAGCTAAATAATCATTTCGGTTCAGTAGAATTTGTTAAAAACACAATTTTAAAATATGCAAATTACCTTGCTACCAGCAAGTAGGGCGGCTACTTGCTGGTAGCAGCCGCACCCTCCGATCCTAAAGACGCCCCCTCCGCTTGTTGATTGACAGGACCAGGGAACGGGATCGTTCTCTGCTGGCCCTATTTGAATTCAAAATATCGCACCTGCGCCGTACCTGTCTTCAATCGGCGCAGGCACACTGAGAGGTGGCCGCTCGCTTGGCCGCTCCATCCTCAATGCGCCTGCGCCGGGTGTAGATGTGACATTATCGGCGCAGGCGCATTGAGGATGGAGCAGCCGAGCCAGCAGACGCCTCTCAGTGCACCTGCGCTGATTGAAGACAGGTACGGCGCAGGCGCGATATTTTGAATTCAAACAGGGCCAGCAGAGAACGATCCCGTTCCCTGGCCCTGTCAATCAACATGCGGAGGGGGATCCCTAAAGAAGAATGGTTTACATCCTCACTCTTTTCTGTATGGCGTAAGGTTCAAAGCAGCTTGAAAAATATGGGAAGCAGATATAAAAGTATGGCTGATAAAAAAAAAAAAAAACTTTGCCAGGTACAGACCCAGGGGTGAATGACTTTGTGTGGTTGTCAACTAGCAATATTAAGTTAAAGGTTTCCTCTTAGGCTACTTTCACACTAGCGTTCGATCGGATCCGTTCTGAACGGATCCGATCATATTAATGCAGACGGAGGCTCCGTTCAGTACGGATCCGTCTGCATTAATAACTTAAAAAAAATTCTAAGTGTGAAAGTAGCCTGAGCGGATCCGTTCAGACTTTCAATGTAAAGTCAATGGGGGACGGATCCGCTTGAAGATTGAGCCATATTGTGTCATCTTCAAGCGGATCCGTTCCCATTGACTTACATTGTAAGTCTGGACGGATCCGCACGCCTCCGCACGGCCAGGCGGACACCCGAACGCTGCAAGCAGCGTTCAGCTGTCCGCCTGTCCGTGCGGAGGCGAGCGGAGCGGAGGCTGAACGCCGCCAGACTGATGCAGTCTGAGCGGATCCGCTCCATTCAGACTGCATCAGGGGTGGACGGAGGCGTTCGGGTCCGCTCGTGAGCTCCTTCAAACGGAGCTCACGAACGGACCTATGAACGCTAGTGTGAAAGTAGCCTTAGAAATTAGGTCCTAGGTTTATTGGTCCTCCTAAAATAGTCACCATAATTATCCCCGTGGCATTTCGCCTAGAGCTACCTCAAACTGAAAATTCATAATGTATATCATAAATCGTTGCTCAAAAAGTATGTTGCACCTTGGAACCATCACCATTACCACCCCCTCCAATCATTGTCAATGGCAATTTTGGAGCTTCAGGTGGCAAGAATTGTAGATTCTTGTTTCGCAATCAAGTGGCAAGAATTGTAGATTCTTGTTTAGCCTGTCACTCCCATTAATATCTGGTGTATTTACCCCATGTAAAAAAATAAAGTGATATTTTATTGGAATTTTTTATTTTTATTTTTCTCAGTCAAGTGTCTCTCAATCCTATAAAATGCCTTTGGGGTCAAAGCCCTGACATTTATTAACTGGTGTTTTTTTTTTCCAAAATGGGTTCTTTTTTGAAATTTTCCAAAAATGACAGGCCACCCAAAAATTATTCAAGCAAAATTTGTCCTCCAAAAAACATATGGCGCTTCTTCCCTTCTGAGCCTTCCCATGTGCTCATACAGCAGTTTATGACCATGTATGGGATGTTGCCATATTCACAAAAAAAGTTTCTGTTCTATGACCTTCACTTTTGTTGTATCTGCAGACTATTTACATTTTCACAGAAAATTGAAGTATAGTCCTTACCTCTGGACTCCTGACAGCTTTTATGAGCGTCAGGAGTTTAGAGATTAGGGTTACACATAGAGCTGTCAGAGCAGCTCTATAGCAAATTATCTGTAAAACAGAAAGCCAGATAATCTGGAGATACAATAAAAGTGATGGCAGTGGAACTGAAACTGTTCAAAATTTCTAGTAATTTGATAAAATGTTTAAAAAATTGCCCCCAAAGGTGTTCATAGCCTTTGAATTAATTTAACTTTTGTTGTGAATTTAAAATATTAATAATTTTCTAACTTGCTTTTTAGCATTAGTGGTGCTTTTTGCAGCTCTTAAGCGACACAGAAAAAAAGAACCATTAATAATTTCAAAGGATGATGTGCGAGATAATGTTGTGACCTATAATGATGAAGGCGGAGGTGAAGAGGATACACAAGCTTTTGATATTGGAGCACTAAGAAATCCTGAAGCTAGAGAGGAAAATAAACCGAGAAGAGATATCATCCCTGATACTATATTTCATATACGGAAAACAGTTCCTCTGTGGGAAAATGTTGATATTCAAGATTTTATTCAAAGAAGAATAAATGAAAATGATGCAGATACAACTGCTCCTCCATATGACTCACTAGCAACCTATGCTTATGAAGGTAATGACTCCATTGCTGAGTCGCTAAGCTCATTGGAATCCCTGGAGATTGATGAAAATCATGATTATCAATATCTTAATGACTGGGGACCTCGATTTAAAAAACTTGCAGCTATGTATGGTGGAGATGAAAGTGACTGATGAAAACTGTTCAATTATTTCCTTGTAATGATAAACTATGTAGGTTTCTATAAATTACCCCCCACATAGTTACTTATTGTAGATACAGTCAGAACTACAGTACTTCCCCACAATGGCTAGTGAAGGAATAAGAAGCTGGGACACAAGCTTAATCTAATGGAGTGTGCATACAAGTAATAAGAATATACTGAAAAATAGTTTTGTGCCTTTACTGACAATTTAATTTTTTTTGCATTATCTCGTACACAATGTAAATAAATATAAAGTAGGCTTTGTTCACATCTCTGATGTGTACTTAAGTAGTCTGTTCTGGAAGAGGGCACTATTGGATCCTCAGAAGCTTTAATAGGATCTAGTAGGCTTCATACATAAATACAGCAGCATTTATGTCAAAAACCCACTGTATGCCAGATTTCATTATAGTGAATAGGGATCTAGCAGTGCTCAGCGATGTCTGGCTATGCCAGAGACAGTGTACTTTGGGTTTCCTGCCAGAACAAACTACCAGAGTACACAATGGAGATATGAACCTAGCCATAGGCATACACTTTAATTTTGAAATTAAACCAAAAGAAATATTACATATTACAATTATTTAAAACAAATATATGTTTGAATGTTATTTATTTGATCAGAATATATGTGATTGTATGTCTGTTCTATTTTTTATAAATGAAGAAGTATATTTTTATACAGTTTTTGGAATAAAGATAATTGTAATACAGGTGTTTGCTACATTGTACAAAATTACTTAGACTTATGTTTTTAATTTGCACATAAATATGTGTGTATGGGTGTGACAGATGAAGAAACTTAGAGAGCATCTGTCAGCATGATGAACCTTATTAAACCAAGTATACTGCCTAGTAGTGGTAACTTTCTTTTGTCTGTATGTTAACCCCTTCCTGATCAATGACATAATAGTAAGTCATAGCGGGAAGTGACTTCCCGCAATTTTATGTACTATTAAATCATGCTGATCTGGCGGGCACTGCTCTGGTGCCTTCCCGACCAGTGTAGAGGCCCGATGCCACAGATGTTGAGAATAAAGGTTTTCTATCCTTAGAAAGCTAATATATATTACTGGTTTATTCATAGCCACAATATATGATTATAAAGAAACCAGTAATATATATTAATATAAAACCACTCTTTACTCAATTTGATTAACATTTTAGCCTGAAAGTAAGTGGTTAATATGTAGATGCCCCAGGTTGAAATCCCAAAAGAGACTCCTAGACTTATTTCATTAAGTAATTTATTTCTTCCTCATTTAACTCATAATAAGAGGCTATAGTCTTACTTTATGGGGAATAGAGGTTTTCTATGCTAATAATGCTAATATATTTTTCTGGTTGATTCACAGGCACACTATATGATTATAAACACACCAGTAATATGTATTAGCTTTCTAAGAATATAAAACATCTATTCTTAATGTAGTAAGGATATAGCCTTTTATTATACGTTAAGTGAGATAGAAAAAATCTACAAGTTTCTTCTGGGAGTTAAACCTACAATGACTTCATGCAATGCTGACCATTTATCTCCAGGTTACAGTCTTATCATATTGTGAAGAGTGGTTTTCCAGTAGTGTATATGCTATGTCTAGCATGCTGATGTCTAGCCCTGTCTATCAAGGGAAGGGGAAATGTGCTGAGCACCACCCAATGGCCCTCCAATGTGCTCATTTGCTCATGAATAAATACACATATATTGCCACAGTTTAACATACTGACAAAAGAAAGGTATAATCAGCATGATCAACCCTACCAGGCAATTCACCTAGTTTAATAGGGTTGCTCATGCTGACAGGTCATAAATTAAATTAATTAAAAACAAGAAAACGGACAAGACCAAAATATATATTTACTGTCAAAAATAAGTTAATGAACATTTATTTTGTAATTTAGTATATCAGCTGTAATATTAAAACCAAATATCTAATATCATATGACCCCCCTCATGCTGCCAAAACACAATGGGGGAATTTAATATGAAGATAATTTTCAAAGTCAGTTTTTGTTTGATCGGGCATTGGAGTATATTGCACTAAATTTACCAAATATAACAATTTTACCTAGAAATGCAAGTCCAGTTTCCATATCCAAACTATTTTACTACTACTTTACTACTTTTTTGCTACTTTTATTAAAAAAATATAATAAATCTTTAGTGAAACTAATTAATATAGTTATTCATGGCCACTTTTCCACTCACTTTTTAAAAGTGGCAAGCTTGGCGTACAATGGCAAAACGTTGCACGTTTTTGTGCACAATTTGTCTTGCAGGAGTAGCACCTTCAGGTGTGAATGTGCTTCTTTCTATCCTGGGAGTAGCATTCATGAGCACTTATCTAATTGGTTACCTTGATTAAGATAATACATAAAGCTCTGTTTGCTCCTCCACTCATTGGTCGCTGATGCACACAGAGGTAACTAGGAGCAACACACTATATGTCCAGGGGGTGATCTCCTGAATATAGATGCATAACAGCGTAGGTAGGTTTAGAGCAGGACCTGCCTGACTTAGACAATCTTGGCGTGGGTAGGTGGGCACAGACGTATTCCTCAATCCATTCCTGCACAATTCTTGCAGTATGGCATGACATGTTGTCCTGCTAAAAGAGACTTCTGCAATAAGGGAATACATTTGCCATGAAGAGATATGCTTTGTAATAATGTTTAGGCATATGGTAATAAACACATAGATGTCAAGACACAATGTTTCCTAGTAAAATATTGCTTACAGCAGCATACTGCCCCACTCTGTGAGCTATATTCCCTTAATGTATCGCAGTGCCATCTTCTCTCTAAGTAAGTTATGTACATGCATCTGATAATCTACATTAAGTAAACGAAAATGTGGTTCATTATACCAGACCACTCTCTTTTATTGCTCCATGGGGATGTGCCCATTGCAGGCAATTTTGATACAAGCAAGCAAGATGAAATGTACAGTATTGCATTCGGACACCTTTCACATGTAAATATGACATTAAGTTTGCTGAAACCCCCATATATAGATAACAAGCACAATAATGCAGAAGATTACTGATTAAACTATATATATGGGGAAAAAGACACAAAAAAAGAGAGGGGCAACCATTTCAATTATTATATATCCATTACAAGTAAGCATTAAACATCCTCATCCTCATGTTTCAAGGGATATATATATATATATATATATATATATATAAAAGAAGAAAAAGTCCAGCGGGAGCACCAACCGGGTTGCGGGTGCAAAGTCCAGCAGAGGGCAATGGCTGTACCCAAGATTTGTAGAGACGAACAAAGTCGGACTGCACTCCAAAATGATGGTGAAATAAAGTGTTTTAATCACCCATAATATGGCAACTTGTGACGTTTCGGCTCACAAGAGCCTTCCTCAAGCTATATATATTTATTTGCTGGGAATAAATTTTGGGGTCGTCACCCTATCACCAATAACTGGAAGTGCTGCCTCTTCATTCGGTGAATATATATATATATATATATATATATATATATATATATATATTTATTTTGTAATTACACATTTATTTTGTGCCATACATTTTTCACAATTACAAAAAAATATATAAAATATATAAATCTAATTTAATCTCTATTTCTTAAAAGGTTTGTGATGGGATTTGAACTCATAGGTTCTGCACCACAGCCCAGAACTTTAACCACTACACTATATAGCTGCATAGCCAGGTGCTAAAAAAATAACATGAGACTTCTACTGTATAGGACTAAGTACAGTACAGTAGTAGTCTCATATTTATTTATTTTTAAGGAACTGGCTATGCAGCTATTATAGCTGAGTGGCTAAGTGCCTTGTCTCTAATACAAAATGTTGTGAGTTCAAATCCTGGCAGACACTTTTCAGAAATACAGGCTAAATTAGATTAAAATACTGTACACTGGGGTGTCCGCAAGCACTGACTCCATATATGGACATAGCTATATATATGCAGTCAGAGCAGGGACTCCTAAGCCATGGACTCACGCTGAGGGATTCACTTACTGTACAGCGATCTTCTGCATCGAAATAGAGGCTAAATTCATTTTAAATACACTCGAGCATCACATTTGAGCACACGTGGTGTATGGCCAAACTCCGTGATGTGCCAAGCATAGCATGTTCACTAAAGATGAGCGAATTTCATATTCGTTCACACTTCGTTTGGTGGTAAAAGGTGAATTGCGTTATGGATTCTGTTACCATGCACCATAACACAATTCAATGACGGAATTCCATCATAATAAAATTCCGTTATTCATTCCATCTTAATAGAAGTCTATGGGCTGCAAAACGGATCCGTCCTGTTTTCGTTATGCAGGGGAGTCCTCTCTGTTCTGTGTGTGGTCTGAATTCTTTCCTAGTTCAGTTTGCCAGTGTATTCCCTAATCATAGTTCTTGTCCGTTCTGCCTTGTCAAGTTTCTGCTCATGTACGGTATCTGCTTTTTCAAAATTTGTCAAAACATTGTCTGTAACAATAGGCTTATTATCAGCACCCCAAAATGATCAATTCTGCTCCAAACATTGAGCAATTGCACATTTTTTTGTACTTAAAATCCTTTAGAAATTTACTGTTTGTAATTTGAACTATCAGTGTATTATACCCATGTTACTGAATTTGTTGCTGCAAGATAACCAATAATTACAGCTAAAGAAATACTGCAATAATGCAATTTTTATACGTGTTATTAATGGTGTGGCACAGTACTGCAAAGTAACAGGTGGTTACAGCAAAAGCAATACCACAATAACCTAACTTTTATATCCATTAAGTTACTATTCTGGTCAAGAATGAAATATCAGGCAGCAATGATATCAGACAGACAGTATTTATTGTATTTAAGTTCCTTAGTTTTACATTGTTCAGGTTTTCTGCTCCCGTTTATTTCCTGTTACTATGCATTTTACACACTGAAGCATCAAGTGGCTGCTATCTTCATGACTCCATGAGTTCAAGACCTACAGTATGTGAGTCAACTGCCTCATAATTACCTCCCATGGCATAGATGTCAAGGGGCGGCTGCACACAATCAAATCCTTCCCATAGAATCAAAATGTAAAACTGTCAGTTCAAAATGATGACTCCTCAAGGGACATGAGAGACGGAAGCCTGAGGTAGGTCTCCATTGTGGTTTTATCCAAGCCCCATCAACACTGGTGCCCAGATAGTTTCATACAGGGGAGTTTGTGTACATTTGTTAGGCCTTACACTGAGGCCTCTTGCACACGACCGTATGGCTTTTACAGTATTTTGCTGTCCGCAAAAGACATATCCGCAAAAAATACGGATGACATCCATGTGCATTCCGTTTTTTGCGGAACGGAACAGCTGGCTCTTGATAGAACAATACTATCCTTGTCCGTTATGCGGACAATATTAGTAATATATGTTCTATCTTTGAACGGAACAGAAAAACAGAAATGCAGAAACGGAAGGCATACGGAGTACCTTCCGTTTTCTTTTGCTGATCCATTGAAATAAATGGTTCCGTATACGGTCCATATATGGAACACAAACAACAGAATATAAACGGAAAATAAAAACATTTGTGTGCAAGAGGCTTTAGCTACAGCCTAGTAGGGGACAGCATCGGTTCTCTGTAATGGCATCACTTAGGCCTCTTGCACACAACCGTATGGATTTTTCAGTATTTTGCAGTCTGCAAAAAACGGATCAGCAAAAAATAAGGATAGTACTGTTCCATCAGGGGTCAGCTGTTCCATTCTGCAATAGTACTATCCTTGTCCTTTATGAGGACAAGAATAGGACATGTTCTATCTTTGAATGGAATGGCAAAACAGAAGTACAGAAACGGTAGTCATACGAAGTACCTTCTGTTTTTCTGGTGGATCCATTGAAATGAATGGTTCCGTATATGGTCTGTATACGGAACACGAAAAATGGCACGTAAACAAAGAGGTGAATTAAACTTTAGGCATATGTTTTGGTCCATGACTTTGGCCAAAAGATTTATTTTTAATTTTTGCCTTTAATTTATTTTTAAAAACATTTTATTTTTACTGTAAAAAACTAAAATTTCTGACAAATAGTGTATAATTCAGGCAACCTACTGCAAAAATTGCATTGTTATACTAGTTAGGTCTTAGGCATCATGCACACGGCCGCAAAAGATACAGGACAGCACTCCGTGTGCTGTCTGCATCCGTGGCTCCGTTCCGTGGCCCCGCAAAAAAAATAGAACATGTCCTATTCTTGTCCGTTTTGCGGACAAGAATAGGCATTTCTACAATGGGCAGCCCGTTCCGTTCTGCAAATTGCTGAAGGCACATGGACGGCTTCCGTTTTTTGCGGATCCACAGTTTGCGGACCGCAAAAAATGGAACAGTCGTGTGCATGAGTCCTAAGGCTTTAGTGAATGCATTAATGCAACAGACTGTGTAGTTAAAAAACATTTTACTGAAAAAATTACGTAGGCCTCTTTCACACAACCGTATGGCTTTTTTTTATAAATTCTTTATTTTTCATTTTTCTTTGTATAATCACGTATCAAAGAAGCATAAGGATGTTACATAAATGAGAACAAAAGATAACAATACATTGAAATGTCAGCATTCAAATTCAGATGGTACCAGTCTTTGCTAAATAGGTGCATATTAGGATCGTCTACAGCGCTCTCTAAACTGGTCTCTTATATTTTGCAGTACCATGAAAACACATAATAGAGGAAGAAAGAAAGTAAGAGAAACATAAATGAAGGATAGAGGCAGAGAAGAGAAGTGGGTAGAGGGGGTAGAGGGGAAGGAGAGATGAAACTAGGTAGCTATGTCACAACTATAAGTGACATTTCTACTATTTGGCTAGGGTCCATCTACGTCAGGGATCTCCAAGGGCTCCATACCTTAGTGAATTGGTCATGCGTCCTATCAATCCAGCTGGTCATTTCTTCAAGTTGCGAAGTTGCGATATTCGCGAAAAAAATTTGCTTTTCGAATATTCGCGCTCAACACTAGCTATGATATACAAAATCAGATTCTTTTTTGAAGGAGAGTACTGGGGTGTGTGTAGCGCAAGTGCCACCATCTCTAGAGTTAGCTTAAAATCTGGAATTGTTAGTTTTTGAATCAACGCTTCAATCTCCTTCCAGTAGGACTTAATCTGAGAACAGTGCCACCAGATATGTGATAAGGAGCCCACGTCAGTTCCGCATCTCCAGCATTCCTTTGTAAGTGTTAATCCTCTCTTGTAGAGAAAATCTGGGGTTTTATACCACCTCGTCAGGAGTTTATAGTGATTCTCCTGTAGACGAATGCAGCGAGAGAAGCCATGGGAGCTTCTCAATATTTGCTTCATTTCAGCGTCTGTTATAGTCCTATCTAATTTTTTACCCCACTCTCTAATGTAAATTGGCTTCAGAGATTCACCGGGTAGAGTTTCGATACTTTTTTAGCACCGATGAGTGGTGATTGTATTAATTTCTCAAAATCAGTCAAGGGCCTCTGGAGAGGGTACCGTACCTTCAACTCCCCACACAGCTCTAATATGTGGTTTTACAAGGGAGAACGCTGGAGCTTCTGTGATTGAGCTTGGAAGCGCCTCTACCGTAGAATGTAGGACTCCATATTAGGGGTGATTTCCCCAAGTTTTACATAAGTTAGGGAATTCCATACATGTGGTTTGGTACAAGTGTCACAGCTTAGGAGGTCTGGTAATAGGCTCAACGGCAATAGGGGGGATGGGTCAGGTGCCAATGTCTTCCGCATTTCCCTCCAGACCTCTCCTAAGCCAGGCATCAATGGGTCTGTAGTCAGGTCTCTCTGGATATATCTGTCGGGTAGCCACAGGTGTTTCTGAAAGTGTCTTCCCAAACTGTGGTGGCAAATGGCCTGAACATTCGGGCGTCTGTTTGGGTTCACCATCTCCAGCCACCTGCTAAGTTGTATTGTTCTGTAATATCTAGCTACGTCTGGCAGGCCTAATCCTCCCTTCTCTTTGCTCCTTGTTAAGGTTTCATGGGATATCCTGGGTTTCCTACCATTCCATAAGTATTTAGAGAACATACTCTTCACACTCTTGAAAAAAGATTTAGGGAGCCATATCAGGACTAGCTGCATGACATACAGAACTTTTGGCATTACATAGGCCTTCAAGATATTCTTGCGTCCCATCCAGAACAGATAGGGGAGATTGTATGTTTGTAATATACGTTGTAGGTCTCCTAAGAGGGGTGTGTAATTGTGCTGGTACAGGTCATTAGTATCGCTAGGGATTAATATTCCTAGGTATTTAATAGGTCCTTTGGCCCAATGAAATGGGAATCGGGCTCGTAAGGGAGCAATCTTGAATTCTGGTAGAGAAATGTTCAGTATCTGACCGTATGGCTTTTTTAGTGTTTTGCGGTCTGTTTTTCATGGATCCATTGTTCCGTTTTTTGTTTCCGTTGTGTTTCTGTTCCGTTTTTCCGTTCCTTTTTTCCGTATGGCATATACAGTATACAGTAATTACATAGAAATAATTTGGCTGGGCATAACATTTTCAATAGATGGTTCTGCAAAAACGGAATAGATATGGAATACAAACAGATGCATTTCCGTATGTGTTCCGTTTTTTTTTTCAGATTAATTGACTTGAATGGAGCCACGGAACGTGATTTGCGGGCAATAATAGGACATGTTCTATCTTTCAACGGAACGGAAAAACGGAAACGGAATGCATACGGAGTACATTCAATTTTTTTTGGGCGGAACCATTGAAATCCCATGTTAGTGAACTCAGCACAGCATCATACCGTGAATATTGCAAATATTGCATTATTATACTTGAATGCATTGCTTACTTGAATGCATTGCTGCAACAGACCACATAGTTCAAAGATATTTTACTGCAAAAAAAACAACATTATTACCAAACTAAATTGGCTATATCAGTGTGCAGTGTGTTTGTAGAAAGTGAGGGGCATTTAATCGCACCTTTGTCTTTAAATTACAGAAAAAACTATTTTGCTAGTACCATTTAATAATCTGTGTACCAAATCCATGACTTTTCACTTGCAGAGCTCATAATAAGAAGTCTGGAAAATGGAAACTGTAAAATCAAAGACCATTGCCTCAATAGTCAAAATGTGTGCAGCAGCACCATTCATCCAGCCAGTAGTGGTAGTAATTAAAGATGAGGAAATTTTTTAAAACTTTGATTTGCCAGTTTCGCCAAATTTTTTGGAAAAAATTTGGTTTGATTCGAATTTATTTGTGGCAAATTTGGTTAAAAAAAAAAGCTATTTCCTGGCTGCAGAGAGCTTTTATAGTGGTGTAGAACACTGTGCCTTGCAATACCACGCATAAGGAGTCTGCTTTAGTAGTGAAAAAATACTGTGAGTTTGTATGATATGCAGATAACAGGGGTCGCTCTTAGGATCACTGCACACTTCACTTATTTGTCATGGGGCCAAAACTAACCAAATAACTCAAGTATGACCTCAGCCTTACAGGTCGATGTTAGCACCAGAAAGAAGCACACTCCTTTTACACCGTCTCCAGCTCATTCCACATAGATGTCTACAGAACCTGTTCTATTAAATGCTTATACAAGTAGAGCGCCCCCGACAGAGTGGAGAGGGTGTCAGCAGTAAGTTAGTGTTGACGTCACTGATTATTTTTTCCCTTAGTCTGATCCGTCAGAACAATAACCCACAAAAAACTGATTCCTAAATATAATAAACAGGCACTCTTCACTTGGTCAACAAGCAAAGAGCAATATAGGTAAAATAAGATTATTTCATATAAAGATCAACCATAGAAGGATTCATTTAGAAAGTATTCAATTAAAAAGACATACATAAAAATAATACATTAAAAGTACATTTACTGGATCTACCCTTTCATTGGGGAAAGGAACCCCCGTGACTGTAGTACCAGGTCAGTGGAAGTAAGAACTCAAGTAAAACACTAAGTAGCAAGCATATATGGTTTTAAATAATAATAAATATATAGATGTATAAAGTGCAGGATAGGTGGACGTTCAGCAATTGTAACTACCGTATATTGCTATTTGTTAGCAGTTCATTGGTGGAGTATTTCTCCAGCAGGCAGGAAAATTATATATTTAGTCGCTGTATATCAGCTGTGATGTGGTGACTGTCTTTGTTTTGCTGATAAAATCATCACCACTCTATTGCCACTAAGATGGTGGACTTTTAATGTTTATAAAGCAAATTCAGATGGAATCTTCAAAACTGTTGAAGTATTACTTCACAGTAAGTATTATTAATAGCCAGTCTCTTATAACGATAGCATTGGCAGAATTATCTACATTTGTGTTAGTACATCAGTCGGGTGTTGTACCTCATGTGGCGTCACACACGTTAAAAAGGTCTGCACCCAGACTGTGGTTACCTTCTCCGATTATCTCGTCGACCGCGACCGCTAGAGTGCCTTTCAGGACTCCTTGTTTGGCGTTCGAGTCTTCTCCTTCAGCGTCCCACGTGGGTATGACATCACCATGTTTGGCGTACCACGTGTTTCAGGTCGGTCCGCGTTCCCTATGCAGCAATCTTCACTGAGAAGGGTAGAAGGTTAATATTGGAAGCACTTTAAAAAAAATGGTTGGTACATTGTTGTCCATCAAATGATATGGATGCGGGTTTACTGTGCTTTCACCAGACACGTTTTGGAGGTCAAGACTGCCGCCTTCATCAGTGGTTACCCGCTACCTGCCTGTCAGGTGGTTTTTATATCCTGTCTGTGGTCATTATCAAAGAGCTGGACTGGATTTCAAGATGTGGATGTAACTAGTCATAGGATGTTATTCTTTTTTCTTTCCTTCTTTTTCTTGATTTATTGTTGTGGGCAACAATCTTTATGGTTCAATATTGCAGTATTTGAGTAAAAATACATAGTTACATTACCAGTGCGGTAACGCTGCGTTTTTTCCCCACTAGTGTGTTTTTTATGTATAATCTGCACACTATAACACTGTATTCCATGCGAAAGTTTCTTTAGGGAACTTTTCTATGGGGGGAAATGGTACTAAACGTTAGCGGACAGTATGAGATTTTACCTATAATGCTCTCTGCTTGTTGACCAGGTGAAGAGATTTAACACTCTATACCCAGCCTCCTCTGATTGGGTGAATCAGCGTAACCTAGAGCACCTGTACATTGTATTGGTCAGGTGAGCCACCAGTAATCTACTTTCTTGCTAAAAAACGGATTCTGTCTGTGGAGCATCCGCCTTCACTCAGTCCGCATTTGGTCAGTAATAGGGGTGAGCGAACTCGAACTGTATAGTTCGGGTTCGTACCGAATTTTGGGGTGTCCGTGACACGGACCCGAACCCGGACATTTTCGTAAAAGTCCGGGTTCGGGTTCGGTGTTCGTCGCTTTCTTGGCGCTTTTGTGACGCTTTCTTGGCGCTTTTTGAAAGGCTGCAAAGCAGCCAATCAACAAGCGTCATACTACTTGCCCCAAGAGGCCGTCACAGCCATGCCTACTATTGGCATGGCTGTGATTGGCCAGAGCACCATGTGACCCAGCCTCTATTTAAGCTGGAGTCACATAGCGGCGCCCGTCACTCTGCTCTGATTAGCGTAGGGAGAGGTTGCGGATGCGACAGTAGGGCGAGATTAGGCAGATTAACTCCTCCAAAGGACTTCACTTGATTAATCGATCGATCTGCAGCTGTGCATCATTGAGCTGCTGAAATTCAAATGCTCACTCACTGTTTTTAGGCTGCCCAGACCGTTTGTCAGTCACTTTTTTCTGGGGTGATCGGCGGCCATTTTGTGTCTTGTGCGGTGCTGCGACCAAGTGCATCCAAGCTGCGACCAAGTGCATTTAACCCTCAATGGTGTGGTTGTTTTTTGGCTAAAGCCTACATCAGGGTGAAGCTGTCACACCAAGTGCATTTAACCAGCAATAGTCTGTTTATTTTTTGGCCATATACTACATCAGGGGCAAGCTGCGCCCGTCACCAAGTGCATTTAACCCTCAGTAGTGTGGTTCGTCAAGCTGTGACACCAAGTGCATTTAACCAGCAATAGTCTGTTCATTTTTTGGCCATATACTACATCAGGGGCAAGCTGCGCCCGTCACCAAGTGCATTTAACCCTCAGTAGTGTGGTTGGTCAAGCTATCACACCAAGTGCATTTAACCAGCAATAGTCTGTTCATTTTTTGGCCATATACTAAATCAGGGGCAAGCTGCGCCCGTCACCAAGTGCATTTAACCAGCAATAGTCTGTTCATTTTTTGGCCATATACTACATCAGGGGCAAGCTGCGCCCGTCACCAAGTGCATTCAACCCTCAGTAGTGTGGTTGGTCAAGCTATCACACCAAGTGCATTTAACCAGCAATAGTCTGTTCATTTTTTGGCCATATACTAAATCAGGGGCAAGCTGCGCCCGTCACCAAGTGCATTTAACCAGCAATAGTCTGTTCATTTTTTGGCCATATACTACATCAGGGGCAAGCTGCGCCCGTCACCAAGTGCATTTAACCCTCAGTAGTGTGGTTCGTCAAGCTGTGACACCAAGTGCATTTAACCAGCAATAGTCTGTTCATTTTTTGGCCATATACTACATCAGGGGCAAGCTGCGCCCGTCACCAAGTGCATTTAACCAGCAATAGTCTGTTCATTTTTTGGCCATATACTACATCAGGGGCAAGCTGCGCCCGTCACCAAGTGCATTTAACCCTCAGTAGTGTGGTTGGTCAAGCTTTCACACCAAGTGCATTTAACCAGCAATAGTCTGTTCATTTTTTGGCCATATACTAAATCAGGGGCAAGCTGCGCCCGTCACCAAGTGCATTTAACCAGCAATAGTCTGTTCATTTTTTGGCCATATACTACATCAGGGGCAAGCTGCGCCCGTCACCAAGTGCATTTAACCCTCAGTAGTGTGGTTGGTCAAGCTATCACACCAAGTGCATTTAACCAGCAATAGTCTGTTCATTTTTTGGCCATATACTAAATCAGGGGCAAGCTGCGCCCGTCACCAAGTGCATTTAACCAGCAATAGTCTGTTCATTTTTTGGCCATATACTACATCAGGGGCAAGCTGCGCCCGTCACCAAGTGCATTTAACCCTCAGTAGTGTGGTTCGTCAAGCTGTGACACCAAGTGCATTTAACCAGCAATAGTCTGTTCATTTTTTGGCCATATACTACATCAGGGGCAAGCTGCGCCCGTCACCAAGTGCATTTAACCAGCAATAGTGTGGTTATTTTTTGGCCATATCGCAGTCTAATTCTGTCACTAAATCCATACCGGTCACCCAGCGCCTAAATACTAGGCCTCAAATTTATATCCCTCTAAATCTCTCGTTACCCACCGCTGTACTGTTGTTGCTGGGCAAGATATTTAGTGTCCGTCAAAGCACATTTTTTGTTCTGGGTTGAAATACAATTCCCAATTTAGCAATTTCATAATTTAGTGGTTTCTGCTATATCAGAGCTATTTGAAATCTATCCCTACAAGGGTATATAATATTCAAGGTGCACATTGGGTCATTCAGAATAACTTCACACACACGCTTCTGTGCATTTCCAAGTCTAATTCTGTCACTAAATCCATACCGGTCACCCAGCGCCTAAATACTAGGCCTCAAATTTATATCCCGCTAAATCTCTCGTTACCGCTGTCCTGTTGTGGCTGGGAAAGTTATTTAGTGTCCGTCAAAGCACATTTTTTGTTCTGGGTTGAAATACAATTCCCAATTTAGCAATTTCATAATTTAGTGGTTTCTGCTATATCAGAGCTATTTGAAATCTATCCCTAAAAGGGTATATAATATTCAAGGTGCACATAGGGTCATTCAGAATAACTTCACACACACGCTACTGTGCATTTCCAAGTCTAATTCTGTCACTAAATCCATACCGGTCACCCAGCGCCTAAATACTAGGCCTCAAATTTGTATCCCGCTAAATCTCTCGTTACCGCTGTCCTGTTGTGGCTGGGAAAGTTATTTAGTGTCCGTCAAAGCACATTTTTTGTTCTGGGTTGAAATACAATTCCCAATTTAGCAATTTCATAATTTAGTGGTTTCTGCTATATCAGAGCTATTTGAAATCTATCCCTAAAAGGGTATATAATATTCAAGGTGCACATAGGGTCATTCAGAATAACTTCACACACACGCTACTGTGCATTTCCAAGTCTAATTCTGTCACTAAATCCATACCGGTCACCCAGCGCCTAAATACTAGGCCTCAAATTTATATCCCGCTAAATCTCTCGTTACCGCTGTACTGTTGTGGCTGGGAAAGTTATTTAGTGTCCGTCAAAGCACATTTTTTGTTCTGGGTTGAAGTACAAATCCCAATTTAGCAATTTCATAATTTAGTGGTTCCTGCTATATCAGAGCTATTTGAAATCTATCCCTAAAAGGGTATATAATATTCAAGGTGCACATAGGGTCATTCAGAATAACTTCACACACACGCTACTGTGCATTTCCAAGTCTAATTCTGTCGCTAAATCCATACCGGTCACCCAGCGCCTAAATACTAGGCCTCAAATTTATATCCCGCTAAATCTCTCGTTACCGCTGTACTGTTGTGGCTGGGAAAGTTATTTAGTGTCCGTCAAAGCACATTTTTTGTTCTGGGTTGAAGTACAATTCCCAATTTAGCAATTTCATAATTTAGTGGTTCCTGCTATATCAGAGCTATTTGAAATCTATCCCTAAAAGGGTATATAATATTCAAGGTGCACATAGGGTCATTCAGAATAACTTCACACACCCGCTACTGTGCATTTCCAAGTCTAATTCTGTCACTAAACCCATACCTGTCACCCAGCGCCTAAATACTAGGCCTCAAATTTATATCCCGCTAAATCTCTCGTTACCGCTGTCCTGTTGTGGCTGGGAAAGTTATTTAGTGTCCGTCAAAGCACATTTTTTGTTCTGGGTTGAAATACAATTCCCAATTTAGCAATTTCATAATTTAGTGGTTTCTGCTATATCAGAGCTATTTGAAATCTATCCCTAAAAGGGTATATAATATTCAAGGTGCACATAGGGTCATTCAGAATAACTTCACACACCCGCTACTGTGCATTTCCAAGTCTAATTCTGTCAGTAAATCCATACCGGTCACCCAGCGCCTAAATACTAGGCCTCAAATTTATATCCCGCTGAATTTGAATACAATACATTGGGCCAAATAATATTTTTGTTGTTGTGGTGAACCATAACAATGAGGAAAACATCTAGTAAGGGACGCGGACGTGGACATGGTCGTGGTGGTGTTAGTGGACCCTCTGGTGCTGGGAGAGGACGTGGCCGTTCTGCCACATCCACACGTCCTAGTGTACCAACTACCTCAGGTCCCAGTAGCCGCCAGAATTTACAGCGATATATGGTGGGGCCCAATGCCGTTCTAAGGATGGTAAGGCCTGAGCAAGTACAGGCATTAGTCAATTGGGTGGCCGACAGTGGATCCAGCACGTTCACATTATCTCCCACCCAGTCTTCTGCAGAAAGCGCACAGATGGCGCCTGAAAACCAACCCCATCAGTCTGTCACATCACCCCCATGCATACCAGGGAAACTGTCTCAGCCTCAAGTTATGCAGCAGTCTCTTATGCTGTTTGAAGACTCCGCTGGCAGGGTTTCCCAAGGGCATCCACCTAGCCCTTCCCCAGTGGTGAAAGATATAGAATGCACTGACGCACAACCACTTATGTTTCCTGATGATGAGGACATGGGAATACCACCTCAGCATGTCTCTGATGATGACGAAACACAGGTGCCAACTGCTGCGTCTTTCTGCAGTGTGCAGACTGAACAGGAGGTCAGGGATCAAGACTGGGTGGAAGACGATGCAGGGGATGATGAGGTCCTAGACCCCACATGGAATGAAGGTCGTGCCACTGACTTTCACAGTTCGGAGGAAGAGGCAGTGGTGAGACCGAGCCAACAGCGTAGCAAAAGAGGGAGCAGTGGGCAAAAGCAGAACACCCGCCGCCAAGAGACTCCGCCTGCTACTGACCGCCGCCATCTGGGACCGAGCACCCCAAAGGCAGCTTCAAGGAGTTCCCTGGCATGGCACTTCTTCAAACAATGTGCTGACGACAAGACCCGAGTGGTTTGCACGCTGTGCCATCAGAGCCTTAAGCGAGGTATTAACGTTCTGAACCTGAGCACAACCTGCATGACCAGGCACCTGCATGCAAAGCATGAACTGCAGTGGAGTAAACACCTTAAAACCAAGGAAGTCACTCAGGCTCCCCCTGCTACCTCTTCTGCTGCTGCCGCCTCGGCCTCTTCTGCTGCTGCCGCCTCGGCCTCTTCCTCCGCCTCTGGAGGAACGTTGACACCTGCCGCCCAGCAAACAGGGGATGTACCACCAACACCACCACCACCACCTCCGTCACCAAGCGTCTCAACCATGTCACACGGCAGCGTTCAGCTCTCCATCTCACAAACATTTGAGAGAAAGCGTAAATTCCCACCTAGCCACCCTCGATCCCTGGCCCTGAATGCCAGCATTTCTAAACTACTGGCCTATGAAATGCTGTCATTTAGGCTGGTGGACACAGACAGCTTCAAACAGCTCATGTCACTTGCTGTCCCACAGTATGTTGTTCCCAGCCGCCACTACTTCTCCAAGAGAGCCGTGCCTTCCCTGCACAACCAAGTATCCGATAAAATCAAGTGTGCACTGCGCAACGCCATCTGTGGCAAGGTCCACCTAACCACAGATACGTGGACCAGTAAGCACGGCCAGGGACGCTATATCTCCCTAACTGCACACTGGGTAAATGTAGTGGCAGTTGGGCCCCAGGCGGAGAGCTGTTTGGCGCACGTCCTTCCGCCGCCAAGGATCGCAGGGCAACATTCTTTGCCTCCTGTTGCCACCTCCTCCTTCTCGGCTTCCTCCTCCTCTTCTTCCACCTGCTCATCCAGTCAGCCACACACCTTCACCACCAACTTCAGCACAGCCCGGGGTAAACGTCAGCAGGCCATTCTGAAACTCATATGTTTGGGGGACAGGCCCCACACCGCACAGGAGTTGTGGCGGGGTATTGAACAACAGACCGACGAGTGGTTGCTGCCGGTGAGCCTCAAGCCCGGCCTGGTGGTGTGTGATAATGGGCGAAATCTCGTTGCAGCTCTGGGACTAGCCAATTTGACGCACATCCCTTGCTTGGCGCATGTGCTGAATTTGGTGGTGCAGAAGTTCATTCACAACTACCCCGACATGTCAGAGCTGCTGCATAAAGTGCGGGCCGTCTGTTCGCGCTTCCGGCGTTCACATCCTGCCGCTGCTCGCCTGTCTGCGCTACAGCGTAACTTCGGCCTTCCCGCTCACCGCCTCATATGCGACGTGCCCACCAGGTGGAACTCCACCTTGCACATGCTGGACAGACTGTGCGAGCAGCAGCAGGCCATAGTGGAGTTTCAGCTGCAGCACACACGGGTCAGTCGCACTACAGAACAGCACCACTTCACCACCAATGACTGGGCCTCCATGCGAGACCTGTGTGCCCTGTTGCGCTGTTTCGAGTACTCCACCAACATGGCCAGTGGCGATGACACCGTTATCAGCGTTACAATACCACTTCTATGTCTCCTTGAGAAAACACTTAGGGCGATGATGGAAGAGGAGGTGGCCCAGGAGGAGGAGGAGGAGGAGGAGGAAGAGGGGTCATTTTTAGCACTTTCAGGCCAGTCTCTTCGAAGTGACTCAGAGGGAGGTTTTTGGCAACAGCAGAGGCCAGGTACAAATGTGGCCAGCCAGGGCCCACTACTGGAGGACGAGGAGGACGAGGATGAGGAGGAGGTGGAGGAGGATGAGGATGAAGCATGGTCACAGCGGGGTGGCACCCAACGCAGCTCGGGTCCATCACTGGTGCGTGGCTGGGGGGAAAGGCAGGACGATGACGATACGCCTCCCACAGAGGACAGCTTGTCCTTACCCCTGGGCAGCCTGGCACACATGAGCGACTACATGCTGCAGTGCCTGCGCAACGACAGCAGAGTTGCCCACATTTTAACCTGTGCGGACTACTGGGTTGCCACCCTGCTGGATCCACGCTACAAAGACAATGTGCCCACCTTACTTCCTGCACTGGAGCGTGATAGGAAGATGCGCGAGTACAAGCGCACGTTGGTAGACGCGCTACTGAGAGCATTCCCAAATGTCACAGGGGAACAAGTGGAAGCCCAAGGCCAAGGCAGAGGAGGAGCAAGAGGTCGCCAAGGCAGCTGTGTCACGGCCAGCTCCTCTGAGGGCAGGGTTAGCATGGCAGAGATGTGGAAAAGTTTTGTCAACACGCCACAGCTAACTGCACCACCACCTGATACGCAACGTGTTAGCAGGAGGCAACATTTCACTAACATGGTGGAACAGTACGTGTGCACACCCCTCCACGTACTGACTGATGGTTCGGCCCCATTCAACTTCTGGGTCTCTAAATTGTCCACGTGGCCAGAGCTAGCCTTTTATGCCTTGGAGGTGCTGGCCTGCCCGGCAGCCAGCGTTTTGTCTGAACGTGTATTCAGCACGGCAGGGGGCGTCATTACAGACAAACGCAGCCGCCTGTCTACAGCCAATGTGGACAAGCTGACGTTCATAAAAATGAACCAGGCATGGATCCCACAGGACCTGTCCGTCCCTTGTCCAGATTAGACATTAACTACCTCCCCTTAATCATATATTATTGTACTCCAGGGCACTTCCTCATTCAATCCTATTTTTATTTTCATTTTACCATTATATTGCGAGGCTACCCAAAGTTGAATGAACCTCTCCTCTGTCTGGGTGCCAGGGCCTAAATATATGCCAATGGACTGTTGCAGTGGTGGCTGACGTGAAGCCTCATTCTCTGCTATGACATGCAGACTAATTCTCTGCTGACATGAAGCCAGATTGTCTGTTACGGGACCTCTCTCCTCTGCCTGGGTGCTGGGCCTAAATTTATGAAAATGGACTGTTGCAGTGGTGGGTGACGTGAAGCCTCATTCTCTGCTATGACATGCAGACTGATTCTCTGCTGACATGAAGCCAGATTGTCTGTTACGGGACCTCTCTCCTCTGCCTGGGTGCTGGGCCTAAATATATGCCAATGGACTGTTGCAGTGGTGGCTGACGTGAAGCCTGATTCTCTGCTATGACATGCAGACTGATTCTCTGCTGACATGAAGCCAGATCCTCTGTTACGGGACCTCTCTCCTCTGCCTGGGTGCTGGGCCTAAATTTATGAAAATGGACTGTTGCAGTGGTGGGTGACGTGAAGCCTGATTCTCTGCTATGATATGAAGACTGATTCTCTGCTGACATGAAGCCAGATTCTCTGTTACGGGACCTCTCTCCTCTGCCTGGGTGCCGGGGCCTAAATATCTGAGAATGGACTGTTCCAGTGGTGGGTGACGGGAAGCCAGATTCTCTGCTATGGGACCTCTCTCCAATTGATTTTGGTTAATTTTTATTTATTTAATTTTTATTTTAATTCATTTCCCTATCCACATTTGTTTGCAGGGGATTTACCTACATGTTGCTGCCTTTTGCAGCCCTCTAGCCCTTTCCTGGGCTGTTTTACAGCCGTTTTAGTGCCGAAAAGTTCGGGTCCCCATTGACTTCAATGGGGTTCGGGTTCGGGACGAAGTTCGGATCGGGTTCGGATCCCGAACCCGAACATTTCCGGGAAGTTCGGCCGAACTTCTCGAACCCGAACATCCAGGTGTTCGCTCAACTCTAGTCAGTAATCCATCAGTATTGCTAATGCCAAAAAATACAGGAGTGAATCCAAAACAGAGATGACACGTGAATGGAATATTTGCAAGTCTTCTGTGTTTTGTACCCACTCCTACTTTTGGCTACCAAATCACAAGTCAATTCCGATGGGACCATACAGGCCTTACAGCTGCTACACAGACAGGATCTGTTGTGCATGTCATTTTACCTTCCTTCTGACAGATCAGAGGAAGGGTCAAATAAATAATTATGTCAGCCAAGACAAAAAGGCTTAATAGTGGCTCAGTCATAAAGTAGGAAGGTGAGAACAGCATGAAAAGTCCAAAGAGTGACCCTATGACATAGTGGTGAGGTGAAATCAGCATGAGGAGACCACAGAGTGGCAAAATGACAGAGTGTGGAGGAGGCACCAGCATCAGAAAGGCCACAAAGTGGCAAGGTTACATAGTGTGGAGGTGTCAACTAGCATGAGGAGACCACAGAGTGGCAAGGTGACATAATGGTGAGGTGGAAGCAACATGAGGAGACCATAGAGTGGCATGGTGACATGGTTTTGAGGTGGCAGCAGAATGAGGAAGCCACAGAGTGGCAAGGTGACGTAACGTGAAAGTGGCAGCAGCATGAGGAGACCACATAGTGGCAAGGTGACATAGTTTGGAGGTGGTAACAGCATCAGGAGGCAACTGAGTGGCAAGAAGACATAGTTTGGAGGTGGGTGGCAATATCAGTCCCCTCTGAAGATGGTGGGTGAAAGAAGGAGCACTTGGCATCAGATGTGTGGCATCAGGCGGTGGCAGTATCAGAATAGTAGCTGAGGCAGATAGCCAGAAGAAACCTGTCTCTTTCGTCAAAGTGTTGGTGTAGCACAATGGATGATCTAGTCTGATGCATCAGGAATTGCAGGGTGGAAATATTGGCTTATCCACACCTGATTCATCCTGGCAAAGTTCAATTTCTCCACATTTTGGGTGGATAGGCAAGATCTTCTTGGGATAACTATGGACCCACCGCACTAAACACCCGCTCTGATACCACACTACTGGCCGGGCAGGACAGATTTTCTAGGGCAAATTCGGCCAGTTGCGGCCACAAATCCAGTTTGGCTGCCCAGTAGTCTAGCGAATCTTCAAAGTTGGCTGGCAGGGTTCACTCCAAGTATGCCACTATCTGCTGGATCAGAGTCTGCTCCAGATATAGATGCTGCTGGTGAGTAGTTTCTTCACTATGCGGTGAAGAAAGCTGCTCATCAGCGACTCAGCGACTGTAGACACAGGCTGCTGCTGATGGATCTGGTAAAGCTCCTGCCACCGCACCCCTCCCCAGCAGCCATGGCAGTTTAACATGAGCGCAGAGGGCCCCCCGGTGAGACCTTCTTGAGGATGGATGATGGTGCAGATAGGTATAGGCCAACTGACTACATAGGATGTCTCTATAGTAGTTCAGTTTGTCCTCCCTCTCAGCGGGTGTAAAAAAAGGTTCCCATTTTGGACTGATAGCGAGGGTCCAACAATGTGGATAGCCAGAAGTCATCCCTCTGCCGAATGGTGAGTCATGGCTGTCACTACCCAAGCAGGTGAGCATGCAGAGGGCCATTTGCGCAATTGACTTGGAGGGACTCCTTGCCTCCATCCCCACTGCATACTGCCACAATGTGTCTGGGTCCTCTGACCCCTTTTCCTCATTGCTCTGTAGCTCCTGTAGCTGCTTCAGCTCCTCTTCTCCTATCATTGGTGTAGAAAAAACACCCATTTCGCTACACATTGCTTGTGCTCCATTTTCCTCCTCCTCCTCCTCCTCCAGTTCAGCCTCCACAGGGCTCATGTAGCCATGAGATGTAGGTGCCACATCCCTAGTCTCCTGAGCAGCCAGATTTACCAACATCTGTTTCAGTACATGAAGCAGTGGAATGATGTTCATAGCGTAGTCCTGGTGACTGACAAATAGCATGGCCTCCTCAAAGGGCCTGAGAAAAAGGCAGGTGTCACGCACGCACGAGTATATTTTTATTTTGCCACTGATACATGGCAAACTGGGCTTTAGAGCATATCACTACACCACACAAGAGCAATTAGGCCCTAATTTATTGAAACTTTTACACAACGCAAAAGGCTTTTCAACGGGTAAGTGCAATATTGAACGGCAAATATATTTTTTATTTAGCCAGTAATACACAGCAAACTGGGCTTTAGAATATTTCACTGCACCACAGAATGGCAATAAGGCCCTATTTTTTTTCAATATTTACACAACACAAAATGCTTTTCAACAGATAAGTTCAATGCTGGACAGCGAATATATTTTTATTTTGCCACTAATACATGGCAAACTGGGCTTTAGAATTTATCACTGCACCGCACAAGGGCAATTAGGCCCTAATTTATTTCAACTTTTACACAACACAAAAGGCTTTTCAACAGATAAGTACAACGATGAACGGCAAATGCATTTTTATTTCGCCAGTAATACACGGCAAACTGGGCTTTAGAATATTTCACTGCACTGCTGAACGGCAATTAGGCCCTAATTTTTTTTAACTTTTGCACAAAAGGCTTTTCAACAGATAAGTGCAATGATGAACAGCGAATATATTTTTATTTTGCCACTAATGCACGGTAAACTGGGCTTTAGAATATTGCACTGCATTGCAGAACGGCAATTAGGTCCTAATTTTTTTTAACTTTTACAGAACACAAAAGGCTTATCAACAGATAAGTGCACCGATGAACAGCGGCAAACTGGCCTTTAGAATAAATTACTGCACCGCAGACAGGCAATTGGGTCCTATTTTTTTTTTAACTTCTTTTACACAACACAAAAGGCTTTTCGACATATAAGTGCAATGCTGAACAGCGAATATATTATTTTTTGCCAGTAATACATGGCAAACTGGGCTTTAGGATATTTCGCTGCACTGCAGAATGCCAATTAGGCTCTAGTTCTTTTCAACGTTTACACAAAAGGCTTTTCAAAAGATAAGTGCAACGCTGAAAGGTGAATATATATTTTTATTTCATCACTAATACGCGGAAAACTGGACTTTAGAATATATCACTTCACCACTAAGCGGCAAAGATATATTTTTTTCTTTTTCCACTAATACATGCAAAAAAGAGCTTTAAAATAGATAACTGCAGCGCTGAACTGCAAAGATATTTTTCCTTTTTCTACAAATACATGTGTAGTGTCCCACTAGGTAGGAGTGGGCACTACACAAGGATCAATTGGGTAGTGTGTTACTTCTGCTCATAAGGGACAGTGATATTGTATTGATCCTTGCATTTAATGTATTTCCTATGTGTTTTTGCATTGGTATATTTTCCCTGTTTATGTTTATCAGGCCTAGTTGGGGGTAATTAGACATTCCAGACACTAGAGGGAGATAGAGAGCCCCTAGTATAAATGTCCAGGCCCAGACAGGGAGGGGTTAGGTCATAGTCAGGAGTCTGTGGAGACAGAAGTGAGAAGGCACCAGCCCAGGATATGCTGAGGGCCTCCTCCTGACATGCAGCTGGACAGTCCTGGTTCCTAGCTGTACCAAGAGGCTAGAAGGAGTACAGCCTGCTTGGAGACCGAGTGTATTCCAGGGGACTAGAGGAGTTACCTCGTCAGCCTGAAGCTCCTGAGACTAAGGATAGCTCAGTTGAGATACCCCAGTAGTAGGACAGCACCTCCTGGGAGAAACCTGCAGCCACCTTTCCCATCCAGCAGTGAGACAGCTAGGAAAAGAAGGTATTGTAACCTTAAGCAAGTGCCAATACTGGAGGAAGGAATTTATACCAAGGATTTAAGCCAGCAATTAGGCATCCGGGCCTTGTGATCCAGCCAGCTAGAATAGCTGTGAGGATAGAGCAGCATTGCACTGCAAAGCATTAACTATATACCCTCCAAGTATCTTGCAAGATAGAAACCTGCTGTGTCATAAACCTGCTGTGCATTTGGAACTGTAAAGGACTGCATTATCATCTACTGTAACTACTTGTACAAAGTTGGACTGTTTCATCAAGTAAAGCAACGTTTGGTTCACCAACTGTGTACTCATTTAATCCTCCTGCAAACCGGTGTGCCACCATTACAGGCACTGGCGTCACGATATTTAAAGGGACCTTGCCTCAGGCACTCTAAACACCTGCAACAACCAGGGCACCTCACCCAACATCAGGCCAGGCCTCTTGTAAATATTTTTTTAAGCACAATGAAGTTTTTTCTATCACTGTCCCTAGTGCCTGCAGACGTCTCTCGCTGTACTAAGTACACTGGTAAATGGCAGAACCTAAGATGGCTGCCGCTATTTATAGGGATGTGACATTACAGGACTTGCTGGCTGCTGATTGGCTGCATGCATGGCATTATGGGTGATCTCACCTTCCCAGAGTTCCTTTCTCAATGTCCTCATAAGTGCAGCAGCCATTTTAGGAAAAAAATGTATTCGTTATTACGAAGTGCAAGGAAATTTGCATTCGGTGCAAATCAATTTTTTCCTGAAATTCGAAACGAATTCCACTTTGTCAGCTTTAATTCTCTCATCTCTAGTATTGATAATAGCAGTAGTGGTGGCATTTGTAACCATGGTGGTGGCAGTAGGGGACAAATAGAGAGCAGGTAACTGGGAGGAGGGTCAATGAGGACAAAATATATATCACAGTATGATAAAAGTGGCAGGAAAGGTGAGGACTATGAAGATGATTGTGTGTTGGATTGGACACGGGAGCTGGATAGGGGTGTTGAGGAGTAGGTGACATCAGAGGAAGAGGGCGTTAGCAGCGTAGGCAACTGATACCGTGGTCGCAAGCTCAGAACATGCCAGAAGTAGGCCAAGCTTGGCTGCCTCTAGCTCTATGTGATCAACTCCTGTATGGTGTTTTCTTCTCCACAAGGCCAGCACAGAAAACCAAAAAAGTCATGTGCAATATCTACAAGATTAAATAAGCCATAGGTGTTGAAACACAAACATACGTACCAGGACACAATTGGAGCACATAAGATGGCATCACCAGATCCTGTGGGAAAACAAAACTGACCAGAATTCTAAATAAGAGTCTCTGTTCTCTTTCTACTAATCTTGTTTGTGACAGCTAGCCTACATTCTGTGTCCTTGTAATCATTATCAGGAGCTGCCACTGGAGGAGAAGAAAGAGGAATCTCTTGTGCAGGAGGACAAGGCTGCTGATGCTGATGATGACTATGACATTGGCCATGATGACCAATCATTTCAGTGGGGGGGAGGAGCCAAAAAGAACTGTTTCCTCCAATGCACTGGGGAGAAAGGCAAGATGTATGCTTGCTTGCTTATGTATAAACAGGTGTATAGTTCACAAGAAGCAGTTTGATGAGAACTGAATAGTCATGCTTTAGATACTTGCTATCAAAGCAAAATAGCAGAATGTTTTCCTGTTCCCAAAAAGGAAGCCAAATTGCTTTATTAACAGGATACAACAACTGCCTAAACACTCAGTTTCCGTTCTACCTGGACTCTGGCCTTTCTCCGGCACATATCTTGTTCCCTAAACCCATGGATTTCTGGGTAGAAAGATTGAAAAAGTGACTGTAACTGGCCTAGTATGCTCTCTGTGTACTTTCTTGTCCAGCCCCCAGTTTCATCACAAGGAGGGTTTAGTGCATCAGGTGGCAAAAGACAAACTCGTCCCCTCCCCCAGTGTACAAAACATCACTTTTGTCAAAGATTCTATGGATCCGTGAGGATCTTCATACTCCTCTGACTGAGTCCGATTAATAGATCTGGGATTCACTAAAAGTTTTGGCTCACAATAACTAAGGGAAATTACTGACCAAATAACTGAAGTAATTGACCAAATAACAACATGCAACATTTGATAAATGTGGCATAAAGCACATAAACACAGACACAAGCAAAACTGACTTCAAATATTCCAACTAAGGATGAGCGGCTCTGTGGATGTTTGGGTTTGCCGGGTTCGGACAAACTTCAGGTCAAAGTTCAGGTTCAAGACATGAACTTGACACGAATTCAAACCTGAACCCCATTGAAGTCAAAGGGATCTGAACTTTGGTGCACTAAAATGGCTGTAAAATAGTCGTTGAACTAGGAGGCGGAGGTCAAAGTGGAGTGGGAGGTTGAGGAGGCAGCAGATGTGGCTTTGTAGGTGGAAGCAGCGGTGGAGGAGGATTAGATAGCAAACTTTATTTATTTTTTTATAAATTTGGGAAGACCCACAAAAAAAGGTAAATAGAAAAGAGAATGCAAAGAGAAAGTGTGCTGGACTATAACTATGGCTGGGTGCAGCCAGTATACTTGTCTATTGAGCACAAGGTACGGACAAGTCTTGAAGGATCCATGCCTGGTTCATTTTAATGAACGTGCTCTTGTCCACGTTGGCTGTGGACAGGCGGCTGCTCTTGTCTGTGATTACCCCCCTCCCTGCCGGGCTAAACACACATTTTGGCCAATACACTTGCTGCAGGGAAGGCCAGCCCCTCCAAGGCGTAAACAAGTTGCTGAAATGCTGCCTCCTGCTAAGACGTTCCATATCAGCTGACAAGCCTTTTCCACATTTTGGCCATACTAACCCTCTCTTCTGAGGTGCTGGTGGTGCCAAAGCTGGGTTAGTGACTTATTCCTCCTTCCCCACAGCCTTTGCCTTGTGCTTCCACTGAGCCCCCGCTGTCAGGTGGGAATGCCATCAGCAGCACCTCTAGCAGCATGCACTTGTACTCGTGCAACTTCCAATAACTCTCCAGTGAATGAATTAAGGACAGCAAGTTGTCCTTGCAGCAGGGATCCAGCAGGGTGGCCACCCAGTAATCAGCACTGGTTAGAATGTGGGCAACTCGGCGGTCATTGTGCAGGCACTGCAGCATGTAGTTACTCATGTGTGCCAGGCTGCCCAGAGGCAACAACAAGTGGTCCTCTGTGGGAGGTGTATTGTCTGTGTCCTCTGTATCCCCTCAGCCATGCTCCATTGATACACATAAGCTAGTTTGGGTGCCAGCCTGCTGTGAACACGGTTCCTCCTCATCATCATCCTCCTCATCCTGCAGAACTGTGCCCTGGCTGTACAGTTGTGTAAATGGCCTCTGTAGGTGCAGGAACCCACCCTCCGATCCACTTGTAAATAACTGGCCGGATAACCATGGAAATGATCCCTCTTCCTCTTCCTCCTGTGCCACATTTTCTTCCATCATCGACTGAAGTGTTTTTTCAAGGAGACACATAAGTGGGATAGTAACACTGAGGACTGAATCATGAGCACTGGCCATGTCGGTGGAGTACTTGAAACAGTGCAACATGGCATACACGTCCTGCATGGAGGCCCAATCGGTGGTGGTGCAGTGGTACTGTTCCACAGAGCGACTCACCCTTGTGTGCCGCAGCTCTCAAGCATGTGCAAAGTGGAGTTCCAACTTGTGGCTACGTAGCATATGAGGCAGTGGGCGGGAAGGCCGAAGTTACGCTGCAGCACAGAAAGGCGAGCAGCAGCAGGGTGGGAACATCAAAAACGTGCACAGGCGGACCACACTTTCTGCAGCAGCTCTGACATATGGGGGTCATTTTTCAGGAACCTTTGCACCATCAAATTCAGCACATGTGCCAGGCAATGGATGTGTGTCAAACGTGCTAGCCCCAGAGCTGCTACGAGATTTTGTCCATTATTGCACACCACCAGGCCAGGCTTGAGACTCAGCGGCACCAACCACCCATCGGTCTGTTGTTCCATGCCCGTCCACCGTTCCTTCTCGGTGGGGGTTTTGACCCAAACAGATGAGTTTCAAAACAGCCTGCTGTCGTTTCCACCTGGGTGTGCTGAAGTTTGTGGTAAATGTGTTATGCTGACCGGATGAGGAGGAAGCGGATTAGGAGGAGGAGGCAACAAGAAATGTCCTGCAATCCTCAGTGGCGATAGGACATGCGCCAAACTGCTATCCGCCTCAGGCCCAGTCCCACTGCATTTACACAGTGTGTGGTTAGGGAGATATAATGTCCCTGCCCGTGCTTACTGGTCCACGTATTGGTAGTTATGTGTAGCAATGGACGAACATCATCCGGGACGGTTCGCGAACGGTATCGAGCGAACAGGATCAAATATTCGCAAACCGAAAGTTCGCATTGGACCCTATTCACTTTAATGGCAGGTGAACCTGAAAAACATTCAGTTCATATTAGACATGCACAAATAGTCCCACAACATGGACAGTGACATACAAAAGGTTGATCAATGACAAAAATTCTGGGGACGTTTTTATGTTTCTTAAAGGGAAATTCTCTAAAATGTGCCCTGTCAGAGCCTAGAAATTTTTTATTTTAGGTAACGGGAGTACGGGCCTTAAAAATTAGGCATTCACCTGACATAAAATAAATTCTGATTATGTGGCTCGAGGTACATTATGCGGTTAATGGATAAAATTTTTACTGTAGGCCACTGGACTACAGGCCCCTAACATTAGGCATTCACCGGACAGAAAAGATCAATTGATTATGTGGCCGGAGGTATATTATTATGTATTCAATTTTACTGCAGGCCAGTACAATTCAGGTCAAATACATATGTTTAAAAGAACTAAAAATATAAAATTGGATTAAAAACATGGCTAACGAAATCCTCCCTCTTGAAAAAGAAAAACCCTAATGATAATAGTTGAAATTTGATAACATGTGGCCATCACTGGTGTTGAATTCCTCCGAGGCCGCAACAATTATTCATTTACCGTACAGAAAAGATCAAGTAAGTATGTGGCTGGCGGTAGATTACACGGTCATTGTATATCAATTTTACAGCAGACTAGTGGACTACAGGCCCCAAAAATTATGCATTCAGCGTACAGAAAAGAACAAGTAAGTATGTGGCTGGAGGTAGATTTATTGGTCATTGGACATCAATTTTACAGCAGGCCAGTGGACTACAGGCCCCAAAAATTATGCATTCAGCGTACAGAAAAGAACAAGTAAGTATGTGGCTGGAGGTAGATTACACAGTCATTGGATATCAATTTTACAGCAGGCCAGTGTATTACAGGCCCCAAAAATTATGCATTCACCATACAGAAAAGATCAGGTGATAATGTGGCTGAAGGTCTATTAGATGGCCAATGGATATCAATTTTACTGAAGGCCAGTACAAATACAGGTCAAATACATATGTTTAAAAGTACAAAAAATATAAAATTGGATTAAAAACATGGCTAACGAAATCCCCCCTCTTGAAAAAAAACCTAATTATAATACTTGAAATATGTGGTCGTCACAGGTGTTGAATTCCTCCGAGGCCGAAAACATTAGGCATTCAACGGACAGAAAAGGACTTTTATGCCGCTGTATTTACCTAAGACAGGGACCATTATTTGTTCTGGGTGATGGCGGATATTTGTGGGCTGTCATAAGGAAATTCAATTAAACGTGGTCAACTCGTCACATGTGTTCAATTCCTCCAAGATCCATGCCTTATTCATTTTTTGAAATGTGAGGTAGTCCAAACTGTCGTAAGCTAGGCAATTGCGCTTAGAGCGTCCACATCGGCCGTTAACCCGATGTAGTTGGACACCTGTCAGTCTAGGCGTTCCCTGAGGCTGAATACGGGTTGGTTGTCGATGGGTTGGCTGCAAGAATGATCCCATATCCGAAGTGACCAAGACATCTTCAAACCACCCTCTTTTGGCATGTGCTGTTGGATTGGTACCCGCACCTGTTTCTCTGTGAGCGGAAATTCCTCTGCCAGCGCCCACAAAAGCAGAATGCAGCATTTCTCGAAGCAAGGCCTGGAAGTGCTGCATTCTGACAGCCCTCTGTAATGCTGATAACATGTCTACCATTTTGTGTATGTACGGGGGGTCTAAGTACGTTGCCACCCAGTACTAGTCCTTGCCCCCATTTGCACTAAACTGGAAGCGGTGGCGTGGCCTGGCTCCTGCTCATCGTACAGGATAATGTCGTCCTCGGTCTCCTCCCCCCAGCCATGGACAACACCAGGGATCCCAGAAAAGTTTTAAGCATGCTCTTCTTGCTCCTCCTCCACCCCGGCACCATCCTCCTCTGATTCCTCTTCAGACTCCTGTTGACTTGTCTCAAATAGAGTAGCCCCCCCTGGGAATTCATCCAGCATTGCAACTTCCTCATTTTCATGCTCCTGCTACTCGACGGCTTGATCAATGACACAACGCAATGCACGCTCCAGAAAGAAGGTGTAAGGCACACTGTCACTGATGGCACGCTGGCTGTGACTGACCAGCTTGGTGATCTCATCAAATAGACACAGAAGTCTGCATGTGTCGCACATGAGCAGCCACTGGCGCAGTGAAAAAAAATAAAAATAGCTCCCCAGAACCTATCCTGCCACAGAGTTTGTACAAGTAGTCATTAACTGCACGTTTCTGCTATAGCAGCCTATCAAGCATATACAAGGTGGAGTTCCAGTGCTTCAGGCAGTCACAAATCAGATGTCTGACGGCCAGGTGGTGTTGCCGCTGAACGTCAGCATGGCGAGCCATGGCCGTGTAACATCTTCTAAAATAGCCAGATATTTTCCTGACCTGCCACAAGATGTCCTGGACCCTGGGGTACTTGGCAACGAATCGCTGCATGACTAAGGTCAGGACATGTGCCATGCATGGCACATGTGTCATTTTGCCCTGTTTCAGCACGCTCAGCAGATTGACACCATTGTCTCACACCACTTTACCAACTGTCAATTTGAGCAGGGTTAGCCACTAATTGGCCTGTGACCCCAAAGCTGAAAGGAGTTCAGGACCGGTGTGGCTCTTGGATTCCAGGCACAACAGCCGCAGTACAGCATGGCAATGTCTCACCTGGCACGTCAAATAGGTTCTGGGGAGCTTGAAGGGCGCAGCAGGGGGGTACTTCCTCTTTCTCTCCAGTGTATGGGAGATGGACAGCTGAATGCTTCCATGGGACATTGTGGACATGCTGGGTGACGGAGGTGGTGGTGTTGCTGCCACATCCTCTGTTTGCGGGGTGGCAGATGCCACTCTCATTTCAGAGGGGGAGGAAGAGGCCGAGACTGCAAGAGGAGCCTGAGATCTTTTATGGTTTTTCAGGTGTGTACTCCACTGAAGATCGTGCTTTGCATTTAGATGCCTGGTAATGTAGGTGGTGCTCAGGTTTAGAACATTTATGCCTCACTTCAGGCTCTGATTGCACAGCATGTAAACCACTCACGTCTTGTCGTCAGCACATTGTCTGAAGAACTGCCATGCCAGGGAACTCCTTGGAGCTGGCTTTGATGTACTCAGTCCCTGGGTGTGGAGGGCAGTAGCAGGCATTCTGGCTAGGGGATGGCCACTCTGCTTTTGCACCCTGCTCACTCTTTTGCTGTGTGGCTGGCACTGTGTGTCCACCACCTCTTCCTCCGAACTGCACACGTCACTCTTATGACCTTGATTACACGTGGGGTCTAGGACCTCATTCATCATCCTCAACATCATCTTCTACCCACTCTTCACCTCTGCCCTCCTTGTGGATCTGCACACGGCAGAAAGCCACAGCAGTTGGCACCTGTGTTTTGTCATCATCATCAGAGACGTACTGCGGTGGTCCTCCTATGCCCACATCTTGAAACATAAGTGGTTGGGCATCAGTGCATCTCTTCCACTTCTGGGGCAGGCTAGGTGGTTGGCCCTCTGAAACCCTGCCAGCAGAGTCATCAAAAAGCATAAGAGATTGCTGCAGTGGTGTAGCGTGGGTTGCCAGCACCCGGGGCGAGCCATGTATTGCGCCCCCCCCCCCCCTCCCAACCTGTGGACACGCCCCTTTTACAGATAATGTAGCAGTCCTATATAACACCACAGATAACATGGTGGTAACTCTCTAAGTCCAGATGATGTAGTAGATGGGTATAAGGCCCCAGAATTCAGAACATGCACAGTGTGAGCTGAAGTCTGGGGCCAGGATGCAGCAGGGTGGGCCAAATTCTCAATCCACCCCCTGAACCCTACCATGAAACAAATATGTGTTTGGACATTACATACATCACTACAAAATATACAGTATAATACAGCACCACATACCTCATCCATCCAGTGACATCTCCTGTGATGTAGATTTTCCTTAACGTCTTTATTCAGAGATAAGACCGCCATGACACCTTCTTTCAGCTGCGCCTCTACAGTTTCACAGAAAGCATTTTTAGATTCCTCACTTTACTATCATCCTCCCCTCCTTGTACCTCAACACTGTTATCCTGCTGCCCCCCAATACTGTGGTAGAGCCAGACAGATAGGAGGACCAGAGTTGATGCACACTCATATATACTAATATTACAGAGGGGCCATTATATATTATAATAATACATAGGGGGCTATTATATATTATAATAATACATAGGGGGCTATTATATATACTAATAATACAGAGGCGGCCATTATATATTCTAATCTGTCTGGAGGGGGCATAGAGGAGGCAAAACTTCTTTGTAGGGATGACTGAATTTGTTATAAAATTTGTTTTCTGCTTCGTTTGGTGGTAGAAGCAGAGTTGCATTATGGATTCCGTTACCACAGACCATAACACAATTCTATGACGTAGAATGCATAACGGAATGCCTTTAGAGACATTCCGTTATTCCTTCCGTCATAATAGAAGTCTATGGGCTGCCTAATGGATCTGTCCCGTTTCCGTTATGCAGGAGAGGACTCCCCTGCATAACGGAAACGGGACAGATCCGTTATGCAGTCCATAGACTTTTATTATGACGGAAGGAATAACAGAATGTATCTAAAGGCATTCCGTTATGCATTCTACGTTATAGAATTGCGTTATGGTCTGTGGTAATGGAATCCATAATGCAACTCTGCTTCTACCACCAAACGAAGTGTAAACAAATTTCAAAATCTGAAATTCGCTCATCTTTACCACTGTCTGGAGGGGGCACAGAGGAGACAAAACCCACAGTGTGGAGAGCGCACAGACGAGGCAAAACCACCTTATGGAGTTAAAGGGAGTCTGTCATCAAAGTTTCACCTTTTTAACCCTTCCCATAGCTTTCTAGCAGCCTTACAGTTATAAAAACGTTACCTTTATTAGCAATCCTGGACTTATAAAACCGGCAAAAAACAACTTAGTAGTATATGCAAGTGAGGGCTCGCAAGTGCCCAGGGGCGGCGTTACCCTCGTAGGTGCCCAGCTAACTCAGCCTTATTGTCGCTTCCCCCCGCCCATCCTTTCCCTCTGACCGCCCATCTACTTACTTTTTGCTTCGCCGAGATCCTGCGCCTGCGCACTTAGTCCATTAATTACTGTGATGCCGTACAAGGAATGGGCATCGCAGTGCGCATGCGCTGGTCGACAGATTTAGTGCGTAGGCACGGGATCTCGGCGAAACAAGAAGTAAGTAGATGGGCGGTCAGAGGGAAAGGATGGGCGAGCAGAGGGAAAGACAGGGCGGGGTGAAGCGACAATACGGCTGAGCTAGCTGGGCACCTACGAGGGTAACGCCGCCCCTGGGCACTTGCGAGCCCTCATTTGCATATGCTACTAAGTTGTTTTTTGCCGGGATTGCTCATAAAGGTAACGTTTTTATTAACTGTAAGGCTGCTAGAAAGCTATGGGAAGGGTTAAAAAGGTGAAACTTTGATGACAGACTCCCTTTAAAATACCTAATGTAAGGGGATGTACTGTATGGTGAGCAATGTAACTGCGGGTGACTTTATAAAAGCTTCTAGCAGCTCTCACACCCCTCATATACTCCACTACAAACTGCATAGAAATGGAGCCTCCAAACCCCTCACCAGAGACCACCGACCACAGCATACTGTAAGTGCCTGCACTCTCCCTGCTCTGGACGCTGCTCTGCTTCTCCTTACAGCCCTTTTCCTGCATCTGGTTCAGTCTGTAAGGGGCGGGAGGAAGCGGTCACATGATCTTATGACATCATTCCCTCTAAGAAGCCAATACATTCTAGGCCTGTCCTGAACCTATGAGGCAGAATGGAAATACCTGCTTTCCTCCTTTAGAAAATGTCTGCTGCCGGGCGCCCCCTGCAATTTGGCGCCCGGGGCATGACTTGAGGCTCAGACTGTTTAGTTGATTTGCAAGGAGGTGAGGTGAAAGACAGATGCCCATGGGCTGCAGGTGCCAACTCTGCAGTTTCATCAGGTGACTGGGTGGTAGACAATGTGAAGGAACTGGAGGCACTGTCAGCCATCCAATTTACTACCGCCTCTACTCTTTCAGGCCTCACCATTCATACATCGTTATTCAGGCCTACAAAATGACGCTGAACGTCCTGTTGCCTATGTGCACCTGAGGAAATTATTTTATTTGGGCGTGTAGCTGGCACAGATCGACCACGTCCACTCCCTGCAACAGGAGCTCCACCAACACCAGCAGCACCACAACCAGGGCCACATCTCTTAGTTGATGCTCTCCTCATTCTTTGAGGTCACTCACCGAACTAACAGACAGATTAATTATAATAATTTCCCTGTCACAAATGCAGTGCAGGTGTACCTCACACCAAAAATGTAAATATGTCACCCACTGAACTAACAGATGAATTAACTACATTTATTTATCTTTCACATATGCAGTGCAGGTGTACCTCACACAAAAATGGGTATATGTCACTTTTTCTGTCACATATGCAGTGCAGGTGTACATCACACCCAAAAATGGGAATATGTCACCCACCAAACTAACAGACGGATTAACTATATTAATTTCCCCGTCACATATTCAGTGCAGGTGTACCTCACACCAAAAATGGGTATTTGTCACCCACCGAACTAACAGACGGATTAACTATATTAATTTCCCTGTGACGTATGCAGTGCAGGTGTACCTCACACAAAAATCTAACTAACAGACGGATTAACTATTATATTATATTTTATGTCAGGGGTACAAAAATGGTGTATTGCACCCACAAAAAAATTGCTATAGGTCACCCATAGAATTAACAGCCAGATGTATTATTATATTTCTGTGTCAGGGGTGCAAAGCTGGTGTATTACACCCAGAAAAATCATTATAGGTCACCCACAAAACAAATAGCCAGATTCCTAGCACTGCCCCTCGCTTCAGCTGCCTGCTTCCTGTGTCTGCACTACTCAGACCTGATGGGCAGTGCTACACATCATCAAGCTCGTATAGAGGCTGGGTCACATGATGTACCGGACAATCACAGCCATGCCATTACTAGTAGTGTTAATAGCAAATATTCTAATCGCAAATTTTTATCGCGCGTATCGGTACTTCAAAAATTTGCGTAGAATATAGTGCTATATCTTCGTAATCGCAAATATTCTAGATTTTTTTCATCAGTACCCTCACTGCTTCTTGTTTGTGGGCCAATGAGAAGGCTGCAATATATTTTTCTGAGCTTAGCAACATTCCTAGCAACCAATAGGAAAGTTGCCTACCCCTTACGTTCTAAGAAACTCCCCAGCAGCCATTTTCAGCATTTTTTTTGCAGTTCTGAGAGAGAATGAGATAGCAGTGTCATTGCTGTGCTCTATGCTTTGCAAAATCATAAAGATCCTTAATCAATTACATTAGATAGTTAGTTTATATATATATATATATATATATATATATATATATATATATTACAGATAGTGTAAGATATTCAGTGTAGGTTAGATAGTTATATAGTATAGCTGATAGGTAGTGTGATAGGAATTACTGTACTGTGCATTTTCTCCAGTCTCAGGAAACTTCTAGAAGAAGAAGGAAGAAAGAAGAAAATCCCTGTATTGTCCCTTAGTTGGGAAATTTTGGAATAACAGCAGCAATCACATTCACAACAGGAGCAAAAATAAGAGTAATTAGAAATTAAAGAGTAAAATACAAGAAAAACATAACACACAATTTACTTAAAAAATATACTACTGGGTTTCTGGGAACAGTGGTGGTTATAAAGCCTAACCGCTGCTGGGAGGAAGGACCTCCAATAACGTTCCCTCGTGCACCTAGGATGCAGCAGTCTGTCACTGAAGGAGCTCTCCAGCTCCACAACAGCTTTGTGCATGGGGTGGGAGACATGTTACTGCCACATGGGGAGAGCAGGAGGCACTTGATACTGGCACATGGGGGAGGGGGTTGGCACCTGATACTGGCACATGGGGGTGGGGGGTTTGGCACTATGATACTGGCACATGGGGGGAAGAAGAGGGCACTTCATACTGGCACATGGGGGTTGACACTATGATACTGGCACATGGGGGGTGGGAATGAGAGAGGCACTTGATACTGGCACATTGGGAGGGGGGGGAGATGACACTATGATACTGGCACATATGGGGAGGGGTGGGAAGGAGAGAGTCACTTAATACTGGCACATTGGGGGGGTGGCACTATGATACTGGCACATGAAGGGTAGGTGTGAAGGAGAGAGGCACTTGATACTGGCACATGGGGGGAAGAGAGAGGCACTTGATACTGGCACATTGGGGGGAGATGGCACTATGATACTGGCACATTAAGGAGAGAGGCACTTGATACTGGCACATTGTGGGGAAGATGGCACTATGATACTGGCACATGGGGGGTGGGGGGGAGGAGAGAGGCACTTGATACTGGCACATGGGGAGATGGGGGGGTTGGCACTATGATACTGGCACATGGGGGAGAGAGGCACTTGATACTGGCACATGATGGGGGGCATCTATGAGGACACTATGGGGACACTTACTGGCATATTATTGGGGGCATTATGGGGGTCCCTTTTTACTGGGACATTATAAGGTCCTTAATCATACCCAGTGTCACCCATAGCCAGTCTCCTGCCCCCTTAATCATACCTTGCAACCTAGCCTAGTTCCCTGCCCCCCTTAATCATACCCAGTGTCACCCAGAGCCAGTCCCCTGCCCCCTTAATCATACCCTGTCACCTTTACCCAGTCCCCTGCCCTTCTTAATAATACCAAGTGTCACCCACACCCAGTCTCCTGCCCCCTCAATTAGACCCTGCCCCCCTTAATCATAGCCAGTGTCACCCATAGCAAGTCCCCTGCCCCCCTTAATCATACCCTGTCACCTTTACCCAGTCCCCTGCCCCCCTTAATCATACCCAATGTCAAACCAAGTCAGTCCCCTGCCCCTTAATCATACCCAGTGTCACCCTTATCCAGTCCCCTGCCCCCTTAACCCCTTACAGACACATGACGTAACGGTACGGCATGTTTCCCGAGTCCTTAAGGACACATAACGTACCGGTACGTCATGGGTTTAAAATGCGATTGCAGCGCAACGGGGTTTAATCAGAAGAGGATGCCCGCGGAAATCATTCTGCGGGCATCCTGTCACAACACGGGGTGACCCCCCCCCCCCGTATCGGAGATCGCCGCAAACCGCAGGTCAATTCAGACCTGCGGTTTGGTGCGTTTCCAGTCCATTCGGGTCGCCGATAAACCGGAAAAGGACTGTGATCAGTGGTGTGATTACACACCACCATTTACAGTCCGAGCATTTGGGAGAGGCGGTGCTGGCCGTGGTGCTGATGGCCGCTGTCCAGGGTGCTGATTGGTGCTGGAGGAGAGGCGGGAGATTCAAATTCCCGGCGCTCCTCTCTCCCCTCCTCTTCCTGTTTCAGCACCTGCACCGTCCAGCACCGTCCTCACCAGGCTCCTGCGATCCCCCCCATCGGCACCCATCACCCTCCTGCACCAATCACCCTCCAGGTAGGTTAGGGTCAGTGAGGGAGAGGCACCGTTAGGCAGGGATAGAAGGGAAAAGTTAGGAAAAACTTGCCCCCCACCACCATTTTTTATTTTTATTTTCCCGTGCGCTGACTGGCCGGCACTCTTAGCGTCCGGCCACTGTTAGCGCATCGCCCGCCCCACCGCTGATCAGCTTTGTACTGCTGATCAGCAAGTTAGAATTTTTTGTATTTACTTTTTAGTACGTGAACACCCGTGCCCCCCCCACACACGCACATACAATAAAGTTTTACACACATGCACATACACACGCACACACACATACCCATGGCCCGCCGGATGTTCTCGATGGAGGAGGCATACGCCCAGCTTGCCTCTGACTCCGAGAGCCCCAGTGAGGATGAGGATGACCCCACGTTCCTCTTGTCATCTGCATTCTCTACCAGACCCCACTCTACAGTACGGCCAGGACACGCTCCCGGTTTGAGGCCATCCGGAAATGTCTGCATTATTCAGATAATGCAGCATGTCCCCCCTAAGGTCTGTATAAGATATGGCCAGTCATCGATCACTTCGGGGCCAAATTTGCGCAGGCCTTTGTATCTGGAAGAGAGGTCGCGGTTGATGAGTCTCTCGTTGCATTCAAGGGGAGACTTAGTTTCTGCCAATACATTCCCACTAAGCGGGCGAGGTATGGAGTGAAGCTGTAAAAAATTTGTGAGAGTATCTCAGGGTACACTTACAAATTTTGTGTGTACGAGGGGCGAGATTCCCGTATTCAACCCCCAGAATGTCCCCCCACTCTGGGTGTTAGCGGGAAACTTGTGTGGGACCTTATGTACCAACTGCTAGATAAGGGTTACCACTCGTACGTGGATAACTTTTATACTAGCATTCCCTTGTTCAGGTTCCTTGCCGCCAGATCCATGTTCGCTTGTGGGACCGTGCAGAAAAATCAGCGTGTCCTCCCTGCCTACCCCCTCCAGGTACCTATCCCCAGGGGTGAGACCAGTGCCCTTACCAGTGGAAACCTGTTGCCGGTCAGGTATAAGGACAAGAGGGATGTCCTTGTACTGTCCACAATCCACGGTAATGGCATCACCCTGTCCGACGTACTGCGGCCACGGTCCTCAAGTCCGATTGTATCGTCGACTACAATCGGTATATGGGAGGAGTTGATCTCTCTGATCAAGTCCTCAAGCCATATAATGCCATGCGCAAAACCCGGGCATGGTACAAAAAAGTTGCAGTACAGGTTGCTTTGTACAACACTTTTGTACTATTCCGAAACACTGGCAGCACAGGGACATTCCTCCAATTCTATGAAGAAGTCCTCAAGGACCTGATTTTTCAGACCGGGAAAGAGCAGGTCGGAGTACCTCGGGAATTGGAGGCGCCCGGATCGTCCCTGGCCAACATTTTCCAGGTGTGGTCCCACATACTGGAAAGAAGGGACAAACCTCAAAAAGATGCAGAGTGTGTGACAAGAGGCGGATACGGAAGGACACCACCACTCAATGTGACACTTGCCCTGATCATCCGGGCCTCTGCGTTATCAATTGTGTTATCTCTAGTCCCCTAGAGAACATAAAAAAACTTTGGATCTCAGACTTTGAAGACACGGAAACAATATATATATATATATTTTTTTTTTCAAAAATATTAGTTTTAGTGCAGGCATCCTCAAACTGCGGCCCTCCAGATGTTATAAAACTATAACTCCCAGCATGCCCAGACAGCCTACAGCCATCAGCAGGGCATGGTGGGAATTGTACCCCCCCCCCCTTTCCGGATGAACAGCGTCAAAAAAAAAAAAAAGTGTAAAAAAAAAAAGCTATTTTTTTGTCACCTAACATCACAAAAAGTGTAATAGCGAGCGATCAAAAAGTCATATGCACCCCTAATTAGTGCCAATAAAACCACCATCTCATCCCGCAAAAAATGAGCCCCTACATTAGATAGTCGCCCAACTAAAAAAAATTATCTGTAGCTCCCAGGCTATGGAGATACTAAAATAATTTTTTTTGGTTTCGAAAATGATAATATAGTGTAAAATCTAAATAAATTTTAAAATATAGACATATTAGGTATTGTCGCGTCCATAAGAATCTGCCCTATAAAAATAACATTTTACCAAACCCCTCGGATGAACAGCGTTAAAAATATAAAATGAAAACTGTGCCAAAACACAAATTTTTTGGCAAAATTTCCATTTGAATCCCTTTTTTCCGGTAATAAAGCAAGGGTTAACAGCCAAACAAAACTAAATATTTATTGCCCTGATTCTGTAGTTTGCAGAAACACCCATACATGGTTGGAAATGGCTATATAGCCACACGGCAGGGCATAGAACGAAGAGAACACCATTTGGTTCTGGAAGGCAGATTTTGATGGGCTGGTTTATTTACACCATGTCCCATTAGAAGTCCCCCCTGATGTAGCCTAGACTAGAAACTCCAAAAAAGTGACCCCATCTAAGAAACTAAACCCCTCAAGGGATTCAAAAGTTTCTTTACAAACTTTGTTAACCCTTTAGGTGTTCAACAAAACTAAATAGCAGATTTGGAAACAATTTTTAAATGTAAGTTTTTTGTTACCTTGCCTCAAAAAAGTGTAATATAGAGCAACCAAAAATCATATTTACCCTAAAATAGTCCCAAAACAACAACCACCTTATCTCGTAGTTTCCTAGATGGGGTCACTTTTATGGAGTTTCTACTCTAGGGGTGCATCAGGGGGCTTGAAACGGTACATGGTGTAAATAAACCAGTCCAGCAAAATCTGCCTTCCAAAAACCATATGGCGTTCTCCTTCTTCAATGTCCTGCCGTTTAGTCAAATAGTAGTTTACGACCACATATGGGGTGTTTTTTCCATCTACAGAATCAGGGCAACCCATATTGAGTTTTGTTTGGCTGTTAACCCATTTTTCCAGTAATAAAGTAAGGGTTAAAATGGAAAATTTTCCAAAAAATAGAAATTCCAAAATTGTTTCTCCATCTACCATTAACTGTTGTGGAACACCTAAAGGATTAACAAAGTTTATAAACCCAGTTTTGGATACCTTGAGGGGTGTACTTTCTTAGATGGAGTCACTTTTTTGGAATTTCTATTATAGGAGTGCAACGGGGGGCTTGAAATGGGACATGGTATAAACAAAACCAGTCCTGCAAAATCTGCCTTCCAAAAAGCATATGGTGTTCCTCTCTTTCTATGTCCTCCCGTTTGGCCAAACAGTGGTTTAGGACCACATATGGGGTGTTTTTGCAAACTACAGAATCAGGGCAACCCATATTGAGTTTTGTTTGGCAGTTAACCCTTACTTTATTACTGGAAAAAATGGGTTAAAACGGAAAATTTTCCAAAAAATAGAAATTCCAAAATTGTTTCTCCATCTGCCATTAACTCTTGTGGAACACCTAAAGGGTTAACAAAGTTTGTAAACCCAGTTTTGAATACCTTGAGGGGTGTACTTCCTTAGATGGAGTCACTTTTTTGGAATTTCTATTCTAGGGGTGCAACGGGGGGCTTGAAATGGGACATGGTATAAACAAAACCAGTCCTGCAAAATCTGCCTTCCAAAACCCATATGGCGTTCCCCTCCTTCTATGTCCTTCCGTTTGGCCAAACAGTAGTTTACAACCACATATGGGGGCAAACTACAAAATCAGGGCAACCCATATTGAGTTTTGTTTGGCAGTTAACCCTTGCTTTGTTCCTGGAATTTTTTCCCAAAAATCGAAATTCTTAAATTTTATGTCCATTTGCCATGACGTCTTGTGGAAGACCTAAAGGGTTAACAAAGTTTGTAAAATCAGCTTTGAATACGTTGAGGGGTGTAGTTTCTAAAATTGGGTCATTTTTTGATGGTTTCTATTACGTAAGCCTCACAAAGTGACTTCAGACCTGAACTGGTACATAAAAAGTGGGATTTGGAAAATTTCTGAAAAATAACAAAAATTTGCTTCTAAACTCCTAAGCTATGTAACATCCCCAAAAAATAAAATATAATTCCTAAAATGATACAAACATGAAGTAGACATATGGGGAATGTAAAGTCATCACAATTTTTGGGGGTATTACTATGTATTACAGAAGTAGAGAAACTGAAACTTTAAAATTTGGAAATTTTTTTGACCCAATTTTAGCAGTGTCATGAAGTACATGGGTAAGTAAAAGCGTTTTAAAGTTATCAGCACTTAAAGTGACACTGGTCAGATTTGCAAAAAATGGCCTGGTCCTTAAAGGTGAAAAAGGGCTGTGTCCTTAAGGGGTTGATTATACCCAGTGTCTGTCACCCTTAATTTAAGGGGGGCAGGGTCTAATTGAGGGGGCAGGGGACTGGGTAAGGCTGACACTGGGTATGAGTAAGAAGGGCAGGGGACTGGGCAAAGGTGATAGGGTATGATTAAGGGGGGCAGGAGACTGGCTATGGGTGACACTGGGTATGATTGTACTTGTTTTCACTTGCACTTACATTATCTGTAATAAAAAGGACTGTTTGTTACAAAGATTGTTTTCCTCTTTGTGTATGTTTAGGTGAACTGGGGGGGGGGGGGCGCCACAAGATTAGCTGCCTGGACACTTAAGGCCAGCCCTGCTCACTGGAACCAAAGTAAAGGGCCTGTGTCTGCAGAAATCTACCACCAGCAAATTGGTTTTGCCCGCGTTGATCTGGAGCTGGTTCCGCTGACACCAGTCCACGAAATGTCCTCTGTCTGTACTCTGAGTCGTCCTCACCTGTGATAAGGCCGACTATGGCAGAATCATCAGAGAACTTCTGTAGGTGGAAGCCTGGGGAGTTGATGGAGAAGTCTGCAGTGTAGAGGGTGAAGAGGAACGGTGCCAGCACAATTCCCTGTGGTGCCCCTGTACTGAAGATCAGCTTGTCAGAGAAACATCCCTGAGATGCAGCGGAGATTACATTCAAGAAAGATGGAGGCTGACAGCCTGTCGTGAGCAAATGGAGGTGGTAAGTTAGATTTTTTATCTTTTTTATACTATTTCAGGTTAAATCGATGCGCTGACACGAAACACGAGGAAATTCAGCTTCTAGCCGAATCAAATTTATCCTGAAATTCAGATTTAATTCCACTTTGTGGGATTTGATTTGCTCATCTCTACTGCTTATCAAAAATTACTAGGCATGGCTGTGATGGCTTCTAAGTGCCCACAGCTTAAAAACTTGATTGGCTGCCCTGTAGGCTTTCAAAAGCCTTATTAAATGCCTGAACACCAAACTCAAACTTTTCCGGCAAGGTTCGGGTCCAGGTACCCAAACTCGCAAAGTTCGGTACAGACCCGAACTTTACAGTTCGGGTTCGCTCAACACTAATAAAGAGTAATTACCCAGATAGATCTGGGCTCTTGGTATGAGGCACTCAGTCTTTCTTTCTTTTTGGAAAGGAGACTAGCTTGCAAATCTCTTTTCCAGAGAAGCATTATGTAGGGATGTAAGCCCAAAAGATACAAATATTTCAAAACAGTTTGAGACCACTACATGAAGAAAATCTTATTACAAAAAAAGCATTGATTTAATAGTTTGAGGCTACCACCAGGGAAAAATTATATTATAAAAAATCACTGATTGAACAGTTTGAGGCAACAACCAAAGGAAAATTATATTATGAAAAAGAAGCACTAATTGGACAAGTAGAGGCTACCACAAGGGGAACAATTACTGATTAAACAGTTTGAGACCAACACCAGAAGGAAATCTTATTCTGAAAAAGAACTGACGGAATAGCTTGAGGCTACCACCAGGAAAAATACTGCTATGAAAAATCACTGATAAACAATTTGAAGCAACTACTGTACAAGGGTAAAATATTATTATGAAAAAGAAAAAAATACTGATTGAATAGTTTGAGTCTACCACCAGGGTAGCATATTATTATGAAAAAGCACTGGCTTAACAGTTTGAGGCTACTGCGAGGGGAGCATATTATTATGAGAAAGCACTGACTAAACAGTTTGAGGGTACCATCAGGGGAAAATTTCATTATGAAAAAGCATTAATTGAACAGTTTAAGGCTATCAGTAGAGGAACATCATATTATGAAGAAAAAAAATACTGATTAGAGAGTTTGAGGGTACCATAAAAACTTGGGGAAAAAGTGGAAAATTGGATTATGAAGCTTAAGTAGGTATGCACAGTCAGGTCCATAAATATTGGGACATCAACACAATTTTAACATTTTTGGCCCTATACACCACCATGGATTTGAAATGAAACAAACAAGATGTGCTTTAACTACAGACTATCAGTTTTAATTTGAGGGTATTTACATCCAAATGAGGTGAATGGTGTAGGAATTACTACAGTTTGCATATGTGCCTCCCACTTGTTAAGGAACCAAAAGTAATGGGACAATTGGCTTCTCAGCTGTTCCATGGCCAGGTGTGTGTTATTTCCTCATTATCCCAATAACGAGCAGCTAAAAGGTCCAGAATTCATTTAAAGTGTGCTATTTGCATTTGGAATTTGTTGCTGTCAACTCTCAAGATGAGGTCCAAAGAGCTGTCACTATCAGCGAAGGAAACCATCATTAGGCTGAAAAAAAACTAACAAAACCATCAGAGAGATAGCAAACACATTAGTCGTGGCCAAAACAACTGTTTGGAACATTCTTAAAAAGAAGGAATGCACTGTGGTGGATGACCGAAGAATTCTTTCCCTGGTGAAGAAGACACCCTTCACAACAGTTGGCCAGATCAAGAACACTCTCCAGGAGGTAGGTGCATGTGTGTCAATATCAACAATCAAGAGAAGACTTCACCAGAGTGAATACAGACGTTCCACCACAAGAAAACCATTGATGAGCCTCAAAAACAGGAAGGCCAGATTAGAGATTGACAAACGACATCTAAAAAAGCCTTCACAGTTCTGGAACAACATCCTATGGACAGATGAGACCAAGATCAACTTGTACCAGAGTGATGGGAAGAGAAGAGTATGGAGAAGGAAAGGAACTGCTCATGATCCTAAGCATACCACCTCATCAGTGAAGCATGATGGTGGTAGTGTAATGGTGTGGGCATGTATGGCTGCCAATGGAACTGGTTCTCTTGTATTTATTGATGATGTGACTGCTGACAAAAGCAGCAGGATGAATTCTGAAGTGTTTTGGGCAATATTATCTGCTCATATTTAGCCAAATGATTCAGATCTCATTGTACGGCGCTTCACAGTGCAGATGGACAATGACCCAAAGCATACTGCAAAAGCAACCAAAGATTTTTTTAAGTGAAATAAGTGGAATATTATGCAATGGCCAAGTCAATCACCTGACCTGAATGCGATTGAGCATGCATTTTACTTGCTGAAGACAAAACTGAAGGGAAAATGCCCCAAGAACAATCAGGAACTGAATACAGTTGCAGTAGAGGCCTGGCAGAGCATCACCAGGGATGAAATCCATCATCTGGTGATGTCTATGCGTTCCAGACTTCAAGCTGTAATTGACTGCAAAGGATTTGCAACCAAGTATTAAAAAGTGAAAGTTTGATTAATGATTATTATTTTGTCCCATTACTTTTGGTTCCTTAACAGGTGGGAGACACATATGCAAACTGTTGTAATTCCTACACTGTTCACCTGATTTGGATGTAAATACCCTCAAATTAAAACTGACAGTCTGCAGTTAAAGCAAATCTTGTTTGTTTCTTTTCAAAATCATTGTGGTGGTGTATAGAGCCAAAAATTTTAGAATTGTGTCAATGTTCCAATATTTATGGACCTGACTGTATAAATAAACATACTACAGATAAGCAAATCAATTCTATCAATTTGGAATGCATCCTGAATGTTATAAAAAAAATTGGATTCTCACAGGCCCAAGTATTTTGCACTTTGTTTCAAGCAAATCAGAAGAGACATCCATAAGTTAAAAACTTGCGCAATTACACTTTCTTTCTAAGAGAGATTTAAAAAAGGTGAATGTTTTACAATTATAGCTTAGCTTTTCAATCATCCCTCACCCATTTAAACAGGCTTTCTAGCATAACTACAACACAAGCTCTTCCAGAACAAAAACCCTTTATTATAACAAAGCAGACAGAAATAGTAGACAGAATTATGGAGACCACTTAGTATATGTGATGACTATTGTAAGCTAGATAACCTCTTTGTCCCTTGGAAAAATATATGCTAATTAGTAAGTCTAACATCAGCTGTCATCAGAAACAATTACTTTATCTTTTTTGGCAGGAAAAATTATTTGTATATCTTTGAAAATAATCAAATGAGTTTCTGTAACAAAAATGATTAGATAGGAAATTTGAATTAATGACTGATGTTAGACATGCTAATTTTCATATATATTTTCCCAGAAACCATCAAGTCATCACGTATGTTAACTGGTCTCCCTAATACAAATAGTACCCTGCCAGAGATCCCCCAAGGCCTTCCAGCCAGAAAAGCTGATTCTATCTGCTTTGTTCTGTTAAAGAGCATTTGTCCTGAAGGCGTTAGTTGCAAATGTAAGTGTAGCTTAGCTATTTTCCTAGTTTTGCTATAAAAATATATTTTTTAAGGCTGAATTACTAGAATGATATGCTGTAATTGCGGAAGACTCAACTTTTGACAAAAAAATGTTCATGATGACTATTGTATGCCAGACAACACTACTTGGTTTCTAGTAAGAATATATGCAAATTTACATATCATTATTTATCTCTCTCTCTGTTACTATAACAAGTAGTCAAAGAGATTTTTGGCGGTTTGTATACAATAATCTTACATAATATAACAATATAAATACATTGAATACATAGACTATTACGTTTTTATTTTTATACAAAATTGCTAAGAATAAATAACTTTCATTATTCAAGTTCCATATTACTAGTTTGTCATGGTAATTTAGGCTATTGTTTTTTTTAATATTTTGTAAATAGTTGAAGCTATTCACCAATATTAATTATAAAATTTGTCAAGTCTTAATAGTATAAACAATAAGCACCAATTAGAACCTAAGAAAGTAATAATTTACTGTAGTTTAATCTACCTGAAGCCCCGTTGAATTCTGCAAAATGGTTTTCTGTTTTTCATTAGGTAAAATTAATGTTTAATTTATAGAGTTATGCTAATTACACGTATAACAAAAAAAAGTATATTATAGCAATTATATTTTATATCAAGCTTTTTAAAATATATCATGAAGACATGATAATGTAGTAGTGTCTAACAGTATAAAGTAAATTCACAGAAAGGAATAGGGGCGTATAAGGAGTGAGATAAAGTGTTACCTTTTAATGAGATCTCTTAATAGCGCCCATAAGAACACCATTTATATAGTAACAAGAATAAAGCAATGACAAGGGTCCTATATACAGAACTGCCCACCAATACCTTTCTGTAAATTAAAAACTGCAGTTTCTCACAATACAAATTCAATACAATATAGTTAAAGCCCTATATTACAACCATTGGGTTGACACACATAGCTAGACATTTCTTCAACCTGGTCATCTCATGCAACACATCTCAGCACACTTCTGTTTACAGTGATTTCTCAAGTTACTGTACAATAGCCTCAGGTTACAATTTTTTCAACAGACAATGATATTTTAGTATTTTCTAGGTCAATGTAACAAACAAACTGAACATGCAATTGTAATGGCACTGCTCGTCATCAGCAAGTATGATTAGCTGGAATATTCAGCCAATTAGCATGGATATTTGAGTGTTAAAGCACCTACTGTACATTCATGAAGTACCTACACTGATTGACTGTCTAGTAGTGTTTCCCTACAGTACTACATGTTCTCGCTGCTTTTTACCTGTGTGTAGATGAGCTGCTTCTATGGACACCAGGTAAAAGTGGCTCCATTTAAATTTTTCTGCTACACTGTGTACTGCAAAAGACCCTGTAAAATATTGTGTCATCAACCTAGAAAGCGATTTACAGTTTTCAGTAGACTTTTATATGTAGGAAGTGGATTTACCTGTATTAATCCTTTCCTGACTGGGCGATTTTCTGATTTTTAGTTTTCATTTTTTACTCCCAGCCCTCCCAAAGCCAAAACTTTTTTTTATTTTTTCCGTTCACATTGCTGTATGAAACAGCAGGCTCTCCGCAGCTATGACACCTGCTCCACTCAGAAGCGGGCACCATCTTTAAAGTCCCGACCACCGACGTATATAGTTGTATAGAGGTTGAGAAGGGGTTAATGTTGTGCTTTGTCTATAAACTTTATTTTTTTTTCCCTTATTTTGAGCAGATTTTTTTAAGGGCTTTGAATCTTTTTTTTTATTAACTTTTTTATATGGACCACTTTCCTTGAAATATTCACGTTCCCATTCATTAAATATAGTAAAAATGTGAAAAATATGTTCACAAGGACAAATATTTAACTCACTATCTCTCTAATACTAATATTAAATATAGAATATACTGTAGAAATAAACAAATATACTGATTAATGATGCCTATACATTTTTGCCTTCATTTTGCCCATTATTATACTGTGTGTAGAATGTAGGCGAATCTGAATATTCCAATATGATGTCATTGCTATCCTGTGTGCATATCTGTTCTTATTATTAAGCATTTTTCAAACTAATTTAACAAAGATGACTTTATACTATTATAGTTTGTTGAATTGTGGTTCAATTTGCTTAGGTGTTATTTTAGATTCTTATGTGAAAGACTATTATTACCAGTAGTGATAAGACCATCTCTTATAGGTTGTCGACTAGATTGTATCTATATCAGTAATTTTTTTGGGGGGAACTATCTTTAGAATTGTATTTAGGGTGAACAGAATCCCTTTTACCTCACATATTGATGACCATGTTAATTTTTTTCTTACTGTGTGATTTACAGTTTTTTTTCACAATTGTGTCCTGTTCTATAAATTTCAAATTTATACTGGTTTATGGTAATTAAATTAAGTCTCATTCTAATCAACAAGCCCAGATTTTAATGTGGATCAGATGTTCCACTTTCATATCCAATTTAACCATCCACATTTGAGAACAATTTATACAGTTATGGCAGGAAAATGTTTATGGATATAGAGCCCACATCTTTAGCACATCCGATTATCAATGATATATTTCATATCCCCTACCATTTTATATATAGGATACTGTTTCACAGCTAAGAAAAAAATCAATCATTTCCAAGAAGGGTTTGTTAGATTTGAGAAGTTCAATAATATATTCAGATTAATTTATGACAAAGGGAAACACATTAGATAATGATAAAATATTCACTAGTTTTCAATTTTGAATTGTATCATTGATGCCAGTGATAATTAAGGGGATTTGGAATAAACCATTAATAGATATTGCTTTTTTATGGAGCCAGATAGAAGCTTTTCTATGTCATATATTCATATAAAGAATATTTATGGCTTTTAGATCATGCTAATGGATAGGAGAAGTTTGCAAAATTTCTGGTAAATGCAGCCATAGTCTGTTCCTGGCTTTTATACTAATTGTGGTAGAATGGTTAGCATAATAGATTTAACTCCCATGCTTTATTTCATTTAAGCACATTAAAGATAGAATATGCAATTAATTTAATTGACATAACTTTGAGGGGCTCTTTTATTGTCTGCATTATCATTCAGCTTGTGATATTCATTACTAGACAAATTAGACAATTGTCTCTTAATGTTCAAAATATACATTCATTGACATTTACTTCATTCTTTTTTATGGCTCCTAAACAAACAGGACAACACTTGCAGTGCATTTCAAATGGCAATATAATATAAAGAGCATAAAGTAGTGAATTGCAAGAATACTAATATAGAAAGAGAGCACATGTAGCAATGTTGGGATATACCAAGAGGATCGCAGTGTAAAACTTTAGATTGTTTTTACAGGCTAATTATCCAAGGGTTATGATCTGGAAAAAAGTATTTTGTTAATTTAAAAATGTATATAATACAGTACGTGTATATACACAATCAAAAATGGAGCGTGTGAAGACTTAACAAATATGCAACAGGTTTATATAAGGGTACTGTCACACATAGCTTTCTAGTATGCATTTTTATTTATTTTTTGTAAAGAAAGACATCCAAATATGTTTGTCTTGTTCAGAGATTATTGAAGTGTTTTAGGTGTATTATTGGTGTTTTTGGAAAAATAATGTGTTCAAATGTATTGGAGCGGATGCATCAAGATTAGCGTTCCCATAATCCAGTCTTGATTTCCTGTGTGTCAGAGTTAGATGTGCCTAATTTATTAATTTAATAAATTAGAAATTCCCTTATTTTGCGAGAAACTCAAATCTACACCAGCCAACGTATATTGTATAGTGGCTGTACTTGGTATTATACAGAGCCCCATACAGTTGAATTCACTAGAGCACCTGCAGCTGCTGGCTGGGTGCATAAGTACCTGATGCTTTGAGTATTAATTAATACTGAGAGCCTCAGATCATTATGTACCTGACCAGAGCTATAAAAAGGGAAAATTCCCTGTAGGGTCTATGGCCAACAAGAAATGTCCCTGTAGGGTCTATGGCCAAGCCACCGTTGTGTGAAAAAAACTTACCAGAACCAGCAAAAGCATCTCTGTGTGCTTGCGCCTTTGTCTCCCTCCAGCAGTTCACTTCTTATCCCCCCCCCCCCTCCTCTCCATAAACTTCTATGGCAGTGTGTAACATAATCCTTCAGTGCGCTCTCATCTTTCAAGACAAGTTTGGCTGTACACTGTAAGTAAATGACAAGTCCAGAAGACAGGGGGAGGAGAAGACAAGGCTCAAATGTGCAGAAAAAGGCATTTTGACGTGCAAAAGAAGAAATCTAAAAACAAGCAAAGGCAAAAACATACTACACTTATTATATAATCTCCAAAACAACCCCCACCCAGTCCATGGTGTGTTTACTGGTTCTCTGCTGTACCATGTTGCATCACTCACAGCAATCAAAGAAAGAGGTCCAGTCTCACTGACGATCCACCAGAATACCTGCAGAAGATATTCAAACTTATTTTTCTAAGGTATATAAGACTACTCGGATAAAGGAATTTTTAAGGCTTACCACACACAGTGGGGCATGAACTGCTCAAACAGGTAAAACTGGTAATATATTCTCTCTAAAACTGCTAATATTAAGTGCATCATATCTCCCAACAAGTTGCACTTGTAATATGCTGCATGATGGAAAAAAATGCACAAATGCAGTTAGTGTGGTACACCACTACTGGCTTGGACAATGAATGGGTATTCACACCCCTTTCTGACTGACACAATCACCAAAAAATACCAATTATCTTTATAGTACAACAAAAGGGAAGAGATATACAGAGAAAACAGGCATCCAGCATGCTAGGACTTGGAGGAAAGAAAAAGTCCCTGCACCATGTTACAATTGGTTCTGCTCCCTCGCCTGCTCCTGACCATTACTTGATGCCAGCCTATCCTGGGAGGGTATAAAGAGCATGCTGGTCACTCATACTAGACACCCTCAAGTTATCTGGTTCCAATACACATTGCTTGGGCTCCGCCTTCTTATACCACTGCTATTAAATGCATAGTAAAAGATATTTTACCACAAATATTGCATTGCTATACCCGTATTCATAAACACATTACTTCTTCAGAACATGTAGTTCAAATTAATTTTGCTACAAAAATTGTATTCCTATACTCGTGTTAGTGAACATATAGTTCAAAAACATTTTTTTCTGTGTAGCAAACCATTACTTTTTATTTATAGAAAACCCAGGACTTTTCATTTATAGGCCTTATAATAAAATGGCACTCAAGGCGTACAGAGCAGGGAATCAGGAGGGGACCAAGAAGCCCATAGTGACATACCACAGTCTGATAAAAGGGGTGGGGATAGGGAGGACTTATATGATGATTGTGTGGACCTGGGAGCTGCATCAGGGTGCTTAGGAGGATGTGACATCAGAAGAATAAGGTGGTGAATGCTGTAGCAATAAAATGTAGAGGCGGCATATGACCAAAACCTCCCAAAAAACTGGAAGGGCCAGATATGCTTTATTGTGGTCAGCTTGGGAACTGGTGATGCTGCTAATACTGAGGGTGCAGGCTCAAAATATGCCAAAACCAGGTTTACTCGGCTGCCTATAGCAGTGTTTCCCAACCAGTGTGCCTCCAGCTGTTGCAAAACTACACCTCCCAGCATGCCCGCACAGCTAAATGCTGTCCGGGCATGCTGGGAGTTGTAGTTTTGCAACAGCTGGAGGCACACTGGTTGGGAAACACTGGCCTATAGATCTGTCTGAGCAACTTCAATAAGGTGTTTTTTTCTCCACAAGGCCAGAAGACAAAACCATAGCCATGTGCAAGATCTGCAGTATTAAAATAAGCTGTGGGGGTTCAAACACAAAACATAGGTACCAGAACTCTATTGCAGAACATGAGGCAGGATCACAAAATAATGTGCTAAAATAGAAGTGGACAGCATTCTGAATCAGAACAGGTTTGTCCTCCTTCTCATGGTCTTCTTTGTGGCAGCCATTGAGCATCCCCAAGCAGTATAGTGTCCTTGTCACTCTATATTGACAGGGAGTGTTCCACAGGAGTCACCCTTAGCAAATGTGGTGCCAATATTCAAAAAGGCATAAACAACAGAGCCTAGAAAACATAGATAACACTGTATCAACATGGCTTAATAAGGGATTGGGCATATTAAATTAATTTAACCAGCTTCTATGAGAAGGTAAGTTCTAGACTTGACCGGGGTCATATATCTGGACTTCTCCAAAGCATTTGATACTGTATCACATAAAAAGCAAGTACGTAGGTTGTATATCGGTAAGTAACTAGCTCAGTGATAGAAAACAGAGGGTGGTTATTAACAGTAGTTACTCACGTTGGGTCACCATTACCAGAGGGATGCCATACGGTCAGTATTGGGCCCTATTCTCTTCGATATATTTATTAACAAAATTGTAAAAGGGTTGCATAGTAAAATATAATATTTTTGCAGATGACACTAAACTGTGTAAAGTAATTAACATGGAAGAGGACAGTCGACTGCTACAGAGGCATCTAGATAGATTTTAAGCTTAGAGAAGTTGCAGATGAGGTTTAACACTTACAAATGTAAGGTTATGCACATGGAAAGGAATAATGCAAGTCACCAGTACATACTAAATGGTAAAACACTGGGTAACACTGTGTTGCGGGAAGTGTTAGATTAAATATATGTATATATGCCCTTACATATATGCATATATATTGGCCTTTCGCATGGGCCAGTCCAGGTGGTAGGTGTATACATAGAGATGTATGTATGCCCCCTGGTCAGCATACATCTCTATGTATATAATATATATGTGTAGGTGGGCTTATTGCTGCCCATTCAGACCCCCTGTTTTATATATATATATATATATATATATATATATATGTATATGATTATGGATGTGCCCCAAGCATCTATAATTATATATATACAGTACAGACCAAAAGTTTGGACACACCTTCTCATTCAAAGAGTTTTCTTTATTGCCATGACTATGAAAATTGTAGATTCACACTGAAGGCATCAAAACTATGAATTAACACATGTGGAATTATATACATAACAAAAAAGTAGGAAACAACTGGAAATAATGTCATATTCTAGGTTCTTCAAAGTAGCCACCTTTTGCTTTGATTACTGCTTTGCACACTATTGGCATTCTCTTGATGAGCTTCAAGAGGTAGTCACCTGAAATGGTCTTCCAACAGTCTTGAAGGAGTTTCCAGAGATGCTTAGCACTTGTTGGCCCTTTTGCCTTCACTCTGCGGTCCAGCTCACCCCGAACCATCTCAATTGGGTTCAGGTCTGGTGACTGTGGAGGCCAGGTCATCTGGCGCAGCACCCCATCACTCTCCTTCATGGTCAAATAGCCCTTACACAGCCTGGAGGTGTGTTTGGGGTCATTGTCCTGTTGAAAAATAAATGATGGTCCAACTAAACGCAAACCGGATGGAATAGCATGCCGCTGCAAGATGCTGTGGTAGCCATGCTGGTTCAGTATGCCTTCAATATTGAATAAATCCCCAACAGTGTCACCAGCAAAGCACCCCCACATCATCACACCTCCTCCTCCATGCTTCACGGTGGGAACCAGGCATGTAGAGTCCATCCGTTCACCTTTTTTCTGCGTCACACAAAAACACGGTGGTTGGAACCAAAGATCTCAAATTTGGACTCATCAGACCAAAGCACAGATTTCCACTGGTCTAATGTATATTCCTTGTGTTCTTTAGCCCAAACAAGTTTCTTCTGCTTGTTGCCTGTCCTTAGCAGTGGTTTCCCAGCAGATATTCTACCATCAAGGCCTGATTCACACAGTCTCCTCTTAACAGTTGTTCTAGAGATGTGTCTGCTGCTAGAACTCTGTGTGGCATTAACCTGGTCTCTAAACTGAGCTGCTGATAACCTGCGATTTCTGAGGCTGGTGACTCGGATGAGCTTATCCTCCGCAGAAGAGGTGACTCTTGGTCTTCCTTTCCTGGGCCGGTCCGCATGTGAGCCAGTTTCTTTGTAGCGCTTGATAGTTTTTGTGACTGCACTTGGGGACACTTTTAAAGTTTTCCCAATTTTTCGGACTGACTGACCTTCATTTCTTAAAATAATGATGGCAACTCGTTTTTCTTTACTTAGATGCTTTTTTCTTGCCATAATACAAATTCTAACAGTCAATTCAGTAGGACTATCAGCTGTGTATCCACCTGACTTCTCCACAACGCAACTGATGGTCCCAACCCCATTCATAAGACAAGAAATCCCACTTATTAAACCTGACAGGGCACACCTGTGAAGTGAAAACCATTTCAGGTGACTACCTCTTGAAGCTCATCAAGAGAATGCCAAGAGTGTGCAAAACAGTAATCAAAGCAAAAGGTAGCTACTTTGAAGAACCTAGAATATGGCATATTTTCAGTTGTTTCCTACTTTTTTGTTATGTATATAATTCCACATGTGTTAATTCATAGTTTTGATGCCTTCAGTGTGAATCTACATTTTTCATAGTCATGAAAATAAAGAAAACTCTTTAAATGAGAAGGTGTTTCCAAACTTTTGGTCTGTACTATATATATATATATATATATATATATATATATATGTATATATTTTGTCTGGTCTGGGGTCTTAGCAAATTTCTTGAAATGCCTGATTTCAAGTCTGATTTGTCAAATTTTTCAAAAACGTGATTCTATGTGTATGCTTCATTTTGCCTGAAATTACACTATGTGTGTTTGTATATATATATTGTTATATATTTAGTGTATATGACACTGTAAGGTCTCCTAGGAGGTATAAGCCAATTTTCTTCACTTTAGGGGAAAAAAAATTCCTTCCCGACTCCAATCAGGCAATCAGATGGATCAACCACCCCTCTCTAGTAACTATAACATGTAATATTATTACACTCAAGAAATATATCCAGGCACCTCTTGAACTCTATTAGTGAACTCACCATCACCACCTCCTCAGGCAGAGTTCTTACTTCTTGTACCGTTAAGAATCCTCTTCTATGTTTGTGTACAACCTTCTTTTCTCCAGAAGCAAAGAATGTCCCTTGTCATAGTAACAGTCCTGGGGATAAATAGATGATGGGAGAGATCTCTGTACTGACCCCTGATATATTTATACATAGTTATTAAATCGCCTTTTAGTTGTCTTTATTCTAAAGTAAATAACCCTAATGTGGATAATCTTTAGTTGCCCTCCTCCTTTCAAGTTCTGCTAAATCTGTCTTGTTCACTGAAGCCCAGAACTGTGCACTGTGTTCCATGTGTGGTCTAGTAGTCTAAAATAGTGGTTTATTGGCCCATGTGGTACAGTGTCTTTCTCAAGCAAGCTGTGTTTGAGCCTAAACGTTGCCTCACTGTACCACATGGACCAATAAACCACAGTTTTTCTACTGGAAGTGCTGTCTGTTTTCTGGAATAAATATGTATATATATATATATATATATATATATATATATATATATGCAACCACATGAAGAATTTTTATTGATTTGAGATTTATGAGAAATTAAAAGAATGTGAAATCTACTGTAAATATACTGTATATACTGAAGCAGGAACTGGATTATGTAGACAGTTGTACATATTTTTTATATACTTACTGTGTGTTTGCAACTGTATTTTCCTGCTTTCTTAATAAAAAGTCAAAGATTGTACAGTATTCATTGTTTTACATAACTATTGTAAACAGAGCATTTTGTTTGTCTGTTATAGCAATGGTGTTTATCAATTCTTTAGCACAAACTCACACTTTAATTTATCTTACCCATCCGTTTTTATAGCATTGCTTACCAAGGGGGTTGAAGTAAATGCACAGTACGGTGGAAAGCAAATTTATAACTTTAATGCTTGTCTTTTTAATATGCATTGGTGGAAAATGGAACTATAAAATTTCATGTAGCATTAACCAGTACACTAGTACCAAGTAGACTGAACATTTTTTATGTGTACCATAAAAGAAGGGAAATGTTATATTTATCTTTATATGATCATATTCTGTTTGGAAAAAGCTGATATGTTCATATATTTATTGCATGGTGTAGACATTAGTGATTCATATAGTATATACAGTCAGGTCCATAAATATTGGGACATCAACACAATTCTAACATTTTTTGCTCTATACACCACCACAATGGATTTAAAAATTAAACAAACAAGATGTCCTTTAACTGCAGACTGTCAGCTTTAATTTGAGGACGTTTACATCCAAATCAGGTGAACGGTGTAGGAATTACAACAGTTTGCATATGCGCCTCCCACTTGTTAAGGAACCAAAAGTAATGGGACAATTGGCTTTTCAGCTGTTTCATGGCCAGGTGTGGGTTATTCCCTCATTATCCCAATTACAATGAGCAGATAAAAGGTCCAGAATTCATTTCAAGTGTGCTATTTGCATTTGGAATCTGTTGCTGTCAACTCTCAAGATGAGATCCAAAGATAACAACTGTGGTGGATGACCGAAGAATTATTTCCCTGGTGAAGAAAACACCCTTCACGACAGTTGGCCAGATCAAGAACACTCTCCAGGAGGTAGGTGTATGTGGGTCAAAGTCAACAATCAAGAGAAGACTACACCAGAGTGAATACAGAAGGTTCACCACAAGATGTAAACCATTGGTGAGCCTCAAAAACAGGAAGACCAGTTTAGAGTTTGCCAAACGACATTTAAAAAAGCCTTCACAGTTCCAGAACAACATCATATGGACAGATGATACCAAGATCAACTTGTACCAGAATGATGGGAAGAGAAGAGTATGGAGGAGGAAAGGAACTGCTCATGATCCTAAGCATACCACCTCATCAGTAATGCATGGTGGTGGTAGTGTCATGGCGTGGGCATGTATGGCTGTAAATGGAACTGTTTCTCTTGTATTTATTGATGATGTGACTGCTGACAAAAGCAGCAGGATGATATCTGAAGTGTTTTGGGCAATATAATGTTCTCATATTTAGCCAAATGCTTCAGAACCCATTGGACGGCGCTTCACAGTGCAAATGGACAATGACCCAAAGCATACTGAAAAAGCAACCAAAGAGTTTTTTAAAGGAAAGAAGTGGAATGCTATGCAAAGGTCAAGTCAATCACCTGACCTGAATCCGATTGAGCATGCATTTCACTTGCTGAAGACAAAACTGAAGAGAAAATGCCCCAAAAACAAGCAGGAACGAAAGACAGTTGCAGTAGAGACCTGGCAGAGCATCACCAGGGATTAAACCCAGCGTCTGGTGATGTGTATGCGTTTCAGACTTCAGGCTTTAATTGACTGCAAAGGATTTGCAATCAGTGAAGGCCAATTAGCAGTGTTCGCCATCTAAGCCCTTACCTGTGCCTGCGCCAGTCTGAAACAAATGTGGGGTCACCGGGAGCAGGCAGTTCTGAGAAAAGCTGCCGGGGACCTTCATTGGGCTGTTCTCGGAGCTGCCTGCTCCCGGTGACCGCATTTGTTTCAGACCGGCTCGCGGCGCAGGCACAGGTAAGGGCTTACCTGTGCATTGCCGGACTTGTGAGTCAAGATGGCAGCCCGCATTTGTTCGTTGTCGAACACTGCAAACTGGCCATCACTGTTTGCAATCAAGTATTAAAATGTGAAAGTTTGATTTATGATTAGAGTTGAGCGGACATCTGGATGTTCGGGTTCGACGGGTTCGGCCAAACTTCACAAAATGTTTGAGTTCGGGACCCGAACTTGACCCCAAACTTGAACCCTATTGAAGTCAATAGGGACCCGAACTTTTGAGAACTAAAATGGCTGTAAAAATGTAATGGAAAGGACTAGAGGACTGCAAATGCCAGCAAAATGTGGATGAAAGCATGTCAAGTGCTCTGCAAACAAAAGTGGATAGGGAAATTACTTTAAATATGTAGCAATAAAAAATAATAATCGTGATCTAGGAGGATGAGGTCCATAAGGAGTAGGAGGTTGAGGAGGCGGTGGACGTGGCGGTGTAGGTGGAGGAGGAGGAGGTAGCCTACATTGCTTTTTGGTTTTACATTTATTTTTAGTTTTTTAAATTAGTGTACACACCAAAACATTGGGAAATATAACCTGCAATAACCCCCTCCAGTCGTGCTAAACACACGTTCAGACAATACACTGGCTACAGGGCAGGCCAGCACCTCCAAGGTGTAAAGGGCAAGCTCAGGCCATGTGCCCAATTTGGAGACCCAGAAGTTGCAGGGGGAAGAACCATCAGTCAGTTCATGTAGGAGTGTGCAAACATACTGCCCCACCATGTTGCACGTCCCGGAAGATGTTTACGATCCAATTGGCTATCTGCTCTATCAACTTTCGATGTTCTTTTCTGCGCCTACCTTGGTGATCATGGTTATCGGCGTACAGGGTTCCACCCCGGAGAGGGAGAGTGAGAAAGGGAGACCTCATCCAAGGGAGGTCAATGGCTGCAATGGGATGAAGCGAAAATGTGGGAGAAGCTATTAAAACGGAAGAATTTTGAGGAAATTAGGTGGCGCACGGCAATTACCCACTCCCTACTCGAGGAGGTAGTAACGATAAATAACAATACAGGACTCTTAAGATGCCCTGCTATTGGAATGATTAATAAAAAATTATAGGGAATGTCACTGTGGTATTTTTGATTTGTAAACGTTAGCCAGGAGAGGCCCTGCTGCCGCTTTGTTGACTCTAGCTAACTTCTGCCTGATCGCACGTCCCTGTGACATCCACCATCCATTTGGATATCTTCTCTATCAACTTTTGATGTTCTTTTCTGAGCCTACCATGTTGATCACGGTTATCGGCGAATCAGGGTTCCACGCCGGAGAGGGAGCGTGAGAAAGAGAGACCACATCCAAGTAAGGATTAATTGTTTCAAATTAAAAATAATAGAGCGGAAATATCGGACAAAGTATTAAAGCGTAAATGTGGGACAACTTTTTAAAGTTAAAGTATTGAATGAAAGGAGGTGGTGTGCATCAATTAATAAAGAATTTCTTAAATTTTAGTCCCTGTCAACTAAGCAGAGCAGGGGTTTCTATCCGGCAAAATTTGAAAAATGTCACCTGATAATGTAACAGACAATTTTTTATTTATTAATGTTCCTGTCACCTATGCAGAGGTGCCCCAGTGACATCCACCAGCCATTTGGATATCTTCTCTATCAACTTTCGATGTTCTTTTCTGAGCCTACCATGTTGATCACGGTTATCAGCAAATCAGGGTTCCACGCCGGAGAGGGAGCGTGATTCAAGGGAGATAAATGTATTAATTTTTTGGGGGGAATCGAGCTGAAATATGGAAAAAGTTATTGAGGCGCAAATGTGGGACAAATTACTGAAGTGCAAATGTGGCAAAAGTTATTGAAGCGCAAATGTGGGACAACTTGTTAAAGTTTAAGCATTGAATGAAAGGAGGTGGCGCACATCAATTAAAGAAGAATTTCTGAAATTTTATTCCCTGTCACCTATGCATAGCAGGGATTTATTCACGTCCAAAATAGTAAAATGTCAATCCAAATTGGTGAATTTCACCCGAAAATTTAACTGACAAATTATATATAATTTTTTACCTGTCTACTAGGTATAGCAGTGGTACATCACACCCAAAAATTTTAGAATTTAACCCGAAAATGTAACTTACAACTTAGTAAAATAACATAAAATAAAATACGTACAAAAAATATTTATGAGGTGGAGTTTAATATGATGTAGGAGTTTGAGGAAGCGGTGGATGTAGCAATGTAGATGGAAGCGACGGTGGAGGAGGACAAGGTGCTCGAGGTGCCCAAGCTGTGTTGGCGACCTCTTCCTCTGCCTTCGCCTTTCGCTTCCACTGTGCCCCCGCTGTCACTTGGGATTGCCACCAGCAGCGCGTCTACCAGCGTGCGCTTGTACTCGCGCAACTTACAATCACCCTCCAGTGAGGGAATTAAGGACGGTACGTTGTCCTTGTAACGGAGATCCAGCAGCATGGCCACCCAGTAATCAGCACAAGTTAGAATGTGGGCAACTCGGCGGTCATTGCGGAGACACTGCAGCATGTAATCGCTCATGGGTGCCAGGCTGCCCAGAGGCAATAAAAAGCTGTCCTCTGTGGGAGGTGTATCATCTGTGTCCTCTGTATCCCCCTAGCCATGCACCAATGATGGCCATGAGCTGGTCTGGGTGCCAGCCTGCTGGGAACATGGTTCCTCCTCCTCCATCGCCTCCTCCTCATCCTCCACCTCGCCATCCTCCAGAACTGTGTTCTGGCTGGACAATAGTGTACCTGGAATTTGTGGGTGCAGGGACCCAACCTCGGAGCCACTTGTGAATGACTGGCTGGAAACCCTGCAAAATGATCCCTCTTCCTCTTCCTCCTCTTGTGCCACATCCTCTTCCATCATCGCCAGCAGCGTTTTTTCAAGGAGGCATAGAAGTGGGATAGTTACACTAAGAACAGCGTTATCGACACTGGCCATGTTGGTGGAGTACTCGAAACAGCGTAACAAGGAACACAGGTCTCACATGGATGCCCAGTCATTGGTGGTGAAGTGGTGCTGTTCCGCCGAGCGAATCACCCGTGCGTGCTGCAGCTGAAACTCCTCTATCGCCTGCTGCTGCTTGCACAGTCTGGCCAGCATGTGCAAGGTGGAGTTCCACCTTGTGGGCACGTCGCATATGAGGCGGTGAGCGGGAAGGCCGAAGTTATGCTGCAGCGCTGACAGGCGAGCAGCATCAGGGTGAGAACCCTGAAAGCGCGCACAGACGGCCCACACGTTATGCAGCAGCTCTGACATATCGGGGTCATTTTTAAGGAATCTCTGCACCACCAAATTCAGCACATGCAGCAGGCAAGGGATGTGGGTCAAACCGGCCAGAGCTGCTACGGGATTTTGCCCATTATCGCACACCACCAGGCCGAGCTTGAGGCTCACTGGCACAAACCACTCATCGGTCTGTTGTTCTATGCCCGTCCACAGCTCCTGCACGGTGTGGGGTTCGTCCCCCCAAACAGATAAGTTTTAAAACTGTTTAAAGCTGTTGTTTACCCCTGGCTGTGCTGAAGTTGGTGGTGAAAGTGTTAAGCTGACCGGATGAAGGTCCGGTAGAGGATGAGGAAGCGGAGAAGGAGGAGGAAGCAACAAAAGGCAAAGAGAAGAGCCCTACAATCCTCGGTGGTGGAAGGACATGCGCCAAACTGCTATCCACCTCAGGTCCAGCCACCACTGCATTTACCCAGTGTGCTGTTAGGGAGATATAACATCCTGACCGTGTTTACTGGTCCATGTATCCGTAGTGAGGTGCACCTTGCCACAGATGGCATTGCGCAGTGCACACCTGATTTTGTCCCCCACTTGGTTGTGCAGGGAAAGGATGGCTCGCCTGGAAAATTAGTGGCGGCTGGGCATGACGTACTGTGGGACAACCACAGCCATAAGGCCTTTAAAACTCTCTGTCTCCACCAGACGGAATGACAGCATTTTAAAGGCCATTAATTTAGAAATGCTGGTATTCAGGGCTAGGGATCGCTGGTGGGTAGGGGGTACTTTATCTTCCTCTCCAGTGTTTGGGAGATGAAGAGCTGAACGCTTCCGTGGGACATTGTGGAGATACTTGGTGACCCAGGTGGTGGTGTTGCTGGCAGATCCTCTGTTTGTGGGGTGGCAGGTGGCACTGTCACTCCAGAGGTGGATGAAGAGGCCGCTACTGCAGCAGAATAGGAAGCAGGAGGAGTCAGAGTTTTTTAAGGTATCTACTCCACTGCAGCTTGTGCTTTGCACCTAAATGCCTGGTCATGCAGGTTGTGCTCAGGTTGAGAACGTTTATGCCTCGCTTCAGGCTTTGAATGCACAGCGTGCATTCCACTCGTGTCTTGTCGTCAGCATATTGTCTGAAGAACTGACACGCCTGGGAACTCCTTGGAGCTGGCTTTGGTGTGCTCGGTCCCATGCTGCGGTGGGCAGTAGCAGGCGCACTGTCTAGGGGATGGCCATTCTGCTTTTTCACCCTGCTCCCTCTTCTGCTGTGCTGGTGGCTTTGTGTGACCACCGCCTCTTCCTCCGAACTACATATGTCACTCGCATGACCTAGATTCCATGTGGGGTTAACGACCTTATCGTCCTCCACATCATCTTCCACCCAGTCTTCACCCCTGCCCTCCTTGTCGGTCTGCACACTTTCAAAAGCCCCAGCAGGTGGCACCTGTGTTTCATCATCATCCGAGATGTGCTGTGATGGTCATCCCATGTACTCATCTTGAAACATAAGTGGTTGGGCATCGGTGCACTCAATTTCTTCCACTTCTGCGGCAGGGTTAGGTGGATGGCCCTGGGAAACCCTGCTAGCAGATTCATCAAAAAGCAGAAGAGACTGCTGCATGACTTGGGGCTCAGACTGCTTGGCTGATTTGCAAGGGGGAGAGGTGAGAGACTGATGGACATTGGCTGCAGTTGCTAACTCTGATCTTTCAGTAGGAGACTGGGTGGGAGACAATGTGAAGGAACTGGAGCCACTGTCAGCAACCAAATCTACTATCGCCTTTATCTGTTAAGGTCTCACCATTCGTAGAGACGCATTAGGCCCGACCAAATACTGCTGCAGGTTCTGTCGCCTAATCGCACCTGTCACTTAATCTACGAATGGTGAGGCCAGAACAAGTACAGGCAATAGTAGATTGGGTGGCTGACAGTGCCTCCAGTTCCTTCACATTGTCTCCCACCCAGTCTCCTGCTGAAAGTTGGCACCTGCAGCCCATGTCCATCAGACCTTCACCTCACCCCCTTGAAAATCAGCCAAGCCGTCTGAGCCCCAAGTCATGGAGCAGTCTCTTCTGCTTTTTGATGAATCTGCTAGCAGGGTTTCCCAGGGCCATCCACATAGCCCTGCCCCAGAAGTTGAAAAGATTGAGTGCACCGATGTCCAACAACTTATGTTTCAGGATGAGTACATGGGAGGACCACCGCAGCACATCTTGGATGATGACGAGACACAGATGCCAACTGCTGTGACTTTTGAAAGTGTGCAGACCGACAAGGAGGGCAGGGGTGAAGACTGGGTGGAAGATGATGTGGAGGACGATAAGGTCCTCGACCCCACATGGAATCAAGGTCATACGAGTGACCTGTGTAGTTCAGAGGAAGAGGCGGTGGTCGCACAGAGCCACAAGCACAGCAGAAGAGGGAGTAGGGTGCAAAAAAGGAGCGGCCATCCCCTAGACAGTATGTCTGTTACTGCCCACCGCGCCAAAGGACCGAGCACACCAAAGCCAGCTCCAAGAAATTCCCTGGCATTGCAGTTCTTCAGACAATGTGCTGACGACAAGACAAGAGTGGTTTGCACGCTGTGCAATCAGAGCCTGAAGCAAGGCATAAATGTTCTCAACCTGAGCACAACCTGCATGACCAGCATCTAAGTGCAAAGCACGAGCTGCAGTGGAGTAGACACCTCAAAAATAGAGTTGAGCGAACACCTGGATGTTCGGGTTCGAGAAGTTCGGCCGAACTTCCCGGAAATGTTCGGGTTCGGGATCCGAACCCGACCCGAACTTCGTCCCGAACCCCATTGAAGTCAATGGGGACCCGAACTTTTTGGCACTAAAAAGGCTGTAAAACAGCCCAGGAAAGGGCTAGAGGGCTGCAAAAGGCAGCAAAATGTAGTTAAATCCCCTGCAAACAAATGTGGATAGGGAAATAAATAAAAATAAAATAAATTAAAATTAACCAATATCAATTGGAGAGAAGTCCCATAGCAGAGAATCTGGCTTCATGTCACCCACCACTGGAACAGGCAACTGTCAGATATTTAGACCCCAGCACCCAGACAGAGGAGAGAGGTCCCATAACAGAGATTCAGACTTCATGTCAGCAGAGAATCAGTCTTCATGTCATAGCAGAGAATCAGGCTTCACGTCAGCCAAAACTGGAACAGTCCATTGTCATCTATTTAGGCCCCGGCACCCAGACAGAGGAGAGAGGTCCCATAACAGAGATTCAGGCTTCATGTCAGCAGAGAATCAGTCTTCATGTCATAGCAGAGAATCAGGCTTCACGTCACCCAAAACTGGAACAGTCCATTGTCAGATATTTAGGCCCCGGCACCCAGACAGAGGAGAGAGGTCCCATAACAGAGATTCAGGCTTCATGTCATAGCAGAGAATCATGCTTCACGTCACCCAAAACTGGAACAGTCCATTGTCAGATATTTAGGCCCCGGCACCCAGACAGAGGAGAGAGGTCCCATAACAGAGATTCAGGCTTCATGTCAGAAGAGAATCAGTCTTTATGTCATAGCAGAGAATCAGGCTTCACGTCACCCAACACTGGAACAGTCCATTGTCATATATTTAGGCCCCGGCACCCAGACAGAGGAGAGAGGTCCCATAACAGAGATTCAGGCTTCATGTCAGCAGAGAATCAGTCTTCATGTCATAGCAGAGAATCAGGCTTCACGTCACCCAACACTGGAACAGTCCATTGTCATATATTTAGGCCCCAGCACCCAGACAGAGGAGAGAGGTCCCATAACAGAGATTCAGGCTTCATGTCAGAAGAGAATCAGTCTTCATGTCATAGCAGAGAATCAGGCTTCACGTCAGCCAAAACTGGAACAGTCCATTGTCATATATTTAGGCCCCAGCACCCAGACAGAGGAGAGAGGTCCCATAACAAAGATTCAGGCTTCATGTCAGCAGAAAATCAGTCTTCATGTCATAGCAGAGAATCAGGCTTCACGTCAGCCAAAACTGGAACAGTCCATTGTCATATATTTAGACCCCGGCACCCAGACAGAGGAGAGAGGTCCCATAACAGAGATTCAGGCTTCATGTCAGCAGAGAATCAGTCTTCATGTCATAGCAGAGAATCAGGCTTCACGTCAGCCAAAACTGGAACAGTCCATTGTCATATATTTAGGCCCCGGCACCCAGACAGAGGAGAGAGGTCCCATAACAGAGATTCAGGCTTCATGTCAGCAGAGAATCAGTCTTCATGTCATAGCAGAGAATCAGGCTTCACGTCAGCCAAAACTGGAACAGTCCATTGTCATATATTTAGGCCCCGGCACCCAGACAGAGGAGAGAGGTCCCATAGCAGAGATTCAGGCTTCATGTCATAGCAGAGATTCAGGCTTCATGTCATAGCAGAGAATCAGGCTTCACGTCACCCAACACTGGAACAGTCCATTGTCAGATATTTAGGCCCCAGCACCCAGACAGAGGAGAGAGGTCCCATAACAGAGATTCAGGCTTCATGTCAGAAGAGAATCAGTCTTCATGTCACAGCACAGAATCAGGCTTCACGTCAGCCAAAACTGGAACAGTCCATTGTCATCTATTTAGGCCCCGGCACCCAGACAGAGGAGAGAGGTCCCATAACAGAGATTCAGGCTTCATGTCAGCAGAGAATAAGTCTTCATGTCATAGCAGAGAATCAGGCTTCACGTCAGCCAAAACTGGAACAGTCCATTGATATATATTTAGGCCCTGGCACCCAGACAGAGGAGAGAGGTCCCATAACAGAGATTCAGGCTTCACGTCAGCAGAGAATCAGTCTTCATGTCATAGCAGAGAATCAGGCTTCACGTCAGCCAAAACTGGAACAGTCCATTGTCATATATTTAGGCCCCAGCACCCAGACAGAGGAGAGAGGTCCCATAACAGAGATTCCGGCTTCATGTCAGCAGAGAATCAGTCTTCATGTCATAGCAGAGAATCAGGCTTCACGTCACCCAACACTGGAACAGTCCATTGTCATATATTTAGGCCCCAGCACCCAGACAGAGGAGAGAGGTCCCATAACAGAGATTCAGGCTTCATGTCAGAAGAGAATCAGTCTTCATGTCATAGCAGAGAATAAGGCTTCACGTCAGCCAAAACTGGAACAGTCCATTGTCATCTATTTAGGCCCCGGCACCCAGACAGAGGAGAGAGGTCCCATAACATAGATTCAGGCTTCATGTCAGAAGAGAATCAGTCTTCATGTCATAGCAGAGAATCAGGCTTCACGTCAGCCAAAACTGGAACAGTCCATTGTCATCTATTTAGGCCCCGGCACCCAGACGGAGGAGAGAGGTCCCAAAGCAGAGATTCAGGTTTCATGTCATAGCAGAGATTCAGGCTTCATGTCATAGCAGAGAATCATGCTTCACGTCACCCAGGAAGTAAGGTGGGCACATTGTCTTTGTACCGGGGATCCAGCAGGGTGGCAACCCAGTAGTCCGCACACGTTAAAATGTGGGCAACTCTGCTGTCGTTGGGCAGGCACTGCAGCATGTAGTCGCTCATGTGTGCCAGGCTGCCTAGAGGTAAGGACAAACTGTCCTCTGTGGGAGGCGTATCGTCATCATTCTGCGTTTCCCCCCAGCCACGCACCAGTGATGGCCCCGAGCTGCGTTGGGTGCCACCCCGCTGTGAACATGCTTCATCCTCATCCTCATCCTCCTCCACCTCCTCCTCATCCTCGTCCTCCAGTAGTGGGCCCTGGCTGGCCACATTTGTACCTGGCCTCTGCTGTTGCAAAAAACCTCCCTCTCCCGAAGAGACTGGCCTGAAAGTGCTAAAAATGACCCCTCCTCCTCCTGGGCCACCTCCTCTTCCATCATCGCCCTAAGTGTTTTCTCAAGGAGACATAGAAGTGGTATTGTAACGCTGATAACTGCGTCATCGCCACTGGCCATGTTGGTGGAGTACTCGAAACAGCGCAACAGGGCACACAGGTCTCGCATGGAGGCCCAGTCATTGGTGGTGAAGTGGTGCTGTTCCGCAGTGCGACTGACTCGTGCGTGCTGCAGCTGAAACTCCACTATGGCCTGCTGCTGCTCGCACAGTCTGTCCAGCATGTGCAAGGTGGAGTTCCACCTGGTGGGCACGTCGCATATGAGGCGGTGAGCGGGAAGGCCGAAGTTACGCTATAGCGCAGACAGGCGAGCAGCAGCAGGATGTGAACGCCGGAAGCGCGAACAGACGGCCCGCACTTTATGCAGCAGCTCTGACATGTCGGGGTAGTTGTGAATGAACTTATGCACCACCAAATTCAGCACATGCGCCAGGCAAGGGATGTGCGTCAAACCGGCTAGTCTCAGAGCTGCAACGAGATTTCGCCCATTATCGCACACCACCAGGCCGGGCTTGAGGCTCACCGGCAGCAACCACTCGTCGGTCTGTTGTTCTATACCCCGCCAGAACTCCTGTGCGGTGTGGGGCCTGTCCCCCAAACATATGAGTTTCAGAATGGCCTGCTGACGTTTAGCCCGGGCTGTGCTGAAGTTGGTGGTGAAGGTGTGTGGCTGACTGGATGAGCAGGTGGAAGAAGAGGAGGAGGAAGCCGAGAAGGAGGAGGTGGCAACAGGAGGCAAAGAATGTTGCCCTGCGATCCTTGGCGGCGGAAGGACGTGCGCCAAACAGCTCTCCGCCTGGGGCCCAGCCGCCACTACATTTACCCAGTGTACAGTTAGAGAGATATAGCGTTCCTGGCCATGTTTACTGGTCCACGTATCTGTGGTTAGGTGGACCTTGCCACAGATGGCGTTGCGCAGTACACACTTGATTTTATCGGATACTTGGTTGTGCTGGGAAGGCACGGCTCTCTTGGAGAAGTAGTGGCGGCTGGGAACAACATACTGTGGGACAGCAAGCGACATGAGCTGTTTGAAGCTGTCTGTGTCCACCAGCCTGAATGACAGCATTTCATAGGCCAGTAGTTTAGAAATGCTGGCATTCAGGGCCAGGGATCGAGCTGGGAATTTACTATGAGTAAACGTCAGTGCAACAATGTAGTACTATCCATATATGGATAGTACTACATTGTTGCACTGACGTTTACTCATGGTCTTTTATAGCTTGTCTTGAATCATCAATTTTTAGGTTGTTCCACTATCTTATATGTATTAAATAGGCTATTGCATATTTTAAGCTAATATTTTATATTTTATAAGTCAATAAATCCAATGGTAATTTTCATATGTTAATAAATTAACTATTAATCACCTTTTTGCACACGTCTTTTGCATGGTCCTACTTATAGAGAGAGTGCCCAGTATTTTTATCTCATTATTTATATTTGTTAGAGGAGGGGCAAATCCTCTTTACTGTGAGCACCTCCGTCTGTGGTCGCATCCACTCCTGTGCGTCTCATACAATCAATTCCATTACCTTTTAACTCGCCCTTGTGACTGCACGGATTGGTTGATACCATGGATATGTGGAACCATGTGGAATCCAAAAATCAGAAAGTAGATAATTTCATCTTTGAAGAGAATGTTAATAAGGAAAATAGAGAAGAAATATGTATAGGAAAAACATTCAGAGATTTAGAAGGGTTACTTATCCGGCAATTAAAAAAAAGATGGGAAATAAAAACCCTCCAAAGGTGTGTAGAAATAGATCAGATCCCAAAAGGGCTAACACACAATAAGAATCCAGCTCAAGATTTATGCAGTGCCGATTTTGATCAAGAATGGGACAATTTGTTACATGAACAATCTATAGCACTTACTAACTTGATTATTAAAAGACGCTGCATAATCTTAGAAGAAACCACTAAAAGAATTGCGGATATAAAAATTATAACTGACAAATTTCCACAAACAAAGGAATTGAATTTATTACAAACAAGGGTATGCAGTAATTTAGATGGATTGAACAGGAAATTATGGAGAAAAAGATAAAAAAAACTGTCTTTCTATAGAAAAGAAAGGAAGGAAAAGAAAGAACAACAGGTGGAGAGGGAAAGAATAGAAGACACTGGGGAAGATATTCACGGGGGTAGTAACACAAAAACACGAGATAATCACACTAAAGATCCAAATAGACACATTAATTATAGTATACCTATCCAGAATAGGTTTGAGATTTTTGAGGAAAGGGAGTCTTTTTTAGACCGGACCCCACCCCATCACCGAATATGCACGAGACAAGGATCACCTTTGAGGGGAGCACAGAAAACACAACACGAATTTCAAGTAGATCACCATTACAACTTGAGAGACAGGACACAGCCACACAGGACACAACAGGATTTCAGGACACAGAAAACAGGAAAACATCACCAACAACACAAACAACACAATTACAATCCACAACCAAACACGAGGTATCACAAGGAAGAAAAAGGAAGATACAGAGAGGAAGGAGGAAGGGAACGACACCATCACAGATAGCAGAATCACCAGTATCCAATGACTCCATCATAAATTTAAGCTCAATTATAATATCGGACGTTCAAAAACAACTTCTAAATAAAGGCCTCAAGTTCGCCCCAACTGAAAAATTAAACAAATTTGCAACCTTTATGGGGGTTGAGAAATTTGTACGGTGCCTATGCCTTAAAAAATATTTTGCTAAAAACCCGGTCGAGAAACAAGTGGTAGATAAAATGCAGTGTGGAAAATATACACATACCCAGTTAAGGAATCGTTCTAAAAAATACCCAAGAGGTGAAATAAGCCAAGAAATGGCGACATTTAAAGAGAGTGTTGAAAATGATCTACGCAAGGTAAAAGACACTAATAAATATAGGCGTAAGAATCTAACAAAAAAAGAAATAAATACTTTAAAACAATTACAGAAGGATAACAATATTATCATTCACCCGGCTGACAAGGGGGGGGGGGGTCAATAGTTATACAAGATATAGACAAACACAATTCGGAGTGTTATAGACAACTGACAGATGGCGACACATATCAGAAACTACATAAGGACCCCACAGGTGACTTTTTTATAGAATTGACTACCCTGGTGGAGGAAGGCAAAACAAAAGGAATTTTAACGGACGATGAACATGATTTCATACTGAATAAATATCCAAGAGTACCGGTATTCTACTGTATACCAAAAATTTATAAGGATATTAATAACCCACCCGGCCGCCCTATAGTTTCTGGTATTGAGTCGTTAACGTGTAATTTGTCAAAATATATCGACGTCCTATTGCAACCAACAGTCAAAAAATGTGCATCATACACCAAAGACTCTACACAAATAATTAATATTATAGAAAATTTAGGGTTTAAAGAAGACTGGTGGATGGGCACATTAGACGTCCAATCGTTGTATACGATCATTAAACACGACCAAGGAAAGCAGGCAGTGGAAACACAACTGAAGAAAGAAGGGAGACTACAAGATGAACAAATAGATTTTTTAATTCAGAGTGTGGATTTTATACTAACAATTATTTTAATTTCGAAAAAGATTTTTACCTACAAACCCGGGGCACAGCCATGGGTACCAGGTTCGCCCCTAGTTATGCCAATCTTTTTATGGCGGATTGGGAAGAACATTTTATTACCCCCCGACTAGGGGCAGACTATGTCCTATGGCAAAGATATATAGATGATGTGTTTTTTATTTGGAAATCGGGTAGGGAGAACATCTTAAACGTGCAAACAAGGATCAAAGGATCCGTACCACACTTTGAAAAATAGGAGGAGCAATCCCTAAATGGGAAATTGGAATCAGCAAAGATCTTATATAAAAGGAACATTTCAAGGGGGATTGATCACCACTGATGAAGGGGCAACGTCTAGCCCCGAAACGTGTTTGGTCCAAGACCCCTATTTGACTTATATGAACTTTTGCTGATTATACGCTGTAACAATCCTAGGTTGATTGTAACAAAGACCGGAATATCCTGCAAACAACGGGGACCTGGCACGCTGAGTAATTAAGACCACAGCACGAGGTTATCACACACCGCGACTGCAGACTGAATCCAGCGTGGGAGCAGGTAACTAAGTTCTCGGAGGACACCGGCTCTTCAGCACAACGGAGCAGTGCCCAGAGAAACTTAGACCGGCGGCAGAAGCAACCTTGGAGTAAAGTCCTACAATTACAGTGGACCGGAGCTTCAGCAGTCAACAGCAAGCATCGAGCAGTGAGTAATAGCGGGACGCCGCTCTAAAAACTCACCGTGAATTATCTGTTTAAAGATCCAGGAACTTTGCTTCTAACAGGAGATTGGGACACACTTTTGAAGTGAATACAGGGGATACAATCAGACCCCAAGAACGTCCCCAACGGCTTTCTTAATATTTTAGTTGCAATTGAGATCCAACTGCCACAAGTTTCAGATTAGATAGCACTATATTGTTGCACTGACGTTCAATTATTCATGGCCACGTATACTTTGTCCTGCAATTTCAAGTTTTAGGTTGTTTCATTCTCATATATATATATATATGGATAGTACTACATTGTTGCACTGATGTTTACTCATGGTATTTTATAGCTTGTCTTGAATCATCAATTTTTAGGTTGCTCCACTATCTTATATGTATTAAATAGGCTAGTGCATATTTTAAGCTAATATTTTATATTTTATAAGTCAATAAATCCAATGGTAATTTTCATATGTTAATAAATTAACTATTAATCACCTTTTTGCACACGTGTTTTGCATGGTCCTACTTATAGAGAGAGTGCCCAGTATTTTTATCTCACCTAACACTATCTGGCTATCTATTTAGGTATCGTATTACAGTAATACAGGCACAGCAGTAACGAGAGATTTAGGCTACTTTCACACTAGCGTTCGATTGGATCCGTTCTGAACGGATCCGATCATATTAATGCAGACGGAGGCTCCGTTCAGTACGGATCCGTCTGCATTAATAACTTAGAAAAAATTCTAAGTGTGAAAGTAGCCTGAGCGGATCCGTTCAGACTTTCAATGTAAAGTCAATGGGGGACGGATCCGCTTGAAGATTGAGCCATATGGTGACATCTTCAAGCGGATCCGTTCCCATTGACTTACATTGTAAGTCTGAACGGATCCGCTCGCCTCCGCACGGCCAGGCGGACAGCTGAACGCTGCAAGCAGCGTTCAGCTGTCCGCCTGTCCATGCGGAGGCGAGCGGAGCGGAGGCTGAACGCCGCCAGACTGATGCAGTCTGAGCGGATCCGCTCCATTAAGACTGCATCAGGGCTGGATGGAGGCGTTCGGGTCCGCTCGTGAGCTCCTTCAAACGGAGCTCACGAACGGACCTATGAACGCTAGTGTGAAAGTAGCCTTAGCTGAATATAAATTGTAGGCCTAGTATTTAGGCGCTGGGTGACAGGTATACGTTTGCGGACAGAATTAAACTTGGAAATGCACGTTAGCGTGTGAAGTTATTGAGGATGACACTATCCGCACCTTCAATCTAATATACCCTTTTGTGGATAGATTTAAACTTGGCCTGATACAGCAGAAACCGCTAATTTAGGGAATTGCTAAGTTGGGAATTGTATTTCAACCCAGAACAAAAACTGTGCTTTGACGGACACCAAATAACTTGACCATGCAACACGCCAGACCTGCAGGGTATAGCGAAGTGAGGTCACGGTTATGGGCAATCAAGGGTTACTCACTGTATTGGAGAACCCTGGGCAGGCACGTGGCAGTGAAGGAGAGGTAGACACGGTTCCTCTGGGGCACACTCTGTATATAGGGACCAGGCCTGATGGTGGATGAGGTGCCCTGGATGTTACGGGTATTTTGAGTGCCTGGGGCAAGGTCCCTGTTGGATTCGTGACGCCAGTGCCTTTGGACGGTGGCACGCCGGTTGGTAGTTGGAATGATGAAGGTACACAAGTAGAATAGTGAACCAAACGTTACTTTTACTGAACAGTTCAACTTTGTACAGCAGGTGGTAAATGCAGTCCTTTACAGTTCCAAGAGTACAGCAGGTTTATATCACAGCAGGATGCAATCGTGCAAGATACGTGGAGGGTATATAATTAATGCTTGGCAGTGCTATGCTGCTCTATCCCCACGGCTATTCTAGCTGGCTGGATCCCAAGGCCCGGATGCCTATTCGCTGGCTTAAATCCTTGGTATGAATTCCTTCCTCCAGTATTAGCGCTTGCTTAAGGTTACAAATACCTTTGCTTCCTAGCTGTATCTCTCTCTCTGCTTCTGCTGACAGGTGACTGCAGGTTGCTCCCAGGAGGTCCTGTCCTGCAACTGGGGTGTCTCTACTGAGCTAATCCTAGCCTCAGGAGCTTCAGGTGGACGAAGTGACTCCTCTAGTCCCCTGGAATGAACTAACTCTCTCCTGTCTGGGCCTTCCTATATGTATCTAGGGCTCTCTAGCTCCCTCTAACGTCTGGGAGGCTAAACTACACCCTGACAGGCCTGACACCCAGCTAATACAGGGAAAACAAACACATGACGTTTAATGCAATGAAACACATTAACCTGTGCAGTGCCCACCTTTACCTAGTGGGACACTACATACCCCCACGCTATAACGTTGCCCGTCCTCGGCGCAACATGGAGGGTCCGCCCATCTGGAAGCGGCAACCTGAAAAACAGATGAGAACATGCATATACAGTATTCACGACATTAACAATATAAAAGTTGATAAATACACTGAAAGGAGTGATGACAAGGGGCGTCGTTCTCTTCTCTCAGGATAATGTGAAGGAACGGGGGCGCTGACCTGGCACAGCGTATCAATAAACCAGGATAGTCCGTATAAAAGTAAATAAACATAAGTCCTTGGAGGCTCAAAGAATAACATGAGTCCGTACCCAGGCTTGCAATGGTTAAACAGGGGTTTCCCGTGAGGGGCTGCCTGGGCCCATGATGTAGTCCACAAACCTCACAGGACGATGCCCCCTGGTAGAACGGGTAGACCTCCTTACTGGCAGGGATTCTTCCTGCCCGGATTCAGGAATGTCAGAAGAGCCCACCGCCTCTGGAGCTTCTTCAGGAGGCTGAGGGCTAACAGGAACAGGAGCAGGAACCAATAAATTCAGCCAGGGAGTGAGGGCCCAGTGGAGCGGCTCTTTATCATGGATTAAGTTCTCCACAGCCTGCATAGGGTCCATAGGTGGAGCCGGCAACTCTTCCTCGGAAGGCTCAGGTTCCATCTCCTCCGCCGCTGGTTCTCCTTCTATACAGGGCTTGAGGCGGTTCCTGTGAACAACTAGGGGACCTTTTCCTCCCCTGGAGACCTGGTAGATGTGGGCCGCAGCATTGGGTATGGCAGTAACAAGATAGGGAATCCTTTCCCATTTGCTGTCCAACTTGCTGGTCCGGTGGTTGTTTTTCAACCATACCTTGTCTCCCAGAGCCAGGGGTCCCGCATGGGCAGTCTGGTCAAAGTCTTTCTGCTGACTTTCTCGAACAATCTCCATCCGTTCCTGGACGATCTCCTTAGCATTAAGAAGACGCCTTTGGTGCTCCACTACCCAATCAGTCTTGGGCAGTGGGTTGATCTCATCCGGCACCTGTGGTCCGCAGGCAATCTCCCTTGTCGGCCGAACATCAAATAGAACGGGGTGTAGCCGGTGGAACAATGGATGGTGTTGTTGTACGTGTACATAAGCTGCGGCAACAGAGTAGGCCAATCTCCCCTCGTCTCAGGGGGTACTGCTCTCAGCATTTCAATGAGAGTCTTATTCATTTTCTCACAGAGTCCGTTACCTTGCGGATGATAAGCGGTGGTCCGGACCTTCTGGCAGTTGTGTAGCAGGCACATCTCATGGAACAGCTGTGACTCAAACGCAGACCCTTGATCGGTGAGGATCCTTTCTGGGCAACCGTAGGGCAGCAGGAAATGCTTCCAGAACGCCTCCGCTGTGGTCTTGGCTGTCAGGTCTTTCACAGGCACTGCTACGACAAACTTAGTGAAATGATCAATTATAGTCATGGCATATGTATACCCTGAGTGACTCGGCTCTAACTTTACATGATCAATGGCCACAAGTTCTAAAGGAGCCTTACTTACGATGGGATGGAGAGGCGCCCTCTAGTCATGGCATCCAGTCCGCCCCACAGCACAGGCAGTGCATTCTGGGCACCATTTCTCAATATCTTCTCTCATCCCGATCCAATAGAATCTTCTGCGAATGGTGGCCTCAGTCTTTTGCACACCGAAGTGTCCGGACTGATTGTGATACATATCCAGCACCAGGCTGGCATCCCGACGTGGCAGGAGGATTTGATACACTCTATCATAGGACACTGGATCCAGACTCCTTCTGAGCAACAGGCCCTTTTGAAGGAATAGTTGATGGCGATGTCTCCACAGTCTCACTAGCTCTGGGTCTGCACTCTTCCTGCGGATCCTCTCAGGGACTTTTCCACTGGTAAGGAAGTCGAGCAGTTCACCGAGGACTCTACATTCAGACTGGAGCTTAATCCATCTTTCTTGATCGCCTCTGGACTCAGGACCATCTGATGAGGAAGGATCAGCAGCAGGGGAATCTTTAGTACGTATATTATCCTGCTGGGTAAATTTATTATAGAACGCTGGCATCTCCACCTCTTCCCAGGCATCTTTCAGTTCATCTGGGGCTTCTGTAGTGGGGAGTCGTGACAGAGCATCAGCGTTCTCATTGGAGCGGCCTGCCCGGTACTTCACAGTAAAATCATAGTTGGCCAGGCGGGAGGCCCATATTTGCTCCAGTGCCCCTAATTTGGCTGTATTCAGATGCGCCAGGGGATTATTATCTGTGAAGGCAACAAACGGTGTGGCAGCGAGATAGTCCTTAAACTTTTCAGTCACAGCCCACACTAAGGCAAGAAACTCCAGCTTGAAAGAACTGTAATTCTGGTCGTTCTTCTCAGCACCCTTTCTTTGTTATCTTGCACTTGAGCCAACACGGCCCCCAGGCCTCTTTTACTGGCATCTGTGTAGAGGTGGAATGGCTTCTGATAATCTGGGTAACCCAGAACAGGGGGTTCAGTCAACTTCTTCTTTAGGAGTTGGAAGGCAATTTCCCGCTCTTCATTCCACTCAACAGGAATAGGAGTCTTTGGGCTCTTCTTTGGATTCCCCCTCAAGAGTTCCTGGATGGGATCCGCAATTTGTGCGAAATGCGGGATGAAACGCCTATAATACCCTGCAAAACTGAGAAAGCTTCTCACCTCTTTCACGGTCGTAGGAGTAGGCCAGTTACAGACAGCAGCAAGTTTGTCAGGATCAGGCTGTACTCCCTCGGCACTGACAATGTGCCCTAGATATTTGACGGCTGGTTTCAGCAGGTGGCACTTGGATGGCTTGATTTTGAGGCCATATTTAGTAAGAACTTGAAACACCTCACCCAGGTGCTTTAGATGGTCCTCATACGTCTTGGAGTATATAATGACGTCATCCAGGTATAATAGCACCGTCTCAAAATTCCTATGGCCTAAACAACGTTCCATCAGCCTCTGGAACGTTCCTGGAGCATTACACAGTCCAAATGGCATATAATTGAATTCAAACAGGCCCATAGGTGTAGTGAAAGCAGTCTTTTCTCGATCTTCTGGGGCCATGGGTACCTGCCAGTACCCGCTGGTTAAGTCCAAGGTGGAGAAATAGGCTGATGACCCCAGGGCAGTCAAGGACTCCTCAATGCGTGGCAATGGATATGCATCTTTGTGGGTGATTTGATTAATTTTCCTGTAATCCACGCAGAACCTTATGCTGCCATCTTTTTTTCGCACAAGTACTAGGGGCGCAGCCCAGGGACTATGGCTGTCCCGGATTATATTAGAGTCTTTCATCTCTTGTATCATTTCTTTCACAGACTGATAGGTAGTAGGTGGTATGGGTCTGTGCCTCTCCTTAATAGGAGGGTGAGAGCCAGTGGGTATGGTGTGTTGGATTACACTGACCTCTCCATAGTCTGTGGAGTGTTTGCTGAAAGCCTGGTGGTGCTCCTTCACCAGCTTCAGGACTCCCTCTAGTTGCTCCTTTGGGGTGGATTCGTCCCCCACATGTAGTTCTTCCCACCAGGATGCCGTTGGGGTGCTGCTGTTCTGCGCGGTCTGGAACGCCTCCGCGGCAGGCAGACGGATCACATCCTGGAAAGACACCTGGAAAAGCTGAGCAACGGGGTAGTGTTTAAAGAGGGTAACGGGATGATCACTAAAGTTGATTAAACGAACAGGCACTTTACCTTGAGACACGGTCACCATGCTCTTGGCTGTCCGTACGAAAGGATGATCCTTAATAGGAATAGGTTCCACTAGGGCTTGATAGTCCTGGCCCTGGATCCCTAATACAGCACGGCACCACAGGATGATCTGGGAATTTGGAGGCAAAATCACCGGCCGGTTATCCCGGATCCGGACAGTGCAAATTTCTCCTTTCTTGTTGGCGAACCTTTGTTGAGCACACAGCACGCTAATAGTTTTCTGAATAACTCTTCTGGAAGCAGGTGAGGCGGATGATATGGTTTGATTCAATGTTTCAAGCACTTCGGAGTAACAATTTTTAAGAACATTAGTCCCTAAGATCACAGGGTGTCCCAGAGGTGAACCACAATCACGCCTTGCTGTGGCAGGGTGGCTTCTCCCACCTGAAGAGTAGGTTCCCAATACCCATGCACTTTCACTGGCTTACCGTTGCTAGCGATAATATCTAGCCAGGACTCTGGTGGCTGGGTGAGGAGACTTGGATCCCAGAACTTGTCAAAGGCAGGCCGTTGAATGGTGGTGACCTGTGACCCAGTGTCTAACAGGGCCTCAAAGGGTATCCCGTTGATACATATATTAATTTTCGGACGGGATCCCACATACTTAGGCATCCATTTTGGATCCTTTGGACCTTCTGTTCTACCTCCCGAGGGGCGGTCCTCTGCCTCAGGGGTTTCTCGTTTAACTGCCAGCACATGGATTCAGTATGTCCATATTTCTTGCAGTGATGGCAGACAGGCTGTTTTCTACTTCTGGGCCGGTACTTCGGTCGCCCATCAGGCTCTTTTGGATACACATCTCCATATGCAGGTGGGAGCCTTGGAGGAAAAGGACCTTCATCTTCTAGTAACAATAGTCTCTCCCTCTCCTCTATCTTCTTGCACACCTTCTCTAGACTTAGAGTAAGATAGTTCACTTGCTCCATTAGTGCTGCCACTACATCTGTGACTGGAGCTTGGGTGGCTTGACCGACTCCTGCAGACCCCACATTAACAGTCTTTGGCTGACAAGCCTGGGGTTCAGGGAAGGTTGCTGGCCCTGGAGCAGGGTTCTGGCCTAGGATGCTGATGGCCAATTCTTTAAAATCCAAGAATGTACAGTGAGGGTGTTGAGCTGACAACATCCGTAGCTGGCCCTTTAAATGCTCAGTACTTATGCCTGCAATGAATTGCTCCCTAAGAGTCCGGTCCTGGTCCTCAGCTTCTTTAGGATCCACTTGGACTACAGCTCTCAGCGTCTCCTGTAAGGACAGAGCAAAATCACGGAGCGACTCTCCAGGCTGCTGCTTTCTGCTGAAGAAACGCATTTTAACTTCTGACACCGTTCTGGCTTCAAACGTGGTGCCCAAACGTTCAAAGATCTGTTCCAGGCTATTTTTCTCAGAACGGGGCCATGACATTACTTCCCTGCGGGCGGCCCCTTCTAACTGAGCTAAGAGGATCTCCATTTGCTGCTCAGCATTGATGGGATAAAGCCGGAACAGAGCCAGTATCTGTTCCCTAAAGTCTTTTAACTTGTGGGCTTCCCCTGAATAACGTGGGAACCAGGGGGCCCCGAAATAGTACGGCATGGTTAGTGGCATCAGGCTTGGCGGTGCCGCGGCGGCAGGGGCCCCAGAGTCGGCCGCGGGTACTTCAGCAGGCTCGACTGGGGCTGCCTGTGCGATTTCCTCGACCGCGGACATGGCGTTGCTAGGTGGGTATGGCCCTTTAAATGTAGCGGAGCGGACCGGAGCGGCAATGGCAGTAACTTTAACTTTTTTTTTTCAGACAAGTCTTTCACTACTAGCGGGGATCCCTCCGGTGCCTTGGCAGGGGTCGGGAAGCTTCCGGACAGGTAAGCGGAGAAGCCGGCAAAAGTTTTTAAAGTCGGTACTCACTCCGGTGGTGCTCGCTCCAAGTCTCGCGAGATGCGCAGCTACGGGTGTCGGACGTCCTGCGTACCGCGTCAGCAGGTAGGCGCGGCCTCTCGTAGCTCCGGGACTCAGGTAGGCGGGGTTCTTCTTCCTGGTTGGCTGGGCGATGGCTCCGTCTGATTCTTTTCGCGCCAAAGTCCTCTTTTTCGCGCCAAACAGCTCCACGAGGCGCCCTTGTAATCCGATCAGGTTAAATGGGCAATATGGCTGTCTATTCACTGACAGCAAGCAGTGACTCAAATCGGCAGAAAATAGTCCATATAGCACAATCTTCACACCGCAATTATTACAGTTCACTTTGGCCCAGCAATTTTCAATAAAACAATTGGGGCATGTCACTTTAAGACAATTTTCGGCACACAGTTTTTAAATCCGCAATGGCGCAGAAATATTCGGATCCTGTTCGTGACGCCAATTTATGCAACATGCCAGACCTGCAGGGTAGAGCGAAGCGAGGTCACGGTTATGGGCAATCGAGGGTTACTCACTGTATTGGAGAACCCTGGGCAGGCGCGTGGCAGTGAAGGAGAGGTAGACACGGTTCCTCTGGGGCACACTCTGTATATAGGGACCAGGCCTGATGGTGGATGAGGTGCCCTGGATGTTACGGGTATTTTGAGTGCCTGGGGCAAGGTCCCTGTTGGATTCGTGATGCCAGTGCCTTTGGACGGTGGCTCGCCGGTTGGTAGTTGGAATGATGAAGGTACACAAGTAGAATAGTGAACCAAACGTTACTTTTACTGAACAGTTCAACTTTGTACAGCAGGTGGTAAATGCAGTCCTTTACAGTTCCAAGAGTACAGCAGGTTTATATCACAGCAGGATGCAATCGTGCAAGATACGTGGAGGGTATATAATTAATGCTTGGCAGTGCTATGCTGCTCTATCCCCACGGCTATTCTAGCTGGCTGGATCCCAAGGCCCGGATGCCTATTCGCTGGCTTAAATCCTTGGTATGAATTCCTTTCTCCAGTATTAGCGCTTGCTTAAGGTTACAAATACCTTTGCTTCCTAGCTGTATCTCTCTCTCTGCTTCTGCTGACAGGTGACTGCAGGTTGCTCCCAGGAGGTCCTGTCCTGCAACTGGGGTGTCTCTACTGAGCTAATCCTAGCCTCAGGAGCTTCAGGTGGACGAAGTGACTCCTCTAGTCCCCTGGAATGAACTAACTCTCTCCTGTCTGGGCCTTCCTATATGTATCTAGGGCTCTCTAGCTCCCTCTAACGTCTGGGAGGCTAAACTACACCCTGACAGGCCTGACACCCAGCTAATACAGGGAAAACAAACACATGACGTTTAATGCAATGAAACACATTAACCTGTGCAGTGCCCACCTTTACCTAGTGGAACACTACAACCAGCACCAGCAATAATGACAGATTTTGCTGAATATAAATTATAGGCCTAGTATTTAGGCGCTGGATGACAGGTATACGTTTACGGACAGAATTATACTTGGAAATGCACGGTAGCATGTGAAGTTATTGTGGATGACCCTATCAGCACCTTGAATCTAATATACCCTTTTATGGATAAATTTAAAGTAGGCTGATACAGCAGAAACCACTAATTTAGGGAATTGCTAAGTTGGGAATTGTATTTCAACCCAGAACAAAAACTGTGCTTTGACGGACACAAAATAACTTGACCAGCTACAGCAATAACCACAGATTTAGCTGAATATAAATTGTAGGCCTAGTATTTAGGCGCTGGGTGACAGGTATACGTTTACGGACAGAATTAGACTTGGAAATGCACGGTAGCGTGTGTGTGAAGTTATTGAGAATGACCCTACCCGCACCTTCAATCTAATATACCTTTTTATGGATAGATTTAAAGTAGGCCTGATACAGCAGAAACCACTGATTTAGGGAATTGCTAAGTTGGGAATTGTATTTCAACCCAGAACAAAAACTGTGCTTTGGCGGACACTAAATGAATTGACCAGCCTCAGCAATAAACACAGATTTAGCTGAATATAAATTTTAGGACTATTATTTAGGCGCTGCATAAGAGGTATACGTTTACAGACAGAATTAGACTTGGAAATGCACTGTAGTGTGTGAAGTTATTGAGGATGACACTATCCGCCCCTTCAATCTAATATACCCTTTTATGGATAGATTTAAACTTGGCCTGATACAGCAGAAACCACTGATTTAGGGAATTGCTAAGTTGGGAATTGTATTTCAACCCAGAACAAAAATATATCCTTTGTCAGACAGCAGACAGTATTACAATTGGCTGGCCACAGCTGAAACACCAGATTTAGGGTACTGCTATTTTGGCAATTGTATTTCACCCCTCAATAAAATAGCAAGCACAGCCAAGCTCCTGATGTAGGATATAGCAAAAAAATAACCACACTATTGATGGTTAAATGGACTTGGTGGCAGCTTGTGCTGGCGCATCACAAGACACAAACTGGCCGCCGATCACCCCAGAAAAAAGTGACTGAAAAACGCTCTGGGCAGCCTAAAAACAGTGAGCAATTAAATAGCAGCAGTTCAATGATCCACAGCTGTAGATCGATCACTAAATTAAGTGTTTTTGAGGAGTTAATCACTGCCTAATCTCGCCCTAACAGTCGCAGCTGCAACCTCTGCCTACACTGATCAGAGCAGAGTGACGTGCGGAGCTACGTGACTCCAGCTTAAATAGAGGCTGGGTCACATGCTGCACTGGCCAATCACAGCCATGCCAATAGTAGGCATGGCTGTGACGGCCTCTTGGGGCAAGTAGTATGACGCTTGTTGATTGGCTGCTTTGCAGCCTTTCAAAAAGTGCCAAGAAAGCGACGAACACCGAACCCGGACTTTTACGAAAATGTGCGGGTTCGGGTCCGTGTCACGGACACCCCAAAATTCGGTACGAACCAGAACTATACAGTTCGGGTTCGCTCATCCCTACTCAAAAACCAAGAAATGTCTCTGGCTACTCCTGCTTCCTCTTTTGCTGCAGTCTCGGCCTCTTCATCCCCCTCTGGAGTGAAAGTGGCACCTGCCACCCCGCAAACAGAGGATCTGCCAGCCACGTCACCAACTGGGTCACCAAGCATCTCCACAATGTCCCATGGAAGCGTTCAACTCTCTATCTCTCTCTATATCCAAACACTGGAGTGAAAGAGGAAGTACCCCCCTACCCACCTGCGATCCCTGGCCCTGAAAGCCAGCATTTCAAAATTACTGGCCTTTGAAATGCTGTCATTCCGTCTAGTGGAGATGGAGGGTTTTAAAAGCCTTATGGCGGTGGCTATCCCACAGTATGTCGTGCCCAGCCGCCACTATTTTTTAAGGTGAGCCATCCCTTCCCTGCACAATTAAGTGGGGGACAAAATCAGATGTGAACTGCGCATCGCCATCTATGGCAAGGTCCACCTAACTATGGATACGTGGACCAGTAAGCACGGTCAGGGACGTTATATCTCCCTAACAGCACACTGCAGTGGAGGCTGGGCCTGAGGCAGATAGCAGTTTGGCGCAAGTCCTTCCACCACCGAGGATTGCAGGGCGACCCTCTTTGCCTCCTGTTGCTTCCTCCTCCTACTCCGCTTCCTCATCCTCTACCGCCTACTCATCCGGTCAGCGTAACATCTTCACCACCAACTTCAGCACAGCCAGGGGTAAATGACAGCAGGCAGTTTTAAAACTTATCTGTTTGGGGGACAAACCCCACACCGTGTAGGAGCTATGGACAGGCATAGAACAACAGACCGATGATTGTTTGGTGCCAGTGAGCCTCAAGCCTAGCCTGGTGGTGAGAAATAATGGGCAAAATCTCGTAGCAGCTCTGGGCCTAGACGATTTGACGCACATCCCTTGCCTGCTGCATGTGCTGAATTTGGTGGTGCAGAAATTCCTTAAAAGTACCCCGATATGTCAGAGCTGCTGCAGAAAGTGCCAGCCGCCTGTGCGCACTGTCGGCATTCTCACCCTACTGCTGCTCGCCTGTCAGCGCTGCAGAGTAACTTCGGCCTTGCCGCTCACTGCCTCATATGTGACGTGCCCACAAGGTGGAACTCCACCTTGCACATGCTGGCCAGACTGTGCGAGCAGCAGCAGGCTATAGTGGAGTTTCAGCTGCAGCACACACGGGTGAGTCGCTCTGCAGAACAGCACCACTTCACCACCAATGACTGGGCCTCCATGCGAGACCTGTATGCCTTGTTGCACTGTTTCGAGTACTCCACCAACATGGCCAGTGCCGATGACGCCTTTCTCAGCGTTACTATCCCACTTCTATGCCTCCTTGAAAAAATGCTTCAGGCGATGATGGAAGAGGATGTGGCACAGGAGGAGGAGGAGGAAGAGGGATAATTTCCAAGGGTTTCAGGCCAGTCCTTCACATGTGGCTCTTTGGGGGGGTTCCTGCACCCACAAACGCCAGGTACACAATTGTCCAGCCAGGGCACAGTTCTGGAGGATGACGAGGTGGAGGATGAGGAGGAGGAGATGGAGGAGGAGGAACCGTGTTCACAGCAGGTTGGCACCCAAACCAGCTCATGGCCATGACTGGTGAGTTGGCTGGGCGGATACAGAGAACACAAACGATACACCTCCCACAGAGGACAGATTTTTGTTTCCTCTGGGAAGCCTGGCACACATGACCGATTACATGCTACGGTGTCTCCGCAATAACCGCCGAGTTGGCCACATTCTAACTAGTGCTGATTACTGGGTGGCAACGCTGCTAGATCCCCATTACAAGGACATAGTACTGTCCTTAATTCCGTCACTGGAGCTTGATCGTAAGATGCGCGAGTACAAGCACACGCTGGTAGACATGCTGCTGGTGGCATTCCCACCTGACAGCGGGGGCACAGTGGAAGCACAAGGCAAAGGCAGAGGAGGAGGAAGAGGTTGCCAACACAGCTGGGACACCACCAGCACCTCAAAAGGCAGGGTTAGCATGGCCGAAATGTGGAAAAGCTTTGTTAGCACTCTACAACAGCCAGCAACACCAGCTAATATGGAACATCTTAACTCTAAGCAGCATTTCAGCAACATGGTGGAGCAATATGTGTGCCCCCTTCAACTTCTGGGTCTCCAAATTGTGCACATGGCCTGAATGTGCCCTTTACACCTTGGAGGTGCTGGCAAGCCCAGCAGCCAGTGTATTGTCTGAACGTGTGTATAGCACGGCAGGGGGCACTGTCACAGACAAGTGCAGCCGCCTGTCCACAGCCAATGTGGACAAGCTCATGTTCATTAAAATGAACCAGGCATGGATCCCACAGGACTCGTCTGTACCTTGTGCAGAATAGACATATATACCGGCCTTACCCAGCCATTATTATACTACAGCGCAATTGCTCATTGTTGTATTTTTGATATTTCCCACTCTTTTGGGGTGTACCCTAATTTAAACAAAAATAAATAAATAAATAAAAAAAATAAAAAAATGTGTTGGCTACCTCGTCCTCCTCCACCGCCTCTTCCATCTACACCGCTACGTCCACTGCCTTCTCAACCTCCTACTCCATATGGGTGTCTACTTTCTGAAATGGGGTCATTTGTGGGGTGTTTGTACTGTCTGGGCATTGTAGATCCTCAGGAAACATGACAGGTGCTCAGAAAGTCAGAGCTATTTCAAAAAAAAGCGGAAATTCAAATTTTTGTACCATAGTTTGTAAACACTAACTTTTACCCAAACCATTTTTTTTTACCCAAACATTTTTTTTTTATCAAAGACATGTATAACAATAAATTTAGCGAAAAATTTATATATGGATGTAGTTTTTTTTGCAAAATTGTACAACTTAAAGTGAAAAATGTTAAAAAAAAAGTCGTTAAATTTTGATTAATAACAAAAAAATTAAAAATGTCAGCAGCAATGAAATACCACCAAATGAAAGCTCTATTAGTGAGAAGAAAAGGAGGTAAAATTAATTTGGGTGGTAAGTTGCATGACCGAGCAATAAACAGTGAAAGTAGTGTAGTGCAGAAGTGTAAAAAGTGGCCTGGTCATTAAGGGGGTTTTAGCTAGTGGGGTTGAAGTGGTAAAATTTCTAAAATTCATCTTTATTTAACGCGCACACCCTCCTTTCATTTGATCCTTCCGCTTTGATAACTTGTCCCACATTTCAGCTCGATCACATTGCAGCCATTGACATCCCTTGGATGTGGTATCCCTTTCTCACGCTCCCTCTCCGGCGTGGAACCCTGATTCGACTCTAACGGTGATCACCATGGTAGGCGCAGAAAAGAACATCAAAAGTTGATAAAGAAGATATCCAATTGGATGCAATCTAGTAGTGATGGACGGACATCTGCCGGGACGTTACGCGAACGCACGGACACAATCAAATGTTTGCGAACCGCAAGTTTGCCACGGGTCCCATTCATTTTAATGGCAGGCGAACCTGAAAAACCTTCAGCTCATATTTGCAGCCAAAAAATAATTACTAGAAGTGCACAAATAGTTCCACAACATGGACAGTGACATACCAGATGTATTATTCAAATTTGCGATCTCCATTCATTTTTTTTTTTCAATGCGAAATATCGGCAATATAATTTTCACGTACGAGCATGCGCAAATGAACTATAAATAAAGTATATTGGTAAATCTGCTTAAATCTGTTTTTTGGGGGGGCGACTGGTATATCACACCAGCAAAAACAATTTGTTCCAATAACGCTTGTCCCTCTATATACCTGCAGTATCGCAGCAGAACCGCACACAACTGCTGCACAATACAAATGCACTATAATATACTTTCTAACATAGAAAGTATATAATAACATTGTACAAGGAAGGCAATCCATTAGAATATACATAAAGATAAAACGTAACCTTTAATAATTTTACTATGAGGGTCCATTCACACATCCGTAAGTATTTAGCGGATCACAGACATCGGCAATGTGCATTCCGCAATTTGTAGACCGCACATCGCCGGAACTATGATAGAAAATGACAAATCTTGTCTGCAATTGCGGTCAAGAATAATAAATGCTCTATTTTTTTGCGAAAATTGAAGCACAGATGCGGAACTGCGGATCCGCAAATGCAGATGTAGACAGCACATTTCGGCCCCATTGAAAATGAATAGGTCTGCACCCATTCCGCAAAATTGCGGAACAGATGCGGACCCATTTTGCGGATATGTGAATGGAAAAGATATCCCTCAAAATGAAAATAAATTAAATTATTAAAGTCAAACAAAAAGCATAGATGTGGTAGGCAATAACAAGTGCTTAGCGGCACTAAATCAGGTGCTCGGCGGCACCAAATCAGAAACCATATGTCCTACCACAATCCGGGGGGTTCCAGTGCACATCTATGAATCCAGGAGGGAAAGCAAAAAACATCTATCCCTGGGCTAAATGATAATGTGGTATTGAAGGACAAGGTGGGCAAAGAACTGTCCCTGATATTGCCCTACAGGGGGTTGCTATTCTGGCCCTGATAGCCTAACCACAGACAACCCGCCCTGATAAGAGCGACCCCGTCCGGAACCTTACCCTACATAAAAATGGCCCTAGTAAGCCCCTAGCCCCTAGGCCCCTGACTTCCAGGTGATCACTATATAGATCTATGTGTTTTTGACTCATTATAAAAGTATATTGTAAGTATATCGCACCCCTCTGTGTATCACACATATCGATGGCACACCTATACTAGTGCTTAAAATGACTTTTGTGGCCCTGTTAGCTAGCGTTTGGTGTCCCTAACAGCCTCTCCCTGCTCCACACAGCAACCTTTCCCTACACTGGCAATAGACTGAATGTAAAATGGCAGCCAGATCAGGTTTCATTATAAGGTAGGAGGTATGCCCATGTGCTGAAATGTCTAAATTAGCTGTCCTGTACCACCTGATGGATATATCATGGGTCAAAGTTCTTCACAATGTAAAAGAATATGGGGGGCGTAAAAGAATTTGCGTTGAACTTTGCAAACACGCAAAGTTCGACGCAAAACGACCGCCGGGCGAACCGCAAGGCCATCTCTATTATCTAGTGTCAACAAAGCGACAGCAGGGCCTCTCCTGTCTAACCTTTCCAAATCCAAAATACCCCAGTGAAATTCCCTGTAATTTTTTTATCATTCAAATCTTAAGAGCCCTGTATTGTTATTTATCATCACTACCTTCCCGAGTCAGGATTGGGTAATTGCTGTGCGCCCCCTCTTTTGCTTGGAAGCTTCTGCTTCAATAATTTGTCCCACATTTTCACTCAATCACATTTAATTTTATCCACTGACCTCACTTGGATGTGGTATCCCTTTCTCAGACTACCTCTCCGGCCTTGAACCCTGATTCCCTGTTACCCGTGATCACCATGGTAGGTGCAGAAAAGAACATTGAAAGTTGATATCCAATTGGATTTCGAATGTCATGGGGACGTGCAACATGGTTGAGCAGTATGTGTGCACACACCTACACGTACTGACTGATGGGTCTGCCCCCTTCAAGTTCTTGGTCTCCAAATTGAGCACATGGTCTGAGCTTGCCCTTTACGCCTTGGAGGTGCTGGCCTGCCCTGCAGCCAGTGTATTGTCTGAACATTTGTTTAGCACGGCTGGAGGGGGTTATCACAGGTTATATTTCCCAATGTTTTGAGGTCTACCCAAATTTGAACAAAAATAAATAAATAATAAAATAAAATATGAAACAAAACCAAAAACCAGTGTAGGCTACCTCCTCCTCCACAACCGCTTCCACCTACACCGCCACATTCACCGCCTCCTCAACCTTCTACTCCATACGGACCTCCTCCTCAAGATTATTATTTTTTATTTTTACATATTTTATGTTATTTTAACCACTTCACGTCTGGGCCATTTTCCCCCTTCCTGATCAGGCCTAATTTAGCAAATCTGACATATCGCACATGTGGTAATAACTTTGGAATGATTTTACTTATCCAAGCCATTCAGAGATTGGTTTTTTTTTTCAAATTTTCAATTTCTCTGCTTTTAAAACAGAAAGTGATACCTCATAAAATATTTATTACTTAACATTCCCCATATGTCTACTTTATGTTGGCATCATTTTGGAATTGTCATTTTTTTATTTTTTTTTAAGACTTTAGAAGGCTTAGAAGTTTAAAAGCAATTCTTAAAATTTTTAAGAAAATTGCCAAAACCCACTTTTTAAGTACCAGTTCAGGTATAAAGTCACTTTGTGGGGCCTACATAGTGGATACCCCCATAAATGACCCCATTGTAGAAACTACACCCCTCAAGTTACTTAAAACCGATTTTACAAACTTTGTTAACCCTTTAGGCATTCCACAAGAATTAAAGAAACATGGAGATCAAATTTTTTAATTTCACTTTTTTGGCAGATTTTCCATTTTAATCCAATTTTTTCTTTAACACATCGATAGTTAGCAGCCAAACAAAACTCAATATTTATTACCCAGATTCTGTGGTTTACAGAAACACCCCTTATATGGTCATAAACTGCTGTATGGGCACACGGCTTGGCACAGAAGAAAAGGAGCGCCACATGGTTTTTAGATGCCATGTCCCATTTGAAGCTCCCCCGATGCACCCTTACAGGAGAAACTCCCAAGAAGTGACCCCATTTTGGAAACTAGGGAATAAGGAGACAGTTTTATAAGTACTATTTTCGGGTACATATGATTTTTTTGATAATTCATTATAACACTTTATTGGTTGTTTTAGCACAGTTAAAATGTATTTATTTTTACAGCGTTCACCTGAGCTGTTCAGTCAAGTGACATTTTTATAGAGCAGATCGTTACAGAGATGGCGAATTGGCGATACCTAATATGTATACTTTTTCTTATTTATTTAAGTTTTACACAATAATAGCATTTTTGAACCCCAAAAATTATGTTTTAATGTGTCCATAATAGAGCTATAGTTTTTTATTGGTACTATTTTGTGGGACATACGCCTTTTTGATCACTTGGTGTTGCACTTTTTGTGATGTAAGGTGACAAAAATGGCTTTTTTTGACAGTTGAATTTTTTTTACGCTGTTTATCGGACTGGGTCGATCATGGATAAATTTATAGAGCCGACCGTAACGGATGCGGCAATACCAAATATGTCTAATTTATTTTATTTTTTTCTATTTTTAACTTTTTTGGTGAAACCTTTATTTTTATTTTTTAACACTTAAATTTTTTATACTTTTCGTCCCCCTTAAGGTCATACAAGACCTCTGGGGGACATTTAACTTAACTTTTTTTCACTGTTGATTTCTCCTGTAACTGGGGCTGACATAGTAGCCCCAGTTACTGGAGAAATACACCCCAAAGAGAAGCTGTACAGCACAACACAGCGCTGTACAGCCTCAATGCAGGGCTGATCTAGGTCTGTGAAAGACCTCACAGCTCCTGCACTCTCCTGGCCCCGGCGATCACATGACCGCCAGGCCAGAACAGAAAGCGCATAGCGCATATACAGAGATCTAGAAGGCAGGGAATCCTGGGCACTGTCCCTGCCTTCTCTAAGGAAACCCGATCTGCAGCTGCACGATTAGTGTGCAGCTGCGATCTCTGAATGGACGTTTTAAAACGGCCATTTAGAGATAGAGAACCACCTCCCGTACGTTTATAGTCTATGGGCGGACGGGAGGTGGTTAAGTCATTTCCCTATCTACATTTGTTTGCAGAGCACTTGCCATGCTCTCAACCACATTTTGCTGCCATTTGCAGCCCTCTAGCCCTTTCCATTACTTTTTTACAGCCATTTTAGTGCTCCAAAGTGTGGGTCCCCATTGATTTTAATTAGGTTCGGGTTCGGGGTCAAGCTCAGGTCCCAAACTTGAACTTTTTTGTGAAGTTCGGCCGAACCGTCGAACCCCAACATCCAGGTGTCCGCTCAACTCTACAAAATAAATCAAATTTTTTTGCTTTTTCATGATAACTAAGGTTAACTAGGTTCCTTATTAGTTTAGCTGCCCTTATTTGTACATTTTCTAACTTCAGGGCATTTTTTTTTATGCATTAGTGCCCAGAACTGAACTGCATATTCTAGAAGAGGAAACACTAATGATTTGTATAATAGAAATATGATGTCCATGCCCATTTTAATATATAACAGTATTTTACAGATATTCCAATCAAACGTGAAGAACTTAAAGCATAATGTTTGGTAATTAAGCTAAAATAATCAATGAAAGTTAAATCAAACAAGATAGTGAGCCCCCTATTGACAAATCTGTTCTATATAAGTGGTAGCATATAGAGCAATCTCAATATTGACAATAGAAAAAGGGTACATGGTGGCATCAAAGAAAATAAAATAAAAATAAAACTGATGTCCTGCTGCTTCCTGGGTGTTGTGGGGTGCCGGTACAGTCTCTTCTGGTTCCGGAACAAAATCCTTGTTGAAGTTGAGAGTACAGTATTTTACACACCTTATGGAACAGCAGCTGCTGTACGCCGCTGTTCCCCTGCTTACCACCGTGGTCCTGGGCGCCGTGCTCAGCGGTGATCCTTCCATTCACCGCTGCAGTCCTGGGCTCTGTCGCTGTACATGCTGTGGTGCTGAGGATTCCACACTACAGGTTCCACTCAGCCCTGGCCACAGCATGCTTGCTGCTGTTTTCTTGTTACACTTGGCTTCCTTCCCAGATGCCTTAGTGTCAAGGTCCTTGTGTTTGCAAAGCTCCTGATACTCACGTGTGCTCCTGACTTGCCTTGTTCCTGGATTCTACTACTTGTCTGATTCCTGCCTGTTTGTCTGACTATGCCTCTGCCTCATCCTTTGGTCCTGCACTGTTGCTCCTGGTAACGACCCCGCCTACCTGTCTACACTTGTACTTCTAATACCTACTCCTGGTCCACTTGGACCAGCTGACTCGTGTTCCTACCCTCCTCAAGAGGTAGCGACCTGGTATCCCCTCGGAAAAGTCTATCCCCACCATCAGGGGTACTGTCAAGAATCGAGGAGTACACCAAATACATTATTTTCAAGTAGAGATCCAAAAATGATGTTGGAGGCATGTAGTGTATGCAAGCCATGTGCGACTCCTCTCAATTAAGGGCCTACTTGCCATTCAGCGGTGCAGTTATATGTGGTAAAGCCCTTTTTGCTGTGAAATTTTTTATGTCACACTGGCTATTTTTGGGAAAATGTATGGGTGAATGTACACCTCCTTTTGCGGTATGGACTGAAGTACTTAGTGGTGAAATTACTTATGTGACACTTGCTGTTTTTAGGAAAATGTATGGGTGAATGTTCACCTCCTTTGAGGTATGGAATGACTTACTTATAGGGATGAGCGAACTCGAACTGTATAGTTCGGGTTCGTACCGAATTTTGGGGTGTCCGTGACACGGACCCGAACCCGGACATTTTCGTAAAAGTCCGGGTTCGGGTTCGGTGTTCGTCGCTTTCTTCGCGCTTTTGTGACGCTTTCTTGGCGCTTTTTGAAAGGCTGCAAAGCAGCCAATCAACAAGCGTCATACTACTTGCCCCAAGAGGCCATCACAGCCATGCCTACTATTGGCATGGCTGTGATTGGCCAGAGCACCATGTGACACAGCCTCTATTTAAGCTGGAGTCACATAGCGCCGCCCGTCACTCTGCTCTGATTAGCGTAGGGAGAGGTTGCGGCTGCGACAGTAGGGCGAGATTAGGCAGATTAACTCCTCCAAAGGACTTGATTAACTGATCGATCTGCAGCTGTGGATCATTGAGCTGCTGATCCTCAATTGCTCACTGTTTTTAGGCTGCCCAGACCGTTTGTCAGTCACATTTTTCTGGGGTGATCGGCGGCCATTTTGTGTCTTGTGGTGCGCCAGCACAAGCTGCGACCAAGTGCATTTAACCCTCAATGGTGTGGTTGTTTTTTGGCTAAAGCCTACATCAGGGTGAAGCTGTCACACCAAGTGCATTTAACCAGCAATAGTCTGTTTATTTTTTGGCCATATACTACATCAGGGGCAAGCTGCGCCTGTCACCAAGTGCATTTAACCCTCAATGGTGCGTTTGTTTTTTGGCTAAAGCCTACATCAGGGTGAAGCTGTCACACCAAGTGCATTTAACCAGCAATAGTCTGTTTATTTTTTGGCCATATACTACATCAGGGGCAAGCTGCGCCCGTCACCAAGTGCATTTAACCCTCAGTAGTGTGGTTGGTCAAGCTATCACACCAAGTGCATTTAACCAGCAATAGTCTGTTCATTTTTTGGCCATATACTAAATCAGGGGCAAGCTGCGCCCGTCACCAAGTGCATTTAACCAGCAATAGTCTGTTCATTTTTTGGCCATATACTACATCAGGGGCAAGCTGCGCCCGTCACCAAGTGCATTTAACCCTCAGTAGTGTGGTTGGTCAAGCTGTGACACCAAGTGCATTTAACCAGCAAAAGTCTGTTCATTTTTTGGCCATATACTACATCAGGGGCAAGCTGCGCCCATCACCAAGTGCATTTAACCAGCAATAGTGTGGTTATTTTTTGGCCATATCCCAGTCTAATTCTGTCACTAAATCCATACCGGTCACCCAGCGCCTAAATACTAGGCCTCAAATTTATATCCCGCTAAATCTCTCGTTACCGCTGTCCTGTTGTGGCTGGGAAAGTTATTTAGTGTCCGTCAAAGCACATTTTTTGTTCTGGGTTGAAATACAATTCCCAATTTAGCAATTTAAAAATTTAGTGGTTTCTGCTGTATCAGAGCTATTTGAAATCTATCCCTAAAAGGGTATATAATATTCAAGGTGCACATAGGGTCATTCAGAATAACTTCACACACCCGCTACTGTGCATTTCCAAGTCTAATTCTGTCACTAAACCCATACCTGTCACCCAGCGCCTAAATACTAGGCCTCAAATTCATATCCAGCTAAATCTGTCGTTAGTGCTGTAGCTGGGCGAGTTATTTAGTGTCCGTTCAAGCACATTTCTTGTTCTGGGTTGAAATACAATTCCCAATTTAGCAATTTCATAATTTAGTGGTTTCTGCTATATCAGAGCTATTTGAAATCTATCCCTAAAAGGGTATATAATATTCAAGGTGCACATTGGGTCATTCAGAATAACTTCACACACACCCGCTACTGTGTATTTCCAAGTCTAATTCTGTCACTAAACCCATACCTGTCACCCAGCGCCTAAATACTAGGCCTCAAATTCATATCCAGCTAAATCTGTCGTTAGTGCTGTAGCTGGGCGAGTTATTTAGTGTCCGTTCAAGCACATTTCTTGTTCTGGGTTGAAATACAATTCCCAATTTAGCAATTTCATAATTTAGTGGTTTCTGCTATATCAGAGCTATTTGAAATCTATCCCTAAAAGGGTAGATCATATTGAAGGTGCACATAGGGACATTCAGAATAACTTCACACACCCGCTACTGTGCATTTCCAAGTCTAATTCTGTCACAAAACCCATACCTGTCACCCAGCGCCTAAATACTAGGCCTCAAATTTATATCCAGCTAAATCTGTCCTTAGTGCTGTAGCTGGGCGAGTTATTTAGTGTCCGTTCAAGCACATTTCTTGTTCTGGGTTGAAATACAATTCCCAATTTAGCAATTTCATAATTTAGTGGTTTCTGCTATATCAGAGCTATTTGAAATCTATCCCTAAAAGGGTATATAATATTCAAGGTGCACATTGGGTCATTCAGAATAACTTCACACACACCCGCTACTGTGTATTTCCAAGTCTAATTCTGTCACTAAACCCATACCTGTCACCCAGCGCCTAAATACTAGGCCTCAAATTTATATCCTGCTAAATCTCTCGTTAACGCTGTCCTGTTGTGGCTGGGAAAGTTATTTAGTGTCCGTCAAAGCACATTTTTTGTTCTGGGTTGAAATACAATTCCCAATTTAGCAATTTCATAATTTAGTGGTTTCTGCTATATCAGAGCTATTTGAAATCTATCCCTAAAAGGGTATATAATATTCAAGGTGCACATTGGGTCATTCAGAATAACTTCACACACACCCGCTACTGTGTATTTCTAAGTCTAATTCTGTCACTAAACCCATACCTGTCACCCAGCGCCTAAATACTAGGCCTCAAATTTATATCCTGCTAAATCTCTCGTTAACGCTGTCCTGTTGTGGCTGGGAAAGTTATTTAGTGTCCGTCAAAGCACATTTTTTGTTCTGGGTTGAAATACAATTCCCAATTTAGCAATTTCATAATTTAGTGGTTTCTGCTATATCAGAGCTATTTGAAATCTATCCCTAAAAGGGTATATAATATTCAAGGTGCACATTGGGTCATTCAGAATAACTTCACACACACCCGCTACTGTGTATTTCTAAGTCTAATTCTGTCACTAAACCCATACCTGTCACCCAGCGCCTAAATACTAGGCCTCAAATTTATATCCTGCTAAATCTCTCGTTAACGCTGTCCTGTTGTGGCTGGGAAAGTTATTTAGTGTCCGTCAAAGCACATTTTTTGTTCTGGGTTGAAATACAATTCCCAATTTAGCAATTTCATAATTTAGTGGTTTCTGCTATATCAGAGCTATTTGAAATCTATCCCTAAAAGGGTATATAATATTCAAGGTGCACATTGGGTCATTCAGAATAACTTCACACACACCCGCTACTGTGTATTTCTAAGTCTAATTCTGTCACTAAACCCATACCTGTCACCCAGCGCCTAAATACTAGGCCTCAAATTTATATCCTGCTAAATCTCTCGTTAACGCTGTCCTGTTGTGGCTGGGAAAGTTATTTAGTGTCCGTCAAAGCACATTTTTTGTTCTGGGTTGAAATACAATTCCCAATTTAGCAATTTCATAATTTAGTGGTTTCTGCTATATCAGAGCTATTTGAAATCTATCCCTAAAAGGGTATATAATATTCAAGGTGCACATTGGGTCATTCAGAATAACTTCACACACACCCGCTACTGTGTATTTCTAAGTCTAATTCTGTCACTAAACCCATACCTGTCACCCAGCGCCTAAATACTAGGCCTCAAATTTATATCCTGCTAAATCTCTCGTTAACGCTGTCCTGTTGTGGCTGGGAAAGTTATTTAGTGTCCGTCAAAGCACATTTTTTGTTCTGGGTTGAAATACAATTCCCAATTTAGCAATTTCATAATTTAGTGGTTTCTGCTATATCAGAGCTATTTGAAATCTATCCCTAAAAGGGTATATAATATTCAAGGTGCACATTGGGTCATTCAGAATAACTTCACACACACCCGCTACTGTGTATTTCTAAGTCTAATTCTGTCACTAAACCCATACCTGTCACCCAGCGCCTAAATACTAGGCCTCAAATTTATATCCTGCTAAATCTCTCGTTAACGCTGTCCTGTTGTGGCTGGGAAAGTTATTTAGTGTCCGTCAAAGCACATTTTTTGTTCTGGGTTGAAATACAATTCCCAATTTAGCAATTTCATAATTTAGTGGTTTCTGCTATATCAGAGCTATTTGAAATCTATCCCTAAAAGGGTATATAATATTCAAGGTGCACATTGGGTCATTCAGAATAACTTCACACACACCCGCTACTGTGTATTTCTAAGTCTAATTCTGTCACTAAACCCATACCTGTCACCCAGCGCCTAAATACTAGGCCTCAAATTTATATCCTGCTAAATCTCTCGTTAACGCTGTCCTGTTGTGGCTGGGAAAGTTATTTAGTGTCCGTCAAAGCACATTTTTTGTTCTGGGTTGAAATACAATTCCCAATTTAGCAATTTCATAATTTAGTGGTTTCTGCTATATCAGAGCTATTTGAAATCTATCCCTAAAAGGGTATATAATATTCAAGGTGCACATTGGGTCATTCAGAATAACTTCACACACACCCGCTACTGTGTATTTCTAAGTCTAATTCTGTCACTAAACCCATACCTGTCACCCAGCGCCTAAATACTAGGCCTCAAATTTATATCCTGCTAAATCTCTCGTTAACGCTGTCCTGTTGTGGCTGGGAAAGTTATTTAGTGTCCGTCAAAGCACATTTTTTGTTCTGGGTTGAAATACAATTCCCAATTTAGCAATTTCATAATTTAGTGGTTTCTGCTATATCAGAGCTATTTGAAATCTATCCCTAAAAGGGTATATAATATTCAAGGTGCACATTGGGTCATTCAGAATAACTTCACACACACCCGCTACTGTGTATTTCTAAGTCTAATTCTGTCACTAAACCCATACCTGTCACCCAGCGCCTAAATACTAGGCCTCAAATTTATATCCTGCTAAATCTCTCGTTAACGCTGTCCTGTTGTGGCTGGGAAAGTTATTTAGTGTCCGTCAAAGCACATTTTTTGTTCTGGGTTGAAATACAATTCCCAATTTAGCAATTTCATAATTTAGTGGTTTCTGCTATATCAGAGCTATTTGAAATCTATCCCTAAAAGGGTATATAATATTCAAGGTGCACATTGGGTCATTCAGAATAACTTCACACACACCCGCTACTGTGTATTTCTAAGTCTAATTCTGTCACTAAACCCATACCTGTCACCCAGCGCCTAAATACTAGGCCTCAAATTTATATCCTGCTAAATCTCTCGTTAACGCTGTCCTGTTGTGGCTGGGAAAGTTATTTAGTGTCCGTCAAAGCACATTTTTTGTTCTGGGTTGAAATACAATTCCCAATTTAGCAATTTCATAATTTAGTGGTTTCTGCTATATCAGAGCTATTTGAAATCTATCCCTAAAAGGGTATATAATATTCAAGGTGCACATTGGGTCATTCAGAATAACTTCACACACACACGCTTCTGTGCATTTCCAAGTCTAATTCTGTCACTAAATCCATACCGGTCACCCAGCGCCTAAATACTAGGCCTCAAATTTATATCCTGCTAAATCTCTCGTTAACGCTGTCCTGTTGTGGCTGGGAAAGTTATTTAGTGTCCGTCAAAGCACATTTTTTGTTCTGGGTTGAAATACAATTCCCAATTTAGCAATTTCATAATTTAGTGGTTTCTGCTATATCAGAGCTATTTGAAATCTATCCCTAAAAGGGTATATAATATTCAAGGTGCACATTGGGTCATTCAGAATAACTTCACACACACACGCTTCTGTGCATTTCCAAGTCTAATTCTGTCACTAAATCCATACTGGTCACCCAGCGCCTAAATACTAGGCCTCAAATTTATATCCCACTGAATTTGAATACAATACATTGGGCCAAATAATATATTTGTTGTTGTGGTGAACCATAACAATGAGAAAAACATCTAGTAAGGGACGCGGACGTGGACATGGTCGTGGTGGTGTTAGTGGACCCTCTGGTGCTGGGAGAGGACGTGGCCGTTCTGCCACATCCACACGTCCTAGTGTACCAACTACCTCAGGTCCCAGTAGCCGCCAGAATTTACAGCGATATATGGTGGGGCCCAATGCCGTTCTAAGGATGGTAAGGCCTGAGCAGGTACAGGCATTAGTCAATTGGGTGGCCGACAGTGGATCCAGCACGTTCACATTATCTCCCACCCAGTCTTCTGCAGAAAGCGCACAGATGGCGCCTGAAAACCAACCCCATCAGTCTGTCACATCACCCCCATGCATACCAGGGAAACTGTCTCAGCCTCAAGTTATGCAGCAGTCTCTTATGCTGTTTGAAGACTCCGCTGGCAGGGTTTCCCAAGGGCATCCACCTAGCCCTTCCCCAGCGGTGAAAGACATAGAATGCACTGACGCACAACCACTTATGTTTCCTGATGATGAGGACATGGGAATACCACCTCAGCATGTCTCTGATGATGACGAAACACAGGTGCCAACTGCTGCGTCTTTCTGCAGTGTGCAGACTGAACAGGAGGTCAGGGATCAAGACTGGGTGGAAGACGATGCAGGGGACGATGAGGTCCTAGACCCCACATGGAATGAAGGTCGTGCCACTGACTTTCACAGTTCGGAGGAAGAGGCAGTGGTGAGACCGAGCCAACAGCGTAGCAAAAGAGGGAGCAGTGGGCAAAAGCAGAACACCCGCCGCCAAGAGACTCCGCCTGCTACTGACCGCCGCCATCTGGGACCGAGCACCCCAAAGGCAGCTTCAAGGAGTTCCCTGGCATGGCACTTCTTCAAACAATGTGCTAACGACAAGACCCGAGTGGTTTGCACGCTGTGCCATCAGAGCCTGAAGCGAGGCATTAACGTTCTGAACCTGAGCACAACCTGCATGACCAGGCACCTGCATGCAAAGCATGAAATGCAGTGGAGTAAACACCTTAAAACCAAGGAAGTCACTCAGGCTCCCCCTGCTACCTCTTCTGCTGCTGCCGCCTCGGCCTATTCTGCTGCTGCCGCCTCGGCCTCTTCCTCCGCCTCTGGAGGAACGTTGGCACCTGCCGCCCAGCAAACAGGGGATGTACCACCAACACCACCACCACCACCTCCGTCACCAAGCGTCTCAACCATGTCACACGCCAGCGTTCAGCTCTCCATCTCACAAACATTTGATAGAAAGCGTAAATTCCCACCTAGCCACCCTCGATCCCTGGCCCTGAATGCCAGCATTTCTAAACTACTGGCCTATGAAATGCTGTCATTTAGGCTGGTGGACACAGACAGCTTCAAACAGCTCATGTCGCTTGCTGTCCCACAGTATGTTGTTCCCAGCCGGCACTACTTCTCCAAGAGAGCCGTGCCTTCCCTGCACAACCAAGTATCCGATAAAATCAAGTGTGCACTGCGCAACGCCATCTGTAGCAAGGTCCACCTAACCACAGATACGTGGACCAGTAAGCACGGCCAGGGACGCTATATCTCCCTAACTGCACACTGGGTAAATGTAGTGGCAGCTGGGCCCCAGGCGGAGAGCTGTTTGGCGCACGTCCTTCCGCCGCCAAGGATCGCAGGGCAACATTCTTTGCCTCCTGTTGCCACCTCCTCCTTCTCGGCTTCCTCCTCCTCTTCTTCCACCTGCTCATCCAGTCAGCCACACACCTTCACCACCAACTTCAGCACAGCCCGGGGTAAACGTCAGCAGGCCATTCTGAAACTCATATGTTTGGGGGACAGGCCCCACACCGCACAGGAGTTGTGGCGGGGTATTGAACAACAGACCGACGAGTGGTTGCTGCCGGTGAGCCTCAAGCCCGGCCTGGTGGTGTGTGATAATGGGCGAAATCTCGTTGCAGCTCTGGGACTAGCCAATTTGACGCACATCCCTTGCTTGGCGCATGTGCTGAATTTGGTGGTGCAGAAGTTCATTCACAACTACCCCGACATGTCAGAGCTGCTGCATAAAGTGCGGGCCGTCTGTTCGCGCTTCCGGCGTTCACATCCTGCTGCTGCTCGCCTGTCTGCGCTACAGCGTAACTTCGGCCTTCCCGCTCACCGCCTCATATGCGACGTGCCCACCAGGTGGAACTCCACCTTGCACATGCTGGACAGACTGTGCGAGCAGCAGCAGGCCATAGTGGAGTTTCAGCTGCAGCACGCACGGGTCAGTCGCACTACAGAACAGCACCACTTCACCACCAATGACTGGGCCTCCATGCGAGACCTGTGTGCCCTGTTGCGCTGTTTCGAGTACTCCACCAACATGGCCAGTGGCGATGACACCGTTATCAGCGTTACAATACCACTTCTATGTCTCCTTGAGAAAACACTTAGGGCGATGATGGAAGAGGAGGTGGCCCAGGAGGAGGAGGAGGAGGAGGAAGAGGGGTCATTTTTAGCACTTTCAGGCCAGTCTCTTCGAAGTGACTCAGAGGGAGGTTTTTGGCAACAGCAGAGGCCAGGTACAAATGTGGCCAGCCAGGGCCCACTACTGGAGGACGAGGAGGACGAGGATGAGGAGGAGGTGGAGGAGGATGAGGATGAAGCATGGTCACAGCGGGGTGGCACCCAACGCAGCTCGGGTCCATCACTGGTGCGTGGCTGGGGGGAAAGGCAGGACGATGACGATACGCCTCCCACAGAGGACAGCTTGTCCTTACCCCTGGGCAGCCTGGCACACATGAGCGACTACATGCTGCAGTGCCTGCGCAACGACAGCAGAGTTGCCCACATTTTAACCTGTGCGGACTACTGGGTTGCCACCCTGCTGGATCCACGCTACAAAGACAATGTGCCCACCTTACTTCCTGCACTGGAGCGTGATAGGAAGATGCGCGAGTACAAGCGCACGTTGGTAGACGCGCTACTGAGAGCATTCCCAAATGTCACAGGGGAACAAGTGGAAGCCCAAGGCCAAGGCAGAGGAGGAGCAAGAGGTCGCCAAGGCAGCTGTGTCACGGCCAGCTCCTCTGAGGGCAATGTTAGCATGGCAGAGATGTGGAAAACTTTTGTCAACACGCCACAGCTAACTGCACCACCACCTGATACGCAACGTGTTAGCAGGAGGCAACATTTCACTAACATGGTGGAACAGTACGTGTGCACACCAATCCACGTACTGACTGATGGTTCGGCCCCATTCAACTTCTGGGTCTCTAAATTGTCCACGTGGCCAGAGCTAGCCTTTTATGCCTTGGAGGTGCTGGCCTGCCCGGCAGCCAGCGTTTTGTCTGAACGTGTATTCAGCACGGCAGGGGGCGTCATTACAGACAAACGCAGCCGCCTGTCTACAGCCAATGTGGACAAGCTGACGTTCATAAAAATGAACCAGGCATGGATCCCACAGGACCTGTCCGTCCCTTGTCCAGATTAGACATTAACTACCTCCCCATAACCATATATTATTGGACTCCAGGGCACTTCCTCATTCAATCCTATTTTTATTTTCATTTTACCATTATATTGCGAGGCTACCCAAAGTTGAATGAACCTCTCCTCTGCCTGTGTGCTAGGCCTAAATATATGCCAATGGACTGTTGCAGTGGTGGCTGACATGAAGCCTGATTCTCTGCTATGACATGCAGACTAATTCTCTGCTGACATGAAGCCAGATTGTCTGTTACGGGACCTCTCTCCTCTGCCTGGGTGCTGGGCCTAAATTTATGACAATGGACTGTTGCAGTGGTGGCTGACGTGAAGCCTGATTCTCTGCTATGACATGCAGACTGATTCTCTGCTGACATGAAGCCAGATTGTCTGTTACGGGACCTCTCTGCTCTGCCTGTGTGCTAGGCCTAAATATATGCCAATGGACTGTTGCAGTGGTGGGTGACGTGAAGCCTCATTCTCTGCTATGACATGCAGACTGATTCTCTGCTGACATGAAGCCAGATCGTCTGTTACGGGACCTCTCTGCTCTGCCTGTGTGCTAGGCCTAAATATATGCCAATGGACTGTTGCAGTGGTGGGTGACGTGAAGCCTCATTCTCTGCTATGACATGCAGACTGATTCTCTGCTGTCATGAAGCCAGATTGTCTGTTACGGGACCTCTCTGCTCTGCCTGTGTGCTAGGCCTAAATATATGCCAATGGACTGTTGCAGTGGTGGGTGACGTGAAGCCTCATTCTCTGCTATGACATGCAGACTGATTCTCTGCTGACATGAAGCCAGATTGTCTGTTACGGGACCTCTCTCCTCTGCCTGTGTGCTAGGCCTAAATATATGCCAATGGACTGTTGCAGTGGTGGCTGACGTGAAGCCTCATTCTCTGCTATGACATGCAGACTAATTCTCTGCTGACATGAAGCCAGATTGTCTGTTACGGGACCTCTCTCCTCTGCCTGGGTGCTGGGCCTAAATTTATGACAATGGACTGTTGCAGTGGTGGCTGACGTGAAGCCTGATTCTCTGCTATGACATGCAGACTGATTCTCTGCTGACATGAAGCTAGATCCTCTGTTACGGGACCTCTCTCCTCTGCCTGTGTGTGTGCTGGGCCTAAATATATGCCAATGGACTGTTGCAGTGGTGGCTGACGTGAAGCCTCATTCTCTGCTATGACATGCAGACTGATTCTCTGCTGACATGAAGCCAGATTCTCTGTTACGGGACCTCTCTCCTCTGCCTGTGTGTGTGCTGGGCCTAAATATATGCCAATGGACTGTTGCAGTGGTGGCTGACGTGAAGCCTCATTCTCTGCTATGACATGCAGACTAATTCTCTGCTGACATGAAGACAGATTCTCTGTTACGGGACCTCCCTCCTCTGCCTGGGTGCTGGGCCTAAATATATGCCAATGGACTGTTGCAGTGGTGGCTGACGTGAAGCCTCATTCTCTGCTATGACATGCAGACTAATTCTCTGCTGACATGAAGACAGATTCTCTGTTACGGGACCTCCCTCCTCTGCCTGGGTGCTGGGCCTAAATATATGCCAATGGACTGTTGCAGTGGTGGCTGACGTGAAGCCTCATTCTCTGCTATGACATGCAGACTGATTCTCTGCTGACATGAAGACAGATTCTCTGTTACGGGACCTCTCTCCTCTGCCTGTGTGTGTGCTGGGCCTAAATATATGCCAATGGACTGTTGCAGTGGTGGCTGACGTGAAGCCTCATTCTCTGCTATGACATGCAGACTGATTCTCTGCTGACATGAAGCCAGATTCTCTGTTACGGGACCTCTCTCCTCTGCCTGTGTGTGTGCTGGGCCTAAATATATGCCAATGGACTGTTGCAGTGGTGGCTGACGTGAAGCCTCATTCTCTGCTATGACATGCAGACTGATTCTCTGCTGACATGAAGCCAGATTCTCTGTTACGGGACCTCTCTCCTCTGCCTGTGTGTGTGCTGGGCCTAAATATATGCCAATGGACTGTTGCAGTGGTGGCTGACGTGAAGCCTCATTCTCTGCTATGACATGCAGACTAATTCTCTGCTGACATGAAGACAGATTCTCTGTTACGGGACCTCTCTCCTCTGCCTGTGTGTGTGCTGGGCCTAAATATATGCCAATGGACTGTTGCAGTGGTGGCTGACGTGAAGCCTCATTCTCTGCTATGACATGCAGACTGATTCTCTGCTGACATGAAGCCAGATTCTCTGTTACGGGACCTCTCTCCTCTGCCTGTGTGTGTGCTGGGCCTAAATATATGCCAATGGACTGTTGCAGTGGTGGCTGACGTGAAGCCTCATTCTCTGCTATGACATGCAGACTGATTCTCTGCTGACATGAAGCCAGATTCTCTGTTACGGGACCTCTCTCCTCTGCCTGTGTGTGTGCTGGGCCTAAATATATGCCAATGGACTGTTGCAGTGGTGGCTGACGTGAAGCCTCATTCTCTGCTATGACATGCAGACTAATTCTCTGCTGACATGAAGACAGATTCTCTGTTACGGGACCTCCCTCCTCTGCCTGGGTGCTGGGCCTAAATATATGCCAATGGACTGTTGCAGTGGTGGCTGACGTGAAGCCTCATTCTCTGCTATGACATGCAGACTAATTCTCTGCTGACATGAAGACAGATTCTCTGTTACGGGACCTCTCTCCTCTGCCTGGGTGCCGGGGCCTAAATATCTGAGAATGGACTGTTCCAGTGGTGGGTGACGGGAAGCCAGATTCTCTGCTATGGAACCTCTCTCCAATTGATTTTGGTTAATTTTTATTTATTTAATTTTTATTTTAATTCATTTCCCTATCCACATTTGTTTGCAGGGGATTTACCTACATGTTGCTGCCTTTTGCAGCCCTCTAGCTCTTTCCTGGGCTGTTTTACAGCCTTTTTAGTGCCGAAAAGTTCGGGTCCCCATTGACTTCAATGGGGTTCGGGTTCGGGACGAAGTTCGGATCGGGTTCGGATCCCGAACCCGAACATTTCCGGGATGTTCGGCCGAACTTCTCGAACCCGAACATCCAGGTGTTCGCTCAACTCTTCTTACTTAGTGGTGAAATTCTTTATGCAACACTGGCTTTTTTGCGGAAAATGTATGTGTGAATGTACACCTCCTTTTGTGGTATGGGCCAAATTAAGTAGCGGTAAAATGTGTTATGTGAAGCAAGCGTTTTGGGGGAAAATTGATGGGTGACTGTACACCTCCTTTTGCTGTATGGGCTGAATTACACAGTGTTGAAATTTTAAATTTCAACGTAAACTCCGCTGCTCTGTATGTCTTGTGAAGTCAATGTCTCCAGCAATGCCCCTCTTGAGATTTACACCAAATACATTATTTTCATGTAGAGATCCAAAAATTATGTTGGAGGCATGTAGTGTATGCAAGCCTTGTGTGACCCCTCTCATCACTCTCATGCTGTTATGCACCTGGTTTGCCTGGGAAAACAGAGTCACACAGGGGAGGAACTGCTCCGTGTCCTTCAGCAAGAAAATTGAATCCTGGCTTTCTCCATGACAACTCAAAATCAGAACCATGGTGACCGACAACGGGAAGAGCATTGTGTCGGTGCTGCGTCAAGGAGGGCTGAGCCATGCACCCTGCATGACACACGTGTTCAATCTGGTTGTCAAGTGGTTCCTGAAGTCTTCCACCCATCTGCAAGACATCTTAAAAATGGCCAGGAAACTTAGCATGCACTTCAGCCACTCATACACCACAAAGCACACCCTCCTTGAGCTGCAGCGGCAGAATGGCATCCCCACAACATAGGCTGATATGTGATGTTTCTAACCATTGCAATTCCACCCTCCATATGTTGGACTGACTGTACGAACAGAGAAAGCCTATAAATGATTTATTGATGATCCAAGCAGACAGGGGTAGTCCTCTCTGTAACTTTGATGTCAGCCAGTGGCAGCTCATGCATTTTCTGTTTGCTCGGGCCCTTTGAGGAGGCCACATTATTTTTCAGTCACCAGCACTACGGGATGAATGATGTCATTCCACTGCTTCATGTCCTGGAAGACACCATGACGTGGTGCATGAGGGGCTCATGCATGAGGGGCTCCGATATGTTCCTGACTTGAAGATATTGGCAAATTTCTTAGCTTTTAACATCAGCTTGAGGAATTATTTAGTATTGGCAGTTGCATATCATTTTGGTGCATTTTTTGCAGTGATTTGTGTATATAAATATATTTTTTCATCTGTACAATGTATAATTTTTTGTAAGATGTCCTTGTGGTACATGCGGTCCACCCCGGCATCCTCCATTGTACACATTTTTTTGCTGGGGATTGCTGTTATCTGCGGACCGCATACGGAGGAATTGCTCCCCCGGTTATAGACACACTACAGTATATGGGTTTGGAGCATTTCCACCTGTTTAGGCCACTTTTTTCAATGAGTTTATGTCCTGGAACATATGCTGGTAAATCTGGCTGGTCAGGGGACTGGAGACGTGGCGCCTAGAAATATGGTGGCAGAGTTTGATATGTTTGTCTGTCAATATCTCTGTTTACAGTCAGTGAACAGGAAGATCATTTATCTCTAGGCTATGCAAACACCAACCAATAGGGTGATAACCACCAGAAGTAGGTCATTGGCATAAAGGAGCAGTCATTTTCACAGCTCAAGATATCCTCCCGGAAGCTTGACCAACCTCTGCATGTCAATGGTTTGCATTGTGAAGCTTGTCTAAAAGAAAAATCTTGCAGTGCACCCCCTTGTCGGAAACTCTTGATCCGGCACAGGCTGCTTTGCTCCATCAAAAATGGACTCTGTACAGCGTGCCACAGATATAAAATTTCTCATACACCAGACTGAAAGAGTATTCCAAGCACCTGTCTGCCCATATAGCTGCTGAGAAGCAAAAGGGTCTTGTCATTGAAGTGGGCTTAGAGCTAAACCTAAAAGCCAAATTTTCTTGTTTACCCAGACTCATACAGATTTCATCCAAGCCTCCACTCACCAAGACAAGCACACAGGACTGGATTGTGTGGACAGGTTGGTTCTGCGGGATGTATAAAGAGGACGTTCTATAGGAGATATTACCTAAGATATTTACTTGCCACCCGCTCTTCCTGTATAACGGTTCCAAGGTGCTCACGGCTATTGTAGGAACATGGTTCAAAAGAAACTTAGATTGTTGTTTCGGTAATCTGGTGATCAGTTCTCAGAGCCTTACGTGGCTATCAGCGAAGTGGACCGGGTATGACGCGTCTGGATCAGTGTCAAATATATACAAAGTTCTGGCAGCACTACTGAACCGTATCAGTGTCAGCCACAGAGCTTGTTTTCTCTGTGTCCATCGAACCTCGCATGGACATTTCTTATGCCATCCACGCAGAGGACTTCAAGACTTTATGGAATGATATTCATAAATCAAAGGATGAGAACACATTGGAGGAAGAGGACAATTCATTCCAATGTCTTTACTCGCTTTATTTCAGACACTTTATAATCCACTTATCAGCAACCCAGCTTGTCACGGAATGAGCTGCAGTCGGCTTGTTTGCTGGACTGTACTCCAGTTATCAGCCATAACCCCATACATTTCTTGATCCATATGCATTACCCTCGTGGTCACCCTGACACTGGTTGTCAATCCATTCTTGTTGATGAAGCACTTTGTTTTTCCAGTTTGTCTTTTAAATCTTGTGGTTTTGCCCCTTCTGTGTTGTATTTTTGTGTCAATATCCTGTTTGTTAAATAAACATTATTTTCCCCTGTTCAAAAAAATATAAAAAATTGGTTTGTGATTTGGTAGCCAGAAGCAGGAGGAATGGGTACAAAACACAGAAGACATTCAACTATTCCGTTCACGTGTCATCTCTGTTTTGGATCCACTCATGTTTTTTTTGCATTGGCAATACTAATGGATTACTGACCAAATGCTGGCCAAGTGAAGGCAGATGCTCAACAGACAGGATCCATTTTTTGGGGGGTTATTGTTCTGACGGAACAGAGGAAGGGCAAAATAATCAGTGACATCAACACAAACTTACTGCTAACACCCTCTCCACTCTGTCAGGGGGCTCTACTTGTATAAACATTTAATAGAACAGGTTCTGTAGACAACTATGTGGAATCAGCTGATGACGATGTAAAAGAAGTGCACTTCTTGGCGCTAATATCGACCTATCATGCTGAGTTCATGCTTGAGTTATTGGGTCAGTTTTGGCCCCGTGACTGCACAAATAAGTGAAGTGTGCAGGTTTTCTAAGTGTGACACCTGTCATCTGCATGTCATACTGACTCACAGTATTATTTCACTACAACAGCAGATTCCCTATGCGTGTTCTACACCACCATGAAGTCTCTCAGCAGCCAGGAATTAGCAGTGTTTTAATGTAATTTGCCACAAATTTATTCGGATCAAACCAAATTTTCCCCCCAAAAATTGGTGAACCAAATTATTTTTAAAATTTGCTCATCTCTACATAGGATGTTATGATATGTGGGCATTGCATGATTGTATTTTATTCACTTCTATTAAACTGTTTAGTGTAAAATGAGTGTCTCTTACAAACCAATTATAAAACAAATAAATGATTTCAAAATCCCTAATCTAATGAATAATTAAAACATGGCAAGCTCATTATTGCCATTGACATTTTTAAAGTTGGTATGGTTACAAGAAATATTATGATAAAGTGAATATATTTTTTTCCCTATTATTAGAGAAACATATCACAATAAATTTACATATGATGTTTTAAAAGACTAGCAATGCAACATAATTTCAAAAACATAATTAAAACATTCTGGAAGTCATTTAAATACTAAAATATTTGAATTCACATGAGTATAATGTAAACCAGAAATAAAATTGGCTTTTTAGAAGGTACTTTTTTTTTATCTTCTAAGAAATAAATCAATATGTTGAATTTTTGTTCCAACTAACAAAACAGCAAAATAGAAAAATACAATCATATTTAATTGCCCTCATTTTAGAGGGATATTAAAGTCAACTACATTTACTGTACAGTAAAAGACAAGATGTGAAAGCAAAAAACATGTTTTAAATAGCCCACATTTGAATAAAAACAGTTTAAAGAGACCCTGTCACCATGGAGTATAATAAGTTATATTACAGTAGGGAGGAGGTGCAAATAATTAAACACACAAGAAGTCACCCTTGGAAGCATAACGACAATAGATCGAGTCATTATGTTATGAGAGAAAACAGCTCCTGGGAGCGGCCATCTTGTGACAGCTCTGCGCGCTGTGTGCATACAAGCCCCGCCCCCAATATTCCAGGCCTGTGTGCTCTGTGTCACAGCAGTCAGAGCCTCCCGTCAGTGTCACCGCTCACAGCCGCCCATGTATATAACCGCATGATAACTCAGATAGGCTTAGATATACTGGATAAGCGGCTGTATCATGTGTGATATTGTACTGCTAGTCTTATGTATTTGAGGCAGGTGATGTTTTTCAGTGTATCTAAGCCTATAATGTATAATGCTATGCTGCAAAGGCAATGTATCTGCTACAGTATCACCCTAGCCAGGCTTAGATACACTGGTTTAGTAACACAGCATTACACATTATTGACTGAGATACTGGATAAAAATTACTGTCTCAAACATCATAAGATCAGATACATTAGCACATTATCACTCATGACAGTTTTGGTGTATCTAAGCCTAGTATTCGTGCATCTGTGATGCCACTCCTGTGTAACTAATCTGAGCCACTGTATCTAATCTTATATATGATACTATCTGCTGAGCTGTGTATTTAATCTTAAATGTGATACTGTTTGTTGAATCGCTGTATCTAATCCTATCATGTGATACTGTGCACTTGGCTGTTTATCTAATCCCATTATGTGTGAAACTGCTGAACTGCTATATCTAGCAATATCATATGTGATACTGTCTGCTGAGCTGTTTATCTAATCCTATCATTTGTGATACTGTCTGCTGAGCAGTTTATCTAATCCTATCATTTGTGATACTGTCTGCTGTGCATCTAATCCTATCATGTGTGATACTCACTGCTAAGCTGTGTATCTAATCCTATCATTTGTGATACTGTCTGCTGAGCAGTTTATCTAATCCTATCATTTGTGATACTGTCTGCTGTGCATCTAATCCTATCATGTGTGATACTCACTGCTAAGCTGTGTATCTAATCCTATCATGTGTGATCCTATTTACTGAGCTGTGTATCTAATCCTATCATGTGTGATCCTATTTAATAAGCTGTATATCTAATCCTATCATGTGTGATACTCTTTGCCGAGCTGTGTATCTAATCCTATCATGTGTGATCCTATTTCCTGAGCTGTGTTTCTAATCATATAATGTGTTATACTCTTTGCCGAGCTGTGTATCTAATCCTATCATGTGTGATACTCTTTGCCGAGCAGTCTATCTAGGCTACTTTCACATTAGCGTTTTCAATTCCGCTATTAACATCCATCATAGGATCCCAATAGCAGAAGAAAACGCCACAGCTTTTTCCCCATTCATTGTCAATGGGAACAAAACTGAACTGATCGAAAAGGAATGCACCAAAATGCATTCCGCTACGTTTTGTTGCGCTCCCATTGCGGACAGAATAAGTCTGCAAGCAGCATTTTTCTGTCCACGATGTGGTGCAGAGCAAGACGGATCCATCCTGGCACACAATGTAAGTCAATGGGGACGGATCAGTTTTCTCCGACACAATAGAAAACATATCCGTCCCCTATTGACTTTCAATTGTGTTCATAACGGATCCGTCATAGCTATGTAAGATATAATACAACCGGATCCATTTATGACGAATGCATGCAGTTGTATTATGGTAAAACAGAATCATTTTTGCAGCTCCATGACTGATCCGAAAAAATCCTAATGTGAAAGTAGCTAATCCTATCATGTGTTATACTGTCTGCTCATCTGTGTATCTAATCCTATTGTGTGACATAAGATTAGATACTCAAAAATCCATCCAAGATGGATTTTTGTGTGACTGTTGTGTCGCAGTATGTCGCAATACGACACCATAGACTATAATTACACTGCGACTTTCTGTAGCGCAACTGATTAATTTTAATTATAGCTGTAGTCCAAAGGAAGGCAATCTTGTGGACTGCGGCTGTGACTCAATAGTTAAAATCAATTAGTCGCACAACAAAAAGTCAATCGCATCACGCATTGCACCAACGTGGAATACTCGCTCGTGTGAAAGGGGCCTTACACTGAACTCACATGTGTATGTTTGGCCTTATAGAAGCAATTAAGAGATCGTCTGCTAGTGCTTACGCACTAGAACGTGTGCAGGCCGTGCCCGTATTGCCGGCCCCAAACAGGACTGTTGTGGAGCAGAAGTATGGAGCAGAAGCCCACAGAAGCAATACAGAGCGCTTCCGTGGCATTTTGGTCGGTGTCTCCACACCGCAAAAAAATAGAACATGTCCTATTCTTGTCCGTATCACGGATAAGGATAGGACTAGTGATGATCGAGCACCAAAGTATTCGGGTGTTCAGCCCGAACACATTGCTATATTTGTGTGCTCGGCCGAGCACCCGAGTATAATGGAAGTCAATGGGAGACAACCAGGCACCCACTGCTCTGAAGAGGGGAGGGTGCCTGGTCCATTGGAAAAGATCAGAAAGTGACAGAAATATCACCAAAATGGATTGGGAACAGCATGGGAACGATGTCTGGATGCATCTTGGACTCCCAGCTCGCTTCTGGGAACCATGTTGTCCAAGTAGTACGCCACTTTTACAGACTGAAAAAAATACACACAAACACCACCCGCCCCCCCCCAAAAAAAAAAAAACATTCTTCCCTGTATATTCAATTGTATATAAAGTGCTACAAAAAATTACAAGCAAGAGGCACTCCGAAACAGCCTGTATATCACATAAAGGAGGGCCTCATTCACATTGTGTTACAATTGTTCAGGTAGTGGGACTCCTACACAAGGAACCGCCACTCCAATACACCCTTTATTACACATAAAGGAGGGCATCATACACACCCTTGAAAAAATATTATTGGTGGTCTGCTGGTGACACTCAAAAATATTTGGAGCAAGGGCTTGCTGATCTGACCATCAAAAACATGAGGGGCGAGGGCCTGCTCGTGAGCTGACGCTCTAAAACATTATATGCAAGTACATGCTGTTCAGCTGACGCTCTAAAACATTATATGCGAGTGCCTGCAGGTGAGCTGAAGCTCTAAAACATATGCGAGTGAATGCTGTTCAGCTGACACTGTAAAACATTATATGCGTACGGCAAACATATTAGGACATCGTCAGACATCATCCACAACTCCATCCTCCGTCAGGAAAAACTCCCTCCTACCTCAGACTTTAGACAAAACTCTGTCCTCCCTCATCCAAAACTCCATCAGACCTCAGACAAAACTCCGTCCTCCCTCATCCAAAACTCCGTCCTCCATCAGACATCAGACAAAACTCCGCCCTCCCTCACCCAAAACTCCATCAGCCCTCAGACATCAGACAAAACTCCGTCCTCCCTCACCCAAAACTCCATCAGACCTCAGACATCAGACAAAACTCCGTCCTCCATCAGGCAAAACTCCATCAGACCTCAGACATCCGACAAAACTCCGTCCTCCGTCAGGCAAAACTCCATCAGACCTCAGACATCAGACAAAACTCCGTCCTCCATCAGGCAAAACTCCATCAGACCTCAGACATCCGACAAAACTCCGTCCTCCGTCAGGCAAAACTCCATCAGACCTCAGACATCAGACAAAACTCCGTCCTCCATCAGGCAAAACTCCATCAGACCTCAGACATCAGACATCAGACAAAACTCCGTCCTCCCTCACCCAAAACTCCATCAGACCTCAGACATCAGACAAAACTCCGTCCTCCGTCAGGCAAAACTCCATCAGACCTCAGACATCAGCTAAAACTCTGTCCTCCCTCAGACATCAGCCAAAACTCCATCCTCCCTAACTCAAAATACGCCCTACTACACACACTCTTCACCTGACGGAGCTGCTAGCTGCTAGAGAGGCAAAGGACCTGTGATGACGTCATGACCATGTGACGAGTCACCTGTGTGGGAGGGGTCAGATGTGCACAGCAGCTGGTAGAGTGTACAGAACTGTAGCCATCAAATAGAGCTCTGTACTAGAGATGTGTGTGTAACCTGCATGTAGCAGAGCTGTGTACTGTGTTACAGAGATGTATGTGTAACCTGCATGTAGCAGAGCTGTGTACTGTGTTACAGAGATGTATGTGTAACCTGCAGGTGGCAGATCTGTATGTGTAACCTGCAGGTAGCAGATCTGTATGTGTAACCTGCAGGAAGCAGAGCTGTGTATTGTGTAGTAGATCTGTATGTGTAACCTGCATGTAGCAGAGCTGTGTACTGTGTAGCAGATCCGTATGTGTAACCTGCAGGTAGCAGAGCTGTGTATTGTGTAGTAGATCTGTATGTGTAACCTGCAGGTAGCAGAGCTGTGTATTGTGTAGTAGATCTGTATGTGTAACCTGCAGGTAGCAGAGCTGTGTATTGTGTAGTAGATCTGTATGTGTAACCTGCATGTAGCAGAGCTGTGTACTGTGTTACAGAGATGTATGTGTAACCTGCAGGTAGCAGAGCTGTGTACTGTGTAGCAGATCTGTATGTGTAACCTGCACGTAGCAGAGCTGTGTATTGTGTAGCAGATCTGTATGTGTAACCTGCAAGTAGCAGAGCTGTGTACTGTGTAGTAGATCTGTATGTGTAACCTGCAGGTAGCAGAGCTGTGTACTGTGTTACAGAGATGTATGTGTAACCTGCAGGTAGCAGATCTGTATGTGTAACCTGCAGGTAGCAGAGCTGTGTACTGTGTAGCAGATCTGTATGTGTAACCTGCATGTAGCAGAGCTGTGTACTGTGTAGCAGAGCTATATGTGTAACCTGCATGTAGCAGTGCTGTGTACTGTGTAGCAGAGCTGTATGTGTAACCTGCAGGTAGCAGTGCTGTGTACTGTGTAGCAGAGATGTGTGTAACCTGCATGTATCAGAGCTGTGTACTGTGTATATAGAGCAGTGTGTGTAACAGCATGTAGCAGAGCTGTGTACTGTGTTACAGAGATGTGTGTGTAACCTGCATGTAGCAGTGCTGTGTACTGTGTAGCAGAGCTGTATGTGTAACCTGAATGTAGAAGAGCTGTGTACTGTGTAGCAGAGCTGTATGTGTAATCTGCATGTAGCAGAGCTGTGTGCTGTGTAGCGGTGCTGTATGTGTAACCTGCATGTAGCAGAGCTGTGTACTGTGTTACAGGGATGTATGTGCAACCTGCAGGTAGCAGAGCTGTGTACTGTGTATATAGAGCAGTTTGTCTAACCGCATGTAGCAGAGCTGTGTACTGTGTTACAGAGATGTGTGTGTAACCTGGGAACTATAAAAAAGTGTAAAAAAAAAACATAATTAAAATAAAAGACACATCATGGGTTTTGCAATGTGTAAAAACGCCCATTGTATAAAATATATTCCCCATACGGCAAACAGCGAAACAGAAAAAAAAAAGAGTCCAAATGTCCGATTCGCCGTTTTTGGTCACTTCATTTGCTACAAAAATGTAAATAAAAAGTGATCAAAAAGTCTTAAACACCCCAGAATGGTATCAGTAAAAAGTTTAGATTGCCCCGCAAAAAATGAGCCCAGCTCCGTACACATAATTACAAAAAAGTTATAGGGCTCAAAATATGGCGACAAAAAAAATCGGATATTTTTATTTTTTTATCACTATTAAAACGCAAGAAAAACTATACATATAAGGTATTGCCGGATTCGATCTGACCTGTAGAATAAAAGTAACCAGTCAGTTTTATCGCACATCGAATGTCGTAAATAAAAATCACGTAAAACTGTGGTGGAATTGCTTTTTTTTTTCAACAGGAAGAATGGGCAGTTTTACCATCTGAGAAAATAAAGACCCTCCTCCATAACTACCACAAAAGACTTCAAGCTGTCATTGATGTTAAAGGGGGCAATACATGGTATTAATAACTGGGGTGTGTAAACTTCAGGGTCATTTGGGGAGTTTGTGTTGTGATTATGATTTATAAAGAGTAAACACCGTTGTTTGACATAAATGGCTTCAGCCGACCACTAACCATGAGCGAGAGAAAAGTGTCTGTGGTATCATTCATATTCTCTGAACAATGGTTAAAGGGGAATTCTCATCTTAATGATCACTGTTAAATCTGTTAATGATGTGACAGTGATAATTTTTCTAAATTAATTTTATTACCCAATTCCCATCCTTTTTTAGAAAATAAGTCCCCTCTTACCTGATGTTGTCTTTGGTCTTCCCTGGTCATGGCCACCTCTCCTGTCGAATCCAGCCGGGCCACGCTTGCGCAGAAGACGGAAAATTCTCTCCCGGCTGGGCCGCGCAATGTCCTGAACGCGCATGCCGCCGCGCATGCGCCATGATGACTTCTTCCTGGCCAGTATAGTACAGAGCCGCGAATGCGCACGCCGACTCTGTACTATACAGGCCAGGAATAAGTCACCATGGCACATGCGCGGCGCCGTGCGCATTCAGGACATTGGGCGGCCCGGTCGGGAGAGAATCTTCAGTCTTCTGCGCAAGCACGGCCCGGCCGGGAGAAGAATACAGGAAGTGAACGTCACGCTCAAGGAAGGTAAGTATGAAAAAGGGAAGATGAGAATACCCCTTTAAGAAATCATAAATTCTGCAAGGGTATGTAAACTTATCAGCACAACTGTAAGTAGCTGTGTGATATAAATCTGTGGAATATGGGAAGCACAAGAGGATGTGCACCATAAATCCCATCTTTGTAAGGCCTCTTGCACATGGCCGTGTGTGCCTGTAGTTGTATTGTGGACCACATACGGCGGTTCCGCAATACACAGGGCACCAGCCGTGTGCATCCCGCATCTGTGATGTCGACCCATTCACTTGAACGGAACGGAAACACGGATCGGATCCCCACAGAAGCACTACCGAGTGCTTCCGTGGTGTTTCTGGCCATGCCTCCGCACAGCAAAAAAGTAGAACATATTCACGGACCCATTCAAGTTGAATGGGTCTGGATCTGTCCCGGCTGCTGCACGCACGTTGCCCGTGCATTGGGGAGTGCAAATTGCTGTCCCCAATGCACGGAATGGACCAACAACGTTCATGTGCAAGAGGCCTAACACTTGTGATCTGTGTGAAGCGGCATATATGCATTCAAGTTGCATGTATATATTAATTAGGGCTACCAATTCTGAGTAACTCGGAGTGACAGGAGATTTACAGAATCAGATTTTTTTTTTTTTTCGTCATATTTTGAGCTCTATAACCTTTTGGGAATTATGTGTACAGAGCTGGGTGGGGGCTCATTTTTTGCGGGGCAATCTGAACTTTTCAATGATACCATTCTGGGGTGTTTAAGACTTTTTGATCACTTTTTATTTACATTTTTGTAGCAAATGAAGCGACCAAAAACGGCGAATCGGACATTTGGACTCTTTTTTTTTTCTGTTTTGCCGTTTGCCGTATGGGGAATATATTTTTCACAGCCTGCTACATGTAGGTTACACATACAGCTCCGCTACACAGCACACAACTCTGATACATGCAGATTACACATACAGCTCTGCTACATTCAGGTTACACATACAGCTCTACTACACAGTACACAGCACTGCTACATGCAGGTTACACATACAGCTCTGCTACACAGTACACAGCTCTGCTACATGCAGGTTACACATACAGCTCTGCTACATTCAGGTTACACATACAGCTCTACTACACAGTACACAGCACTGCTACATGCAGGTTACACATACAGATCTGCTACACAGTACACAGCTCTGCTACCTGCAGGTTACACATACATCTCTGTAACACAGTACACAGCTCTGCTACATGCAGGTTACACATACAGCTCTGCTACACAGTACACAGCACTGCTACATGCAGGTTACACATACAGCACTGCTACACAGTACACAGCTCTGCTACATGCAGGTTACACATACAGATCTGCTACACAGTACACAGCTCTGCTACATGCAGGTTGCACATACAGATCTGCTACACAGTACACAGCTCTGCTACCTGCAGGTTACACATACATCTCTGTAACACAGTACACAGCTCTGCTACATGCAGGTTACACATACAGATCTACTACACAGTACACAGCTCTGCTACCTGCAGGTCACACATACATCTCTGTAACACAGTACACAGTTCTGCTACCTGCAGGTCACACATACATCTCTGTAACACAGTACACAGCTCTGCTACATGCAGGTTACACACACATCTCTGTAACACAGTACACAGCTCTGCTACCTGCAGGTTACACATACAGATCTGCTACACAGTACACAGCTATGCTACATGCAGGTTACATATACATCTCTGTAACACAGTACCCAGCTCTGCTACCTGCAGGTTACACATACAGATCTGCTACACAGTACACAGCTCTGCTACCTGCAGGTTACACATACTTCTCTGTAACACAGTACACAGCTCTGCTACATGCAGGTTACACATACAGATCTACTACACAGTACACAGCTCTGCTACCTGCAGGTTACACATACAGATCTGCTACACAGTACACAGCTCTGCTACCTGCAGGTTACACATACAGATCTGCTACCTGCAGGTTACACATACATCTCTGTAACACAGTACACAGCTCTGCTACATGCAGGTTACACATACATCTCTGTAACACAGTACCCAGATCTGCTACCTGCAAGTTACACATACAGATCTGCTACACAGTACACAGCTCTGCTAAATGCAGGTTACACATACAGATCTACTACACAGTACACAGCTCTGCTACCTGCAGGTTACACATACAGATCTGCTACACAGTACACAGCTCTGCTACCTGCAGGTTACACATACAGATCTACTACACAGTACACAGCTCTGCTACCTGCAGGTTACACATACAGATCTGCTACACAGTACACAGCTCTGCTACCTGCAGGTTACACATACAGATCTGCTACATGCAGGTTACACATACATCTCTGTAACAGTACACAGCTCTGCTACATGCAGGTTACACATACATCTCTGTAACACAGTACACAGCTCTGCTACCTGCAGGTTACACATACAGATCTGCTACACAGTACACAGCTATGCTACATGCAGGTTACATATACATCTCTGTAACACAGTACCCAGCTCTGCTACCTGCAGGTTACACATACAGATCTGCTACACAGTACACAGCTCTGCTACCTGCAGGTTACACATACTTCTCTGTAACACAGTACACAGCTCTGCTACATGCAGGTTACACATACAGATCTACTACACAGTACACAGCTCTGCTACCTGCAGGTTACACATACAGATCTGCTACACAGTACACAGCTCTGCTACCTGCAGGTTACACATACAGATCTGCTACCTGCAGGTTACACATACATCTCTGTAACACAGTACACAGCTCTGCTACATGCAGGTTACACATACATCTCTGTAACACAGTACCCAGATCTGCTACCTGCAGGTTACACATACAGATCTACTACACAGTACACAGCTCTGCTAAATGCAGGTTACACATACAGATCTACTACACAGTACACAGCTCTGCTACCTGCAGGTTACACATACAGATCTGCTACACAGTACACAGCTCTGCTACCTGCAGGTTACACATACAGATCTGCTACATGCAGGTTACACATACATCTCTGTAACAGTACACAGCTCTGCTACATGCAGGTTACACATACATCTCTGTAACACAGTACACAGCTCTGCTACATGCAGGTTACACACACATCTCTAGTACAGAGCTCTATTTGATGGCTACTGTTCTGTACACTCTACCAGCTGCTGTTCACATCTGACCCCTCCCACACACGTGACTCGTCACATGGTGATGACGTCATCACAGGTCCTTTGCCTCTCCAGCAGCTAGCAGCTCCGTCAGGTGAAGAGTGTGTGTAGTAGGGCGTATTTTGAGTTAGGGAGGACGGAGTTTTGGCTGATGTCTGAGGGAGGACAGAGTTTTAGCTGATGTCTGAGGTCTGATGGAGTTTTGCCTGACGGAGGACGGAGTTTTGGCTGATGTCTGAGGTTTGATGGAGTTTTGCCTGATGGAGGACGGAGTTTTGGCTGATGTCTGAGGTCTTGATGGAGTTTTGCCTGATGGAGGACGGAGTTTTGGCTGATGTCTGAGGTCTGATGGAGTTTTGCCTGATGGAGGACGGAGTTTTGTCTGATGTCTGAGGTCTGATGGAGTTTTGCCTGATGGAGTACAGAGTTTTGTCTGATGTCTGAGGTCTGATGGAGTTTTGCCTGATGGAGGACGGAGTTTTGTCTGATGTCTGAGGTCTGATGGAGTTTTGCCTGACGGAGGACGGAGTTTTGTCTGATGTCTGAGGTCTGATGGAGTTTTGCCTGACGGAGGACGGAGTTTTGGCTGATGTCTGAGGTCTGATGGAGTTTTGCCTGATGGAGGACAGAGTATTGTCTGATGTCTGAGGTCTGATGGAGTTTTGCCTGATGGAGGACAGAGTTTTGTCTGATGTCTGATGTCTGAGGTCTGATGGAGTTTTGGGTTAGGGAGGACGGAGTTTTGGCTGATGTCTGATGGAGGACGGAGTTTTGGATGAGGGAGGACGGAGCTTTGTCTGAGGTCTGATGGAGTTTTGGATGAGGGAGGACAGAGTTTTGTCTAAAGTCTGAGGTAGGAGGTAGTTTTGCCTGACGGAGGATGGAGTTGTGGATGATGTCTGACGATGTCCTAATATGTATGCCGTATATGCGAGTGCATGTTGTTCAAATGACACTCTAAAACATAATACGCGAGTGCATGCTGTTCAGCTGACGCTCTAAAACATTATATGCAAGTGCATGCTGTTCAGCTGATGCTCTAAAACATTATATGCAAGTGCATGCTGTTCAAATGACACTCTAAAACATAATACGCGAGTGCATGCTGTTCAGCTGACACTATAACATTATATGCGAGTGCATGCTGTTCAGCTGATGCTCTAAAACATTAAATGCGAGGGCATGATGTACAGCTGACCCGATAAAAAAAATTGAGTTGAGGGCCTGCAGTTGAGCTGACCCTATTTAAAACAATTTGAGTGGAGGGAATATATACAATCTGGACAAGGAGGAGGAGGAGAAAACAAGATTCAACCATATACTCTTTTTTTTTTTGGGTGGAAAAGGTGCATGGGAATACACTACAGTAGATTGAGTACATTATAAATGATAGATTGAAATTGCCTTTATGTTCATCATCAGCTAGGCTCTCATCTGGTGGAGTTGAGAAGTCAGGGGCAATCCAGGCCTTGTTCATTTTTATCTGAGTCAACCTGTCAGCATTGCCAGTGGACAAGAAGATACGATTATCTGTCATAATGCCACCAGTAGCACTAAATACACGCTTAGAGAAAATGCCGGCGGCAGGGCAGGCCAGCACCTCCAAGGCGTAGAGGGCCAGTTCGTGCCACGAGTCCAGCTTGGACACCCAGTAGTTGTAAGGCACTGAGGGATCATTTAGGATGCTGACACGGTCTGCTATGTATTCCTTTATCATCCTCCAAAACTTTTCCCTCCTTGTACCACTAGGCCGCGCTTTAGGGTGAGGTTGCTGGCTGGGTGTCATGAAAGTGTCCCATGCCTTGGAGAGTGTTGCCCTGCCTTTGTTGGAACTCCTGTGTGTTCCCCTTGTCTCCCTTCCTCAGTTGCCTATGGTAGTACAAATTCTGCCGGCCGCGTTGTCAGATGGAACATTTTGGAGCTATCTCTCATCAAGTACCTTCTGGTATTGCACCGTTTGCTCGTCCTCTCCACCGAATGTAGTAATCCGTGTTATCTAAAATGTGTATAACGCGAGGGTCGCGGGAAACGCAGACTAACATAAAGTAAGCCATGTGTGCCAGAGTACCAACAGGCAAGACGTCGATGTCGACATCAGGGTGACTCTCCATCTCCTCATCCTCCTCCTCCTCCTCTGCCCATCCACGCTGAACAGATGGAATTAAAGTTCTATCTGTACTACCCTCTGTAGCAGAGGCAACTGTCTCCTGCTTCTCCTCCTCTTCATGGTCCAATTCGCACTGAGAAGACGAACTGTGGTTGGTCTGGCTATCACCCTGTGTAATGTCCTCCCCCATTTCCTCGTCTGCCACATTCAGAGCGTTGTCCTTAATTGTGAGCAGCGATTGTTTGAGTAGACACAGAAGTGGGATGGTTACGCTGATAATAGCTTTATCGCCACTAACCATCTGTGTGGATTCATCAAAGTTTTTTAAAACCTCACACGGGTCGGATATCAATGCCCACTCCTCGCTTGTGAATAGTGGCAGTTGACTCGAAAGGCGATGACCATGTTGCAGCTGGTATTCTACTACTGCCCTCTGCTGCTCACAAAGCCTGGCCAACATGTAGAACGTAGAGTTCCAGCGCTGTTTGTCCCCTAAGCAGATCAGCTTCAGCACGGCCTGTTGAAGCTTACCCACAGCAGTGCTACACCGCTTCCAGCTAGCGACTGATGGCTGACTGCTTCTGGAGGTGAAATTGGAGGAGAAGGCAGGGGAGGAGGAGAAGTGGGGGTTAAAGCCAGCAACACAGCTGCTGGTGGAGACCCTGATGGACGTAGGGCCCTCAATCCTGGGCGTGGGTAGCACCTGTGCCATCCCAGGGAACAACTCACTTCCGGCCTCCACAAAATTAACCCAGTGTGCGGTCAGGGAAATGTAGCGTCCCTGGCTACCAACACTTCTCCATGTGTCCGTGGCGAAGTGGACCTTCCCAGTAAGTGCGTTGGTCAGGGCACTTGTGATGTTCTGGGACACATGCTGGTGTAAGGCAGGCATGGCCCACTGTGAAAAATAGTGGCGGCTAGGGACTGCGTATCGAGGGACGGCCACAGACATCAGGCTGCAAAGGGCCTCAGTGTCCACAAGCCTAAATGCAACATTTCAAGGGTCAGTAACTTCGAAAGTTGCATATTTAGTACTATGGCCTGTGTTTGGTTGGGTAATTGTGCTTGCGTTCAAATGCACTGGGACAGGGAAGTGGATGTTGTTGCTGATGGTTCATGCAAAGGTCCAGGTGCAGGGTGAGGGGCATCCGGGATTGATAAGCAGTGCGTAACACAGTGGAAGAGGAGGCAGTGGTGTGACCCACAGACCCAGATTGTGGACCCACTTATTAGGGTGCTTGGATGCCAAGTGGCGGATCATGCTGGTGGTGGTGAGGTTGCAAGTGTTCACGCCCCGGCTCATTTTGGTATGTCACAGGTTGCAAACTACCACTCTTTTGTCGTCTGCACTTTCCTCAAAAAAGCACCATACTGTGGAAGCCCCCCCCCCCTGGCAAGGTAGATTTACGTATGGGAGTGCTCGTTGTAACGGTTTGCCTGCCTGTTTGGTGTGGATCAACTTCTCCCTTTTGCAACCCCACTGCCTCTTCCAGCCTGTTGTGGTGCTGCAGATCCCTCCCCCTCTGTACTGCTGTCCTCTCTCGGCTTTTCACCTTCCCATGTTGGGTCAGTGACCTCATCATCCACCACCTCCTCTTCCACTTCCTCACTCTGCTCATCCTTTTGACTTGGCCTAACCACAGCCTCAGTGATTGACAACTGTGTCTCATCATCATCCACCTCGTGAACAAATGATTGCTGAGGAGGTTGGGAATCAGGGCACAATATCTCAGGTCCCTCTTCAAGCTTGCTGGGCGCGAGGGCCAAATGTAATATTGGCGCTGGAAAGAGCTCCCCGTAATATCCGAGTGTGGGATCACTCTTTTGGCAAGCCTCTCCATGGTGGGAGGAAGGATGATCAGATTGAGGATCCGGTTGACCAGACTCTTGGCTAAAGAGACTGGACTTGGTGGAAGGGAGGGTGGTGCTTAACCGACTGGAAGCATTATCTTCAGCAATCCAACCAACCAACTGTTCGCACTGGTCCGACTTGAATAGTGTTATCCTGCGTCGCCCAGCTAAGTTGGACATGAAGCTGGTTGCGGTGTATGTTATTTTTTTTCTGGTCAGGTACAGTTTCATTGCACCCAGGGCCACGGCCTCTGCGTGCACCATCAGCATCACGCCCACTTCCCTGTCCCTTAGTGCTCGCCTACTTCATATTAATGGTTTTGTCACTAGATATGGCGCAGATTGTTTTACTGTCCGCTAAAGACACCGTTTTCGGATGCAGGACAGTATATGTCACAGAACACCACAGATTATGGACACTATATTAGGCCCAGATTATTGGAATTTGCAATACAGACACAGTTTTCGGATGCAGGACAGTATATGTCACAGAACACCACAGATTATGGACACTATATTAGGCCCAGATTATTGGAATTTGCAATACAGACACAGTTTTCGGATGCAGGACAGTATATGTCACAGAACACCACAAATAATTGACACTATATTAGGCCCAGATTATTGGAATTTGTAATACAGACACTGTTTTCTGATGTAGCACAGTATTGATTACAGAACACCACAGATTAAGGACATTATATTAGGCCCAGATTATTGGAATTTGCAATACAGACACTGTTTGCAGATGTAGTTCCGTATTTTTTACACAAAGCCACACACTATGGACACTAGATGTGGCCCAGATTATTAAAGACACAGTCTGCAGATGATGTACAGTATATGTCACTATAGATATAAAAAAAAAATATATATCTTGCTGCTATCAAACACACACAGTAGTCCTTAAAAGGACTTTGGGGTCTTTGAGAATCTTTTGGTAGTCAAAACAGCAAATTTCTCTCCCTGCACTATTTGTCCCTTTCTCAGCACTGTTCCTGAAACTGCAGGTAAATAGATTGCTGCTCTAAAACACACACACACACAGTAGTCCTTAAAAGGACTTTTGGGTCTTGAAAAAGCTTTCTCAGAATAAATACTGTGAAATTTGCTACCTACTCTGTCTTTCCCTTCTTTCGCTCTGCTTTCCCTGTTTCCCTGTCTATGTCTCAGCCGTTTTTTATTCAGTTGACCTGCCACCAGCAGCACTAAATACCTGCTCAGACAAAACTCTTGCGGCAGGGCAGGGCAGGCCAGCACCTCCAAAGCGCCAGTTCGTGCCACGTGTCCAGCTTGGACACCCAGTAGTTGTAAGGCACTAAGGGATCATTGAAGACATTGACACGGTATGCTACGTACTCCTTCACCAACTTCCTAAATTTTCCTCTCCTTGTGGCAATAGCCCACGCATCAGGGTGAGGGTGCTGGTGGGGTGTCATGAAACTGTTCCAGGCTTTGGAGAGCATTGCTCTGCCTCTATTGGAACTGTTGTGTGTTTCCCTTGTCTCCCCTCCTCCGTTTCCAAGGAACTACGGACTCTGACGGCCGCGTTGTCAGATGGAAATTTTTGGAGCTATTATTCAACAAGGATCTTCTGGTATTGCACCGTTTTACTCGTCCTCTCCACCAGAGGAATGAGAGATGAGAAGTTCTCTTTGTATTGGGGGTCAAGAATGGTGAACAACTAGTAATCCGTGTTGTCTAAAAGTCAGGTCGAGGGAAAGGCAGCCTAACATTTAGTCAGCCATGTGTGCCAAAGTACCAACAGGCAAGACTTCGCTGTCGTCATAAAGAGGATCTCTCTCAATCTCCTCATTCTCCTCCTCCTCTTCTGCTCACCCACGCTGAACAGATGGAAGCAAACTTACATGGGTACTACCCTCTGTAGCAAAGGCAACCGTCTCCTGCTCCTCCTCCTCTTTCTCCTCTTCATCGTCCAATTTGCGCTGAGAAGACGAACTGAGGGTGGTCTGGCTATCACCCTGTGTAATGTCTTCCCCCATTTCCACCTCTTCCACAAGCAAAGCAAATTAATTGTGAGCAGCGAGCATTTGAGTAGACACAGAAGTGGGATGGTTACGCTGATAATAGCATTATCGCCACTCACCATCTGTGTTGATTCCTCAAAGTTTCTTAAAACCTCACAGATGTCAGACATCCATGCCCACTCCATGCTTGTGAATAGCGGAAGCTGACTGGAAAGGTGACAACCATGTTGCAGCTGGTATTCCACTACTGCCCTCTGCTGCTCACAAAGCCTGGCCAACATGTGGAACGTAGAGTTCCAGTGCATGCTCAAGTCACACAAAAGCCGGTGTGCTGGCAATTTCAAGCGCTGCTGCAGCATTGGTTTTAGGTTGAGTGGCGAGAACCACAGCTCAGTCTGGTCTCTTATCCCCTGCCACAGCTCTGCGGCGGTGTGCTGTTTGTCCCCTAAGCCTATCAGCTTCAACCTGGCCTGTTGCCGCTTCCCTACTGCAGTGCTACACTGCTTTCTGCTACCGACTGATGACTGACTGGTGCTGCACATCGATAATTCGAAGGTGGAAGTGGAGAAGGAGGCAGAGGAGGAGAAGTGGGGCTTGGAGACACTAATGAAGGTGCTGTCGGAAACACTGATCGACGTAGGGCTCACAATCCTTGGCGTCAGTAGGACCTGTGCAATCCCAGGGTACGACTCGCTCCCAGCCTCCACAACATTCACCCAGTGTGCCGTCAGGGAAATGTAGCGTCCCTGGCCGACTGCATTGTCCATTTGTCCACTTGTCACCACCGTCATGTTCTTTTGATTGTGGCTCCTCAAGAGGTTGGGAATCAGGGCACAAGATCTCATGTCCCTCTTCAAGTATGTGGGATCACTTGTTTGGCCAAATTGTAAATGGTGGGAGGAAGGGGGATCAGGGTGAGAATTGTGTGGACCAGACTCCTGGATACTGAGACTGGACTTGGTGGAAGACAGGGTGGTGCTTAACCGACTGGAATCATTATCTGCTGCAATCCAACCGACCACCTGCTCGCACTGGGCTGACTTAAAGAGTGGTGTCCTGCGCTGTCCTGCAAACTCAGAAAATGAAGCTAGGTATCTTGGTTGACTATTTTTCTTGTGCTCTAGCAGCAGGCACAGTTTTTTATCCACGCCCAGGGCCACGACCTATGCGTGCACCATCAGCATCCCGGCCACTTCCCCATCACCTACTGCATGTATTTTCATTTTAAATGTGATATATTCTTGAAAGTATGTCACACGTACAGTAGCGTAGGATTTGGAAGTGTATGTGCAAAAAATGACAACAGTATTTGTGATGATGAAACGTTATACAGGACAGGTACCACAGGTAATGTGACAGTTCGCAGTATCTACAGAAAAACTACACTGGATGTCACTGATAATTTAGGAATGCACACACTTTAAACAGGAGATGAGATGTGGCGCGGATAATTTAACAGTCCGCAGCGGACACCATCCACTGAGAAACTGCACTGAATGTCACTGATATTTTAGGGATGCGCACACTTTACACAGGAGATGTGGTGCGGGTAATTTAACTGTCCGCAGCGGGCACTGTCTACGAAAAAAGTGCACTGGGTGTCACTGATATTTTAGGGATGCAAACACTTTAAACAAGAGATGTGGCACAGATAATTTAACAGTCCCAGGGGACACCATCTACGGAAAAGTGCACTGGATGTCACTGATATTTTTGGGATGCGCACACTTTAAACAGGAGAAGTGGAGCAGATAATTTAACGGTCCGCAGGGGACACCATCTACAGAAAAACTGCACTGGATGTCACTGATATTTTAGGGATGTGCACATTTTAAACAGTAGATGTGGCGTGGATAATTTAACTGTAAGCAGGGGTCACTATCTATGGAAAAACTGCACTGAATGTCACTGATATTTTAGGGATGCGCACACTTTAAACAGGAGATGTGGCGCGGATAATTTAACTGTCTGCAGCGGCTTATTAGACGGCATTTAGCGCAGGATGTGCTAAAAATATATATTGCTGCTGTCACACATAATAGTCCTTAAAAAGACTTTTAGGTCTCTGAAAAGTTTTATGTATAAAAATCTTCCTATTACACTCCCTACACTGTCTGCCCCTTCCTATGCACAGCTCTCCCTGACTTAGAATGAGCCGATCACACGTCATCGGGTGCTATATAGCACCCGATGACGTGTTTCGGCCAGCCAATCACTGTAATGCCAGTAGCCAACATGGCTACTGGCATTACAATGAGGGCAGTACTTACCTGCATGTTTATTGGCTGCTTATCAGCCGTGAAATGTGCGGGGAGGAGAACTAGTATTTGGCCGAACATGCTCGCTCAACACTAGTCAGTTTGATTAGAAATTATATAAGATGGAAGGATCTTGTAAGTCATCAGAGATATTTTTAAGACTGAGAGAGTAAGACCATTGCAGCTTGTGGTTATATTTTCCTTCAGTAAAATTGTTTGGATAGGCTCTATTCAAGCCTCTGGGAGAATATTCTTCTCTTACATAGTTTCTCTCTCCCTGCTGTTGATATTGGTTGTCATTGTCAATCATTAACTAAAGTTTTTTTTTTTGTTTTTTGTTTTTTCAAATGGAGTTACTCTCGAAGTTACCTCAGTGATACCAAATGTCTATTCTTTATATGGCAATGTCTACCTGCTGTCTCTCCTTATCTGGCAGATTTTCTTTGGATACATGGATGGAATAAAAATGGCCGCAATGTTTTATTAAGGGTAACCTTAAAATAATTACTTTAATAAATACATGAATCCACAATTACAACTAACAGTTCATTAAATAATCCCATTTGAAATAATAATTACCGAAATCCACTCAGCAATAGCTGAGTGACACAGTCCCTCTAACAAAGCAAAGCGACAAAAGCATAAAAACAGGGAGGGAGGGTGGGGCGACGATCCGGTCTTGAAAACTTTCCCAGAAGCGCTGCACCTGCAATATAAAGACCGGGCACTTCCCGCCACAGCGATAGCCACCAACCAGGATCCCTAAATCCCCTCAGCAACAGCAATGGCCAACCAGCTGAGGCCCCAACTGTCACCACTGATCACAGTTAAATCAAAGCAAACCCAAGCCTGAGGTAACCTGTAAGAAAAAACACGAAAAAGGAGAGAGAAGAAAGGGAGGGGGGGGGGGGGAGGGAAGCCATCCTAACAGTGTATTATACATACTGTATATATAATGTGCCATTGCCCCATGTGTCCCCCAAGCGAAACACTCTGGGGGCTCGCACAATCTATATTTTTGGGAGGTCAGACAACCAATCAAACTCTATTATATCTATTATACAGTAAAAGGTCTCCTCTCCTTTTCAAGGTAGGGCCTGAACTGCCATTTCAGCTTCCACCCCTAAGATACAAAAGGCCAATTTTCTCTTAAAAGTCATTTTGCTAAATGTACCCTCCCTTTCTTTTTTGCTATTCACATCCTGGTCTGAGCTGCCTAAGGATGATGAGTAGTGTTGAACAAATCAAAGTATCCAAGGTGAACTTTGATCTGAATTTCAGGAAAAATTCTGAATTCGCTTGCACGTAATGGCAGCTAATTTATTTATCAACTTCACCCATTTGCGAGGGAAGAGGCTGTTGCGGCCATCTTAATTGTAGAAACTGTGCAAAATCTCACACGGGGTGACGTGTGCATCACCATGCTGTTGAGGCATTGTAACATCATTAGTAATGATGTCACCGTGCCCGGCCAGAGTGATGACTCCATCATGTCACCATAGAAGATTTTGAACTGTGTCTTTAATCAAGATGGCTGTGAAGGCCTTTCTGTGATCAAATTGAGAGGGTATGTATTTTTTGTTTTTTTTTTAACCATATTAGCCCCCGAAAAGCCTTAATTTTAATCTCAGATACCTAGATCAATGATGAAAGCAACATCTAAGGGGTTGAAGGATGGGGGCGGTGCAATCGCCATTCCCCGTCATTACTCCCGCTACATACAAAGGAAAGCACTTTGTGACAAAGTAATTAAGTGAAGCAGACAAATAGAATTTTTTTTATAACTTTGCTCATCTCTAATGATGAGGAAAGAGAAAATGTGTCTTATCTGTAATATTGTTTTCCTCGAGTCCGAAGGCAGCACATATATAACCTCTCAATCATTTTGCAACCATTTTTCTATTTTTTTACACATGAATGAACTGTGAAAGAGGTTTCATATAGCATCAAAAATGAATTATGCTAATCTTAATTTAGTATTCTAATGCTTGTCCTAGAGTTATGACTGGGGGACAGAATATCCCGCTCTGTGGTGCCTTTGAAATCGAGGAAAGCAAAAATTACAGGTAAGATACATTTTCTCTTTTGCTGGCAATATGCCTTGTTCTGGTCTGGAATGTAGATGCTCCATTAGACCTCTATATTTTTCAACTCTGATTCTGATTCATGGGATTCGTGGACTCCAATCCCGACGTAATTTACAGAATTCTAATCCGACGAATCCCGCCGCAACGTCACGTCCTCGTGCCCTGAGGGATATGCAATATATGAACCTCTCCCTCCTATTGAGGAACAGACCACACCGGAGACCAGCTCAAACACGTGGGACGCCAACTCCGACCACGTGGGATGCCAGTCATTACTCCCGGACCAGTGTATTCAGCGCATCCGGGAAGCAAACCACTACTCCAGGTCTCTAGGAAGGAGCTAACACGCAAACAGGTACCGGCTGCCGCGTGGGACGCCTCACAGCAGCGGTACCGTATGACAAATTAACCAAGGCATAAGGGTACAAATGCTATGATATATTTACATAAGGCAATCTAGTAAAGGAAGCTGTGCCGCAACTGAACAGGCACTTTAGCCTCAAACAGGCATTTTAGCTCCCAAATATCAGATCAAACATTCCGACCCGCCATTAGTCAAGGTGTACTACACCTTCTACATATATTGAATCACTCTAAGGAGTACCAACATATGGTTTGACTGTAAGAGTGTACTAACACCAACTTTTCCCCACCTATCTGGTTGATAGCATACCCTTTGGCTGACACCAAGCTACCCCTTGTAACGGGGAATCAACTGTATGCACATTACCTACAAGCATTTTTATGTGGACTACACTGTTGGTGGATAGAAATCATGTATATGACTCTACCTTACAGTGTAACAAAACCTTTCTGTTTCACGGTGTAGGAACAGTTTAGGGGCACATTGTAATGTTCTAATGTTTTTATTCTTTGCTAGTAACTGTCTTAATTAATATGTTTTGTTCTATGTGTAATTGATATACAATTTTACATTTTTACACCATTATACCTTTTTTAGGTAGCACCATAATAAATTTTAATTTTCATTTTATACCTAAACCTCTCAGTGTGGTTTCAGTAGTTGAGTGCATGTCGCTCTTTATTCTATGTTCTGTTTATGTATGTACCCAGCTATGTTTTGCCTATGGACCAATGTATTCAGCGATATTCAACGTATATATCTATGTACCCAGTCATGCCTTACCTTTGTCCTCAGCGATGCTCTGCCTTACTTTGTTAAAAAAGTAAGGACTATTTATTTTTTCATATTAAAAGAATATTGAGTTTGGAGCACATTGTTTCTTACACCGTTCACACAATTTTTATGTACAGGATTCGTAGGATTCGAGATTCGAAAGATTCAATATATTCGAGAACCTTTTCGGATTCAGATTTGAATTCAGAAAAAATTGGATTTGTCCCACCTCTAATATTTACATATGTATCAACACAGAATTGTTGGGTTAATTTTACACCATTCTAAACTCTATGGCCTCTTTCACACTACCGTATGGCTATTTCAGTGTTTTGCGGTCTGTTTTTCACGGATCCGTTGTTCCGTTTTTTTGTTTCCGTTGTGTTTCCGTTTTGTTTTTCCGTATGGCATATACAGTATACAATAATTACATAGAAAAAATTGGGCTGGTCATAAAATTTTCAATAGATGGTTCCGCAAAAACAGAACGGATATGAAAGACATACGGATGCATTTCCGTATGTGTTCCATTTTTTTTGTGGACCCATTGACCTGAATGGAGCCACGGAACGTGATTTGCGGGCAATAATAGGACATGTTCTATCTTTCAATGGAACGGAAAAACGGAAATACGGAAACGGAATGCATACGGAGTACATTCCGTTTTTTTTGCGGAACCATTGAAATGAATGGTTCCGTATACAGACCGTATATGGAATGCAAAATGAAAAAAAATATATATATACGGTAGTGTGAAAGAGGCCTATTACTGCATCATTGTTATTCTTCTTTGGGTTGCTGCATTAGGCCTCTTTCAAACTGGCGTGTGCGGCCTGTGGTCATGCTGCGGGCCGCAAACTGCGGGCCGCAATGCATGAGCACAGTTCCTGGGGCAGCCGCAGCGGGTCGCGGACCCATTCACTTGAATGGGTCCACAATCTGGCCGTTGCGCAAAAAGATAGGACATGTTCTATCTTTTTGCGGAACGGAAGTACGGGACAAAACCTCACAGAAGCACTTCGTAGTGCTGCCATAGGGTTCAGTTCCGTGGTTCCGTTCCGCACCATTCCAAATCTCCGGATTTGCAGACCCTTTCAAGTGAATGGGTCTGCATCCGTGATGCGGAATGCCCATGGAACGGCGCCCGTGTATTGCGGCCCGCATTTTGCAGGCTGCAATACGGCAACGGGCCGCACACGCCAGTGTGAAAGAGGCCTTAGGCTGATATAGGTCTGTGCCCCATCCTTGCTCAGCCTGAGGAAAACACATTGGATACACCATAGCATTGAGATTCTTTTCAACTATATTAACCCATTTTGTCTTGCTGGTTCCAGGCCTTGCCAGATGGTTCAGGTAGTAAATTAACTAATATAGCCATCTCCATCATTACTTTCAAAGATGACAGCTACCTTGCTGACCAATTATTATATTATGGTTGGTCGTGAGAGTGATCATGTTTAGTCTCCATTGGCATGTGAGTGCCATTCTGGACAGCTTCTGTACATGCTTTTTGTTCTACTTCATACAACATTCTATAAGACTTTGCAAAGACATTTACCGGTATTTCATTTAATAGAACTGCAATTTTGCTCATACATTGCTTATTGAAACCACCGTTTTAAGGTATTGCAAGTCTGTTGAGTTGCATGTGCTGTATCAAGAATATACTGTATAACTGTGCATATTTTCTTGCATCTCCTTCTTCTGGATGTAATGTTCCAGTTTTATGATATATTTGACAATGTATTCTGAAATAATAGGTTTCATATCACGGAGGTGGTGTAAGATGACCACCCATTGATTCATATGCAAAATAGGTATTTATTGATTTTATGTTTTCCATAAAGTTTTTACTGTGTGTGTAATTATATATGTCATTAGCATTTGTAGTACATTAGAGAAATTTTGCTGTGGAAGGGTAACTTTCTCTTTTTGACAGCATTGTGTGAATTTGTATTTGTAGGCATTTCTTCTAAAAAGTTTCTAGAATAACAAAATTCATAGATTGCATTCATACTGCCACAATCATGTTCTTCAACATTGTTTTGAACTTGTGTGATAAGGCTGGCTGTGGTTCGTAGGTTAATGTCAATAACCCGTGCTCTTTGGAAAAAAATAATAATCTTGGAATATATACACTGCCTTGAAAAAGTATTCATACCCCTTGAACTTTTTCCACATTTTTTCACATTACACCCACATACATAAATGTATTTTATTTGGATTCTATGTTACAGACCAAATAAAAGTTGTATGTGTGAAGTAAAAAGAAAATAATAAATTGTTTTCAAAATTCTTTTTTTATAAATAGAAATCTGAAAAGTGTGGCATACATTTTTATTCAGCCCTCCTGTACTCTGATACCCCTAAATAAAATCCAGTGTGACCTATTGCCTATAGAAGTCACCTAATTGGTAAATAAAGTCCACCTGTGTGGAATTTATTCTCAGTATAACCACAACTGTTCTGTTAAGGCCGCAGATGTTTGTTAGAGAACATTAGTGATCAAATAGCATCATGAAAACCAAGAAATAAACCAGACAGTTCAGGGATAAAGTTGTAGAGAAGTGTAAAGCAAGGTTAGACTATAAAAAAAAAAAAATAATTCTCCTATCCCAAGCTAGCTATGAACATCTCATGGAGCACTGTTCAATCCATTATCCAAAAATGGAAGGAGTATGTCACAACTGCAAATCTACTAAGCTATGGCCGTCCACTTAAACACATCACCCTGAAGACATTGTCCCCACTGTGAAACATGGTGGTGGCAGCATCATGCTGTGGGGTTGCCTCACCCTTGCCATGAAAACAATGTCTCAGTGAGCCGTGGGAGACATGTACTGTCTCTGCCCAACAACTGCTCCTGGTGTCCATGGTGGCATGCACCTTAATGCACAGTGAGAATTACAATTGTTTTTTGAAAAAAAAAAGGAAAGTTAAGCAGATGTATGACTATCATATAGCTGAATTAAATTTTGGCAAAAGGCGTGGAACTGCACCACCATTACCACAACTAACTGGTGCAGCAGCAACTACACTGCCAGTACTTAAAGAGAACCTTTCACTAGAATAAAACATCTAAACTAACTATACAGACATGGAGAGCGGCGCCCAGTGATCTCCCTGCACTTACTGTTATACTGTTATAGCGCTGGCCAATTGCAGCGCTCAGCTCATAGCTTGAGAGGCTTTTTTTTCTCTCAGGCTATGAGCTGAGCGCTGCGATTGGCCAGCGCTACAGCATGGGAGAATGAGACGCCGGCAGGTTCCCCTGGGTGGAGCCTAACTATGAAGATACCGGAGGCTATACCAGGAGAACGGAGTGGCGTCTAGGTATAACAGTAAGTGCAGGGAGATCCCTGGGCGCCGCTCTCCATGTCTGTATAGTTAGTTTAGATGTTTTATTCTAGTGAATAAATTTAATTGCCAGTCGAGAATAGTTTTCTCACTGCCACACATTACACTACCGTATGGATGTCTCATGATGGAACAGAGGACATGCGGGAGGAGGAGACTGAGCAGGGGAAGAAGCAGTTGATGATGATGACAAGGGCACTGTACTTGGCTGCCATAAAGAAGACCAGGAGATGGAGGACAGATTTGTTCTGATTGAGATTGCTGGCAAGTTCTATGTTCCCACAGGATCTGGTTATGCTGCCTCATGTGCTGCTACAGAGCCCTGGTACCTGTTATGTTTCTATTAATCCACAGATGTTGTACACAGCTTTGGTTTTATGAACTGGCCTTGTAGATAAAAACTGCCGTATGGGAGATGCTGGCACAGAGCTAGAGGCAGCCCTACCTGCCGTAAGTCTGGAATGTTTTCAGCCTTTGCCCACAGTTTCAGCAATATCACCTGTTCCCGAGCTGACCACAATAGAAGCAAATCTAGCTTTACCAGTTTTTTGGAAGGTTTTGGCTGTATGTTGTCTCTGCTCTTTTTTCCTGCTACCGTGGCCACGACCCTCCCCCTCTGATGTCACCTTCTCCTCAGCACCTCAAACTGGCTGCCAGGTCCTGTCCAACACACAATCGCCATCACAGTCCCCACCCTTCCATCCACTTTTATCAGACTATGATATGTAATCGAGGGCTCATTGGCCCCCCTCCTGATTCCCTGCTCTCTATTTAACACTGTTGTAACCACTATCCCTATCACCATGACTATTGCTACTGTACACGTGTCACTACTGCTACTACTAGTGAATGGATGGCTGGTGCTGCTACTACTGCTACTACACATATTCAGACTTTTGGATGATGAGGCTTGGGTCTTTCGTTTTGCATTCTTCCTTTTTCCAGACATTTTTTACGAACCCTCTAAATAAAAAGTCATGGGTTCCCTATAAATGAAAAGTCACCGGTTTTATACACATAGATTATTAAATGTTACTAGCAACTGGAGATGAGCAAATTTATGCTTATGAAATGTGTTCATGCTTTGTGTACTGGTATAAGCTGAATTGCTTTATGGATTCCATTACCACGGACCATAACGCAATTCTATGACGGAATACATAACGGAATCCCCTTAGAGGCATTCCGTCAAAATACAGTCTTGATCAAAAGTTTAAGACCATTTGAAAAAGAGCAAAAAATTGTATATTCAGCATGGCTGGATCTTAACAAGGTTCCAAGTAGAGCTTCAACATGCAACAAGAAGAAATTGGAGTGAGACAAAACATTTTTTGAGCATTCAAATAAACTGAAACAGGCTGTTTTTCAGCTGATCAAAAGATTAAGACCACACCTCCCAAAAAAAACTAAACCCCCCAAAGCAGAAATCCAACTTCCAAACATGAACTCGGTAATGAGTAGCTCCACCGTTATTGTTTATCACTTCCAAAATTCGTTTTGGCATGCTTGATGCAAGTGTTTCCATAAGGTGATCAGAGAATAAAACTTTCTTCCACCTTTGAATGTCCCATGTTTGGTGCTCTTTTGCAAAGTCCAAACGAGCAGTTCTATGGCGTTCAAGGAGACAAGGTCTTTGAAGAAGTTTTTTTGTTTTTGAAGCCCTTCAGTCTCAGATGCCATCTAATGGTTATGGGGCTGCAGTCAGCACCAGTAAGGTCCTTAATTTGGGTCGAGGATTGTCCAGTGTCTTGACGGACAGCCAATTGGATCCTCCGGCTCACTGCTGATGACATTTTTTGGGGTCTTTCATTTGACTTTTTTGTTCCATAGCCCTCAGGATCATTTAAGAAATTCCAAATGATTGTCTTACTGCATCCCACCTCAGCAACGATGGCGCGCTCTGGGAGACCCTGCTTATGCAGTTCAACAACCCGACCACGTTCAAAAAGGGAGAGTTTTTCTTTTGCCTTTGCCATCACAACGTGTGACTACCTGACAGAAAATGACAATAAATCCACATCTTTGCACAGATTTGGCCATTTAAAGGCATGTGGTCCTAAAATTTGAATCAGCTGAAAAACAGCCTGTTTCACTTTAATCGTTATTTTCAATTAATTGAATGCTCAAAAAATGTTTTGTCTCACTCTCATTTCTTCTTTTTGCATGTTCAAGCTGTACTTGGAGCCTTGTTAATATCCAACAATGTAAAATATGATTTTTTGCCATTTTTCAAATGGTCTTAAACTTTTGATCAAGACTGTAGAAGTCTATATGCTGCATAATGGATCCGTCTCGTTTCCGTTATGCAGGAGAGGACTCCCCTGCATAACAGAAACGGGGCGGATCCATTTTGCAGTCCATAGACTTCAATTATGACGTAATAAATGACGGAATGCCTCTAAAGACATTCCAATATGCATTCCGTCATACAATTGTGTTATGGTCCATGGTAACGGAATCCATAACACAATTCAGTTTATAGCAGTAAACAAAGCATGAACAAATGTCAAAATATGAAATTTACTCATCTCTACTAAGGAACATTGCAAATGTGTTTTCTGTAATTTAAAGACAGAGGTGCAACTAAATGTCCCTCCCTTTCTACAAATGTACTGCACAATGATATTGATAATTTACTTTGGGAAAAATGCAGTGTCTGTAGTGAAATGTGTTTGAACTATGCATCTAATATCACACAATTCTTGTACTAAAAATGTCTATGAAAAACATTACAGTAATACATCTGCTAACACAAATATAACAATACAGTGTTTACAAAGATGTCTTGAAACTATGCATTTAATATCACATGGTCAACAATTAAATTATTGTGCTAAAATATCTATGAAAAACACTGTCTGTTGAAATAAAGTAAAACAATGTGTTTCAAGGACAGGACCAATGTCCCAAATCTTTGGATGTGTAACGGTCACAAGCGGTAAGACTTCTTCCCGCTGTAAATGGTAAACATAAAAATAAAGATGAAACGTGAACAGCGTCTTCCTTTGTGCAAGATTTATTTTCCACCAACACAGCAGACAGGCAACGTTTCGGCTTCACAAAAGCTTAAGAAAGGCTTATGTGAAGCCAAAACGTTGCCTGTCTGCTGTGTTGGTGGAAAATAAATCTTGCACAAAGGAAGACGCTGCTCACTTTTCATCTTTATTTTTATGTTGAAGTAAAGTATTAATTAGCATAGATCTAACAATGCAATGTTTGTGCAAATATCTTTCTTTTGTCTCTCTGTTCATAGATAAAAAAATATATATATATATACAGTACAGACCAAAAGTTTGGACACACCTTCTCATCAAAGAGTTTTCTTTATTTTCATGACTATGAAAATTGTACATTCACACTGAAGGCATCAAAACTATGAATTAACACATGTGGAATCATATACATAACAAAAAAGTGTGAAACAACTGAAAATATGTCATATTCTAGGTTCTTCAAAGTAGCCACCTTTTGCTTTGATTACTGCTTTGCACACTCTTGGCATTCTCTTGATGAGCTTCAAGAGGTAGTCACCTGAAATGGTCTTCCAACAGTCTTGAAGGAGTTCCCAGAGATGCTTAGCACTTGTTGGCCCTTTTGCCTTCACTCTGAGGTCCAGCTCACCCCAAACCATCTCGATTGGGTTCAGGTCCGGTGACTGTGGAGGCCAGGTCATCTGGCGCAGCACCCCATCACTCTCCTTCATGGTCAAATAGCTCTTACAAAGCCTGGAGGTGTGTTTGGGGTCATTGTCCTGTTAAAAAATAAATGATGGTCCAACTAAACACAAACCGGATGGAATAGCATGCCGCTGCAAGATACTGTGGTAGCCATGCTGGTTCAGTATGCCTTCAATTTTGAATAAATCCCCAACAGTGTCACCAGCAAAGCACCCCCACACCATCACACCTCCTCCTCCATGCTTCACGGTGGGAACCAGGCATGTGTAGTCCATTCGTTCACCTTTTCTGCGTCTCATAAAGACACAGTGGTTGGAACTAAAGATTTCAACTTTGGACTCATCAGACCAAAGCACAGATTTCCACTGGTCTAATGTCCATTCTTTGTGTTCTTTAGCCAAAACAAGTCTATTCTGCTTGTTGCCTGTCCTTAGCAGTGGTTTCCTAGCAGATATTCTACCATGAAGGCCTGATTCACACAGTCTCCTTTTAACAGTTGTTCTAGAGATGTGTCTGCTGCTAGAACTCTGTGTGGCATTGACCTGGTCTCTAATCTGGGCTGCTGTTAACCTGCGATTTCTGAGGCTGGTGAATCGGATGAACTTATCCTCTGCAGCAGAGGTGACTCTTGGTCTTCCTTTCCTGGGGCGGTCCGCATGTGAGCCAGTTTCTTTGTAGCGCTTGATGGTTTTTGTGACTGCACTTGGGGACACTTTCAAAGTTTTCGCAATTTTTCGGACTGACTGACCTTCATTTCTTAAAGTAATGATGGCCACTCATTTTTCATTACTTAGCTGCTTTTTTCTTGCCATAATACAAATTCTAACAGTATATTCAGTAGGACTATCAGCTGTCTATCCACCTGACTTCTCCACAACGCAACTGATGGTCCTAACCCCATTTATAAGGCAAGAAATCCCACTTATTAAACCTGACAGGGCACACCTGTGAAATGAAAACCATTTCAGGTGACTACCTCTTGAAGCTCATCAAAAGAATGCCAAGAGTGTGCAAAGCAGTAATCAAAGCAAAAGGTGGCTACTTTGAAGAACCTAGAATATGACATATTTTCAGTTGTTTCACACTAATTTGTTATGTATATAATTCCACATGTGTTAAGTCATAGTTTTGATGCCTTCAGTGTGAATCTACAATTTTCATAGTCATGAAAATAAAGAAAACTCTTTGAATGAGAAGGTGTGTCCAAACTTTTGGTCTGTACTGTATATATATATATATATATATATATATATATATATATATGTCTATAATTATTATTATTATATATATATTTTTTTCTTGCAGAGAGGTGCTTTTGTAATGCAGAACTGCCAGGCTAGATTTCAGTAGGTGCAGCAACAAGCAAATTAAACGGGTTGTCTCACTTCTGCAAATGGCATTTATCATGTAGACAAAGTTAATACCAGTACACAATAATGTATTGTGATTGTCCCTATTGCCTCCTTTGCTGGCTTGATTCATTTTCCCATCACATTATACACTGCTCATTTCCATGGGTTACAGTCGCTATTGCAATGCAGATACAAAGTGGTCGGGATGGGAACTGCTGCGCATGCTTACCTAAGCATGTTCCCATGGTACTGGCCACCTTTTCCTATAGTCTGCAAGCAAATTCACGGCTGCTGAATTGCAGGGTGGTCATAACCTATGGAAACGAGCAGTGTATAATGCGATGGAAAAGTGAATCAAGCCAGGAAAGGAGGCAATATGGGCAATCACAATACATTAGTAAGTGCCTTGTATTAACATTGTTTACATGATAAATACCATTTGGTGAAGTGAGACAACCCCTTTAACCGCCTCCGGACCGCCTAACGCAGATGTGCGGTCCGGAGGCGGCAGCGTTGCGCACAGTCACGCATATACGCGTCATCTCGCGAGACGCGAGATGACGCGAATATGCGGCCGCGCATGCGCAGTTCGCGCCGGCATTTCGTAGAGGGGGGTCGGGTCACCAGCCTGCCAGCCAATGATCGTGGCTGGCAGGCTGGCGATTTTTAAAAAAACAATCAGAGGCCATATATCAGATCATATTAGTAAATATGATCTGATATATGGCTGCCTGCTCCTCTGCTGGTTCTTTTCGTCAGTTGGATCCAGCAGAGGAGCAGGCTACACTGTGAGTACACCAACACTACACATACTAGCCCCAGATCACCCCCTGAACCCTAATTAACCCTTTGATCACCCCTTTGATCGCCCCTGTCAATCACTAGTGAAAGGAAAAAAGTGATCAGTGTAAACTGTCACTTTTTTTTTCACTGGTATTGACCGTTAGGTTTTAGGTATAGTTTAGGCCCCTTGGTTAGGTAGTTAGCGATCAGTTAGCGCCCAGCCCACCGCACCACAGTCCGTTATTCGCTGATTAGCGTATCGCTAATCAGCATTTGTACTTTTATAGTATCTGGAAGTGATCAAAACTGATCACGGTCAGATCTATAATAGTACTAGTGTCACTTTAGTTCGCCCTCCACCCAAAACGCAGTGTTTGCCCGATCAGGCCTGATCGGTCGCCCACACGTGCGTTCGCCCACGCCCGCCCCACCGCAGTGACCCCCCAAAATTTTTTTTTGATCACTGCACAATCACTTTACACGCACTGCGGCGATAAAAAAATCAGTTTCGATATTTTTTATCAACCGCAGCGGCCTCCGGTACTTCGCTAGCCTCCCCTTTGTAAGACAGGCTTGCTTTTTTTTTCTTGGGTAGTCTCAGGGAATACCCCTAAATTTAGTTGCCCAAAATGTCAAACAGGGGGTATTCCTCTGAAGAGGCCTACAGGCTTCTGACCCAGTCGGATGAGGAGTGGGAACCCTCATCTGATGAATCCAGCGGGTCAGAATACGAACCTGTAGAAAGCAGTGGCTCTCTGACCCAAAGTTCGGACGAGGAGGCTGAGGTCCCTGATACCACCAGGCGTACCCGGCCCCGTGTCGCTAGACCGCAGGTTGCGCAGGATCCGCTTCAAGAGCAGCAGAGTGGGGCTGGTTCTGTCGGATTACGTGGTGAGGCATACACCAGCAGCCCAGCCCTCCCTGGACCTAGTACCAGCACTGCCGTACAACCTGGTGAAGTAGCGAGCACCAGAAGGGCAGTTGAAGCTGGTACAGTGGCACGTGCAGTAGTGACCCCGTCGCAGCCACCGCAAAGACGTGCCCGTAGAGCCCCTAGAATCCCAGAGGTGCTGGCAAACCCTGATTGGCAGTCCTCGACTTCAGCCGCACCTGTAGTTTTCCCTTTCACTGCCCAGTCTGGAGTTCGGGTTGAGACAGCTCAGATCGGTTCGGCCCTGGGATTTTTTGAGCTGTTCTTGACTGCGGAGCTCTTAGACATAGTTGTGGCCGAAACAAACAGGTATGCCACACAATTTATCACCGCTAACCCGGGAAGCTTTTATGCCCAGCCTTTCCGGTGGAAACCAGTCCAAGTTTCCGAAATTAAAACTTTTCTGGGCCTCCTCCTCAACATGGGCCTGACAAAAAAGCATGAATTGCGGTCATATTGGTCCACGAACCCGATTCATCACATGCCCATGTTCTCTGCTGCTATGTCCAGGGCACGTTTTGAGGCCATCCTGCGTTTCCTGCACTTTAGTGACAACACCGCCTCCCATCCCAGGGGCCACCCTGCTTTTGACCGGCTCCACAAAATTCGGCCCCTCATAGACCATTTCAACCAGAAATTTGCAGATTTGTATACCCCTGAGCAAAACATCTGCGTAGACGAGTCCCTGATACATTTTACCGGGCGCCTTGGCTTCAAACAATACATCCCAAGCAAGCGCGCCCGGTATGGGGTCAAATTGTATAAGCTCTGTGAAAGGGCCACAGGCTATACCCACAAATTTCGGATCTATGAGGGAAAAGATCAGACCTTGGAGCCGGTCGGTTGCCCTGACTACCTGGGGAGCAGTGGGAAGACAGTTTGGGACTTGGTGTCACCCTTATTCGGCAAGGGGTACCATCTTTATGTGGACAATTTTTACACAAGTGTGGCCCTCTTTAGGCATTTGTTTCTAGAACGGATTGGCGCCTGTGGTACCGCGCAAACTAGTCGCGCGGGCTTCCCCCAACGGCTCGTTACCACCCGTCTTGCAAGGGGGCAGAGGGCCGCACTGTGTAACGAAGAACTGCTCGCGGTGAAATGGAGAGACAAGCGTGACGTTTACATGCTCTCCTCCATTCACGCAGACACGACAATACAAATTGAGCGAGCAACCCGTGTCATTGAAAAGCCCCTCTCAGTCCACGACTATAACCTTCACATGGGAGGGGGGGACTTCAATGACCAGATGTTGTCTCCGTATTTAGTTTCCCGCAGAACCAGATGCTGGTATAAGAAGGTGTCTGTATATTTAATTCAATTGGCTCTGTACAATAGTTTTGTTCTCTACAGTAAGGCTGGGAGAACTGGATCCTTCCTCAAATTTCAGGAAGAGATCATCGAGAACCTCCTGTACCCAGGAGGTTCCGTGGCCCCATCCACCAGTGTAGTTAGCCGTCTACACGAGCGACATTTCCCCAATGTCGTTCCTGGTACCTCAACCCAACCGTCACCCCGAAAAAGATGTTGTGTCTGTAGCAGGAGTGGAATAAGGCGTGACACCCGCTATTTCTGTCCTGACTGTCCTGACCACCCTGCCCTATGCTTTGGAGAGTGTTTCCGGAAGTACCACACACAGGTACACTTAGCATAGGGATTGCATCTCACAGGACAGGCACACAGGGCTATTAGGGCCCATTCACTCACTGCTGCTGCAAACGTCTTCTTTCACATGGGACAAAGTGCATAACGCACTTCGCCACATCTTTGGGCGATTTGCGCTTTGCACATTGACCCATGGGGAAGGAGAGGTTTGTTCTATAAAGGTAAAAAAACAAAAAAACAAAAAAAAACAAAAAAACACCAGTAAGCAAAAAGGTTAATGTTCAGTTAAAAAAGTTAAAGTTTATATGTTCTGTTGCAAAGTTAATAAAATTATTGCGTTGCGGCCTGGTTTTTTCTTTTTTTTTTTTTGTTGTTTTTTTACCTTCCAGGTGGACCAACCGATCGATTAGCTGCAGAACTGATGTGCATTCTGACAGAAGCATTGCGCTGCTGTCAGATTACACGCAAGTCGGTGTATGCGGCGCTGCAAGACGAGATTTTCTCCTCTGCAGTAACAGATACGTTTGCCGAGGCATACGAGCTGAGGAGGAGGCGGCGTTCCTATGCTTTGGCAAACACTTTACATATATATATAAAAAAAAAAAAAATCCCGGCAATGATTTATTCATCCACATCGATTGATGTGAATGGAGAAATCTGGTTTGCCAGGGCATACGAGCTAAGTGGGTATGGATGTAGGGCGAAGCTCCTATGTCCTGGCAGACGCCTTTCCCCTCCATTTTTTTTTTTTTTTGGCAGAGATTTTTTCATCCACATTGATCGATGCGAATGAAGAAATCTGTGCCGTTCATTTTTTTCTTTCAGCCCAGAGGCTGAACGGAAAAAAAAAATCTCATTACCTGTATGCTCAATATAAGGAGAATAGCAGAAACTCCTAATGCTGGCCATACATGTAATGATTGCGGAGACCCTCAAATGCCAGGGCAGTACAAACACCCCACAACTGACCCCATTTTGGAAAGAAGACACCCCAAGGTATTCGCTGAGGGGCATATTGAGTCCATGAAAGATTTAAATTTTTGTCCTAAGTTAGCGAAAAGTGAGACTTTGTGAGAAAAAACTAAAAAAAAAATCAATTTCCGCTAACTTATGCGATTTTTTTTTTTTTATATGAACTTGCCAGGCCCCTCATTGGATACCTTGGGGTGTCTTCTTTCCAAAGTGGGGTCACATGTGGGGTATTTATACTGCCCTGGCTTTTTAGGGGCCCTAAAGCGTGAGAAGAAGTCTGGGATCCAAATGTCTAAAAATGCCCTCCTAAAAGGAATTTGGGCACCTTTGCGCATCTAGGCTGCAAAAAAGTGTCACACATCTGGTATCGCCGTACTCAGGAGAAGTTGGGGAATGTGTTTTGGGGTGTCATTTTACATATACCCATGCTGGGTGAGATAAATATCTTGATCAAATGCCAACTTTGTATAAAAAATTGGAAAAGTTGTCTTTTGCCAGGATATTTCTCTCACCCAGCATGGGTATATGTAAAATGACACCACAAAACACATTCCCCAACTTCTCCTGAGTACGGCGATACCACATGTGTGACACTTTTTTGCTGCCAAGGTGGGCAAAGGGGCACATATTCCAAAGTGTACCTTTCGGATTTTGCAGGCCATTTTTTACACATTTTGATTGCAAAGTACTTCTCACACATTTGGGCCCCTAAATTGCCAGGGCAGTTTAACTACCCCACAAGTGACCCCATTTTGGAAATAAGACACCCCAAGGTATTTCGTGAGGGGCATGGCCAATTTACTAGAATTTTTGATTTTTTGTCGCAAGTTAGTGGAATATGAGACTTTGTAAGGAAAAAAGAGAAAAAAAAATCATAATTTTCCACTAACTTGTGACAAAAAAAAAAAAAATTCTAGGAACTCGCAGTGCCCCTCACGGAATACCTTGGGGTGTCTTCTTTCCAAAATGGGGTCACTTGTGGCGTAGTTATACTGCCCTGGCAATCTAGGGGCCCAAATGTGTGAGAAGTACCTTGCAATCAAAATGTGTAAAAAATGGCCTGCAAAACCCGAAAGGTGCACTTTGGAATATGTGCCCCTTTGCCCACCTTGGCAGCAAAAAAGTGTGACACATCTGGTATCGCCGTACTCAGGAGAAGTTGGGGAATGTGTTTTGGGGTGTCATTTTACATATACCCATGCTAGGTGAAAAAAATATCTTGGTCAAATGCCAACTTTGTATAAAAAAATGGGAAAAGTTGTATTTTGCCAAGATATTTCTCTCACCCAGCATGGGTATATGTAAAATGACACCCCAAAACACATTCCCCAACTTCTCCTGAGTACGGCGATACCAGATGTGTGACACTTTTTTGATGCCAAGGTGGGCAAAGGGGCACATATTCCAAAGTGCACCTTTCAGATTTTGCAGGCCATTTTTTACACATTTTGATTGCAAAGTACTTCTCACACATATGGGCCCCTAAATTGCCAGGGCAGTATAACTACGCCACAAGTGACCCCATTTTGGAAAGAAGACACCCCAAGGTATTCCGTGAGGGGCATGGCGAGTTCCTAGAATTTTTTATTTTTTATCGCAAGTTAGTGGAATATGAGACTTTGTAAGGAAAAAAGAGAAAAAAAAATCATCATTTTCCGCTAACTTGTGACAAAAAAAAATAAAAAATTCTAGGAACTCGCAGTGCCCCTCACGGAATACCTTGGGGTGTCTTCTTTCCAAAATGGGGTCACTTGTGGCGTAGTTATACTGCCCTGGCAATTTAGGGGCCCAAATGTGTGAGAAGTACCTTGCAATCAAAATGTGTAAAAAATGGCCTGCAAAACCCGAAAGGTGCACTTTGGAATATGTGCCCCTTTGCCCACCTTGGCAGCAAAAAAGTGTGACACATCTGGTATCGCCGTACTCAGGAGAAGTTGGGGAATGTGTTTTGGGGTGTCATTTTACATATACCCATGCTGGGTGAGAGAAATATCTTGGCAAAATACAACTTTTCCCATTTTTTTATACAAAGTTGGCATTTGACCAAGATATTTTTTTCACCTAGCATGGGTATATGTAAAATGACACCCCAAAACACATTCCCCAACTTCTCCTGAGTACGGCGATACCAGATGTGTCACACTTTTTTGCTGCCAAGGTGGGCAAAGGGGCACATATTCCAAAGTGCACCTTTCGGATTTCACCGGTCATTTTTTACACATTTTGATTGCAAAGTTCTTCTCACACATTTGGGCCCCTAAATTGCCAGGGCAGTATAACTACCCCACAAGTGACCCCATTTTGGAAAGAAGACACCCCAAGGTATTCTGTGAGGGGCATGGTGAGTTCCTAGAATTTTTTATTTGTTGTCGCAAGTTAGTGGAATATGAGACTTTGCAAGAAAAAAAAAATATATAAAATCATCATCATTTTCCGCTAACTTGTGACAAAAAAAAAAAGTTCTATGAACTCACTATGCCCATCAGCGAATACCTTAGGGTGTCTACTTTCCGAAATGGGGTCATTTGTGGTTTTTTTCTACTGTTTAGGCATTGTAGAACCTCAGGAATCATGACAGGTGCTCAGAAAATCAGAGCTGTTTCAAAAAGCGGAAATTCACATTTTTGCACCATAGTGTGTAAACGCTATAACTTTTACCCAAACCATTTTTTTTTTGCCCAAACATTTTATTTTTTTTATCAAAGACATGTAGAACAATAAATTTGGCGAAAAATTTATATATGGATGTCGTTTTATTTGCAACATTTTACAGCTGAAAGTGAAAAATGGCATTTTTTTGCAAAAAAATCGTTACATTTTGATTAATAACAAAAAAAGTAAAAATGTCAGCAGCAATAAAATACCACCAAATGAAAGCTCTATTAGTGAGAAGAAAAGGAGGTAAAATTCATTTGGGTGGTAAGTTGCATGACCGAGCGATAAACGGTGAAAGGAGTGTAGTGCCGAAGTGTAAAAAGTGCTCTGGTCATGAAGGGTGTTTCAGCTAGCGGGGCTGAAGTGGTTAAGCTCAGTGTGAACAGCCTCTCAGTGTCTCAAAACGTTGTATGATCATATTCCCTAAAATGTACACAATTATATCTTGACTATGAACCATTCAGGGCAAGTTCTCCCCCCACCTAATTTCAATGTCATGTGATCCTCCATCTTCTTCCTTCCTCATGGTTTTTCTTCACCAAAAGTAATAGTTAAATGGCACTCGGCACTGTTTTTATGCAATTTGTCTCAAGAGAATTGCAAAAGCTTTGGATTTTTTTGACGAACATATATATTTTTTTGTAGTTTGCAACATCATAACATGTAAAGCATATGCACTTAATACCTGGCCAGGTCTCCTTTTGCATGAATTGCAGTGTGGCATAGGGGCAATCAGTCTGTGGCAATGCTGAAGTATTATGGAAGCCCAAGTTGCTTCCATAGCAGCCTTCACCTTGTCTTATTGTTGGGTATAGTATCTCTCATTTTCCTCTTGACAATACCCCATAGATTCTCTATGGGATTTAGGTTAGGTGAGTTTGCTGGCCAATCAAGCACAGTGATATTGTGATGAAATCAGTATGTTCATAAAGCTTGTCAGCAGAGGCAGCATGAAGTGATATAAAATTGGTAGACAGCTAAGTCTACTTTCACACTCACATTTTGGTTTTCCGCTTGTGAGATCCATTCAGGGCTCTCACAAGTGGTCCAAAGCGGATCAGTTTTTGCCCTAATGCATTCTAAATGGAAAATAATCCGCTCAGAATGCCTCAGTTTACCTCTGATCAGTCTTCATTCCGCTCTGGAGGCGGACACCAAAAAGCTGCCTGCAATGTTTTGGTGTCCATCTGATTAAACTGAGCCATCCGTTTTCACTGATACAATCGGGCACAATAGAAAACGGATCCGTCCTCCATTGACTTTCAATGGTGTTCAACATAATACAAACAGATCCGTTCTGAACAGATGCAAACGTTTGTATTTTCCATGACCGATCTGCACAAAATGCGAGTGTAAAAGTAGCCTAATCTGACTTTACACTTGATATAACACAGTGGACAAAAAACAGCAGATCCCCCCCCGTCCCTCTCCCCTTATGGTTCTTTTATGATATACATAATTTTTATATGGTTTATGATCATTATGGAAATTACCTAAGCTGTACTGTATATGTACACACACATGTATTTTATATACTTTTTTCTATATGGTTTTAGAAAAAATCTTCAATACATATGTTTAGGGTTTCTTCATTATATATACAGTACAGACCAAAAGTTTGGACACACCTTCTCATTCAGAGTTTTCTTTATTTTCATGACTATGAAAATTGTAGATTCACACTGAAGGCATCAAAACTATGACTTAACACATGTGGAATTATATACATAACAAAATAGTGTGAAACAACTGAAAATATGTCATATTCTAGGTTCTTCAAAGTAGCCACCTTTTGCTTTGATTACTGCTTTGCACACTCTTGGCATTCTTTTGATGAGCTTCAAGAGGTAGTCACCTGAAATGGTTTTCACTTCACAGGTGTGCCCTGTCAGGTTTAATAAGTGGGATTTCTTCCTTTATAAATGGGGTTGGGACCATCAGTTGTGTTGTGGAGAAGTCAGGTGGATACACAGCTGATAGTCCCACTGAATAGACTGTTAAAATTTGTATTATGGCAAGAAAAAAGCAGCTAAGTAAAGAAAAATGAGTGGCCATCATTACTTTAGTCAGTCAGTCCTAAAAATTGGGAAAACTTTGAAAGTGTCCCCAAGTGCAGTCACAAAAACCATCAAGCCCTACAAAGAAACTGGCTCACATGCGGACCGACCTAGGAAAGGAAGACCAAGAGTCACCTCTGCTGCGGAGGATAAGTTCATCCGAGTCACCAGCCTCAGAAATCGCAGGTTAACAGCAGCTCAGATTAGAGACCAGGTCAATGCCACACAGAGTTCTAGCAGCTGACACATCTCTAGAACAACTGTTAAGGGGAGACTGTGTGAATCAGGTCTTCATAGTAGAATATCTGCTAGGAAACCACTGCTAAGGACAGGCAACAAGCAGAAGAGACTTGTTTGGGCTAAAGAACACAAGGAATGGACTCTACATGCCTGGTTCCCACCGTGAAGCATGGAGATGGAGGTGTGATGGTGTGGGGGTGCTTTGCTGGTGACACTGTTGGGGATTTATTCAAAATTGAAGGCACACTGAACTAGCATGGCTACCACAGCATCTTACAGTGGCATGCTATTCCATCCGGTTTGCGTTTAGTTGGACCATCATTTATTTTTCAACAGGACAATGTCCCCAAACACACCTCCAGTCTGTGTAAGGGCTTTTTGACCATGAAGGAGAGTGATGGAGTGCTGCGCCAGATGACCTGGCCTCCATAGTCACCGGACCTGAACCCAATCAAGATGGTTTGGGGTGAGCTGGACCTCAGAGTGAAGGCAAAAGGGCCAACGAGTGTTAAGCATCTCTGGGAACTCGTTCAAGACTGTTGGAAGACCATTTCAGGTGACTACCTCTTGAAGCTCATCAAGAGAATGCCAAGAGTGTGTAAAGCAGTAATCAAAGCAAAAGGTGGCTACTTTGAAGATCCTAGAATATGACATATTGTCAGTTGTTTCACACTTTTTTGTTATGTATATAATTGCACATGTGTTAATTCATAGTTTTGATGCCTTTAGTGTGAATCTCCAATTTCCATAGTCATGAATGAGAAGGTGTGTCCAAACTTTTGGTCTGTACTGTATAAATATCTATACATTGGATAGCTCCCCCAGAATAAGAATGTTGAATAAATATGGGTATGAACAATACCTTATCATTTTATATATATGGATATATTTTTATATGTTATTATTTTATATGTATTATCTATGTGCAACAACTACTGTGTGTATATATACTGTATTTCAAGAACATGCTTTTACATATGTAAGCCACTTTAAGTATTTATCTTTCAACCTTATCGTCCTCCTCAGTGGCCAAGCTAGTACATTGGACTTCACCGTAAGGGCGATGTATTCCTCACTAAACCGTCTCCATCACCATGGTTACTGATCATGTGATTGCAAGACTAGCAGGTACGCTAGTACATTGCGCCCCTACGTAGGTGCGATGTACTATATCCCCAAGCGTCCCCATCTCCATGGTCACCAGTCATGCGATCGCAAGACTTGCGATCACATGACATCCCTGATTTCCTGCGTTAAACCAGTACAGGTCCCCTAGCACTAAAGGCCAGCTGGCATGCGCCAGTGCTCCGACAGCAGGTCATCTCACTACAGACTGCCCTACTCAAACGGCGATCATGTGACCGGGAACAGGCGGTCATGTGACCCCCCCCTCCAGTCAGTCAGCTTATCATTATCAATACACCTTTTAATAGTTTGAAAAATAGTTTTCCATAACTAATTGGTGGATAGATTCTCCGCCTTACAATGAGCCCCGATTAATGTTTTTATAATGTGTATTCATTACCATACCTGAGGTTAGCCCCTCCCATTTGTGGCCGACCCACAGGTACTCTGTTTTTGGCGTTTTTTTATGTATATACATCTGTATACTCTTAGCTGATATGATTACCTAATAACCTGATGGACCTAATAACCTGATGAAGGGGACCCTTTGAGCCCCGAAACACGTTGTTTTATGTATATACGTTATTCATGAAATAAAGAAGATTTGACCTCTAAACACCTTCTCCACTAGTGATTTTGCGTCTGACCAGAACTTCATTTCCTACAAAATTCTTGAATGGCCTTTTCTTGATAATCATTTCAAAGCTATGATCATTACCGTTGCTTGTGCACTATTTTCTATCACATTTTCCTTCCACGTATCTTTCCATTTATAGGCTTTTATACATCACTCTGTGATCCACTAACTTCTTTAGCAATAACCTTTTATGGCTTACCCTCCCTGTGGAGGGTGTTAATGACTATCTTCTGGACAACTGGCAAGTCAGCAGTCTTCCCTATGATTGTGTAGCCTGCAACACCAGACCAAGGGACCATTTAAAGCAGGCATCCTCAAACTGCGGCCCTCCAGCTGTTGCAAAACTACAACTCCCAGCATGCCTGAGCAGCCTACAGGTCTCAGCGTACAGCAGGGCATTGTGGGAGTTGTAGTTTTACAACTGGAGGGCCGCAGTTTGAAGATGCCTGATTTAAAGGCTTAGGAAACCTTTGCATATGTTTTGTGTTGATTAGATTTTTATAGCATGACACCATTATTCTACAATATGGACCATTTTCACAATAGTCTAATTTCCTGAGATACTTACTTTTGGTTTTTCATTAGCTATTAGACATTATAATCAAGATTAAAAGAAATAAACGTTGAAATGCATTACTCTTTGTGTAATGAGTCTATTTTATATATGAGTTTTTGATTTGAATTACTGAAATAAATTAACTTTTCAATGATATTCTAATTTATTGAGATACACCTGTAAATGATGACTAGAGATGAGCGAATTGAATCCCACAAAGTGGAATTCGATCCGAATTTCAGGATAAATTCGATTAGCCTAGAAGCCAAATTTTCTTGTGCTTCGTGTCAGCGAATCGATTTAACCTGAAATAGTATAAAAAACAAAAAAATTCAAACTTACCTCCTCCATTTGCAGGCTGCCAGCCTCCATCTTGCTTGAAGATCTTGGCCGAAATCCTTTGCAGCATGAGATTACATCATTGCACCCGCTACTTACAAAAAATAATATTTTTTTTGAAATTCGGCGAATTGGCCAAATCGTACTTTTAAGAAACTCGCTCATCTCTAATGATGACAATGAGCTGCTATGTCTTGATCTATCTGGTCACAAGACTGGTGTCTCTGTAGTCACACTTGGTCTTTAGAAGGCTCATGCTGCTATAATGTGGACCTGTATAACTGATTAAAAGTTAGCTGTATAGCATGGAGTGAATTATACTGTAAATGCTATTACATGCAGAATTCAACCTCTTTACTGGCTCTCATGTAATCTAGGAGCTACTGAGGTTCTATGTGATCCTATCCTACTATCTAACTAGCATTCATGAATTGTATGTCTTGGATCATTGTGACTCCTACAAGATCTTTAAAGGCAGTGAACTAACAAAGTTAGTAAAAATCGTTACTAGTTAAACATGTTATCTACTATCTGAAATACAGTAAAGAATGTTATTGGATTATTTTGACTGAAGTGTATTTGCTATACTCACTTTACACAATTTGTTTGTGTTGCATGAACCTTAACTACAAAATGTTCCATGCTCCACTTAGCCCTGCAATTATACCGTAGATACATAAAGGTCTATTTAAATCAACCACTCAATACATCCTTACTAGAAAACATTCTGTAAAGGAAACTGAACAACACACAGTTCTTCAACAATCAGCCATAAAGGACATATAGTAGCATCAGGGATTATTCAAAGCTTCTTCTGAGGGACTTGGTTGAAATAAGAGATTGGTATTTTCAATTTTTTTAAGTTAATGGCTTCTTTGATGTAAATCTCCAGATGAAAATTAACAATTCAGAAAAAAAGACAGGATATTCAACCAGCCCTTAGGATATTACTTATTAGAGACTCATGATGTTTGCATCTTTGGAGATCTATGTGTCTATTTCTGTACTGAGTGGATCCCGATGGTCACCCCATTGACTTGTTAGACATAACAAAATCCCTTTGGTCGTCTTTAACAAGAAATGTCTTATCCTACTAAATTCCTGACCCTGTCTGTGCCATATAATTATTACATATGTAAACTGTATAAATGCTGAAGTTAAATGTGTTGCATTCCACAAAGTTGTAAAATATTAACCTTACAGCTGTTTTTACCTTACTTTACCTGACACTATAATATTTGAATACATTTCACACTGTGCACACGCAATGATTGTAAAAATCTGAGACTGGAAGTAATTATACTATTTGTAGTCATTATGTATGCTACTCTAATTAAAATTTGATTTCACCCACTTGTCTCATTGGTGATGCATAGCATGAACACTTGACAGCTCTTTCAGCAAGTGTAGCCACATTAAAAATGTAACACCTAATTTTACAATTAAACCTGCCACATACAGAGAAGGGAAAGTATTGTGTAGCAATATACTGTGCATGAAAATAATGCTCTTTTGCTTTAATTAATTATGAATTATTTTGCAAGTATGAAAACAAATCTACAATACTTTATTGAATGTAGCCTATAAAAACTAGCAACACTGTCATAGTTATAACACTGGTACTAATAAAAGTGGCTAAAACATTGCTAGCATTATTTAATATGTTACACATCAATTTAGTGAGGATTTGAGTATGACCATTAGATTAGTACCAGTTTTTCAATATATATTATCTCCCTAAGTCGATATAGTCTCTGTATCTGATTGTTTTTGCAGCTTCTGTTTTTCATTAACTGAAGCTTTTAGCCTCACAATTAATGGTAAAGATAATGAGACAAGTTGGCCCTGTGTTTGCTCTGCAGATCTATGCCAGAAAGCAATTTCCAGCAGCTTACCCCTATTAAATGGTCATTATTGTACAAAGATGAGTAATTCATTTATTAAGTTCATATAATGTATTCTAGCAATAATTTTTCTTTGTCATTGCAATAGCAATCAGTGTGCAAAGTAGAAAAAAAAAAATCTTTATTTCTATAGCACCAACATATTCCAAAGCACTTTGCATTTCAGAAGGTAGACATATGAACAAAATAAGATATTACATAATAACAAAGTAGGTGGCTACCTATCTATCTATCTATCTATCTATCTAGTAAATACATGCAGATGAAAGAAATATTAACTCGAAACAATGCTTTAACCACCTCCGGACCGCCTAACGCAGATGTGCGGTCCGGAGGTGGCAGCCCTGCGCAGAGTCACGCATATATGCGTCATCTCGCGAGGGCCGGGATTTCCTGTGAACGCGCGCACACAGGCGCGCGCGCTCACAGGAACGGAAGGTAAGCGAGTGGATCTCCAGCCTGCCAGCAGCGATCGCTCGCTGGCAGGCTGGAGATCTGATTTTTTTAACCCCTAACAGGTATATTAGACGCTGTTTTGATAACAGCGTCTAATATACCTGCTACCTGGTCCTCTGGTGGTCCCTTTTGTTTGGATCGACCACCAGAGGACACAGGTAGCTGTGTAAAGTAGCACCAAACACCACACTACACTACACCCCCCCCTGTCACTTATTAACCCTTTATGAACCACTGATCACCCCATATGGACTCCCTAATCACCCCCCTGTCATTGATCACCCCCCTGTAAGGATCCATTCAGACATCCGTATGATTTTTACGGATCCACGGATACATGGATCGGATCCGCAAAACGCATACGGACGTCTGAATGGAGCCTTACAGGGGGGTGATCAATGACAAGTGGGTGATCACGCATATAGACTTCCTGATCACTTCCCTGTCATTGATCACCCCTCTGTCATTGATCACCCCCCTGTAAGGCTCCATTCAGACATCCGCATGATTTTTACGGATCCACTGATACATGGATCGGATCCGCAAAACACATGTGGACCTCTGAATGGAGCCTTACAGGGGGGTGATCAATGACAAGGGGGTGATCACGCATATAGACTCCCTGATCACTTCACTGTCATTGATCACCCCTCTGTCATTGATCACCCCCTGTAAGGCTCCATTCAGACGTCCGCATGATTTTTACGGATCCACTGATACATGGATCGGATCCGCAAAACACATGCGGACGTCTGAATGGAGCCTTACAGGGGGGTGATCAATGACAAGGGGGTGATCACGCATATAGACTTCCTGATCACTTCCCTGTCATTGATCACCCCTCTGTCATTGATCACCCCCCCTCTAAGGCTCCATTCAGACATCCGTATGATTTTTTACGGATCCACGGATACATGGATCGGATCCGCAAAACACATGCGGACGTCTGAATGGAGCCTTACAGGGGGGTGATCAGGGAGCCTATATGGGTGATCACCCCTCTGTCATTTATCACCCCCCCTGTAAGGCTCCATTCAGACGTCCGCATGTGTTTTGCGGATCCGATCCATGTATCCGTGGATCCGTAAAAAATCATACGGACGTCTGAATGGAGCCTTACAGGGGGGTGATCAGGGAGTCTATATGGGTGATCACCCCTCTGTCATTGATCACCCCCCCTGTAAGGCTCCATTCAGACGTCCGCATGTGTTTTGCAGATCCGATTCATGTATCCGTGGATCCGTAAAAAATCATACGGACGTCTGAATGGAGCCTTACAGGGGGGTGATCAGGGAGTCTATATGGGTGATCTCCCCTCTGTCATTGATCACCCCCCCTGTAAGGCTCCATTCAGACGTCCGCATGTGTTTTGCGGATCCGATCCATGTATCCATGGATCCGTAAAAATCATACGGACGTATGAATGGAGCCTTACATGGGGGGTGATCAGTGACAGGGGGGTGATCACCCTGATCACCCCCTGTCATTGATAACCCCCCTGTAAGGCTCCATTCAGACGTCCGCATGTGTTTTGCGGATCCGATCCATGGATCTGTAAAAATCATACGGACGTCTGAATGGAGCCTTACCAGGGGGGTGATCAATGACAGGGGGGTGATCAGGGAGTCTATATGGGTGATCACCCCCCTGTCATTGATCACCCCCCCCCCCCCTGTAAGGCTCCATTCAGACATTTTTTTGGCCTAAGTTAGCGGAAATGTTTTGTTTGTTTTTGTTTTTTCTTACAAAGTCTCATATTCCACTAACTTGTGTCAAAAAATAAAATCTCACATGAACTCGCCATACCCCTCACGGAATCCAAATGCGCAAACATTTTTAGACATTTATATTCCAGACTTCTTCTCACGCTTTAGGGCTCCTAAAATGCCAGCGCAGTATAAATACCCCACATGTGACCCCATTTCGGAAAGAAGACACCCCAAGGTATTCCGTGAGGGGCATATTGAGTCCATGAAAGATTGAAATTTTTGTCCTAAGTTAGCGGAAAGTGAGACTTTGTGAGAAAAAACCAAAAAAAATCAATTTCCGCTAACTTATGCAAAAAAATATATAATTTCTATGTACTCGCCATGCCCCTCATTCAATACCTCGGGGTGTCTTCTTTCCAAAGTGGGGTCACATGTGGGGTATTTATACTGCCCTGGCTTTTTGGGGTCCCGAAAGTGTGAGGAGAAGTCTGGGATCCAAATGTCTAAAAATGCCCTCCTAAAAGGAATTTGGGCACCTTTGCGCATCTAGGCTGCAAAAAAGTGTGACACATCTGGTATCGCCGTACTCAGGAGAAGTTGGGGAATGTGTTTTGGGGTGTCATTTTACATATACCCATGCTGGGTGAGAAAAATATCTTGGTCAAATGCCAACTTTGTATAAAAAAATGGGAAAAGTTATCTTTTGCCAAGATATTTCTCTCACCCAGCATGGGTATATGTAAAATGACACCCCAAAACACATTCCCCAACTTCTCCTGAGTACGGCGATACCAGATGTGTGACACTTTTTTGCAGCCAAGGTGGGCAAAGGGGCACATATTCCAAAGAGCACATTTAGGATTTCACAGGCAATTTTTTTACACATTTTGATTGCAAAGTTCTTCTCACACATATGGGCCCCTAAATTGCCAGGGCAGTAAAACTATGCCACAAGTGACCCCATTTTGGAAAGAAGACATCCCAAGGTATTCCGTGAGGGGCACGGCGAGTTCCTAGAATTTTTTATTTTTTGTCACAAGTTAGCGGAAAATGATGATTTTTCTTTTTTTTTCTTTTTTTTTTCTTTTTTCCTTGCAAAGTCTCATATTCCACTAACATGCGACAAAAAATAAAAAATTCTAGGAACTCGCCATGCCCCTCACAGAATACCTTGGGGTGTCTTCTTTCCAAAATGGGGTCACTTGTGGGGTAGTTATACTGCCCTGGCAATTTAGGGGCCCATATGTGTGAGAAGTACTTTGCAATCAAAATGTGTAAAAAATGGCCTGCAAAATCCGAAAGGTGCACTTTGGAATATGTGCCCCTTTGCCCACCTTGGCTGCAAAAAAGTGTCACACATCTGGTATAGCCGTACTCAGGAGAAGTTGGGGAATGTGTTTTGGGGTGTCATTTTACATATACCCATGCTGGGTGAGAAAAATATATTGGTCAAATGCCAACTTTGTATAAAAAAATTGGAAAAGTTGTCTTTTGCCAAGATATTTCTCTCACCCAGCATTAGTATATGTAAAATGACACCCCAAAACACATTCCCCAACTTCTCCTGAGTACGGAGATTCCAGATGTGTTACACTTTTTTGCAGCCTAGGTGGGCAAAGGGGCACATATTCCAAAGTGCATCTTTCGGATTTCACCGGTCATTTTTTACAGATTTTGATTGCAAAGTACTTCTCACACATATGGGCCCCTAAATTGCCAGGGCAGTATAACTACGCCACAATTGACCCCATTTTGGAAAGAAGACACCCCAAGGTTTTCCGTGAGGGGCATGGCGAGTTCCTAGAATTTTTTTATTTTTGTCGCAAGTTAGTGGAATATGAGACTTTGTAAGAAAAAAATAAAAATAAAAAATCATCATCATTTTCCGCTAACTTGTGACAAAAAATAAAAAGTTCTATGAACTCACTCTGCCCATCAGCGAATACCTTAGGGTGTCTACTTTCCGAAATGGGGTCATTTGTGGGGGTTTTCTACTGTTTGGGCATTGTAGAACCTCAGGAAACATGACAGGTGCTCAGAAAGTCAGAGCTGCTTCAAAAAGCAGAAATTCACATTTTTGTACCATAGTTTGTAAACGCTATAACTTTTACCCAAACCATTTTTTTTTTTGCCCAAACATTTTTTTTTTTATCAAAGACATGTAGAACTATAAATTTAGTGAAAAATTTATATATGGATGTCGTTTTTTTTGCTAAATTTTACAGCTGAAAGTGAAAAATGTCATTTTTTTGCAAAAAAATCGTTACATTTCGATTAATAACAAAAAAAGTAAAAATGTCAGCAGCAATGAAATACCACCAAATGAAAGCTCTATTAGTGAGAAGAAAAGGAGGTAAAATTCATTTGGGTGGTAAGTTGCATGACCGAGCGATAAACGGTGAAAATAGTGTAGTGCAGAAGTGCAAAAAGTGCTCTGGTCATGAAGGGGGTTTCAGCTAGCGGGGCTGAAGTGGTTAAACACACATTTGTAGGATAGTCTAACCCCTTCCCTGCTAGGGATATATCTAATATCTTGTGGCTGGGTGGCAATTCAGTAGCCAAGGGTATCTTTGCTGCTGATGGCTGGCTCTCAGACTGTGTAACAGCTAGAGATTCAATCCAGTTCTTGTTTTAAAGATGACAATTAGGTGACAAGACCAAGATTGAGGCTCTATCCACAATACATTTTGAATTTGGGCCCTTACAAACAGGTCTCAGTGAAAGCTACATACAGTGGGATGCAAAAGTTTGGGCAACCTTGTTAATCGTCATGATTTTCCTGTATAAATTGTTGGTTGTTACGATAAAAAAATGTCAGTTAAATATATCATATAGGAGACACACACACAGTGATATTTGAGAAGTGAAATGAAGTTTATCGGATTTACAGAAAGTGTGCTATAATTGTTTAAACAAAATTAGGCAGGTGCATAAATTTGGGCACTGTTGTAATTTTATTGATTCCAAAACCTTTAGAACTAATAATTGGAACTCAAATTGGCTTGGTAAGCTCAGTGACCCCTGTCCTACATACACAGGTGAATCCAATTATGAGAGTATTTAAGGGGGTCAATTGTAAGTTTCCCTCCTCTTTTAATTTTCTCAGAAGAGTAGCAACATGGGGGTCTCAAAACAACTCTCAAATGACCTGAAGACAAAGATTGTTCACCATCATGGTTTAGGGCAGGGATGGCCAACCTGCGGCTCTCCAGCTGTTACATGCCTACAGGAGGGCATAGTGGGAATTGTAGTTTTACAACAGCTGGAGAGCCGCAGGTTGACCAGCCCTGGTTTAGTGGAAGGATACAGAAAGCTGTCTCAGAGATTTCAGCTGTTGTTTCCACAGTTAGGAACATATTGAGGAAATGGAAGACCACAGGCTCAGTTCAAGTCTAAGGCTCGAAGTGGCAGACCAAAAAATCTCGGATAGACAGAAGCAACGAATGGTGAGAACAGTTAGAGTCAACCCACAGACCAGCACCAAAGACCTTCAACATCATCTTGCTGCAGATGGAGTCATTGTGCATTGTTCAACCATTCGGCACACTTTACACAAGGAGATGCTGTATGCGAGCGTGATGCAGAGGAAGCCTTTTCTCTGCCCACAGCACAAAAAGTGCTGCTTGAGGTGGGCTAAAGCACATTTGGACAAGCCAGCTTTGGTTTGGAATAAGGTGCTGTGGACTGATGAAACTAAAATTGAGTTATTTGGCCATAACAAGGGGCGTTATGCATGGAGGAAAAAGAACACAGCATTCCAAGAAAAACACCTGCTACCTACAGTAAAATATGGTGGTGGTTCCATCATGCTGTGGGGCTATGTGGTCAGTGCAGGGACTGGGAATCTTGTCAAAGTTGAGGGATGCATGGATTTCACTCAGTATCAGCAGATTCTGGAGACCAATGTCCAGGAATCAGTGACAAAGCTGAAGCTGCGCCGGGGCTGGATCTTTTAACAAGACAACGACCCTAAACACTGCTCAAAATCCACTAAGGCATTTATGCAGAGGAACAAGTACAATGTTCTGGAATGACCATCTCAGTCCCCAGACCTGAATATAATTGAAAATCTGTAGTGTGACTTAAAGAGAGCTGTCCATGCTCGGAAGCCATCAAACCTGAATGAACTAAAGATGTTTTGTAAAGAGGAATGGTCCAAAATACCTTGAACCAGAATCCAGCCTCTCATTGGAACCTACAGGAAGCGTTTAGAGGCTGTAATTTCTGCAAAAGGAGGAACTATTAAATATTGATTTTGTGTTGCCCAAATTTATTCACCTGCCTAATTTTGTTTAAACAATTATAGCACACTTTCTGTAAATCCAATAAACTTCATTTCACTTCTCAAATATCACTGTGTGTGTCTCCTATATGATATATTTAACTGACATTTTAAATTGTAAAAACTAACGATTTATACAGGAAAATATTGACGATTAACAAGGTTGTAATGGAGGTTGTAATTACTTTAAGGAGTAATATGCAAAGAAATGGAGTCGCCCTAACCGCTGAAGAGCGGCTAGGGGGGCTATTCAAGGGAGGGGGAGGGTAGGTTGGAGAGGAGGGAGAGAGAGGACGGGAACAAAGTTATAATTTTTTTTATATTTTTTTGTTTGTTAGTTCTTCCCTCTCGGCTAGATGGTTAGGATCCTTTCAGTGAATGTGAGAGGTCTAAGAGATAGAGTAAAGAGATATGCTATCCTTGAGTAGATGAAGAGGTTCTTGCCAACCATCGTGTGCCTCCAAGAAACACACCTGGATAAAGAATCCTTAAGGTGGTTAGAGAAGAGATGGATAGTGGCAGGGTACCATTCTGTACATACCACCTATTCTAGAGGGGTCTCAATTTTGGTACATCGCGGGATTAGGTTCGAGTGTGTCGCATACGAGGCAGACGACTGTGGCAGGTACCTCTTTTTGCAGTGTAATATAGAAGGGATTAAAACAGTAATTGCAAATATATATATTCCACCACCATATAAGCCAGATGTTTTGTATGAACTACATAGATTTATGGTGAATAGACAAGAATGTATAATGGTAGCGATAGGAGATTATAACGCTGTAATGGACCCACTCAGGGATAGGCTCTCTAGCAGAGGGGGAAGAACACAAAACGTGGATTTGTTCAAATTGGCCTCAGAATTTAACTGGATAGATGTGTGGCGCTATCAGAACCCGGAGGAAACTATGTATTCCTGCTATTCTAAAACTCATCAAACCTGGTCAAGAATAGATATGGTGTTGGGGAATAAAAATCCAATGCTTCAAAATAGGATCAAGATAAAGTATGCACCTATGGTTCTATCAGATCATAGTGCAGTGGTAATGGAATTAGATTTGAGTAGATCCAGCAGGGTGGCAACCCAGTAGTCCGCACACATTAAAATGTGGACAACTCTGCTGTCGTTGCGCAGGCACTGCAGCATGTAGTCGCTCATGTGTGCCAGGCTGCCCAGAGGTAAGGACAAGCTGTCCTCTGTGGGAGGCGTATCGTCATCGTCCTGCCTTTCCCCCCAGCCACGCACCAGTGATGGGTCCAAGCTGTGTTGAGTGCCACCCCACTGTGACCATGCTTCATCCTCATCCTCCTCCACCTCCTCCTCATCCTTGTCCTCCTCGTCCTCCAGTAAAGAATAATTTTTCATTGTTTAAGTTTAACGCTCACTGGTTGTCATTTATTTCAGAGACAGAGAGTATAATCGAGGAATTAACTCTTTTTTTCCAGGACAATAACAATTCTGCCAATAGACTGATAGTCTGGGACACAGCCAAGGCAGTCCTGAGAGGACTTCTGTTTAAAAAGGTAAACTACTGGAAAAAATGTAAGAAGGAAAGTGCCAATCTACTAGAAAATAAAATACAAGAAGTAAGTAGGGCATGTATGATTAACCCTACTGAACAAAATAGGAAGGAATGGGAGGAAGAACAGGAAAAACTAAAAATACATCAGCTTGAGAAAAGTAGGAAAGAACTGTTCTTCCAAGGGTTCCGACTGGCTTCAGAGGGAGAAAAAGTGGGAAAAATGTTGGCAGGTATTGTAAAAAATCAAAGAAGTAAATCTTGGCTGGGGGTAATTAGAGATAATAAGAACAAAATAATCACTACACCGGAAGGAGTCAAAAAGGTTTTTAGGGAGTACTTCCAGGAACTCTATGAAACTAGGGTACGATATTCAAGATTAGAGTTAGACTCATATTTAGATCAGGTTGTTTGGAGAAAGATATCCCAGGCCCAAAAGGAATATTTGGATAGAGAAATATCAATCGCTGAAATTAATGAAGTTTTGGGTAAAGTAAAATCCGCAAAAACAGCAGGGTACTACAAAAAAAGATATGGGATACTGATGGAAGGAAAGAAAGAACGGATTACAATATTAGCTAAAAAAAAATGGGAAAAATAACTTCAGCCTCTTCTTTCTGATGAGAAATGGAAAGATGCCCTTAGAAGCTACCCAACGGTGTCGGACAGGGGTTCACATAAAATATCACAGTTTTTTATAGTACATAGATTACATAGATCTCCTAAGATGTTAAAGAAAATGGGTGTAAGAACGTCGGATAATTGCCCAAAATGTAGGGAAAGGGATGCAGATTTAATCCATTGTTTTTGGAGATGTCCCAGACTTTTCAGATATTGGAAAGAGATAGCAGAGAGTGTATCTGTATTTCTGGATGTTCAGGTGATAGAAGATCCAGTAGTTTGTATATTGGGAGCAACTGAACATCTGAAATTAAAGAAGGAAGCACGATTGGTTTTGGGTAAAATATTATTCCAAGCTAGACTCCTTATACTCAGGAAATGGATAAAAGAAGAACCGCCCACAGTGGGACAGTGGCGTGAAGCAGTAGCTAATCTTAATAAAATCCAACGGGTTTCTGAGTGCTATACTAAAAGTCCAGCAGGAGTTGACAAGATTTGGAATAAATGGCCATATTAGGTTGAGGTTGGAAAAATTATTATTATTATTTTTTTTCCCGTTCCTCTCTCTCCCCCTCTTCCCCCAGGGGTGGTGGGTGGGTTTCCGGGTGATAACTAATAAGATTTGTTATAGTAGTAATATTGAATATGCTATATTATGTTATTGATATGATCAAAGATTATATGTTGTAAGAAAGAAAATAATAAAGTCTATGAAAAAAAAAAAAAAAGGTTGCCCAAACTTTTGCATCCCACTGTATGTGTATATCTACAGATTTCATTCCTAACCCAAATTCTAAGTGTTTTAAAACAAGACCTGGCAGAATGCTCTAGCTGTTACACAGCCTAAGATATGTCAGCAGAATGCTAACCTCCCCTCTTCTGCTGCCGGAGATGTGTGCCACCCTGGAGGAGGAGAGGGGGTCAGTGGGACACGCTACACCTGGACAGAAAGATACATAGATCCTTCTGTCTCCCTTTGAGCTGTGCATGTGCAGTGAGCCACCGGACGACCTGAATGATGGGTGTTGTCATAATAACAGTTAAGATACTCCCTGGGCCGTGCAGTAATGACTAGTAATGAGCGTCAGGGGCAATATTTAAATTTGCAATATTGTGCAAATATTTTGTAGAATATTTGTCATATATTTGTGAATTCGAGAATTCAAGATTATATTCTTGATTGTGAAAATCGGCAATGTATTATTCACATAATGCATGCAAAATAATGGCGTGGGTCACTTATGCTATATTTTTCAAGCTGGTATAAGTTTACTGAGACTGGAAAAAATTGTTGACACGGCAGAACATTAGAATAACTTTATATGCAGATAGAGTGCTCCAATATATTTGTGCTTGCTAATTTTTGGCAATTAATGATGCACATATTTTTTTTCGCAATACGTGCAACTTGTATAGTAAGGGGCAGGCAACTTTTCTGTTGGTTGCTAGGGATGTTGCTAAGCTTTGACAAAGCCTTCTCATTGGCCTACAAGCTAGAAGAAGGGAGGGATCATCACCTGATATGTACTGTTAAAAAATATATATATATATTCGTCATTACGAATATATACCACTATATTCTAAATATTTGCAAACTTGCGAAGTGCCAATATTCACGATAAAAATTAGCTTTTCAAATATTTGTGCTCAGCACTAGCAATGACAATGGAACACCTCTTTTTTGCTTTGAGAAACGCCCTGGTTTTGGGGCTCCTGCCTGGTATTAGGTGGGGTCCCCTTGGTGGTTTTAGACTTTGAGGTACAAGGCAGGGTTCCCTGAAGTAAGGTGACAGCAGCACAAGTGTTGGTGCACACAATAATGAGACTGGGTTTTAGTAAATGATTTACACAGGCACTGTACAATGCAATATGATAAAGTCTATAAACAGGTGATCAGGCTATTCATTTATATGATGGGAAACCTGAGGCTTATTTGCTCCCACCATATGCAGAGAAGTCTGTAGGTGCTTTACCTTTCTCTGACAAATGCTCTGCAATGTTCCTTGTATGGCCACTGAACAGGGGCTTAACTAGAAAAAAAATCTGGGCCCCATGGCAAACTTTTGAATAGGCCCCTCCCTTCATTGAACATTAACATTACACACCATAATATATACTCTTGCGTGCATGAGGCCTAAAACTATTTTAAAAAGTAGCACTGGTGGACCTGATAAAAACTGTGAAGAATATGCTGCATACCAAGTAAGTAATGCTGCACATCCTTTACTCTTTTTATTAACTGTAAGCCAAGCAGGGGCCTCTTTACATTGTGGGCCCCATAGCAGCTTCTATGGCTGCTTAAATTGTAGATATTTCCCTCCTGTTGAACTTTATACTGAATTTGGTGAAAATTTCCCTTAAAACTGTCACGTCTGCTGTTTAAAATACACAGAGTAGTGGCTTTCTCAAATTAGACTTAACTCACTCCATCCTCAAGAATGATGGGTGGTGCCAGCCCTGCTTAGCCACAGTAACTAGGAGACCACAGCCCATGGGATACAGAACACAAAATATAATAATGTTCCTTATGCCGATTGCTCTCCTTTTCAAGGGTTTAGTACCAGACTTAGATTGGCCCACAGGGGTACAGTTGAATCCCCCTGTGGGCCCCAGAGCAAGGTGGGCCCCTAGTCTCCAACCCTATGCACAAGAGCACATAACACAGTAGACTTACTGCACTGATAATTAAATAAACCCCAGTTTTTTTTATTATAGACACAATCAAAATGGAGGGGACTTTTAGGTATAGAGATAATCTAGCCAGTGTCCTCCTTCTACAAGTTACTGCAGGGACCCCTATATTCAATCATCGAGTAGCATCTTGCTGCTGTGTGAGAAGGTAATATTGGAATGTATCCGTACAGTGGGCCCCCCAAAGAAAGTTTTACTGGTGGGCCCTAGACAGCCCAGTCCGACACTGTTTAGTACCCTTGTGTATTTTGAGCAATGCATAAAACCCCTCCATTACTGGATGTTACTAAAAAATCTGCTTCCTCTTTCCTGGTTAAATGATTATCAAGTGTTATGAAGATTTCTCAATTCCCTGTTGTATGGTTTTAGGCAAGCTTTTGATAAAAAATGGGGTCTGATAAGCAAGATAGATGCAACTATTTAGAAATCGTTGAGTCTAAAACTACCATACTCCCCTTTATCAAAAGACTTCATTGTAATTGCTTTGTCACATCTCACTGGCAGCAATGTTTTATGTGTTGCCTAAAATACACAAGGGTGCTAAATCCTTTTAGTAAAGTAGCTCATTATAGCTAGAAATGAGTGAATCAAGGTTGACGAACTGGAATTTGATCTGCATTTCAGGAAAAATTAAATTTGCACCGAATTCAAATTTACTCATGCTTCATGGTAACGAATAGCATTTTTTCCTAAAATGGCTGCTACACGTGTTAGGACATTGAGCAAAACCTCTGGGAACGAGGGATCACCCAGAATGCCATGCATGCAGCCAATCAGCAGCCAGCCCCTGTGATGTCACAGCTCTATAAATAGCCTCAGCCATTTTGGATTATTTTTCATTCTCCAGTGTGCTTAGTGCAGGGAGAGATATCAGCAGGTGCTAGGGACAGTGCTAGGAAAGACTTCATTGTGCTATAAAATTATTTACAAGTTCAGGGAAAGATTAGTCAAGGTGTAGGGAAAGGATAGGGAGGCATTATCTACACTATAAAAGGAGAACAGGGTGCAATAGGAGCGATTCTTTTACACCTTGCTGCACTCATTGGGGATCCAAAATGCTTTTATGTTGTTTGCACTACATGCTAGATCACAAATTCCAGCAAACCTTGTGATTGGGGTGCAAGTTCTGTCATACAGCCATTTACGTGGTGTATTAATAGGAAACATAAAAAAGTCTATTTTACATTGTTTTACTTTTTTTGGGGGGGGTTATTATTAGGAAAAAAAATGGAAAAATATATGTCATAATTGCTGTTCAGTGGTGAAGTTACATTGTACTACAGACATTTATGGGGTGTATTAATAGGATAGATACGTACAGTACATCCTATTAGCCGACCTGCGTTGATTTTGCATTGTTTGACTTTTTTTTTGGGGGGGGGGGGGGAGGGGTTGGCAGCCAAACGTGCCTGTAGTAGACCAGCTTACTGGCCCTGAAAGTAGCGGTGCAGTAGTTCACGGATGCAGCGGTAGTAGGCAGTCAGCGAGTAGTTTTGGTGTGAAAATGCCATACAGCATCACCATAAAGTGGGCTGGGAGAACTGAGTCTCCGATTTGGTGGTCCAGCCTGCTCCTGCTCCTCCTCCTCCTACTCCTACTCCTCATCAGTCATTCCGTCAGCAATCGATCACCGAAGTGATTGCCAAAAGACAACAGTATGCATGCACTTCTCCTCTACTCCTCATGCTGCTGCCACCTCAACACTCTGCGGTCTCCTCATGCTGCTGCCACATCACCACTCTGTAGTCTCCTCATGCTGCTGCCACATCACCACTATGTCACTGGGCCAATCTGTGGTCCCCTCATGCTGCTGCCACTTCACCACTCTGTGGTCTCCTCATGCTGCTGCCACCTCAACACTATGTCTCTGGGCCACTCTGTGGTCTCCTCATGCTGCTGCCACTTTACCACTCTGCGGTCTCTTCATGCTGCTGCCACATCAACACTATGTCACTAGGCAAACTCTGTGGTCTCCTCATGCTGCTGCCATCTTACCACTATGTCATTGGGCTACTCTGTGGACTTCTCATGCTGTAACCACTCTCCCCACTTCATGACTGGGCCACTATTTTACCTTTTTGGCCTAGTTGACATAATCATTTATTTGACCCTTCTTCTGATCTATCAGAAGGAAGTAAACATGAGAAGCACAATGGATTATGTCTATGTAGCAGCTGTAAGGCCTGTATGGTCCCATCAGAATTGGCGTATGATTTGGTAGCCAAAAACTGAAGTGGGTACAAAACACAAAAGACATGCAAATATAATATTCACTGTGTCAACTCTGTTTTGGATCCACTCCTGTTTTTTTTTTGTTTTGTTTTTTTGCTTTAGCAATACTGATGGATTACTGGCAAAATGCTGACCGAGTTAAGATGGATGCTCAACAGACAGGATCCAATTTTTGTGGGTTATTATTCGGATGGATCAAAGTATGGGCAAAATATTCAGTGACTTCAACACAAACTTACTGCTGACACCCTCTCCACTCTGTCGGGGGGGCTCAACTTGTATAAGCATTTAATAGAAAAGGGTCTGTAGACATATATGTGGAATCAGCTGATGATGGTGTAAAAGAAGTGCGCTTCTTCTTGACGCCAACATCGACATTTAAGGCTTAGTTCACACTTGAGTTATTTGGTCATTTTTGGCACCGTAACTGCCCAAATAAGTGAAGTGTGCAGTTATTCTAAGGCCTCTTTCACACGGGCGAGTTTTCCACGCGGGTGCAACACGTGAGTGTCAACACAAACACTGAATCCGGACCCATTCATTTCTATGGGGCTGTGCACATGAGCGGTGATTTTCACGCATCACTTGTGCGTTGCGTGAAAATCGCAGCATGCTCTATATTGTGCGTTTTTAACGCAACGCAGTCCCTATAGAAGTTAATGGGGCTGCATGAAATCCGCAAGAAAGTGCAAATGCAGTGCAATTTTCACACATGGTTGCTAGGTGACGATCGGGATGGGGACCCTATCTTTATTATTTTCCCTTATAACTAAAATAGACATGGAGGAGTTAAAAAAATTAAATAGGTATGGAGGGGTTAATTTTTTTTAAATTAAACTCACTTCATCCACTTGTTCGCGCAGCTAGGCTTCTCTTCTTTCTTCTTCTTTGATGACCTGGAAGCAAAAGGACCTTTGGTGACTTCACTGCGCTCATCACATGGTCCATATGTGATTAGCGCAGTGATATCACCAAAGGTTCTTTTCCACCCAGGTCATCAAAGAAGAAGAAAGAAGAGAAGCCAGTTGTGGAGGAGGTGAGTTTAATTTTATTTATTTTTTAACCCCTCCATCCCTATTTTGATAAGCATTCTGTATTAAGAATGCTAGTATTTTCCCTTATAACCATGTTAAAAGGGAAAAAAACAAAATCTACACAACACCTATCCCAAACCCAAACTTCTGTGAAGAAGTCTGAGTTCGGGTCTGGGTACCAAACATGCAGATTTTTCTCACGCGTGTGCAAATTGCATTAAAACGCTTTGCACTCACGCGGAAAAATCACACATCTGCATCCTATCCGGCCCTCACACGTGACACCCATGTGAAATAGGCCTAAGAGCAACGACTGTCATGTGCATGTCATACTGACTCACAGTATTGTTTCACTACTATAGCAGACTCCCTATTCGTGTTACTGTAAGGCACAAGCTCTCTGCAGCCAGGATTGGCCGCAAATAAATTTGGATCAAATCTAATCTTTTCGGAAAATTCTGCGAACAGACCAAATCGATTTTTGAGAAATTCGCTCATCTCTAATTATAGCTTTAAGTTTAATTTCCAAATTAAAGGACTAATATGGTATACCACAGAGAATCCATAGAGATATGTTGATTCAAACATCAATTTTATTGTGTCACAAAGAAATAACATCTGAATATATCAGTTGCAGATATGCATAAAACTTGACATATATTTTAAATATCTGCAAATCAGGTCAGTGAAATTGTCCTTAAAATGATTACTTTTTCGTTGGTTTGTTTCTACAGTACTTCAGAGAAGTAAAAGTTTGTGGTCTAGCATTTACCATAAACATGTAAAAACAGATTTGTAGGTTGTTTCTCAAATTTGGGTCATGCCTTTATACATCCCAGACACAGCCAGTTTATTACAGTATGCAAATAACAGTACGTATGCGGACATCTTGATGGAGGATGCTGCGCAAAATCTTATGAAGGGTGACTATGCTAACTGCTTTTAGGGTGCTTGCAGTGTCCCACTCGTGATTGTGGGCATAACAAACTAGTTTGATTGTGTTTTATTGTCATATACTATGCCTGTATGCTGTACTTCATCTCATGTCATATTCTCCCATGTGTCATATTCTCCTATGTGATTCTATGTGTAAGATCCTTTATACAGGTCTAGTTAGGGTGCACTACACTAGTTTCTCCACTAGATGGGGCAGTGTTACAGTGTGTGTGTATATATATATAGCTTAGCTCAGGCCTAGTTAGGCAGTGTCTAGTGAGGTTTAGTCAGTGAGCAGCCATGATGTAGCTGCCTCCTGCCTCTCTGCTCTCTCCCTGTTGGCTCCACAGTCCAGGGTTAAAGCCTGCAAGATTCAGCCTAGAGGTGAAAAATCTAGTTCTATAGCTTACTCATCCAGGGTGACCAGTGACAAGCTGCAAACAGCAAGTATTCAAGGGGATTAGTATATTTTATTCAAGTCAAAGGATAGCAAATGGCCATACTCAAAGGCTTCCCAGGCACCTTTGCAATCAGGTGTAGGACAAAGCTTCCGTCATCCACACCTCCAGTTTAAACCCTGAGGACAATTAGGCCAACTGTCAGAAAAACACTGGAAATAGAGGTCAAGGATTCTGAAAACCAACTTGAATTTAGGTTAGAATAAGGCAAGAGTTAATACCAGGCTAAGACTTTTTATACTTCAAAAGTCTAGTCTGAAGCAGTAGCTTTCATAAATAAAAAAGACAAAGAGCCTGTTTTATCTGAGGACCACAGAATGTCTAGTTCCACAATGAGACATACAGGTATGATGCAATGATCAGGTGGGCACAGGAACTGTGCCTAGTTGATCAGTACAGGGGCTTGGTAGTTAATGACAATTGTATGTTTAAAAAAATAGACATATTTAGCATATCTGCAATCAAGTTTATAAAATTATCACATGATCTACCCTGTCAAGTGAATGCCATAAAAAATAAGGTCAACGCCAGAGGAGCCATTATTTTTGTCCCCTAGGCACCCAAAAAACGATTATATCAAGCGATCAAAAAGTCAAATGTTAGTATGGTACCAATTAAAATGTTAGCTCATCATGCACAAAATAAACTATCAAAGAATACCTCTTCCAGAAAAATTTTGAAAAAAATATGGCTCTCATAAAATTGTGACACAAAAAGGTGATAAAAAAAATAAACATATTTAGTATTGCTGCATCCGTAACGATCTCTATAAAAGTATCACCCTGTCAAGTGAACCCCATGAAAAATATATATATATTGGTCAGCTCTAGAGACGGCTTTGTGGTTCGCCTGGAGATCAGTTCACGGTGAACTTTTCTCGTTCGTGATTCCCCAAATATGGGAACATATGGTGATATTCGCACTCGCCCTATTTTTTTGCATAGCTCCGAACTTTGACCCATGACACATCCATCAGGTGGGACAGGACAGCCAAGTGAGACAATTCATCACATAGACACACCCCCAACCCTATAACAGAACCCTATCTGGCAGCCATTTTACATTATGTGTTTTGCCAGTGTAGGGAGAGATTGCATTTTGGAGCAGGGACAGTTAGGGACACCAAACAGTAGCTAATAGGGCCATAAAAGTCCTTTTAAGGACTAGTATAGGTGTGTTATCGATAGGTGTGATATAGAGGGGTGTGATTTACTTATAATATACTTTCTAACATAGAAAATATATTATAGTGTATTTGTATTGTGCAGCAGTTGTGTGCGGTTATGGTGCAATACCGCAGCTAGATAGAGGGACAAATGCTATTGGAGTAACTAATTGCAAAGGGTGTGATTATACTCACATATGCAGCACAGGGGTATTTACAGAAAAATAAAAATAAAAATAAATTGTCTGTTACATTGTTGGGTGACATTAACCCATTTTTGCTGTTTAAAAACCCCTGCTCTGCATAGGTGACAGGGATGGAAACTTCTAAAATGTGTCTGTTCCATTGGTGGGTGACATTAACCCATTTTTGCCTTTGAAAAACCCCTGCTCTGCATAGGTGACAGGGACCGAAATGTAAAAAAATCGTCTGTTCCATTGGTGGGTGACATTGACTCATTTTTGCTGTTAAAAAACGACCGCTCTGCATAGGTGACAGGAACTTAAATTTCTAAAATTTGTCTGTTCCATTGGTGGGTGACATTAACCCATTTTTGCCGTTAAAAAAACCCCTGCTCTGCATAGGTGACAGGGACCGAAATTTAAAAAACTCGTCTGTTTCATTGGTGGGTGACATTAACCCATTTTTGCCATTGAAAAACCACTGCTCTGCATTGCTGACAGGGAACTAAATTTAGTAAAAACGTCTGTTACTTTGGTGGGTACCGCCTCCTCATACGGTCAGCGTAACACCTCTACCACCAACTTCAGCACAGCCAGGGGTAAACGACAGCAGGCAGTTTTGAAACTTTTCTGTTTGGGGGACAAACCCCACACCACGCAGGAGCTGTGGATGGGCATGGAACAACAGATCGATGAGTGGTTGGTGCCAGTGAGCCTCAAGCCCGGCCTGGTGGTGTGTGATAATGGGCGAAATCATGTGCTGACTTTAATTTAATAACTTGTCTCACATTTCTACCTGATCAAATTTCAGCCATTGACCGCCCTTGGATGTGGTATCTCTTTCTAAGGCTCCCTCTCCGCCATGGAACCCTGATTCCCTGTTACCTGTGATCACCATGGTACTAAATTTAGTAAAAACGTCTGTTACTTTGGTGGGTGACCGCAAAAAATGAGAGCGTCAAATAAGGGACGTGGCCATTTTCATGGTGCTGCTGGTGTTAGTGGAGCGTGGTAGATCTGTGCCAGCTACACACACAAGTAAAACACCTTCCTCAGGTGCAAGTAGGCGACAGAACCTTTATCGTTATTTGGTAGGCCCGAATGCCGCTTTACGAATGGTGATGCCAGAACAAGTACAAGCGATAGTAGATTGGGTGGCAGACAGTGCCTACAGTTCCTTTACATTGTCTCATACCCAGTTCCCTTGCTGAAAGATCAGAGTTGGCACTTGCAGCCCATGGCCATCAGTCTTTCACCTCACCCCTTTGCAAATCAGCCAAGCAGTCTGAACACAAAGTCATGCAACAGTCTATTCTGCTTTTTGATGACTCTGCTAGCAGGGTTACCCAGGGCCATCCACATAGCCCTGCCCCACAAGTGGAAGAGATTGAGTTCACCGATGCCCAACCACTTATGTTTCAGGATGAGTACATGGGAGGACCACCACAGCAGGTCTCAGATGATGACGAAACACAGGTGCCAACTGCTATGGCTTTCTGCAGTGTGCAGACCAACAAGGAGGGTAGGGGTGAAGACTGGGTGGAAGATGATGTGGAGGACGATGAGGTACTCGACCCCACATGGAATTATGGTCATGCGAGTGACCTGTGTAGTTCGGAGGAAGAGGCGGTGGTCGCACATAGCCACCAGCACAGCAAAAGAGGGAGCAGGGTGCAAAAGCGGAGCGGCCATCCCCTAGACAACAGCCCTGCTACTGCCCACTGCGCCAAGGGACCAAGCACACCTAAGCCAGCTCCAGGGAGTTCCCTGTCGTGTCATTTCTTCAGACAATGTGCAGACGACAAGACACAAGTGGTTTGCATGCTGTGCAATCAGAGCCTGAAGCGAGATATAAACAGTCTAAACCTGAGCAAAATCTGAATGACCAGGCATCTGAGTGCAAAGTATGAGCTGCAGTGGACCAAGAAAGGTCTCTGGCTCCTCCTGCTTCCTCTACTGCTGCAGTCTTGGCCTCTTCATCCCCCTCTGGAGTGGAGGATGTGCCAGCAACGTCACCATGTGGGTCACCAAGCATCTCCACAGTGTCTCATGGAAGCGTTCAACTCTCTATCTTCCAAACACTGGAACGAAATAGGAAGTACCCCCTACCCACCCGCGATCCCTGGCACTGAATGCCAGCATTTCAAAATTATTGGCCTTTAAAATAAAATGCTGTCATTCCGTCTGGTGGAGATGGAGAATTTTAAAAGCCTTATGGCGGTGGCTGTCCGACAGTACATCGTGCCTAGCCACCACTACTTTTCTAGGCGAGCCATCAGTTCCCTGCACAACCAAGTGGGGAACAAAATCAGGTGTGCACTGCGCAACACCATCTGTGGCAAGGTCCACCTAACTACGGATACGTGGACCAGTAAGCACAGTCAGGGAAGATATATCTAAATAACAGCACACTTGCTAAATGCAGTGGCGGCTGGGCGTGAGGCGGATAGCAGATTGGTGCATGTCCTTCCACCACCGAGGATTGCAGGGCGTTTCTCATTGTCTCCTGTTGCTTCCTCCTCCTACTCCACTTCCTCATCCTCTACCGCCTCCTCATATGGTCAGCGTAACACCTCTACCACCAACTTCAGCACAGCCAGGGGTAAACGACAGCAGGCAGTTTTGAAACTTTTCTGTTTGGGGGACAAACCCCACACCACGCAGGAGCTGTGGACGGGCATGGAACAACAGATCGATGAGTGGTTGGTGCCAGTGAGCCTCAAGCCCGGCCTGGTGGTGTGTGATAATGGGCGAAATCATGTGCTGACTTTAATTTAATAACTTGTCTCACATTTCTACCTGATCAAATTTCAGCCATTGACCGCCCTTGGATGTGGTATCTCTTTCTAAGGCTCCCTCTCCGCCATGGAACCCTGATTCCCTGTTACCTGTGATCACCATGGTAAGCGCATAAAAGAACATCGAAAGTTGATAGTGAAGATATCCAATTGGATTGCGGACGTCACGGGGACGTGCGATCAGGCAGAAGTTATCTAGAGTCAACAAAGCGGCAGCAGTGCCTCTCCTTTATAACGTTTCCTCATCCAAAATACCACAGTTACATTCCCTGTAATTTTTTATTACTCATTCAAATAACAGAGCATCTTAAGAGTCCTGTATTGTTATTTATTGTCACTACCTCCCCTAGTCGGGAGTGGGTAATTGCTCCGCGCCCCCTCCTTTCTTTTGTGTTGGCTACCTCCTCCACCGTCACATCCACTTACAGCGCCACATCCACCGCCTCCTCAACCTCCTACTCCATATGCCATGCTCTTAACCACATTTTTCTGCCTTTTGCAGCCCTCTAGCCCTTTCCATTACCTTTTTAGAGCCATTTTAGTGCTCCAAATTTCAGGTCCCCATAGACTTCAATGGGGTTCTGGGTCAAGTTCGGGTCCCGAACTCTAACTTTTTTGGGAAGTTTAGTCGAACCCGAACTTTCAGGTGTCCACTCAACTCTACTATATACCTGTTTCCGCCAAATACTGATTGAGGGGTGCTATATACCTTCTTCCACAAAATACTGATTAAGGGGTGCTATTGCTATATACCTAATTCCAGCAAATACTGATTGAGGGCTGTGATACACCTGCTTCTACAAAATATTGATTGAGTGGTGCCATATACCTGTTTCCACCCAATATTGATTGAGGTGTGCTAAATACCTGTTTCTATCAACTACTAATTGAGGGGTGCCATATACCTTCTTCCACAAAATCCTTATTAAGGGTTGCCATTGCTATATACCTTCTTCCACCAAATACTGATTGAGGGCTACGATGCATCTTCTTCCACAAAATACTGATTAAGGGGTGCCATATACCAATTTCCACCAAATACAGATTGAGGGGTGCTATATACCTGTTTCCGCCAAATACTGATTGAGTGGTGCCAAATACCTATTTCCACCAAATACTGATTGAGTGGTGCTATACAGATTCTTCCACCATTTCCTGATTGAGGGGTGCCATATACCTATTTCCACCAAATACTGATTGAGGGGTGCTATATACCTTCTTCAGCAAATTACTGATTGAGGGGTGCTATTTCTAAATACCTTCCTCCACCAAATACTGATTGAGGGCTGCAATATACCTGCATCCACAAAATACTGATTGAGGGGTGCCATATACCTGTTTTCACCAAATACTGAATGAGGGGGGCTATATACCTATTTCTGCCAAATTCTGATTGAGGGGTGCTATATACCTGTTTTCACCAAATACTGATTCAGCGGTGCCATATACCTTCTTCCACAAAATTCTGATTTATGGGTGCTATTGCTATATCATCTTCCACCAAATACTGATTGAGGGATGCAATACACCTGCATCCACAAAATACTGAATAAGGGGTGCTATATACCTGTTTCCGCCAAAAACTGATTGAGGGCTGCTATATACCTGTTTCTGCCAAATACTGATTGAAGGGTGACATATACCTTCTTCCACAAAATTCTGATTGAGAGGTGCCATTGATATATACCTTCTTCCACCAAATACTGATCGAGGGATGTGATACACCTGCTTCCACAAAATACTGATTGAGGGGTGCCATATACCTGTGTCCGCTAAATCCAGGTTAAAGGGTGCTAGATACCTGCTATATAACTGATTGAGGGGTGCCGTATGCCTTCTTCCACAAAATACTGATTGAGGGGTGACATATAACTTTTTCCACCAAATACTGATTGAGTGGTGCCATGTGCATTCTTCAACAAAATACTGATTGAGGGGTGCCATATACCTTTTTCCACCAAATACTGATTGAGTGGTGCCATATACCTTCTTCCACTAAATATTGATTGAGGGGTGCTATTGCTATATACCTTTTTCCACCAAATACTGATTGAGGGCTGCAATACATCTGCTTCCACAAAATACTGAATGAGGGGTGCCATATACCTGTTTCCGCCAAATACTGATTTAGGGGTGCTCTATAACTGTTTCTGCCAAATACTGATTGAGGGGTGCTATACACCTTCTTCCACTAAATACTGATTAAGGGGTGACATTGCTATATACATTTTTCCACCAAATACTGATTGAGGGCTGCAATATACCTTCTCCCACAAATACTGCTTTTCTCTACAGACTTAGTCAGAGGGTCACTTAGTAAATGACAGGCAAAGGAAGTGGTAGACTCTCCCATAGGGATGGTAGGGGTTGGCAGGTGCACCAGGCCTGAGCCTAAGTGGGAAGTTGGAGAAGGCATGTGCGATAACTTCAAAGGGTGCATCAGAGTTGGTTAAGTGGCTCACTCAGCCTTTTGCTTCTGCACCCTCCTCATCCTCTGTATCTGCACCCTCCTCACTCTCTGCTGTGTGCACCCCCAAAGACACCACCACCACTACCATAGCCCCTTCACTCGAGTCAGAAGAATTATTTTCCCATCCATTCCCAGACCTTACAAATGTGCAGCCATTCTTGGCATCGGATGAGGAAGAGGAGGTAGCAACAGGCGCCACCCTGAGGTCTGACAGTACCCAGATCAGCCCAAGTAGGGTTGTCCCTGCTGTTGCTGCCTAATCCGAGATCTCTAATGTCAGTGGTGGTGAAGGTGATGATGATGACGTCTCGATGGACATCATGTGGGTGCCCACAAGAGAGGAAGTGGAGAGACACGAAGCAGCAGATAGGGAGGAGAAGGAGAAGAAGCAGCCAGAACTTGCAGTACACGGGAGGCAAAAATCAGACTGCAAATATATCTGGAGTGAGTCATCCACCATGCACATCTTGCGCTCCCAGGACGCCGACATATGGCTCCACAGTGTGGGCTTTCTTTAATGTGTCAGCTGATGACAATAGTGTTACCATCTGCAGCCAGTGCTGTCAACTAGAGTTGAGCGAACACCTGGATGTTCGGGTTCGAGAAGTTCGGCCGAACTTCCCGAAAATGTTCGGGTTCGGGATCCGAACCCGATCCGAACTTCGTCCCGAACCCGAACCCCATTGAAGTCAATGGGGACCCGAACTTTCCGGCACTAAAACGGCTGTAAAACAGCCCAGGAAAGGGCTAGAGGGCTGCAAAAGGCAGCAACATGTATCCCCTGCAAACAAATGTGGATAGGGAAATGAATTAAAATAAAAATTAAATAAATAAAAATTAACCAAAATCAATTGGAGAGAGGTCCCATAGCAGAGAATCTGGCTTCCCGTCACCCACCACTGGAACAGTCCATTCTCAGATATTTAGGCCCCGGCACCCAGGCAGAGGAGAGAGGTCCCGTAACAGACAATCTGGCTTCATGTCAGCAGAGAATCAGTCTTCATGTCATAGCAGAGAATCAGGCTTCACGTCACCCACCACTGCAACAGTCCATTTTCATAAATTTAGGCCCAGCACCCAGGCAGAGGAGAGAGGTCCCGTAACAGACAATCTGGCTTCATGTCAGCAGAGAATTAGTCTGCATGTCATAGCAGAGAATCAGGCTTCACGTCAGCCACCAATGCAACAGTCCATTGTCAGATATTTAGGCCCAGCACCCAGGCAGAGGAGAGAGGTCCCGTAACAGAGGATCTGGCTTCATGTCAGCAGAGAATCAGTCTTCATGTCATAGCAGAGAATCAGGCTTCACGTCACCCACCACTGTAAGAGTCCATTTTCATAAATTTAGGCCCAGCACCCAGGCAGAGGAGAGAGGTCCCGTAACAGACAATCTGGCTTCATGTCAGCAGAGAATCAGTCTTCATGTCATAGCAGAGAATCAGGCTTCACGTCACCCACCACTGCAACAGTCCATTTTCATAAATTTAGGCCCAGCACCCAGGCAGAGGAGAGAGGTCCCGTAACAGACAATCTGGCTTCATGTCAGCAGAGAATCAGTCTGCATGTCATAGCAGAGAATCAGGCTTCACGTCACCCACCACTGCAACAGTCCATTGTCATAAATTTAGGCCCAGCACCCAGGCAGAGGAGAGAGGTCCCGTAACAGACAATCTGGCTTCATGTCAGCAGAGAATTAGTCTGCATGTCATAGCAGAGAATGAGGCTTCACGTCACCCACCACTGTAAGAGTCCATTTTCATAAGTTTAGGCCCAGCACCCAGGCAGAGGAGAGAGGTCCCGTAACAGACAATCAGGCTTCACGTCAGCCACCAGTGCAACAGTCCATTGGCATATATTTAGGCCCAGCACCCAGGCAGAGGAGAGAGGTCCCGTAACAGAGGATCTGTCTTCATGTCAGCAGAGAATTAGTCTGCATGTCATAGCAGAGAATCAGGCTTCACGTCACCCAACATTGGAACAGTCCATTGGCATATATTTAGGCCCCGGCGCCCAGACAGAGGAGAGGTTCATTCAACTTTGGGTAGCCTCGCAATATAATGGTAAAATGAAAATAAAAATAGGATTGAATGAGGAAGTGCCCTGGAGTCCAATAATATATGGTTAAGGGGAGGTAGTTAATGTCTAATCTGGACAAGGGACGGACAGGTCCTGTGGGATCCATGCCTGGTTCATTTTTATGAACGTCAGCTTGTCCACATTGGCTGTAGACAGGCGGCTGCGTTTGTCTGTAATGACGCCCCCTGCCGTGCTGAATACACGTTCAGACAAAACGCTGGCCGCCGGGCAGGCCAGCACCTCCAAGGCATAAAAGGCTAGCTCTGGCCACGTGGACAATTTAGAGACCCAGAAGTTGAATGGGGCCGAACCATCAGTCAGTACGTGGAGGGGTGTGCACACGTACTGTTCCACCATGTTAGTGAAATGTTGCCTCCTGCTAACACGTTGCGTATCAGGTGGTGGTGCAGTTAGCTGTGGCATGTTGACAAAACTTTTCCACATCTCTGCCATGCTAACCCTGCCCTCAAAGGAGCTGGCCGTGACACAGCTGCCTTGGCGACCTCTTGTTCCTCCTCTGCCTTGGCCTTGGGCTTCCACTTGTTCCCCTGTGACATTTGGGAATGCTCTCAGTAACGCGTCTACCAACGTGCGCTTGTACTCGCGCATCTTCCTATCACGCTCCAGTGCAGGAAGTAAGGTGGGCACATTGTCTTTGTAGCGTGGATCCAGCAGGGTGGCAACCCAGTAGTCCGCACAGGTTAAAATGTGGGCAACTCTGCTGTCGTTGCGCAGGCACTGCAGCATGTAGTCGCTCATGTGTGCCAGGCTGCCCAGGGGTAAGGACAAGCTGTCCTCTGTGGGAGGCGTATCGTCATTGTCCTGCCTTTCCCCCCAGCCACGCACCAGTGATGGACCCGAGCTGCGTTGGGTGCCACCCCGCTGTGACCATGCTTCATAATCATCCTCCTCCACCTCATCCTCATCCTCGTCCTCCTCGTCCTCCAGTAGTGGGCCCTGGCTGGCCACATTTGTACCTGGCCTCTGCTGTTTCCAAAAACCTCCCTCTGAGTCACTTCGAAGAGACTGGCCTGAAAGTGCTAAAAATGACCCCTCTTCCTCCTCCTCCTACACCTGGGCCACCTCCTCTTCCATCATCGCCCTAAGTGTTTTCTCAAGGAGACATAGAAGTGGTATTGTAACGCTGATAACGGCGATATGGCTAAAAAATAACCACACTATTGCTGGTTAAATGCACTTGGTGTGACAGCTTGACCAACCACACTACTGAGGGTTAAATGCACTTGGTGACGGGCGCAGCTTGCCCCTGATGTAGTATATGGCCAAAAAATGAACAGACTATTGCTGGTTAAATGCACTTGGTGTGACAGCTTCACCCTGATGTAGGCTTTAGCCAAAAAACAACCACACCATTGAGGGTTAAATGCACTTGGTGACAGGCACAGCTTGCCCCTGATGTAGTATATGGCCAAAAAATGAACAGACTATTGCTGGTTAAATGCACTTGGTGTGACAGCTTGACCAACCACACTACTGAGGGTTAAATGCACTTGGTGACGGGCGCAGCTTGCCCCTGATGTAGTATATGGCCAAAAAATGAACAGACTATTACTGGTTAAATGCACTTGGTGTGACTGCTTGACCAACCACACTACTGAGGGTTAAATGCACTTGGTGACGGGCGCAGCTTGCCCCTGATGTAGTATATGGCCAAAAAATGAACAGACTATTGCTGGTTAAATGCACTTGGTGACGGGCGCAGCTTGCCCCTGATTTAGTATATGGCCATAAAATTAACAGACTATTGCTGGTTAAATGCACTTGGTGTGACAGCTTCACCCTGATGTAGGCTTTAGCCAAAAAACAACCACACCATTGAGGGTTAAATGCACTTGGTGACAGGCGCAGCTTGCCCCTGATGTAGTATATGGCCAAAAAATAAACAGACTATTGCTGGACTTAAATGCACTTGGTGTGACAGCTTCACCCTGATGTAGGCTTTAGCCAAAAAACAACCACACCATTGAGGGTTAAATGCACTTGGTCGCAGCTTGGATGCACTTGGTCGCAGCACCGCACAAGACACAAAATGGCCGCCGATCACCCCAGAAAAAAGTGACTGACAAACGGTCTGGGCAGCCTAAAAACAGTGAGCATTTGAATTTCAGCAGCTCAATGATGCACAGCTGCAGATCGATCGATTAATCAAGTCCTTTGGAGGAGTTAATCTGCCTAATCTCGCCCTACTGTCGCAGCCGCAACCTCTCCCTACGCTAATCAGAGCAGAGTGACGGGCGGCGCTATGTGACTCCAGCTTAAATAGAGGCTGGGTCACATGGTGCTCTGGCCAATCACAGCCATGCCAATAGTAGGCATGGCTGTGACGGCCTCTTGGGGCAAGTAGTATGACGCTTGTTGATTGGCTGCTTTGCAGCCTTTCAAAAAGCGCCAAGAAAGCGTCACAAAAGCGCCAAGAAAGCGACGAACACCGAACCCGAACCCAGACTTTTACGAAAATGTCCGGGTTCGGGTCCGTGTCACGGACACCCCAAAATTCGGTACAAACCCGAACTATACAGTTCGAGTTCGCTCATCCCTACTGTCAACGCATAAGTCGTGGTAAACCCAACACTCACCTAGGGACAACCACCTTAAGAAGGTACCTGGCCTACCATTACCGAACCCAGTGGCAACAACGCTGCCAGAACACACATAGCCACACTCCCGGCGCTCCACGTCCTGCATCTTCTCCTTTTCCTCTCTCCTCCCATTTTTCCTCCACTCTACCTTCCACCGTGCCGTTGTCACGTTCATCTGGCAGATTGGAAGTAGTGGAGCGCCAATTCTGTGTCCCAAATGTTCGAACATAAAAAGTTGATGACACCAGATAACCCTCTTGCCCAACGGCTGACCTCTGGCTTGTCGGAAATGTTAGCCCATCAACTACTGCCATATAAATTGGCGGACTCGAAGGCCATTGGCACACTGCAATATAAAGTTCCCGAAAGAAAATATTTCTCCCAGAAGGGCATCCCAGAGTTATATGGCCACGTTCAGCGGCAAGTGACAATATCTCTAGCACACAGTGTCGGTGCCAAGATACATCTGACCACAGACATGTGGTATAGCAAACACGGGCAGGGAAGGTACATAACTTACTGCCCACTGGGTAAACCTTCTGAGGGCTGTCAAGCATGTAACCTGTGGCACCCGTGTAGATTTGGTGTTACCGCCATAGATTGCATGCAGGCCTGCCTCTTCTTCTCCTCCTTTTACTCCATCCTCCGTCTCCTCCTTGGCTAACTCCTCCTTTTCTACTGCTACTTCATCTTCCGCTGCACCCCCCAAGCTCCCCAAAACCTATTTGACGTGCCAGGAGAGAAGTTGCCATGCTGTGCTGTGGCTGTTGTGCCTGGAAGCCAAGAGCCAAGAGCCACACCAGTCCTGCACTGCTTTCAGCTTTGCGGTCATATGCCGATCAATGGCTAACCCCGCTCAGTTTCACAGTTGGTAAAGTGGTGTGCAAGAACGGTGCCAATCTGCTGAGCATGCTGAAACAGGGCAAAATGACTCATGTGCTGTGCATAACACATGTCATGAATTTAGTTGTGCAGTGATTCGTTGCCAAATACCCCAGGGTCCAGGATGTCTTGCGGCAGGTCAGGAAAATCTCTGGCCATTTTAGAAGATCTTACATGGCCATGGCTTGCCTTGCTGACATTCAGAGGTGACACCACTTGCCTGTCAGATGTCTGATTTGTGACAGCCTGATGCACTGGAACTCCACTTTATATATTGAAGAAAACCACAGAAATAAGATAATAATGCACTTAGTAAAGTAGATGCAAGCACTATATATGGACAAAGTCCTCACTCTGATATGATAATATCTGAGACACTTAGTCAATACATTTTGATCGACTACCTGTATAAACTCTTTGGCAGGACAGGTTCTAGGGAGCTTGGTTTATTTTCACTGCGCCAGTGGCTGTTTATGCGCGACACATGCAGACTTCTGCGGCCATTTGATGAGATCATCAAACTGGTCTGTTGCAGCAAGGGCACCATCAGTGACATTGTACCTTACACTTGCTTTCTGAAGCGTGCATTGCGTTGTTTCATTGATCAAGCCATCGAGGAGCAGGAGCTGGAGGATTAGGAAGTTGCAATGCTGAATTCATTTCCGGGGGGGGGGGGCTACTACATCTGAGATAAGTCAGTAGGAGTCTGAAGAGGAGTCAGAGGAGGATGGTTAATGGGGGGAGGAGGTGGAGCAAGAGCAGGCTTTGAGGGGGACTTTTAACTTTTTGGGGATCCCTGTTGTTGTCTGTGGCTGGGGGGAGGAGACCGAAGACGACATACTTCTGGCCGATGAGCAGGAGCAAGAGCGCTCCACTGCTTCCAATTTAGTGCAAATAGGGGCCTTCATGCTCCAGTGTTTGAAGAGGGACACTTGTATAAAAAGTATAAAGGGCAAGAACCAGTATTAGGTGGCAACGTACTTAGACCCCCAGGTACAAACACAAAATGGCTGACATATTAATAGCATCATAGAGGTCTGACAGAATGCAGCATTTCCAGGCCTTGCTGAGAGAGATGCTGCACTCTGCTGTTGCGGGCGCTGGCAGAGGAATTTCCACCCACAGCGAAACAGGTGCGGGTACCAATCTTATCGCGCCTGAAAGCAGAAGAAGGTGGTTTGTAGATGTGTTGGTCACTTCGGATATGAGATCATTCTTGCAGCCAACACATCGACAGCCGCGCTCCTTATCCAGCCTCGCACAGGGAACGCGTAGAACGACAGGTGTCCGACTACATCGGGTTAGCAGTCTATTTGGATGCTCTGAGAAGCGAGGAACCCCTAGACTACTGAATGTACAGGCTTGATCTGTGGCCAGAGCTGGCACAATTTGCCATGGAACTCTTGGTTTATTCCTCGTCGAGTGTCCTGTCTGAAAGGAGGTTCAGCGCAGCAGGGGGATCGTGACTGATAAGCACTCACCTAGCTCACGACAGTGTGGACTACCTCACATATCTAAAAATGAATGAGGCATAGACCTCGGAGTAATTCAACACCTGTGACGACCACGTGTAATTTAATTTTCTCATGCCAGCCACTCCCATATCCGCCACCACCCAGAACAAAGAATGGTCTTATGTATATATAGGGGCATGAAAGGCCTTTTCTGTCAGATGAATGCCTAATTTTTAGGCCCTCTACTCCAGTAGCATACAGTAAAATTGTTATTAAGTGACCGCCTAATGTACCTCCAGCCACATAATCACTTGTTCTTTTCTGTCAGGTGAACGCCTAATTTTTGGGGCCTATACTGGCCTACAGTAAAATAGTTATCCAGAGACCATCTAAGATACCTCTAGTCACATAATCACTTGTTCTTTTCTGTTAGATGAATGCCTAATTTTTGGGGCTTATACTCCACTGGCCTACAGTAACATTTCTATTCAGTGACCGCCTAATGTACCTCTAGCCACATAATGATTTGTTCTTTTCTGTGAAGTGAATGCCTAATTTTTGGGGCCTGTACTGGCCTATGTTAAAATTGTTATCCAGTGACCGCCTAATGTACCTCCAGCCACATAATCATTTGTTCTTTTCTGTGAAGTGAATGTCTAATTTTTGGGGCCTGTACTAGCCTACAGTAAAATTGTTATCCAGTGACCGTCTATTATACCTACAGCCACATAATCGGTTGTTCTTTTCTGTCAGGTGAAATAACATCTCCTTGAGGCTGTCCCATACAGTATAACGTCTCGTTGAGGCTGCCCCATACAGTATAACGTCTCTTTGAGGCTGCCCCATACAGTATAACGTCTCTTTGAGGCTGCCCCCATACAGTATAACGTCTCCTTGAGGCTTCCCCATACAGTATAACGTCTCCTTGAGGCTGCCCCCATACAGTATAACATCTCCTTGAGTCTGCCCCATACAGTATAACGTCTCGTTGAGGCTGCCCCCATACAGTATAAAGTCTCTTTGAGGCTGCCCCATACAGTATAATGTCTCGTTGAGGCTTCCCCCATACAGTATAACATCTCTTCAGGCTGTCCCATACAGTATAACGTCTCGTTAAGGCTGCCCCCATACAGTATAACGTCTCTTTGAGGCTGTCCCATATAGTATAACATCTCGTTGAGGCTGCCCCCATACAGTATAACGTCTCTTTGCGGCTGCCCCATACAGTATAACGTCTCGTTGAAGCTGCCCCCCTACAGTATAACGTCTCTTTGAGGCTGCCCCATACAGTATAACGTCTCGTTGAGGCTTCCCCATACAGCATAACGTCTCTTTGAGGCTGCCCCATACAGTATAACGTCTCGTTGAGGCTGCCCCCATACAGTATAACATCTCCTTGAGACTGCCCCATACAGTATAACATCTCGTTGAGGCTGCCCCCATACAGTATAACGTCTCCTTGAGGCTGCCCCATACAGTATAACATCTCGTTGAGGCTGCCCCCATACAGTATAATGTCTCGTTGAGGCTGCCCCAAACAGTATAACATCTCTTTGAGGCTGCCCCATACAGTATAATGTCTCATTGAGGCTGCCCCCATACAGTATAACGTCTCCTTGAGGCTGCCCCCATACAGTATAACGTCTCCTTGAGGCTGCCCCATATAGTATAACGTCTCGTTGAGGCTGCCCCCATACAGTATAACATCTCTTTGAGGCTGCCCCATACAGTATAATGTCTCGTTGAGGCTGCCCCCATACAGTATAACGTCTCCTTGAGGCTGCCCCATACAGTATAACGTCTCGTTGAGGCTGCCCCCATACAGTATAACATCTCCTTGAGGCTGCCCCATACAGTATAACGTCTCGTTGAGGCTGCCCCCATACAGTATAACGTCTCTTTGAGGCTGTCCCATATAGTATAACGTCTCGTTGAGGCTGCCCCCATACAGTATAACATCTCTTTGAGGCTGCCCCATACAGTATAATGTCTCGTTGAGGCTGCCCCCATACAGTATAACGTCTCCTTGAGGCTGCCCCGTACAGTATAACGTCTCGTTGAGGCTGCCCCCATACAGTATAACATCTCCTTGAGGCTGCCCCATACAGTATAACGTCTCGTTGAGGCTGCCCCCATACAGTATAACGTCTCTTTGAGGCTGTCCCATATAGTATAACGTCTCGTTGAGGCTGCCCCCATACAGTATAACGTCTCTTTGCGGCTGCCCCATACAGTATAATGTCTCATTGAGGCTGCCCCCATACAGTATAACGTCTCCTTGAGGCTGCCCCATACAGTATAACATCTCGTTGAGGCTGCCCCCATACAGTATAACGTCTCCTTGAGGCTGCCCCATACAGTATAACGTCTCGTTGAGGCTGCCCCCATACAGTATAATGTCTCGTTGAGGCTGCCCCAAACAGTATAACATCTCTTTGAGGCTGCCCCATACAGTATAATGTCTCATTGAGGCTGCCCCCATACAGTATAACGTCTCCTTGAGGCTGCCCCATACAGTATAACATCTCCTTGAGGCTGCCCCATATAGTATAACGTCTCGTTGAGGCTGCCCCCATACAGTATAACATCTCTTTGAGGCTGCCCCATACAGTATAATGTCTCGTTGAGGCTGCCCCCATACAGTATAACGTCTCCTTGAGGCTGCCCCATACAGTATAACGTCTCGTTGAGGCTGCCCCCATACAGTATAACATCTCCTTGAGGCTGCCCCATACAGTATAACGTCTCGTTGAGGCTGCCCCCATACAGTATAACGTCTCTTTGAGGCTGTCCCATATAGTATAACGTCTCGTTGAGGCTGCCCCCATACAGTATAACGTCTCTTTGCGGCTGCCCCATACAGTATAACGTCTCATTGAGGCTGCCCCCATACAGTATAACGTCTCCTTGAGGCTGCCCCATACAGTATAACATCTCGTTGAGGCTGCCCCCATACAGTATAACGTCTCCTTGAGGCTGTCCTATACAGTATAACGTCTCCTTGAGGCTGCCCCCCATACAGTATAACATCTCCTTGAGGCTGCCCCATATAGTATAACGTCTCGTTGAGGCTGCCCCCATACAGTATAACGTCTCCTTGAGGCTGCCCCATACAGTATAATGTCTCGTTGAGGCTGCCCACATACAGTATAACGTCTCTTTGCGGCTGCCCCATACAGTATAACGTCTCATTAAGGCTGCCCCCATACAGTATAACGTCTCCCTGAGGCTGCCCCATACAGTATAACGTCTCGTTGAGGCTGCCCCTATGCAGTATAACGTCTCCTTGAGGCTGTCCTATACAGTATAACGTCTCCTTGAGGCTGCCCCCATACAGTATAACATCTCCTTGAGTCTGCCCCATACAGTATAACGTCTCGTTGAGGCTGCCCCCATACAGTATAAAGTCTCTTTGAGGCTGCCCCATACAGTATAATGTCTCGTTGAGGCTGCCCCCATACAGTATAACATCTCTTGAGGCTGTCCCATACAGTATAACGTCTCGTTGAGGCTGCCCCCATACAGTATAATGTCTCTTTGAGGCTGTCCCATATAGTATAACGTCTCGTTAAGGCTGCCCCCATACAGTATAACGTCTCTTTGCGGCTGCCCCATACAGTATAACGTCTCATTGAAGCTGCCCCCCTACAGTATAACGTCTCTTTGAGGCTGTCCCATACAGTATAACGTCTCGTTGAGGCTTCCCCAAACAGCATAACGTCTCTTTGAGGCTGCCCCATACAGTATAACGTCTCGTTGAGGCTGCCCCCATACAGTATAACATCTCCTTGAGGCTGCCCCATATAGTATAACGTCTCGTTGAGGCTGCCCCCATACAGTATAATGTCTCCTTGAGGCTGCCCCATACAGTATAATGTCTATTTGAGGCTGCCCACATACAGTATAACATCTCTTTGAGGCTGCCCCATACAGCATAACATCTCGTTGAGGCTGCCCCCATACAGTATAATGTCTCCTTGAGGGGGTGAGGAGGTAGTCGAAGATTTAACTTAATCTGTGAAACTGATGTTGCTACATGCAGTTATGATACTTCAATGATACTGAGACATGGGGGGGGGGGGAGAGGCACCTGATACTGGCACCTGGGGGGGGGGGTTGGCACCTGATACTGGCACATGGGGGGGGGAGAGGCACCTGATACTGGCACATGGGGGAGGGAGAGAGGCACTTGATACTAGCACTTTTTTGTGGGGGGGGGGTGGCACTATGATACTGGGACATGGGGGGGAGGAGAGAGGCACTTGATATTGGCATGTGGGGGGGGGGGGTTGCACTATGATACTGGCACATGGGGGGGGGGAGAGGCACTTAACCGCCTCCGGACCGCCTAACGCAGATGTGCGGTCCGGAGGCGGCAGCCCTGCGCAGAGTGACGCATATACGCGTCATCTCGCGAGAGCCGAGATTTCCTGTGAACACGCGCACACAGGCGCGCGCGTTCACAGGAACTGAAGGTAAGCGAGTGGATCTCCAGCCTGCCAGCGGCGATCGCTCGCTGGCAGGCTGGAGATGTGATTTTTTAACCCCTAACAGGTATATTAGACGCTGTTTTGATAACAGCGTCTAATATACCTGCTACCTGGTCCTCTGGTGGTCCCTTTTGTTTGGATCGACCACCAGAGGACACAGGTAGCTGTGTAAAGTACCACAAAACACTACACTACACTACACCCCCCGTGTCACTTATTAACCCCTTATGAATCCCTGATCACCCATGATCACCCCATATATTCTAGACTCCCTGATCACCCCCCTGTCATTGATCACCCCCCTGTCATTGATCACCCCCCTGTAAGGCTCCGTTCAGACGTCCGTATGATTTTTACGGATACGTGGATCGGATCCGCAAAACACATACGGACGTCTGAATGGAGCCTTACAGGGGGGTGATCAATGACAGGCGGGTGATCACCCATATAGATTCCCTGATCACCCCCTGTCATTGATCACCCCCCTGTCATTGATCACCCCCCTGTCATTGATCACCCCCCTGTAAGGCTACATTCAGACGTCCGTATGCGTTTTGCGGATCCGATCCATGTATCCGTGGATCCGTAAAAATCATACGGATGTCTGAATGGAGCCTTACAGGGGGGTGATCAATGACAGGGGGGTGATCAATGACAGGGGGGTGATCAATGACAGGATGGTGATCACCCCATTTAGACTCCCTGATCACCCTCCTGTCATTGATCACCCCCTGTAAGGCTCCATTCAGACATTTTTTTGGGCCCAAGTTAGCGAAAATTGTTTTTTTTTGTTTTTTGTTTTTTCTTACTAAGTCTCATATTCCACTAACTTGTGTCAAAAAATAAAATCTCACATGAACTCACCATACCCCTCACGGACTCCAAATGTGTAAAAATTTTTAGACATTTATATTCCAGACTTCTTCTCACGCTTGAGGGCCCCTAAAATGCCAGGGCAGTATAAATACCCCACATGTGACCCCATTTCGGAAAAAAGCCATCCCAAGGTATTCCGTGAGGGGCATATTGAGTCCATGAAAGATTGAAATTTTTGTCCCAAGTTAGCGGAAAGGGAGACTTTGTGAGAAAATACAAAAAAAAAAATCAATTTCCGCTAACTTGTGCCCAAAAATTTTTTTGGGATGAACTCGCCATGCCCCTCATTGAATACCTTGGGGTGTCTTCTTTCCAAAATGGGGTCACATGTAGGGTATTTATACTGCCCTAGCTTTTTAGGGGCCCGAAAGCGTGAGAAGAAGTCTGGGATCCAAATGTCTAAAAATGCCCTCCTAAAAGGAATTTGGGCTGCTTTGCGCATCTAGGCTGCAAAAAAGTGTCACACATCTGGTATCGCCGTACTCAGGAGAAGTTGGGCAATGTGTTTTGGGGTGTCATTTTACATATACCCATGCTGGATCAGATAAATATCTTGGTCAAATGCCAACTTTGTATAAAAAAAATGGGAAAAGTTGTCTTTTGCCAAGATATTTCTCTCACCCAGCATGGGTATATGTAAAATGACACCCCAAGGGGGGCGTGGCTAACTGCCGACATGAGCGCACGCACTTGAGAGCGGCTCCGTTCCCTGAATCCTATCCTGACTAATCCTGTCAAGCTGCATTCTTTAAACTCAGAGTGGCAAGTGCAGAGGAGAAGGAGGAAGCCCAGGCACCAAGATATGGGACCCAGCAAGGCACAGTCCGCGGCAGACAAGCTCAAAGAGTATGCCGGCCAGGAGAACCAACATGGCGCCGCAGCTCCCGCTACTCCACGTGCAGCGGTGACGCGCGGGCAGGCCGCACAGCAGATGGAGCCTGATAATGCTGGGGAACCTGAGATCACCCTGAAAGCGGTGTCTGAACAGCTGCTTACGGCGATATCATCATGCCAATCCTCTCTTACCTGCAAGATTGAGGAGGTGCGCGTTGACCTGGGTTTGTTGAGACAAGACGTGCAGCAGCTGAGGGAGAGAGTCAAGCAAACGGAGGATCGAGTGTCGGAGCTGGAGGACTACACGAGGCCGTTGGACTCGAGACTGACGGAGGTGGAGAGAGCTGTCGGGTTATGGAGGCAGAAGTGCGATGATCTGGAGAACCGGGCGCGACGCAACAACGTGCGGATCCTGGGGCTGCCAGAAAGGGCGGAGGGGAGAGACCCGGCTGGCTTCCTGGAGACGTGGTTCAAGGCCCAATTCCCCGATGCTGCGTTTTCCGTGGCCTATGCAGTAGAAAGGGCGCACAGGGTTCCGGCCAGACCACCGCCGCCGGGCGCACCGCCGAGACCTCTACTAGCCAGATTGCTGAATTGGAAGGATCGTGATCTAATCCTCAGTCAAGCAAGGAGCAAAGGGGCAATTTCGCATGACAACGCTAATGTGTCACTTTTCCCGGATTTTTCTGCGGATCTACAGAAGAAGAGGGCCACCTTCGTATCGGTCAAGAGGCGCCTCAGAGAGCTGAACTTGCAATACTCGATGGCTTACCCGGCGCGCCTTCGTGTGGTGGATTGAGACCGGCCTATATTTTTCACTGATCCGATGGAAGCTGAGGACTGGGTCGCTAGGCGTCCTAGGCCGCACTGATATGGGACTTCACTTCTAAGATGCAAGTATTGATGGGCCCCTGGAATGCACGACACGGGCGCCTTGCCATTCAGTTAATGTTATCTTGTTTATTGGTGCAATCTAAAGCTTCACCTATATGTGTTATGTTGTTTTGCGGGCTTTCAGATCCCTGAAGCCTTTGATCCAGATATGCGAGGGAAATTGAGTCCTGAGGGGCTGGATAAGCATGCATGCATCTATTGAGGTTAGATTGCACCTGCAACTTCATCATCTGCATTGTATGGGGAATGGTCGGCTACCTGTACGGGTATAACAACTTTCCTCCCGTACTGGTCCCCGAATTCATTGCCACGTAACTGACACTATGGTATATGTACTGGTTGTATGTTTAGTGGTGTTAGTTGTTCACCTGTTAGGTTATATGTTTATTAGAATACTGAAGACATGGACACATCACTTTTACGCTGAGAGTGTGGGTAGGAGGCGAGCTGTTAGACTGAGCAAGGTTTCTTTTCACTCACTGGTTAGCATCCTGCGCTACTGGAGGGATAGCTTCCTGATTGCATCATGGGTTCTTTAGTGGTGATGTCCTGGAACGTGAGAGGCTTGGGCGCACCGCACAAGAGGATAGCAGTATTTTCGCATGTGAGACGTTATTGTCCTCACGTTCTAGGACTTCAGAAGACTCATCTGACGGCTGACACTGGGCATAGAATTGCTAAACAATGGGTGCAGTGGTCACTTCAGTCATATGGCACATCGAATTCTAGAGGAACGGCTTTACTAGTGCGCAAAGGACTCCTTTGGGAGCCGCAGAACTGTGTTGTTGATCCGGAGGGTCAATACTTATTAGTGTATGGCTTTATTAATCACATCCCGTGCGTTATTATTAACCTATATAATCCTCCTCCAGCTAGTCTTTCACTTCTTCAAGTGATTGTGGGGTTTGCGGCACAATATCCCACTGCCCGACTGCTCTGTATGGGGGACTTCAACATGGTCATGCAGGAAGAGCTAGATAGATATAGAGTGTCTGGTGAAGGGGGAACTGGGGTTCATTCGGTGATGACACTGTTTAGAGTTACGACAGAATTAGGATGGGTGGACTTGTGGAGACTTAGAAACCTGCGACTGAGGGAGTACTCCTGTTTCACTCCCGCTAGGGGGGCGCTTTCGAGAATTGACTACGTTTTTGGTAACGCTGCTGTATACACGGACGTAATAGATATTACTTATGAGCCGCGGGGCCCCTCAGATCATGCTGCGGTTGTGGCACGTTTTAACATCCCTGGGGCTACCTCTGGTGGGGGAAAGATGAGAATTCATCCCTTTTGGCTTTCCCTACTGACTCAAAATGATAGAATTCCTGACCAGCTGAGAGTCTTTTTAGGTGCACAGGGGGAAGAGACGGAAGACCTACTGCTATGGGACACCCTGAAGGCCTACCTGAGGGGCTGTTTGAAGTCTTCAATATCATTTGTTAAGAGGGACTCGGCTCGCCAGGAATTGGATTTGCATACTAATTGTAGGGAGGCTGAGGCCCTTTTTTGTGCTGACCCCACGGAGAGTAATAGGTTGGAGTGGATGACTAAGGGTAGGTCGTATATGCTGTACCTTAAGGAGAAGAGTGAACGCAAAATGTTCTTCATGAAACAGCAGTCATTTGAAGCGGGAGATAGAGCGGGTAGGCTTCTGGCTCAAATCGCTAGGACCAATCAGTCGTCTCCCCCAGTATTACGGATTCTGAACTCGGAGGGTCAGCTGGTAGAGTCTGTGGAGGGAATACTTGAGGGATTCAAGCAGTTTTATAGGTCACTGTATAGTTCAGCAGCACACTATACGGAGGGGGAATTGAATGACTATGTTGCAGAGGTGGACCACCCCAAGCTTGGTGCGGCGGATGTAGCTCTGCTGGATAGGGATATTTCCCTGGAAGAAATTCAGATGGCTATTCGTGATCTCCCTGTTGGGAAGGCGCCAGGACCTGACGGGATCTAGGGATATTTCCCTGGAAGAAATTCAGATGGCTATTCGTGATCTCCCTGTTGGGAAGGCGCCAGGACCTGACGCTAGGACCAATCAGTCGTCTCCCCCAGTATTACGGATTCTGAACTCGGAGGGTCAGCTGGTAGAGTCTGTGGAGGGAATACTTGAGGGATTCAAGCAGTTTTATAGGTCACTGTATAGTTCAGCAGCACACTATACGGAGGGGGAATTGAATGACTATGTTGCAGAGGTGGACCACCCCAAGCTTGGTGCGGCGGATGTAGCTCTGCTGGATAGGGATATTTCCCTGGAAGAAATTCAGATGGCTATTCGTGATCTCCCTGTTGGGAAGGCGCCAGGACCTGACGGGATCCCGATAGAAGTTTACTCACGGTATAGTGAGATCCTCAGTCCCCAACTTCTTAAATTATACTTGGCATCATTTCAGCGTCATCGGTTACCCGAGACTTTGTATGATGCGACTATTGTTGTCATATTAAAGCCGGATAAAGATCCAACTGCGTGTGGCTCTTACAGGCCAATTTCACTACTAAATTTAGATTACAAAATATTGACTAGGATACTGGCCTCCCGTCTGAACAGGGTGATCACGTCTATAGCTCACCAGGACCAAGCAGGATTCATGCCGGGGAGGACCACCTCTGACAATATCAGAAGGGCCCAGATTATCGCTCAGGTAGGGGTAGCGGAGGGTTGTGAATGGGCTCTGGCGTCTCTTGACACAGCCAAGGCCTTTGATTCCGTGGAGTGGCCTTTCCTCTTGCGGATCCTTAGGGAATTTGGGTTTGGACCGGGGTTTTTGCGGTGGGTTGAGATTCTGTACCAGAGACCTAAGGCGAATATACTAGTAAATGGAACCCAGTCGGACTCATTTACTTTGCAAAGAGGCACTAGGCAGGGTTGCCCCCTTTCCCCCCTCCTGTTTGCGGTGGTGATCGAGCACTTAGCTTTGCGTATTAGGCGTATTAGGCAGGATGAGTCTTTTATAGGGGTCACAAAGGGAGATAGGGTGGAGAAGATAGGCCTGTACGCGGATGATCTCCTCCTGTTTATGGCCGAGCCTGAGCAGACCCTCCCCAGAGCTATTGAGGTAATAGAGAGGTTTGGCATATACTCGGGCTTGCACATAAACTGGACGAAATCGGCTATTATGCCTCTCTGGGACCACACCTGGACGGAATGCATATATAATTTACCGGTGGTGGATCAGTTTAAGTACCTTGGCATCGTGATCACAAGGGACCCTTGCGCGTCTGTGGCAAGAAATATTGACCCAATAGAGTCACTATTCATTGACAAATTTAAAACGTGGAAGGCATTGCCGATTTCGGTGACGGGGAGACTAAATCTAGTTAAAATGATTCTGCTCCCTAAGGGTCTGTATCTCCTGTCGCACGCATTCGCACCGGTATCTAGGGCCTTTTTTGACAGACTACATTCAATAGTGGCGGCTTTTGTCTGGGGCAAGGCAAGACGGAAGCTCTCAATGAAAGTGCTACAAAGGACTAAGACAGGGGGGGGGCTGCTTTTTTTCTTTACTATCTGGCCGGCCAGCTAAAGTATGTGGCGGCATGGGTGAAACAGGGGGAGTTACCAGGGCCGGAGTATTGGCTGAAAGAGTATCTTGGCCTATCTACTCTCTGGCCTGTGCTGGAGTCCCCAGGTTCGGTCTCTGGGAGGCTACTGCATGCCCACAGGCTGGCTCACCAGGTGTGGAAGGCGACTAAATTTAACTCATATGTGGACTTGCCAGATGCGGTACCACTTTGGGACAACCCCATGTTCCCACACTTGGTGAACCTGGAGGGTTTGATGACGTGGAAAGGGTGCGGGGTGTTGACATTGGCTGAATTGTATGATGGGGGAGTATTGCGGACCTTACAGCAACTCCAGGAGAAGTTTGAGATTCCCCACTCCTTATTCTACAGATACCTTCAATTAAGGCACGCTCTGTGCACTCAATTTAGAGGGACGAGTCGCAGTATCTCCAAGTATCCGCTGATAGGAGTGCTGCGATCACAGGGGCATAGGGGCATTATCTCTATATTGTACACATATCTGCTGGGTGAACGCATGGCTCTTCATCCACTGGAGGTAGAGGCGAAATGGAAGACTAATATCCCGACTCTTGACGTTGAAGATTGGGAGGAGGCTATGCTGGTACCCACTAAGGTTTCCCCATTGGTAAATAATAGACTGACACAATTGTTCATTCTGCATAGGAGTTATTTGTCCCCTGTTAGGCTGCTTAGAATGGGGAGGTCGACTAGTAGTAGGTGTCATAGATGTCAGGAGGAGGGAGCTGATTTCTGGCACTTGATGTGGGGATGTATGCATTTACAGGTGTTTTGGGGCAAAGTAGTTGACATCCTTTCCACGATAGTACCGGTACCAATAGGGGTCTGCCCCAAAATATGTATCTTGGGAGTGCTGGAGGAAGAACGGTGGACACATCACCAACCCCACAAGTGACCCCATTTTGGAAAGAAGACACCCCAAGGTATTCCGTGAGGGGCATGGCGAGTTCCTAGAATTTTTTATTTTCTGTCACAAGTTAGCGGAAAATGATGATTTTTTATTTTATATTTTTTTCTTACAAAGTCTCATATTCCACTAACTTGTGACAAAAAATAAAAAATTCTAGGAACTCGCCATGCCCCTCACGGAATACCTTGGGGTGTCTTCTTTCCAAAATGGGGTCACTTGTGGCGTAGTTATACTGCCCTGGCAATTTAGGGGCCCAAATGTGTGAGAAGTACTTTGCAATCAAAATGTGTAAAAAATGTCCTACGAAATCCGAAAGGTGCTCTTTGGAATGTGTGCCCCTTTGCCCACCTTGGCTGCAAAAAAGTGTCACACATGTGGTATCGCCGTACTCAGGAGAAGTTGGGCAATGTGTTTTGGGGGGTCATTTTACATATACCCATGCTGGGTGAGAGAAATATCTTGGTCAAATGCCAACTTTGTATAAAAAAATTGGAAAAGTTGTCTTTTGCCAAGATGGGCAGCCTAGGTGGGCAAAGGGACCCACATTCCAAAGTGCACCTTTCGGATTTCACCGGTCATTTTTTACAGATTTTGATTGCAAACTACATCTCACACATCTGGGCCCCTAAATTGCCAGGGCAGAATAACTACGCCACAAGTGACCCCATTTTGGAAAGAAGACACCTCAGGGTATTCCGTTAGGGGCATGGCGAGTTCCTAGAATTTTTTATTTTTTTGTTGCAAGTTAGTGGAATATGAGACTTTGTAAGAAAAAAATAATAAAAAAATCATCATTTTCCGCTAACTTGTGACAAAAAATAAAAAGTTCTATGAACTCACTATGCCCATCAGCGAATACCTTAGGGTGTCTACTTTCCGAAATAGGGTCATTTGTGGGGGTTTTCTACTGTCTGGGCATTGTAGAACCTCAGGAAACATGACAGGTGCTCAGAAAGTCAGAGCTGCTTCAAAAAGCAGAAATTCACATTTTTGTACCATAGTTTGTAAACCCTATAACTTTTACGCAAACCATTTTTTTTTATAACAAAAAAATTAAAAATGTCAGCAGCAATGAAATACCACCAAATGAAAGCTCTATTATTGAGTTAAAAGGAGGTAAAATTCATTTGGGTGGTAAGTTGCATGGCCGAGCAATAAACGGTGAAAGTAGTGTAGTGCAGAAGTGTAAAAAGTGGCCTGGTCATTAAGGGGGTTTCAGCTAGCGGGGTTGAAGTGGTTAATACTGGCACTTTTTTGGGGGGGAGATGGCAGTATGATAATGGGACATGGGGGGAAGAGAGAGGCACTTGATACTGGCACATGGGGGGGTTTGGCACTATGATACTGGGACATGTGGGGGGGGGAGAGGCACTTGATACTGGCACATGATGGGGGGGCATCTATGGGGACACTTACTGGCACATTATTGGGGGGCATTATGGGGGACACTCGGCCGGCAGCCTATCAGAGGCCGGACACTGAGGGGCATCTACTGGGGCACTATATATGGGGCATTTTATACTGGTACATTATGGGGGGCACTAGCAGGAAGGGGGGGAGCACTATGGGGGAATTTACTGGGGGCACTATATAGGGGTATTTTATACTGGCACATTATGGGGGCACTATGGGGACATTAGCTCAACTGGGGGCATTACAAGGGGGTATTTTTGCACTGTCAGATTATAAGGAGAATTATTACTACTGGGGGGGGGGGGGGCATTTACATGGGCTTTATTACTCCCCCATGGTATGACCCCCTAGTAGCAGCACCAGCCTCTCCCTGCTCTGCTATCCCTCTGCCCCTTCTCCAAATACTTATTATGAAATCTTTCTCATTAGGATAAAACACAACATCAGCTCCACTGAGTCCCCGGCCAAAGTGTTGAAGTGGCGTCCGAGATCCCCAAGGGCCAAGCCAAGTAACTGTAAGTGTTCATGTGAAATATGTTTATGCTATACACATATAGCCTACACTGTGCCCCACAATGTACAGTATACCGCTACACTGTGCCCCACAATGTACAGTATACCTCTATACTGTGCCCCACAATATTCAGTATACCGCTATACTGTGCCAAAGAAGTGGGGTTTACACAGGAGGAGGGAGGTGCGAAGCGCGCTGAGGGGGGCCCTTACAAATATTTGCTGTGGGGCCCAGTCACTTCTAGTTACGCCCCTGCTTCAATAGCTACCAGTAGTACTGGTATTGCCAGAGAAACTGAGACTTCTGAATCAGGTGTTTCGAGTTCAGTGGAATTTGATGATCTTGTTGTACAAATAGGAGTGAGCTCTGACCCTGCTGAATGGGGTTTAAATGATTGCACCAGAGACCATGTGGCTAAACATGGAATAATTCTAAATGAGAATCTGGACTTTACATAGTCGAGAAGGCTGTATGCTGACCAGTGTAGGTTGCTAACTAAACACCTTTTTGAAAAAGAAAACTTTAATGGAGAGAAACAAAAAAGGAGCTATTTGGTTTACTCCAAAAGCAAAGGAGTAGTGTTTTGTGCTCCATGTCATTTGTTTGGTGGCAAATCCCAGTTGGCAGAAAGTGGCTTCAATGACTGGAAAAATGGCACGGCTCGATTAAGAGAGCGTGTACACTGGGGAGAATTGATGAAGGTCTTACAAAGCAGCTTTCTGATGAAATTCAATATTGGAGAAATGCTATAAAAAGAGTTGTTGCTGCAGTTAAGGCACTTGGTACTCGAGGACTTGTTTTCTGAGGGAAAGACGTTTTGGTTCCACACACAACGGAAACTACATGATGATGTTCGAATTTCTGTCAGAATTTGACCCATTTATAGCAGAACACATTGCCCATTACGGCAATGCAGGAAAAGGAGTCACATCTTACCTCTCATTCACTACCTGTGAGCAGTTTATTCAGCTTATAGCAGATTCTGTTACAAAGCAGATAGTTAAGGAGGCAAAGGCTGCTAAATATTACTCTATCAGTGTTGATTCAACACCGGATAGCTCCCACACGGATCAGCTGGCCTTCATCTTAAGGTATTTCAAGGAAGATGGCTTACCGGTTGATCGCTTTCTACGTTTTATTCCAAATCCTGGACATAAATCGGAACAACTGGCTGAAGTTGTCCTCACCACTCTTAAGTCATATGATCTTGATATTGCCAACTGTCGTGGTCAATCATATGACAATGCAAGCAATATGTCTGGCCATTATAGAGGATTGCAAGCCAGAATTCTGGAAAGAAACCGACTTGCTGTGTATATTACATGCACTGCACACTCTTTAAATCTAGTAGGGAAGCATTCTGCTGAAAGTTGTCCTGAAACCTGTTCATTCTTTGGTCTTCTACAATACCTTTTACTGCTTCCACTCACAGATGGGAGATTTTACAAGAACATTTATCATCTGTGCCAAACACTGTAGTGGTAAAGAGATTATCTGACACACGGTGGTCAGCCAGGGAATATGCCCGTCAAAGCTTAAATCGAAATTGGACTCAAGTAATTGAAGCCTTAACAAAAAATTATACCACAGAGGAACCAGGAACATGCAAGGAAGCTGAAGGTCTTCTGAATAAAATACAATGTCTGGAGACTGCACTTATGAGTGGTTTGTGGGGTGCTATCCTGGATAGATTTGGTGCAGTTAGCAAAAAACTCCAAAGCATTGGTATTGATTTTGGAATTGTAGGGGAGCTGTATGAGTCACTGATCCAGTTTGTTCGAGAAACCAGAGGCCTATTTCTGACTTTCGAAGCTGCGGCAATGGAAAAATCAGTTGTGAAGACTAAGAGGAAAGGTGTGCAAGCAAGGAAAGGTTAAGCAACTTCCAGCAAGACACAGGCAGAGGTAGCCCAAGAAAACTTTTGCATTAACACCTTTTATGTTATTTGTGACAACTTAGTTGCTGAACTTATGAGAAGAAAAACGGAATTTGACTCTCGTTGGAAAGTTGAAATTCATTACTGAACTATCAAAAACTGAGCCATCAGCAATTTCACAGCATGCAAATAACCTTTGTTCTTCTTACAGCAAAGACTTGGAACAGGAGTGTTTTGTTGATGAGTGCCTCTACTTTCGTTCATACTTAATAAGTTCTTCTGCAGAAGATACCTCTGTTCTGGTGATGTCCCAAATGATAAGAGAGACATTTATTAAATGTGGACATTATTCTCAAAATGTTTTTGTGTACTGCAGCAGCAAACTGCTCAGCTGAGCGTTCTTTCTCGACTTTGAAGCGAGTGAAGAACTACTTGCGGTCCAGAATGGGAGAGGAAAGATTGAACTCCCTGGCAGTGTTGGCAATAGAGTCTGAACTCACAAAATCTTTGGACTATGAAGAGCTCATCAACAGCTTTGCCACACAGAGAGTTCGGCGAAAGCCATTTTAGTTTACAAGTATAATTTAGATCTAATAGTCTAATATTCAACAGTTTGCACTTGAGTCAGAAATGTTTACAGTTTTATTTGTCGTATTTAACAAGTTGCATTTTTAGTTTAATATATTAATATATTTAATTAAAGTCATCTAAGTTATTAAAAACCTCATTGTGTCAGTTTCAGGATGAATTAATTGATGTAAGTAAATGCTGTGTGAAAGTCTGTGCTATGGCTAAAGTAATGTAATGGACTGGATGTGTTGATATGTACAGTGGCATTGTCTTGTATGAATGACACAAATTGTGTATGCATGTCCAGTAACAGCTGTTGAAGCCTTGGTGCTGTTACTGCTGATGTGGACTCTGGACTGACCACGTGCTAATTCAAACAATTTGAGTGTCTGTGATCAATATAGTATAGTTGACCTGGATGACTGATCTTTGTAAAGTGGTTGAATTTACACTTTATATTATTATATGTAAAGATTCTCTTAAAATAATAGATGCAAAATGTGATACAGAAAACACAAAATATTGGCCTTCGTTATTAGGGGTGGGGTTTATAGAGGAAGGGGTTTGGCCGTGAAAGGAAGGGGTGGGTCAAATTTATATTAGGGGGGTGCCCGAGTTTAGTCTCGCCTAGGGCAGCACAAAACCAAGATACACCACTGACCACATGGGTGAGATTCTCTTCCCCCACCCTCTCCCCCCATTGCCTTTCTAACCCCCCCCCCTCCCACCTTTTACCCTTCTCCTTGCCCCCCCCCCCTCTGCTTCTCCATTCTCCTTCACCTCACCACCATGGTAGAGGTACTACTATAATTTTGATCAACTAATTCCTTTTTCTGTTCAACTATTTATTTTTTTACTTTGTTTGCTTTTTCCATATTTTTTTTCTCCATTTTCCTTTTAATTTTATTTAATTCATTAATTATTCATTGTTCCTCTCTTTCCACTATTTCACCCTTTAAATGTTGATTTGTGATTTACTTTATAGCAATGTACTATAGATAGATATACTTTTTATAATTTCATAAACAATTTTATTTTCTCCTCCCATTATACATAAATACTTATGGCATGTCTCCCTTCACAATAGGCATCTGGATCTTACAACAGCACATCCCCTTCTCACTACACCTAGATCGCTAGGATAAAGGCAGATCTCTTGCCCTTTTCAGCCACAGAAGAGGCTATGCGCATGCTCATGCCCCGGGATCGCGCAACACACATTCTATTACTATTAATAAGCGCACGCCCGCTATGACGGATTACACCTCTCATCATCAGGCCACAGGTAATATTTCCTCCCTATACTAGGAGGCCATTGCACATCTTTATTATATACTATGTTGTTTTTGGGTGGACACTAATACTTAGGAGTATACCTTCCACACATATTGTCTCCACCTAACATTTAGCCACTGGACATTATTTTAACATCATCATCCCCCACTATCCTCTTCCTTAACTATTTGAGTGCTGCCTATCACACAGTATGTTGTCTCTGGGTGACCTTTAACAGATGCAAAATACTTATGGCTCCCCTTGCTCCCTCATGAGCATATAACACCTCCAGGCATCTATACTATTATCCCCTTAGGACTACATGCAATTATCTTGAATAATATCAGTACATATATGCTGTCTCGGTGTGTGCATATATACATATATTCTCTTATTTATGATCGGTTATTGTTCACATTTTTAATTTGTATGCCATATCTTTATTATCATGTACTATCATTTTGTAAACCAAATTACCCATAGATATTGTTTCATATTCCTTCCAGATCCCTTGATAAAGGTCGTCATTTGGCCGAAACGTTGGGACTATTTGGTCAGTTATATTGATATAGTTTCCAGATGGATTTAAACAGAAAATGGTGTAATATAAACCTACTGCTGTACACATTGTGTATTAATACATCACTTGAAAAAGATTTTGGTGTGCCATAGATTTCTCAATTACATTCAATGCGCTGCCTGTGCTGTTCATAGTGCACCGTACGTGGATGAATGTCAGGAAAAAGTCTAAGGCATATTGGTACACTATAGACATTTTCCAGGGTGCGTGTGCCCACAGATGGGGCTCTGAGTGCCACCTCTGGTCACTGTACTAGAGCATCTGCACAAGAAGCAAAAAGCCACGACAACAATTTTTTTTATGCACCAAACCACCTCAGCATGTGTTCTTGAGGTCAGGAAGTGACAACTCATCTGAGATGCCTGTTTGGTGCTGAACCCCTCGGAAAGGCCACAATATTGATAGTAGCAACTGCGGCATGAACAATCTCATCCACCTCATACTTATCTTAGAATTGACGCTCATGCAGCAAAGGATGATGGTGGAGGAAGAACAGCTAATGCATCTTACTGTCCGCCCTGTAGCTGTTGGGGACCCACAAGGAGAAACTCCCATGGAGGAAGAGGGTGAGGAGGTGCCACTAGAAGAGCAGGAAGAGTCGGATGTAGAGAAGTAGGAAGATAATGATGACGATGGCAATGGCCACAACGAGTCTCAGTGAAGGCAGAGCCAGAAAGAACTGGCTGAAGTATAGCCAGTATATGCTCACTTGTTCAATTACTTTCTTTTTCTTTCTTTATCAAAATTACTTATCATTCTTGTGCAATCTCTTGCAAATAATGATCAGCAAATGTTCCTATTAGCTAGAAAGCCTGAGACATATCCATGTCTCGTTTGTACCTCATAAAAGGTGACTATACTGTATATTACACCCACTTAATAGTTCTTAAATATAAATAAAAGGGTTTAATATATGTGATGGTAGGAATGGAATATATTTGTTGAAATGTCCCTGCGGGAAAGTTTATGTAGGACAAAGTTCTAGACCTGTGAAGGTTAGATTAAATGAACATCGTTCTGCTATCAGAACTTACTCTTCTAAATAAAAGCAGCACATTTTTGAAAAACAACAGAAATATCTTCCCAAAAGAAAGGTTTGGATCAACTATGCTTGTGAAACATATTTTAAACATAATGTATGCTATCTTAGGTGGGCAGTACTCAAGTTGTGACAAGGCAATTACAGAGAGAGGTGTCCTGGATAGTCAGACTTGATGCTTTAAGCCTGAAGGGGTTTAATTAAAATGGTAATTTTAATGTGTTCCTATAGGATATATGTTTTGATAAGTTTTTGTAAGTTTCAGTTGCAATTCATGCTCTCTAATGAACAGCTGTGATTAGCAATACAGTGCTTTGTGCATGGGCCCTTGTTAAGTTCAGAACATGTAGCGTCTAGCAAGCATGTAGCAGCTACGTTTCGGGGTTCCATCCCCTTTGTCAAGGATGCATGCTATCCTGCTGATCTCCATTAAATAGGCAGCCTTGTGCACTATAAGACATTCTAAACCAGCTCTCATCTGACTGAGAGCCAGTAAGCCTCAAGGTTGCTTCATATCTGTTGGATGGCTTGGGTGCTATATATTCGGAATTTAGAATATTTGTCATTTTTTTCCATCTGAAGTCATGATTCCTCCCTGCTTAAGTTGCTTGTGGACCAATGACTCATTGGTCCACAAGCAAGAAGCAGGGAAGAATTATGTGTTCAGATGGAAAAAATAATGAATATTCTAAAAACAAATATATAGCACTATATTCTATAGTGCTATATATTCGTTTTTGACCCACGCCTGTATTGATTGCTTAATATTTGCATATTACACAATCATTACCTTGCCGATTTTGGAGTAAAAAAAAAGAATGTAGAATATAAAGAATATTCAAATTCACGAATATTCCACGAATATTCTATGAAATATTTGCGAAATAATTCGAATTTAAATATGATCCCTACCGCTCATCACTAGTTATGAACAGCACCATCTATTGTTTTCATAGTCTTGTCATAAGACTATAAAACCAATAACATATAAAGCATCATCAATCCTTACATAAAGACGCACTACCATGAGACTACACGACAATAAATCCACATGAACTCCAAAATGAGACATTGTACACCTCCATGAATACCTATAATAAAAAATAAAAAAATTAAACCACATCACCTGTATAGAAGGGGGAGGGTTAGGGGGGAAGGGAAATGTTTAGGGAAAGTATTATTGCACTGTTTATATGTTTTATCTTTTTTTTTTCACTGCACATATCTGTAAAAAAGGAATATGACCTGTAATTTGATCCAGTATTTACCTTTTGAATGTAAATGTGCAAATTATATCAAAAACTAATAAAATGTATAAAAAAAGACTATGAAACCAATAGATGGCGCTATTCATAGTCTTGTCATAAGACTATGAAACCAATCGATGGTGCTGTTCATGAGTAGTGCTGATCACGAATATTCTATACACCAATTTTTATCGAGAATTTTCCATGCAGATAAGAGCTGGCTTTGAATGTCTTATAGAGCTCAAGGCTGCTATTGTAAGGTACATTGACTGTATCTGTCTCATGGATAGATTGTTGTCTTGCACATAACTGGCTTTTGGCATATAGCCTTTGTGTGGTTGTCTGTTGTATGTCATAGGTAATGGGAGTCAAAGATGTATCCAGACATCCTTCCCATGCTGTTTCCAAACCATTTTGGTGGTGTTTTCATCAATTTCTAACCTTTTTCTGTGAACCAGACATCCTCTCTTCTTCAGAGCAGGGGGTGCCTGGTTTAATGCTCGGGTCTCCCATTGATTTTCATTGTGCTCGAACATACACAGTATTTGGCCGAGTAGAGCATGCTCGCTCAACACTAATCCCCAACAATCCATTTCATTTTATTTTTTTGCTTTTTTTATCCCATAATACTCTGTGTATTTAAGCACCATCTGGCCACAATATGGGACAATATTTGGAACCTTTGGAATATGAAAAAGCATAACACATGTGATGGTGCTGTGTGTTTTTAAACATGCAATTTGTTAACTCAATCAAACATGCATTTACTCATCGCTATGTACTGTAAGTCAGTGTCACTCAGACATGATATACAATTGCTGTCATTGCATTGTAGATCTTAGGGAGAGGAGAAAAAAAGAGCAAAAATTAATAAATAAAAAATAAATAAAAAAGAGATAACATGTTTTGCTAAACATTATGAGTCTGAGGAGAGTAGAGGGGTGTTATATACCAATTTACAAAGAAATTGGAGACACTTTGGTTCGGTCCAAATCGATTTGGATCTGAACCAAACTATTTAAAAAAGGTTGCTGATCTCTAATACTATAATATAAGGGCCAATATATTCGGATCAGGAGGAACTGTACTGATACCCCCACATTTATGGCACAGTCCAGGGACCTTAGGGAAAGATTTCTAAATAGAGGCTATCCTGACGTGACACTAAAAAAGGCATTTAGGCATTCCCTCACACACAACAGAGATGATTTTCTGAACCCTAAAAAAAAGGATGAAACACAGAATCAAGTTATTAGGGTTATTGGAACGTACGATGACTCTCATGAGAGGGTATTCGAAATCTTGAGAAGGCATTGGGACATCCTCCGAACAGATAGAGATCTTGTAGATGTGCTCCCACCCAAACCAGGGATCACTTTCAGGAGGGGAAAATCGATAAGGGACCATTTGGTCCATAGTTTCTACACCACACCGAAAACCTCTGGAACCTGGTTGGATAGGAGACCGTTGGGAACATTTAAATGTAGTGGTTGCATAGCATGCCCATTCATTATTACATCAAAATCCTTTAAAAGTGTCACAACGGATAGAACCTTTGAGATAAGGGACTTTGGTAATTGTAGGAGCTGTGGAGTGGTCTATCTTATAACATGTACGTGTCCCTTAAATTATGTGGGTAAGACTAAAAGGGAGTTGAGGAGGAGAGTAGGGGAGCACCTAGGGGATATTAGACATAAACGAGACAAACCAGTGTCGAATCATGTACTTGAGTTCCATGGGGGGGATCCTAAATCCCTGGGATTTCAAATCATTGAAATCATTCCTCCCTCCCCACGTAAAGGAGATTGGGATAAAAAGATTTTACAGAAGGAATGCCAGTGGATACATAGACTAAAAACTTATAGTCCACATGGCCTCAATGAACAATTATCGTTCGGCTGCTTCCTGTAAAATAGGTGCATCCTCTGTTCCTGACTTTTCCCACATAAATATAATTATTGAGTGAGACACACTGTCCACAACTCCCACTCAGCCACGACTAGAATTCATTCTTATAATTATTGCCTGTTCAGGGCATCTACAAAATGAATTACTCTTCTTTTCTTGCTCATCCGTCCACTCTGGCACGACTATTAAATCCTTGATGTCTGGCTGTATATGGGGTTCACCTCCTCGGGTGGCCCCCTTCTCTTTCCTCAACTAAACCAACTACCAATGGTGACTTTATTGTTATCATACATTCTGTCATAAATTAAAATATCGGATCAGAATTGATCCTATAGTAATTATCATAGTGCCGGAAGGGGGTGTATTCTGTAATTCTTTTCCCCCCTGATGGCTTGTTAATATATGGTCCAGTGGAACCTTGTCAATATATAAAGTGTCCTCAATCCCCATTTAGGGTGATCCAACTCCCTCTAAGCCTCCACTCTGTGTCCCATTCTCCCCCCCTTCTTTACTGTTTGCCAAATGCTATATCATATTATCCACTTAATAATCGATTTCGGTGGAAATAATAAACGGATAGCAATGATACATTAGTAAACATGCTATTTGTAATGACTTAAACATTATGATGATTGCAAACCAATTGCACAGCCTCATTTAATATTCAATCGCCTGGTGGAACGCAATTTGCGTTCCAAAACAACTTCCGGGTATCGGGACAGCACTAGATATGTCACTTCCGGTTTCGGACACTACTTCCGGTCTGTGGAACGCATATGCGTTCCAAATCGGCGTTTTACATGCTGCCTATATGGATTATCAACTGTGAGGTAGTTTATGACTATATAATATGTTTTCTATGAAATGTGCTATTATCATGACTAGGGGGATGTTAAATAATCCAGGAGAGAACACTCTGAACATCAAGTTCATCTGTCTTGGTAATTTAATTATCTAAGAGGGGAGGGACTAATTGGGGGAGGACACTTTATAAGGCGCTGTTTTTGAACAGGACCTGGGGACACCGGTCATTTTTTGCCTACATCTGGGCTTCCATTCCTGGAGGGTCTTGATTGAGAGACGCCGAATCTGAAAATCTCTATCATGAGATATTGCTGATGGAGGATTGGTCTCCACTTCCCCTGACGAACCAGTCGGAAAATATTTGGACTGGGGAAACGTAGCGTTGGGATTTGTATGTTTGTATCTGTTTTTCTAGTGTGTCTTATATGCCTAGCCTTTTGGCAATTAGGATAGGGTGATAAAGGGAGAGCCAGTATAGGCACGAGGACAGGGAGCCTCTACCATTAAGGGGTGTCCCTGGGCTGAGTCTATGTAGGGTCATGAAGGGACATTTATAGGATAGGATTATTGTTTCTACTATTGGATATCACATTTGTGAGCTGTATTATTGCCATCACGACCTACAGACCACCTCAATCATCATTAGTGCGAAATAATCATCGTAACGCTTCCTTTACCAGCACCAGATCTCCGTCTAGTTATGGAGCACTACACCCCTTGACGACTGAGCTAACCATCCTATTCCATCTGCCCTGGTATTTCAGCAATCGTGAGTAACCATCTGATTCCATCTGTTCTGGTATTTCAGCAAATCGTAAGTTACCAAGTAACCTTGGCTGTGGTTCAACAATATGTGAATATTCACGATATACAGACTCAGTATTTTCAGCTAACCGTGAACAATTATTGAATGTGTATCATATTTCAGCTAACCGTGAACAATCACGGAATGTGTATTTTATTTCAGCTAACCGTGAACAATCACGGAATGTGTACCATGTGAACTTATGCAATAGGATTAATAGTGAACTACAATATATTGTTTTCCTTAACGATTTTTTCTGGTCCTCAACTGTGCCTTACACTCAGAGTACCTTGTGCAGGGGTAATCAAAATCCCCAGGATTGCTTACCAGTCGTGTATCTTTACCTTGATATAGGTGTAACTGTAGCCATTCCTTTTTGCCATTATAGGACATTGTTTGTCGACTTTCCTTGTATGTGTAGTCCGGCTGTAGGCCAGATTTTAATAGAATATCATTAAAAGGTATATTTTAATTGGGAAGGTGTTCCAGTATATATTCAATTATTCTTCCCTTAGATTTATTTACTGCCAAGCAGGTTTGTGATGTGGTAGAATTTATAATTAAAGATTATGGCAGGCTTTCTCAAAGGCCCAATAAATACGGATAGTTGGTTGGAGGAAGAGGGGGAGGTCTTCTCTGAACAGGAGGGTGCCTCTGAGAGGAGTGGACATTTATCATTAAAATCTATTTTCAAAGACCTGTTTCTCGACTACAAAGAAAATCTTAAATCTTGGTGGGAAACACGCACTTTGGAAAATTATATAAAAAATAGGATCATACCAAGGGGTTTGAGAGTTCGTTTAGTCCCGGCGCAGAGATCTAGTTCCCCTGGATTATTAGAAAAGTGGGAAAAGGAGTCAATTGATAGCTCAATACGCTTTATGAATATCCTCTTAGAGGAAGAAAAAGAAATTTTGAATAATACCTGTAAAAAATTAAATAAACAGATTGAATTAGCCTTGACACTTAAAGGGGACCCCGACTTCAATCGAAGAGAAGCGACTCTCCAAACCTCGGTCGAGAATTTCCAAACACAACTAAAGGAGAGGAAGCATAGGCAGTTTGTGACTGACCTTAACACCTTTAGAGATAAACGAGCCTTTGATTTCCTGAGAGAAAAATCAGAAACCAAGATCATAGAAGATTCGAGCACTGATTTAGACTCCTCGGATACAGAGAGATATAACAGAGCTAAAACACCCTACAGAGGACGTGGTAGTGGGAATTCTCGACAGAAAGAAGGAAAAAGATGGCAGAGAGGTGGACAGGGTTATGCCTCCTCTACTTCGGAATCATATGTTGCTTCCGGGGGTGGGGGGGAAGCCACGAATTTTTTAGGAAAGAGAGGGGAGGATCAAACAGGTCCCCCCTACGACCTGAAGGACAGGGTTCCAATACAGAAAGAACAAAGGCACAAGTGAATGAGAAATGTATAATCAATTTGACGAACAAGGCCCTTACAACCAGTGAACTGGAGATCCTGTCAAAAGGTCTTTCTTTTGTGCCAACGGTAAATTTCAATACCTTCTCGTGGGTAAAGGACCTAAATCTTTTCACACAAAAATTACGTTGGCACAAATTCTACAAAAACAATGATAGGGAGGAATGCACCAAATTGGGCATCCCATTGGATTGCCTAAAGGATACCAGACTCCTCCTTTCCATTAATGAAGGTCCTTACCAACAAGATGGGTTGGGCCCCTTCACCAAACTGCGTCCCAAAAGCAATAGAATTCCCCCGCCCCAAGAAGATTCTGCAATCGATATCTTCTCCAGACTGGTGATCCAGGATCTGGAAAAGATTAGATCACAACAAGGGTCTGGGTGGAATCTTACTAGACAGGAAAGAGAGTCCCTCATTGGACTACAAAAAGACAGTAGCATCATTGTGAAACCCGCCGATAAGGGGGGCAACATTGTTATTATGGACCACACTATGTATAATGGGATGTGTGAAGGCCTTCTCAATGATGCCGACTGTTACGGTCGACTACGGGATGATCCCTCAAACCTCTTTACAGAGGAACTGGACCAGATCCTCTTACAAGCATTTGAGGATAAACTAATTTCATCAGATGAGCTCAAATTTATGTCTCCAAAAAATCCCCAGATACCAACTTTCTACGCACTCCCGAAAATCCATAAGGGGGTGGATCCGTTGAAAGGGAGACCGATAGTATCTGGAATAGATTCCCTCTCTCAAAATACCAGCATCTATATTGACCAGGTCCTGAGACCATTTGTTTCAGCATTGCCCTCGTACATAAGGGACACGACTGACCTCCTCCTGCGAATACAGGATGCCGCTGTGGAGGAAAAGACATTTTTGGCATCTATTGATGTTGAGGCCCTATACAGCAGTATACCTCATGAGTGGGGAGTTAAGGCAGTCGAGTCCTTTTTGACAACTAGGGGTACTCAGTTCAGAGCGCACAATTCATTTATGATCAGTATCCTTAATTTTGTTCTATCACACAATTTCTTCCTTTTTAAGAATGTGTTTTACCACCAGCTCAGGGGCACTGCGATGGGTAGCCCCTGTGCTCCGACCTATGCAAATCTGCTCCTGGGCTGGTGGGAGGACCAACTTGTATTCAGTGATGTGGAGGAACCCTGGACCACCCACATTACCTTCTGGGGAAGGTACATTGATGATATCTTTCTCCTGTGGGATGGTCCAGAGGTTGCCTTCAAGTCTTTTGTCACATCACTGAATAACAATCCCATAGGCCTAAGATTCACCTACGAAATAAATGAGAGGGAGATCTCATTCCTAGATATCAAAATTTCGAAAAGGAATGGAACACTGTATACTGAAACATTTAGAAAACCGACGGCCACCAATAGCCTCCTACACTGGGGTAGTTTTCATCCGAACCCAGTAAAAAGAGGCATCCCTAAGGGCCAATATATTCGGATCAGGAGGAACTGTACTGATACCCCCACATTTATGGCACAGTCCAGGGACCTTAGGGAAAGATTTCTAAATAGAGGCTATCCTGACGTGACACTAAAAAAGGCATTTAGGCATTCCCTCACACACAACAGAGATGATTTTCTGGACCCTAAAAAAAAGGATGAAACACAGAATCAAGTTATTAGGGTTATTGGAACGTACAATGACTCTCATGAGAGGGTATTCGAAATCTTGAGAAGGCATTGGGACATCCTCCGAACAGATAGAGATCTTGTAGATGTGCTCCCACCCAAACCAGGGATCACTTTCAGGAGGGGAAAATCGATAAGGGACCATTTGGTCCATAGTTTCTACACCACACCGAAAACCTCTGGAACCTGGTTGGATAGGAGACCGTTGGGAACATTTAAATGTAGTGGTTGCATAGCATGCCCATTCATTATTACATCAAAATCCTTTAAAAGTGTCACAACGGATAGAACCTTTGAGATAAGGGACTTTGGTAATTGTAGGAGCTGTGGAGTGGTCTATCTTATAACATGTACGTGTCCCTTAAATTATGTGGGTAAGACTAAAAGGGAGTTGAGGAGGAGAGTAAGGGAGCACCTAGGGGATATTAGACATAAACGAGACAAACCAGTGTCGAATCATGTACTTGAGTTCCATGGGGGGGATCCTAAATCCCTGGGATTTCAAATCATTGAAATCATTCCTCCCTCCCCACGTAAAGGAGATTGGGATAAAAAGATTTTACAGAAGGAATGCCAGTGGATATATAGACTAAAAACTTATAGTCCACATGGCCTCAATGAACAATTATCGTTCGGCTGCTTCCTGTAAAATAGGTGCATCCTCTGTTCCTGACTTTTCCCACATAAATATAATTATTGAGTGAGACACACTGTCCACAACTCCCACTCAGCCACGACTAGAATTCATTCTTATAATTATTGCCTGTTCAGGGCATCTACAAAATGAATTACTCTTCTTTTCTTGCTCATCCGTCCACTCTGGCACGACTATTAAATCCTTGATGTCTGGCTGTATATGGGGTTCACCTCCTCGGGTGGCCCCCTTCTCTTTCCTCAACTAAACCAACTACCAATGGTGACTTTATTGTTATCATACATTCTGTCATAAATTAAAATATCGGATCAGAATTGATCCTATAGTAATTATCATAGTGCCGGAAGGGGGTGTATTCTTTAATTCTTTTCCCCCCTGATGGCTTGTTAATATATGGTCCAGTGGAACCTTGTCAATATATAAAGTGTCCTCAATCCCCATTTAGGGTGATCCAACTCCCTCTAAGCCTCCACTCTGTGTCCCATTCTCCCCCCCTTCTTTACTGTTTGTCAAATGCTATATCATATTATCCACTTAATAATCGATTTCGGTGGAAATAATAAACGGATAGCAATGATACATTAATAAACATGCTATTTGTAATGACTTAAACATTATGATGATTGCAAACCAATTGCACAGCCTCATTTAATATTCAATCGCCTGGTGGAACGCAATTTGCGTTCCAAAACAACTTCTGGGTATCGGGACAGCACTAGATACGTCACTTCCGGTTTCGGACACTACTTCCGGTCTGTGGAACGCATATGCGTTCCAAATCGGCGTTTTACATGCTGCCTATATGGATTATCAACTGTGAGGTAGTTTATGACTATATAATATGTTTTCTATGAAATGTGCTATTATCATGACTAGGGGGATGTTAAATAATCCAGGAGAGAACACTCTGAACATCAAGTTCATCTGTCTTGGTAATTTAATTATCTAAGAGGGGAGGGACTAATTGGGGGAGGACACTTTATAAGGCGCTGTTTTTGAACAGGACCTGGGGACACCGGTCATTTTTTGCCTACATCTGGGCTTCCATTCCTGGAGGGTCTTGATTGAGAGACGCCGAATCTGAAAATCTCTATCATGAGATATTGCTGATGGAGGATTGGTCTCCACTTCCCCTGACGAACCAGTCGGAAAATATTTGGACTGGGGAAACGTAGCGTTGGGATTTGTATGTTTGTATCTGTTTTTCTAGTGTGTCTTATATGCCTAGCCTTTTGGCAATTAGGATAGGGTGATAAAGGGAGAGCCAGTATAGGCACGAGGACAGGGAGCCTCTACCATTAAGGGGTGTCCCTGGGCTGAGTCTATGTAGGGTCATGAAGGGACATTTATAGGATAGGATTATTGTTTCTACTATTGGATATCACATTAGTGAGCTGTATTATTGCCATCACGACCTACAGACCACCTCAATCATCATTAGTGCGAAATAATCATCGTAACTAGGGATGAGCGAACTCGAACTGTATAGTTCGGGTTCGTACCGAATTTTGGGGTGTCCGTGACACGGACCCGAACCCGGACATTTTCGTAAAAGTCCGGGTTCGGGTTCGGTGTTCGTCGCTTTCTTGGCGCTTTTGTGACGCTTTCTTGGCGCTTTTTGAAAGGCTGCAAAGCAGCCAATCAACAAGCGTCATACTACTTGCCCCAAGAGGCCATCACAGCCATGCCTACTATTGGCATGGCTGTGATTGGCCAGAGCACCATGTGACCCAGCCTCTATTTAAGCTGGAGTCACATAGCGCCGCCCGTCACTCTGCTCTGATTAGCGTAGGGAGAGGTTGCGGCTGCGACAGTAGGGCGAGATTAGGCAGATTAACTCCTCCAAAGGACTTGATTAACTGATCGATCTGCAGCTGTGGATCATTGAGCTGCTGATCCTCAATTGCTCACTGTTTTTAGGCTGCACAGACCGTTTGTCAGTCTCATTTTTCTGGGGTGATCGGCGGCCATTTTGTGTCTTGTGGTGCGCCAGCACAAGCTGCGACCAAGTGCATTTAACCCTCAATGGTGTGGTTGTTTTTTGGCTAAAGCCTACATCAGGGTGAAGCTGTCACACCATGTGCATTTAACCAGCAATAGTCTGTTCATTTTTTGGCCATATACAAAATCAGGGGCAAGCTGCGCCTGTCACCAAGTGCATTTAACCCTCAATGGTGTGGTTGTTTTTTGGCTAAAGCCTACATCAGGGTGAAGCTGTCACACCAAGTGCATTTAACCAGCAATAGTCTGTTCATTTTTTGGCCATATACAAAATCAGGGGCAAGCTGCGCCTGTCACCAAGTGCATTTAACCCTCAATGGTGTGGTTGTTTTTTGGCTAAAGCCTACATCAGGGTGAAGCTGTCACACCAAGTGCATTTAACCAGCAATAGTCTGTTCATTTTTTGGCCATATACAAAATCAGGGGCAAGCTGCGCCTGTCACCAAGTGCATTTAACCCTCAATGGTGTGGTTGTTTTTTGGCTAAAGCCTACATCAGGGTGAAGCTGTCACACCAAGTGCATTTAACCAGCAATAGTCTGTTTATTTTTTGGCCATATCCCAGTCTAATTCTGTCACTAAATCCATACCGGTCACCCAGCGCCTAAATACTAGGCCTCAAATTTATATCCAGCTAAATCTGTCCCTAGTGCTGTAGCTGGGCGAGTTATTTAGTGTCCGTTCAAGCACATTTCTTGTTCTGGGTTGAAATACAATTCCCAATTTAGCAATTTCATAATTTAGTGGTTCCTGCTATATCAGAGCTATTTGAAATCTATCCCAAAAAGGGTATATAATATTGAAGGTGCACATTGGGTCATTCAGAATAACTTCACACACACCCGCTACTGTGTATTTCCAAGTCTAATTCTGTCACTAAACCCATACCTGTCACCCAGCGCCTAAATACTAGGCCTCAAATTTAAATCCCTCTAAATCTCTCGTTACCGCTGTACTGTTGTTGCTGGGCAAGATATTTAGTGTCCGTCAAAGCACATTTTTTGTTCTGGGTTGAAGTACAATTCCCAATTTAGCAATTTCATAATTTAGTGGTTCCTGCTATATCAGAGCTATTTGGAATCTATCCCTAAAAGGGTATATAATATTGAAGGTGCACATTGGGTCATTCAGAATAACTTCACACACACCCGCTACTGTGTATTTCCAAGTCTAATTCTGTCACTAAACCCATACCTGTCACCCAGCGCCTAAATACTAGGCCTCAAATTTAAATCCCTCTAAATCTCTCGTTACCGCTGTACTGTTGTTGCTGGGCAAGATATTTAGTGTCCGTCAAAGCACATTTTTTGTTCTGGGTTGAAGTACAATTCCCAATTTAGCAATTTCATAATTTAGTGGTTCCTGCTATATCAGAGCTATTTGGAATCTATCCCTAAAAGGGTATATAATATTGAAGGTGCACATTGGGTCATTCAGAATAACTTCACACACACCCGCTACTGTGTATTTCCAAGTCTAATTCTGTCACTAAACCCATACCTGTCACCCAGCGCCTAAATACTAGGCCTCAAATTTAAATCCCTCTAAATCTCTCGTTACCGCTGTACTGTTGTTGCTGGGCAAGATATTTAGTGTCCGTCAAAGCACATTTTTTGTTCTGGGTTGAAGTACAATTCCCAATTTAGCAATTTCATAATTTAGTGGTTTCTGCTATATCAGAGCTATTTGAAATCTATCCCTAAAAGGGTATATAATATTGAAGGTGCACATAGGGTCATTCAGAATAACTTCACACACACGCTTCTGTGCATTTCCAAGTCTAATTCTGTCACTAAATCCATACCGGTGACCCAGCGCCTAAATACTAGGCCTCAAATTTAAATCCCTCTAAATCTCTCGTTACCCACCGCTGTACTGTTGTTGCTGGGCAAGATATTTAGTGTCCGTCAAAGCACATTTTTTGTTCTGGGTTGAAGTACAATTCCCAATTTAGCAATTTCATAATTTAGTGGTTTCTGCTATATCAGAGCTATTTGAAATCTATCCCTAAAAGGGTATATAATATTGAAGGTGCACATAGGGTCATTCAGAATAACTTCACACACACGCTTCTGTGCATTTCCAAGTCTAATTCTGTCACTAAATCCATACCGGTGACCCAGCGCCTAAATACTAGGCCTCAAATTTAAATCCCTCTAAATCTCTCGTTACCCACCGCTGTACTGTTGTTGCTGGGCAAGATATTTAGTGTCCGTCAAAGCACATTTTTTGTTCTGGGTTGAAGTACAATTCCCAATTTAGCAATTTCATAATTTAGTGGTTTCTGCTATATCAGAGCTATTTGAAATCTATCCCTAAAAGGGTATATAATATTGAAGGTGCACATAGGGTCATTCAGAATAACTTCACACACACGCTTCTGTGCATTTCCAAGTCTAATTCTGTCACTAAATCCATACCGGTGACCCAGCGCCTAAATACTAGGCCTCAAATTTAAATCCCTCTAAATCTCTCGTTACCCACCGCTGTACTGTTGTTGCTGGGCAAGATATTTAGTGTCCGTCAAAGCACATTTTTTGTTCTGGGTTGAAGTACAATTCCCAATTTAGCAATTTCATAATTTAGTGGTTTCTGCTATATCAGAGCTATTTGAAATCTATCCCTAAAAGGGTATATAATATTGAAGGTGCACATAGGGTCATTCAGAATAACTTCACACACACGCTTCTGTGCATTTCCAAGTCTAATTCTGTCACTAAATCCATACCGGTGACCCAGCGCCTAAATACTAGGCCTCAAATTTAAATCCCTCTAAATCTCTCGTTACCCACCGCTGTACTGTTGTTGCTGGGCAAGATATTTAGTGTCCGTCAAAGCACATTTTTTGTTCTGGGTTGAAGTACAATTCCCAATTTAGCAATTTCATAATTTAGTGGTTTCTGCTATATCAGAGCTATTTGAAATCTATCCCTAAAAGGGTATATAATATTGAAGGTGCACATAGGGTCATTCAGAATAACTTCACACACACGCTTCTGTGCATTTCCAAGTCTAATTCTGTCACTAAATCCATACCGGTGACCCAGCGCCTAAATACTAGGCCTCAAATTTAAATCCCTCTAAATCTCTCGTTACCCACCGCTGTACTGTTGTTGCTGGGCAAGATATTTAGTGTCCGTCAAAGCACATTTTTTGTTCTGGGTTGAAGTACAATTCCCAATTTAGCAATTTCATAATTTAGTGGTTTCTGCTATATCAGAGCTATTTGAAATCTATCCCTAAAAGGGTATATAATATTGAAGGTGCACATAGGGTCATTCAGAATAACTTCACACACACGCTTCTGTGCATTTCCAAGTCTAATTCTGTCACTAAACCCATACCTGTCACCCAGCGCCTAAATACTAGGCCTCAAATTTAAATCCCTCTAAATCTCTCGTTACCGCTGTCCTGTTGTAGCTGGGAAAGTTATTTAGTGTCCGTCAAAGCACATTTTTTGTTCTGGGTTGAAGTACAATTCCCAATTTAGCAATTTCATAATTTAGTGGTTCCTGCTATATCAGAGCTATTTGAAATCTATCCCAAAAAGGGTATATAATATTGAAGGTGCACATTGGGTCATTCAGAATAACTTCACACACACCCGCTACTGTGTATTTCCAAGTCTAATTCTGTCACTAAACCCATACCTGTCACCCAGCGCCTAAATACTAGGCCTCAAATTTAAATCCCTCTAAATCTCTCGTTACCGCTGTCCTGTTGTAGCTGGGAAAGTTATTTAGTGCCCGTCAAAGCACATTTTTTGTTCTGGGTTGAAGTACAATTCCCAATTTAGCAATTTCATAATTTAGTGGTTCCTGCTATATCAGAGCTATTTGAAATCTATCCCAAAAAGGGTATATAATATTCAAGGTGCACATTGGGTCATTCAGAATAACTTCACACACACGCTTCTGTGCATTTCCAAGTCTAATTCTGTCACTAAATCCATACCGGTCACCCAGCGCCTAAATACTAGGCCTCAAATTTATATCCCGCTGAATTTGAATACAATACATTGGGCCAAATAATATATTTGTTGTTGTGGTGAACCATAACAATGAGAAAAACATCTAGTAAGGGACGCGGACGTGGACATGGTCGTGGTGGTGTTAGTGGACCCTCTGGTGCTGGGAGAGGACGTGGCCGTTCTGCCACATCCACACGTCCTAGTGTACCAACTACCTCAGGTCCCAGTAGCCGCCAGAATTTACAGCGATATATGGTGGGGCCCAATGCCGTTCTAAGGATGGTAAGGCCTGAGCAGGTACAGGCATTAGTCAATTGGGTGGCCGACAGTGGATCCAGCACGTTCACATTATCTCCCACCCAGTCTTCTGCAGAAAGCGCACAGATGGCGCCTGAAAACCAACCCCATCAGTCTGTCACATCACCCCCATGCATACCAGGGAAACTGTCTCAGCCTCAAGTTATGCAGCAGTCTCTTATGCTGTTTGAAGACTCCGCTGGCAGGGTTTCCCAAGGGCATCCACCTAGCCCTTCCCCAGCGGTGAAAGACATAGAATGCACTGACGCACAACCACTTATGTTTCCTGATGATGAGGACATGGGAATACCACCTCAGCATGTCTCTGATGATGACGAAACACAGGTGCCAACTGCTGCGTCTTTCTGCAGTGTGCAGACTGAACAGGAGGTCAGGGATCAAGACTGGGTGGAAGACGATGCAGGGGACGATGAGGTCCTAGACCCCACATGGAATGAAGGTCGTGCCACTGACTTTCACAGTTCGGAGGAAGAGGCAGTGGTGAGACCGAGCCAACAGCGTAGCAAAAGAGGGAGCAGTGGGCAAAAGCAGAACACCCGCCGCCAAGAGACTCCGCCTGCTACTGACCGCCGCCATCTGGGACCGAGCACCCCAAAGGCAGCTTCAAGGAGTTCCCTGGCATGGCACTTCTTCAAACAATGTGCTGACGACAAGACCCGAGTGGTTTGCACGCTGTGCCATCAGAGCCTGAAGCGAGGCATTAACGTTCTGAACCTGAGCACAACCTGCATGACCAGGCACCTGCATGCAAAGCATGAACTGCAGTGGAGTAAACACCTTAAAACCAAGGAAGTCACTCAGGCTCCCCCTGCTACCTCTTCTGCTGCTGCCGCCTCGGCCTATTCTGCTGCTGCCGCCTCGGCCTCTTCCTCCGCCTCTGGAGGAACGTTGGCACCTGCCGCCCAGCAAACAGGGGATGTACCACCAACACCACCACCACCACCTCCGTCACCAAGCGTCTCAACCATGTCACACGCCAGCGTTCAGCTCTCCATCTCACAAACATTTGATAGAAAGCGTAAATTCCCACCTAGCCACCCTCGATCCCTGGCCCTGAATGCCAGCATTTCTAAACTACTGGCCTATGAAATGCTGTCATTTAGGCTGGTGGACACAGACAGCTTCAAACAGCTCATGTCGCTTGCTGTCCCACAGTATGTTGTTCCCAGCCGGCACTACTTCTCCAAGAGAGCCGTGCCTTCCCTGCACAACCAAGTATCCGATAAAATCAAGTGTGCACTGCGCAACGCCATCTGTAGCAAGGTCCACCTAACCACAGATACGTGGACCAGTAAGCACGGCCAGGGACGCTATATCTCCCTAACTGCACACTGGGTAAATGTAGTGGCAGCTGGGCCCCAGGCGGAGAGCTGTTTGGCGCACGTCCTGCCGCCGCCAAGGATCGCAGGGCAACATTCTTTGCCTCCTGTTGCCACCTCCTCCTTCTCGGCTTCCTCCTCCTCTTCTTCCACCTGCTCATCCAGTCAGCCACACACCTTCACCACCAACTTCAGCACAGCCCGGGGTAAACGTCAGCAGGCCATTCTGAAACTCATATGTTTGGGGGACAGGCCCCACACCGCACAGGAGTTGTGGCGGGGTATTGAACAACAGACCGACGAGTGGTTGCTGCCGGTGAGCCTCAAGCCCGGCCTGGTGGTGTGTGATAATGGGCGAAATCTCGTTGCAGCTCTGGGACTAGCCAATTTGACGCACATCCCTTGCTTGGCGCATGTGCTGAATTTGGTGGTGCAGAAGTTCATTCACAACTACCCCGACATGTCAGAGCTGCTGCATAAAGTGCGGGCCGTCTGTTCGCGCTTCCGGCGTTCACATCCTGCCGCTGCTCGCCTGTCTGCGCTACAGCGTAACTTCGGCCTTCCCGCTCACCGCCTCATATGCGACGTGCCCACCAGGTGGAACTCCACCTTGCACATGCTGGACAGACTGTGCGAGCAGCAGCAGGCCATAGTGGAGTTTCAGCTGCAGCACGCACGGGTCAGTCGCACTACAGAACAGCACCACTTCACCACCAATGACTGGGCCTCCATGCGAGACCTGTGTGCCCTGTTGCGCTGTTTCGAGTACTCCACCAACATGGCCAGTGGCGATGACACCGTTATCAGCGTTACAATACCACTTCTATGTCTCCTTGAGAAAACACTTAGGGCGATGATGGAACAGGAGGTGGCCCAGGAGGAGGAGGAGGAGGATGAGGAAGAGGGGTCATTTTTAGCACTTTCAGGCCAGTCTCTTCGAAGTGACTCAGAGGGAGGTTTTTTGCAACAGCAGAGGCCAGGTACAAATGTGGCCAGCCAGGGCCCACTACTGGAGGACGAGGAGGACGAGGATGAGGAGGAGGTGGAGGAGGATGAGGATGAAGCATGGTCACAGCGGGGTGGCACCCAACGCAGCTCGGGTCCATCACTGGTGCGTGGCTGGGGGGAAAGGCAGGACGATGACGATACGCCTCCCACAGAGGACAGCTTGTCCTTACCCCTGGGCAGCCTGGCACACATGAGCGACTACATGCTGCAGTGCCTGCGCAACGACAGCAGAGTTGCCCACATTTTAACCTGTGCGGACTACTGGGTTGCCACCCTGCTGGATCCACGCTACAAAGACAATGTGCCCACCTTACTTCCTGCACTGGAGCGTGATAGGAAGATGCGCGAGTACAAGCGCACGTTGGTAGACGCGCTACTGAGAGCATTCCCAAATGTCACAGGGGAACAAGTGGAAGCCCAAGGCCAAGGCAGAGGAGGAGCAAGAGGTCGCCAAGGCAGCTGTGTCACGGCCAGCTCCTCTGAGGGCAGGGTTAGCATGGCAGAGATGTGGAAAACTTTTGTCAACACGCCACAGCTAACTGCACCACCACCTGATACGCAACGTGTTAGCAGGAGGCAACATTTCACTAACATGGTGGAACAGTACGTGTGCACACCCCTCCACGTACTGACTGATGGTTCGGCCCCATTCAACTTCTGGGTCTCTAAATTGTCCACGTGGCCAGAGCTAGCCTTTTATGCCTTGGAGGTGCTGGCCTGCCCGGCAGCCAGCGTTTTGTCTGAACGTGTATTCAGCACGGCAGGGGGCGTCATTACAGACAAACGCAGCCGCCTGTCTACAGCCAATGTGGACAAGCTGACGTTCATAAAAATGAACCAGGCATGGATCCCACAGGACCTGTCCGTCCCTTGTCCAGATTAGACATTAACTACCTCCCCATAACCATATATTATTGGACTCCAGGGCACTTCCTCATTCAATCCTATTTTTATTTTCATTTTACCATTATATTGCGATGCTACCCAAAGTTGAATGAACCTCTCCTCTGCCTGTGTGCTAGGCCTAAATATATGCCAATGGACTGTTGCAGTGGTGGCTGACATGAAGCCTGATTCTCTGCTATGACATGCAGACTAATTCTCTGCTGACATGAAGCCAGATTGTCTGTTACGGGACCTCTCTCCTCTGCCTGGGTGCTGGGCCTAAATTTATGACAATGGACTGTTGCAGTGGTGGCTGACGTGAAGCCTGATTCTCTGCTATGACATGCAGACTGATTCTCTGCTGACATGAAGCCAGATCCTCTGTTACGGGACCTCTCTCCTCTGCCTGGGTGCTGGGCCTAAATTTATGACAATGGACTGTTGCAGTGGTGGCTGACGTGAAGCCTGATTCTCTGCTATGACATGCAGACTGATTCTCTGCTGACATGAAGCCAGATCCTCTGTTACGGGACCTCTCTCCTCTGCCTGGGTGCTGGGCCTGAATATATGCCAATGGACTGTTGCAGTGGTGGGTGACGTGAAGCCTCATTCTCTGCTATGACATGCAGACTAATTCTCTGCTGACATGAAGCCAGATTGTCTGTTACGGGACCTCTCTCCTCTGCCTGTGTGTGTGCTGGGCCTAAATATATGCCAATGGACTGTTGCAGTGGTGGCTGACGTGAAGCCTCATTCTCTGCTATGACATGCAGACTGATTCTCTGCTGACATGAAGCCAGATCCTCTGTTACGGGACCTCTCTCCTCTGCCTGGGTGCTGGGCCTAAATTTATGACAATGGACTGTTGCAGTGGTGGCTGACGTGAAGCCTGATTCTCTGCTATGACATGCAGACTGATTCTCTGCTGTCATGAAGCCAGATTGTCTGTTACGGGACCTTTCTCCTCTACCTGGGTTCTGGGCCTAAATTTATGAAAATTGACTCTTACAGTGGTGGGTGACGTGAAGCCTGATTCTCTGCTATGATATGAAGACTGATTCTCTGCTGACATGAAGCCAGATTGTCTGTTACGGGACCTTTCTCCTCTGCCTGGGTTCTGGGCCTAAATTTATGAAAATTGACTCTTACAGTGGTGGGTGACGTGAAGCCTGATTCTCTGCTATGATATGAAGACTGATTCTCTGCTGACATGAAGCCAGATTGTCTGTTACGGGACCTTTCTCCTCTGCCTGGGTTCTGGGCCTAAATTTATGAAAATTGACTCTTACAGTGGTGGGTGACGTGAAGCCTGATTCTCTGCTATGATATGAAGACTGATTCTCTGCTGACATGAAGCCAGATTGTCTGTTACGGGACCTTTCTCCTCTGCCTGGGTTCTGGGCCTAAATTTATGAAAATTGACTCTTACAGTGGTGGGTGACGTGAAGCCTGATTCTCTGCTATGATATGAAGACTGATTCTCTGCTGACATGAAGCCAGATTGTCTGTTACGGGACCTTTCTCCTCTGCCTGGGTTCTGGGCCTAAATTTATGAAAATTGACTCTTACAGTGGTGGGTGACGTGAAGCCTGATTCTCTGCTATGATATGAAGACTGATTCTCTGCTGACATGAAGCCAGATTCTCTGTTACGGGACCTCTCTCCTCTGCCTGGGTGCTGGGCCTAAATTTATGACAATGGACTGTTGCAGTGGTGGCTGACGTGAAGCCTGATTCTCTGCTATGACATGCAGACTGATTCTCTGCTGACATGAAGCCAGATTCTCTGTTACGGGACCTCTCTCCTCTGCCTGTGTGTGTGCTGGGCCTAAATATATGCCAATGGACTGTTGCAGTGGTGGCTGACGTGAAGCCTCATTCTCTGCTATGACATGCAGACTAATTCTCTGCTGACATGAAGACAGATTCTCTGTTACGGGACCTCTCTCCTCTGCCTGGGTGCCGGGGCCTAAATATCTGAGAATGGACTGTTCCAGTGGTGGGTGACGGGAAGCCAGATTCTCTGCTATGGAACCTCTCTCCAATTGATTTTGGTTAATTTTTATTTATTTAATTTTTATTTTAATTCATTTCCCTATCCACATTTGTTTGCAGGGGATTTACCTACATGTTGCTGCCTTTTGCAGCCCTCTAGCTCTTTCCTGGGCTGTTTTACAGCCTTTTTAGTGCCGAAAAGTTCGGGTCCCCATTGACTTCAATGGGGTTCGGGTTCGGGACGAAGTTCGGATCGGGTTCGGATCCCGAACCCGAACATTTCCGGGATGTTCGGCCGAACTTCTCGAACCCGAACATCCAGGTGTTCGCTCAACTCTAATCGTAACGCTTCCTTTACCAGCACCAGATCTCCGTCTAGTTATGGAGCACTACACCCCTTGACGACTGAGCTAACCATCCTATTCCATCTGCCCTGGTATTTCAGCAATCGTGAGTAACCATCTGATTCCATCTGTTCTGGTATTTCAGCAAATCGTAAGTTACCAAGTAACCTTGGCTGTGGTTCAACAATATGTGAATATTCACGATATACAGACTCAGTATTTTCAGCTAACCGTGAACAATTATTGAATGTGTATCATATTTCAGCTAACCGTGAACAATCACGGAATGTGTATTTTATTTCAGCTAACCGTGAACAATCACGGAATGTGTACCATGTGAACTTATGCAATAGGATTAATAGTGAACTACAATATATTGTTTTCCTTAACGATTTTTTCTGGTCCTCAACTGTGCCTTACACTCAGAGTACCTTGTGCAGGGGTAATCAAAATCCCCAGGATTGCTTACCAGTCGTGTATCTTTACCTTGATATAGGTGTAACTGTAGCCATTCCTTTTTGCCATTATAGGACATTGTTTGTCGACTTTCCTTGTATGTGTAGTCCGGCTGTAGGCCAGATTTTAATAGAATATCATTAAAAGGTATATTTTAATTGGGAAGGTGTTCCAGTATATATTCAATTATTCTTCCCTTAGATTTATTTACTGCCAAGCAGGTTTGTGATGTGGTGTGATCTCTAATACTGACCAACCAGAATAAGTCTTTCTTTTAAAAATCTGGTGCCAATTTAGGGCCAGGTGGAGGGAGAAATATTATGAGATCACGCTAAAGTACATGGGTTAAATTTATCATCCAATAATATATGTACCTAAAGCAATTGTCCACCTCTCAAACCCTCAGACTCCAAGACACCCATGTAATAGAGTACTCACCAACAGTGTTCGCACATAAGGGTTTCATTGCTTCTGGCTATTTGGACTTCCATGCTAGTTACAATCACACTAGTCTGAAAATCCAGGCTCTAATGGAGGCATTGTCAAAATTCATGTCACACAATCAGAAATGAGAAAAAAACACTAGCAAGGGCTCAAACATGTAGTCAGACAGGAGTACCAAGATTCAAACCAGCCAAAAATATTCCATTCCAAACCTTTTCCTGAAGTCAGGCAGCAATCCAGCATTATAAAGTGGTACTGGCCAAATATTTTTAGTAAAAGGCATAAAAAAGAAAGAAAAAATGCTTTGGATTCTAGGAATGCTGCCAAAAGTTTTCACTGGCACTACTAGCACAAGTAATGTTTTGCATTATATAAATTATCATGTATACAGCATGATTGTCCATCCAAATGAGCTAGCCTTCAGTTGTTGATCTGATTACTAATTATTTACTAGAGAGCTAAACACAAAGACCTCTATGTGTTTCTTTCACTGTATAAGCTGCATAGAGTATTTACCTTTAGAGTTTGCTAATGTTCTTCTGTTTGTCTATAATTTGACATTTTAATAGCTGTAAAGGCAACCTGTCAGCTTCTTGATTCTGCCCACTCGATGAACAACATGCAGTGTGTCAGTTATTTATTTATTTTCTTTATTATGTTTGAAACACAATACAAAAAATATTGCACATAAATATCATTTATCAGACCTACAACCCCCCCCCCCCCGCTCCAATCAAGAAGGGAGGGGGGGGGGGAATGAGGAAATTTAAAAATAAATATATGTTTATCTTCCATTTCATGTATTCCATTTGTTGAGGAATATAGACAGGATATAGAGTTTACAGGGCCCTCTACTTGTTAGCCATTTTCATTATCCATCCAGTTTTCTTTAACTCTCAAGCTTCAAAACTGATTAATTCATTTAGGGACATGTTTTTTCTGAACTTAAATTTAAAGTAACAGGGCATTGTCAAGCTTCAACTTCCAGTGGCTCACTAAAATCCAACATTTCAAAATTTCCAACCAGGCCCAAAAAGGTAACTTGTTGACCAGAATTTGCTAGTCATATTTATTTTTCTTTGCCCGTGAAAACCCAAAACACATAGCTAAAGACATGAACTAAAATTAATATTATAGATCTTATGTAATGCCTGTAGGTAGGGACTGACAAGGACAGTGAGCCCTAACCTATAACCCAGTCTGCTTTAACTACCTACTTGCAGTGTAAGCCCAACTTGTCAGAACCACAACTGGACGATGGCTCCCACTCTAAATAAGGCAGAGACATACAGCAATGGGTCAGAATCAGACAAGCTACAAAGTACCAAACTAGAGACAGAGAGTGGTCAGAAGACAAGCTGAGATCAGAACCAGATAATCTACACAGTACCAACCACATGAGACAGAGACTAGTCAGAAGACAAGCCAGGATCAGAAGCACAGAGGAATCAGTATGCAAATGCAGGAACAGGGAAAAGGGAACCTAGCGGGGGCGGAGCTTGGGCCTGAGCGAGATGGCTTCTTAACCTCGCTGCTCCGTACTACATATCACCCTAACAGCATGTCCCTACAGCGTGGAAACACCAAAATGGTCAAGATAGGTGGCTCTAAGGCTGGAGAAGCTGCTGGTCAACAAAGATCAGCTACAAACGGCGGCGATATGGACAGTTTCATTTAAAAAAGCAGTCACTGCTTCCGCTGCCCGTGGGACCAAGATGGCGCCGGCTACTCCAGGCGCTTCAAGCCGCAGACAAGTGGAACAACAAGCACAGGAGTGGGAAAGCAGAGATGAAACAGACAACTTGCCTATATCCCGCTCCTACCTTAAAGAAGTCTTATCTTCCTCAATAGCCTCAGCACTTGAACCGATCAGCACAGACTTATCGGCCATCAAACAAGATGTGAGGCAGATAGGGAGAAGAGTCGAATCCCTGGAGGACAACCAGGCCAGCATTATACAGCACCAACGTGCAACAACACAAAACATCTCCTCTATACAAAAAAATCTGAACACCCTCTTCAGCTCTATTGAAGATCAAGAAAATAGAGGTAGGCGCAACAATCTTTGCTTTCGCGGCATACCCGAGACAGTAGCAGCATGCATTATTTCTAATTCAGTGGTGCAAATCTGCCTGTCTCTCCTGGGTCCAGATACAGCCCATGAGGTTATCTTAGAGAGGGCTCATAGAGCCTTAAAGCCTAAACCAGCTCCCTCAGAACCTCCCAGGGACGTGATTTGTAAATTCATGGCATTTCCAGTCAAAGAAGTGATTATATCTAAAGCACACACATCTGCCCCAATACACTGGGATGGCAACAACATTCTAATTTTCCACGATCTGTCCCAGTCTACCCTGAGGAAAAGAAGGACCATCAAGCCGCTGACTGACTGGTTTAGAACCAACAAAGTAATCTATAGATGGTCATTCCCATTTGGCATCTCTTTCATGTTCGAGGGACGCATAATCTCCATCACATCATTCCAGGACTTAGAACCTGCATACAATCTTCTAGGATGTGGTCCCTTAGATATCCAAAACTGGGACCCAGTTCAAGATCTATCCTCTCTGCCAGACCTACATCATGTGGAGCCGTGGGAAATACAACGCACACCAAAGCTTCAGAGAATAAGAAGAAATACCCCTGGTCCGACACCAAGACATCTTTCAGTGGAGAAATGAGGACCCTGGAGGACTTTTCCTGATCCATATATAAAGAGAGTATAACATATTCCTCTACTTTATACCTTTCTCTTTCTTGTCTTTCTCCTCCATCTAATTTCTTCATTATTTTATTTTCCATGACATATATCTATGCCCATTAACCTCACCTTTCTAATTGGTTACTAAATCCTAATAAGGGTGTCCTAATCAAGAACCCAGTTCTACCTTCCCCCCTATAACTACTTCATCTGGTACCGCTAGAATTTGAGATTTTCTACATCCAAATACTTAATAATGTTATTACTGTTCCTATGGTTAGCATTTGCAGGGTCATTAATCCTTGCTAATTGCTTTGTTCTTGTTTTTGTTAATTTCTGTTTAAAAGGGTAGTGCTGTGAACAATGGATCGCTGGACACACAAGGTGGTTTCTTCCTGAAGGAGGGATTAATGCGCTCCTGGAAGCTGAGTACTTGGGGTCTTCACCCCTTCTAAATTTCTATTGCAACACTGTCACTCACATTTACAAGAAATCATGACCAATCTTCATATTGCCTCATACAATGTTAAAGGCTTTAGATCACCCTCCAAAAGATCTCAAATTCTTTCCCATCTTAAAAAAAGGTAGTTTGGTCATTTTCCTCCAAGAAACTCACTTTAAATTTGACCAATACCCCAATTTATCTTACTTGAGTTTCCTATTATGGTACCATTGTGGTTCCGATTCCTCAGCCTCCAGGGGCGTTAGTATTGGTGTCAGAAAGGGATATCCTTTTCAATACTGCTCCCACGTTCAGGATCCTGAAGGTCGCTATATAATGTTAAAAGGAACCATAGCGAATCAGATATTTACATTCATTAACATTTACGCCCCAAATACACACCAATATCATTTGGTTTATAACCTTTTTATCCAATTATGGAGAGATTTAAAGAGGGTGTGGTCATTATGGGTGGAGATTTCAACATTTCATTGGAGCCAATGTTAGACTCCTCTTCACAAAAATCTACTCTTTCCCCAAAAAAACTTAGGGCCATACACAAACAATTACACAACTCCCACTTGGTGGATGCATAAAGACTCCTAAACACACAAAATAGGGACTATACTTTTTACTCCAACTTACATAGATCCTACCACAGATTAGACTACCTTTTCATATCTAAGGAACACCTTCAATATTGCACCAAAACTGAAATAGGATCCATACACCTTTTAGACCACTCCCCAATTTACCTTTATCTCACAATCCCCCAACAAGTCCCCAAAGCATTCAAATGGAGGCTGATAAAGCTTTCATAAGAGGCCAATTCATTAAATTGGGAACCTTTTTAAAAAAGAAATGGTCAGCACAGATGGACATGCTTCTTTCAGAAATCCCAAAAATCGAAGGCCTACACAACAAATCTCTGCTGGAAGCACATCTATCCCAGCTTAATGATCTTAGATCAGAACTAAAAAAAAACAACACTAAATCAGCCAAATACTACTTACACTCACAATTTAAGTACTTTTCACATGGGAACAAAGCTTCCAAACTGATGATGAGCTTCATTAAAAAAGAGAAAAGCACAAAACTTTATAAATAAAATTAATGAACAGAACAGAGATATAGCCATTAGGGATGAGCGAACTCAAACTGTATAGTTCGGGTTCGTACCGAATTTTGGGGCGTCCGTGGCACGGACCCGAACCCGGACATTTTCGTAAGAGTCCAGGTTCGGGTTCGGTGTTCGTCGCTTTCTTGGCGCTTTTTGACGCTTTCTTGGCGCTTTTTGAAAGGCTGCAAAGCAGCCAATCAACAAGCGTCATACTACTTGCCCCAAGAGGCCGTCACAGCCATGCCTACTATTGGCATGGCTGTGATTGGCCAGAGCACCATGTGACCCAGCCTCTATTTAAGCTGGACTCACATAGCGCCGCCCGTCACTCTGCTCTAATCAGCATAGGGAGAGGTTACGGCTGCGACAGTAGGGCGAGATTAGGCAGATTAACTCCTCCAAAGGACTTGATTAATTGATCGATCTGCAGCTGTGGATCATTGAGCTGCTGATACTCAAATGCTCACTGTTTTTAGGCTGCCCAGACCGTTTGTCAGTCACTTTTTTCTGGGGTGATCGGCGGCCATTTTGTGTCTTGTGGTGGGCCAGCACAAGCTGCGACCAAGTGCATTTAACCCTCAATGGTGTGGTTGTTTTTTGGCTAAAGCCTACATCAGGGTGAAGCTGTCACACCAAGTGCATTTAACCAGCAATAGTCTGTTTATTTTTTGGCCATATACTACATCAGGGGCAAGCTGCGCCCATCACCAAGTGCATTTAACCCTCAGTAGTGTGGTTGGTCAAGCTGTCACACCAAGTGCATTTAACCAGCAATAGTCTGTTCATTTTTTGGCCATATACTACATCAGCGGCAAGCTGCGCCCGTCACCAAGTGCATTTAACCCTCAGTAGTGTGGTTGGTCAAGCTGTCACACCAAGTGCATTTAACCAGCAATAGTCTGTTCATTTTTTGGCCATATACTACATCAGGGGCAAGCTGCGCCCGTCACCAAGTGCATTTAACCCTCAGTAGTGTGGTTGGTCAAGCTGTCACACCAAGTGCAATTAACCAGCAATAGTGTGGTTATTTTTTGGCCATATCTCAGTCTAATTCTGTCAGTAAATCCATACCGTTCACCCAGCGCCTAAATACTAGGCCTCAAATTTATATCCCGCTAAATCTCTCGTTACTGCTGTACTGTTCTGGCTGGGTAAGTTATTTAGTGTCCGTCAAAGCACATTTTTTGTTCTGGGTTGAAATACAATTCCCAATTTAGCAATTTCATAATTTAGTGGTTTCTGCTATATCAGAGCTATTTGAAATCTATCCCTAAAAGGGTATATAATATTCAAGGTGCACATAGGGTCATTCAGAATAACTTCACACACACGCTACTGTGCATTTCCAAGTCTAATTCTGTCAGTAAATCCATACCGGTCACCCAGCGCCTAAATACTAGGCCTCAAATTTATATCCCGCTAAATCTGTCGTTACCGCTGTACTGTTCTGGCTGGGCAAGTTATTTAGTGTCCGTCAAAGCACATTTTTTGTTCTGGGTTGAAATACAATTCCCAATTTAGCAATTTTATAATTTAGTGGTTTCTGCTATATCAGAGCTATTTGAAATCTATCCCTAAAAGGGTATATAATATTCAAGGTGCACATAGGGTCATTCAGAATAACTTCACACACATGCTACTGTGCATTTCCAAGTCTAATTCTGTCAGTAAATCCATACCGGTCACCCAGCGCCTAAATACTAGGCCTCAAATTTATATCCCGCTAAATCTGTCGTTACCGCTGTACTGTTCTGGCTGGGCAAGTTATTTAGTGTCCGTCAAAGCACATTTTTTGTTCTGGGTTGAAATACAATTCCCAATTTAGCAATTTCATAATATAGTGGTTTCTGCTATATCAGAGCTATTTGAAATCTATCCCTAAAAGGGTATATAATATTCAAGGTGCACATAGGGTCATTCAGAATAACTTCACGCACACGCTACTGTGCATTTCCAAGTCTAATTCTGTCAGTAAATCCATACCGGTCACCCAGCGCCTAAATACTAGGCCTCAAATTTATATCCCGCTAAATCTGTCATTACCGCTGTACTGTTCTGGCTGGGCAAGTTATTTAGTGTCCGTCAAAGCACATTTTTTGTTCAGGGTTGAAATACAATTCCCAATTTAGCAATTTCATAATTTAGTGGTTTCTGCTGTATCAGAGCTATTTGAAATCTATCCCTAAAAGGGTATATAATATTCAAGGTGCACATAGGGTCATTCAGAATAACTTCACACACACGCTACTGTGCATTTCCAAGTCTAATTCTGTCAGTAAATCCATACCGGTCACCCAGCGCCTAAATACTAGGCCTCAAATTTATATCCCGCTAAATCTGTCGTTACCGCTGTACTGTTCTGGCTGGGCAAGTTATATAGTGTCCGTCAAAGCACATTTTTTGTTCTGGGTTGAAATACAATTCCCAATTTAGCAATTTCATAATTTAGTGGTTTCTGCTGTATCAGAGCTATTTGAAATCTATCCCTAAAAGGGTATGTGTAAAGCAATGCGTGCATTGCTGTATTTGTGCGGGGGGAGGCGGGGCCACATAGGGTTAAAAAGGCAGCAGCCGATACCTGCTGCACGTTCGCTCCTCCGCTGGCACGTCTGACGTCTGGGGTCATCAGTGAGGCGAGGCACTTCCGGGTTGTTTCTGCACAGGCTGGGCAGCGTGAACGGTTGCAGCGTCGCGACTTCTAAGTAAGACGGGGGCAGGGGGGGATAGTTGCTGGACGTGGCGGCGATGCAGCAGAGACCGGCGGCTCACGGCTCCACTCTCCTCGGCGGCGGGGGCGGCTGCATACCTCAGGTTGCAGTCCCCGGCCGCACCACTCAGCCGGCGAGTCGTGCCACAGCGCCACCTGGTGGCCACTTGCTCGGCAGCAGGCAGGGAACTGCTTTGTGCTACAGGGGTTGGAGGTTTACAAATTGCTGGCATCATTCATATCTTACAATCCATTCCAAGAAATGTCAAATGATTACTGCATATACTGGTGGTCTGGGTCCTCACATGCTGGGATATAGTACTGTTTCAACAGCAATGTTTATGTTCACAGGAGTTTGCATCCGCAGGTTGTTCAAATGCATGGGTGGTCACCTGCCTGCTGCCACTTGCTCGGCAGCAGGCGGGGAACTGCTTTGTGCTACAGGGGTTGGAGGTTTACAAATTGCTGGCATCATTCATATCTTACAGTCCATTCCAAGAAAGGTCAAGTGATTACTGCATATGCTGGTGGTCTGGGTCCTCACATGCTGGGATATAGTACTGTTTCAACAGCAATGTTTATGTTCATAGGAGTTTGCATCCGCAGGTTGTTCAAATGCATAAATGGTCACCGGAAAAAAAAAAAAAAAAACGCGGTGGTACACACAGGGGTGGGATGTCGCAACCAAGGCAACAGTCATGCCACTTATTACGGGGGCCACTCGTCTGTTCACGCCTCTCGCAGGAACAGGCCACAACCAACAGTAAACATAGTATGTGTCGGCAGATGGGAACCACGTGGCTCTTCTAGTCTGCCCAATATACTAAATACTATGAGGAAAAAATATTATTATTTTTTTTTCCTGTTATGTTTTCACAGTTCGTGTCACCTTCCGTGGCACCTTAGGCAATAAACGGCAACAAGGTACGTATCAACTTCCAGCGCAGCCACAAGCAGTCAGGCATCCATGGCGCCACGCCGACGGTGAAAGGGTGCCCTGCACCCCAATAAAAAAAAATAAAAAAAAGTCTGTCACGACCTCAGACTCACATAAGTCCTGTCACGACCACGGGCATTCATGCGCGTCTGTCACGTCTTCAGACTTGCTATACAAATCCTGTCACGACTACAGGCATTCGATAAAAGAGAAAAAAAAAAACCCTGTCACGTCTACAGGCATTCGTTAAAAGAAAAAAAAAAAAAAAAAAAAAAAAAAAAACCCTGTCACGTCTACAGACATTCGATAAATAAAAAAAAAAAAAAAAAACCCTGTCACGACTTCAGGTGTTCGTGTTCCAATGTCTGTCACGTCCACAGACTCGCTATAAAGTCCTGTCACGACCACAGGCAGTCTTGCGACACACGTTTTGTCACGTCCAAAGGCCGGGTAACAGTCCTGTCACGCCTACAGGCACACCACCTACGCATCCACATGTCCTCACGTCAGCACGAAATCCTGTCACGACCACAGGCATGTACCGGGATGTCATCTCAGTCAGGGTCACACCACAGGTGCCGCCTGGTCAAATCTGTCACGTCTACAGACACTGCTCCCACCAGGGGTCGGGCACTCGGGTAGAAGGTCACAGGTCACAGCTCGGGAATAGGGGGGGTATTAATGGCTCTCAATTAATGACCTGTAGGAAGATGTTGCAAGAATTTATGCCTGGAGGCTCTTCCGCATCGCGGGATAGCGGGGACACCCAGTCGGAGCGAAGCGTGGGACCATCTTTACGTTCCTGGACCATCCCGAAGTTGTCCGCCGAGCTGCGTCGAAGGGGCATCCCCTTTCCAGCATCAGCAAGGAAAGCAGAATTGTATCGCCTGTTGATGGCAGACGTACCACCTGTGAGCCAGGACGAGGTGTCCATGGGTACCATCCAGACGTCACTCACCCAACTACACGCCATGATCAACAGCATGGCGTCATTCATGACGGACCTTCAGACCAGGATGGAATCAGTGGAAGCCAGGTCTGCGGCGGCAGCATTGACGGCACCAACACCCGCGGAACCTCCAGCAGGGCAATCCAGTGCTTCTGGTGGGTCATCCCAGTTTCCCACAATCGCCCCATCCCATTTCATTCCGGCCAATATCAGACAGGACATATTGGAAGGCAAAGATGTAAACCTAGCGTCTCTGCTCATTGCTACACATGAGGCCCCGGACAATAGAACCATTGCATGTGGGGAGGTTTCGGTCATCCTGAAGTCTAAAGATGCCAGGCTTAACAGAAAACTGAGCGTCACGGAATTTGTACTAGCATTTAGCTTATACCGGGATGTGATTTGCTCAGCCAACCCGCATAGGAGGGCCGAGCTAGACTTGTACAAGGTGGTCGAATTAGGATACAAATATGGCGGCACAGCATTCTTCGACTACCATCGTTCTTTTTCGGCCAAGGCAGCAGCTGCCCTGATACAGTGCCAGCACGTTCTAGATTGGTCCAACATAGACACGGAATTGTTCTGCCGCCATTTTGCAGGGCTAAAAGCCCCGACGTGCACGATCTGCAATTCCTACTCCCACACTACGGGGTGGTGTTCCAATACAGGCCACGTAGCAGATCCAGCACAACCTAATTCTGGGCCAGGTCCATCAAACAGCAAACCAGCTTCCGGGGTTGACAAGCTAGGCCGTCCCATAAAATACCTTGGTCGAAGCCAGATATGCAACAATTACAACTACGCCATTTGTCATTACAATCAGTGCAGACTACTACATCTGTGTGCGATCTGTTTCAGGGCCCATCCACGCGCAGCATGCCCTCAAAGGAACCAAGGCCCGTCGTGACTAAGCGTGATTGACGTGGATCTGCTGGCATTGTTCTTGGCGGAACATCCACACCCGGCCTGGGTGCAGTTCGTCATCCACGGCTTGACATACGGTTACCATACAGGGCTGCTCGCGCTCCCTCAAACCACATTCGAATGTGATAATTTGCAGTCGGCAGCCAGAGACCCAGAGGCGGTTACACAGTTGATCCAGACCGAACTAGACCGGGGGTACTTAATAGGGCCATTCAATCAACCTCCCATCGCATGCTGGAGAGTCAATCCAGTTGGCATTGTGACGGGCAAATTCAACAATAAAAAACGCCTAATCTATGATTTGTCCGCCCCACATTCTTTACATATACCAAGCTTAAACTCCTTAATTCCATCCGAGGAGTTTTCCATGAGGTATGCGTCAATAGATGAGGCCATACAGGCCATCATCAAATTAGGCAAGGGCACCTTTCTGTCAAAAGCGGACATCACGGATGCTTTCAAATTACTACCCATCCATCCTGAGTTATGGCAGTGGCATGGCATGAAATGGCAGGGTGCTTATTATTTCGCCAGCAAGTTGACCTTCGGGTCAAAGTCCAGCCCCTGGTTGTACGACCAACTGGCCAGCGCGCTGCATTGGGTTTTGACCAACACTTTCCGGGTAAATCACGTCATCCACTACCTGGATGACTTTCTCCTGCTAGAATCCCCAGATCAAGTGCCTCTAGATCTACAGGTCCTGCGCACGGCTTTTTCAGACCTCAAAGTTCCATTGGCCCCGCACAAGGTGGAGGGACCCAGCACAGAGATCACGTTTTTAGGCATTCGCTTAAACACAGTGGACATGAAGGCCAGTCTGCCTCCAGACAAGCTGGCCAGAATCAAGTCTGTCGTTCACAGACTAGCGCAAGTGAGGGTGACCACCAGGGCAGACCTTCAGTCACTCCTTGGCATGCTGAACTTTGCTATGCGTATCATGCCACAGGTTAGGTCCTTCATATCAAGGCTCCTGGCACTTCTCCCACAAGCACCCTGCCAGGACAGCCCAGTCCAGCTGGACCAGAACGCAATTGCTGACTTGCTGATGTGGGACAACTTCCTCTCCCAATGGAATGGGGTCTCCCTATTCATTCCAGTGGTATCCAGTGATTCCCCTGTGGTCCACACAGACGCCTCGCCTGCGGCCAGCTTTGCAGCCATACATGGCACCCATTGGTTCGCCCAACCATGGCCGGCAGACATCACCAACATAACAGGTTTTTCAAGGAGTTCCTCACTCTTTGAAATATATCCCTTAGTGGCAGCGGCAGTAACATGGGGGGCTCGGTGGAGAAACCAGACGGTCCTGTTCCTCACAAACAATGAGGCTCTCGCTGACATCCTAATGAAGGGGAGGTCAGCCTCCAGGCACATCATGGCGTTTGTGCGGAAGCTCGTGTGGCTGGCCCTGCAAAATAATTTCAATTTCATTTGCACACACATAAGTGGGCAACGTAACATCGCAGCCGATGCTTTATCTCGCTTTAACTTTCCCCTCTTCTTTCAGGTCTTTCCAGAGGCAGATCTCTCCCAGACACCCGCCCCGTCTCATGGCCAACTATTGATGGAGTAGCACCATTTCTCGAGATGGCCAAAAGTCTCATGTCTGATTCTCTGTCCAGCAACACACGAAAGGCGTACACGACGGCCTGGCGATTGTTCAACAGATTCAAAGTCACATACCCTCCGGCTGGTGAAGGTCCTATCACATACCTGCTGGCGTTCACAGCTTTTTGCCACTCACAGCTAAATCTATCCTTCAGCACCATCAAGCTGTACCTCGCTGGCATACAGCATCATTGGTATTGCAGTTTCCGGACCAACCATCACTGTTCATGGCTCATCCAATCAAATCCTTGTTGAGAGGCATCCAGAAACAGTCCATCAGAAAAAGACCCACTAGGCGTCCGTTCACCGGCAACATGGTTAGGACCGTGTCCGACGCTCTGGCTAATCACCCGTTCGGGCAGTACATCAGCTTGTCACGGCTGGCGGTGGGGGAAACCCCCAGCCGTGCGGTACCCGTAGATGTTTGGTCGCTGCAAGGCCAGGACCACAGGACCTAACCTGCATGGGCCGACCTTTAAGGTAGGAGGACCCATGCGCAGGAACCTCGGGTCCCTACTATCCCTCCGCAGGTCCCTAGGCTAGGAGCTGGATAGACTACCTGTTCCTCCAGAACACGGAGGAACAGGAGCCTAGAAAGGCCAAGCTGGTAATAAGGGGAATCCAATACAACTTATGGCAGTGGCAGGTATGTGGAACTACAACCTCACCTACCTGCCACAAACACACAGCCCGGAACCCATGCAAAAGTGCTGTCTGTCTCCAACAACAGAAAAGACAACAGCACACACCATACATCACACGGGGAACCAGGGAACCATAAGGTGCAACAAACCAGCAACCACATACACATAAACATAACATCAGACAAGGTAACAAAGGTTTATGACCAGAAGGATGGTCCCCACCAGGCAGATGGAGGAGACAGGAGGCTGCTCCAGCCAGCATGGCTGAGAGCAACCTACTGAACCCAGCCAGGGACTGAGGCTTTATAGGCCAAGTGGCCACACCCAAACGGCCAGACACACCCAGTGACTCACACACACTGGGAAGGGAGTTAACCCTTCCTACACCACAGAAGAGAAGGGAAAACACCAACTTAAAGGGAAATAGCACACACACTCACTCACCTGTTACCGCCGGTGAAGGGAGGAGTCCAAGTGCATACAAACATCACCTCGTGCACAACAAACAAACAAGGAGGTGCACAATATCACACGTTGCCAAGGGCAACCGCACACATGCCTATTGTCCGCGGCAACCGCACCTGAGGCAAACAACTAAGTGCCCCCAGCTGCGGTTGACAACACCAAGCCGCGGGCAACCGCATGCGGCTCCCAAGGTGTCACGACCATGACCAAGGGTCGTGACACAGCTCTCTTGTCCGGGCGGCATTGTATCTGGCGTTCTACGGGTTCCTCAGGCCAGGCGAGTTCACTTGTGCTAAATCATCAAGCAAGTTCTTGCGGAGGAACCAATTGCGCTGGGACGGCACGCTGCTCACCCTCAGCTTGGACTCCAGCAAGACCAGCCGACCTGGGGAATCCGTGCAGGTGAGGTACTTTGTCACCAACAACAAATGGTGCCCAGTAACGGTCCTACGTGAGTGGTTGCAGTACACCGGGAATGTGCCCGCGGAATCCCCCCTGTTCCAATTGGATGGGTTTCCCTTGAACATCCAGACTTTCCTCAAATACGTTCGCCTACTAGTCTCCTCTTCTGGGGTCAACCCATTAGCAATTACGGGGCATTCATTCCGCATAGGTGCCGCCTCTGCAGCCTCCAAAAATAATGTTCCGGCTCACGTCATCCAGAAATTGGGCAGATGGAAATCTGCATGCTACGCACGGTATGTTCCTGACCCGCAACAGGAAATGTCACTTGCATTCAATCAGCTGCTCTCATAAACATGACCTAGAATACACAGAGTTAAATCCTTCCCTGCATCCGCGTGGTTTTTGGCCCCTTCAGGCTACCCTTAAGACGGCAGTTCCGGCATAACTCTACTGCGTCAGGTAGGTACAGTTAGGTTGTTCTCCTACAGCCGATCCTAGCACAAGTGTAAAGCAATGCGTGCATTGCTGTATTTGTGCGGGGGGAGGCGGGGCCACATAGGGTTAAAAAGGCAGCAGCCGATACCTGCTGCACGTTCGCTCCTCCGCTGGCACGTCTGCCCACCCAACCCCCCCTCTTCACATACAATCCTCACTAGGGTAGCCCCCTTCAGGCTACCCTTAAGACGGCAGTTCCGGCATAACTCTACTGCGTCAGGTACGTACAGTTAGGTTGTTCTCCTACAACCGATCCTAGCACAAATAATAATTAAGGTGCACATAGGGTCATTCAGAATAACTTCACACACACGCTACTGTGCATTTCCAAGTCTAATTCTGTCAGTAAATCCATACCGGTCACCCAGCGCCTAATTTCTAGGCCTCAAATTTATATCCCGCTAAATCTGTCGTTACCGCTGTACTGTTCTGGCTGGGCAAGTTATTTAGTGTCCGTCAAAGCACATTTTTTGTTCTGGGTTGAAATACAATTCCCAATTTAGCAATTTCATAATTTAGTGGTTTCTGCTATATCAGAGCTATTTGAAATCTATCCCTAAAAGGGTATATAATATTCAAGGTGCACATAGGGTCATTCAGAATAACTTCACACACACGCTACTGTGCATTTCCAAGTCTAATTCTGTCAGTAAATCCATACCGGTCACCCAGCGCCTAAATACTAGGCCTCAAATTTATATCCCGCTAAATCTGTCGTTACCGCTGTACTGTTGTGGCTGGGCAAGTTATTTAGTGTCCGTCAAAGCACATTTTTTGTTCTGGGTTGAAATACAATTCCCAATTTAGCAATTTCATAATTTAGTGGTTTCTGCTATATCAGAGCTATTTGAAATCTATCCCTAAAAGGGTATATAATATTCAAGGTGCACATAGGGTCATTCAGAATAACTTCACACACACGCTACTGTGCATTTCCAAGTCTAATTCTGTCAGTAAATCCATACCGGTCACCCAGCGCCTAAATACTAGGCCTCAAATTTATATCCCGCTAAATCTGTCGTTACCGCTGTACTGTTGTGGCTGGGCAAGTTATTTAGTGTCCGTCAAAGCACATTTTTTGTTCTGGGTTGAAATACAATTCCCAATTTAGCAATTTCATAATTTAGTGGTTTCTGCTATATCAGAGCTATTTGAAATCTATCCCTAAAAGGGTATATAATATTCAAGGTGCACATAGGGTCATTCAGAATAACTTCACACACACGCTACTGTGCATTTCCAAGTCTAATTCTGTCAGTAAATCCATACCGGTCACCCAGCGCCTAAATACTAGGCCTCAAATTTATATCCCGCTAAATCTGTCGTTACCGCTGTACTGTTCTGGCTGGGCAAGTTATTTAGTGTCCGTCAAAGCACATTTTTTGTTCTGGGTTGAAATACAATTCCCAATTTAGCAATTTCATAATTTAGTGGTTTCTGCTGTATCAGAGCTATTTGAAATCTATCCCTAAAAGGGTATATAATAATTAAGGTGCACATAGGGTCATTCAGAATAACTTCACACACACGCTACTGTGCATTTCCAAGTCTATATCTGTCAGTAAATCTATACCGGTCACCCAGCGCCTAAATACTAGGCCTCAAATTTATATTCAGCTGAATTTGAATACAATACATTGGGCCAAATAATATTTTTGTTGTTGTGGTGAACGATAACAATGAGGAAAACATCTAGTAAGGGACGCGGACGTGGACATGGTCGTGGTGGTGTTAGTGGACCCTCTGGTGCTGGGAGAGGATGTGGCCGTTCTGCCACATCCACACGTCCTAGTGTACCAACTACCTCAGGTCCCAGTAGCCGCCAGAATTTACAGCGATATATGGTGGGACCCAATGCCGTTCTAAGGATGGTAAGGCCTGAGCAGGTACAGGCATTAGTCAATTGGGTGGCCGACAGTGGATCCAGCACGTTCACATTATCTCCCACCCAGTCTTCTGCAGAAAGCGCACAGATGGCGCCTGAAAACCAACCCCATCAGTCTGTCACATCACCCCCATGCATACCAGGGAAGCTGTCTGAGCCTCAAGTTATGCAGCAGTCTCTTATGCTGTTTGAAGACTCCGCTGGCAGGGTTTCCCAAGGGCATCCACCTAGCCCTTCCCCAGCGGTCAAAGACATAGAATGCACTGACGCACAACCACTTATGTTTCCTGATGATGAGGACATGGGAATACCACCTCAGCATGTCTCTGATGATGACAAAACACAGGTGCCAACTGCTGCGTCTTTCTGCAGTGTGCAGACTGAACAGGAGGTCAGGGATCAAGACTGGGTGGAAGACGATGCAGGGGACGATGAGGTCCTAGACCCCACATGGAATGAAGGTCGTGCCACTGACTTTCACAGTTCGGAGGAAGAGACAGTGGTGAGACCGAGCCAACAGCGTAGCAAAAGAGGGAGCAGTGGACAAAAACAGAACACCCGCCGCCAAGAGACTCCGCCTGCTACTGACCGCCGCCATCTGGGACCGAGCACCCCAAAGGCAGCTTCAAGGAGTTCCCTGGCATGGCACTTCTTCAAACAATGTGCTGACGACAAGACCCGAGTGGTTTGCACGCTGTGCCATCAGAGCCTGAAGCGAGGCATTAACTTTCTGAACCTGAGCACAACCTGCATGACCAGGCACCTGCATGCAAAGCATGAACTGCAGTGGAGTAAACACCTTAAAACCAAGGAAGTCACTCAGGCTCCCCCTGCTACCTCTTCTGCTGCTGCCGCCTCGGCCTCTTCTGCTGCTGCCGCCTCGGCCTCTTCCTCCGCCTCTGGAGGAACGTTGGCATCTGCCGCCCAACAAACAGGGGATGTACCACCAACACCACCACCACCTCCGTCACCAAGCATCTCAACCATGTCACACGGCAGCGTTCAGCTCTCCATCTCACAATCATTTGAGAGAAAGCGTAAATTCCCACCTAGCCACCCTCGATCCCTGGCCCTGAATGCCAGCATTTCTAAACTACTGGCCTATGAAATGCTGTCATTTAGGCTGGTGGACACAGACAGCTTCAAACAGCTCATGTCGCTTGCTGTCCCACAGTATGTTGTTCCCAGCCGCCACTACTTCTCCAAGAGAGCCGTGCCTTCCCTGCACAACCAAGTATCCGATAAAATCAAGTGTGCACTGCGCAACGCCATCTGTGGCAAGGTCCACCTAACCACAGATACGTGGACCAGTAAGCACGGACAGGGACGCTATATCTCCCTAACTGCACACTGGGTAAATGTAGTGGCAGCTGGGCCCCAGGCGGAGAGCTGTTTGGCGCACGTCCTTCCGCCGCCAAGGATCGCAGGGCAACATTCTTTGCCTCCTGTTGCCACCTCCTCCTACTCGACTTCCTCCTCCTCTTCTTCCACCTGCTCATCTAGTCAGCCACACACCTTCACCACCAACTTCAGCACCGCCCGGGGTAAACGTCAGCAGGCCATTCTGAAACTCATATGTTTGGGGGACAGGCCCCACACCGCACAGGAGTTGTGGCAGGGTATAGAACAACAGACCGACGAGTGGTTGCTGCCGGTGAGCCTCAAGCCCGGCCTGGTGGTGTGTGATAATGGGCGAAACCTCGTTGCAGCTCTGGGACTAGCCAGTTTGACGCACATCCCTTGCTTGGCGCATCTGCTGAATTTGGTGGTGCAGAAGTTCATTCACAACTACCCCGACATGTCAGAGCTGCTGCATAAAGTGCGGGCCGTCTGTTCGCGCTTCCGGCATTCACATCCTGCTGCTGCTCGCCTGTCTGCGCTACAGCGTAACTTCGGCCTTCCCGCTCACCGCCTCATATGCAACGTGCCCACCAGGGGGAACTCCACCTTGCACATGCTGGACAGACTGTGCGAGCAGCAGCAGGCCATAGTGGAGTTTCAGCTGCAGCACGCACGGGTCAGTAGCACTGCGGAACAGCACCACTTCACCACCAATGACTGGGCCTCCATGCGAGACCTGTGTGCCCTGTTGCGCTGTTTCGAGTACTCCACCAACATGGCAAGTGGCGATGACGCCGTTATCAGCGTTACAATACCACTTCTATGTCTCCTTGAGAAAACACTTAGGGCGATGATGGAAGAGGAGGTGGCCCAGGAGGAGGAGGAAGAGGGGTCATTTTTAGCACTTTCAGGCCAGTCTCTTCGAAGTGACTCAGAGGGAGGTTTTTGGCAACAGCAGAGGCCAGGTACAAATGTGGCCAGCCAGGGCCCACTACTGGAGGACGAGGAGGACGAGGATGAGAAGGAGGAGGATGAGGATGAAGCATGGTCACAGCGGGGTGGCACCCAACGCAGCTCGGGTCCATCACTGGTGCGTGGCTGGGGGGAAAGGCAGGACGATGGCGATACGCCTCCCACAGAGGACAGCTTGTCCTTACCCCTGGGCAGCCTGGCACACATGAGCGACTACATGCTGCAGTGCCTGCGCAACGACAGCAGAGTTGCCCACATTTTAACCTGTGCGGACTACTGGGTTGCCACCCTGCTGGATCCACGCTACAAAGACAATGTGCCCACCTTACTTCCTGCACTGGAGCGTGATAGGAAGATGCGCGAGTACAAGCGCACGTTGGTAGACGCGCTACTGAGAGAATTCCCAAATGTCACAGAGGAACAAGTGGAAGCCCAAGGCCAAGGCAGAGGAGGAGCAAGAGGTCGCCAAGGCAGCTGTGTCACGGCCAGCTCCTCTGAGGGCAGGGTTAGCATGGCAGAGATGTGGAAAAGTTTTGTCAACACGCCACAGCTAACTGCACCACCACCTGATATGCAACGTGTTAGCAGGAGGCAACATTTCACTAACATGGTGGAAAAATACGTGTGCACACCCTTTCTCCTACTGACTGATGGTTCGGCCCCATTCAACTACTGGGTCTCTAAATTGTCCACGTGGCCAGAGCTAGCCTTTTATGCCTTGGAGGTGCTGGCCTGCCCGGTGGCCAGCGTTTTGTCTGAACGTGTATTCAGCACGGCAGGGGGTGTCATTACAGACAAACGCAGCCGCCTGTCTACAGCCAATGTGGACAAGCTGACGTTCATAAAAATGAACCAGGCATGGATCCCACAGGACCTGTCCGTCCCTTGTCCAGATTAGACATTAACTACCTCCCCGTAACCATATATTATTGTACTCCAGGGCACTTCCTCATTCAATCCTATTTTTATTTTCATTTTACCATTATATTGTGAGGCTACCCAAATTTGAATGAACCTCTCCTCTGTCTGGGTGCCGGGGTCTAAATATATGCCAATGGACTGTTCCAATGTTGGGTGACGTGAAGCCTGATTCTCTGCTATGACATGCAGACTAATTCTCTGCTGACATGAAGCCAGATTCTCTGTTACGGGACCTCTCTCCTCTGCCTGGGTGCTGGGCCTAAATATATGCCAATGGACTGTTGCACTGGTGGCTGACGTGAAGCCTGATTGTCTGTTACGGGACCTCTCTCCTCTGCCTGGGTGCTGGGCCTAAATATCTGACAATGGACTGTTGCATTGGTGGCTGACGTGAAGCCTGATTCTCTGCTATGATATGAAGACTGATTCTCTGCTGACATGAAGCCAGATTGTCTGTTACGGGACCTCTCTCCTCTGCCTGGGTGCTGGGCCTAAATTTATGAAAATGGACTCTTACAGTGGTGGCTGACATGAAGCCTGATACTCTGCTATGACATGCAGACTAAATCTCTGCTGACATGAAGCCAGATACTCTGTTACGGGACCTCTCTCCTCTGCCTGGGTGCTGGGCCTAAATTTATGACAATGGACTGTTGCAGTGGTGGCTGACGTGAAGCCTGATTCTCTGCTATGACATGAAGACTGATTCTCTGCTGACATGAAGCCAGATTGTCTGTTACGGGACCTCTCTCCTCTGCCTGGGTGCTTGGCCTAAATTTATGACAATAGACTGTTGCAGTGGTGGCTGACGTGAAGCCTGATTCTCTGCTATGACATGCAGACTGATTCTCTGCTGACATGAAGCCAGATTCTCTGTTAAGGGGCCTCTCTCCTCTGCCTGGGTGCTTGGCCTAAATTTATGAAAATGGACTGTTGCAGTGGTGGCTGACGTGAAGCCTGATTCTCTGCTATGACATGCAGACTGATTCTCTGCTGACATGAAGCCAGATTCTCTGTTAAGGGGCCTCTCTCCTCTGCCTGGGTGCTGGGCCTAAATATATGCCAATGGACTGTTGCACTGGTGGCTGACGTGAAGCCTAATTGTATGTTACGGGACCTCTCTCCTCTGCCTGGGTGCTGGGCCTAAATATCTGACAATGGACTGTTGCATTGGTGGCTGACGCGAAGCCTGATTCTCTGCTATGATATGAAGACTGATTCTCTGCTGACATGAAGCCAGATTATCTGTTACGGGACCTCTCTCCTCTGCCTGGGTGCTTGGCCTAAATTTATGAAAATGGACTGTTTCAGTGGTGGCTGACGTGAAGCCTGATTCTCTGCTATGACATGCAGACTGATTCTCTGCTGACATGAAGCCAGATTCTCTGTTACGGGACCTCTCTCCTCTGCCTGGGTGCTGGGCCTAAATTTATGAAAATGGACTCTTACAGTGGTGGGTGACGTGAAGCCTGATTCTCTGCTATGATATGAAGACTGATTCTCTGCTGACATGAAGCCAGATTGTCTGTTACGGGACCTCTCTCCTCTGCCTGGGTGCTTGGCCTAAATTTATGAAAATGGACTGTTGCAGTGGTGGCTGACTTGAAGCCTGATTCTCTGCTATGACATGCAGACTGATTCTCTGCTGACATGAAGCCAGATTGTCTGTTACGGGACCTCTCTCCTCTGCCTGGGTGCTGGGCCTAAATTTATGAAAATGGACTCTTACAGTGGTGGCTGACGTGAAGCCTGATTCTCTGCTATGACATGCAGACTGATTCTCTGCTGACATGAAGCCAGATTCTCTGTTACGGGACCTCTCTCCTCTGCCTGGGTGCTGGGCCTAAATTTATGAAAATGGACTGTTACAGTGGTGGGTGACGTGAAGCCTGATTCTCTGCTATGACATGAAGACTGATTCTCTGCTGACATGAAGCAGATTGTCTGTTACGGGACCTCTCTCCTCTGCCTGGGTGCTGGGCCTAAATTTATGACAATGGACTGTTGCAGTGGTGGCTGACGTGAAGCCTGATTCTCTGCTATGACATGACGACTGATTCTCTGCTGACATGAAGACAGATTCTCTGTTACGGGACCTCTCTCCTCTGCCTGGGTGCTGGGCCTAAATTCATGAAAATGGACTCTTACAGTGGTGGGTGACGTGAAGCCTGATTCTCTGCTATAATATGAAGACTGATTCTCTGCTGACATGAAGCCAGATTGTCTGTTGCGGGGCCTCTCTCCTCTGCCTGGGTGCTTGGCCTAAATTTATGAAAATGGACTGTTGCAGTGGTGGCTGACGTGAAGCCTGATTCTCTGCTATGACATGCAGACTGATTCTCTGCTGACATGAAGCCAGATTCTCTGTTAAGGGGCCTCTCTCCTCTGCCTGGGTGCTGGGCCTAAATATATGCCAATGGACTGTTGCACTGGTGGCTGACGTGAAGCCTGATTGTATGTTACGGGACCTCTCTCCTCTGCCTGGGTGCTGGGCCTAAATATCTGACAATGGACTGTTGCATTGGTGGCTGACGTGAAGCCTGATTCTCTGCTATGATATGAAGACTGATTCTCTGCTGACATGAAGCCAGATTATCTGTTACGGGACCTCTCTCCTCTGCCTGGGTGCTTGGCCTAAATTTATGAAAATGGACTGTTTCAGTGGTGGCTGACGTGAAGCCTGATTCTCTGCTATGACAGGCAGACTGATTCTCTGCTGACATGAAGCCAGATTCTCTGTTACGGGACCTCTCTCCTCTGCATGGGTGCTGGGCCTAAATTTATGAAAATGGACTGTTACAGTGGTGGCTGACGTGAAGCCTGATTCTCTGCTATGACATGAAGACTGATTCTCTGCTGACATGAAGCCAGATTGTCTGTTACGGGACCTCTCTCCTCTGCCTGGGTGCTGGGCCTAAATTTATGACAATGGACTGTTGCAGTGGTGGCTGACGTGAAGCCTGATTCTCTGCTATGACATGCAGACTGATTCTCTGCTGACATGAAGACAGATTCTCTGTTACGGGACCTCTCTCCTCTGCCTGGGTGCCGGGGCCTAAATATCTGAGAATGGACTGTTCCAGTGGTGGGTGACGTGAAGCCAGATTCTCTGCTATGGGACCTCTCTCCAATTGATTTTGGTTAATTTTTATTTATTTAATTTTTATTTTAATTCATTTCCCTATCCACATTTGTTTGCAGGGGATTTACCTACATGTTGCTGCCTTTTGCAGCCCTCTAGCCCTTTCCTGGGCTGTTTTACAGCCTTTTTAGTACCGAAAAGTTCGGGTCCCCATTGACTCCAATGGGGTTCGGGTTCGGGACGAAGTTCGGATCGGGTTCGGATCCCGAACCCGAACATTTCCGGGAAGTTCGGCCGAACTTCTCGAACCCGAACATCCAGGTGTTCGCTCAACTCTAATAGCCATAACAACTAAAGAAATTGCTCTCCAATTTCAAACTTACTACCAAACACTTTATAATATCCCACAGCATACACAGAATACCAACCAAACCCTCTCTGAATCTATTGATTCTTTTTTCAGCTTTGTATCTCTTCCTAAATTAGATGATGCCCAAAAATCAGCCCTAAGTTCTCCCTTCAGTTCTGGAGAGCTACAAAAAAAACAAAAACAAAAAAATACCAAAAGGGAAGGCTCCAGGCCCTGATGGTCTCCCAGCTCTATACTACAGCTCATTCAGTAAAACCCTAATCCCTCATCTACTTGACATCAGACATGACCAGGGCCAATATCACCATCCTTCCCAAATAAGGCAAGGACCCTGCCCATTGTTCGAACTATCTCCCTATTTCCCTGCTAAACCTAGGTTTAAAACTACTAGCAAAAATGCTTGCCAATCGCCTCTCGTCTCTCCTCCCAGCTTTGATTCATAGAGATAAGACAGGCTTTGTCAAAGCTTGAGAGAGTAAGGACAACTCTACCAGAATCCTAAATGCCTTATATCACACAAAAAATAATTCCATTACCCTTGCCCTGTTAAGTACTGATGCAGAAAAGGCATTCAAACAGGGTTAACTGGGATTTTATGCGTCATATCTTGACCAAATTTGATATCCCCACACCCTTCATTAATGCTAAATTTGCCATGTACTTGAATGCCTCTGCAGCAGTACTAGTAAATTACACAATATCCCCTACATTTAAAATCTGCAATGGCACAAGGCAGGGGTGCCCTTTTCCCCCCCTACTGTTTGTAATGACATTGGAACCACTTCTCCAGGCCATTAGACAAGACCCTAATATAGAAGGCATCAAATTGGGCAAACAAGAACAGAAAACTGCAGCCTTTGCCGATCATTTATTCATAATAACAACAAACCCCCAATCCTCAATGTCCCTCATATATAATATATTAGAAAAGTTTAGTCCTCTATCCAACTTTAAAATAAATATGAATAGATCCCAGGTTATGAATAGCGGCTTACACCCCTCCACAGTTAAATCCCTAAAACTCAACTCACCCTTTAACTGGGACACCCCATACATCACATACTTGGGGATTCAAATTGGTCCGACCTTAGTGACCTCTTCAAACTTAACTACACCCCATTACTCCAAGCTATAATTGATCAATTGACCTAAATTGACCTTCAGACTCTGTCTTGGTTCGGTCGCAAAAGCCTAATCTCCTTCTTAGTCATCCCCAGACTCAATTATTTACAAGTACTTCCCATTCCAATACTAAAATACTTCTTTACTTCTTTAACCAAACAGATGTGAAGATTCATATGGAAACAGAAAAGCCCAAGACTAGCTATAACAATCCTTCAGAGACCAAGAGACAGGGGTGGGATAGGTCTACCAAATCCCTTGCTCTATAATAGGGCCATACATTTATCCAGGGTATTGGACTGGTTCCGCAGACCGGCACATAAGTCTTGGGTTGAAATGGAATCTTTGATACTCCAATCCTCTTTCATAACACTTCTGATTAGAGACATGTATCACTCTACTCATACCACCTAAACCAATCCTATAATAAAAGCTACACTCCTAGTTTGGAATTGGGTTAAAAACTCAGACTCCCATTCCCTTCCCCTTTGATCTAGGTAAGAGACTTAATAGACCTAGCCCCAATGGAGTTAAAGCAAAGTTTTCCATCATCTCTTAGAATTTCCCAAATCCCCATCCCGACAATCTTTGATGAAAAGGGAAATCTGATAAATACACAGGATATGACCACTTTGCTTTCCTCCTCTGATGCTTTCCCCTCCCTAACCTCCTTCCTTCATTCCTATATATCGAAACACATACCACTTCAAGCCCTTACAAGACCCATTACGTGGTTTGAAGGATGGATTTGCAGCCAATTCCCACAAAATAAACTGATCTCACTATTGTACAAAAAACTAAATAACCCTATTCTGATGCTGAAACCTGCTTTCATAGGTCTTTGGGACAGGGATTTAAAAACCTCATTCTCGACACAGGACTTAACCAAACTTTTTACTTCTCCACATGCATCATCACGATGTGTTCTCCTACATGAAAACGGTTATAAAATACTTACAAGGCGGTACAAAACACCAGATGTTACTTTCAGATATGATAAATCAAGTTCAGTATGTTTGTTGAAGGTGTGAGTCGGATAGAGGCACTTTTTTCCACATCTGGTGGTCATGCCCCCCTATTTTAAATTGGTGGGGGGAGTTATTCAAACAGTGTGATAATATTTGCAAATCCTCTATCCCTCCTTCACCACTTTTGGCCTTATTGAGCTTACAGCCATCAGATACATCACCTAATGTCCCACACAGGAACTTTGGAAGGAGAGGGCACATGCCATATATAGATTCAAGGAAATTGCTGCAACTGAAGCTTGCACAATACCCACTTTCAGGAACAGATGGAGGAATTGGGTAAATTATAGGAATGTCAATCTACACAGTTTACTATTACTGAGCTGATATACAAAATATATAAACCAAATTACCAAGGGTTGACCACAAGATACTCTAAACCTAACCTTGACGTAAATATTGACTCATTCTCTAGACCCATCTAGATGTGTTGATATACACCCATTTCATTGTATGTACCCACTTTACTTACAATTTTATGTTATTAAGTGCATTTACATTTATTACCAATAAAGCCTTAAAAAAAAAAAGAAAAAAAAAAAAAGAGGAACCTAGCTAGTGAGCCAAACAAAACTATTACTGGCAATGACGTATAGTCAGGAATGGGTTTAAGTAGAGTGCCAATCCCTGGATCAGAACTTGCCAAGTCCAGGAATCAACACTCAATAGTTAGAACACTAGTGCACAGTAATAGAGCAGCTGAGCAATCAGCCCACTGCAAATCTCCCCCAGCACACGCCTGCTGCAGGGAGAAACAGAGCATTGCATGCTGTTACTAGTGTTGGGCGCGAATATTCGAATAACAAATATTAATTGTGAATATTGGCACTTCGAGAATTCACAAATATTTTGAATATAGTGATATATATTCCTAATTTTGAATATTCTAGATTTTTGTTTCAATCAGTAACCCCCCTTCTTGATTGTGGGACAATGAGAAGGCTGCAATGTCTTTGTCTGAGCTTAGCAACATCCCTAGCAACCAATAGGAAAGTTTCCTACCCCTTACTCTATTAGAACCTCCCCAGCAGCCATTGTATGCAGTATTTTGCAGATCTGAGAAAGACAGCAGTGTTATTGCTGTTGTAACACCCCAGAGTTGTGTTACTACACGCCTCTACCCTGCTACTATCTTCTAAGAGCCTTTACATTGTCATCTGATGTAATTTACATTATGTCCTTCACAAATGTGCATGAAAAACCTATGTTAAATACAATTGTTTTCCTGTAATCTCCCAGGTTTATGAGCAGGGGGCAGCAATGCATTGGTAAGGTACTAGTTTCAGTTTAGTATATCTAGGCTGGAATGGATTATTCCAGCTTAGCTCCCCCTCTGTGGAAGTGTGGACTGTTCCCACATCCTGCAGCATGGTTGGAAAAGGAAGTTAGAGTCAGTGTACCAGCCACCCCTGTTGGGAAAGGCTGTGTGATATCCTTTAGGAGATCCCCTGCATAGGGAAGCTAGCAAGGATCTTGTCTCGGCTGAGACATTGATCAGATTCTCAGACTGAACACTTGCACCCTCAGCTGGATGAGAAGAAAGCAGACAACCTCCAGAGTTCCGGGAAGAAAGCATCCCCTGAGAAACTATCTGTGAGTAAAGTCCAAAAGCCTAGGAGAAGCCATTGTTCCTTAGCTAGTCTGTCCCCACAAAGCAGAAGGTACAGAAAAGCGCAGAAGATTAGTTCCTGCCACAAGTAAAGAGCTACCAAGCAGATGAATTATCCTGCAAGCTCACATTTAAAGTGCAGAAGTATTTATTCCTGCCAATGATTGCCAAAACCTGCTGGGACCAGAGATCAAAGCTATATACTGCTTGGATACAAGTTATCTTCAGTGAATAAACGTTTGAACTTCATCTAAAGGTCTGGACATCCTTTCTGCTGCAAAATTCCTCTATTACTCCCACTATCACTACTCTGAAATATATTGCAAGTGAGCCAAGAGCCAGGAGTCCAGCCGTAGCCAGGTAGGAGACACCGTTGACACAATTATCACTACCATGCAGAGACGTTATAGACCATTACACCACTCTGGCATTCCTAATCTGGGATGTGCGTTATAACACCTTGGAAGGGCCCTGGGATAGTACCCTGCACACGCTGCAATTGGCATCACAAACAAATATAGACTATTATCCACCTGACCCAGCCAATGCATAAGTGGCATCAGTGTTACCCCATACCCTGCTCATTGCACTGTGCTCTCTGCTTTCCTGTGTCATTACATTGGATAGTTAGTTAGTTAGTGTATATATGTATATATATTTTTATATATATATATATATATATATATATATATACAGTACAGACCAAAAGTTTGGACACACCTTCTCATTCAAAGAGTTTTCTTTTTTTTCATGACTATGAATATTGTAGATTCACACTGAAGGCACCAAAACTATGAACTAACACATGTGAATTATATACTTATCAAAAAAGTATGAAACAACTGAAAATATGTCATATTCTAGGTTCTTCAAAGTAGCCTCCTTTTGCTTTGATTACTGCTTTGAACACTCTTGGCATTCTCTTAATGAGCTTCAAGAGGTAGTCACCTGAAATGGTTTTCACTTCATAGGTGTGCCCTGTCAGGTTTAATAAGTGGGATTTATTGCCTTATAAATGGGGTTGGGACAATCAGTTGCATTGTGGAGAAGTCAGGTGGATACACAGCTGATAGTCCTACTGAATAGACTGTTAGAATGTGTATTATGGCAAGAAAAAAAAGCAGCTAAGTAAAGAAAAATGAGTGGCCATCATTACTTTAAGACATGAAGGTCAGTCAGTCCGAAAAATTGGGAAAACTTTGAAAGTGTCCCCAAGTGCAGTCACAAAAACCATCAAGCGCTACAAAGAAACTGGCTCACACGCGGATCGCCCCAGGAAAGGAAGTCCAAGAGTCACCTCTGCTGCGGAGGATAAGTTCATCCGAGTCACCAGCCTCAGAAATCGCAGGTTAACAGCAGCTCAGATTAGAAACCAGGTCAATATCACACAGAGTTCTAGCAGCAGACACATCTCTAGAACAACTGTTAAGAGGAGACTGTGTGAATCAGGCCTTCATGGTAGAATATCTGCTAGGAAACCACTGCTAAGGACAGGCAACAAGCAGAAGAGACTTGTTTGGGCTAAAGAACACAAGGAATGGATATTAGACCAGTGGAAATCTATGCTTTGGTCTGATGAGTCCAAATTTGAGATCTTTGGTTCCAACCACCGTGTCTTTGTGCGACACAGAAAAGGTGAACGGATGGACTCTACATGCCTGGTTCCCACCGTGAAGCATGAAGGAGGAGGTGTGATGGTGTGGGGGTGCTTTGCTGGTGACACTGTTGGGGATTTATTCAAAATTGAAGGCATACTGAACCAGCATGGCTACCACAGCATCTTGCAGCCGCATTCTATTCCATCCGGCTTGCGTTTAGTTGGACCATCATTTAATTTTTAACAGGACAATGACCCCAAACACACCTCCAGGCTGTGTAAGGGCTATTTGACCATGAAGGAGAGTGATGGGGTGCTGCGCCAGATTACCTGGCCTCCACAATCACCGGACCTGAACCCAATCGAGATGGTTTGGGGTGAGCTGGACCGCAGAGTGAAGGCAAAAGGGCCAACAAGTGCTAAGCATCTCTGGGAACTCCTTCAAGACTGTTGGAAGACCATTTCAGGTGACTACCTCTTGAAGCTCATCAAGAGAATGCCAAGAGTGTGCAAAGCAGTAATCAAAGCAAAAAGGTGGATACTTTGAAGAACCTAGAATATGACATATTGTCAGTTGTTTCACACTTTTTTGTTATATATATATAATTCCACATGTGTTAATTCATAGTTTTGATTTGCCTTCAGTGTGAATCTACAATTTTTATAGTCATGAAAATAAAGAAAACTTTTTGAATGAGAAGCTTTCGGTCTGTACTGTACACACATATATATATATATATATATATATATATATATATTTATATATATATATATATATATATATATATACAAACTGGATTCCAAAAAAGTTGGGACACTAAACAAATCAACAAATCCCCAAAAAGTTGGGACAAGTAGCAATAAGAGGCTGGAAAAAGTAAATTTGAGCATAACTAAGAGCTGGAAGACCAATTGACACTAATTAGGTCAATTGGCCACATGATTGGATATAAAAAGAGCTTCTCAGAGTGGCAGTGTCTCTCAGTAGCCAAGTTGGGTAGAGGATCACCAATTCCCACAATGTTGCGCAGAAAAATAGTGGAGCAATATCAGAAAGGTGTTACCTAGCGAAAAATTGCAAAGACTTTGCATCTATCATCATCAACTGTGCATAACATCATCCGAAGATTCAGGGAATCTGGAACAATCTCTGTGCGTAAGGGTCAAGGCCGTAAAACCATACTGGATGCCCGTGATCTCCGGGCCCTTAAACAACACTGCACCACAAACAGGAATGCTACTGTAAAGGAAATCACAGAATGGGCTCAGGAATACTTCCAGAAACCATTGTCAGTGAACACAATCCACCGTGCCATCCACCGTTGTCAGCTGAAACTCTACAGTGCAAAGAAGAAGCCATTTCTAAGCAAGATCCACAAGCTCAAGCGTTTTCACTCATTTAAAATGGAGTGTGGCAAAATGGAAGACTGTTCTGTGGTCAAACGAGTCATGATTCAAAGTTCTTTTTGGAAATCTGGGACGCCATGTCATCCGGACCAAAGAGGACAAGGACAACCCAAGTTGTTATCAACGCTCAGTTCAGAAGCCTGCATCTCTGATGGTATGGGGTTGCATGAGTGTGTGTGGCATGGGCAGCTTGTATGTCTGGAAAGGCACCATCAATGCAGAAAAATATATTCAGGTTCTAGAACAACATATGCTCCCATCCAGACGTCATCTCTTTCAGGGAAGACCCTGCATTTTTCAACAAGATAATGCCAGACCACATTCTGCATCAATCACAACATCATGGCTGCGTAGGAGAAGGATCCGGGTACTGAAATGGCCAGTCTGCAGTCCACATCTTTCACCTATAGAGAACATTTGACGCATCATAAAGAGGAAGGTGCAACAAAGAAGGCCCAAGACGATTGAACAGTTAGAGGCCTGTATTAGACAAGAATGGGAGAGCATTCCTATTTCTAAACTTGAGAAACTGGTCTCCTCAGTCCCCAGACGTCTGTTGAGTGTTGTAAGAAGAAGGGGAAATGCCACACAGTGGTGAAAATGGCCTTGTCCCTACTTTTTGGGGATTTGTTGACACCATGAAATTCTGATTCAACATATTTTTCCCTTAAAATGGTACATTTTCTCAGTTTAAACTTTTGTTCCGTGATTTATGTTCTATTCTGAATAAAATATTAGAAGTTGGCACCTCCACATCATTGCATTCAGTTTTTATTCACAATTTGTATAGTGTCCCAACTTTTTTGGAATCCGGTTTGTATATATATATATATATATATATATATATATATATTACAGATAGTTAGTGGGAGATAGTCAGTGTAGGTTAGATAGTGATATAGTGTAGCTGATAGGTTCTGCTGTCCATACATACATGCTACATACATAGTGCTGTATGTATGTATGTATGCTACATACATACAAACATACATAGTGCTGTGATCTCACAAGTTCACAACAATACTTAGTGCACCAATCAATCAGACCTGTTAAAATGTGAAGTTGCATGTATTGTGCCAAAATAATCGCATCATTTGTGCCGATTTCAGAATCGCAAATATATTGATGCACTCTATCTGCATATAATGCTATTGTAATGTTCTGTCGTGCCAACCATTTTCTCCAGTCTCAGGAAACTTCTAGCAGCTTGAAAAATGTAGCTATAGTGACCCACGCCTGTATTTCGTGTGCATTATGCAAATATTACATTGACGATTTTTTCACGATCAAGAAAATATTCTCAAATTTGCGAATATATGACAAATATTCTACCAAATATTATATTTTTTAATATTCTAAAACAAGAATATATAGCAATATAGTGAATATTTTGGGGGGAAAAAACTAATATAGAACAATTTAGCTAATATAGTGCTATAATCTTTTTTTTCAATACTTGAAATTTTTTTGTAATCTGAACTTCAGATGAGAAAAAAATGTCAACTATTAGACAAAGAAGATTATAGCACTATATTAACTAAATTGATCTATATTTGTTTGTTTTTTTGAATATTCACCATATTGCTATATATTCTTGTTTAGAATATTACGAATATCCAAAAAAACGATTATATTCGATATAGTGCTATATATTTGTTTTTTAGAATATTCATCATTTTCCCATTTAAAGTCATTATCCCTCCCTGCTTCTTGCCTGAGGGCCAATGAGTCATTGGCCCAAAAGCAGGAAGCGGGGAGGAATCATGTTTTTTCTCGGCAATTGAAAAATTTGCTATAAAAATGTACATTACGAATATTCTAAATTACGATTACATATTACTATATTCTAAATATTTGCAAGTACCTTTTTTTGCGATAAAAATTTGCAATTTGAATATTCGTGATCAACACTACTCCCCTATTATTTTCATTAATAAGTGCTTATATATGCAGATGCAGCTGGGCTAAACTTTATGGTTAACACGTTAAGTAAAAAATGGCAAGGAAAAGTTAACTACGTTTTCAATAGCTTTCAATGGCTTTTGTCACAAGCTAAGCAAGATAACAGTGTGTCATGTGTTATCAGAGTCAATTTAAGCTCGAGTACATCTGTACATGACAAGAAACCTTGCTTCATAGTATTGCCTATTATTTTCCATCTTTCTATATTCTCTCTAAAAGTGTATATACAATGCATTTGGGCAGTCTTCAGGCCTGTTACAGTATTTTTCCCATCATCCTGCACTCAGTACCTCATAAAGCGAAAGTGAAAACAGAATGTTAGAAATATTTTCAAATTTATTGAAAAGAAACAAAAAAAACTAAAATCTTGGATTTACAAAAGTATTCAGACCCGTTACTCATTACCTAGTTTAAGGATGTTTGACAGAGATTACAGCCTCCAGTCTTCTTGGGTATGATGTCATTCTTCTCTTCAGATCCTCTTCATCTCTGTCATGTCGGATGGCGACTGCCAGTGGATAGCCAGTGGTCTTTCTAGGAATGTTTTGTTGGGTTCAAGTATCAGGTCTGGCTGGGCCATTGAAGGACTTTCACTGAGTTGTCCCTAAGCCATTCCTGTGTTGTTTCAGCTGTTGGCTTATGGTTATTATCTTGTTGGAAGTTGAACCATCAGCCCATGAAATTCAGAACACTCTAGATGAGGCTTTAATAAAGAATATGTTCTGTACTTTGCTCTATTCAGCTTTTTCTCAACCCTAACCAGTCTCCCTTCCCTAGCTGCTGAAAAACATCCCCACAGCATGATGCTGCCATCACCATTCTTCACGTAGGGGTGGTATTGGGTAAGTGATAAGCAGTGCCTGGTTAACTCCAGACATGATGCTTAGAATTGAGGCCAAAAAGTTATTTAATATTTATCACATTTTCCCATTGTTTAACCACTTAACCAACAATAACATACTTGTACATCGTAAAGGTTAAGTCTAGAGGATGTATAGAGCCAGCAGTGGGTACGGCTGTATAGAAACATAAAAATAAAAATAAATTGAAATCACCACTTTTCCCAGTTTTACATATAAAATAAATAAGCTAAAAACATAAACACCCCACAAAAAATGAATGCTCTTGCACAGCACTGTAGATTAATAAATAAAAAACGTCATAGACGAATATGGAGTTGCAAAGAAAGAACAAAATAGAAGGTATGTAAATTTGGCACCGCCATAATAGTAGTGATTCAAAAAGTAAGTATGTTATGTCATATCATTTTTAGCACATAGTGAAAGCCATAAACACAAGACTCAAAAACCATGATGGAATTGTATTTTATTTCTTTTTTCAATTTCATCCACAAAGAATGTATTTTCAGTTTTCAAATACAAGATATAATAAATCAAATTATGCAATTAAAGGGTTTTTCAGAGAGTTTTCTCTGCTCACCAAACACAGCACTGTACATTGTATAACAGCTGTGCTGAGTATTATTGCTCAGCCCAATACATTTCTACGGGGCTCAGCCTAGGCCATGTGACTGATAAAAGTGATGTCACATGGCCTAGGAAAAGAGGTAGAATGTTGATCGGCGGGTGGTTGCACCCCTACCGATCAGATACTGATGACCTATCCAAAAAACATCAATAAAAACTCCTGGAAAACCCATTTTTTAAAATACAAGTAGTCCTGCAAAAAAAAAAAAGCCCTAATATGACTATGTGAATAGAAAATAAAAAAGGCTCTTGGAAGCAGGGGAAGAAAAAATGGAAATGCAAAAACAAAAATTATTAATTTACTTAAGGGAACCTTTTATAACGTATTGGGTTACATATTTTCTAAAAAAGGATTAATAGCCCTACTTTAGGACTACTACATACTGTCAGTTGCATGTGCAGAAAATTGAAGTTTTAATCCAACTGGTGCTGTGATCGCAAGTGCCCAGGATGCTGGTCATTCCATGTGCAATGTCTTTACCTTGAATGCTCCTCATTCTTTTCCCTCTGCTCTGAGTTACAGGTTTAGCATCCAGTCTGGAGACTTCTAGAGCTAGCACTGAGACTGGATAGACTGGGTAGCATTCAATGCAGAGATTTCAGGTTACTGAACATGATGAGACTGCAACCTGGGCACTTGCAATTGCTGCACTGGGAGAATTAAAGGGGTTATCTAATTATCAAATCCCTATAATGATGGTGACCAGCCTCCCGAGCATCGTGGGTGACGCTAGAGAGTCTGATCACGGTCGCGGTCTGCTATTGGATGCTTCCCCCCATCGCCGGATGTTTTGGTACGTGCAAAGGGGAAATGCACCAGCGGCCGCCGTACAGGAATCCAGAGGGAAGCCGGTGCCGGCGAACAGGTAGGAATGCTCTAGAGGAAGGGCTCAGGCATTGTGGCAGTCATTATAGGGATTGGATAACCCATTTAAAACCTGTATTTCTTGGTCATACAACTTGTATGACTTACAAATCATCGCCTAAATGCTCCTACCAGTTTTAAGGGGTCACAGTGGCTAACAGTATCTATTTTTTTTTATGAAATGCATTCATTGTGACCTCTCTATAGTAATATGCACCTAGTGTATATATAGAAAGTTGAGAAAATCCAGTAAAATGCACAGACAGGTTTTACTGTAATCTCATCAGTAATAAAAGTGTTTCAGGAAGTCGTGAAACTGACTTAAAAATCCCTAATGGAATGTGCACTTAATTGAGAATAAAACAGCTTAACTTGTGAATTATAATTGCTTTGATTTGGAGATAAAATCTTGTCATTTCAGGACTCTGATTTTATCTTCTTATCTGAATTATTTATTGTAAGCATACAAGACATACCAAATAAATTAGTACTTCAAATCAGTCCAGGAAAGAGGTCCAGATCTCATCTCAGATACCATCATTTAATCATTGGCCATTTGTATGAATTGTTAAAGCAGATAAAAAGAAATGAAGATATCTATTTAACAATGTCCCTACATATTTCATCCTTTACGTTACACGTTCCATTTTTTTAAATATGTAATGTGTCCCACTCCCTAATTATTTTAATGGTACTTTTTCTTACAGTAGCACTTAGGAAAGAACATAAAAAAAAAAAAAAAAAAACATATTGGGGATCATTTATCAAACTGATGTAAAGTAGAACTGGCTTAGTTGCACATAGCAACTAGTCAGATCCCACCTTTTATTTTCCGAAGGAGATGTCCAAAATGAAAGGTGGATTCTGATGGGTTGCTATGGGCAACTAAGCCAGTTCTACTTTATATCAGTTTGATAAATGACTAGAGATGAGCAAATCAAATCAGACAAAGTGGAATTCGATACGAATTTCAGGAAAAATTCAATTCACAGCGAATGCAAATTTCCTCATGCTTTGTGGTAACAAATCACATTTTTTTCTAAAATGGTGGCTACAATGGCAGCTACACATGTGAGGACATGGGGCAAGGAACTCTGGGAAGGCAGGCTGACCCATAATGCTATGCATGCAGCCAATCAGCAGCCAGCCCGCCCTGTGATGTCACAGCCCTATAAATACGGCGGCCATCTTAGAGTCATTTTCCAGTGTTCTGACTGCAGGAACAGACGTGAAAAGGCACTAGGGACAGCAATAGGACAAACCTCATTGTGCCACTCAGTGGCCTCCTCATACTGCTGCCACCTCCACACTCGGTCTTTGTGCCACTCTATGACTTCCTCATGCTGCTGCCACCTCCACACTCTCTCATTGTGCCTCTCGGTATCTGTCTCCTGATGCTGCTACTGCTGCTGCCCCCACCTCCAGACTCTGTCATCGTGCCACTCGTGGCTTCCTCATACTGCTGCAACCTCCACACTCGGTCATTGTGCCACTTGGTGGCCTCCTCATAATGCTGCCACCTCCAGACTCTGTCATTGTGCCACCCCGTGGCCTCCCCTATACTACTTCTACCTCACCACTATGTCATAGGGCCACTCTGTGGACTTCTTATGCTCTTCCCACCTCCCCCACTTCATTACTGGTCCACTATTTTGCCTTTTGGCCTAGCTGACATCATAATTTATTTGACTCTTCTTCTTATCTGTCAGAAGGAAGGAAAAATGAAATGCACAATGGATCATATATGTGTAGCAGCTGTAAGGCCTGCATGGCTTATGATTTGGTAGCCAAAAGCAGGAGTGGGTACAAAACACAGAAGACATGCAAATATTCCATTCACGTGTCATCTCTGTTTTAGATCCAGTCCTGTTTTTTTTTGGCGTTAGAAATACTGATGAATTACTGAGCAAATGCTGACCGAGTAAAGGTGTATGCTCTACAGACAGGATCATTTTTTTGTGGGTTATTGTTCTGACGGATCAGAGGAAGGGCAAATTATTCAGTGACATCAACACAAACTTACTGCTAACACCCTCTCTACTCTGTCAGGGGGCTCTACTTGTATAAGTGTTTAATAGAACAGGTTCTGTAGACATCTATGTGGAATCAGCTTGCGACGGTGTAAAAGGAGTGCACTTCTTCTTGGCGCTAACATCGACCTGTAAATTTACGTTCATACTTGAGTTATTTGATCAGTTTTGGCCCCGTGACTGCCCAAATAAGTGAAGTGTGCAGTGATTCTAAGAGCGACACCTGTCATCTGCATGTCATACTGACTCACAGTATTATTACACTACCAAAGCAGACTCCCTATGCGTGTTACTACAAGGCACTATAAAAGCTCTGCCAAGAAATAGCCATCTTTAATGTAATTTGCCACAAATATATTCAGATCGAACAAAAATTTTCCCGAAAAATTTGGCGAACCAGCTAAATTTGCTCATCTCTATAAATGGCCCCCATTATTTGCACTTAATCTCTGTTTTTTATGGCAGCTCACGCAAGGATGCCATTATTATAAATAACACATAAGTAGGTGAGGGCCCTGCTTTAGATTTTGCATTGGGATCCCGGACTTTGACGTTGCCTCACTATCTGCCCATTTTGCTAAAGATAATAATTGGGCTTAATAAATACGTAATAAACAAACCACATAACCTAAAGCTACATATTCTTTGAGAAAATGGGGAAAAAAAAGAGAAAAGTTTCATTTTCCTTAGATTTCAGCTGGACAGCTTGTCTCTGGCTTTATCTGTGCATAGTTTGCGAGAGGACAACAGGGAAAAAGGGAAGCTACTATCCTGCATTTCTGCCTTTCAAAGATGACTGCAATAGAGGTGTTATTGGAGTTAACACACAGTAGTGATGGTACAGTATATACGGTGGCTAAGGAACTGTGGTGGACAGGGTGGTATTAAATTGAGCAGAGAAAACATGGACCTTGATTTTTTAGTGCTTATATATTCAAACATTTTTGTGGGATTATTTTGCTCTCCATTGCCACCTATTGTTCATTTTGCAATTTAGCAGATTTTTTTTTTTTTTACAGATTTTATTTTGTTAGCCCTTTGTAAATTTCAAAGGCTACAGCTAACCCCTCAGATTTATACTTGTTACGATCCTCTCGGCAGGAGAGGGTGAAACTGCCATTTAGAAGAACTCCCCCCCCAAAAAAAACGAGACCAAGCTCTGTGTTGAGGGTAAATCAGAATCACCTTTACTGAGGGCTACCCGCCCGTATTCATGCAGGTCCCCATCTGGTGGACAATCTCCTAGGGGACCAGATGGAAGACTGTGACACAGGACAGATATGCAGAAATTCAGGATACACAGACACAATACATCCCCACAATGCATCATGGTTTCCTCCTCTCTGCCCTGGAGACACCCGAGGAGTAATTCAATTATCTCTCAGGACAAAGGGAAATCGCCAATACACACGTGGGGCCAACAGGACAGAAATCACCATTTAAATATACAATGTCACAACCTTTACAGTAAACACAGACATTTAACATATCCCCAGATAGCTTCAGTCTGAGTGCATATTATTAGGTGAATGGCACTCAGACTACACAAATACAAAAAAATCAACATGGAGCCAAAGTCTTTAATTTCACGAACAGGCTCCATGGCATAGCTATCTGGGTACCCTCACATAACATACAATACAATTCCAAAGAGAGATGGTTCTGTCACACTACCTTTAAATGCCCTTTTTTGTCCTTTTATGTTCTTTCTACAGTAGCTGTAAGCCATGTGGGGTTTGATTTTAGCTGCTATAAACCAGAACTCGCATAGAAATAAATGGAGCACCCACTTGCATGTGTGACTGGGCGCTGATCAGTTCAGGGGAACAGTGGGGGGCCTGCAGGGGGTACAGGGCCTCTGTTCTTGCAATCGGTGTGTGTCTCTGTAGTAAGACCCCCACCGATCTGATAGGTGTCTCCTATCCAGTGGATAGGGGATAACTTTTACCTACCAGAATAACCCTTTAATAGTAACAATGACCATGCAGGTAAAAACTGTATTAAAGAAAAGTAAATGAAAAGATAAAAGTCAAATTTTTCTTTAACAATTTAGTTGGGCAATGTAAGGTTTTATCATTTTAACTTCCAGTTCAATGATTATTATGGGTTCCTTCCTATATATTAACAGAAAGATAAAGCTTCCCATTGTCACTCAACACTTGGACATATTGCCGTCTCTAAGAGATCTGTGAACTCTTTGAAATTGTGATAAGCACCTGCCAAAGATAAAAAGTGTATGTTTTCTTTTTTCTCTTTTGTGTAAGATGTACACTGTAGATGTCTAGTGTAGTGATGTTCTATAAAACAGTACTTTTGGCAGGTGTGTTTTAGTTGAAATCATTGCAATGTGAAATAAATAAAAAGCTGTATCAGTTGCATCCTGAACACAGCATTGAGTCCTTATTGCGTTGCTTATAGCTTTGGTCTCCGAGAGTAGTAAGCTTTTGCAACTCCATTAGACTTTAAAACCATTCCCTGGCAATCTCAGAGGAAAAGAAAAGTATGCTTTGTAGAAATCAAGCTGAAAGTCTGCATTTCTCTGATTTTGATCAAACACAAAGGGTGGTCAGAATTATACCTGCAAAGCATGTACACAGGAAGCATAAAGCTGAACATCTATGATCTGTGAACTGTGTACTGATGACTATCAAGTTTGAACTTCTACATTTACAATAAAATTGCAGAAAATATTGTTGTCGAGGTAAGATGTTTGAAAAAAAAAAAAATGTATAAAACCATGTATGCTCCAAAACCAATAATAAGCTTTTTCTTCTTCTTCTTCATATTATTATTATTATTATTATTACTTAGGGTATTTTCACACTTGCGGCAGAGGATTCCGGCAGGCAGTTCGGTCGCCGGAACTGCTTGCTGGATCAGGCAATCTGGCCGCAAATTGATGGCATTTGTGAGATGGATCCGGATGTGGATCCGTCTGACAAATGCATTGCAATATCAGATCCGTCTCTCCGGTGTCATCTGGAAAAACAGATTCGGTATTTATTTATTTTTTGCATTTTTAAAGGTCTGCGCATGTGCAGACCGAAAAGCCAGATCCGTTTTGCCGGAACACTTGATGCCGGATCCGGCACTAATACACTTCAATGTAATGTAATGCCGTATCCAACTGTTACGCTGAGCGCTCCGGGTCCCCTGCTGGCCGCGGAGCGCTCACAGCGTATACCCCCAGGCAGCACTCCAGTGTCTCGGCGTGTGCGTCCTCGCTCTCTAGGGCGCGCGTGCGCCGGGACTCTTAGATTCAAAGGGCCAGTGCACCAGTGATTGGTGCCTGGTCCAAAAGGGATATTAAGGGTTAAGGTTTGTGAGAGGCAGTGCTGACTTAATTAGGCTGCACCTGTGCACTGCCCATTTATACCTTCTCCTCCCACAGCTTCCTGCCGGATCTTTGTGCCTTGTGCCTCAGAGAAAGCGTTCCACAGTGTTTGTTTGCCTTGCCTGTTGCCGAACCCGTTGCTACCGTCTACTCGCCTTAGAACCTTGCCGCCTGCCCTGACCTCTGCTACGTCCGACTACGCTCTTGCCTTCTCCCTGTGTACCACGCCTTATCAGCTGCCAGAGAGGTCGAGTTGTTACTAGGGGACACGACCTGGTAGTTACCGCCGCAGCAAATCCATCCCGCCTTGCGGTGGGCTCTGGTGAAGACCAGTAACTGCTTAGAACCGGTCCTTTAGTACAACCCGCGCCATCGCCTCTCTGGTCCAGAGGATCCACTACCTGTCCTGCCGGTACGTGACACCAACATTCCGGCAAGTGTTCAGTCTTTTTGGAAGTACCCTTATTTCTAGAGATGAGCGAACCTGTGAATGTCTGAGTTCAATGGGCTTGGCTGAATATTGTTTCAAAGGGCAGTTCAGGTAACGAATTTGACCCGAACCCCATAGAAGTCAATAGGGACCCAAAATTTTGTGCTGTGAAATGGCTGTAAAATAGTCATAGAAAGGGCTAGAGAGCTGCAAAAGGAATCAACACTGGTGTAAGAGCAGGACAATTGCCCTGAAAACAAATGAGGATAGGGAAATGACTTAACATAGAATAAAAAAAATATATAATCTTGAACCAGGAGACGGAGGTCCACGTGGAGTAGGAAGTTAAGGAGGCTGTGGACATGGCGGTGTAGGTGGAAGAGGAAGTAGCCAACACTGTTTTTGTAAGTTAAAAAAATATATATATAATAAATCTTTATTTATTTTATTTTATTTGTCTGTTAATTTTGTGTGTTACCTATAGCCTTTTTTTGGGATACGGCCTGTATACTTCTCTACTCTGCCCAAAGTATGGACAAGTCATGTGGGATCCGTGCCTGGTTCATTTAATTAAACGTAAGCTTGTATATGTTGGCTGTGGACAGGAAGATGCGCCTGCCCGTGATCACACAACCTGCCGTGCTAAACACATGTTCTGACAATACACTTGCTGAAGGGCAGGCCAGTACCTCCAAGGCATAAAGGGCAAGCTTAGGCCATGTATCCAATTTGGAGACCCAGAAGTTAAATTAAGCAGTACATGCAAACGTGTGCACATTTTGCTGAAACACTGCCTCCTGCTAAGACGGCCCGTATCATATGGTGGTGCTGGATGTTGTGGCATGCTGACAAAGGTTTTCCACAGTTTGACAATGCTGCTGGTGCCGGTGTCTCAGCTGTGTTGGCGACTTCCTCCTCTTCCTCCACCTTGTGCTTCCACTGAGCCCCTGCTGTGAGGTGGGAATGCCGTCAGTGGTGCTTCTACCAGCATGCACTTGTACTCATGCATCTTCCGATCACGCTCCAGTGATGGAACTAAGGATAGCGCATTGTCCTTGTAGCGTGGATCAAGCAAGGTGGCCACCCAGTAATCATCACTGGTAACAATCATGGCAACTAAAAGGTTGTTGCGCAGGCACTGCAACATGCACTCGCTCATGCGTGCCAGGTTGCCCAGAGACACCAACAAGCTTTCCTTGGTGGGAGGTGTATTGTCTGTGTAATCTGTATCCCCCCAGCCATGCTCCAGTGATGCCTGTGAGCTGCTTTGAGTGCCACCCTGTTGTAAACACGGTTCCTCCTCCTCATCATCATCCTCCGAACCCACCCTCCGAGCCACATATGGACGACTGGACTGATAACCCTGTTCCTCCTCCTCTTATGCCACATTGTCATCCATCATCACCTGAAGCATTTTTTCACAGAGTCATCAGCGCTAGGCATGTTGATGGAGTACTTGAAACAGTGCAGCATGGCACACACATCCCGCATGCAGGCCCACTCATTAGTGGTGAAGCGTAACTGTTACACAGAGTAACTCACCCATGCATGCTGCAGCTGAAACTCCACTATTGCCTGCTGCTCTCCAGCATCTTCAAGGTAGAGTTCCATCTTGTGGTTACATTGCATATGAGTTGGTGAGCTGGAAGGCAGAAGTTGCGCTGCAGCGCAGACAGGCGAGCATCAGCAGGGTGAGAACACCAAAAGCGGGCACAGATGGTTCACACTTTCTGCAGCAGATCTGACATGTAGGAGTCATTTTTCAGGAGCCTCTGCACCACCAAATTTAGCACATGCACCAGGAAAGGGATGTGCATAAAACTGTCTAGGCCCATGGCTGCTACAAGATTTTGTCCATTATTGCTCACCAACAGGCCAGTCTTGAAGCTCAGAGGCACCAACCACTCATCATTCTGTTCTTCGATGTTTGTCCACAGCTACTATGAGGTGTGTCTTTCTCCCTGGCTATGCTGAAACGGTAGTGGAGGAGGCAACAGGAGGCACAGAGAAACATCCAGCAATACTCGTGGCAGTAGGACTTGAGCCAAACCACCTTCCGTCTTAAAGGGGTTGTCCGAGTTATGAAAAAAAAATAATATAGCACAGAAAATCTGATATATAACTGAGCTAAGCAAGTTTTATGCAAAAAACAATATATATATATATATATATATATATATATATATATATTTCCTCATTTCCCTTTTCTGGCCCTTTGTTTATGCAATAAAAACAATCTCTGCCCCTCCCCCTGCTCTGCTAAGGGAGTGAATACAAAAGCTGCCCTGAGTGACATGTCTGCCTGCTGGGAGACTCTGCAGCATGTTGTATGTGTAGGACTACAAGTCCCAGCTGTATAATGACACTGCTAAGGGAGTGGTTACAAGAGCTGCCCTGAGTGCTGGGAGACTCTGCAGCATGTTGTATGTGTAGAACTACATGTCCCACCTGTATAATGACGCTTCTAATACACACAGGATCTTCCCCCTACCTTCTTGTGCAATGCTCTCTCTAGTTTATCAACTCCAGTGCCCAGCATTGTCTCTTCACTGCCTGCAAAGCTGTGCAGCTGAAGGGGTTAAGAATCCTAGCAGAGAGTAGACGGCAGTGAAGGGGGGGCGTGGCCAGCACAGTGACATCTCGTTTACAGGCTTGTAAACGACCTTAATCAGAGCAGGGAGAGAAGCTGACTTCACAGGTCATGTGACCCTCAGTGAAATCTGAGAAACCAGCCACTGGAGATAAAGTGAGTGAATTGGAAAGCTGTTACATTTGCTTAGTTAGGAACATAGAAAGAACAAAAAAATAACTTGGATAACCCCTTTAAGCCCAGCCACCACTACATTTACCCAGTGGGCAGTTAGGGAGATATAACATTTCTGCTATTTTCTTATGTTCGCCTGCCACCAGCTAGCCAAAATAAGAATGGCAGCTTCAATACCCTAGGTCTCTTCAGAGAGACCCAGCATATTCAAGTCAATTGCTAGCCTGCTGGTAAGAAGCCTGGAAATGTGCACTTCTGGGTTTTTGAGCTTTTAGATGCCATGATCACACTTGATCACGGCATCTAAAGGGTTTAATTACCGTGATAGGCATTATTGTCTTTAGCTGGGCCATGTTTACCCATCGCTCCAACACTGTACCTGAAGCAAAAGAGTTAAAGTGTAATGCTCTGATTGAATCACTACAGTGTGTACTCTCTGGTCACAATGTTGATCTGACTGAGAAATGTCACAGCCACTATCTCTGGCTGTGACCTTCTGTCCTTGCTCGTTCGGCGCTCCTCGCTGAAGTTTCGTTTTTGTGTGTTCTTTGTGATTCTTTATGTGTTAACTCCCCTGTGTTCCTATCTGGAGTTAATCCTCTCTGTCTGCCCCATGGGTGTGGCCTCTCTGCTGCACCCATGGAACCTGTATATAAGGCTGAGGTTTTCCTCAGTTCTGGGTCAGCTCTCCTGGTGTGTGTTGTCTTGTCCTGCTCCTTGTTTGTACTCACTCTCCCATGCTGCTGACCCATGGGATCCGTGTCTGTCTGTGCTCTGTGGGTTTCCTACTTGTTCTTTGCTGTCCTCTTTCCTGTGTTTCTGTTATCTGTTCTGCCAGTTATGTTTTGAGTCACCTTGTGTGTATTCATATGTCTCTGTTCAGCAAGCTCTTGCTGCAGCGTGCCTTGCTGCAGAGTGCAATGGGCAAGGCCACGCAGTATATGACTGGTGGAGCTAGTCCTTCTCTGCTCATTGCCACTCCTATTCCCTTGTGTGAACTCCTGCTTGTGTTTTTAGTTGCCTGCTTGTATTTGCTTGTTTATGTTTGCCTATGTACCATCGGTACCTTCTGGTACCTGTTGTCCGTTTGCTCCTGTTGTCACTGTCTAGGTCACGCTTCAGAGTGGACCCTGGCAACTCCCTGCGGCAAAGCCTAACCCTACCATCTGGGGCCCTAGTGAATACCAGGAGTTGCTTAGTCACGCCCCTCTGGAGTATTACTAGACAGTGGCGCAGTGGGGGTTTTCCTCCCACTGTGCGGACTGTACATAGAGCTCTCAATTTCCCTGTGTTTCACTCCTTGGATTCTGTTTGTGCATTAAACTCTGTTGTACTGTATTGCTTTGTGTTTTTGCTTGATGACACAAAGGTCTCTCCTGGGACCTCCAACTCGTGACAAGAAAGTTAAGTAAAGCTGTTTGCTGTGCTACCGTACGTTCAAATAAATAGAAAGTTAGAGCCAGAAGGGAACTAGAATGCATAGTTTTTATTTTTTAATTCTCAGTGGGAACTAGTTTGTGCGTGTGTGCCATTCTTTGCCATTTTTTAATTTACATATTTCAGTGGGTCTCAATAAGCTCTACTATAAATTGTGCATTTAGTGGGGCAGATTTACTAATGCGGTTTAATAGTAAGACAGAGGTTGATATGGATGATACCTGTTGCACTTTTAAAGAGTCCGACATCTGGGACCCCTGCCGATCAGCTGTTTGAGAAAGCACCAAAGCTCAGGCATTGGATTCAGCCAATTCGCTCCGGTTCTACAGATCCGGTTGTTAAAATTACAGCCGGATCGGAGAACCGGCTTAATCCCGATCCGGTGCAGCGGGAGATGAGCGCATGCATTGTGGAAGCGCTCATCTCCCTACATTCATCTGTATCACCGTCACTGCAGCAGTACAAGGGAGAGACGTCTCCCTTTCCTGTTCCTCTGATAGGCTGCTGGCATAAGGCCAGCAGCCTATCAGAGACCTGTGCAGGCGGCGCAATGAAGTAATCGCGCCACCGGAGCTGTAAAGCGTGGGACACAGGGCGGGAGAGGCCTGCATCGCATCGCTGACAGGGTGGAGGTAAGTGTGGAGGTAAGTGTTCATATTTTTTTTTGCCTTCCTGTGGCGAAACTGGGGGCATTGTTTGCACATATGCAACACTATGGGGGTATCTACTGGCTGCATGGCTAACACATGGGGGACACTATGGGGGCATCTACTGGGGGCATTGTTGGCATATGGGGTACACTATGGGAGCATCTACTGGGGGCATGGCTGGCACAAAGGGGACACTAGGGGAACATCTACTGGGGGCATGGCTGGCACAAAGGGGACACTATGGGGCATCTACTGGGGGCATTGCTGGCACATGGGGACACTATAGGGGCATCTACTGGCACATCATTGTGGACACTATGGGGGGCATCTACTGGGGACATTGCTGGCACATGTGGACACTATGGGGACATCTACTGGGGACATTGCTGGCACATGTGGACACTATGGGGGAATCTACTGGGGACATTGCTGGCACATGTGGACACTGTGGGGGCATCTACTGGGGGCATTGCTGGCACATGGGGGCATCTACTGGGGGCATTGCTGGCACATGGGGGCATCTACTGGGGGCATTGCTAGCACATAGGGAACACTATGGGGACATCTTATATTGGCACATTATGGGGACACTATGGTGTTGGAGGGGAACACTATGGGGGCATATTAAGGCACACTATGGGGGCACTAAGAAGGGGCATTTATACTAGCACATTCTGGGGGGCACTATGGGGGAATCTTATACTGGCACATTATGGGGAAGAGGAGAGGAGCACTATGTGAGCATTTACCAGGGGCATTATATAGGGGTGTTTTATACTTGCACACATTATGGGGGCACTATGGGGACATTAGCTCAACTGGGGGCACTGAGGGAATTTTTTGTAGTGGCACACAGAACAGGAGCATTTTTGAACTAGTGCACATTATTATTATTATTGAAGGTGAATTGTTAAGAAGGTAGTAGGATGATGGAAAAGTAGGAACCTAAGATGTCTTTTGTCAAACTGCAGAGACAAGAGATGGGTGAAAAATCATCATGGCGGTCTGCTCTCAAAGGAGAAGATGAAGAAAGAGAAGGTCTGCATCAGTGGGGAAGTCACTTGATATAAGAGGTATGTGGTGCTGTATTCTGGATAGCACAGACTATAATATGTATGCAAATATGTCTTTTGTGAAAGGTACAAATGTGTATAAAATGTATATGGTGTAGGTAAAGCTACTGTAAGTGTAGCCTAGGGGTCATTTATATACTGTATGGTGTATATTGTATATGTGATTATATAAGTTTAGTGTCTATATAGTCTGTTTATGTATGCATACCTCTCAACTATCCCAGATCTGGCATAACTACTGTGTGGGGCACAATGTGGACTAAGCAGGGTTGGGACATGTACAGATAGACATTGGGAGGAGTTAGAGGTCTGGACCAGCGCTGTAAAAAAATCTTTGCACAACACTGATAGTTTAGCTCCTTTAAGCTTTTTAAAAGTTTTGTGGTATGTGTGTGTAGTGTATACATGGTGTATTTATGTATGTGTACCATGTATATGGTGTATGTGTGTTGCATATACTGTATATGGCGTATGTATATGTAAACATGTGTTGTGACGCCACATATTTGCCGTTGAGTAGGGAACCTGTTCTTAAAAATTTGAATCCCAACCCTCCTGTAAGTGCCACAGCCTTCTCTCTGCTTTTCCTAGGAGCATCTCTGGAGTCAGGGTGTTGAAATAAAATAAAATTATATATATATATATATATATATATATACAGTACAGACCAAAAGTTTGGACACACCTTCTCATTCAAAGAGTTTTCTTTATTTTCATGACTATGAAAATTGTAAATTCACACTGAAGGCATCAAAACTATGAATTAACACATGTGGAATTATATACATAACAAAAAAAAGTGTGAATCAACTGAAAATATGTAATATTCTAGGTTCTTTAAAGTAGCCACCTTTTGCTTTGATTACTGCTTTGCACACTCTTGGCATTCTCTTGATGAGCTTCAAAAGGTAGTCACCTGAAATGGTCTTCCAACAGTCTTGAAGGAGCTCCCAGAGATGCTTAGCACTTGTTGGCCCTTTTTGCCTTCACACTGCGTTCCAGCTCACCCCAAACCATCTTGATTAGGTTCAGGTCCGGTGACTATGGAGGCCAGGTCATCTGGCGCAGCACTCCATCACTCTCCTTCATGGTCAAATAGCCCTTAAACAGCCTGGAGGTGTGTTTGGGGTCATTGTCCTGTTGAAAAATAAATGATGGTCCAACTAAACGCAAAACGGACTGAATAGCATGCCGCTGCAAGTATGCCTTCAATTTTGAATAAATCCCCAACAGTGTCACCAGCAAAGCACCCCCACACCATCACACCTCCTTCTCCTCCATGCTTCACGGTGGCAACCACTCATGTAGAGTCCATCCGATCACCTTTTCTGCGTCGCACAAAGACACGGTGGTTGGAACCAAAGATCTCAAATTTGGACTCCTCAGACCAAAGCACAGATTTCCACTGGTCTAATGTCCATTCCTTGTGTTCTTTAGCCCAAACAAGCCTCTTCTGCTTGTTGCCTGTCCTTAGCAGTGGTTTCCTAGCAGATATTCTACCATGTTGTTCTAGAGATGTGTCTGCTGCTAGAACTCTGTGTGGCATTGACCTGGTCTCTAATCTGAGCTGCTGTTAACTTGCGATTTCTGAGGCTAGTGACTCGGATGAACTTATCCCCTGCAGCAGAGTTGACTCTTGGTCTTCCTTTCCTGGGGTGGTCTGCATGTGAGCCAGTTTCTTTGTAGCGCTTGATGGTTTTTGTGACTGCACTTGGAGACACTTTCAAAGTTTTCCCAATTTTTCGGACTGACTGACCTTCATTAGTAATGATGGCCACTCATTTTTCTTTACTTAGCTGCTTTTTTCTTGCCATAATACAAATTCTAACAGTCAATTCAGTAGGACTATCAGCTGTGTATCCACCTGACTTCTCCACAACGCAACTGATGGTCCCAACCCCATTTATAAAGCAAGAGATCCCACTTATTTAACCTGACAGGGCGCACCTGTAAAGTGAAAACCATTTCAGATGACTACCTCTTGAAGCTCATCAAGAGAATGCCAAGAGTGTGCAAAGCAGTAATCAAAGCAAAAGGTGGCTACTTTGAAGAACCTAGAATATGACATATTTTCAGTTGTTTCACACTTTTTTCTTATGTATATAATTCCACATGTGTTAATTCGTAGTTTTGATGCCTTCAGTGTGAATCTACAATTTTCATAGTCATGAAAATAAAGAAAACTCTTTGAATGAGAAGGTGTGTCCAAACTTTTGGCCTGTACTGTGTATATATATATATATATATATATATATATATATATGTGTGTGTGTGTGTGTGTTATATCTTAATAAACTGAAATTCCTAATATTTAAATATAATTTCAAATTCAAACATGACACTTTCATTCCATCCTTAATTTGTTCCAGTGACTTGGAGGAAGTAAAAGGCCAATCATTTCTATTGAAGGACAATATTGATGGTGCAGCAAAGAAATTAAGTATTATGATTTGAACTTTGTGGCAACCGTTTGAGGAAGGCATTTGGCTCTGTAATGCGATATATGTTTGCTCATAATGCCTCCTTTTAAACATAAGACAATCACAGAACAAGTACAGTTACAATAGATTAATTTTACTAATGCCAATGCAAATACAAAGGCCTGCAAGGGTATCAGTAAGTTTCTCTTTAAGAGGTATAAGGCTGAATTCACAGGTCCGAGGAACACGTTCCGTGAGATACAAGACTGGCATCCTGCTTAGTGCATGGCGTCATTGGTTGCCATCCTGCCGTGCGCTGCATGCCGCCTCTGCTGTACAGTAATACACTTGTATAGATCCTACGACTGTATTACTGTACTGCGGCGGCGGCACAAAGTGCACGGCGTCATAGCAATTAATGATGCAGTGTGCTCCTGCACTAAGCAGGATGCCAGTCTGGTATCTCATGGACCGTGTTCATGGCAGCAGTTATGTGTTCTAAAGCCTTTTTTCGCATGTAGTAGTGGGAAAAAAGAAAAAGGGCTAATTAGCCGTTGTGTGGTGAAATTTGAAAATTACAGCCCTTTTTGTCATTGTAGGAAAGAGCAAGGGGCCGTCATTGACGGAAGATATGTGTCACAGAGGTTCCTGGCTTCGGTGAGGTAAAAGCTGGTAATTTTAAGTTTCAGCGACAGCAAGTGCTGACTGATACTATTGGTTATTTATTGCGGCTGTAAAGCCGATCCGGGCCGGCTCTTACTGGGACAGCCAAAGTGCAGGGTGGGTGGCTGTTCCCATAGTTCCACGCCGGGTTTTGGTTAGGGATATAAAACCCAACCAGCAGTCTCAGCTATGTGGATTATCCTCCATCTTACAGTGGAGCTTTCCAGTCTCTGTGTTGGAGCCTGAGAGTTTGGGCAGGGATTAAGGCCTGCTATCTTGTTTTGGCTGAAAGCACGTGTATTTCTGTTTCACCCAAGGACTTATGTGTTGCTGCCTGGTGTGAACAAACACCAGACTCAGGCCTCATGCACACGACCATTTTTTTTTTAAGGTCCGCAAAAACAGGGTCCGTAGGTCCGTGATCCGTGACCGTTTTTTCGTCCGTGGGTCCTCCTTGATTTTTGGAGGATCCACGGACATGAAAAATAAAAAATAAAATCGAAGTCAAGTTTGCCATTGAAATGATAGGAAAAAACGGACACGGATCACGGACACGGATGACAATCTTGTGTGCATCCGTGTTTTTTCACAGACCCATTGACTTGAATGGGTCCGTGAACCGTTGGCTGTGAAAAAAATAGGACAGGTCATATTTTTTTCACGGCCAGGAAAAACGGATCACGGATGCGGCTGCCAAACGGTGCATTTTGAAAGTCAATGGGTCCGCAAAAAAAAACGGAAAGCGGCACAACGGCCTCGGATGCACACAACGGTCGTGTGCATGATGCCTCAAGGTGACAGTTTTTTTCCTTGAAACTGACTTTTTGTTGTCACTTTCCTTATGTGTTAATAAAATGCTGAACTGTTAAAGACGTTGTCATTGCCTATATACTGCGTCCGCAAGCCTGTCTACCAGAGCAAATCCCCACAGCATGTACAGTATTGGTGGCAAAAAAAAATATTTGCCGTTTATGGCTGCAGTTATATGTTCTAAATCCTTCTTCTTCTTTATTTTTTATTTATTTATTTTTTTGGCATGTATTAGTGGGGAAATAGCGTTTATTAGCCATTATTGTTGTGAAGTGAGAAAAGTATAGTCCTTTTTGGGATGTATTAGTGGGAAAAAAATATATTATTTGCCGTTCACCGGTGAAGTTCCATTATACTACAGTATTAATAGGATAGATATGTACGTCCTATTAGCCATTCTGCAGTGGATTGTGATTGTTATATTATTTTTTTGTGGGGGTGTATTAATAGGAAAAACAATACATCATCTTTTTAGCTGGTCTGCAGTGAACCGACATTGTTATACAGCCATTGTTGGGGTGTATTAATAGGAAAAATAAGTACGTGTTTTTAGCCATTCTGTGGTGAATTTACATTGTCATACAGCCATTGTTGGTGTTTATTAATAGGAAAAATAAGTACCTCTTAATAGCCAATCTGTGGTGAATTTTTCATTGTCATTCAGTGGTGATTTATTTTTATTTTTTTGCGATACAGCCTTTTTGGGGGAAAATTGGCATTGGTAGGTGAATGTAGACTTTCTTAGGTGGGGACTGAGCAATTGCGTCGATTAGCATTAGAATTAGATTTTTTGGAAAAATTGATGGGTGATTGTAGAGTATCTCACACCATTGGTCCTGCCACAATGTCCGCCTTTGCCTCCTCATCCTCCACCGTGTCCTCCACCTCCACTGCAGGTTCAATTCAGTGCTCCTCCAGCATACCACATCTGCAGGGCACAGCGGTGTCATGATGTTCTACACCTCATTTGCCTGGGCGAACAGAGTCGCACAGGGAGGAACTGCTTCATGTCCTTCATCAAGAAATCAAATCCTGGCTTTCTCCACGACAACTCAAAATCAGAACTATGGTGACCAACAACGGGAAGAACATGGTGTCGGCGCTGCGTCAAGGAGGGCTGAGCTATGCGCCCTGCATGGCGTACATGTTCAATCTGGTTGCAAAGAGGTTCCTGTAGTGTTCCACCTATCTGTAAGATATCCTAAAAATGGCCAGGAAACTTTGCATGCACTTCAGCCACTCGTACACCGCCAAGCACACCCTCCTAGAGCTGCAGCGGCAGAACGGCATCCCCCCAACATAGGCTGATATGCAACGTTTCCACCTGTTGGAATTCCACCCTCCATATGTTGGACAGACTATACGAACAGAGAAAGGCCATAAATGATTTCTTAATGATCCAAGCGCCAGGACTACGGGATAAACAACATAATTCCACTGATTCATATTCTGGAAAAGATGTTGGTTAATCTGTCTGGTCAGGGGACTGGAGATGTGGTGCCTACATCTCACTGCCACATGAGCCCTGTGGAGGCTAAACTGGAGGAGGACAATGGAGCACAAGAAATGTGTAGTGTAATGGGTGGTTTTTCTACACAGGTGACAGGAGAGGCGGAGCAGGAGTAAAATGGGAGTCTTTTTTTACACCCTCTGAGAGGGAGGACAAACTGAACTACTCTAGAGACATCCTTTGTAGTCAGCTGGCTGCTGCCTATCTGCGTCATCGTCCATCCTCTCGCAGGTATTACTGGGGGGCCCTCTGCACTCATGGTCCACTGCCATGGCTGGTGGAGGGGGAAATGGCAGAAGCAGAACCAGCTCCTTCAGCAGCAGCCTGAGTCTAGAGTTGCTGATGAGCAGCTTTCTTCACCCGCATAGTGAAGAAACTACTCACCAGCAGCTAGACATAGAGCAGAACATGACCCAGCAGGTAGGGGCATACTTGGAGTGTGGCTTCAACTGGCTGAATTTGCTCTGGAAAAGCTGTCCTTCCCTGCCAGTAGTGTGGCATCAGAGCGGGTGTTTAGTGAAGTGGGGGCCATAGTTAACTTAAGGAGAACTCGCCTGTCCACCCAAAATGTGGAGAGACTGACCTTTGTCAAGATGAATCAGGTGTGGATCAGCTAGGATTTCCACCCACCAATGTTTGATGCATCAGACTAGATCTTTTATACTACCTCACCCAAACCTTGACAAGAGACCGGTTTCTTCTGGCTACCTGCCTCAGCTACTCTTCTGAGGCTGCTACCTGCCTGATACGACACATCTGATGCCAAGTGCTCCTTCTCACCATCGTCATTGGGTACTGTTATTATCACCCACCTCCCCAACCTGTCACCGGCTCTGTGGTCTCCTCATGTTGCTGCTGCTGCCACCTCCACACTAAGTCACCTTGCCACCCTGTGGTCTTCTCATGCTGCTGCCATCGCCACACAATGTCACCTTGCCACTCTGTGGCCTCCATATGCCGCTGCTGACAACTCCACACTCTGTCATTGTGCCACTCTGTGACCTCCCCATGCTGCTGCTGCCACCTCACCACTATGTTGTTGGGCCACTATGTGGTCTCCTCATGCTGCTTCCGCCTAGCTACTATGTCATTGGTAGTGATAAGCAGCAGGGGCAATATTTGAATTTGCAATATTTTGCAAATATTTTGTAGAATATACATCATAGATTCGCAAATTCAAGATTATATTCTTGATTGTGAAAATTGGCAATGTAATATTTGCATAATGCATGCAAAATACAGGCGTGGAGCACTTATGCTGCATTTTTCAAGCTGGTATAAGTTTTCTCAGACTGGAGAAAATGTTTGGCACGGCAGAACATTAGAATAGCTTTATATGCAGATAGAGCGCTCCAATATGTTTGCTCTTGCAAATTTTCGGCAATATCTGCTACACTATAGATCAATCTAACCTACACTGACTATCTCCCCCTAACTATCTGAATTAAATATGTTAACCGTCTAATGTAATAATGCAAAGCACAGAGCACAGCGATGACACTGCTGTCTCTTTCATAACTGCAATAAACTTTAGAAAATTGCTGCTGGGGTGGTTTTTATATAGTAAGGGGTAGGAAACTTTTCTATTGGTTGCTAGGGATATTGCTAAGCAGTGATAAAGTCTTCTCATTGGCCCACAAGCTAGAAGAAGTGAGGGATGATCACCTGATGTGTACTTTTCATTATGAATATATAGCACTATATTCTAAGGGTTTGTAAATTCTCGAAGTGCCGATATTCACAACAAAAATTCACTTTTCGAATATTCACGCTCTACACTAGTCATTGGTCCATGACTGGACCACTAATTTGCATTTTTGACCTGGTTAACATTATCATTTATTTGAACCTTCTTCTGATCTGTTTATTTAGTGCTGCTGGTGGCATTATAACAGATAAGCGTATCCGCCTGTCAACTGAAAATGCTAACAGGATCATCTCACCAGCAGGCCTTCACCTACAAAATTTTACAGGGTCAGCTCACCTGAAGGCCCTCACATATAATGTTTTACAGGGTCAGCTCACCTGCAGGCCCGCAACTTAATTATTTTACAAGGTCAACTCATTAACAGGCCCTCACATATAATTTTTTACAGTGTCAGCTCACCAGCAGGCCCTCGCATATAATAATTTTTTACAAGGTCAGCTCACCAGCAGACCTTTACCTACAATCTTTTACAGGGTCAGATCACGTGCAGGCCCTTACCTAATAGGTAATTTGCGTGAATGCTGCCTTGCTTGGATGTGGTATCCGTAGCTGTTTCTCAGGCTCCCTCTCCGAGATCGATCCCTGATTCCCCGTTACCCCTAGTCAGCATGGTTTACGCAGACAATAACATCGAAAGTTGATAGCCCAGACATCCGAATGGATCGTTGCCATCACCGGGGCATGCGATCAGCCCCAGGTAATCTAGAGTCACCAAAGTGGCAGCAGGCCCTCACCCATAATGTTTTAGATGGTCAGATCAGCAGGCCCTTGCTCCAGAAGTTTTTGAGGGTCACCAGCAGGCCGTCAATCCTAACTCTTCAAGGCTATGTATGATGCCCTCCTTTATGTGTAATAAAGGGTGTATTGGAGTGCCGGTTCCTTGTAATTTTTGGCAGCCCTTTCACTTAGTGCATAGGCTTTATGAGTGTAGTAGTCCCACTACATGAACAATTGTACCATAATGTGAATGAGGCCCTCCTTTATGTGATATATAGGTTTTATCGGAGTGCCTCTTCCTTGTAATTTTTGGCACCATTTGCACTTTATATACAAGTAAATATACAGGAAATTATTTTTCCTAACAATTTTTCATCTAAAATCGATTTTATCTTCGGTTTTGTGCGTATTATTGTCAGGCTGTAAAAGTGGCATACTACTCGGACAACATAGTTCCCAGCAGCGACCTGGGAGTCCAAGATGCATCTAGACATCCTTCCCATGCTGTTCCTGAACCATTTTGGTGGTGTTTCCATCAATTTCTGACCTTTTCCTATGAGGATACAGGAAGTGAACGAGGAAACTGACAGTGAGACTCTCACATTGGCTTTCTTTAACCGCCTCCGGACCGCCTAACGGAGATCTGCAGTCCGGAGGCGGCAGCTGTGCGCTCAACGACGCATATACGCGTCATCTCGCGATAGCCGAGATTTCCTGTGAACGCGCGCACACAGGCGCGCACGTTCACAGGATCGGAAGGTAAGCGAGTGGATCTCCAGCCTGCCAGCGGCGATCGTTCGCTGGCAGGCTGGAGATGCAATTTTTTTAACCCCTAACAGGTATATTAGATGCTGTTTTGATAACAGCGTCTAATATACCTGCTACCTGGTCCTCTGGTGGTCCCTTTTGTTTGGAACGACCACCAGAGGACACAGGTAGCTGTGTAAAGTAGCACCAAACACCACTACACTACACTACACCCCCCCTGTCACTTATTAACCCCTTATGAACCCCTTATCACTTCATATAGACTCCCTGATCAACACCCCCGTCATTGATCACCCCCCTGTCATTGATCACCCCCCTGTAAGGCTCCATTCAGACGTCCGTATGATTTTTACGGATCTATGGATACATGGATCGGATCCGCAAAACACATACGGACGTCTGAATGGAGCCTTACAGGGGGGTGATCAATGACAAGGGGGTGATCACACATATAGACTTCCTGATCACTTCCCTGTCATTGATCACCCCCCTGTTATTGATCACCCCCCTGTAAGGCTCCATTCAGACGTCCGTATAATTTTTACGGATCCACGGATACATGGATCGGATCCGCAAAACACATACGGACGTCTGAATGGAGCCTTACAGGGGGGTGATCAATGACAAGGGGGTGATCACCCATATAGACTTCCTGATCACCCCCCTGTCATTGATCACCCCCCTGTCATTGATCACCCCCCTGTAAGGCTCCATTCAGACGTCCGTATGATTTTTACGGTTCCACAGATACATGGATCAGATCCGCAAAACACATACGGACGTCTGAATGGAGCCTTACAGGGGGGTGATCAATGACAATGGGGTGATCACGCATATAGACTTCCTGATCACTTCCCTGTCATTGATCATCCCCCTGTCATTGATCACCCCCCTGTAAGGCTCCATTCAGACAGCCGTATCATTTTTACGGATACATGGATCGGATCCGCAAAACGCATACGGACGTCTGAATAGAGCCTTACAGGGGGGTGATCACCCATATAGAATCCCTGATCACCCCCCTGTCATTGATCACCCCCTGTAAGGCTCCATTCAGACATTTTTTTTGCCCCAAGTTAGCAGAAATTGTTTTTTTTTGTTTTTGTTTTTTCTTACTAAGTCTCATTATCCACTAACTTGTGTCAAAAAATAAAATCTCACATGAACTCACTATACCCCTCACAGAATCCAAATACGTAACATTTTTTAGACATTTATATTCCAGACTTCTTCTCACACTTTAGAGCCCCTAAAATTTCAGGGCAGTATAAATACCCCACATGTGGCCCCATTTCGGAAAGAAGACACCCCAAGGTATTCCGTGAGGGGCATATTGAGTCCATGAAAGATTGAAATTTTTGTCCCAAGTTAGCGGAAAGGGAGACTTTGTGAGAAAATACAAAAAATAATAATTTCCGCTAACTTGTGCCAAAAAAAAAAAAAAATTCTATGAACTCGCCATTCCCCTCATTGAATACCTTGGGGTGTCTTCTTTCCAAAATGGGGTCACATGTGGGGTATTTATACTGCCCTGGCATTTTAGGGGCCCGAAAGCATGAGAAGAAGTCTGGGATCCAAATGGCTAAAAATGCCCTCCTAAAAGGAATTTGGGCCGCTTTGCGCATCTAGGCTGCAAAAAAGTGTCACACATGTGGTATCGCCGTACTCAGGAGAAATTGAGGACTGTGTTTTGGGGTGTCATTTTACATATACCCATGCAGAATATCTTGGTCAAATGCCAACTTTGTATAAAAAAATGGGAAAAGTTGTCTTTTGCCAAGATATTTCTCTCAGCATGGGTATATGTAAAATGACACCCCAAAACACATTCCCCAACTTCTCCTGAGTACGGCGATACCAGATGTGTGACACTTTTTTGCAGCCTAGGTGGGCAAAGGGACACACATTCCAAAGATCACCTTTCGGATTTCACCGGTCATTTTTTACAGATTTTGATTTCAAACTATTTCTCACGCATCTGGGCCCCTAAAATGCCAGGGCAGTATAACTACCCCACAAGTGACCCCATTTTGGAAAGAAGACACCCCAAGGTATTTTGTGATTGGCATAGTGAGTTCATGGAAGTTTTTATTTTTTGTCACAAGTTAGTGGAATATGAGACTTTGTAAGAAAAAAAAAAATCATCATTTTCCGCTAACTTGTGACAAAAAATAAAAAGTTCTATGAACTCACTATGCCCATCAGTCACTACCTTAGGGTGTTTACTTTCCGAAATGTGGTCATTTGTGGGGCGTTTGTACTGTCTGGGCATTGTAGAACCTCAGGAAACATGACAGGTGCTCAGAAAGTCAGAGCTGCTTCAAAAAGCAGAAATTTACATTTTTGTACCATAGTTTCTAAACACTATAACTTTTACCCAAACCATTTTTTTTACCCAAACATTTTTTTTTTATCAAAGACATGTAGAACAATAAATTTTGCGAAAAATGTATATATGTATGTCGTTTCTTTTGCAAAGTTTTACAACTGAAAGTGAAAAATGTAATTTTTCGGCAAAAATCGTTAAATTTTGATTAATAACAAAAAAAGTAAAAATGTCAGCAGCAATGAAATACCGCCAAATGAAAGCTCTATTAGTGAGAAGAAAAGGAGGTAAAATTCATTTGGGTGGTAAGTTGTATGACCGAGCAATAAACGGTGAAAGTAGTGTAGTGCAGAAGTGTAAAAAGTGGCCTGGTCATTAAGGGGGTTTCAGCTAGCGGGGTTGAAGTGGTTAAAGACCCTATTCTCCAATTCATGTATCAATTTGTTGTGATAGCCATTATCTTTGAATCTTTTTTTGAGAATACCTAGCTTTTCCTATGAACCAGGCACCCTCCCCTCTTCAGAGCAGGGGATGCCTGGTTTAATGCACGGGTTCTTCCATTGACTTCTATTATACTCGGGTGCTCAGTAGAGTACCCGAGCATCCCAATGTGTTTGGCCTGAGCACCATGGAGTTCGATCAACACTACTCAGAATGAATAATTCCCCTATAGTTCTGTTAGCAATAATCACATGTAATGTCATATCCACAGCCCCCAGTAGTTTCAATCCTACTGCCTCAGTAATGTCCACCCAACTGAACACAGTAATATCATAGGTACTGCCTCCAGTAGTTTCATCTCACATTTCCCCCAGTAATGTACATCTCACTTTTCTAGTAATGTCACCTAGACTGCCCCCAGTAATGTCCACCACACTGCCCTCAGTAATCTCCCCTATTCTCACCTTAGTCCTCTTCCTGCGGGTGCCTATGTCCTGGTACAGGTGGAGAATCACAATGATGTAATAACGCTGCATCTTAGCTCTGCTATCACCTGCTCACAATAAGTTCCCTATAGGCCACAGATCTACAAGACCTGAGGCGTATGAATGTGAATGATACATGTACAACAAGGTCTAAATGTAATCACATTAGTAAATGTGGGCCAATGTTTCTAAATATAACCGTATTTCAACACTATAAGAAGTTCTGAGAATTTACAATTTGTGTCATTGGTAAGGCTTATAATGTTGAAAGTTATTCATTTGCATTTGTTTTCTAAAATATTTGCTTGGAATGAATGTGTGCCTGGCCTGATGGAGATGCTTAGGTGAAGTTAGTAAACTGTTGCAAACAGCTGTCATTTTCGTAGCCCAGAATCACCTGTTAATATATTCTGAAAATAATAACAATCATCCAAGTATGACCAGTATTGCTACTTTTGACTTAAATCATGCTGAGAAAGTATTTTCATGTTGTAGCAATCAATTGGATCACAGCTGCATGGAAGAATTTATATTACGTGTAAAATGTCTCAAGCAACAAATGATAAAAAGGATCAAGAAGCCTTGGGCTGCAAAAAAAAAACTACGGTATATATTAGAGATGAGTGAACTCCTTGAAATTCATTTCCTGGCCTATTCATCAAAAAAACTAATTGAGGCAGGGGAGTGATATACCTATAATATATTTTCTATATAATGCATTTGAACTGTGTAGCAGTTGTGTGCGGTTCTCCTGCGATACTGCAGGTATATAGAGAGACAAACGCTATTGGAACAACTTATTGTAACGGGTGTGATATACCAGTTGCACCCCCAAAAAACTGATTGAGGCAGTGGTGTGATATACCTATAATATACTTTCTATATAGTGCATTTGAACTGTGCAGCAGTTGTGTGCGGTTCTGTTGCAATATTGCTGCTATATAGAGGGACAGACACTGTTGGAACAACTAATTGCAAAGGGTGTGATATACTAGTTGCCCCCCAAAAAAATTGATTGAGGCATGGGTGTGATATACCTATAATATATACTTTTTATATAGTGCATTTGAACTGTGCAGTAGTTGAGTGCTGTTCTGCGCAATACCGCAGCTATATAGAGGGACAAACGCTATTGGAACAACTAATTGCAACTGGTGAGATATGCCATTTGCCCCCAAAAAACTGAGGGGTGTGTTATACCTGCTTCCACAAAAGACTGATTAAGGGGTTAGATATACCTGCTTCCACCAAATATTTATTGAGGCCTGCAATATACCTGCTTCCACAAATACTGCTCTTCTCTAGGAAGGAGGCAGAGGAAGAGGCAGGCCATTCCGCAGGGGTGGTAGGGGTCGGGCAGGTGCACCAGGCCAGAGTCTAAGTTGGAAGTTCGAGAAGGTGTGTGCGATTACTTCAAAGGATGCACCAGAGTTGGTTGAGTGGCTCATTCATCCTTCCGCTTCTGCACCCTCCTCATCCTCTATATCTGCACCCTCCTCACTCTTAGCTGTGTGCACCCCAAAATCCACCACCACCAGCAGCACCATAGCTCCTCCACATGAGTCAGAGGAATTATTTTCCCATCAATTCCCAGATCATACCGATGCGCAGCCATTCTTGACATCGGATGAGGAAGAGGAGGTAGCAACGTCTGCCAACCAGCGGTCTGACAACAGTACCCAGATCAGTCAAAGGGGGGAGGTCCCCGCTGTTGCTGCCTACTCCGAGATCTTAAATGTCAGTGGTGGCGAAGGTGACGATGATGACATTGAATAGGTGCCCACAAGAACGGAAGAGGAGGAGAGTTCATAGGGAAAGACGGAGCAGCAGAGAGGGATGAGAAGGAGGAGAAGGAGGAGAAGCAGGCACAGCTCGCAGGGCAGAGAAGGCAAAAAGCAGTAGTGATGAGCGGCAGGGACAATATTCTAATTTGCGATATTTCGCAAATATTTAAGCAAATTTTCATAATATATTCTGATGATTTTCTTGATTTGGAAAACCTGCAGTGTAATATTCACGTAATGCGTGTGCAATACAGGCGTGGGTCACTTTTGCTACATTTTCAAGCTGCTAGTAGTTTCCTGAGACTGGAGAAAAAGGTTGGCACTGGAGAACATTACAATAGCTTTATATGCAGATAGAGTGCTCCAATATATTTGCGATTGCGCAAATCAGCAATTGATGCACTTACTTTTGCGCAATATGAGCAACTTCACATTTTAGCAGGTCTGACTACATATTACTGATTTGTGCACTAAGTATTGTTGTAAACTTGTGACATCACAGCATGTCTGTAGCATGTATGGACAGCAGAACCTGTCAGCTACACTATATCAGGATCTAACCTACACTGACTATTTCCCACTAATTATCTGTAATATATGTGTATATATATATATATATATATATATGCTAACTAACTTTGTAATGTGACAACAAAACACAGAGCACAGTAATGAAACAGCTGTCTCTCTCAAAACTGTAAAAAAAAAATGCAGAAAATGGCTGCCTGGGAAGTTCTTATAAAGGGGTAGGAAACTTTCCCATTGGTTGCTAGGAATGTTGCTAAGCTCTGACAAAGACATTGCAGCTTTTTCATTGGCCTTCAAGTAAGAAACAGAAAGGGATCATGTGTTCAGATTGAAAAAAAATCACGAATATTCTCAAATATGAATATATTGCGCTTTATTCTAAATATTCACAAATTCTCGAAGTGCCGATATTTGCAATAAATATTTGCAATTCAAATATTTGCGCCCAACACTAAAAAGCAGACTGCAAATGTTTCTGGAGCTAGCCATCCATCATGCATGGTCACTTCTGGCACTTCTAGGACGCTGGCAGAAGGCTCCGCAGTGTGGGCTATTTTAACGTGTTGTCAACGCATAAGTTGCAGTAAGCCCAACACACACCTAGGGACGACCGCCTTAAGAAGGCACCTGGCCTCCCAACACTGAGCCCAATGGGAGCAACACAGTCAGAACCCACAAAGCCACACTCCCGGCGCTCCATGTCCTGCTTCTTTTTCTTCTCCTCTATCCTCTCATTTGTCCTCCACTCGACGTTCATCTGGCATAAGGTAGGCTTCTGTGGCCCAAATGTTTGAGCACAAAAAGATGACACCGGATAACCCTCTTGACCAAAAGCTGACTGCTGGCTTGTCGGAAACTGCTATCCCACCAACTACTGCCATATAAACTGATGGACTCAGAGGCCTTTAGAAAATTTGTGCCCATTGGCACACCGCAATGGAAGGTCCCCGGAAGGAAATATTTCTCCCAGAAGGGTATCCAAGAGCTATATGGATACGTTCAGCGTCAAGTGAATATATCTCTGACACAGTGTTGGTGCCAAGATACATCTGACCACAGACACGAGGTCTAGCAAATACGGGCAGGGAAGGTACATAACTTTTATTGTCCACTGGTTGATCCTTCTGTCGGCCGTGTGTCTCACATGTGGATTTGGTGTTACCGCCACGGATTGCATACAGGCATGCCTCTTCTTCTCCTCCTACTCAATCCTCAGTCCCCTCCTCAGCTGACTCCTCCTTTTCCACTGCTACCGCCTCTTCCGCTGTGACCCCAAAGCTCCCCAGAACCTATTTGATGTCCCAGGTGAGACATTGCCATGCTGTATTGCAGATATTGTGCCTGGAAGCCAAGAGCCACACCGGTCCTGCACTGTTTTCAGCTCTGTGGTCACAGGCCGAACAGTGGCTAACTCTGCACAATTTACAATTGTAAAGTGGTGTGCGCCAGCGGTGCCATTCTGCTAATCGCACTGAAACAGGGCAAAATGACACACGTGCCATGCATGGCACACGTCCTGAACTTAGTAGTGCAGCAATTTGTTGCCAAATGCCCCGGGGTCCAGGACATCTTGTGGCAGGACAGGAAAATCTCTGGCCATTTTAGAAGATCTTACATAGATATGGCTCGCATTGCCGATGTTCAGTGGCGACACCACTTGCCCGTCAGACGCCTGGTTTGTGACGGCCCGACACGCTGAAATTCCAGTTTGTATATGCTTGATAGGCTACTCCAGCAGCAACATGTCTTTATCGACTGCCTGTATGAACTCTGCAGCAGGACAGGTTCTGGGGAGCTTGGCTTCTTTTCACCGCGCCAGTGGCTGCTCATGCGTGACGCGGCCGTTTGAGATCACCAAACTGGTCAGTCGCAGCCAGGGGTGCCGTCAGTGACATCGTAGCTTACGCCTTCTTTCTGGAGCATGCATTGCATTGTGTCATTGATCAAGCCATCGAGGAGCAAGAAAATGAGGAAGTTGTAGTGCTGAATGTATTCCCAGGGGGGGCTACTCCATCTGAGACAAGTCAGCAGGAGTCTGAAGAGGAGTCTGAGGAGGATGGTGGCTGGGGGAGGAGGAGCAAGAAGAGCAGGCTTTGAGGTAGATTTAAATCTTTTCGGGGATCCATGGTGTTGTCCGTAGCCAGGGGGAGGAGACCGAGGACAACATTCTCCTGGGCGATGATCAGGAGCCAGGGCACTCCACCTATTCCAATTTAATGCAAATGGGGTTCTTCATGCTCCAGTGTCTGCAGAGGGACCCCCGTATAAAAAGCAAAAAGGACAAGGACCTGTACTGGGCGGCAACGTACTTAGACCCCCGGTACAAACACAAAATGGTAGACATGTTACCAGCATCATAGAGGGCTGTCAGAATGCAGCATTTCCAGGCCTTGCTTCGAGAGATGCTGCTTTCTGCTGTTCCGGGTGCTGTAAGGCGAATTTACACCCACAGCAAAACAGGTGCGGGTACCAATCCTACAGCGCCTGCAAAAAGAGGGCAGTTTGAAGATGTGTTAGTCACTTCTGATATGAGATCATTCTTGCAGCCAACCCATCGACAGCCGCCCTCCGGATCCAGCCTCAGGGAACGCCTAGACCGACATGTGTCTGACTACATCGGGTTAACGGCCAATGTGTAAGCTCTGAAAAGCGAGGAACCCCTGGAATACTGAGTGTGCAGGCTTGACCTGTGGACAGAGCTCTTGGCTCTTGGCTTGCCCCTCTTCGAGTCTTCTGTCCGAAAGGATGTTCAGCGCAGCAGGGGGGATTGTGACAGACAAGCGCACTCCCCTAGTTCACGACAGTGTGGACTACCTCACATTTCTAAAAATGAATGAGGCATTGATCTCGGAGAAATTCAACACCTGTGACGACCACGTGTAATTGAATTTCCTCATGCCAGCCTACACATATCCGCCACCACACAGAACAAAGAATGGTCCTTGTCTTTGTCTGTATATACAGAGGAATAAAATGCCTTTTCTGTCATGTGAATGCCAAATTTTTGGGGCCAGTACTCCAGTGGCCTACAGTAAAATTTTTAACCAGTGGATTCCTAATGTTCCTCCAGCCACATCAGCCAAAGTTCTTTTCTGTCCAGTAAGTGCCAAATTTTGGGGTTCTGTACTCCAGTAGCCTACAGTAAAATTTTAATCTAGTGACCACCTAATGTAGCTCTAGCCACAGAATCACAAGTTCTCTCGTGTCAGGTGAATGCCAAATTTTGGGGGTCTCTACTCCAGTGGCCTACAGTTCTATTTTTATCCAGTGAACGCCTAATGTACCTTCATCCACATAATCACTTGTTCTTTTCTGTCAGGTGAATGCCTCATTTTTGGGGCCCGTACTACCGTGGCCTAAAATAAAAAAAAATTGAGAGTTTCCCTTTAAGATGCATAAAAATGGCCCCTGAATAAAATACATATTTATTGTATGTCTGGTATGTCACTATCCATGTTGTTTATGTTTTACATAATGGTCCCACTCTTCTAATCAACTCCCTCACAAACTTACAATTCCAGAAAAGATGTTCAATACTCTCACTTCCACCACAACCCTCCCTAGGACATACATCACTTATTACTAACCCACAATTCCTCTGAAACTCTTTTACTAGTAACACCCCATGTAAACTCTGCCAAACCACTTCACTCTGTCTATTTGTTAACCCATCCATCCTAACTTTCTTCCATACCTTCTTTATATCAGAACCCCTTACCATATTTATTCCACACTCCATCTCTTTACACTCTATCATCCTGTATACCAAACTTTTATTATGCAACATTCTCACATCTACTACACATAATTTATACTTGACCAAAAATGTATACACCCACATATACCATACTGGCACCCCAAACAAAATTGGACATCTCAAATCCCTCACACACCACTTCAACTGTATCAAGTAGGTTCCAAATAAATATCTATACATATATAAGAATTTTGGCTCTATCTAAACTAGCTTTAATAAAAACAAAATAATATTAACTCCAAAATATATCTCCAAATTTGGAAACTCCAAACCCCCTTTACTTATCCTTTTAACTGATACTTCCCTTTTGGCTCTCTCCATCTTCTATCCCCATAAGACGACAAACAAAATTCTATTTAGATTTTTCCACATCATATAACCTGGTGGAAAGACGATTACAGTATACAAAAAAATAGGCAAGATAACACTTTTAATCACCATTATTTTACCAAAAAAAGACAAATCCCTCATCTGCCAAAAATGTTACTTATTTTTAACTCTCACCTTCACCTCTTCTCAACTATCCTATCCTTCTAATTTTTCATCAAACTTCACACCTTAAACCTTAATCGGACCTTCCACCACACTAACTCCCACATCCCTCCCAATCACTCCTACAAAAGCTTTACATTCACTCTTATTCAAATTCACACGAAAGGCAGATGCTCCACAAAATATAGACACTAACAATTTCACCCATCTTACTGAATACTCGAAATCACATAACACACACACATCATCCATATAACCACTCACCTTCTATTCACTCCCACCACCTCCTGGTATTTACACTCTATGAATTACCTTACCTTTCCTTAACAAACACAACAATGGTTCAATCACACATATAAACACAGTAGGTGACAATGGGCACCCTTGCCTCATCCCTGAAAACACATTTACTCTTCTACCTATACAACCATTCAACAACTCTCGAAAAATTCCATCATACATGCTTCTCACTTTCCACACAACTTCAGCTGGAAATCACATTCTTAATAACACTCTATGCACAAACTTATGAGCCAACCTATCATATGCCTTTTCAAAATCCAAACTTAACAAAAACACCTTCTTCCTCTCCATATAGTCCCACAAACAATCTCTTAACATACACATATTTTCATGAATCCTCCTTCCTGGTATTGCACAACACTGTCCTTCCCCTATCAATCACTTCTTTCATTCTATTTGCAAACATCTTTGTGTAAATCTAATAATCTCAATTAAGTAATGTTATCAGTCGCCAATTCCTTAAATCCTTACAGTCACCTTTTTTTCGGAATTAAGGTAATCACCCCCGACAGCATACTATCAGCTATTTTTCCATTCATCCACATAAACTTATACAATGCTACCACATCAGTTCCTAACACTTCCCACATCTTTCTATAGAATTCAACTGGAAAACCATCCTCTCCTGGCATCTTATTTGCTGCCATACTACTAACCACTAGAGTTGTCGCAAACATAAAATTTTCTGTTCGCGAACGGCAAACGCGAATTTCCGCAAATGTTGGTGAACCACAATAGACTTCAATAGGAAGGCGAATTTGAAAACCCACAGGGACTCTTTGTGGCCACAATAGTGATGGAAAAGTTGTTTCAAGGGGACTAACACCTGGACTGGGGCATGCCAGAGGAGGATCCAAGGGAAAACTGGCATGGAAAATTCTGTAGTTGACGCAGAGTGTGGTAAGTTGAAATCGCAATGCGATTTATAGAACTTGAATTAATCGCATTGCGATTTCAACTTTCTCAAATCCGACAGTACATTCTAGCATGGAGTCGTTTCAATGGTGATGGGGACGCTCCATGAGCACGGAAGTCGGCAGAAGTTCTAAGTTGAAATTGCAATGCGATTTATAGAACTTGAATTCATCGCATTGCTAATTCAACTTAGAGCTGCTGGGTTCCTAATGGTTGTATTGATAGTATATAACAAAGATTGAGAATATAGTGCTATATTCGTTATATTCGTCAATTCTAGCAATACAACCATTAGGAACTTAGCTCAAAGTTGAATTTACAATTCGATTAATATAACCTGCATTATTTGCATTGCGATTACAACTTAGATCTGAGTTCCTAATGGTTGTATTGCTAGAATTGACAACGAATATAGCACTATACTCTCAATCTTCGTTATATTCTATCAATATAACCATTAGGAACCCAGCTCTAAGTTGTAATCGCAATGTGATTAATATAACCTGTATTAATCGCATTGCAATTACAACTTTGTGACACTGCAGCTTCAGAATTAATCTAAGATGGATGCTGTCCTTGCTTTTTGATAGGCGGTGGGAGGGTCTGGGAGGGAGGGTATGCTGATTGGCTGGAATGTGTCTGCTGACTGTGAGGTACAGGGTCAAAGTTTGCTCAATGATGACGTATAGGAGGTGGACCGAACATCGCATATGTTCGCCCGCCGCTGCGAACGCGAACATGCGATATTCGCCGGGAACTGTTCGCCAGCGAATAGTTCGGGACATCTCTACTAACCATCCTCCATATTTAATTACTTGTTATATCCCTCATAATCCTCACTCTTTCTTCTTCATTCAAGCTCTTATCTATCACACTTAACACATCCCCTTTCAACCTTTCATCCCTCCATTTCTCAGCATACAATTCTTCATTAAAAAAATTCCAACTTCTTCCTTTATTTCTTCTCCATTCACTTCATTACCACTCTGATTTAAAACATACATTTATGCACTGCCTTCTTCTCCAAATATTCTAATTTTGCCCTATATATTACACTTCTTCCTTTTTCGATAAAAAATTATTTAATCTCACGTTTCACTCCCGCAATATCCTCACTTACATCAAAACCCCCCTCTCTTAATTTATACAAATACCTTAACCTAGCATTCAATATTACATACTGCTCTTTTTTTGCTGTCACTATTTTATAACGTAAATTCTTAATAAAAGACCTTGTTTTAATTTTCACCCAATCCCACCACTTAGACATATCACTAAACTCACTCTTTCTCCTACACCAATTTTCATACAATTTTCTATAATTCATTTTAACATCCTCATTTTCCAACAAACTCACATTTAATTTTCACAAACCACGTCAATACACTCCTCTTGATTCTATATCCAAATCACATATCACACATTCATGATAAAAAATAAAAAAAAATAAAAAAAAATTCTTTCCATTTATAACTTGAAGGACACATTTTTGTGATACAAAATAGTCTAACCTGCTATGAAATCTGCCACTATCCGCATGATGAGCTTCAATTTAGGTTCAACGTTACATACATTTTTCATATCAAATAATTTAAAATCCGAAAGTAAGTCTATTAACCCCATCAATATGACATATTAAAATCACAATTAAAATCTCCCACATGAATTACTGGCATTCTCCCAGGGATAACCCCAACTTTTCAAACAAAAATTTCCTTTCATTCTTATTTATAGGTGTGTAAATATTAATCACACAAAATTTCACATTTTTATATTCAAAAATTGCTAAAATACATCTCCCTTTTTCTATTACCATGTAACTTACTAAAGATACATCTCTCCCTTTAACTAAGAAGCCAACATCATCATTTTTATTTAAAACACTCCCAAACCACACAGACTTTCCATACATCCACTCTTCTTCTCTTACTACTTCACACAGACCACATTCCTGCAAACAAAAAATTGCAGCATCTACTTGTGCTAAAATTCAAGAATTGCCGCTCTTCTAATCTTACTTTTAAATGCTCTTACATTCTGTAAGCAGATCTTGAAACCCATTTTTCCCCCTTTTTTTAATGGAAAAAAAACGAAAACATTTAAAATTCATCCATATTTTCCAGGTAGCTTATGCTCAAAGTCATACAGTTTTGCCACCTTCACCAGAATCCATGCTCTCCTCTTGCTGGCTTTCGTAGGGGTTGCTGATTTCTGGTCCACTTGTATAACCCCTTCTCTTTTTGACAGAGCTCTCTTCTTCTTCTTATGTGTTGGACTCCCCACCACCCTCCCTTTGACTCTTTCCAGACCGCCCTCCTCCAGATGCCTCTCCAGATATAAATTCTTCAAAATTTATTGGGTCAGACGCACTTGGAAGATCATCTATAACTTCCTCCAAGCTTCTTGCAGGAAGTGCTTTAGGGAGGGTTGCGCAATTAAGTCTTGTAGCAGGGTGCAACACAGTCCCTTCTCTCCTTTCCCTCCTCACACCCACACTCGCCACAGCAGCATAGGTTAGCCTTCTCCTTTCCCGCTCCTCTTGAACTATATTCTGCTGCCTCTTGTTGTCTCTTTGGGCTTCAGCACTTGGACAATTCTTATACATGTGATCTGTTTTCCCACATATATCACATGCTTTAGGAGTTGGGCACCTCCCAGCAGTATGTCCCCCCTGCTTGCAGTTCCTACAACATGCCAAAAGAATAGCATTTTCTGCAATATGACGGCTGCCCAGGGTACATTAAGTAACCTCTATTCCCTGCCACCGAAAAATTAGCCGGCGGGTGACTAAAACCTCCCACGCAGTGTGGATCCTTTTTCAATTTAGCTTTGAAACAGCATTTACAATTAAAGATGCCAAGATGATTCTTCTGAGGCACAGGTTTCCCAACATATTCACAATATTTCAGCAAAAAGTCCATAATCAAATTAACTTCAGTAAAAGGATTATAAACATGTACTACAATTGAAATTTCTTGAAGACCAAACAACGGAGTTAGCTTCACTCCCATTAATTCAGGATCTTCTGAATTGTTTCTGAACCATTCATATGCCTCCAAACAAAAGTTATCATTAAGAAAAGTTACATCGTACACACCTGTTTTAGGAAAGTCCTGGACACTATAAATTAGATGTCTCCCAGTTCCAGCCTTCCTTTCCACGAGCTCGATCACAATAAATTCCAAAGTATTCTTTCTTGTATCCTTTCAGGTCCACTTCCAAACGAATAGTGTGCGGGATTCCAGCCATCTTTAGGAACTGTCAGCCAAAGCCACAGAAAAAAAAAAAAACATCTCCCTTTAAGAAAGGAAACCAAATCCGCTCAAACCTCACACCCTCCGACCACGTCCAAGCATGCCTTGATCGTAATCAGAAGATCGAGATGGAGGAACCTGAGACTGATCTGAATTAAAGCCAGTAAGCCTCAAAGTTGTTTGATTTAAGTTAGATGGCTAGGGGGGACCTGTGAAATTAAATCATTATCATTAGGATGACAAAAAATGTTATTTTATTTTTTGGGATGCCAGCTAACTCTTCTCTTACTGCTTAGGAGGGCTGCATAAGTTTAGACTGAACACGCCCATCTACCTGGGGCTTCTGAGCAGAGTACGTATGAAGCTGGTTCCTACACTGCCCTGAATATTGTAGGTTTAGGTAAGTCCAAAGAGAGGCAGTATACTAGTATTCGGAACCCATCTGCGGAAGCCTCCTTAATGCCTGGTAGATGGGCCCTACGCACATTTGATCAAATATGTGTGCTAAGAGCTTTCATTGACTCATTTATAGTAGGCATTGTACCACTTTTATTTAGAATGACCCCCCATTTCTTAGCTCTATTGTTTGCATGTATAATGGTGTGCAGCCATTTTCCTTTTTATAAGCATCTTTGCCTCATGGATATGCACCTGTGATTCTGAAGGTTCTAGTCTAAATTTTCTTGTAGTATTAATTGAGGGTAGTGCCTCTTTTAGACTGAATACGCCCATCTACCCGGGGCTTCTGAGCAGAGTACGAATGTAGCTGGTTCCTACACTGCCCTGAATATTGTAGGCTTAGGTAAGTCCAAAGAGAGGCAGTATACTAGTGTTAGGGACCCATCTGCGGAAGCCACCTTGACTCCTGGTAGATGGGCACGACACACGTTTGATCAAATATGTGTGCTAAAAGCTTCCATTGACTCATTTATAGTAGGTATTGTACCACTTTTATTTAGAATGACCCCCATTTCTTAGCTCTATTGCTTGTATGTATACAAATTTTCAGTTTTCTAATTGACCTAATATTATATTCAATAACATTTCTATACTGTTTTGTCATGTAAACTTATTTGCATAAACTTCAAGTTAATGCAAATGAGTTTACATGACAAAACAGTATAAAAAGGTTATTGAATATAATATTAGGACAATTAGAAAACTGAAAATTTTCATGCAGCCCTCCAAAGCAGTGAGGGAAGAGTTAGCTGGCATCAAGAAAAAAATAAAAAATTAAATACAATTTTTGTTACCCTAATGATAATGATCTAGGTGTGCAGGTCCCACCAAGCCATTCAACTTACATCAAGCAACTTTGAGACTTACTGGCTCTAAGACAGATGAGAGCTGCTCCTGGCAAAATCATAGCACATGAGGTTATCCAAGGTGTGATTTTAATGCTAGTTGTCTCATAATACACAGGGCTGCTGTTGTAAGGTGTGCTAACTGTACCTGTCTCATGGATACGTTGTTGGCATAGAGCCTTTGTGTGATTGTTAAATGTTGTGTAAACATTTTTTTATTAATGATAAGTTAAAAAACATTTTGAATATAAATGTATTAATGATAGGTAAAATAATAACTATGAAGAAAAGAGCACAATTAGTATAAAACTAAATCTAGAATATTTGCAATTATGAGGCTATAGTATTATATTTTAGATCTTCGCAAATTCTCGAAGTGCAGATTTTCACAATAAAAACTTGTGATTAGAATATTTGTTTTTGTACTGAAAATAATAACTGCAGAAGTGAAATGTGTATATATTTTTTGTTTTGTATTGAAATAGGTCACTAAACTCTTTCACCACAAATAAATGCAACAGTGAAGTGCATATATATATTTTTTTTCATTTTGTACTGAAATAGGACACTAAATGCTTTCCCACATATACTGTAACTGCAGACATGAAATGCATATATATTTTTCCTTTTTGTACTAAAAATAGGACACTGAACGCTTTCACCACATATAACTGCAGAAGTGAAATTTGTATATATTTTTTGTTGTGTACTGAAATAGGCCCCTAAAGTCTTTCACCACAAATAAATGCAACAGTGAAGTGTGTATATTTTTTTGCCTTTTTGTAATGAAAAAGGACTGTCAGAACTATTCAACATAAAATAATTCATATTATAAAGGTCTACACAAATTACAATATAGACTGGTATATGTGCTACATGAGAAGCCATCTTGTCTGATTTTAAAAGGTTAAAGTGAGGTGAGTTTTTCAAGACTTGGAATTGCTAACTAAGAAATTAAGAGTGTTTGCATAGTCTGCTCTTGTGTGGAAGAGGTTTAGACAGATACAATAAAACGCATTTACTCAGATAAGACAATGGTAGAAATGTGCTGAGTTTTAGTTTATTTTCAGTGAGTAAAAATAATATATTTAGTATTCATTGTAATGTTTATATTAATCCTCATATGAATGGATTTGGGGTTTTTATATGATATATTCTAAAATTGGGTGTTTTATATCACTAGAAGTTTGATAAAGGGATATTCATTTAGTGTTTGCCTTCATCTGGATCAACTTGCAGAATGACAGGCCGAACTGGATGGACAAATGTCTTTTTTCGGCCTTATGTATTATGTTACTGTGTTAAAATTGAGGTGGAAATTCCAATGTAGTTTTAGAGTGCTATGTCAGAGAGTGAGACTGGTGTGGAGTTAATTGTCTGTTTCTCAGAAGATCTCAGGAAGGGGGGATTGTAAATACAGATGTCCAGAAGCAAACAATGTATTCATCAAGACAAAGGGCAAAGTATCACTTGATTCCTGTTTTATCACAATGACTAGGAAAGGTGTTTAGTCATGACTAGGAGTTGTGTATCTACAAGTCCTTGAGAATAGAGGTCTAATCCTGAATACACCTTTATATTTACATTGTATTGTTCTAGAAGTTCTGTCTAAAATCCCAGTTAAAGATTACCCTTTCTTATTTAAATAAAATAAGTAAATATAGGAAATGGCTATAATTGTCAAAACTATTTACGTAGAGCCCTAGTACCATCTAGTATTAGAGTAAAAATGAAGACATGTATTGCAAAATAGTTGGGGGAATTAACATTTGTGATGTCACTAGTAAATGATCAAACCAGACCAATCACATTTTGAATGGGATAAAAAGGTGGCATGAGCTGACAGAGGGGATGCCATCTGATCCCATCTGATCCATCTGATACACCTACCTGAGGAAATCATTACACCCATCCGATGAACTAGCAGTCATCCAGGGGGATCCACCCATGACTTGAAAACATCATTCAATTCCTAAATCTTTTCAAGGAGGACACAACCGTCCAGGAACAAATAGGACCAGACCAGTTTATAGTCCATAATCTTCAAACTGATTTCTGCTAGCCGATACACTGGTATAGTATAAACTTTCCTATATTTTATAGGAGAATGAAAATAATTCTCCTGTGTATATGTATATATGTATGTATGTATGTATGTGTGTATATATACAGGGAGTGCAGAATTATTAGGCAAGTTGTATTTTTGAGGATTAATTTTATTATTGAACAACAACCATGTTCTCAATGAACCAAAAAAAACTCATTAATATCAAAGCTGAATATTTTTGGAAGTAGTTTTTAGTTTGTTTTTAGTTTTAGCTATTTTAGGGGGATATCTGTGTGTGCAGGTGACTATTACTGTGCATAATTATTAGGCAACTTAACAAAAAACAAATATATACCCATTTCAATTATTTATTTTTACCAGTGAAACCAATATAACATCTCAACATTCACAAATATACATTTCTGACATTCAAAAACAAAACAAAAACAAATCAGTGACCATTATAGCCACCTTTCTTTGCAAGGACACTCAAAAGCCTGCCATCCATGGATTCTGTCAGTGTTTTGATCTGTTCACCATCAACATTGCGTGCACCAGCAACCACAGCCTCCCAGACACTGTTCAGAGAGGTGTACTGTTTTCCCTCCTTGTAAATCTCACATTTGATGATGGACCACAGGTTCTCAATGGGGTTCAGATCAGGTGAACAAGGAGGCCATGTCATTAGATTTTCTTCTTTTATACCCTTTCTTGCCAGCCACGCTGTGGAGTACTTGGACGCGTGTGATGGAGCATTGTCCTGCATGAAAATCATGTTTTTCTTGAAGGATGCAGACTTCTTCCTGTACCACTGCTTGAAGAAGGTGTCTTCCAGAAACTGGCAGTAGGACTGGGAGTTGAGCTTGACTCCATCCTCAACCCGAAAAGGCCCCACAAGCTCATCTTTGATGATACCAGCCCAAACCAGTACTCCACCTCCACCTTGCTGGCGTCTGAGTCGGACTGGAGCTCTCTGCCCTTTACCAATTGCACCTTGGTTTTTCCACACGCTTCTTGCGACCCTGTTGACTATTTTGAATGAAACGCTTGATTGTTCGATGATCACGCTTCAGAAGCTTTGCAATTTTAAGAGTGCTGCATCCCTCTGCAAGATATCTCACTATTTTTGACTTTTCTGAGCCTGTCAAGTCCTTCTTTTGACCCATTTTGCCAAAGGAAAGGAAGTTGCCTAATAATTATGCACACCTGATATAGGGTGTTGATGTCATTAGACCACACCCCTTCTCATTACAGAGATGCACATCACCTAATATGCTTAATTTCGAGCCTATACAGCTTGGAGTAAGACAACATGCATAAAGAGATGATGTGGTCAAAATACTCATTTGCCTAATAATTCTGCACTCCCTGTATATATATATATATATATATATATATATATATATATATCAAAGAAATACAGCGGCTCACCCCCTCTCTGTATGGATAAGGTGCTCACCCTCAGGTTCCACACTCAGGACCAATGAGAGCAAATGAAGTGTGAACAAATATGAGGGGGCACACTCAAAAGGGAAACACAAACTGTGTAAATAGTATTGATGTACTTTAATATTCTAAAATTCTAAGAACATACCCCTAAAAAATTGATTAATTAAAAAATACATGTACCACATACATATAGATAATGATTGGCGTGGGGACCCCACTCGTGCAGAAACTGTGTGACCAACACTCAGTACACCCACTGGATGAGGCGACTATACAAGCGTGCACCAGTCACTGTTAGCATACACTAATTGATAAAAATAAGACCGCGTAACGGCAATGTCCCAATCAAATGGTAACGTGGCCAATCCCTGAAAATGCTAGTGGAGCATTGCCGTTACACTGTCATATGCTCCACTAGCATTTTCAGGGATTGGCCACGTTACCATTTGATTGGGACATTGCCGTTACGCGGTCTAATTTTTATCGATTGGTGTATGCTACAGTGACTGGTGCACGCTTGTATAGTCGCCTCATCCAGCGGGTGTACTGAGTGTTGGTCACGCAGTTTCTGCACAAGTGGGGTCCCCACGCCAATCATTATCTATATGTATGTGGTACATGTATGTTTTAATTAATCAATTTTTTAGGGGTATGTTCTTAGAATTTTAGAATATTAAAGTTCATCAATACTATTTACACCGTTTGTGTTTCCCTTTTGAGTGTGCCCCCTCATATTTGTTCACACTTTCACACTTCATATACATATATATATATATATATATATATATATATATGTATATATATATAAAGAGAGAGAGAGAGAGAGAGAGAGAGCAAAAAAAATCTGACTGCACTCCAAAGCGTATCTTTAATCAAAAAGTGTGTTTTTAATCACCCATGTGGTGGCAAAGAGCTCTTTGCCACCACATGGGTGATTAAAAACACACTTTCTGATTGAAGATACGCTTTGGAGTGCAGTCCAATTTTTTTTTGCTCTTTATAAGTGGGTAAGCACCTGTTACCATACTTGGATATTACACCCGTTTTCCCCTATACTCTCTTAGGGTGGTGCTGCCAGTGGTTTTCTTTAATGTATATATATATATATATATATATATTCAGTACAGACCAAAAGTTTGGACACACCTCATTCAAAGAGTTTTCTTTATTTTCATGACTATGAAAATTGTAGATTCACACTGAAGGCATCAAAACTATGAATTAACACATGTGGAATTATATATAACAAAAATGTGTGAAACAACTGAAAATATGTTTTATTCTAGGTTCTTCAAAGTAGCCACCTTTTGCATTGATTACTGCTTTCCACACTCTTGGAATTCTCTTGATCAGCTTCAAGAGGTAGTCACCTAAAATGGTTTTCACTTCACAGGTGTGCCCTGTCAGGTTTAATAAGTGGGATTTCTTGCCTTATAAATGGGGTTGGGAACATCAGCTAATAGGCCTACTGAATAGACTGTTCAAATTTGTATTATGGCAAGAAAAAAGCAGCTTAGTAAAGAAAAACGAGGGGCCATCATTACTTTAAGAAATGAAGGTCAGTCAGTCCGAAAAATTGGGAAAACTTTGAAAGTGTCCCCGAGTGCAGTCACAAAAACCATCAAGCGCTACAAAGAAACTTTCTCACATGCGGACCGCCCCAGGAAAGGAAGACCAGGAGTCACCTCTGCTGCAGAGGATAAGTTCATCCGAGTCACCAGCCTCAGAAATCGCAGATTAACAGCAGCTGAGATTAGCGACCAGGTCAATGCCACACAGAGTTCTAGCAGCAGACACATTTCTAGAACAACTGTTAAGAGGAGACTGTGTGAATCAGGCCTTCATGGTAGAATATCTGCTAGGAAACCACTGCTAAGGACAGGCAACAAGCAAAAGAGACTTGTTTGGGCTAAAGAACACAAGGAATGGACATTAGACCAGTGGAAATCTGTCCTTTGGTCTGATGAGTCCAAATTTGAGATCTTTGGTTTCAACCACAGTGTCTTTGTGCGACGCAGAAAAGGTGAACGGATGAACTCTACATGCCTGGTTCCACCGTGTTTTTTTTTTCCTTCAGTGGAACAATGGAGCTTCAGGAAGTGCAGCGGCGTCAAACGGCCACTGGCTATGTCCAGATGTTGTAGAGAGCATTCCTCATGACTGACTCGTCTGTGTGGTAATGACTGGGTTTTTTAACAGGACAACACTACAGTACACAATGCTCGCAGGACAAGGGAATTCTTCTAGGAGAATAACATCACTCTTTTGGACCATCCTGCGTGTTCCCCTGTTCTAAATCCAATTGAGAACCTTTGAGGATGGATGGCAAGGGAAGTTTACAAAAATGGACAACAGTTCCAGACAGTAGATGGCCTTCGTGCGGCCGTCTTCACCACTTGGAGAAATGTTCCCACTCGCTTCATAGAAACGCTTGGATCAAGCATGCCGAAACATATTTTTGAAGTAATAAACAATAACGGCGGAGATACTTATTACTGAGTTCATGTTTGGAAGTTGGATTTCTTTTTTTTTTGGGGGGGGTTAATTTTTTTGGGGATGTGTGGTTCTAAACTTTTGATCAGCTGAAAAACAGCCTTTTTCAGTTTATTTGTTGTTTTCATTAAATTGAATGCTCCAAAAATGTTTTGTCTCGCTCCCATTTCTTCTTGTTGCATGTTGAAGCTCTACTTGGAACCTTGTTAAGATCCAGCCATGCTAAATATGATTTTGTATCATTTTTCAAGTGGTCTTAAACTTTTGATCAGGACTGTGTGTGTATATATAAATATATATATATATATATATATATATATATATATATATTCAATTAACCATATTTTGGGTGTAGAATCTGTTTTGGAATAAGGCTTGTTTGTAACTGCAGTATCAGTCTAACTTTTTCCAATCCATATGTGTATATATATATATCTGAATTGAGTTCAATCTGAGACATCTGTCGGCTGAGAGAAATCGGGTATCAAAGTAATTTTAATATATTGTAGTGTATTATCACAATAAGGAATTGTAAGGAATATATGTATATCCTATAGGTTCATTTGGCTTTCTTAAAATATTGCATATCATAAATTAATTTTCATAATTTTATTGTCACCGATTTTATATTTGATTAATTTGCACTGTATTGTTACTATTTTAATAAATATATAGTCTGATTTACTACTGCCTTCTTTTTGTCCTCAAACTTAGCGCAGATCACAAGCTCTTATTGGCTTGGTCTTTATGATAATTAGTTAGAATAACCTCCCTTTACAGATTCTAATTTATTTACATAAAGAATATAGACTGTTTATCAGAATCAGTATAAATATTCTGACAGGACACACAACGCATTCACCACATATAACTGCAGAAGTGAAATGCGTATATATTTTTCGTTTTGTACTGAAATAGGCCACTAAACTCTCTTTCATCACAAATAACTGAAGAAGTGAAATGTGTATATATATTTTTTTTCCACAGATATAAGCCACTAAAGACTTTTCAACATTGCACTTGCACCCTAATAACAAGAACAAATTGATAGAATGCCAGAACTGTATAATGGCTATTTGGACCCCCAAAGAAAGTTTCCCTGCACTTGTAAATCACTTTTTTCCCCACAATGAGGTTTCCTAGTACTGTCCCTAGCGACTTCAGACGTCTCTCCCTGCACTAAGATGCTGTGAAATGATTCCTCCCTATCGTTTCCCTGCAATTTGAATAATTTTACCCTGCACTTATAAATCACTTTTTTTTCACAATGAGGTTTTCAGTATAACTCTCCCTGCACTTGCTATGTCTGTCCCTGCACTCGGAAGGCTGAAAAATGTCTGAATCCAAGATGGCTGTGGGTATTTATAGGGCTGTGACATCACTGGGCTGGCTGCTGATTGGTTACATGCATGGCATTATGGGTCAGCCTAACTTCCCAGAGTTTCTTGCACCATGTCCTCACATGTGTAGCTGCCATTGTAGCCACCATTTTAGGAAAAATTGTGATTCGTTACTGCGAAGCATGAGAAAATTTGCATTAGTTGCGAATCAAATTTTTCCTGACATTTGGATCGAATTCCACTTAGTCTGATTAAATTCGCTCATCTCTAATGGTAACGAATCACATTTTTTCTAAAATGACTGCTGCACGTGTTATAAAGTGAAAGTAAGAAGCCTGGGAATGAGGGACCACCTATAATGCCTCTTGACACATTTCTAGAAGTGGTCACTGAAGAATTGTGACACCTAGAAAATAATGTAACCTATCATAGCAATATCTCGCATTTAGAATTGAGGGAAGTAAGATAGTAATTATGGGACGTACATAATATATTGCTATGTGTAACTCCATAGTCCACGATGATGCAGGAAGGATACCCCTATAGCAAGACATGTGCTTGTATCGCATACGGGCAATGCTAATGTCATGAAATTTCAAGGACTTGAACAGGTACAGTCACATCTAGGGGGGGGGGGGGGTTATCTGGATGCTATCCTTCTTAGGAAAGAAATAGAATGGATATTCCATTTGAACACAGAGAGACCTAAAGGTCTGAATGAACGAAGCAGTTATGCATGCTTCATCGGTCAGTAATTTTGCATCCATTCCTCATGTATCAAACATGTCTGAGGGACCTATTGGGATATTGGACATCTCTCACGTTTTCCCCTTTTGATATTCCTGTTGAATCTAGATTGTGTTATTGAAAAAATTGGACACATAGCAGATACATAGAATCAGGCTTTTGACCTTTTCAGGTGAAACTCATGCCTAGCTTTGGGACTCATTTTTTTAACACGAATACTAATTGGCCATAAGTAGTTTCTCTACTCTAATTAACTGTGGTGTATGTATGCAATCATTAAATACACTATGCTGTCTTGGTATCTGGTTCATTTCCTTTTGTTGAACCCCTACAACTAATATCAATTAGTGAATCATACATTAATTGTCATTTGGTTATTGACAATGGATACTTTGCTTTTGTGTCAAAGTTGTTGCAAAGTGCTATATTGTGAGTTTATCTTCTTGTTTATAAGGAGACCGGTGGATCCACAACAACTGTGACACAGCGTGTTTCTACCATATGATCGCTGGTTTATGACCAATAACCTGGTGTGGCACTGTTCATGGACCTCCTGTCACTGGCTCCTAATACATTGACCTTGTAATTTAGTGACATCTTGGATCCCTTCGCTGATGCTCCTCTTGCTTCACCCTGATATATGGCCTAGCCTAATACAAGCCACCTTTAGTTTGCCCCATGTATATATAATATTTCGCTGAGTAGGCATACGCATTATTTACTAGGTAAAATAGTCTCAGGAGGCAGGGATGATACACGGGGGCCTTAAGTCCCTCCCTGTCTCACACAGTGACTTTGACAGACATCTGCCCTTTGTCCAGCCCTATTTAAAGAGTCAGAAAGGCCGGGCGCACACAGCCATACTAGTGCCGGGTAGCTGCACAGCCACATGTGCCGCTCCATGCCAGGCTCTTTCCATCAAGTTGTCTCTACTTGTCTGTTTCCTATAATGCTTTTCCACACTCCTGAAGAAGTGTCCACATTAAAGGGACACAGGAAACGCGTCGGACGTAAACAGTTAATAGTTGACAACAGTGGCAGGGGCATTACTAGGGTCTCAAAAGATCTGGGGCCAAGCCCCAATAAATAAGACTAAATTTTCCCCACACAAGTCGCCATCCCTCCCTCCCCCTCTCACCACATTTTGCTGTACTTGCTATATGGCATCCAATGCCTCCCCGGAGACGTCTCCTCTGATGTAGAACTTTCCTGTAATCATCTTCTCCATTTGGTTGGTACAACTTATTTCAGCTGTGCCTCGTGTCTGCAGAGTGTGACACACAGACATCTTAGCTTCCTCACATTTCTATCATCATCTCCCAACCTGGAGTCCCCACAGTGTTATCCTTCTGCTCGCTGTGCTCCCCAATACCACCAAATACTATCATAAAGAAATGACTGCCCCAATAGTAATAGTGCTCCCCATAGACCCACCAATAGTAATTCCCTTCTAGAATGCCCCCATTAGTAATACTGCCCCCTACAGTGCTCCCAACTGTGATAATGCTCCCCAAGAATGACTATTTTAGTAGAAGAGCTGTTCAGTATTAATAATACCCTCACAGAGCCCCCAGTAGAAATAAGGCCCCCTATTGTTCCTCCAGTGGTAATAAGGCTCTCTACAGACCCTTTAGTAGTAATAAGTAGTGATGGACGAACATCAGGCGGGATGTTTCGCGAACATGCATTCACAATCAAATGTTCACGAACCACTCATTCGAGGTGGGCCCCATTCACTTTAATGGCAGGCTAACAGGAAAAACCTTCAAGTCATATTTACAGCAACCAAATACTTACTAGAAGTGCACAAATAGTCCAGCAACATGGACAGTGACATACCAGAGGGGGATCAATGGCAAAAATTCCCACAAAAAATATGTATTTTAATCAGGGGCCATTTTTATGCCAAAACTCTCAAAATGTGCCCTGCTGGAGCCTAGAAGATTTTTATTTTAGGCCAAGGGAGTACAGGCCCCAAAAATTAAACATTCAAATGACAGAAAAGAACAAGTGATTATGTGGCTGGAGGTACATTAGGCGGTCACTGAATAACAATTTTACTGTAGTCCAGGGGAATACAGGCCCCAAAAATTAGGCATTCATCTGACAAAAATGAACAAGTCATTATGTTGCTGGAGGTACATTAGGCGGTCACTGAATAACAATTTTACTGTATGTCAGTGGGGAACAGGCCCCCAAAATTAGGCATTCACCTGACAGAAAAGAACAAATGATTATATGGCTGGAACTATATTAGACGGTTACTGGATAACAATTTTACTATAGGCCATTAAAGGACCAAAAAAATTAGGCATTCACCGGACAGAAGAAAAAGAAGTGATTATGTGGCTGGAGATACATTAGGCAGTCACTGAATAACAATTATTCTATAGGCCAGTGGAGTACAGGCCCCAAAAATTAGGCATTTACCTGACATAAATAAACAAGTGATTATATGGCTGGAGGTATATTAGACGAACAGTCGATAACAATTTTACTGTAGACCAGTACAGACCCCAAAAATTAGGCATTCACCTGACAGAAAAGAGCAAGTGATTATGTAGCTAAAGGTACATTAGGCGGTCACTGAATAAAAATTTGCCATAGGCCAGTGGAGAATAGGTCCCAAAAATGAGGCATTAATCTGACAAAAAAGAACAAGTGATTATGTGGCTGGAGGTACATTAGGCAGTCACTGGATAACAATTTTACTGTACCCAGTGGAGTATAGGCCCTCAAAATTAGGCATTCACCTGGGGGGGCAGAGCTAGCGTCTGCAGTGGATGGCTGCCTGAGACTGCTGCTCCGTGTATAAAATCACCCTAACAGCCTGTACATACTGCCTGGAGATCCAACTATGGTGAAAATCGGAGGATCCAAGTTCGGAGACACCTCAGAACAACAGAGGACGGCGATAAACAAAGGAGAAATGGTTAAATTTATTTTAAAAAAGCAGCTTCCGCTTACACAGCCCGAGACAACAAGATGGCGCCGGTCTCACCACACGCAGCAGGCTGCTCGCAAAGAGAACTCTCGGATGCAGCACAAGGAGGTGAGGATGAAATAGATAGTCTCCCTATCCCCCGATCCTACCTAAAAGAAATTCTAGCTACCTCTCTTGCCTCAGCACTTTAACCCCTAAGCACTGACCTAGCGGTGTTCAAACAAGATGTCCGGCAAATCGGGAAGAGGGTAGAATCCCTTGAAGACTCCCAGACGGCCATGGTGAGACATCAATTGATGGTCTCTCAACACATAAGCACCATCCAGAGCAATCTGAACTCTCTCTACTGTGCTATAGACGACCAAGAGAATTGCGGGCTAACTCGCGCTTCCATGGCGTACCGGAATGAATTGCTGCAAACTATATCCTGCATACCATAATCCAGATCTGCTTGTCCCTTCTGGGACCCGATTCTGCCCACAAAGTAATCCTGGAAAGGGCACACAGTGCTCTGAGACCCAAACCGGCAACCTCTGCCCCACCAAGAGATATAATATGAACATTTCTGAGCTTCCGGTGAAAAAGGCCATCCTGACTAAGGGCTCTTTCACACCTGCGTTATGGTCTTCCGGCATAGAGTTCCGTCGTTGGGGCTCTATGCCGGAAGAATCCTGATCAGTTTTATCCTAATGCATTCTGAATGGAGTGAAAGCCGTTCAGGATGCATCAGGATGTCTTCAGTTCCGGAACGGAAAGTTTTTGGGCCGGAGAAAATACCGCAGCATGCTGCGCTTTTTGCTCCGGCCAAAAATCCTGAAGACTTGCCGCAAGGCCGGATCCGGAATTAATGCCCATTGAAAGGCATTTATCCGGATCCGGCCTTAAGCTAAACGTCGTTTCGGCGCATTGTGCATTACAGCAATGGTAAAGTGTAGTGGGGAGCGGGGGAGCAGTATACTTACCATCCGTGTGGCTCCCGGGGCGCTCCAGAGTGACGTCAGGGCGCCCCAGGCGCATGGATGACGTGATCGCATGGCACGTCATCCATGCGCCTGGGGCGCTCTGACGTCATTCTGGAGTGCCCCGGGAGCCGCGCGGACTGTAAGTATGCCGCTCCCCCGCTCCCCGCTCCTACTATGGCAACCAGGACTTTAATAGCGTCCTGGCTGCCATAGTAACACTGAAAGCATTTTGAAGACGGATCCGTCTTCAAATGCTTTCAGTACACTTGCGTTTTTCCGGATCCGGCGTGTAATTCCGGCAAGTGGAGCACACGCTGGATCCGGACAACGCAAGTGTGAAAGAGGCCTAAAGCTCGTATGGCCAGAGAAGTGATATGGGATGGCCATGACATTTCTATATTCCAAGATCTGTCTCAAACAACCTTGAAAAAGAGAAGAGCCCTAAAGTCCCCGACCGACTGGCTTAGATCACATAATATGCCGTATAGATGGGCCTTTCCTTTCGGTCTCTCATTCTTCTATAAAGTTCACAGAATGTCTGTATCAACATTTGCGGACTTGGATCAAGTCTATGAGCACCTAAATATCAGAACGTTGGATATACAGAACTGTGATCCCATCCAGGACTAAACATCTCTCCCAGACTTACCAGTACCCGACCAATGGGAAAGGCAACGTACTCCAAGATCCTAGAAGAACAAAAGATGTCTCGAACTCTACCCCCAGAAGATTGCCCTCTATATACGATACTCTCAGAGACAGCCTAGGTCTACCTATGCCTCCTAACTCCTTATTCGTCATAATCTATACTTAATACATAATTTCCTAGTGTCTAATATTGATATCTTTCCTACACTTATTAACCATCCTATTGCTTTACCTTGATCACTATCCTGTCATAGGGTAATAATTACATATGTTAGCAATGATACCTTCCGCACTAAAGGTGAATGTGCAGAGGTATAAGATCACAACCCAAACAATATATCAGAAAATCATGTGAACTGGGTATCAATAAAACGTAACTTTTACTATGTATTTCTAAAATAAGGATTAAATAAACCACATTGATGTGAGACAATACACAAATTAGTGAAAACACCACCTACTCATTCCACAGGATAAATGGAAAACAAAAAGGGTGGATCTTACCACATTCAGTAGAGGGATCTACACCAGGTGGCGTGACAGTCCTAATATTAAGATGGCAGAAGGACACTTGTGACCGGCACTCTTGTAGTTTACGGCAAATTAGGAATGTTGTGCCCTAAAAGTAAAGCCCTGCCTAAAAGGAGGGTTAGGGGCTGAACAGGTCACCTGCCTACAAGACACAGAGCACCCGCCCCGATAGAGCGATCCCATACGGAACCTGTCCCTGTATTGGGGCCTAATCCCTAAATAAACCCTATTTACACAGCTCTACATGCCATGTTTTGTCCCGAATTGCCAGAACTCATCAGGGGACTTCAATGAACTTGAAGGGAATACTGAGGAAGAGAAAAAAGGGAAACACAAAATACACAAAACATTGGTTACTACTAATCCTATATGGCGGACTCCACATAGAAAAAGCTGATAGATCATCTGTATAAAGATCTACTTACTAGTATTGACTATAGGAAGGTTCCCAGTCGTGTTCACTGTATGGACTTTGAGTGGCAAACGTTCGTACTCTGGTGTGGGGAAGTGTCCCCTATCCACCTTCGTCTCACCGCAATTTGTAGTAGTTTGGGATAGCGCTAAGTTGTGCTGCATCTCCCATTTAAATATGCTATATGTCAGGCTAGTCCAACCCCTAACTTCCTGCCTCACCTGGCTATCAAAACGCAACTCGTGTAAGGCACGCCATCATCCACAGCACTGGATGCAGGCATCAAGTGATCACCAGGTTGCTAGAAGTAGGGTGGAAACTAGTGTGTGAGCGTCATTCGTAGCTTAGCAACCTGGCGACACTCGCATACATCGCCCACAGATGCCATCAATGATATATGACAGCTGATACAAACAAGCAGAATCGCACTATCGTGGATTTAAAAGGCAAGAGCACTCAATACATTCTATGTTACTGATTATGCATTATCAATTATCATTAGCAATTATATATAATATAATTTATTACAAATAAATTCAGTAAAAATGGCATGCAAATTAATACAAGGACAATATCAAAATTGAAGATAAAAAGGATAAACACACATTAATACAGGAAGAATAACTAATCCACTGTGTCCTTATGACCAATCAAAGATATACAGTATATATATATATCTTAATATGATATTATACCCCGTTCGGCAATCAGACTATGGAAATATAATTTCCCAGAGTTTTTCCTCTACTCAGACAATGTATAATCTCCCATTAGCAATATGCATCTTTGCTAAGAGGAAAACTAGCATTAGGGAGGTGATTAACACTATACGTTCCCACAATATGGGAACTCTTGACTATATGCCGAGAGGAATATCTTATTAATACCACAATCAGTAAGTATAAATATACATTACCGGGTCAAGGATGAACAGAGTTTCGGATGTGATCAGTTCTCAAAAACTTTTCCAGTATACAAAAATGAATCCAAGTTTCTTTGTGATAAATCCTTCTCATGGGCAATTTTCTCTGTGCCAATGTTTCTTTGCAGAAAGATTTTCTTGTGTTGTAGTTGAATTTTAGTTGTTGAACTAAGTTGTTAATTGAAGTCTTTAGTTGAAGTTTTGTCTAACCTCTCACATGCATACTTTATACCCCATGTTATCTAAGAACCCATCCCCTTCTAGTTTTCCAATCAGATAAGGTGGGTGTGACGTATGGTAATCATGGGTATGATGTCATTTAATTGGCATTCCTTAGAAACTTCTGCCAATCTACCACTTGATGGCACTGTTGTATCATATAACGATTTTAAATATTTTAAGAATTAACACATATATATGGCTTCATTACACAACTTAAACTGACCTTTTCCACCTTAAATCAATTAGGAGGGATTCTTCTTTAACACTTTAGAATCACTTTCCCAAACATCACGGATCCAGCTTGACAGTTAACATACCATCTTATTTATGGTCAGATAAGAGAACCATAATCTTTTAACTTTTCCCCTGGTTTGCATACCCTAACTGTCTCAGCTATTGAGTAATGATGTTTCAAATAACATCAGCTCCTCTTAATAGACCCTATTTAGGAAAATTCAACTTAAATGCTCTCTATATCCCCTAGAATATATCCTTTCAGTGAGATACACACAGTATAAAGATACATTAACAAATATTTGGTTATAATACATCAATATTGCATAGTATATATGAATCATTAACAAGTTCAAACGCTAAATAAATGCACACAGGAATATATATATATATATATATATATATATATATATATATATATATATATGTGAATAGATATATGTTCCACACCAGATGTTTTTTATGGATATCTTTCCTTATCAGATCATGGCTCAGTCATGAAACACCCATTGTTCCTCATACAGACATGTTTAGAGAAACCAGTACAGATAAATCCATGTCTCTAAACAATAATAAAAAGTATAATGTTCTCTATATATTCACTTTTAATACATTGGACTTGCCATGAACCCACCTTGGTTTTTTTTTCAGGTTCATGCTGATCACATGCTGTTAAAGGCAATCATAATCCATATTGAATATAGTATCATCAGACACGTGAAAATGCACAACAAGTCTCTTCCTACAGGAAAAGGAAACACACTTCAAGTTTAATCGCTAACCGGACCTCTCTCACTCCAGTTTCCCTATGTGGTTCCACTGTGGATTAAATTCCTCTGCTACTAGAGGGGTCAGTATGTGATTTAACAGAAATACATAATTTCAATATTGCTCTCATATTCAAGATGTTGAGGGAAGATATATAATGTTAAAAGGCTCTATAGCCAACCATATGTATACATTTATCAACATATATGCTCCTAAAGTCAACCAAGTTATGTGGTTTAACAACCTTTTTCCGATCATTGAATCCTTCAAAGAGGGCATCATCATCATGGGTGGTGACTTTAATATTACACTGGAACCCCTTTTGGACTCCTCATCTCAAAAGTCTGCTTTGTCAAAGAGAGCCCTTAGCTCCCTTCGTAAGAAGCTCTGTAATCTACACTTGGTTGATATCTGGAGAATCCTAAACCCCTCCGAGAGGGACTATACTTTTTTTCTCAAATGTCAATGGTTAATACCAGAGACTAGACTTTTTGCTAATATCTAGAGAGCATCTCCAATTATGCTCTAGATTCCGTATAGATGCTATTCATCTGTCAGATCACTCCCCAATATTTGTATCTATCACCACACCACAAGTATCCCCACAAGTATTCAAATGGAGACTCAACAAGCAACTAATCTCCTCAACTGAAATCAGGGCTAAAGTTCAGAAATCCCTTGATGATTTATTTTCTTTAAACTCTCTCCCAGACACCTCCCCTCACATCCTATGGGATGCTCACAAGGCGTACATGCGTGGTCAAGTTATTAGCCTCAGGTCTCACCTTAAAAAACAGAAAACGGACCGGATTGATGCTCTCCTGTAATAAATATAGAAACTAGAAGCCTTACATAAAAAATCCCTCTCGGAACAGCACCTTTTCAAGCTCAACACACTACTGTCATGGAACCATGAACCAGATGTACAACAAGAGATAAGTGGAAATAAGAAGGCTTTATTGAAAATCAAGCTGTAAGCAAAAGTCCAAACGGATGGCTAAACCGAAGCAGGGTCTTGCGTAGACAGAGGTCAGGAACCAGAAGGGTAGTCAGAAGAAGCCTGGATCAGGAACCAGCAGGGTAGTCAGACGAAGCCAGGATCAGGAACCAACGGGGTAGTCAGACGAGGCCAGGATCAGGAACCAGAAGCAGCAGCAGTCTTAGAAGCATGTGAACACAGGAGGACCAAGCAAGAAACTGAAGCCACAGACCTCCTATATATATGAGCTAGGCATCCAGCTCCTCCCAGTGGGAAGGAGAAGCCGCAGGGTGGGAGGCTACAAGAAACCCAGAAACCAAGATGGCCGCCAGCACATGTCAAACGAAGGAGAACAGTAAGAAGGTAAGACCATGACAGTACCTCCCCCTCAAGGGCCCCTCCTCCGCGGAGTAAGGAACGGTTTCTGAGGGAAGCGTGCGTGGAAGGCTCGGAGCAAAGCAGGAGCATGGACATCTGCGGAGGGAACCCAGGAACGCTCCTCTGGACCATAACCACGCCAATGGACCAAAAACTGCAACCGACCGCGGACCAGGCGTGAGTCCAGGATATTGCTCACCTCATATTCCTCACGATTGCCCACTTGGAACGGACGGGGCCGAGGAACCGAGGAAGTGAAACGATTACACACCAATGGCTTCAACAGGGAGACATGAAACACGTTGGAGATCCGCATGCCAGGAGGAAGCGCAAGGGCATAGGCTACCGGGTTTACCCTGCAAAGCACTCGGAAGGGACCAACAAAGCGAGGCGCCAGCTTGGGAGTGGGCACTCGAAGGTTGAGGTTGCGGGTGGACAACCATACACGGTCTCCGACCTGGTAGGAAGGAGCGGGCGCTCGTCTGCGATCAGCCTGGAGTCTCTGGCGCTGCGCAGAGACCTCAAGGGACCTCTGCATCTGTACCCAAGAAGCACGTAGGACGGAAAGGTGATCCTCCACAGCCGGAATATCCTGGGGAGAGAATACCTCCGGTAACACGGCAGGTTGGAACCCATAATTGGCCATGAAGGGAGACGTCCCAGGAGGACAGGAGGTCAACCCAATTGTCTTGGTGATCGGAGACATAGCAACAAAGGAATTGCTCCAAGGCCTGATTGGATCGTTCTGCGGCCCCATTGGACTGAGGGTGGTAGGCCGAGGAGAAAGAGAGATGAATCCCCAACTGGGAGCAAAAGGCGCGCCAGAACCTGGACACAAACTGACTCCCCCGATCCGACACAATCTCCTTGGGCAAACCGTGCAACCGGAAGACCTCCCTGGCGAAAATCGTGGCCAACTCTTGTGCAGAGAGTAACTTCTTGAGAGGAACACAGTGGCACATTTTGGAAAACCGATCCACAATCATGAGAATGACCGTATGGCCTCGGGATGCAGGGAGGTCCACAATGAAATCCATCCCCAGGTGTGACCATGGGCGCTCCCCGGTGGCTATGGGTTGCAAAAGGCCCAACGGAAGGTGCCGAGGGGACTTACTCTGGGCACAAACGGAGCATGCCGCTACATATGCGGCGATGTCGGAACGTAGAGAAGGCCACCAGAACAGACGTGAAACAGCCCAGGACAGCTGATTCTTTCCAGGATGCCCCGCGGCCTTGGAGTTATGGTAGGTTCGCAACAACCGAGTGCGCAACTCCTCAGGCACAAAACACCTGCCGTTGGGTCTCCCAGAGGGAGCACCAGATTGAGCCGCCAAAATCTGCTCACCCAGGGGAGAGGTCAGGCTGGTGCGAATGGCGGCCAGGATCTGATTCGGAGGTATGACCGAAGTCAGAATCGACTCCTCCCCGGACAGCTCGGAGTACTGCCGTGATAAGGCATCCGCTCTGATGTTCTTGGAACCGGGTAGGTAGGAGACCACGTAATTAAAACGTGACAAGAACAGAGCCCATCTGGCCTGACGTGGTGTCAATCTCTTGGCCTCAGAAAGGTAGGTCAGATTCTTGTGGTCCGTCAGGATGAGAACCGGAACCACCGAACCCTCGAGCAAGTGCCTCCATTCTTTAAGGGCCTGCACGATGGCCAATAACTCCCTGTCACCAATCTGATAGTTGCACTCCGCGGAAGACAGTTTCCGGGAGTAAAACCCACAAGGAAGCAGAGGACCCTCTGGTGTTCTACGCTGAGACAGAAGGGCGCCTACTCCCGTCTCAGACGCGTCCACCTCGAGGACAAAGGGCAACCCAGGGTTGGGATGCGACAGAATCGGAGCCGACACAAAGGCGGACTTTAGAGCCTCAAAAGCTCGGATGGCCTCGAGCGGCCAGACCTGGAAATTACTGCCCTTCCTGGTCAGATCCGTGAGAGGCTTGGCTAGCATAGAAAAGTCCCTGATGAACTTCCGATAATAATTGGCGAAGCCCAAAAAGCGCTGCAGGGCACGGAGACCACTGGGCTGGGGCCACTGTAAGACAGCCGAAACCTTCTCAGGATCCATGGAGAACCCCTCAGCGGAAATTATGTAACCTAAGAAGGTTACCTGGGATCGGTGAAATTCGCATTTCTCAAGCTTACCGAACAGCCTGTTCTCTCGTAACCGTTGCAAAACTCGTCTGACATCCATAATGTGGGCCTCCATGGATTCAGAATATACCAAGATGTCATCCAAATAGACCACCACACACTGCTGCAACAGGTCACGGAAAACATCGTTGATGAATTCCTGGAAGACTGCGGGCGCATTGCACAACCCAAAGGGCATAACCAAGGATTCATAATGACCGGTCCTGGTGTTAAACGCGGTCTTCCACTCATCGCCCGCCTTGATCCTTACCAGGTTATATGCCGCCCTCAGGTCGAGTTTGGTAAAGACCGTGGCCCCTTTGAGGCGATCGAACAGCTCGGAAATCAAGGGTATCGGGTAAGCGTTCTTGATCGTGATGCGATTGAGACCCCTGTAATCGATGCAAGGCCTCAACTCACCGCCCTTCTTTTTCACAAAGAAAAATCCAGCCCCTGCCGGGGACGAGGATTTGCGAATGTGTCCGCGTGAAAGCACCTCCCTCACGTACTCCTCCATGGCCTCATTCTCCGCTACCGACAGTGGATAGACTTTGCCACGAGGAGGAACGGCACCAGATTGTAACTCTATGGCACAATCGTATGGGCGGTGTGGAGGTAGGGCAACCGCGCGCACCTTATCGAATACATCCCGGTACTCTTCGTATTCAGGAGGCAACAGAGAGTCCGAGGAAGTACACAGCAACTTGACAGGCCCATGGATGCAACTAGCCCCACACTGCGGTGACCACGAGAGGATCTTGGCCGATCTCCAATCGAAAGTCGGATTATGCTTCTGGAGCCAGGGGTACCCCAAGACCACCGAGTAGTGTGGAGACGAAATCACCTGGAGACAGACCGACTCTCTGTGAACGGCACCAATGGCTATCCCCACTGGAAGGGTCTCATGAGTCACGTGTGGCGGCAGAAGGGGTCTGCCGTCTATCGCCTCAAGAGCCAGTGGGGAACCTCGAGGCTGCAGAGGAATGGAATTGGCGGCAGCGAACACACTATCAATGAACAAACCACCAGCACCAGAGTCCACCAACGCCTGGGTCGTCACCGAGCCCCCGACCCAGGAGAGGACAACAGTGATCAGTGGTTTGTCAACACGGGAAACCGGGGACGAGGAGACTCCACCCAAGATCTGCCCCCGACAGGATCTCAGGTGCGAGCGTTTCCCGGACGGTTCGGACATGCCAACCGAAAATGCCCACCGAGACCACAGTACATGCATCGGCCCTCGCGTCTCCGGAGTACCCTCTCCCCCTCGGAAAGGCGAGCAAACCCCAGCTGCATGGGTTCACCCCCAGACAAGTCATCCCCAGGAGGCGTGGGAGGAGAGGGAGGCACGGGTGGGACAGCAAACGTAGGCGCCAATCTGTTAGAAGACCTCCGCAGACTCTCCTTAAAGGAAGGTCTCTCCCTGAGTCTGGTGTCAATCAAAATCAGGAAAGAAATAAGAGACTCGAGCTCCACTGGTAGGTCCTTAGCTGCAACCTCATCCTTCAAGGCATCCGAGAGACCATGAGAGAAAGCAGCGACCAGAGCCTCATTATTCCAGCCCACCTCTGCTGCCAGGGTACGAAACTCAATGGCGTATTCAGCTACGGATCGTGAACCCTGTCTGATGGACATAAGGAGCTTCGCAGCAGAGGCAGCACGAGCCGGCACATCGAATACCTTCCGAAGAGAAGCAACAAAACCGGAAAACTCGGCAACCACCGGATTGTTGTTCTCCCATAAAGGGCTGGCCCAGGCCAAGGCCTTGTCCGAGAGCAGCGAGATCAAGAAGCCCACCTTTGATCTCTCAGTAGGAAAGGCATGTGGCAGCAACTCAAAATAAATGCCCACCTGGTTAAGGAAACCTCGGCACTGAGTTGGCTCTCCCCCAAAGCGCTGTGGAAGGGGGGCAGAACCGGTCATACCCCGAGACACCGCAGGCGCAGCAACAGGTGTCGGGGTAGACTCTGGCGCAACAACCGGAGCGGCAGTAGGAGCGGGCCCAGGAGCGACAACCGACCCATCGGCAACGGAAGCGAAATGAGCCGTGCGTTCAAGCAGGGTTTGCAACGCCACAGCGAACCGACCCAACAGGTGATCCTGCTGATCAAGTCTGGCAACCAGCGTAGGTAGCGAGGATGGCCCTGTACCGTCAGAATTCATGGCTTGGTCCTAATGTCATGGAACCATGAACCAGACGTACAACAAGAGATAAGTGGAAATAAGAAGGCTTTATTGAAAATCAAGCTGTAAGCAAAAGTCCAAACGGATGGCTAAACCGAAGCAGGGTCTTGCGTAGACAGAGGTCAGGAACCAGAAGGGTAGTCAGACGAAGCCTGGATCAGGAACCAGCAGGGTAGTCAGACGAAGCCAGGATCAGGAACCAACGGGGTAGTCAGACGAGGCCAGGATCAGGAACCAGAAGCAGCAGCAGTCTTAGAAGCATGTGAACACAGGAGGACCAAGCAAGAAACTGAAGCCACAGACCTCCTATATATATGAGCTAGGCATCCAGCTCCTCCCAGTGGGAAGGAGAAGCCGCAGGGTGGGAGGCTACAAGAAACCCAGAAACCAAGATGGCCGCCAGCACATGTCAAACGAAGGAGAACAGTAAGAAGGTAAGACCATGACAACTACGAACTGAAAAATCACTTGAACACAGCTTCGGCTAAATATTTCCTCAATTCACAACATAAAAATTATGCCCATGGGAACACAGCCTCAAAATGTATGATGAATTGGATTAGGCAAAGGAAGGCACTAAACTATATCTGCAAAATTTATAAAAATGGAGGAGACATAGATACATAGATATGACAACCAAAGAAATAGCAATGCAGTTTCAGGCCTTCTACCAATTGCTATATAACATTCCCCAGACAACACCGAAAGAGGATGCCCCATCCAATATAGAAGCCATAAACCTATTTCTTCAATCAGTAACACTCGCCAAATTAGATCATTCCCAGAGTGACACATTGGGAGACCCTTTTACACCTGATTAATTAAATTAAGTTATCAAACAGCTTCCTAATAGTAAGGTGCCGCGCCCCGATGGCCTTCCAGCCCAATACTACTGTACATTCAGTAAATCCCTTCTCCCCCATCTACTAGCTGTTTGTAACCAATCTCTCCGAGGTTGTCCCCTAACCCTTGACATGAAAAAAGCACATATATCCATCATCCCTAAAGGGGGAAAGGATCCGGCCCACTGTGCAAATTACCGCCCTATTTCCTTATTGAATTTGGACTTGAAGCTCCTGGCTAAATGCTGGCTAACCATCTCTCCCCAATCATGCCTTCACTGATTCATGGAGACCAGACGGAATTCATTTTAGGCAGAGAAGGTAAAGACAACTCGGCAAGGATTCTCAATGCCATATACCACGCTAAAAAATAATCACACCCCTTGGTCCTTCTCAGCACCAATGCCGAAAAAGCTTTTGATAGGAATAGCTGGGACTTCCTATGCCTTACCCTAGTAAAATTCAGCCTTCCTGATCCCTTTATCCAAGCTATTTTATCCATGTATATAAATGCTTGTGAATGAGTCTATCTCACCTTTCTTTGCCATCAGGAATGGAACACACCAAGGTTGCCCACTCTCCCCTCTGGTCTTTGTGATGATTACAGAACTACTTCTCCAATCCACCAGCCAGGACAACAAAATTGAAGGTGTTAAACTAGGGAACCACGAGCACAAAGTCGCAGCATTTGCCAAAGACCTCCTAATACTAACCACTAACCCAACAATCTCCTTACCTCACATTTACGACCAGTTGGAAAGATTTAGTCCACTATCAAATTTTTTAATTAATATGAAAAAAATCACACATCTTGAGCATGGGATTAAGGGCATCAACTAGAGTTGATCTAGCAGCACACTCCCCCTTTAATTGGGATACATCATACATAACCTACCTGGGAATCAAAATTGGTACTGATCTTCAAAAATTATTCCACCTCAATTACACCCCATTATTACAGTCCATGCAAAATCAACTGACTAACAACTCCCAACACTCTCATGGTTTGGCCGTAAAAATCTGTTTACCTCTTTAGTTCTACCCCCATCTCCAATTCATATTTCCAAACCCTCACTAAGAAAATCTGAGCATTCATATGGAACGGAAAAAAAGCCTGTATAGCCCTTTCTGACCTTCAAAGACCTCCCAGACCCATCACTTTACAATAAAGCTACTCTATTAATCAGTCATATTAACCGGTCATAGACTGGTTCAGAGGGACGCCACATAAGTCGTGGATAGGAATGGAGACCTCTCTATCCCAATCATCCTTTTGAGTATGTCTGGTCAACTCCCAGAACAATCACATAAATATTAAAAATATTAGCCCAAACATAAAAACTCAGCCTGGGGCATTCCATTACTCCCCCCCACCCCTTATTCAAGTAAGGGACCTAATTGACCTTGCCTTACTGGAACTGAGACAAAGTCTCCCTACCTCGATTTGCAACTCCAGGATTCCAGTCCTCTCCATGTTCAATGAAGGGGGCAAGATAGGAAATAGAGAGAGACTTCATCCTTTTTCTGTTTCCTGAAGCTAACCCCTTCCCATCCTTAATCTCATTCCTCTATTCATGCCTATCTAAATACATTCCATATCAAACATTACTCAGACCTTTAACTTGGTTTGAAAGCCTGATCTGCTCACAGACCTCCCCCAAAAAACTAATTTCACAACAATATAAGAGACTTAACTCTCCTATTCTTATAGTGAAATTTGCTTTTGCTGGCTCTTGGGAGAAAGATCTGTGAGTCTCTCTCTCCCCAGAGGACCAACTACAACTCTTTAGAGAGCCTCACGCTTCCTCCAGGTGTGTCAGAATACAGGAGAATGGGTATAAAATTCTCACAAGTTGGTATGAAAACCCCTGACATTACCTGTAGGTTCAACGTAACGAGGTCGGATACCTGCTGGCGGAGTGGGAAGGGGAGAGATAACTTTTACCACAAGTGGTGAACGTAGATTCTTAGACACACCAATCTGGTGTGCAAAAGATTGATTTTACCTTTGCCTCAATTAGCCCTCCTAGGCCTTTCCCCTTCCTGCACTGACACCGGAGTTCCATTATTGTTTAAAACATTACTGATGGCAGCTCGCCTATTAGTTACTCGTAATTGGCTGACATCTGACCTCCTTGTTTATCCAATGTTCTATTGATAAGATTTACAGATTTGAGGAAATAGCCGCTTGGGAGAATTGTACTCACAATAGATTTTGTGTTCAGTGGAAATGTTGGGAAGAATTTAGACAGTTCAATAGAGGTCGTTGACCGTGCTTTGACTATGCTTAGATCCTTGTACTTAGATCCATGAGATATGATGACTATGAACATGTGTTGTGCTCAGAGATTACCTCTACTTTGTTACCTAAAATTTGTATGCAGCATATTGTTGTTTAATGCTCCAGACTGTACCACATTTTATATATATATATATATATATATATATATATATATATAGATCCAGAAAAAAGAGCGGCACTCCGATAGGTAAAAGCAAGTGAACCCTTTATTCACCAAGGTGGTGCAACGTTTCGGCTCCAAACATGAGCCTTCTTCATAGGGAAATCAATTAACATACAAATCATGTGATCACATACCCCCCAATGGGTGTGTTTACAAATAATGACAACATTATAATAAGTAAATACAGTGACATATAGTGCAAAAATAAGAATACCTATCATGAATAGAAAAGCATGATCATGAATACTGTATATGTCCAAAACGTACAATGTGCATAGATCGAGTGCAATAAACTTGATCAAAATATATAAACACTGATTATACATAAGTGTGGGTGATACAGAGGGAGGAGCAAGGAAGTGGTATCGCAGACATACCCGACCAGCAGGGAGGCTCATTCATGCCGCTATCTCGGCGTTGTGGTCATCTCATTGCGCAGGCGTAAACCGGCACCAATAGCTGACATTAGACAAGCGGGAGAGGCTAACACGTCATCAGAGTAGGCCGGCACTCATACGTCACACGGACGTCTTTCCAGCCAGCCGCGATATATCGCCCCATGCGCATGCCCAGTGAAGAACCATGCTGGGAGCGCCATCTTGGTGATTGGAAAATTGCCCATAGGTCGTCATCCTGTGTATCGCATCCAACCTAAAGCAAAAACGGGTATTGGTGGCTTGTAAGGGCACTGAGCTCTCCGTAATTCAGGGTGCCTACATGCCCAACCCAGGCAAAAATCCACCGCAGGTGCCTACATGCCCAACCCAGGCAAAAATCCACTGCATCCACGGAATCCGCAGTGTCTGCAGGGGTCTCGCCATAGGTACCAAGCCCACATCTAACCGGAGAGGGATCTCCTCATCTAGCTGCATGGATGCCACTGGGTGTAGATAACTCATCACATAATGTTAAGAAAATTATAAAAATTGCAACAACAGGGCTGTTGTATCAGCTTTGACCAACTGATCCCGCAAATTTCTGGATCGACGGTAGGGTAGCAATGGTGGACATTGAAATTCAGGGATTTCCTTAAAACATGTGCCAAGCAAACCTCAGTGTTTATTGAGGATCTTGTTTATTGACGGGCGGAGTTCGCTGTAAACCGAGACAAACGTAATCCTGTCAATTTTATGGCCAGTGCTCCGTTTCGTCAGCAACTCAGTCCTGTCAAGGGTACGAACCCTGTCTATGTGTTCCCTCAGCAGTCATTTGGGGTAACCCCTATCCTGGAACTTGATGGCCATGGAATCTAGGGTCGCATCTAATTTGGCTTCATCAGACACAACACGTTTGCTGCTGAGGGAACACATGGACAGGGTTCGTACCCTTGACAGGACTAAGTTGCTGACGAAACGGATCACTGTCCATAAAATTCGGTTTACATCGAACTCAGCCCGTCAATAAACAAGATCCTCAATAAACACTGGGGTTTGCTTGACACATGTTTTAAGGAAATCCCTGAATTTCAATGTCCACCATTGCTATCCTACCGTCGATCCAGAAATTTGCGGGATCAGTTGGTCAAAGCTGATATTGGCTCTAAGGGATCCCTTAGACAAACCAAGTTGACGCAGTCCGGACTGGGCTGTTTTCCCTGTCTGAATTGCGTCAACTGCAAATATATTCGCAAAGGGAGGAGTTTTACACACCCCAGTACTGGTGCATCCTACAGTATCTCATTTCACTTAACCTGTGATTCCAATTACGTCATCTATGCACTATCTTGCCCGTGCAATTTGCTTTATGTAGGCGAGACTACAACTGAACTTGAGTAGCCGGAAAAAACGGTTGGATTTGCCGGTATCCAAGCATTTCACTGAGGCCAAGCACAAGGAAGGTGATCCGAGGTGTTGGATCCTCGATCACATACCTCAGCCCAGACGAGGTGGTGACAGGTCCAGGATACTTAAGCGCAGAGAACTCAGCTGCATCCACAAGTTGGACAGCTTAAAACCCAATGGCTTAAATATTGAGTATAATTTCGGGGATGTCTTATGAGGGTTGGTTTGCCTCCGTTGTCCAGCTGGATGTCGTTCAGCCATCTGTGTACACGCCTTGAGAGTTATATAACTCAATTTATTCTTGCTTTAATATTTTTTTCTCTTTCTCTAGATCACCTACACTCAGCACCGCGGGGGATGGAATACACGGATGGTGTGTACGCAGTGTACCGCAGGAGGGGGTCACCTAATTATACTATATATTTTGTTCATTCAGATTATGGCATCTTTTACCCCCGTTTTTGCTGGGAATGGCAAGCACCGCGGGATTGGTTCATTTGGTACAACAGCCCTGTTGTTGCAATTCTTATAATTTTCTTAACATTATGTGATGAGTTATCTACACCCTGTGGCATCCATGCAGCTAGATGAGGAGATCCCTCTCCGGTTTGATGTGGGCTTGGTACCTATGGCGAAACCCCTGCAGACACTGCGGATTCCGTGGATGCTGGTGGATTTTTGCCTGGGTTGGGCATTTAGGCACCCTGAATTACGGGGAGCTCAGTGCCCTTACAAGCCACGTTTTTGCTTTAGGTTGGATGCGATACACAGGATGACGACCTATGGGCAATTTTCCAATCATCAAGATGGCGCTCCCAGTATGGTTCTTCACTGGGCATGCGCATGGGGCGATATATCGCGGCTGGCTGGAAAGACGTCCGTGTAACGTATGAGTGCCGGCCTACTCTAATGACGTGTTAGCCTCTCCTGCTTGTCTAATGTCAGCTGTTGGTGCTGGTTCACGCCTGCACAATGAGATGACCACAACGCCGAGATAGCGGCATGAATGAGCCTCCCTGCTGGTCGGGTATGTCTGTGATACCACTTCCTTGCTCCTCCCTCTGTATCACCCACACTTATGCATAATCAGTGTTTATATATTTTGATCAAGTTTATTGCACTCAATCTATGCACATTGTACGTTTTGGACATATACAGTATTCATGATCATGCTTCTCTATTCATGAAAGGTATTCTTATTTTTGCACTATATGTCACTGTATTCACTTATTATAATGTTGTCATGATTTGTAAACACACCCATTGGGGGGTATGTGATCACATGATTTGTATGTTAATTGATTTCCCTATATAATTGCCACTATTTGAGTTGTATCTTTGCTTGAAGAAGGCTCATGTTTGGAGCCGAAACGTTGCACCAGCTGGGTGAATAAAGGGTTCACTTGCTTTTACCTATCGGAGTGCCGCTCTTTTTTCTGGATCCATTTAATGGGGTAATAAGTCCATTCCCCTTGGGACGTGCACCCGTACCTCTTTCTTTGAGCCAGTGCCGCCATTTTTCTTCATATATATATATATATATATATATATATATATACACAATATTAATACTTTCAATAAAGCATTGAAAAAATTAAAATAAATTAAGCATTCACCTGACAGAAAATAACAAGTGATTATGTGGCTGGAGGTACCGTATCTTTCGCCCTATAAGACGCACTTCCCCCCCAAAAAAAAGTGGGGGGAAATAGCAGTACATCTTATAAAGCGCAAGCTGCATTTTGCCGAATTCTTAATGATACCGCAATGCTGCGCGGCTGAGAGGGAGGAGGGGCTGGGGGCCAGCATCTGCTTTTATAATGACAGCGGGGCCTGTGCAGTGACTGTATACTACTACACGGGCCCCGCTCACTGTATATAATCCTATCTGTAATTGTAGGCATTATTACTGTATAAAAATTCAGGGTAATCAACGCCTGTATTACTTATAAGCGCTCGGTAGCAAAGAGGAAGGAGGAGGCAGGCCATGAGGATGGGCGCTGACAGCGTGAGTCACTACGTCATGCGCCTACACCACCTGCTTCCTCCCAGCCTGCCTCCTCCCTCCTCTCTGCTACTTAGCACTTGTAAGTAATACAGGCGCTGATTACTCAAATTTTTTATATATTAACAATGCCTACAATTAAAGAGAAGATTAAATATACAGTGAGCGGGGTCCGTGTAGTAGAATAAAGCCACTGCACGGGCCCCACTGTCAGTATAAAACCAGATGTGACCCCCACTCCCTGTATTGGGGGTTATTTAAACTACAGGGACACTGTTATGGAGGGGATCTGTGGATGACACATAGCATAAGATGCTATATATGTGTCATCCACAGATCTCCCCCCATAACAGTGTCACCCACAGATCCCCCATAACAGTGTCACACACAGATCCCCCATAACAGTGTCACCCACAGATCCCCCATAACAGTGTCACCCACAGATCCTCCATAACAGTGTCACCCACAGATCCCCCATAACAGTGTCACCCACAGATCCCCATAACAGTGTCCTCCACAGACCACCATTAGCTCAAAACCCACCAAAAGCACACCTTTTGGTTAAAAAAAAAAATCTTCTTATTTTCCTCCTTAAAAACCTAGATGCGTCTTATGGGCAGGTGCATCTTATAGGGCAAAAAATATGGTACATTAGATGGACACTGGAAAATAATTTTTACTGTAGGCCAGTACATGCCCCAAAAATTAGGCATTCACCTGACAGAAAAGAATAAGTGATTTTGTGGCTAGAGGTACATTAGGCGGTCACTGAATAACAATTTTACTGTAGGCCAATAGGAGCATAGGCCCCAGAAATTAGGCATTCACCTGACAAAAAAGAACAAGTGATTATATGGCTGGAGGTATATTAGACGGTCAATGGGAGATATTTTTACTGTAGGCCAGTACAGGCCCCAAAAATTTTGATTTAACCTGACAGAAAAGAACAAGTGATTATGTTTCTGGAGGTACGTTAGGCGGTCACTGAATAACACTTTTACTTTAGTCTAGTGGAGTACAGGCCCCAAAATCTAGGCATTAAACTGACAGAAAAGAACAGGTGATAATGTGGCTGGAGGTATATTAGACGGTCACTGGATGACAATTTCACTGTAGGCCAGTGGAGTATAGGCCCCAAAAATTAGGCATTCACTGGACAGAAAAGAACAAGTTATTATGTGGCTGGTAGTACATTAGGCAGTCACTGGATAACAACTTTACTGTAGGCCAGTATAGGCCCCACAATTAGGCATTCACCTGTCAGAAAAGGCCTTTTATTCCTCTGTATATACAAAAGACAAGGACCATACTTTGTTCTCGGTGGTGGCGGATATGGGTGAGCTGGCAGGAGGAAATTCAATTATACGTGGTCGTCACAGGTTTTTAATTCCTCAGAGATCCATGCCTCATTCATTTTTGGAAATGTGAGGTAGTCCACGCTGTCGTGAGCTAGGCGAGTGCTCTAATGAGTCACGATCCCCCCTGCTGCGCTGAAAGTCCTTTCGGACAGGACACTCGATGAGGGGCAAGCCAAGAGTTCCATGGCAAATTGTGCCAGCTCTGTCCACAGGTAAAGCCTTCACACACAGTAGTCCAATAGTGCCTAGCTTCTTAGAGCGTCCACATCGGCAATTAACCCGATGTAGTCAGACACCTGTCTGTCTAGGCGTTCCCTGAGGCTGGATCTGGAGGGCAGCTGTCGATGGGTTAATGCATACGTTTTTGGTATGCACTAAATGGATGGAAAAAATAGGATGTGTACCCAGCACTAGTGTCAGAATAAGCACCAGTACAAATCGGAGCAGCGTGGTGGAGAGGGGAGGCCGCAATGTACTGACAGAGCGCTACCCAGTCCTGGTGGTCCGGGATGAGGACTGTTTCCCAAGGATCATTTTCTACTGGGAAATATAGGGCACTGTATAATACACTACAATCAATATAATATAAAGATATTAGCCCTATACCCAAATTATAATACAATAAGGTGGTCATTTATTATACAGAAATACATCTGTTAGGCGTATTACTGACAGAGATTGTGGTACAAAGGTCCTTAGCACCACAATCTGCATATTTTTCCTGCTCATGCCAGGTCTAAAAAAGGATGGCATGGGCAGGGAAAGGGATACAGTTATGGCCATCCAGTTATTGGATACTACTGCCATACATTGACCGGATAACACCTCTGTACAGTGACCAAATAACAGCGCCATACCGTGACAGGATAAAAGGGTATAAGAGGGCACAGTACAGGGAATGACTAGGGGCACTGCACAAGGTGTGGGGCACAGTACGGGCTGGGGGGCACAGTCACATGACACTGTGACATTAGATGGTCCTTATGGTGAATGTGATTCATACGACACCATAATGAGAGGCAGATGAGTGAGACAGGGGTGTGATTATGTGGCTAGAGATAATACATTTAACTGTTGGCCAGTTCAGGCCCAAAAAATTACGCAATAGGCATTACCTGACAGCAAAGAATTTTGGATTATGTGGCTGGGGGTACATTAGGCGGTCAGGGAAAAATATGTAACTATTGGCCAGTACAGGCCCCAAAAATGTGCCAATAGGCATTCACCTGACAGCAAAGAACTTTGGATTATGTGGCTGGAGGTACATTGGGCGGTCACAGGATAAATATGTAACTGTCGGCCAGTATGGGCCCCAAAAATTAGGCGATAGGCATTCACTTGACAACAAAGAACTTTGGATTATGTAGCTGGAGGTACATTAGGCAGTCACAGGATAATTATGTAACTATCATCCAGTACAGGCTCCAAAAATTAGCCAATAGGCATTCACCTGACAGCAAAGAACTTTGTATTCTGTGGCTGGAGGTAAATTAGGCGGTCACAGGATAAATATGTAACTGTCGGCCACTACAGGCTCCAAAAATTAGCCAATAGGCATTCACCTGACAGCAAAGAACTTTGGATTATGTGGCTGGAGGTACATTGGGCGGTCACAGGATAAATATGTAACTATCGGCCAGTACGGGCCCCAAAAATTAGGCAATAGGCATTCACTTGACAGCAAAGAACTTTGGATTATGTAGCTGGAGGTACATTAGGCAGTCACAGGATAATTATGTAACTATCATCCAGTACAGGCCCCAAAAATTAGCCAATAGGCATTCACCTGACGCAAAGAACTTTGTATTCTGTGGCTGGAGGTACATTAGGCGGTCACAGGATAAATATGTAACTGTCGGACAGTATAGGCCCCAAAAATTAAGCAATAGGCATTCACCTGACAGCAAAGAACTTTGGATTCATTGGCTGTACGTCCATTAGGCGGTCACAGGATAAATATGTAACTGTTGGCCACTACAGGCTCCAAAAATTAGCCAATAGGCATTCACCTGACAGCAAAGAACTTTGGATTATTTGTCTGGAGGTACATTAGGCGATCACAGGACAAATATGTAACTCTCGGCCAGTACAGGCCCCAAAAATTAGGCAATAGGCAGTCACCTGACAGCACGGAACTTTGTATTCTGTGGCTAGAGGCACATTAGGCAGTCACAGGATACATATATAACTGTGGCCAGTACAGGCCCCAAAAATTAGGTATTCACCTGACATTAAAGGCCTTTTATGCCACTATATATACTGTACATAAGGCAAGGACCATTCTTTGTTCTGGGTGGTGGCAGATATGTGTTGGCTGTCATGAGGAAATTCAATTAAACATGGTCATCAAAGGTATTAAATTCCTCCGAGATCCATAAAAATGTGAGGTAGTTCACATTGTTGTGAGCTACGGTAGGCGAGTGCGCTTATCGGTCATGATTCGCCCAGCTGCGCTGAATGTCCTTTCGGACAGGACACTCGATGAGGAGCAAGCCAAGAGTTCCATGTCAAATTGTGCCATCTCTGGCCACAGGTCAAGCCTGCACACCCAGTAGTCCAGGGGTTCGCATCCACATTGTCCATTAACTCGATGTAGTCGGACACCTGTCGGTCTAGGCGTTCCCTGAGGCTATATCCGGAGGGCCGCTATCAATGGGTTGACTGCAAAAATGATCTCATATCCAAAGTGACCAACACGTCTTCAAACCGTCCTCTTTTTGCAGGCGCGGTAGGATTGTTATTCCCACCTGTTTCGCTGTTTGTGGAAATTCCTCTGCCAGTGCCCGCAACAGCCGAATGCAGCATCTCTCGCAGCAAGGCCTGGAAATGCTGCATTCTGACAGCCCTCTGTGATGCTGGTAACATGTCTGCCATTTTGTGTTTGTACCGGGGTCTAAGTACGTTGCCACCCAGTACAGGTCCTTGACCTTTATGCTTTTTATATGGGAGTTCCTCTTCAAACACTGGAGCACAAAGGCCCCCATTTACACTAAATTGGAAGTGGCGGAGCACCCTGTCTCCTGATCATCGACCAGGAGAATATTTGTCCTTGGTCTCCTCCCCACAGCCACGGACAACACCAGTGATCCCTGAAAAGTTTAAAGCCTGCTCTTCTTGCTTCTCCTCCTCCTTCTTCCCCTTAGCCACCATCCTCCTCTGACTTCTCGTCAGAATGCTGCTGACTTGTCTCAGATGGAGTAGCCCCCATGGAAATTAATTCAGTATTGCGACATTCTCATCTTACAGCCCCTGCTCCTCGACGGCTTGATCAATGACATGATGCAATGCCCGCTCCAGAAAGAAAGTGTAAGGTATGATGTCATTGATGGCGCCCTGGCTGCTACTGATGAGTTTGGTGATCTCATCAAATGGCCGCAGAAGTCTGCATGGCTCGGGCATGAACAGCCACTGGTGCGGTGAAAAGAAACCAACCTCTCCAGAAACTGTCCTGCTGCAGAGTTCATACAAGTAGTCGTTAATGGCACATTTCTGCTGGAGCAGCCTATCAAGCATATGCAAGGTAGAGTTCCAGCGCATTGGGCAGTCACAAATCAGACGTCTGACGGGCAAGTGGTGTCGCCGATGAACGTCAGCAAGACGAGCCATGGCCATGTAAGATCTTCTAATATGGCCAGAGACTTTCCTTGCCTGTCGCAAGACATCCTGGACCCGGGGGTACTTGACAACGAATCACTGCATGACTAAGTTCATGACGTGTGCCATGCACGGCACATGTGTCATTTTGCCCTGTTTCAGTGCGCTCAGCAGATTGACACCATTGTCGCACACCACTTTACCAACTGTCAAATTGAGCGGGGTTAGCCACTGATTGGCCTGTGACCACAGAGCTGAAAGCAGTGCCAGACCAGTGTGGCTCTTGGCTTTCACACACAGCAACCACAGCAAAGAACTTTGGATTCATTGGCTGTACGTCCATTAGGCGGTCACAGGATAAATATGTAACTGTTGGCCACTACAGGCTCCAAAAATTAGCCAATAGGCATTCACCTGACAGCAAAGAACTTTGGATTATTTGTCTGGAGGTACATTAGGCGATCACAGGACAAATATGTAACTCTCGGCCAGTACAGGCCCCAAAAATTAGGCAATAGGCAGTCACCTGACAGCACGGAACTTTGTATTCTGTGGCTAGAGGCACATTAGGCAGTCACAGGATACATATATAACTGTGGCCAGTACAGGCCCCAAAAATTAGGTATTCACCTGACATTAAAGGCCTTTTATGCCACTATATATACTGTACATAAGGCAAGGACCATTCTTTGTTCTGGGTGGTGGCAGATATGTGTTGGCTGTCATGAGAAAATTCAATTAAACATGGTCATCAAAGGTATTAAATTCCTCCGAGATCCATAAAAATGTGAGGTAGTTCACATTGTTGTGAGCTACGGTAGGCGAGTGCGCTTATCGGTCATGATTCGCCCAGCTGCGCTGAATGTCCTTTCGGACAGGACACTCGATGAGGAGCAAGCCAAGAGTTCCATGTCAAATTGTGCCATCTCTGGCCACAGGTCAAGCCTGCACACCCAGTAGTCCAGGGGTTCGCATCCACATTGTCCATTAACTCGATGTAGTCGGACACCTGTCGGTCTAGGCGTTCCCTGAGGCTGTATCCGGAGGGCCGCTATCAATGGGTTGACTGCAAAAATGATCTCATATCCAAAGTGACCAACACGTCTTCAAACCGTCCTCTTTTTGCAGGTGCGGTAGGATTGTTATTCCCACCTGTTTCGCTGTTAGTGGAAATTCCTCTGCCAGTGCCCGCAACAGCCGAATGCAGCATCTCTCGCAGCAAGGCCTGGAAATGCTGCATTCTGACAGCCCTCTGTGATGCTGGTAACATGTCTGCCATTTTGTGTTTGTACCGGGGTCTAAGTACGTTGCCACCCAGTACAGGTCCTTGACCTTTATGCTTTTTATACGGGAGTCCCTCTTCAAACACTGGAGCACAAAGGCCCCCATTTACACTAAATTGGAAGTGGCAGAGCACCCTGTCTCCTGATCATCGACCAGGAGAATATTTGTCCTTGGTCTCCTCCCCACAGCCACGGACAACACCAGTGATCCCTGAAAAGTTTAAAGCCTGCTCTTCTTGCTTCTCCTCCTCCTTCTTCCCCTTAGCCACCATCCTCCTCTGACTTCTCGTCAGAATGCTGCTGACTTGTCTCAGATGGAGTAGCCCCCATGGAAATTAATTCAGTATTGCGACATTCTCATCTTACAGCCCCTGCTCCTCGACGGCTTGATCAATGACATGATGCAATGCCCGCTCCAGAAAGAAAGTGTAAGGTATGATGTCATTGATGGCGCCCTGGCTGCTACTGATGAGTTTGGTGATCTCATCAAATGGCCGCAGAAGTCTGCATGGCTCGGGCATGAACAGCCACTGGTGCGGTGAAAAGAAACCAACCTCTCCAGAAACTGTCCTGCTGCAGAGTTCATACAAGTAGTCGTTAATGGCACATTTCTGCTGGAGCAGCCTATCAAGCATATGCAAGGTAGAGTTCCAGCGCATTGGGCAGTCACAAATCAGACGTCTGACGGGCAAGTGGTGTCGCCGATGAACGTCAGCAAGACGAGCCATGGCCATGTAAGATCTTCTAATATGGCCAGAGACTTTTCTTGCCTGTCGCAAGACATCCTGGACCCCGGGGTACTTGACAACGAATCACTGCATGACTAAGTTCATGACGTGTGCCATGCACGGCACATGTGTCATTTTGCCCTGTTTCAGTGCGCTCAGCAGATTGACACCATTGTCGCACACCACTTTACCAACTGTCAAATTGAGCGGGGTTAGCCACTGATTGGCCTGTGACCACAGAGCTGAAAGCAGTGCCAGACCAGTGTGGCTCTTGGCTTTCACACACAGCAACCACAGCACAGCATTAGCCAGGACGAACATGACTTTCTGTATCCCCCATACCCCGTAATGGCAACATTCTATTGCCTGCTTAAGGTACACAAGGGGATAGTACCCATGAAGGGGCACCCCATTGTGTCGGGGTGGGCAGCCTCTCACAAAACTGTGGGATCTATATCGACTAGCTGTTGAGACCATTTGTTGAAAGTCTCCCCTCCTACATCAGGGACACCAAGCTTGAGGGCATACTAATTGAGAAGAACTGGTTCCTTGCATCAATTGATGTGGAGGCACTTTATTTGTTGATACCCCATAAGGCAGGAATCTTGGCAGTAAGACACTTTCTGAGAGCAAGGGGCCAACAATTTCTGAGTCATAACGATTTCATCATTGAAATTTTACAGTTTATACTGACTAAGAATTGTTTTCTTTTTGACGGCCGGTACTCACCAGCTCAGGGGCATCGTGATGGGCAGTTCCTGTGAGCTGTCGTATGCAAATCTGCTCCTGGGCTGGTGGGAATAAACCACTGTGTTTGGGAATCCCCCTTTGACAGGTCTCTCATTTTTGTCATCTGGAGCAGTACTGAGCGAGAATTTAGGGATTTTGTGGTAGATCTCAACAAGAAAATGATAAATCTGAGGTTTACCTCAGTAATTGAGAAGGATCACTTACCATTTCTAGATATTCTTATCCAGAAAGGTACAACAGGACAAAATGAGACCCGCAATTATTGTAAGCTAATAGAAACATAGAAACATAGAATGTGTCAGCAGATAAGAACCATTTTGCCCATCTAGTCTGCCCAATATACTAAATACTATGGATAGCCCCTGGCCCTATCTTATATGAAGGATGGCCTTATGCCTATCCCATGCATGCTTAAACTCCTCCACTGTATTTGCAGCTACCACTTCTGCAGGAAGGCTATTCCATGCATCCACTACTTTCTCAGTAAAGTAATACTTCCTGATATTACTTTTAAACCTTTGCCCCTCTAATTTAAAACTATGTCCTCTTGTAGCAGTTTTTCTTCTTTTAAATATTCTCTCCTCTTTTACCTTGTTGATTCCTTTTATGTATTTAAAAGTTTATATCATATCCCCTCTGTCTCGTCTTTCTTCCAAGCTATACATGTCCTTTAATCTTTCCTGGTAAGTTTTATCCTGCAGTCCATGTACCAGTTTAGTAGCTCTTCTCTGAACTCTCTCCAAAGTATCAATATCCTTCTGGAGATATGGTCTCCAGTACTGAGCACAATACTCCAAATTAGGTCTCACTAGTGCTCTGTAGAGCGGCATGAGCACCTCCCTCTTTCTACTAGTAATTCCTCTCCCTACACAACCAAGCATTCTGCTAGCATTTCCTGCTGCTCTATGACATTGTCTGCCTACCTTTAGGTCTTCTGAAATAATGACCCCTAAATCCCTTTCCTCAGATACTGAGGTTAGGACTGTATCACTGATTTTATATTCTGCTCTTGGGTTTTTACGTCCCAGGTGCATTATCTTGCACTTATCAACATTAAATTATAGTTGCCAGATTTTTGACCATTCCTCTAGTTTTCCTAAGTCCTTTTCCATTTGGTGTATCCCTCCAGGAACATCAACCCTGTTACAAATCTTTGTGTCATCAGCAAAAAGACACACCTTACCATTGAGGCCTTCTGCAATATCAACTAATTCCTTATTGAGATGGGAAAGTAACCATCCAGGACCACTCAAACGGGGCATTCCCACAGGGCAATATCTACACCTTAGACGGAATTGCTCAGAGGAGAGGGAATTTAATAACCAGGCAGACGACTTACGTAGGAGATTCCAGGAACGTGGATATTCTGATAGGGTCTTGTGCACCGCATTCCAGAGGGCGCAGGATCCGGAACGCACTAATCTGCTGCATGCATCCAACTGCCCAAAGAGAGAAACTGCAAACATCATTAGAGTGGTAGGCACGTTTTGACACGCCTCCGCCCAAGTCCGCAGTACTATATCTAAACATTGGGAGACACTCCTAATGGATCCTGACCTAGGGGATGCCCTCAATTCCTACCCATCCATTACCTATAAGAGGGGGAAGAATTTGAGGGATCGCTTGATACATAGCCACTTCACCGGAGTGCCAGGCCCTAAAACTTGGCTTGGCAACCCGGTGAAGGGGTGCTAGAGATGTGGCAACTGTAGATTCTGTGATTATGTGCAAACCGGCAAATTCTTTATCAACTGTGATAACGGATATAGCCACTACATAAATGGCTTTATTAATTGTCGCACCACGGGTGTCGTCTAACTGATCATTTGTGAATGCGGCTTACAATACATCAGCAAAACAAAGAGAGAGTTTTGCCATCACATTAGGGAACATCTCAATGACGTTCCCAACAAAAGAGATACGTCTGTGGCAAGGCACGTGAACGAATGCCATCAGAGTCATACAAACCCACTAAAGTTCAAAGGAATTGAAGTGATCACCAGGTCCCCCAGGGGAGGTGACTGGAACAGATGGATCCTTCAGAGAGAGACCTGGTGGATCCATAAATTGAACACCCCGTGCCCTAATGGACTTAATGAACAACTGAACTTTGGCTGCTTCATTTGAGAGCCATAATCACTGTTTTTGTCCAATGTATTTAATACACTCTGAATTGTCTCATTAGGTTATCACATCACATTATCCCTCATACATTATATTTCTTGGCTAACACATCAATAATTATACTGGTCTTCTTCACCAACTTTACCTCTTGAATGTGATATCTCTAACTGCTGCATTCATATTTTATGTTTTATCCTGAGTATCTGTTTGTTTCTTCCTTTTTCCTCCGCTCTACACATCATCCAAATAGCCTCCCGATTACCAGTATTCGCCACTACCCAGTAATAAGCCAGCCCTAAAATGTCCCCTTCCTGCCCAAATGGATGGTGACACTCCGTTTGGAGTAACCGTCCTAGTATTGAACGATGTACTGATGAGCGGCCAGTAATACGCCGCTCTCAGCGCATCGCCAAGGCCGCGCACCTATGTGCTAGTGATGTCCGGTTCATGAGCAAATCGTTCATTTGAATCGATTCAGTTCAGTGAACCGGAGGAGTCGATTCACCTGACTGAGCCGATCCGTGTGAAACGGCTCAGCTCAGTCACACAGACAATGCAGAGACGCTGGCAGCAGGGAGCCTGAGGGAGGGACGGGGAGGAGCGTAATATGATCTCAGAGTGGAAGCTGGCTTCTGCCAGCCCCTCCCCTCCCCGCCCACCAACCAATCACAGACCAGAGCTGAGGGGGCAAGGCAAGCTCTGAGTCGTCTGAGTCACACAAGTGCAGGGAGTCTAAGAATAGAAAGGAATCGAATGAGTCACAAGTTAAAAGAATCTAAAGATCCGACTTAGTTTGTGACTCATTCGATTCATTGAGTTAAAAGAGCAGTGAGTCAGAGTGTAGAACAGTTTACACTAAGGCTGAGGCTGCTTTTGTTGCAGCAGTGATAAGATTAAGGGATAGGAGAAGTGACAGATGACACAACAGTTTAGATTACAGGTTGAATTAAATTAACCCTTTAGGATCAAATTAGCTTGTCAGGAGATATATGTTAAAGGCATCTCATTCAGTTAAGTAGCTATGGGTGGGTTCACATCACTTCTCTGTTCATTGTACTACTGTCAGTGTCAGACTGCTGTCACTGTGGGTAACAATGCACATTGCACACCACAGTGACAGCTTCTGACTCCTGTCCTGAGTCCTCCTGTCCATCACTATAACACACATAATAAATCACTCTTCCTGAAGAGAGCTGAAGACAAGCCGACTGCAGCAGCAAGTGACTGTATAGCATCTGCGCATGCGCACCGGCACCTAGAGTCTTCGGTTCACTTGCGAGTCAGCTCAGCAGTCTGACTCACAAGTGAACCGAAGATCCGATTCATGAATCGGTTCATTTGAATGAGCTGATTCAAATGAACCAATTCACCTAAAAGATCCGAACTTCCCATCACTACTATGTGCATCCTCCCCGGCTGTCAGTGACGTGTGGATGACGTCACTGGGATTCCCGCCACGGGGGCGGGGTTCGCGCCTCTTCTGCGTGCATTTGAACACTGGGTGGCAAAATATGCCAGCCCACACTACACGTTTTGAGGACGGGCCATACGCCGTCCTCCCTGCTGATCCTTGGACCACTGGACCTTTTGAACTATCGACTGGGGGCAGTTTTCTAATAACCATACGCCTTAGTGCACCCCATCAGGTCTCCATTTCTGTATTGTTAGGTCCACTTCAGCTTTAGATATAAGACACCATCTTTATGATACCTCATTGAGAGAGTGGGGGGTCTACTTGGTTCACACCAGCCATAGGTGGTTTAACAGCCCCCTCCACCTCTTCAAGCTCTTTATCCCCTGATGAGTCTGGGGCTTAGTTTAACTACAGACAAAACGCGTAGGAATTATTCCTGCCCTAGGGGTCCATACTAAACTAGTACCCTTAGGCAGGAATGTCCAGGGTCTCTAATATTGTAGGACCAGGTTCTGGAAGGGTCGCTCTGGGTTGGGACATAGGGCATTCTAGGCTTGACAGGGCTTTCTAGGGACAGTGAGTTTCATCTGGATCCTGCCCGCAAGTAAGATTGATCTCTGGAACCACATCACGACATCCAGATGATCCCCATCTACTGGTAAGACTATGCCTTTTATTGTGTGGAATATTTACCGGATGTGGAGAAACGTGTTACTTGCTCGTGTGGCTGTGACCACGCATCTACGGTCCCCCATGACAATATTATTTGTTGTGTGTGAATTCTGTTTGTCACACGTTTGTGGTGTGTACACACTTGGCACTATATGTAATGTTTGTATCTTTTTATCATAGTATCTATTAAACATTAAGTCTTAGACTGCACTACCTCTTGTTCTCTGAAGAACTTGCCTAATGGCTTGCTAGAACATAATAACGAATATAGAGAATATAGTGCTATATTCGTTATCTTCATTAATTCTAGATAGCCAACCAATAGGAAAGTTGCCTTATACAGTTAAACTCGCAATACGCAAATAATTAAATCACATATTATTTGTGATAAATAGAATAATGACAAATATTCAATTTTGACGAATATAAGACAAATATTCAATTGAATATTCGCAAAATATTGCAAAATCGAATATGGCACCTCCCGCTTATCACTAGTGACAATGACTAGGTTCAAGCCCAAGTATGTGGCTGAATCTTTCACTAGTGGGATATGCTGCTTCCTGTAAAGCCTGTGCTTCAGCTTCTGCCGCCGCCGCTTCCTTATCCACAGTGACTTTTTCAAGGTTAACTTCAAAGAGTTCAATTTCTTTCTGCGTAGCGATCTGAAGGCAGCAGGGAATAGTGTGTGGGAGGTCTCTATAGGAAGTCTCGCTGACCAGGGTTCAGTGACTTGCTATCTAGCCTGGGTGTGGTAGCTTCCGCTTAGTGATCAGGGATCAGTGTCCTGTGCTTCAACCCCATTTGATAGCAATTGTTTTACTGTTCTGCCACCCTCACACTTTGACAGGAGAATGAGTTGACAAGCAGCTAAACTCTTCCCTAACAATTCACTGAGGTAGATGGTGGGGGTCTTTTACAGCTTTTATTGAAAGGATCAGTGTAAAATGACTGTACTATGGTAGGGTTAAACATCAGGATGAAGCAAATGGTGGAGAGAGACAGACAAGATGTCTGGCTTCCATGAGGTGAAGATGGCTTTTGCCACAAGTAAGGGCAGGACCAAAGGGGCAGATGGGAAAACAAATGTGGCTGGAATGGCCAAACTTAAGAGAGCTCAGCAGGAGCTTTTACAGATATAGGAAGTGGAATAAAACAGGCTGCATCAAGACAGTAGATGGCGCTGTTGGCAAATTAGCAACGGCAATCCATTACAATAGGGAATATAAAATGCACACAATAAAAACAGATATTAATGCTTGTGAAGGCATGACACCTCTCTTACATGTCAAGTTTTATTATCCTGAATCCAGATTATAAGAGCTTCAGCTGAATGTCTGTAGGAATGGAGTTCATGAGGAGACATAAAGTACCAAGAGGAAGGACAGCCTGTGGTAATGTGGGTCTGTGGTAATGGAGTCTGCATATAAGTGCTGCTGCTCATTAGTCACATCCCCACCTCCTCTCTGTACTACATGTCTCCTCATGAATTCCATTCCTACAGACATTCAGCTGAAGGCTGAGAAGTAGAGCAGAGAGGAGGATGAGGCAGCTCATTAGCTCAGTGTTCTGCAGTAACTTGTCCTGCTGTGTGATTAGGACAGGTTTTGTATGTAGGATGGCGGCCATTGTATTTTCTTTGATGATTGCTCCCCAGACAAAATGAGCCATTATAACTAATGAAAGTTATTTGGGAATATGTTGATACTAAAGTAATATATGAGTATTTTAATTTTCTAACTTCCTGGAGAACCCCTTTAAGATTGACCAATGTTTTTAAAAAATGTTACCATTCTTAATGCTGCTCACTGTGTATTCGGAAACAAATGGTATACAAGACATTCTTTGTGTTGTTGTGGCCACTTCTTTATGTAAAAGAGATTTTCTAGTGAGAGAACTAACCCTATTGATATGATGCTGGACTAACATTCTAGGATAACCCTTTTGGATGAATTTGTAAGTTAAGATCTCAATATAGTCCTGGGATGATTGCTATCATACCTGAGAAGAGTGATTTTATCAGTGGCTTTCATATGTAAATCAGTGGAAAGTTGACCACTTGTGTTTCTCACAACTACATAAAAAAAGTGAATCTCATGGTGTGAAAAGAACAATGTGAATTTTACCTCAGGGTCTATTATGTTAAGAAAGACCCTAAAAAAGGTTCAATTTATCATCTGTGCCAGTCAATAGAAGGAAGACATCATCAATGTAAAACCACCACCCCAGCACATGTCTTAAGTGGTGGCTCACATAGATGTGTCTCTCCTCCATCCATAAATATATTTGCATAATTTGGCACTATGTTGGAACCCATCGTGGACCCCCGTAATTGAACAAAAAAGTCTTCCTGAAAGAGAAAGTTATTGCATGTGAATACAATGTCAAGAAGTGATTTAAACAAAATCATTGTACTCAAATGTGTATGCAGTCGTTTTCAAGCATTCCCTGATCACTTGGAGACCCATGTTGTGGTTAATAGAAGAATAAAAACTTAGAACATCAAATGATGCTAAAATCTGTGAGATAAACATATTTCTTTTTTTTTTACAAATTTTGAAAGTTCCAAAAACATTGGGAAATGGCAAACAAAACAGCTGTAGTATAACAACGTCTGGTTGCGGCCAGTATACTTTTCTACTCAGCACAAGGTACCGACAAGTCCTGTGGGATCCATGCCTGGTTCATTTTAATGGACATGAGCTTGTCCACATTGGCTGTGGACAGGCAGATACGCATATCTGTGATCACCGCACTGCCGCGCTAAACACACAATATGACAATACACTGTCCACAGGGCAGGCCAGTACCTCCAAGACGTAAAGAGCAAGCTCAGGCCATGTGCCCAATTTGGAGACCAAGAAGTTGAATGGGGCAGACCCATCCATCAGTAAGTGCAGGCATGTGCACACGTACTTTCACCATGTTGCTGAAATGTTGCCTCCTGCTAAGACATTCCGAATCAGCTGGTGGTGCTGGATGTGGCGGTGTGCTTACAAAGATTTTCCACATTTCAGCCATGCTAACCCACCCCTTTGGAGGTGCTGGCACTGCCCCAGCTGTGTTGGCAACTTATTCCACCTCCTCCTCTGCCTTCGCCTTTTGCTTCCACTAAGCCCCTGCTGTCAGGTGGGAATGCCAACAGTTGCGTGTCTACCAGCGTGTGCTTGTACTTGCGCATATTAAGTTCACTCTCTTCACCCTCAAGCGACTGAATTAAGGACAACATGTTGTTCTTGTAGCTGGGATCCAGCAGGGTAGCCATCTAGTAAACAGCACTGGTTAGAACTTGGCGGTCGTTGTGCAGATATTTCAGCATTTAGTCACTCATGTGTGCCAGGCTGCCCAGAAGCAAAGACAAGTTGTCCTCTGTGGGAGGAGTATCATCAACAGTACAAACCAAAAGTTTAGACACAACTTCTCATTCAAAGAGTTTTCTTTATTTTCATTACTATAAAAATTGTAGATTCACACTGAAGGCATCAAAACACCCCTTACACAGCCTGGAGGTGTGTTTGGGGTCATTGTCCTGTTGAAAAATAAATGATGGTCCAACTAAACACAAACCGGATGGAATAGTATGCCGCTGCAAGATGCTGTGGTAGCCATGCTGGTTCAGTATGCCTTCAATTTTGAATAAATCCCCAACCATGTCACCAGCAAAGCACCCCCACACTATCACACCTCCTCCTCCATGCTTCACGGTGGGAACCAGGCACGTAGAGTCCATCCGTTCACCTTTTCTGCACAAAGACACGGTGGTTGGAACCAAAGATCTCAAATTTGGACTCATCAGACCAAAGCACAGATTTCCACTGGTCTAATGTCCATTCCTTGTGTTCTTTAGCCCAAACAAGTCTCTTCTGCTTGTTGCCTGTCCTTAGCAGTGGTTTCCTAGCAGATATTTTACCATGAAGGCTTGATTCACACAGTCTACGCTTAACAGTTGTTCTAGAGATGTGTCTGCTGCTAGAACCTGGTCTCTAATCTGAGCTGCTGTTAACCTGCGATTTCTGAGGCTGGTGACTCGGATGAACTTATCCTCCGCAGCAGAGGTGACTCTTGGTCTTCCTTTCCTGGGTCGGTCCGCATGTGAGCCAGTTTCTTTGTAGCGCTTGATGGTTTTTGTGACTGCACTTGGGGACACTTTCAAAGCTTTGGTCTGCATTCTCTGTATTCCCCCAGCCATGCTTCAGTGATGCCCATAAGCTGCTTTTGATGCCACCCTGCTGTAAACATGATTCCTCATCATCATCCTCCTCCAAAACTGTGCCCTGGCTGGACAGTTCTGCACCTGGCTGCTGTTGTTGCAAGAACCCGCGCTCTGAGCCACCTGTGAACGACTGGCCTGATAACCGTGAGAATAATCCCTGTTCCTCCTCCTCTTCCTCCTGTGCCACCACCTCATCCATCATGGCCTGAAGTGTTTTTCAAAGGAATCATAGAAGTGGAATAGTAATGCTGAGGATGGTGTCATTAGTGCTGGCCTTGTTGGTGGAGTATTCAAAACAGCAAAGCAGGCCATACACGTCCTGCAACGAGACCCTCTCGGTGGTAGAGAAGTGGTGCTGTTCTGCAGAGCGACTCACCCGTGCATGCTGCAGCTAAAACTCCACTATCGCCTGCTGCTGCTCGTACAGTCTCTCCGGCATGCGCAAGGTGGAGTTCCACCTTGTGGGTACATTGCATATGAGGTGGTGAGTGGGAAGGCCGAAGTTACGCTGCAGTGCTGACAGGCTAGCAGCAGCTGGATGAGAACGCCGAAAGTGCTCACAGATGGCACGCACTTTCTGCAGCAGCTCTGAAATATCAGGGTAATTTTTCAGGAACCTCTGCACCACCAAATTCAGCACATCCGCCAGGCAAGGGATGTGCATTAAACTGCCTAGGCCCAGAGCTACTACATAGATTGACTGTTCTGAAGCCTTTTAGCAAGCTTTATAAATTGCAGAACACAAATCCCGAACCTTTGCGGAAAAGTTCAGGTTTGGGTACTCAAACTAGCAAAGTTTGGTACAGACCCTAACTTTGCAGTACTTTTCACTGGGTCCTTATGTTTCCACATCAATGTTTAACCATTACTGCTTTGTTTGACCCACCCCTTCACTTCAATTAACCCCTAGCTATTCCTCTGAACAGAACTGACTATTTTTATAATTTAATGTTCTACTGGGTTCAGGAGACAAATGTAGGATGACTTGAAATACCTGTTGTATTATTTTGTCCAGTAAAATGGCTTTCACCATGATGAAAACTTGAATGACCCCCTTATAGTCAATGAGGTCCATCAGGCACTGTTCATGTCCATCATGTGGCAGATCGTGTTTTTGACTTGCATTCTGTTTTACTGTTCCTATGATGGACAGTTTGTTTGATGCAGATGCAAATGAAGCGTAAATCCTTCACAGTTTTGGAAAACAGTTTGCTAGAGATAAAAGTATAATTTACATGATACTAGGTGAAACTAATAAAACACATTTAAAACATCACTATTTCATGTACTCGTTAGATTTTTTAAATTGCAAATTACATCATACTGTAAATAATAAATAATGATAAATGATAAAAAAAAATACTCAAGAATGTTACCAGATATTTAGATGCATATAAACTAAAAAGATTATAAAATCTTAAAAAATACTAACTTTTCATTTCGCAAACATCAGACTAGAATCCTCAGTAAAATATCAAAATTTACTGTGCAGAGTGAAAGCATCTCTATTGATTATACCCATTAAGCACAGATGTTGTTTTTTTCCACATCTAAAAGAAAATAATGCAACACATACTGAACTCTTTGATGCAGATTTAAGTGGAAGATCATTTTGTGTGTCTAAAGATTTGAGAAGTGGATTTTAATTAGAGGAAGAAGACAGTACCTGAAACCAGTTAAATTTCTATGCATATCAAAGTAAAAATGTTACACCTTTCAAGTAAAGTTCATCAAACAGAAGGTAGAAATTTTATTTCTCTCATTCTTTCCTTCCCTTCCTCTCTCTTAGGGTTTATTCTGATGGCCGTATGAGTTTTGCGGTCCGCAAATTGCGGATCCGCAAAACACGGATACCGTCCCTTGTGCCTTCTGTAATTTGCAGACCGCACATGGCCGTCACTCTAAAAGAAAATACATATTCTTGTCCGCATTTGCGGACAAGAACAGGACATGCTCTATATTTTTTGTGGGGCCGCAAAATGGAACAACGGATGCGTCCGCATATTTTTAATCTCCATAGAAGTGAATGGGTCTGCATGTTATCTGTAAAACTGCGGATAACATGCAGAGTACACAATACTGTCATGTGAATGGGCCCTTACTCCTTCCTCTCTTTCTATCCCAAATTCTCACCTTATTAACCTTAAAATGTCATCCAACACACTATGATAAAAAAAAAAAAAAAAAAAACACAGGAGAGGTTAACAATATCACATTGATGCAAATCCCACTGGATTCCCCATCAATTGACTGCTAGCAGGAGTTGCGTACAGCTCCATACACTGTGCAGTGACTGTGACCAGTTGCTGCGGCTCAGCTCCCATTGACTAGAATGGAAGCTGATCTGCTGTAAGCTAGAGCTCCTGTCGGCAGCTGGTCAGCGTGGGTGCCAGGTATTGCACCCCTACTGATCTGATATTGATAACTTATCCTAAGTACTATATAGGTCATCAGCATCAAAGTCCTAGAAAGTCTCTTTAACCCCTTCCTGAAATTTGATGTACAGTACTAGAGATGAGCGAAGTTCTGGAAAATTCCATTTGGTTGCTTCACCAAATTTGACAAATAAATTTGCTTTGTGGTGTATTTCTTTGTATGTAACAGGCACAATGACCGGGAACAGTGATCGTGCCACCCACAGTTATTGAACCCCTCAGAACCACCATAGACTTCAATAGGCACTTCTGGCCACAATAGTGATGGAAAAGTTGTTTCAAGGGGACTAACACCTGGACTGTGGACTGTGGCATGCCGGAGGGGGATCCATGGAAAAACTCCCATGGAAAATTACGTAGTTGACGCAGATTCCTAAATTGTTTGGAATAACGTGCTTTAAAACATCAGGTATGGCCCGCTTCACAGTGACAGACCAAACTCTGACAGACCAAACTCCCAGTTTAACGCACCGCAAACAACCGCAAACAGTCCATTTACACAACAGCAAACTCCCCATTTGCACAAGGTTGGATACCAAGCTAGCCATGTCCTGTTCCTTGTCCTCACTGACATCATTGAAGGTCTCTTCCTCCACCCAGCCATGTACAACACCAAGGGTCACCAAAAGGTGACAAAAAGCCCCCTGGGATGCCTGCTGTGGTTGGTCTTCCACCTCTTCAAAGCCACATTCCTCCTCTGACTCCTCTTCTTTAGACTCGTCTCTCTGCGTTGCCACAGGTCCAGCAATTGACAACAACAAGGCTGCTTCTGGTGGTGATGGTGACCACAACTCTTCCTCTTCATGCTCATCTATGGCCTGATCCAGCACTCTTTGCAGGGCACGCTCCAGAAAAAACGCATATAGGATAAGGTCGATGATGTTGCCTTGGGTTTGACTGACCAGGTTTGTCACCTCTGCAAAAGGACGCATGAGCCTACAGCCATTGTGCATGAGCGTGCAGAGGCCGGTGTATGGAATAGATTTTAGGAACCGGGAGATGGAAAAAGATGGTTGGTCGGTCCTCTTACTTCCAATTTTGGCCACAGCGATTGCGCCGTGCAATGTACTGTGCCACCCTATATGAGTGGTGTGTTAAGTAGTTCTATTCATATCAGTTTAATCCCTGTTACGTCCCTTATCAGGGGACGTGCATCGAATAGATTTTAGACAACCGCAAAGAGTTGTCAATAGTTGACACACTCATGACATCAATTTTATTCCTCTATGCGTCAATCTTGGTGTAGTGATGACTGTGCTCGTGCACACGTTTGGGAGATTGCAGGCAATGGCAGTTTTTCAAAGCCTATGGTCAAGCTGAGGTAGTTCAGTGACAGTTAAGTGACCCAGAAAACAATGATTCTGCAGTGTGGGCCCATTGTTGGCCTAGTAGGCTTTAACAATCACCTTAGATTCCTCAAAGCCACATTTATCCTCTGACTCCTCTTCCTCAGACTCCTCTTCCAGCGTTGCCGCAGGTCCAGCAAGCGATGATGATAAGGCTGTTTCTGGTGGTGATGGTGACCACAACTCCTCCTCATCACGCTCATCTACAGCCTGATCGAGCACTCTTCGCAGGGCACGATCCAGGAAGAAAACAAATGGGATAATGTCGCTGATTGTGCCTTCGGTGCGACTGACTAGGTTTGTCACCTCCTCAAAAGGACCCATGAGCCTACAGGCATTGCGCATGAGCGTCCAGTAACGTGGCAAAAAAATACCCAGCTCTGCAGAGGCTGTCCTAGCACCCCGGTCATACAAATACTCGTTGACACCTTTTTTTCTTTTTGGAGCAGGCGGTCGAACATTAGAAGTTTTGAATTCCAACGTGTTGGGCTGTCGCAAATCAAGCGCCTCACTGGCATGTTGTTTCGCCTCTGAATATCGGAAAAGTGTGCCATGGCCATGTAGGAACGCCTGAAATGGCCACACACCTTCCTGACCTGCTTGAGGACGTCCTGTAAGCCTGGGTACTTATGCACAAAGCGTTGTACGATCAGATTCAACACATGTGCCATGCACGGCACATGTGTCAACTTGCCCAAATTCAATGCCACCAACAAATTGCTTCCATTGTCACACACCACTTTGCCGATCTCCAGTTGGTACGGGGTCAGACACTGATCCACCTGTGCGTTCAGGGCAGACAGGAGTGATGGTCCGGTGTGACTCTGTGCTTTCAGTCAAGTCAACCCCAAGACGGCGTGACACTGTCGTATCCAGGATGTAGAATAGCCCCTGGGGAGCTGGGGGGGTGCAGTTGATGTGGAGCAAGACGCAGCAGCAGAAGAGGACTCAGCCGAGGAGGTTAGTGAAGAGGATGGAGTAGGAGGAGTAGAGGAGGTGGCAGCAGGCCTGCCTGCAAGTCGTGGCGGTGTCACCAACTCCTCTGCAGAGCCACGCATTCCATGATTGGCAGACGTCAGCAGGTTTACCCAAGGCACAGTGTACGTAATATACCTGCCCTGACCGTGCTCTGCAGAACAGGTATCAGTGGTCAGATGGACCCTTGCCCCAACACTGTGTGCCAGACATGCCATGACTTCCTTTTCCACAATAAAGTACAGGTTGGGGATTGCTTTTTGTGAAAAAAAAATTCGGCCGGGTACCTTCCACTGCGGTGTCCCAATAGCTACAAGTTTTTTGAAGGCCTCAGACTCCACCAGCTTGTATGGTAAAAGCTGGCGGCTAAGAGTTCCAACAAGCCAGCTGTCAGACGCCGGGCAAGGGGGTGACTCTGTGACATTGGCTTCTTGCGCTCAAACATTTCCTTGACAGACACCTGACTGTGGGCAGATGAGATGGAACTGCTGAAGGTGAGAGGGAGAGTGACGGGTGGTTGAGAGGCTGCAAGGAGGACAGCAGTGGTTGACGTGGCTGAAGATGCTGGACCAGGAGGAGGATGGTGGCTTTGAGTTTGTGTGCTGTTTTTACTCATCATCATGTGTTCATCCCATAGGCGTTTGTGATGTGAGATCATGTGCCTTCGCAAAGCAGTTGTACCTAGGTGGGTGTTGGACTTCCCACGACTCAGTTTCTTTTGGCTAAGGTTGCAAATGGCATTGCTGTTATCAGTTATATGATAACTTGAGAGGTGCCCGAAGCTGAGCTAGAGGAGGATGGTGCGTCAAGGTTACGAGCGGAAGCTGTAGAAGATTGGGTGTCCTGTGTAAGCCTTCAACTGTGTCCTCAGAACTTTTCAGGGTACTTGGCCTCTGAACACTGGGAATTATTCTAGGGCCAAAGGAAATCACAGCACCATGACGGCCCCTGCAGGATGGCCTGCCTCTGCCTGTCATTTTTTTTAGATTAGTGGTAATATACGTGCAAGGTACTGTGCCACCCGATATGAGTTGTGGGCACAGTGGGCACAGTACAGTCTGTGGGCCTGACACTCACTGCCAGGCAACTGCAATTATATTACAGAGAAAAAATTGTATTACTTTTTTATCTGCAAGGTACTGTGCCACCAGATATGAGTGGTGGGCACTGGCAGTGGGCACAGTACAGTCTGTGGGCCTGACACACACTGGCAGGCAACTGCAATTATATTACAGAGAAAAAAGTATTAATTTTTTATCTGCAAGGTACTGTGCCACCAGATATGAGTGGTGGGCACTGGCAGTGGGCACAGTACACAGTACAGTCTGTGGCCTGACACACACTGGCAGGCAACTGCAATTATATTACAGGGAAAAAATGTATTATTATTTTTTTATCTGCAAGGTACTGTGCCACCAGATATGAGTGGTGGGCAGTGGGCACAGTACAGTCTGTGGGCCTGAAACACACTGGCAGGCAACTGCAATTATATTACAGAGAAAAAAAAAATACTTTTTTTTATCTGCAAGGTACCATGCCACCAGATATGAGTGGTGGGCAGTGGGCACAGTACAGTCTGTGGGCCTGACACACACTGGCAGGCAACTGCAATTATATTACAGAGAACAAATTGTATTACTTTTTTATCTGCAAGGTACTGTGCCACCAGATATGAGTGGTGGGCAGTGGGCACAGTACAGTCTGTGGGCCTGACACACACTGGCAGGCAACTGCAATAATATTACAGAGAAACAATGGTATTACTTTTTTATCTGCTTGGTACTGTGCCACCAGATATGAGTGGTGGGCAGTGGGCACAGTACAGTCTGTGGGCCTGACACACACTGGCAGGCAACTGCAATTATATTACAGAGAAAAAATTGTATTACTTTTTTTATCTGCAAGGTACTGTGCCACCAGATATGAGTAGTGGGCACAGTACAGTCTGTGGGCCTGACACACACTGGCAGGCAACTGCAATTATATTACAGAGAAAAAAAATGTATAACTTTTTTATCTGCAAGGTACTGTGCCACCAGATATGAATGGTGGGCAGTGGGCACAGTACAGTCTGTGGGCCTGACACACACTGGCAGACAACTTCACTTATATTGCATAAAATAAATTGTATTACTTTTTTATCTGCAAGGTACTGTGCCACCAGATATGAGTGGTGGGCACTGGCAGTGGGCACAAAACAGTCTGTGGGCCTGACACACACTGGCAGGCAACTGCAATTATATTACAGAGAAAAAAAATATAAAATTACTTTTTAATCTGCAAGGTACTGTGCCACCCAATATTAGTAGTGGGCACTGGCAGTGGGCACAGAACAGTCAGTGGGCCTCACACACACAGGCAGGCAACTGCAATATATATATATATATATATATATATATATATATATATATATATAAAAAGAAAAATGTGTGGCAGCACCAATTTATACCAAAAAGAGAAGATAGGGTGCTAGGTCTAGGGAATTCACTACTTACCCTTGTATGTAGACGAAAACGGACAGCAACTCCAAGTAGTACAAAAAATGATAATTTATTGGGCCACAGTGGCACAGAGGCGACGTTTCGGCTCAAAATCCAGAGCCTTTCTCAAGCATCAAAACACAAAGGTGAGTGCACATATAAATAGGTGTACACAATTATAACATTATAATCAATTAAGTTTCGCAATTAATATCAAAGTGACAAATACATCAATAAATAGTGTTACAAAAAATGATAACATACAGGGATAAGTCCAATAATACATAATTGTGAATGTGATTCATAATAAATACATGGAAAGAAATATAATTCATAATATAAACATAAGTGGCTCCAATGTAAATCATCTGTTTCACATCTTCTTTAATAATCTATAATTAAAAACAAGGAGGTGCCAGAGAGATAAGGGTGACGTACCACAGAGTTCGCTTGTATCCACATCCCGACAATGGCCACACTTGGCGTCTAGCTGAATGAAGTGCGCAGGCGCCAGTATCCGTCCCTACAGAATCGCGTCATGTTACGTCCTGCTGCGGCGCGCCCGCATCATACCTTACGTCATCAACTGCACGCCACTAGCTCCACTTCAGTGCGCATGCTCAAAGCGTTCTATGCCACGCCATATTTGGTTCTGGACGGGTTGCCCATAGTTCCTGAATCTATACTTGGGATGGCTAACAGGAGGTAAGAATAAGAGAACCATAACCCTCTGTCAGGGGATCATGGTAATCCCATGTTGGGCATGCATTATGGTCCCGACCGACACCTCAGTATCGGTCGCGTACCAAGTGCCGCCCCCATCTTGTCACCCATAGCCACTCAATAAGGGTTCTCCTTAGTGTTACATATTCTTAAAAGAAACAGGTATGTACAGTATGTCGGAACATGATCCGACCCCAACACGCAATCCAATCCAGATAAGACCAAATATGTGGATATCATCGGACGTGGGATACAGCACACTTCCATGTGGAAAAACGACACCCAGATAGCTCCTTTTTCTCTAATATTATTGCAGATGATTAATGAATATTGCAGATGATTAATGAATATTAGAGAAAAAGGAGCTATGAAGTCTGGGTGTCGTTTTTCCACATGGAAGTGTGCTGTATCCCACGTCCGATGATATCCACATATTTGGTCTTATCTGGATTGGATTGCGTGTTGGGGTCGGATCATGTTCCGACATACTGTACATACCTGTTTCTTTTAAGAATATGTAACACTAAGGAGAACCCTTATTAAGTGGCTATGGGTGACAAGATGGGGGCGGCACTTGGTACGCGACCGATACTGAGGTGTCGGTCGGGACCATAATGCATGCCCAACATGGGATTACCATGATCCCCTGACAGAGGGTTATGGTTCGCTTATTCTTGCCTCCTGTTAGCCATCCCAAGTATAGATTCAGGAACTATGGGCAACCCGTCCAGAACCAAATATGGCGTGGCATAGAACGCTTTGAGCATGCGCACTGAAGTGGAGCTAGTGGCGTGCAGTTGATGACGTAAGGTATGATGCGGGCGCGCCGCAGCAGGACGTAACATGACGCGATTCTGTAGGGACGGATACTGGCGCCTGCGCACTTCATTCAGCTTGACGCCAAGTGTGGCCATTGTCGGGATGTGGATACAAGCGAACTCTGTGGTACGTCACCCTTATCTTATAGATTATAGATTATTAAAGAAGATGTGAAACAGATGATTTACATTGGAGCCACTTATGTTTATATTATGAATTATATTTCTTTCCATGTATTTATTATGAATCACATTCACAATTATGTATTATTGGACTTATCCCTGTATGTTATCATTTTTTGTAACACTATTTATTGATGTATTTGTCACTTTGATATTAATTGCGAAACTTAATTGATTATAATGTTATAATTGTGTACACCTATTTATATGTGCACTCACCTTTGTGTTTTGATGCTTGAGAAAGGCTCTGGATTTTGAGCCGAAACGTCGCTTCTGTGCCACTGTGGCCCAATAAATTATCATTTTTTGTACTACTTGGAGTTGCTGTCCGTTTTCGTCTATATATATATACATATATATATATATATATATATATAAAAAAAAGCAGACTGATGTACTAGCCCTAAAAAGTGCTTTTTGGGGTGCTGTCAGGATGCTGTCCTTACAGCAGATGAGTCTTTGAGGACTGGACACCGAACACTGGCCTAGCTAATGATTTCCCTATTAATTCAGCAGCAGCAGTACTCTCCCTGCTCTCACTAACACTGCAGCTTCAGAATGAATCTAAGGCCTCATGCACACGACCGTTGTGTGCATCCGTGGCCGTTGTGCCGTTTTCCTTTTTTTTTCGCGGACCCATTGACTTTCAGCCGAGGCCGTGATCCGTGTATCCTGTCCGTCCCAAAAATAGGACCTGTCCTATTTTTATGACGGACAACGGTTCACAGACCCATTCAAGTCAATGGGTCCGTGAAAGAACACGGATGCACACAAGATTGGCATCCGTGTCCGTGATCCGTGGCCGTAGGTTACTTTCATACAGACGGATCCGAAGATCCGTCTGCATAAAAGCTTTTTCAGATCTAAGTTTTCACTTCGTGAAAACTCATATCCGACAGTATATTCTAACACAGAGGAGTTCCCATGGTGATGGGGACACTTCTAGTTAGAATACACTACAAACTGTGTACAAGACTGCCCCCTGCTGCCTGGCAGCACCCGATCTCTTACAAGGGGCCGTGATCAGCACAATTAACCCCTTCAGGTGCGGCACCTGAAGGGGTTAATTGTACTATCATATCCCCCTGTAAGAGATCAGGGCTGCCAGGCAGCAGGGGGCAGACCCCCCCCCTCCCCAGTTTGAATATCATTGGTGGCCAGTGCGGCCCCCCTCCCTCCCTCTATTGTAATTATTCGTTGGTGGCACAGTGTGCGCCCCCCGCCCCCCCTCCCTCTATTGTAATAATTTGTTGGTGGCACAGTGTGCCCGCCCCCCCCCCCCTTCCTCCCTCTATTGTAATAATTTGTTGGTGGCACAGTGTGCGCCCCCCATCGGCCCCCCTCCCTCTATAGCATTAACAACATTGGTGGCCAGTGTGCGGCCTCCCATCTCCCCCCCCCAATCATTGGTGCCAGCGGAGTTCCGATCGGAGTCCCAGTTTAATCGCTGGGGCTCCGATCGGTAACCATGGCAACCAGGACGCTACTGCAGTCCTGGTTGCCATGGTTACTTAGCAATAGTACAATAGTAGAAGATTCATACTTACCTGCTGGCTGCTGCGATGTTCGTGTCCGGCCGGGAGCTCCACCTACTGGTAAGTGACAGGTCTGTGCGGCGCATTGCTAAATGAACTGTCACTTACCAGTAGGAGGAGCTCCCGGCCGGACACAGACATCGCAGCTCGCCGGTAAGTATGAATCTTTTACTATTGAACTATTGCTAAGTAACCATGGCAACCAGGGCTGCAGTAGCGTCCTGGTTGCCATGGTTACCGATCGGAGCCCCAGCGATTAAACTGGGACTCCGTTCGGAACTCTGCTGCCACCAATGGGGGGGAGATGGGAGGGGGAGGAAGGAAGGAGATGGGAGGGGGAGGAGGAAGGAACAGGAACAGGATTGTAAGCTCATACGACAAGGACATGTTAATGGAGGCTATTAACCCCTTATGCGTTACCCTGGAGACGATGGGTGACAACCACTAATGGCCGGCAGAGTGAAATACTACAGCCTATGTCCTAATGATCGGTGTCTGGCACCAGGAGGCTCAGGATGAACAGGGCTCTCTAACAGAAAGGAGCCCGGCAGGAAACAGACGACTATAAAAGCCCTAATGTTGTTAATGCTATAGAGGGAGGGGGGGCCGATGGGGAGCGCACACTGTGCCACCAACGAATTATTATAATAGACGGAGGGAGGGGTGGATGGGGGGCCGCACACTGTGCCACCAACCTATTATTACAATAGAGGGAGGGGGGGCCGCAGTGGCCACCAATGATATTCAAACTGGGGAGGGGGGCGTCTGCCCCCTGCTGCCTGGCAGCCCTGATCTCTTACAGGGGGATATGATAGTACAATTAACCCCTTCAGGTGCGGCACCTGAGGGGTTAATTGTGCTGATCACGGCCCCCTGTAAGAGATCGGGTGCTGCCAGGCAGCAGGGGGCAGTCTTGTACACAGTTAGTAGTATATTCTAACTAGAAGCGTCCCCATCACCATGGGAATGCCTCTGTGTTAGAATATACTGTCGGAAATGAGTTTTCACAATCTAACTCATATCCGACAGTATATTCTAACATAGAGGCGTTCCCATGGTTATGGGGACGCTTCTAGTTAGAATATACCATCGGATTGGAGAAAACTCCGATCCGATGGTATAAAAGGGACTCCAGACTTTACATTGAAAGTCAATGGGGACGGATCCGTTTGAAATGACACCATATTGTGTCAACGTCAAACGGATCCGTCCCCATTGACTTGCATTGTAATTCAGGACGGATCCGTTTGGCTCCGCACGGCCAGGCGGACACCAAAACAACTTTTTTTTCATGTCCGTGGATCCTCCAAAAATCAAGAAAGACCCACGGACGAAAAAACTGTCACGGATCACGGACCTACGGACCCCGTTTTTGCGGACTCTGAAAAAATACTGTCGTGTGCATGAGGCCTAAGATGGATGATGTCCTTGCTTTTTGATAGGAGGTGGGAGGTTCTGGGAGGGAAGGTATGCTGATTGGCTGGAATGTGTCTGCTGACTGTGAGGTACAGGGTCAAAGTTCGCTCAATGATGACGTATAGGGGGCGGCTTGAACATTGCATATGTTCACCAGCCGCAGCAAACGCGAACAAGCGATGTTCACCGGGAACTGTACACTGGCGAATAGTTTGGGACATCTCTATGCATTATTAATCAGCTATTTCAATGCTGCAGGGAGCATGTATGAAACATACATAGCTAGACTGCTGTGGTAGTAAAACAGTTACTGTACATCAGTATGACAAGCAGGTGACAGGTGTCACTCTTAGGGCTCATGCACACGACCATATGTATTTTACAGTTCACAAAACATGGAATTTTTTAATTCATGTGCATTCCGTATCCAGTTGTCCACATGGCCATTCCATAAGAAAAGAATATGTCCTATTCCTGTCCGTTTTGTAGACAAGGACCAGCGTTGTTACAATGGATCCGCTAAAAAAAACGGATGTAGTACGTACATCAAATGGATGCAATCATTTTTTTTTTTTTGTGTATCCGTGTTTTACATACCACAAAATACATATGGCCGTGTGTCAATGTTAGCATCAGGTACAGTTGCAAGAAAAAGTATGTGAACCCTTTGAAATTATATGGATTTCTGCACAAATTGGTCAGAAAATGTGATCTGATCTTCATCTAAGTCACAACAATAGACAATCACAGTCTGCTTAAACAAATAAAACACAAAGCAATAAATGTTACCATGTTTTTATTGAACACACCATGTAAACATTCACAGTGCCGTTGGAAAAAGTATGTGAACCCCTAGACTAATGACATCTCCAAGAGCTAATTGGAGTGAGGTGTCAGCCAACTGGAGTCCAATCAATGAGATGAGATTGGAGGTGTTGGTTACAGCTGACCTGCTCTATAAAAAACACACACCAGTTCTGGGTTTGCTTTTCACAAGATGCATTGCCTGATGTGAATGATGCCTTGCACAAAAGAGCTCTCAGAAGACCTACGATTAAGAATTGTTGACTTGCATAAAGCTGGAAAGGGTTATAAAAGTATCTCCAAAAGCCTTGCTGTTCATCAGTCCACGGTAAGACAAATTGTCTATAAATGGAGAAAGTTCTACACTGCTGCTACTCTCCCTAGGAGTAGCCATCCTGTAAAGATGACTGCAAGAGCACAACGCAGACTGCTCAATGAGGTGAAGAAGAATCCTAGAGCGTCAGCTAAAGACTTACCAAAGTATCTGGCATATGCTAACATCCCTGTTAGCGAATCTACGATACGTAAAACACTAAACAAGAATGGATTTCATGGGAGGATACCTCAAAACATTGCTGCACATTTACAGTTTGCACAACAGCACCTGGATGTTCCACAGCAGTACTGGCAAAATACTCTGTGGACAGATGAAACCAAAGTTGAGTTGTTATGAAGAAACATACAACACTATGTGTGGAGAAAAAAAGGCACAGCACACCAAATTCAAAACCTCATCCCAACTGTGAAGTATGGTAGTGGGCACATCATGGTTTGGGGCTGCTTCGAAGGAAAGATGAATTCTCAAGTTTATCAAGACATTTTGCAGGATAACTTAAGGCCATCTGTCCACCAGCTGAAGCTCAACAGAAGATGGGTGTTGCAACAGGAAAACAACCCAAAGCATAGAAGTAAATCAACAACAGAATGGCTTAAACTGAAGAAAATATGCCTTCTGGAGTGGTCCACTCAGAGTCCTGACCTCAATCCAATTAAAATGCTGTGGAATGACCTCAAGAAAGCGATTCACACCAGACATCCCAAGAATATTGCTGAACTGAAACAGTTCTGTAAAGAGGAATGGTCAAGAATTACTCCTGACCGTTGTGCACGTCTGATCTGCAACTACAGGAAGCGTTTGGCTGAAGTTATTGCTGCCAAAGGAGGTTCAAACTGTTATTAAATCCAATGGTGTGTTCAATACAAACATGGTAGCATTTATTTCTTTGTGTGTTATTAGTTTAAGCAGACTGTGATTGTCTATTGTTCTGACTTAAAGGAAGATCAGATCACATTTTATGACTAATTTGTGCAGAAATACATATGATTCCAAAGGGTTCACATACTTTTTCTTTCAAATGCATAATGGACTTAGCCATGCAGTGGCTATTCTACTATAAACTGAAAGAGTCCTTTTACACCATCTGCTGATTCCACATAGATTGCTAGAGAACCTGTTCTGTTACATACTGATACAAGTAGTGGGCCCAAGAGAGAGTGGAGAGTAGTGATGGTCGAACATCTGCCAGGACGATTCACGAACGCGATCAAATGTTCGTGAACCGTAAGTTCGCAGTGGGTCCCATTCATTTTAATGGCAGGCGAACCTGAAAAACTTTCAGCTCATATTTGCAGCCAAGAAATAATTACTAGAAGTGCACAAATTGTCCCACAACATGGACAGTGACATACCAGATGTATTATTCAAATTTGCGATCTCCATTCATTATTTTTTTCAATGCAAAATATCGACAATATCTTTTTCGCGTACGCACATGCGCAAATGCACTATACAATACCCAAATGCACTATAAAGAAAGTATATTGGTATATAACACCCCGCTTCAATTAGTTTTTTTTGGGGGGGGCGACTGGTATATCACACCAGTAGAAATTATTTGTTCCAATAACGCTTGTCCCTCTATATACCTGCAGTATCGCTGCAGAACCGCACACAACTGCCGCACAATACAAATGCACTATAATATACTTTCTAACATAGAAAGTATATTATAACATTGTACACGGAAGGCAATCCATTAGAATATACATAAAGATAAAACGTAACCTTTAATAATTTTACTATGAGGGTCCATTCACACGTCCGTAAGTGTTTTGCGGATCCGCAAAACGCAGACACCGGCAATGTGCATTCCGCAATTTGCGGACCGCACATCGCCTGCACTATAATAGAAAATGCCTGATCTTGTCTGCAGTTGCGGACAAGAACAGGACATGTTCTATTTTTTTTGCGGAAACGGAAGCACGTAGGCGGAAGTGCGGATCCGCAAATGCGGATGCGGATCCGCAAATGCGGTTGCGAACAGCACATTCCGGCCCTATTAAAAATGAATGGGGCTGCACCCGTTCCACAAAATTGCGGAACGGATGCGGACCCATTTTGTGGACGTGTGAATCGAAAAGATATCCCTCAAAATGAAAATAAATGAAATTATTAAAGTTAAGCAAAAAGCATAAATCTGGTAGGCAATAACAAGTGCTCGGCGGCACTAAATCAGGTGCTCGGTGGCACTAAATCAGAAACCATATGTCCTACCACAATCCGGGGGGTTCCAGTGCACATCCATGAATCCCGGAGGGAAAGCAAAAAAACATCTATCTCTGGGCTAGATGATGATGATGTGGTATTGAAGGACAGGGTGGGCAAAGAACTGTCCCTGATATTGCCCTACAGGGGGTACTATTCTGGCCCTGATAGCCTAACCACAGGCCACCCGCCCTGATAAGAGCGACCCCGTCCGGAACCTTACCCTATATAAAAATGTCCCTAGTAAGCCCCTAGCCTCTAGGCCCCTGACTTCCAGGTGATCACTATATAGATCTATGTGTTTTTTGACTCATTATAAAAGTATATTATAAGTATATTGCACCCCTCTGTGTATCACACATATAGATAGCACACCTATACTAGTCCTTAAAATGACTTTTGTGGCCCTATTAGCTAGCGTTTGGTGTCCCTAACAGCCTGTCCCTGCTCCACACAGCAACCTCTCCCTACACTGGCAAAACACTGAATGTAAAATGGCGGCCAGATCAGGTTTATTTATAAGGTAGGGGGTGTATCTATGTGCTGAAATGTCTCAATTGCCTGTCCTGTACCAGCTGATGCATGTGTCATGGGTCAAAGTTCTTCACAATGTAAAAGAATATGGTGGGCGCGAATATCTCCATATGTTTGCATGTTCGGCGAATCGCGAACAATCAAAGTTCGCTGTGAAAAGAACATCGGGCGAACCACAAGGCCATCTCTAGTGGAGAGGGTGTCAGCAGTAAGTTTGTGTTGACGTCCCTGTTTATTTTTCCCTTCTTCTGATCTGTCACAAAAACAACCCCCAAAAAACGGATGTTGTTTTTTGAGCATCCTCCTTCACATGGTCAGTATTTGGTCAGTTTTTTGCATCAGTATTTCATTAGTATTGCTAAGGCCAAAAAAACAGAAGTGGGATCAAAACAGAGATGACAATGATGGGGATATTTGTCTTCTGGGGTACTCCAGCCAAGTTCACCGGTAGAGGGCTCAGGTGAACTTGCCTGGTGGGCCGGAAAACTAGTACGAGCCCCAGGGCTGCTCATACTAGTGTGGGCCACAGGTTTCCTGGCACGGGGGGTTCCTGGCTCCGCTGGCGGCGTCTCCGCCGTCTTGGGGCTCATCATCATCGCTAGATGATGAGGAGAACGAGGATGACAACAGGAAAGTGGGGTCATCCTCGTCCTCACTGGGGCTCTCGGAGTCGGAGAGCAGCTGGGCGTACGCCTCCTCGGCCGAGAACATACAGCGGGCCATCTTAGAACGCTAAAGGGGAGTGCGTGTGTGTGTAAAACTTTATTTACTGTGTGTGGGGGGCGGTGTGTTTTTATGTATACCCTACCCTAACCCACCCTAACCTAACAGAATCCCCGAAAAATTGCTCACAGCCCAAAAACTCACTGATCAGCGGTACCAAGCTGATCAGCGGTGGGGTGGGCGATGCGCTGACAGTGGCCAGGCGCTCTTTTACAGCTAAGAGTGCCGGCCACAGTCAGCGCACCTACAAAAAGAAAAAAAATGCACTTGCGCCCCAAAATATCTGGGTGGGGGGGAAAGCTGCAGCACTCCTGGGGGGACGGGGGTCGCACAAGTTGCTGTGGACCCCAGATACCCTCAGATCCGGGTGCTGCACACAAAAATTATTACTATATTACAATATTACTTTTTTTTCCACTACCCCTACCTAACCAAAAGCTCTCCCTAAATGTTTATATGCCAGATGGCACTTTATGGGGTCTCAGGGGCCACGGATGGCGGTGGATTGTGTGGGATGCAGATGGACTGACACAGGGCTCCTCTCTCCTTACTCACACAGAAGTCTGTGGGCGGGGAGAGTGGAGCTCCAGGACGTTATCTCCAGGTCAGTCCCTCCAACCAATCACAGGTGATCCTCACCCTCATCCACCATCACCGCCACCTCACAGGATCTACGGAGGGTGATTGGTTGATGTATATTACACCACTGATCACCCTCATATTCAGGTCACCGGAGACCTGAATAACCTGGAAATGCTGCAAACCGCAGGTCTGAATTGACCTGCAGTTAGCAGCGATCACCGATATGGGGGAGGATGGTCACAGGACCCCCCTTGGCATTGTCACAGGGTGCCTTCTGAATGATTTCAGCAGGCACACCGTTCGTAACACTGCCCGCCGCACAGCGGTGATCGGAAATACACAGGTACGCCCTGTGTCCATAAGAGGCTAAAGAGGCTCTGTCACCAGAATCAACCCTATTAGACCATACATACTGCCTGGTAGGGCTCATTATGCTGATTATGTATGATAAATAACTGCAGAGATATCTGTATTTTTATTCATATGCAAATAAACAATTTGAGCCCTCAGAGGCGGGGCTTAATATTCTGAGCAATGCTCTATCACAGTGTTTCCCAACCAGTGTGCCAGGTGTTGCAAAACTACAACTCCCAGCATGCATGCACAGCCAAAGGCTGTCCGGGCATGCTGGGAGTTGTAGTTTTGCCACAGCTGGAGGCACGCTGGTTGGGAAACACTGCTCTATCACCCTGTGCTCTGCACACACACCCCTCCCCCCATTGACTGACAGAGCTAGACAGCAGGCTGACATCACAGCACCACGGGGATACCGCACATGCAGCTGTCAGCGGCAGTGCAAGGGTTAATGAGCCGGCATCAGGGTTTTCACCGATGCCGGTGCATGCAGCAGGGGTCCAACTATTAGTGCCTTCTGGACCCCTGCAGCTGATCGGGAGGGAGTAGCTCCTGTGCCGCCCGATCAGAGCGCTGTACCTGTATGGTGCTGGGATTTGTGACCGTGTTTCCAGCGACATACATGTACAGCGCTGGTATCCTATGGGTTAATGACATATTATTTATTATAGTATATGCTATTAAAGAAAAAATACATATGTCTTTCTGGGGACTTCAACAAGCAAAGCCATTAATGTAACCTCCGAGCTATGACATTACCACATGGTTTTTCTATGCTTAGAAGCTATCACTTAGTACTGCCATCTGTATGATCAGATATTGTGTCCGTGGATAAAGCAGTGATAAGTATATCAGCTTTCGGAGCAAGTCTCAGTGTGGTGAAGCTATAGCACGCTGTGTGTATAATACACATATATACAGTAGATATGTAAAATCCAGGATACAGCTCTGTATACAGGGCACCCTTTACTATAGTGCTGCCCATGTACTCTTAATAAAATAAAATAAAGGACTACTTACATCACACAGCACTGGAATTTGTCTCTGATCTAGAGCTCAATAAAATATAAAATATTAATTTAATTAAAAGCCTGAAACAGGTATTGAACCCATGAACACAACATGCAAAGCAAGTGTTTTACCACTGAACTATAGCTTTAGACAGCAAAGATGGGGATTTTTTTGATCTATGAGATGTAGTATAGCAAAAAACACAGTAAACCTAAAATGTTTTGTGATACTGACAACTGAAGGAAGTGAGACATCAGCGTCACACATCAGCGTCACACATCATTTAAATTTGCCTAATTTCTAGGGCATAACAAAATGTAAACATACTTTTAAGGGTGAAAGGGGCTTTGAACTCAGAGAGCCTGGACATGGGGCAAGAGCATTACCACTGAGCTACCAGCTGGCCTCATATGCGCTTGTGATTTTTGTTCATCTATGTGATGTAGAATACAAAACCACAGTAAAGCTAAAATGTTTTGTGATACTGACAAGTGAAGGACGTCAGATATCAGCGTCACACATCATTTAAATTTGCCTCTTATCTAGCACATAATAAAATGTAAACCTTTTTTTGGAGGCTGAAAGGGGCTTTGGACTCAGAAAGCCTGGACATGGGGCAGCAGCATTACCACTGAGCTACCAGCTTGCCTGGCAAAGAGCTATGAGCTCAGCAATAGACATACTTTGGTTGTGTGATTTAGCGGTCAAATACATAGTTTATCTATAACTCCTTCTCACTTTGACCCTGACTTATGAAGAGCAAATTCAGATATGAGAGTCAGGTGTCAGGGTCAGGTGTCAGGGTCAGGTGTCAGGGTCAGGTGTCAGAGTCAGGTGTCAGGGTCAGGTGTCAGGGTCAGGTGTCACATTGGCATTATTTTGATACTTGACTATGATATCTGACCATGTCCTAAAATGAACACTGTAGTTTTGAACCCACTCCTGCTTTTGGCTTCCAAATCATGAGTAAATTCTCATGAAAAATACTTACCATGTGATAAAAGCCTTTATTAAAGCTCCAAAGACAGACTCTGTTGTGTTTTTCAGTTTTGGTTCTTCTGACAGAGTGGTGAGGGTGGTAACAGCATGAGGAGTCAATATAGTGGCCCTTTCACAGAGTGGTCAGTGTGGCAACAGCATTAGGAGTCAATAAAGTGACACCATCACAGAGTGTTAAGGGTGGCAACAACATGAGGAGTGCACATAGTGGCTCTGTCACAGAGTGGTGAGGGTGGAAACAGCATGAGGCATCAACATAGTGGACCAGTCACAGAGTGAGTAGGTGGGGGGCAACAGCAGTTGAGATAACAGAACAAGATAGTGACAGTAGGAGAAGATGGCAGCACAGGCAGTAAGTGTGTGGCATCAGGAGGGTGGCAGCATCAGAATAGTGACTGAAGCATGTGGCCAGAAGTAGCGGGCCATTTTTCACAATGTTTTGGTGGCTAGAGGGGGTGAAAAGATAGTGGAAAGGGGCATATAAGGATGATAATAAATTGCCCTCAATTCCACACGCTTGATCAACTAATCTTGTACGCAGCCAGGGAGCACTGTTGAGTAAAAGGGGCATCATTACCGGTCACAGGAAACAGCCAAATTGTAACTGATTATTCAGACCATGAGGGTTGGTGGTTTTGAGTTTAAATATAGGGTTGAGCGAATCCGAACTGTAAAGTTCCGGTTCATACTGAACTTTAGGATTTTTGGACACGGACCCGAACCCGAACATTTCATTAAAAGTTCGGGTTCGGTGTTCGGCGCTTTCTTGGTGCTTTTTGAAAGGCTGCAGAGCAGCCAATCAATAAGCGTTTAACTGTCTGACCTTAGAAGCCATCGCAGCCATGCCTACTAATGGCATGGCTGTGATTGGCCAGAGCAGCATGTGACCCAGCCTCTATATAAGCTTGAGTCACGTAGCGCTGCACATCACTCTGCTGTTACAAGTGCAGGGAGAGGATGCTGCTGGACTGGTGATTTCAGGGAGAGAATAGGAGAGAATCTAACTCAGCGATCTACAGAGAAATAGTTGTATGGGTGCAGGGCACAATCGTTTTACCCTGCCCTAAGCCCATTGACCAAAAAAAAAAAAAAAAAAAACACTTTTATAATTCTGTTAGTTAGGTGGGCGGCGGAGGCGGACATTTTATGCAAGCTCAGTGCACCAGCACTGCATCTGAGCTTTTGGGACATTGCAAATCACAATTTTTTTGGGCAAACTACAACATCTTGATTAGTCAGTGTGCAATTTAAGCTAGAAATACACCCATCATTTTCTGGGGTTTGAAAAACACACTTAAAAATAAAAAAATAAAAAAATGTATTTTCCTGATCTGCAAGTGTTAAATTCAAGTTTAATATATACAGCTTTCATATTTTGTTACCAAAAAAACACTTTTTTGGCAATCTACAACATCTTGATTAGTCAGTGTACAATTTAACCACTTCAGCCCCCCTAGCTTAAACCCCCTTAATGACCAGACCACTTTTTACACTTCTGCACTACACTACTTTCACGGTTTATTGCTCGGTCATACAACTTACCACCCAAATAAAATTTACCTCCTTTTTTTCTCACTAATAGAGCTTTCATTTGGTGGTATTTCATTACTGCTGACATTTTTACTTTTTTTGATATTAATCAAAATTGACCGACATTTTTGCAAAAAAATGACATTTTTCACTTTCTGTTGTAAAATTTTTCAAATAAAACTACATTTCTATATATTTTTTTTATTTAAATTTATTGTTCTACATGTCTTTAATAAAAAAAAATGCAATAAGTGTATATTTATTGGTTTGGGTAAAAGTTATAGTGTTTACAAACTATGGTGCAAAAATGTGAATTTATACACTTTGACTTTCTGAGCACCTGTCATGTTTCCCGAGGTTCTACAATGCCCAGACAGTAGAAACACCCCACAAATGACCCTATTTCAGAAAGTAGACACCCTAAGGTATTCGCTGATGGGCATAGTGAGTTCATGGAAGTTTTTATTTTTTGTCACAAGTTAGTGGAAAATGATTTTTATCTTTTCTTACAAAGTCTCATATTCCACTAACTTGTGACAAAAAATTAAATTTTACATGAACTCAACGGAATACCTTGGGGTGTCTTCTTTCCAAAATGGGGTCACTTGTGGGGTATTTATACTGCCCTTGCATTTTGGGGGACCAAAAGCGTGAGAAGTAGTTTGGAATCCAAATGCATAAAAAATGCCCTCCTAAAAGGAATTTGGGCCCCTTTGCGCACCCAGGCTGCAAAAAAGTGTCACACATGTGGTATCGCCGTACTCAGGAGAAGAAGGGCAATGTGTTTTGGGGTGTATTTGTACATATACCCATGCTGGGTGAGATAAATATCTGTAAAATGCAACTTTTCCCATTTTTTTATACGTCTAAATAGAGCCTTACATGGGGGTGATCAATGACAGGGGGGGGGGGTCAGGGGTTAATAAGTGACAGGGGGGGTGTAGTGTAGTGTGGTGCTTGCTGCTACTTATTACTGAGCTGCCTGTGTCCTCTGGTGGTCAATCCAAGCAAAAGGGACCACCAAAGGACCAGGTAGCAGGTATATCAGACGCTGTTAACAAAACAGTGTCTGATATACCTTTCAAGGATATACCTTTCAAGGTTACCTTCCGATCCTATGAACGTGCTCTCCTGTGTGCGCATGTTCACAGGAAATCTCTGCGTTAGGCGGTCGGGAGGGGGTTAAGCTAGAAATACACTCATTTTCTGGGGTTTGAAAAACACACTATTTTTTTCTAAAAAAAAAACATTATTTTCCTGATCTGCAAGTGTTAAATTCAAGTTTAATATATACAGCTTTCATATTCTGTTACCAAAAATACACTTTTTGGGCAATCTACAACATCTTGATTAGTCAGTGTGCAATTTAAGCTAGAAATATACCCATCATTTTCTGGGGTTTGAAAAACACAAATTTTTTCTTCAAAAAACACTATTTTCCTGATCTGCAAGTGTTAAATTCAAGTTTAATATATACAGCTTTCATATTCTGTTACAAAAAAAAAAATAACACATACAAATACAGCCATTTGAAATACATCCATTTTGTGCAAAGAAATTGTATGATTTTCCTAAGTAATGACGTAAAGTCATGATTTTATTAACCACTTCAGCCCCGCTAGCTGAAACCCCCTTAATGACCAGGCCACTTTTTACACTTCGGCACTACACTCCTTTCACCGTTTATCGCTCGGTCATGCAACTTACCACCCAAATGAATTTTACCTCCTTTTCTTCTCACTAATAGAGCTTTCATTTGGTGGTATTTTATTGCTGCTGACATTTTTACTTTTTTTGTTATTAATCGAAATGTAACTATTTTTTTGCAAAAAAATGACATTTTTCACTTTCAGCTGTAAAATTTTGCAAAAAAAACGACATCCATATATAACTTTTTCGCTAAATTTATAGTTCTACATGTCTTTGATAAAAAAAAAATTTTGGGCAAAAAAAAAAAATGGTTTGGGTAAAAGTTATAGCGTTTACAAACTATGGTACAAAAATGTGAATTTCCGCTTTTTGAAGCAGCTCTGACTTTCTGAGCACCTGTCATGATTCCTGAGGTTCTACAATGCCCAAACAGTAGAAAACCCCCACAAATGACCCCATTTCGGAAAGTAGACACCCTAAGGTATTTGCTGATGGGCATAGTGAGTTCATAGAACTTTTTATTTTTTGTCACAAGTTAGCGGAAAATGATGATGATTTTTTATTTTTATTTTTTTCTTACAAAGTCTCATATTCCACTAACTTGCGACAAAAAATAAAAAATTCTAGGAACTCGCCATGCCCCTCACGGAATACCTTGGGGTGTCTTCTTTCCAAAATGGGGTCACTTGTGGGGTAGTTATACTGCCCTGGCAATTTAGGGGCCCAAATGTGTGAGAAGAACTTTGCAATCGAAATGTGTAAAAAATGACCGGTGAAATCCGAAAGGTGCACTTTGGAATATGTGCCCCTTTGCCCACCTTGGCTGCAAAAAAGTGTCACACATCTGGTATCGCCGTACTCAGGAGAAGTTGGGGAATGTGTTTTGGGGTGTCATTTTACATATACCCATGCTGGGTGAGAAAAATATCTTGGTCAAATGCCAACTTTGTATAAAAAAATGGGAAAAGTTGTCTTTTGCCAAGATATTTCTCTCACCCAGCATGGTTATATGTAAAATGACACCCCCAAAACACATTCCCCAACTTCTCCTGAGTACGGCGATACCAGATGTGTGACACTTTTTTGATGCCAAGGTGGGCAAAGGGGCACATATTCCAAAGTGCACCTTTCGGATTTCACTGGTCATTTTTTACAGATTTTGATTGCAAAGTACTTCTTACACATATGGGCCCCTAAATTGCCAGGGCAGTATAACTACGCCACAAGTGACCCCATTTTGGAAAGAAGACACCCCAAGGTATTCCGTGAGGGGCATGGCGAGTTCCTAGAATTTTTTATTTTTTGTCGCAAGTTAGTGGAATAGGAGACTTTGTAAGGAAAAAAGAAAAAAAAAGAAAAATCATCATTTTCCGCTAACTTGTGACAAAAAATAAAAAATTCTAGGAACTCGCCGTGCCCCTCACGGAATACCTTGGGGTGTCTTCTTTCCAAAATGGGGTCACTTGTGGCGTAGTTATACTGCCCTGGCAATTTAGGGGCCCAAATGTGTAAGAAGTACCTTGCAATCAAAATGTGTAAAAAATGGCCTGCGAAATCCAAAAGGTGCTCTTTGGAATATGTGCCCCTTTGCCCACCTTGGCTGCAAAAAAGTGTCACACATGTGGTATCGCCGTACTCAGGAGAAGTTGGGGAATGTGTTTTGGGGTGTCATTTTACATATACCCATGCTGGGTGAGAAAAATATCTTGGTCAAATGCCAACTTTGTATAAAAAAATGGGAAAAGTTGTCTTTTGCCAAGATATTTCTCTCACCCAGCATGGGTATATGTAAAATGACACCCCAAAACACATTCCCCAACTTCTCCTGAGTACGGCGATACCAGATGTGTGACTTTTTTTTGATGCGAAGGTGGGCAAAGGAGCACATATTCCAAAGTGCACCTTTCGGATTTCACCGGTCATTTTTTACAGATTTTGATTGCAAAGTACTTCTCACACATATGGGCCCCTAATTGCCAGGGCAGTATAACTACGCCACAAGTGACCCCATTTTGGAAAGAAGACACCCCAGGGTATTCCGTGAGGGGCATGGCGAGTTCCTAGAATTTTTTATTTTTTGTCGCAAGTTAGTGGAATATGAGACTTTGTAAGGAAAAAAGAAAAAAAAAGAAAAATCATCATTTTCCGCTAACTTGTGACAAAAAATAAAAAATTCTAGGAACTCGCCATGCCCCTTACGGAATACCTTGGGGTGTCTTCTTTCCAAAATGGGGTCACTTGTGGCGTAGTTATACTGCCCTGGCAATTTAGGGGCCCAAATGTGTAAGAAGTACCTTGCAATCAAAATGTGTAAAAAATGGCCTGCGAAATCCGAAAGGTGCACTTTGGAATATGTGCCCCTTTGCCCACCTTGGCTGCAAAAAAGTGTTACACATGTGGTATCGCCGTACTCAGGAGAAGTTGGGGAATGTGTTTTGGGGTGTCATTTTACATATACCCATGCTGGGTGAGAGAAATATCTTGGCAAAAGACAACTTTTCCCATTTTTTTTATACAAAGTTGGCATTTGACCAAGATATTTTTCTCACCCAGCATGGGTATATGTAAAATGACACCCCAAAACACATTCCCCAACTTCTCCTGAGTACGGCGATACCACATGTGTGACACTTTTTTGCAGCCTAGATGCGCAAAGGTGCCCAAATTCCTTTTAGGAGGGCATTTTTAGACATTTGGATCCCAGACTTCTTCTCACACTTTCGGGCCCCTAAAAAGCCAGGGCAGTATAAATACCCCACATGTGACCCCACTTTGGAAAGAAGACACCCCAAGGTATTCAATGAGGGGCATGGCGAGTTCCTAGAAATTATTTTTTTTTTGCATAAGTTAGCGGATATTGATTTTTTTTTGTTTTTTTCTCACAAAGTCTCACTTTCCGCTAACTTAGGACAAAAATGTCAATCTTTCATGGACTCAATATGCCCCTCACGGAATACCTTGGGGTGTCTTCTTTCCGAAATGGGGTCACATGTGGGGTATTTATACTGCCCTGGCATTTTTTCAATTGGTCTTTATTAAAAATATGGGGGAGAGTTATCAAATTGGTGTAAAGTAGAACAGGCTTAGTTGCCAATAGCAAACAATCAGATTCTACCTTTCATTTTCCAAAGGAGCTGTTTTAAAAAAAAATAAAAAAAATATGTAATTTGGTTGCCTCGGGTAACTAAGACAGTTTTACTTTACACCAGTTTGATAAATGACCCCCTAGGAGTCATTTTCTCTGTACAGAGCAGCGCAGGATCTGAATTTTCTCTCTATTCAGCCAGCCAGGAGGCTGACAGGCTCTTTATCTCTGACCTCAGACCTCATAAACACGCATCCAAGCTCAATCCTTATCTTACTGATAAGAATGTGGCTTAAATAAGTGTTTATGACATCTTAGCAATTTAGAGATGACCAGGCACAAAGTGGAAGTGAAAGTACTGTAGGATGTACATAGCTAGAAAAACAGTTAATTCTTTGTGATAAAAATACTCAATATGTTTAATAAAGAGCAATTGAAAAATGACTTTTAGACCCAAATGAGTAAAATACAATCATTAAAAAAGTTGTCCCAAAGGTGAAATAGTCTTTAATCGACAGCTACTTGGGCTGAGATATAAACTTCCTAAGTGCTTTACTCACAGCCATAGTGGAAGAGGTCTCTCTCCACACCTAGGTTCAGATAGCAGTGTGTATATGTAATCTGAATGTACCTTCTCCACCTTTCTCCTTCCCCCGCTTAGGAGTTCTCAGTAGTGAAAGAAGTCACTCTCCACACCTACCTCCCGATAGCAGTTAATTGCGTGACCTTACGTGCATTCTCCCTCTTCTCCTTTTCTCATTTAGGGTTGTAAGAAAACAGAAACAGGAGATCTTAGGAGTGGAAGAGGTCTTTCTCCACACCTATGTATGACTGCTCATTAAAGCGAATATTCACAAAAATTGAGTACACCTCTCATATTTCTGAAGAATCCAATAGGTAGCCTGCAGCCAGACCACACAGAGACCACTAGACCTGAGATGTATTGGGTATCTAGATACAGTGGGATGCAAAAGTTTGGGGAACCTTGTTAATCGTCATGACCAAGATATTTTTCTCACCCAGCATGGGTATATGTAAAATGACACCCCAAAACACATTCCCCAACTTCTCCTGAGTACGGCGATACCACATGTGTGACACTTTTTTGCAGCCTAGATGCGCAAAGGGGCCCAAATTCCTTTTAGGAGGGCATTTTTAGACATTTGGATCCCAGACTTCTTCTCACACTTTCGGGCCCCTAAAAAGCCAGGGCAGTATAAATACCCCACATGTGACCCCACTTTGGAAAGAAGACACCCCAAGGTATTCAATGAGGGGCATGGCGAGTTCCTAGAATTTTTTTTTTTTTTGCATAAGTTAGCGGATATTGATTTTTTTTTTGTTTTTTTCTCACAAAGTCTCACTTTCCGCTAACTTAGGACAAAAATGTCAATCTTTCATGGACTCAATATGCCCCTCACGGAATACCTTGGGGTGTCTTCTTTCCGAAATGGGGTCACATGTGGGGTATTTATACTGCCCTGGCTTTTTAGGGGCCCTAAAGCGTGAGAAGAAGTCTGGAATATAAATGTCTAAAAATGTTTACGCATTTGGATTCCGTGAGGGGTATGGTGAGTTCATGTGAGATTTTATTTTTTGACACAAGTTAGTAGAATATGAGACTTAGTAAGAAAAAACAAAAACAAAAACAAACAAAAAATTTCCGCTAACTTGTGCCAAAAAAAATGTCTGAATGATACCTTACAGGGGGGGTGATCAATGACAGGGGGGTGACCAATGACAGGGGGGTGATCAATGACATAGGGGTGATCACCCATATAGACTCCCTGATCACCCCCTGTCATTGATCACCCCCCTGTCATTGATCACCCCCCTGTAAGGCTCCATTCAGACGTCCGCATGATTTTTACGGATCCATGGATACATGGATCGGATCCGCAAAACACATGCGGACGTCTGAATGGAGCCTTACAGGGGGGTTATCAATGACAGGGGGTGATCAGGGTGATCACCCCCCTGTCACTGATCACCCCCCTGTAAGGCTCCATTCAGACGTCCGCATGATTTTTACGGATCCATGGATACATGGATCGGATCCACAAAACACATGCGGACGTCTGAATGGAGCCTTACAGGGGGGTTATCAATGACAGGGGGTGATCAGGGTGATCACCCCCCTGTCACTGATCACCCCCCTGTAAGGCTCCATTCAGACATCCGCATGATTTTTACGGATCCATGGATACATGGATCGGATCCACAAAACACATGCGGACGTCTGAATGGAGCCTTACAGGGGGGTTATCAATGACAGGGGGTGATCAGGGTGATCACCCCCCTGTCACTGATCACCCCCCCTGTAAGGCTCCATTCAGACGTCCGCATGATTTTTACGGATCCATGGATACATGGATCGGATCCACAAAACACATGCGGACGTCTGAATGGAGCCTTACAGGGGGGTGATCAATGACAGGGGGGTGATCAGGGAGTGTATATGGGTGATCACCCGCCTGTCATTGATCACCCCCTGTAAGGCTCCATTCAGACGTCCGCATGTGTTTTGCGGATCCGATCCATGTATCCATGGATCCGTAAAAATCATGCGGACGTCTGAATGGAGCCTTACAGGGGGGTGATCAATGACAGGGGGGTGATCAATGACAGGGGGTGATCACCCATATACACTCCCTGATCACCCCCCTGTCATTGATCACCCCCCCTGTAAGGCTCCATTCAGACGTCCGCATGTGTTTTGTGGATCCGATCCATGTATCCATGGATCCGTAAAAATCATACGGACGTCTGAATGGAGCCTTACAGGGGGGTGATCAATGACAGGGGGGTGATCAATGACAGGGAGTGATCAGGGAGTGTATATGGGTGATCACCCGCCTGTCATTGATCACCCCCTGTAAGGCTCCATTCAGACGTCCGCATGTGTTTTGCGGATCCGATCCATGTATCCATGGATCCGTAAAAATCATGCGGACGTCTGAATGGAGCCTTACAGGGGGGTGATCAATGACAGGGGGTGATCAGGGAGTGTATATGGGTGATCACCCGCCTGTCATTGATCACCCCCCTGTAAGGCTCCATTCAGACGTCCGCATGATTTTTACGGATCCATGGATACATGGATCGGATCCACAAAACACATGCGGACGTATGAGGAGAACCGAGGCCTAGGAGGTCTAGAGAGACGAGAACCCCTGATGACGGGAAGAAATGGCAGACCTGTACCAATTAATGGTACGATAGGCCTTGCCATCCTCGAAGAGGGAGGACAAAAACTGCAACACCTCCTCTACGGGAGCCGAAACGGGATCCAGGTCCCGTCCCAAGCACCAACGAGACCAAACTCCCCAGGCTGCTCGATACGCCCAAATTGTACCGGGGGCCCACGCACTTTCCAGAAGGAATCTAGTCATTTCCGATATTCCATCGATGTCCCAGCGACCCCTGAGATCCTGCATGCCAGGAGACGGAGAGCGTTGTTCAATAGCAGGGGATGGTGTTGACCTAGCGGGCCTAGAAGGAGATCCAGACGGGCCGGGAGAAGGATCGGGTCCGCAATCAATAGCTCCATCAGCTGTGGGAACCAAGTCTGTGGCCGCCAGAACGGAACCACCAGAACCAACTCCGCTTGCTGGCGACGTACCTGAGACAATACCCGGGGAATCAAGGCGAAGGGTGGAAAAGCGTATAAGAGAGCGCCCGACCAATCCTGGAGCAATGCATCCACCTCCTCCGAGTGAGGATCCGGCCTCCAACTGTAGTACCTGGGCAGCTGGGCGTTCCAACGAGAAGCAAAAAGGTCCACGGAGAACGGGCCCCAGAGGGATTCGATGGAGGAGAACACCGCAGAATCCAACATCCAGTCGCTGAAGTCCGAGATGTAGCGTGAACTCCAATCCGCATGAACGTTGAGGAGTCCTGGAATGTACTCCGCCACGACTGTTATACCCCTGTCCAGACAATAGGACCAGAACTCCTTCGCCAGATGAGTCAACATTGCCGACCGAGTGCCGCCCATGAAGTTCACATACCGGACTGCCGACACATTGTCCATCCTGAGACGTATGCAAGCGTTGACCTTGCCGTCGACGAAGCTCCGAATCGCGAAGGACCCTGCCAGCAGCTCCAACGCGTTGATGTGCAGAGATGACTCCGACGTGGACCAAGGCCCTCCGGTGGAAACGCCATTGCAGCGGGCCCCCCATCCCTGCAGACTGGCATCCGATTCTATCACCACGTCTGGCTGAGGACCCACGATAGCCTTGCCGTTCCACACGTCGAGGTTGTGAATCCACCACGTTAACTCGTCCCTGGTGTCCTGATGCAGGACCACCAATTCCCCGTAGGATGCGCCCGCCCGAAGATGGGCAATCTTGAGCCGTTGAAGCGCCCGGTAATGGAGAGGAGTCGGGAAGACCGCCTGAATCGAGGAAGAAAGGAGACCCAAGACACGGGCTAAGTGACGAAGGGACACGTGAGGCAACCGGAGGGTGTGTCGTAATTCCCTCCGGATGGCTCGAACCTTGGACATCGGTAGGCAGAGAGTGTGGGTGGAAGAGTCCACTCTGAACCCCAGGAATTCCATGGACCTGGAAGGTTGGAGACAAGACTTTTCGTGATTGATAACGAATCCCAGACCGGTGAGCAGAGAAACGGACAGTCGCAGATGAGTAAGGAGCGTGGAGGGATCCCGAGCAATCAGCAGCATGTCGTCTAGATAAATTATCAGACGGACACCCTGACCCCGAAGCCAGGAAACCACCGGCTTCATGAGTTTGGTGAAACACCAAGGGGCCGATGAGAGGCCAAACGGGAGGCACGTGAACCGCCAAATCTGATCCCCCCACAGAAAACGCAACAGATCCCTGGACTGTTGAGCATTAGGAACCGTGAGATAGGCGTCCTTCAAATCGAGTTTGACCATCCACTCGTCCGGGAGGAGAAGGTCCCTGAGCAGATGAATGCCCTCCATTTTGAAATGGCGGTATCGCACATACACGTTCAGATTCTTCAGATTGATCACTGGGCGGAACTGCCCTCCTTTCTTTTCCACAAGGAAAATACCGCTGACCACTCCCCCGCAAGGGTCTGGGGCTCTTTCTATGGCGCCCTTTTCCAAAAGGGACCAGAGTTCCGTGTCTATGAGTCTGCGAGACTCTGGAGAGAACTCTCGCGGTCTGAAGGGGGGCAGACAAGTCTGTAAGTTCGATCCGAAAACCCCTGACAGTGGAAAGGACCCACGGATCAGAGGTGATGCGATCCCAGGCATGTAAAAAATGTCGGAGCCTGCCCCCTATGCATAGGGAAGAAGACAGAGGACAAATCTGGGGACTTACCAAATGGACGATGGGAACTCGGAGCTCCTCTGAAGCCTCTGGACCTTCTGAAGGTGCCTCTGGACGGGAAGAACGGCGTTTGTTGACGCTGATCCTAGAACGTTTGGCGCTGATGAAAGGAGCCTCGACCGGTGTTACGGGCCTGGAAATGCGAATGGCCGGACAGGCGGCCCCTTGAGCTGCCGACCCTGGTAGAGACCCGATTCTGAAAGACTTTGCGCATGTTAGATTGCGCTTTATCCAGTGCCGTGAAGGCTCCAACAAATTTGCCTAGTTCCTTAATAAAGGAATCGCCAAAAAGGAGCCCCTGAGCATCTTTGCCAGATTCGGATAAGGCCATATTGGTAAGTTTAGGCTCAATTTTCATGAGGATTGCTTTCCTCCTCTCAATCGCCAGGGGAGTATTAACATTCCCGGTCACACATATGGCACGCTGCAACCAGCCCCTGAGCTCATCTGGGTCAATCTGAGTGCCATCAGACTTGGCTGCCTCAGCCAGCTCAAAATTTTTTGTGAGGGGACCTAGGATATCCAGGAGTTTATCCTGGCAAGCCCGTAGGGCCGAGTCAAGGCCCCTGCGAGGGTGAAAACCTGTTTTGGCCAGAAACTGGACCATTTTAGGGTCCACGTTAGGAGTCTCACCGACCTTATTAGGGATAATGGGGCGTGGACATTCAGCCCTTAGCTTGTTGCGGGTCTCCTTGCCCAAGGGAGTTCTAATCCTGGACTCCAGGTAACTAGCCACATGGGGAGCGGGGACCCACTTGGCGGACCTGGGGTGGTGTATGCTATCCGGGTCAAACAGAGGTTCACCCGATGGGTCAGTAAGGGGGGCGGTGGCAGAATTGATAGCCCCTGAGGTCCCACTAGTAGATGGCCGAGAGACTGGGACGTAATCGTCCACATCAGGGTCCACCATAACCCCCTCAATATCATCATCCGAACCATCCGGATGGAAACTCAAAGCCTCCTCATCTGACTCAATTTCAGAGTGATCACTAGGCTTGTGCTGAGCGCGAGCAGATTTCCACCGACGCGACTTTTCTGCCTGGAGCGGACAGGCTCGTTTGCGTGTGCCAGGCACGCTCTCATGCGATAGAACAATGCTATCAGTGGTAGGGTTTCTGGAGGCAGTGGCTGCAGGTGACGGAATGCGGGGAGATGCTCTAGGGATAAGGGCCTGAGAAATGGACTGGCTGATAACAGAAGACATGGATCCCATAGCGGCAGAAACTGCCTGGGATATGGACTGCTGCAGGGCCAGAGCTTGGGCATCCGCAGGGGACATAGTAAACGCCCCATGAGCCGGAGAGGGTCCCTGGGGTATGGGAGCCAGAGAGCTGGGGACAGGGGTGGCGGAATCCTGCACAGACATACCAGTGGAGTTAGTCACTCACACAGATAGGACCTAGTGTGTGGGCAGAGATCGCTGATATAACCTGCTGAGAAGCCGACCGAAACTAGCGAGATGCAGGGCCGAAATGGCGCTGGAGCGGAAGACAACGGCTGCCGCAGTAATATGGGAACGCCCCCCCGCTTCGATAAACCAATAGGAGCGGGAGGAAAAAAGCGCCGCCCAGAGAAAAGACCGCCCAAGAAGGAGGCGTGTCCCGAGAACGGCCGGGGACACCAAGATGGCGGATGAGGACCGACCCCCGAATTCCAAGATGGCGCCCGAAGTCTCGTGAATCGCGAGAGTTCGGGCGCGGGGAGAACAGGCGAACGCTGCTGAAGGGGACGAAAATATGGAGCCCGCCCGGAGGACCCCGAACGGAGGCCAAGAAGCGTGATAGGAAAAAAGGTCCGTGGGAAACCCAGGGGGACGGAAAAGCTGAATAACAAGATAGGAGTAGAATATGAGAGAGGGTAAAATGAGGCGCAGGCAGAAGCAATTTACATATATAAGATATATATATATATATATATATATATATAAAGAACAATAAATGCCCCCACAGAGAACTTAACGCAATAGGGGGTTGATAAGAAACCTCTCCCCCAGACAGTGGGGTAAACTGTAAGGCAAAATACAGTTATAAAAAGTTATTATAACAGAAATCACAATATGACAAAAAATAGACCACTTATCTGCTATGGAGCAGCAAAGAAAGAGGAAGTGGTCCCTGTGGAGGAGCTATTTATGGACTGATGGGAGGGAGGAGTTACCCTTAGGGGTGTTTCTTTTGTTGTTACCATGGTTACTCTTCTTGCTGCTATGGAATTTAGTAAAGGAAGAGAAAGCAATATGAGCCTCCGTGTCTTGTGATAAAATATTTAATTTAGGCCTACACTGCTTCAGTCCCTGTGAGATACACCCTCTACATACAGGGGTTTGATTCAGGCATTTGAAATACAGCCATTTGAAATACATTCATTTTGTGCAAAGAAATTTTAAATTTAGGCCTACGCTGGTTCAGGCCCTGTGAGATACACCCTCTACATACAGGTGTTTGATTCAGGCATTTGAAATACCACCATTTGGTGCACCAATATTTAATTCAGGCCTGCACTGGTTCAGGCTGTGTGAGATACACCCTCTACATACAGGGGTTTCATTCAGGCATTTGAAATACAGCCATTTGAAATACATCCATTTTGTGCAAATAAATATTTAATTTAGGCCTACACTGGTTCAGGCCCTGTGAGATACACCCTCTACATACAGGGGTTTGATTCAGGCTTTTTAAATACTGCTTTTGGTGCACCAATATTGAATTCAAGCCTGCACTTGTTCAGGCTGTGTGAGATACACCCTCTACATACAGGGGTTTGATTCAGGCATTTGAAATACAGCCATTTGAAATACAGCCTTTTTGTGCAAATAAATATTTAATTTAGGCCTACACTGGTTCAGGCCCTGTGAGATACTCCCTCTACATACAGGGGTTCTATTCAGGCATTTAACCCCTTAAGGACTCAGCCCTATTTCACCTTAAGGACTTGGCCATTTTTTTGCAAATCTGACCAGTGTCACTTTATGTGGTGATTACTTTAAAACACTTTTACTTATCCAGGCCATTCTGAGATTGTTTTTTTTCTCACATATTGTAATTCATAACACTGGTAAAATGGAGTAAAAAAATATCATTTTTATTTATAAAAAAATACCAAATTTACCCAAATAGTAATACCTCCAAAAATAGCTATTAGTTTACATTCCCCATATCTCTACTTTATGTTTGGATCATTTTGGGAATGCCATTTTATTTTTTGGGGACGTTACAAGACTTGAAGTTTAGATGCAAATCTTGAAAATTTTCTGAAATTTTCAATAAAACACTTTTTAGAGACCAGTTCAGGTCTGAAGTCACTTTGTGAGGCTTACTTAATATAAACCACCAAAAAGTGACCCCACTAACTAACATTATTAACCCTTTAGGTGTTCACCAAGAGTTGATGGCAAATGGAGATGAAATTTCAGAATTAAAATTTTTTGCCAAGTTTTCTATTTTAATCAATTTTTTTCACTAACAAAGCAAGGGTTAACAGCCAAACAAAACTCTATATTTATTGCCCTGACTCTGAGGTTTACAGAAACACCCGATATGTGGTCGTACACCACTCTACAGCCCCACGTCAGGGCGTATAGGGAAAGGAACGCCGTGTGGTTTATTTACACCATGTCCCCTTTGAAGCCCCCTGTAGAATCTCCAAGAATGTGACCCCATTTTGGAAACTACGGGATAAGGTGGCAGTTTTTTTTGGTACTTTTTTAGGTTACATATGATTTTTGGTTGCTCTATATTACACTTTTTGTGAAGCTAAGTAACAAAAAATAGAAATTCGGAAATTTAATCTCCATTTGCCATTGACTCTTGTGGAAAACTTAAAGGGTTAACAAAGTTTGCAATAATCAGTTGAATACCTTGAGGGGTGTAGTTTCTTAAATGGGGTCAATTTTTGGAGTTTCTACTCTAGGGGTGCATCAGGGGGGCTTCAAATGGGACATGGTGTCAAAAAACAAGTCCAGCAAAAACTGCCTTCCAAAATCCATATGGCATTCCTTTCCTTCTGCACCCTGCTGTGTGCCCGTACAGAGGTTTACGATCACATATGGGGTGTTTCTGTAAACTAAAGAATCAGGGCAATAAATATTGAGTTTTGTTTGGCTGTTAACCCTTGCTTTGTTAAGGGAAAAAATGATTAAAATGGAAAATATGCCAAAAAATACCTGTTTTGACACGGTTTTAATTTTTTATTATTTACAACGTTCATCTGACAGATTAGATCATGTACTATTTTTATAGAGCAGGTTGTTACGGATGCAGGGATACCTAATATGTTTACTTTTTTAAATTTATTTAAGTTTTACACAATAATATCATTTTTGAAACAAAAAATATCATTTTTGTGTCTCCATAGTCTGAGAGCCATAGTTTTTTTTTTTTTTTTTTTTTGGGAAATTGTCTTAGTTAGGGTCTCCTTTTTTGCAGGATGAGGTGACTGTTTTAATGGTATGTTTTTGGGGTACATACAACTTTTTTGATAGTTTTTATTACCTTTTTTGGAAGTAAGGTGACAAAATTATGGATCTTTTTACACCATTTTAATTTTCTTTTTTTACGTTGTTCAACTGAAGGGTTAGATCATGTGATATTTTTATAGAGCAGGTTCTTACGGACAAGGCAATGCCTAATATGTGTACCTTTTTTTATTTATTAAGGTTTTACACAATAATATCATTTTTTAAACCAAAAAAACTTGTTTTAGTGTCTCTATAGTCTAAAAGCCCAAGTTTTTTTTATTTTTTGGCCCATTGTCTCCTGTAGGGGATCATCTTTTGTGGGATGAGACGACGGTTTGAATGGTACTATTTTGGCGTACATACAACTTTTTTGATCACTTATATTACCCTTTTTTGGTAGTAAGGTGAGCCAAATTTCAATTTCATCATAGTTTTTATTTTTTATGTGGTTCACCGTGCAGGAACTGTAACATGACCGTTTTATAGATTGGGTCGTTATGGACACAGTGATATATAACATGCATAGGGAATTTTTTATTTTTTTTTAATCAGGGATAAATGTTTTTTTTTTTTTTTTTACTTTTTTTTTCACATTTTTTTTTTTTACCCAGACCCACTTGGTTCTTGAATATCCAGTGGGTCTGATGTCTGTATAATACAGTACAGTACACTATATAGTGTACTGCACTGTATTTCATTCACACTTTGTCTGAACAGATCTCTGCCTTTAGTACAGATCTGTTCAGCACCATGGACAGCAGGATGCCTGAGCAGACGGGGAAGGGGAGGGAGGAGGGCTCCCTCCCTCTGTCACCCCATCCTGTCCGGGGGCTGCAAAGGCACAGCAGCCCTCAGATGGGAGAGGGAGGGAGCTCCCTCCCTCTTCACCTCTTCCATACAGCGGTCCCTACGTTTCAATCGGAGTGTCAGAAATGAGCTGACACTCTGATTTAACCGCTTGGCCATCCTGAAAATAAACGGGGGGCGGGAGGAAGATCGCTCACCCGCCCCCCACATTGCCGCCGGCCTCCCGCCGCCTCCCGCACCGCCCGCAATTCTCCCCCCACTGGGCCCGCAGGCAGAAAAACACAGAGGGCTGCATGGGGGGGTGTTAACATAGAAATATAGGCACTTTGGGGTTTCTGATCCCTACGGTCACGGACCGCAGGGATCAGAAACTTGCATAAGTGCTAAAAACCGTATGTCTGAATTGACCTGCAATTTGTAGCGATCAGCAATGTGGGGGGGTCACAGGACCCCCTAGGCATTGTCACAGGGTGCCTGCTGAATGATTTCAACAGGCACCGTGCGGCAGTGATCAAAACTACACAGGACGAACTGGTACGCCCTGGGTTCTTAAGGACTCGGGAAACAGGGCATACCGGTATACCCTAAGTCCCTAAGGGGTTAAAATACAGCTATTTTGGGCAAAAAAATCTTTAATTGAGGCCTAGTCTGGTTCAGGCCGTGTGAGATACACCCTTTACATATTGTGGTTCTATTCTACTTTTAATTAAACACCCATTTAGGGCAAGATCCTAAATTTGAGAAATATGAGGAGAGCGTCAAAAAAGGGACATGGCCCAGGTCGTGGTGCTGCTGTTGGAGCTCCTGTTGCAGGGAGAGGACGTGGTAGATCTATGCCAGTTACACGCACAAGTGAAACCCTTTCCTCAGGTGTGAGTAGGCGACAAAACCTGCAGTGGTATTTGGTCGGACCTAATGCGGCTCTACGAATGGTGAGGCCTGAACAAGTACAGACAATAGTAGATTGGGTTGCTGTCAGTGGATCCAGTTCCTTCACATTGTCTCCCACCCAGTCTCCTGCTGAAAGACTACAGTTGGCACCTGCAGCCGATGTCCATCTGTCTTTGACCTCACCCCCTTGCAAATCAGCCTAGCAGTCTGAGCCCCAAGTCATGCAGCAGTCTCTTCTGCTTTTTGATGACTCTGTTAGCAGGTTTTTCCAGGGACATCCACCACCTAGCCCTGCCCCAGAAGTGGAAGAGATTGAGTGTACAGATGCCCAACCACTTATCTTTCAAGATGAGTACATGGGAGGACCATCACAGCACGTCTCGGATGATGACGAAACACAGGTGCCAACTGCTGTGGATTTCGAAAGTGTGCAGACCGACAAGGATGGCAGGGGTGAAGACTAAGTGGAAGATGATGTGGAGGATGATGAGGTCCTCGATCCCACATGGATTCAAGGTCATGCGAGTGACCTATGTAGTTCGGAGAAAGATGCGGTGGTCGCACAAAGCCACCAGCACAGCAGAAGAGGGAGCAGGGTGCAAAAGAGGAGAGGCCGTCCTCTAGACAGTATGCCTGCTACAGCCCACTGCAGCAAGGGACCGAGCACACCAAAGCCTGCTCCAAGGAGTCCCTGGCATGGCAGTTCTTCAGACAATGTGCTGACCACAAGACATGAGTGGTTTGCACGCTGTGCAATCAGAGCCTGAAGCGAGGCATAAACATTCTCAATCTGAGCACAACCTGCATGACCAGGCATGTAAGTGCAAAGCACTAGCTGCAGTGGAGTCGACAGCTCAAAAACCAAGAAAGGTCTCTGGCTCCTCCTGCTTCCTCTTCTGCTGCAGTCTCGGCCTCTTCATCCACATCTGGAGTGACAGTGCCACCTGCCACCCCGCAAACAGAGGATCTGCCAGCAACACAAACACCTGGGTCACCAAGCATCTCCACAATGTCCCACGGAAGCGTTCAGCTCTCCATCTCCCAAACGCTGGAGAGGAAGAGGAAGTACCCACCTACCTACCCGCGATCCCTAGCCCTGAATGCCAGCATTTCTAAATTACTGGCCTTTGAAATGCTGTCATTCCGTCTGGTGGAGACGGATAGTTTTAAAGGCCTTATGGCGGTGGCTGTCCCACAGTATGTCATGCCCAGCCACCACTACTTTTCAAGGCGAGCCAACCCTTCCCTGCACAACCATGTAGGGGACAAAATCAGGTGTGAACTGCGCAACGCCATCTGTGGCAAGGTGCACCTGACTACGGATACGTGGACCAGTAAGTACTGTCAGGGCCGTTATATCTCCATAACAGCACACTGTGTAAATGCAGTGGCGGCTGGGCCTGAGGCGGATAGCAGTTTGGTGCATGTCCTTCCACCACCTAGGATTGCAGGGTGCTTCAGTTTGTCTCCTGTTGCTTCCTCCTCCTACTCTGCTTCCTCATCCTCTACCAGCTCCTCATCTGGTCAGCGTAATACCTTCACCACAAACTTCATCACAGCCAGGGGTAAACGACAGCAGGCAGTTTTTAAACTTATCTGTTTGGGGGACAAACCCCACACTGCGCAGGAGCTGTGGACGGGCCTTGAGCAACAGACCAATGAGTGGTTTGTGCCAGTCAGCCTCAAGCCCGGCCTAGTGGTGTGCGATAATGCCAAAATCTCATAGTAGCTCTGGGACTAGCCGGTTTGATGCACATCCCTTGCCTGGCGGATGTGCTGAATTTGGTGGTGCAGAGATTCCTTAAAACTTACCCCGATATGTCAGAGCTGCTGCATAAAGTGTGGGCCGTCTGTGCGCGCTTTCAGCGTTCTCACCCGTTCTCTTTACAGACAAGTGCAGCCGCCTGTCCACAGCCAATGTGGACAAGCTCACGTTTATTAAAAATGAACCAGGCATGGATCCCTCAGGACTTGTCCGTACCTTGTGCAGAATAGACATGTATACCGGCACTAAGCAGCCAATGTCATACTGCAGCACAATTGTTTATCTTTGTATTTTGGATATGTCACACTTTTTGGAGTGTACCTTAATTTTAGAAAATTAAATTAAAACCAAAAACCTGTGTTGGCTATCTCGTCCTTCTCCACCGCCGCTTTCACCTACTCCGCTACGTCTACCGCCTCCTCAAACTCATACTCCATATGGAACTCCACCTATAAAATCAAATTTTTTTTTTGTATGTGTTTTATTTTATATCATTTCACTGCTTTGTCATTTACATTTTCCAGTGAAATTCACAAATTTTTGGGTGTGAAGTACCACTGCTATACCTAGTAGACAGGTTAAACAATAAAACAATTTGTCTGTTACATTTTATGGTGAAATTCACCAATTTTTGGGTGTGATGTACCACTGCTATACCTAGTAGGCCGTTTAAAAAATAAATTAAAAAATTTCAGTTACATTTTCGGGTGAAATTAACCAATTTTTGGGTGTATAGTACCACTGCTATAACTAGTAGGCCGGTTAACCAAAAAAAAATATTTGTCAGTTACATTTTTCTGGTGAAATCTAGCAACCTTTTTGGTGTGAAGTACCACTGCTATATCTAGTAGACCGGTAAAAAAAAAATTAAAAAAAATTGGCAGTTACATTTTCTGATGAAATTCAGCTATTTTTGGGTGTGATGTATCTCTGCTATACCTATTAGACCTGGTCAAATTCACAAATTTTATCTCTATCTAGTTGACAGCTTAATAAATTTCAATAATTTTTATTTTACATTTTCGGGTGACAATAAACAATTGTTTTCTGTCATAGACCCCTGCTCTACGAAGTAGACAGGTAATTAATTTCTGTAATTTTTCTGTTACATTCTTGGGTTGACATTATACAATTTTAGACGTTAATAAACCCCTGCTCTGTATAGGTGACAGGGAATAAAATGTCTGAAATGCTTCTTTAATTGATGCGTGCCACCTCCTTTGAATCAATGCTTAAACTTAAACAAGTTGTGCCACATTTAAGCTTCAATACTTTGTCCCACATTTCCGCTATCCTCTTTTGGCCAACATTTGCGCCTCAATAGCTTTTCTCACAATTCCGCTTGACTCTTTTGGCCCACATTTGGGCTTCTGTAATTTTTCCCACTTTTGTGCCTCAATAGCTTTTCCCACATTTCTTCTCGATCCCAATTTAAAAATAAATAAATTTATCTCCCTTAAATTAGGTCTCTTTTTCTCACGCTCCCTCTCCGGCCTGGAACCCTGATTCCCCACCACCCGTAATCACCATGGTAGGCGCATAAAAGAACATCGAAAGTTGATAGAGCAGATATCAAATTGGATTGTGAACATCACTGGGACGTGCAACATGGTGGGGCAGTAAGTATGCACACGCCTACACGAACTAACTGACAGGGGTCAGCCCCTGCAACTTCTGGGTCTCAAAATTAGGCACATGGCCTGAGCTTGCCCTTTACACCTTCGAGGTGCTGGCCTGCCCTGCAGCCGGTGTATTGTCTGAACGTGTGTTTAGCATGACTGGAGGGTTATATTTCCCAATGTTTTGGGGTGTACCTTAATTTTAAAAAATTAAAATAAATTTTAAAACAAAAAGCAGTGTAGGCTACCTCCTCCACCACCACTTATACCTACACCGCCACATCCACCGCCTCCTCAACCTCCTACTCCATATGGACCTGGTCCTCCTAGATCAAGATTATAGATTTTTTTATTTTTATAAGTCATTTCCCTATCCACATTTGTTTGCAGAGCACTTGCCATGCTCTTAACCACATTTTTACGACATATGCAGCCCTCTAGCGCTTTCCATGACATTTTTACAGACATTTTAGTGCTCAAAAGTTCGGGTTTCCATTGACTTCAATGGGGTTCGGGTTCAGGGTCAAGTTCGGGTACCGAACTCAAACTTTTTTCCGAAGTTCGGCCGAACCCGTTGAATCCGAACATCCAGGTGTCCGCTCAACTCTAATCGCAAATGCTTTAAAATGGCAAAACCTGAAAGATGTGGAAGAAAGTGAAAAACTACCATTCAAATGGATAGAAGTATAGCCAAAATTCAGCTCCAGGAAGATCAAAGAAGGTCTAAAATTACCTGTGAGTACTGTTACAATAAAAAGACGCCTATGTGAAGCCAAGCTATCTGAAAAAGGCCCCCTGTTAAAAAAAAAAGACGTGCTGAAGAGGTTACAATTTGACAAATAGCAAATTGACTGGCCTTAAGAGTCATTTTATGGACTAATGAAAGTAAGATTGTTCTTTTTGGGTCTAGTGGCCAGAGACAGTTTGTCAGGCGACCCCCAAACACTGAATTCAAGCCACAGTACACTGTGAAGACAGTGAAGCATGGTGGCACAAGCATCATGATATGGGGATGTTTCTCATACTATGGTGTTGGGCCTATTTATCGCATACCAGCGATCATAGATCCAGCAAGAAAGATAAAACAGCTCTCACCTGCTCTTCATCTACTTTGAGCATGGGATAACCGCACTTGGATGCGGGTAAGTAGAAATCCAATAAAATGGATGCAATCCAGCTCAATACATAGACAGTGCAACAGTACTTTATTTCAGCAATTAAAAATTAAACATCCAGTTTGACAAATCCTCGTCTACCGGTTTTGGGCTATTGTGATGTCTGCCCTTACTCATGACAAACTGAGGATACATATGCTTACAGCATATAAACCGGCCACACAGCTGCGCCTGCAATTAGGCTGTCATATGACCAGAAAATATGCCGGTAATCTCCTTTATTTTAAAAAGTTCTCTACAAAAAATAAAAAATATATACATAACATAAAAACACAAAATGTATAGTGGGAACTATATTATATTATTGTTGCAATATTAGATCTAATCTTTTATTTAGACCCTTTGGCTGACAGCTATCCAACTGAAAGATCTAAAAGGATCATGGATCAGTTTGAATACATCAGAATACTTGAAAAGGTCATGCTGCATTATGCTGAAGAGGAAATGCCCTTGAAATGGGTGTTAGAACAAGAATGGTTCCAGACCAACAAGATTGATGTTATGGAGTGGCCAGCCAATAGAAAACTTGTGGGGTGGCATCAAAAAAGTTTCTGAGGCAAACCCAAGAAATAAAGAACTGTGGAATGTGGTCCAATCATCCTGGGCTGGAATACCTGTTCACAGGTGCCAGAAGTTGGTTGACTCCATGCAACACAGATGTACATCAGTTCTCAGAAACAGTGGTTATACAACTAAATATTAGAGTTTGTAAAGAAGAATACAAACACTGCTATTTTTTTTTAACAATCTAATATTCAATTTTCTTTTATTTTTTATTTATTTTTTTGAGGAGCAACACAAATTTGATATATTTGCTTCATGTTTTGATTTGGAATAGAATGTGTAGTGTTCTCAATGAATTTGTGTGTATGGAAATAAAAGCTATTAGAAGGATTTTGAGCATTATTCACTTTTTTTAAACACACTGCTATTATTTTTAACACAGCTGTTTGTATAAAGGAATATTAACACCCTAAAATCTATAGTATCAGGCCGCAATTTCACCCCAGAATCAAGGATGAATCAATATACGTACTTATACAGTATATAAAAGAAAGTAAGCACCCCAAAATCTGTAGTATTAGACTGCAATTTTGCCCCAATTACACAATTAAGGAGGATTAAATTACTTATAAAAGAATTTGAACACCCTACAATTAGAGATGAGTGAATCGAAGCTGACGAAGTGGAATTTGCTACAAATTTCAGGAAAAATTGGAATCGCACCGAATGTCAATTTCCTCACGCTTTGTAGTAACAAATCGCATTTTTCCTAAAATGGCTACTGCACGTGTGAGGACATGGAGAAAGGAAGGAGGAATCACCCATACTGACATGCATGCAGCCAATCAGAAGCCAGCCAGCCCTGTAATGTCACAGCCACATAAATACGGCAGCCATCTTAGATTCTGCCATTCACCAGCGTATATAGTGCAGGGAGAGAAGTTTCTGCTGGCACTAGGGACAGCGATAGAAAAATTGTCATTCTGCTTAATTTTTTTTTTACAAGTGCAGGGAAAGATTATTCAAGGTGTAGGGAAAGAATAGGAAGGAATAATTCAACTGCATTTCTGTTGAACAGGGTTCATTCGGTGGAGGGGGGGGGGGGGGTGACAACTAGGGTAAAAAGAACATTCCTATTAGACCTTGCAGCACTGACTGGGCACCCAAATTGCCATTATACAGCTTTGTAATTCCAGCAAACCGTTCTTATTAGGGTGCAAGTGCTGTTTGATACAGGCATTAAGAGGGGTTATTACAAGGAAATATTTCTATATCTTATTTGACCTTGTGCTGTGCACTTATCTGTAGTAAACAGCATTTGTGGGATGTTTTAGCAAAAAAATAAAAATATATATTTGTCGCTCTGTGGTTCAATAATCTGTAGAAAAGCCAATTGTGGTGTGTTTTAGCGGAAAAGAAAAATATATATTTGCCACTCAGCGGTGTAGTTATTTCTTGTAAAGCCTTTTGTGACTTATATTAGCCCAAAAATAAAAATACATTTGCTGCTCTGCAGTGCACTTATCTGAAGCAAAGGCTTTGGTGGGATGTTTAAGCGAAAAAAGAAAAAATACATTTGCTGCTCTGTGGTTCAGTTATTTCTTGTTAAGCCTTTTGTGACGTGTATTAGCACAAAAAGAAAAAAATATACATTTGCCTCTCTGCGGTGCAGTAATCTGTAGTAAAGACTTTTGTGGGGGTGTTTTAGTGGAAAAAGAAAAAATATATTTGCTGCTCAGTGGTGCAGTTATTTCTTGTAAAGCCTTTTGTGACGTGTATTAGAGCAAAAATAAAAATACATTTGCTGCTCTGCAGTGCACTTATCTGTAGTAAAGGCTTTGGTGGAGTGTTTTAGCGGAAAAAGAAAAATACATTTGCCGCTCTGCGGTGCAGTTATTTCTTGTAAAGCTTTTTGTGACATGTATTAGAGCAAAAAGAAAAAAATACATTTGCCACTCTGTGTTACACTTATCTGTAGTAAAGGCTTTGCTGGGGTGTTTTAGCGGAAAAATAAAAAAAATATTTGCCACTCTGTGGTGCAGCAATCTGTTATGAAGGCTTTTGTTAGGTGTTTTAGAGAAAATAGAAAAAATATATTTGCCAATCTGTGTTGCAGTTATTTTTTGTTGAGCTTTTTGTGAAGTGTATTAGCGTAAAAGGAAAAAATACATTTTCCGCTCTGCGGTGCAGTTATTTCTAGTTAAGCAGAGCAAATTACGCCTGGATTCCAGTCCACAAATCCCACGAATCCAGCAAAATTTTAGGTCATTTCACTCATTTGTCTGAGATATTGTTGGTTTATATATCCGAAATTTTTGGCTGTGAGATACCCCTGCTCTACCTAGTGGACAGGTTAATACATTACACACATTTTTCTGTTATATAGTTGGGTGAAATTCACCAATTTTTGGCTGTGATATACCCCTGCTCTACCTAGTGGACAGGTTAATAAATTTCACTAATTTTTCTGTTACATTGTCGGGTGAAATTCACAATTTTTTGGCTGTGATATACCCCTGAACTACCTAGTAGACAGGTTCATAAATTTCACAAATTTTTCTGTTACATAGTTGGGTGACATTCACCAATTTTTGGCTTTGATATACCCCTGCTCTACCTAGTGGACAGGTTAATAAATTTCCCAAATTTTTCTGTTACGTTGTCAGGTGAAATTCACAAATTTTTGGCTGTGATATACCCCTGCTCTACTTAGTGGACAAGGAAATACATTTCACTAATATGTTTGTTACATTCTTGGGTGACATTTTACCATTTTTGCCGTGAATAAACCCCTGCTCTGCATAGGTGACTGGGACCTTATTTTTTGTAAAATCATCTGTTGAATTGGTGGGTGACATGAACACAGTTATGCCGTGAATAAACCCCTGCTCTACATAGTTGACAGTGCCCGAAATTTTTAAAAATCGTCTGTTCTATTGGTGAGTGACATTAATCCATTTTTGCCAATGAAAGACCCCTGCTCTGCATAGATGACAGAGACTTAAATTTGTAAAATTCGTCTTTAATTGGCCCTTTCATTCGATCCTTTCGCTTTAATAACTTGTCCCACATTTCAGCTTCATCACATTGCAACCATTGACCTCCCTTGGATGTGGTATCCCTTTCTCACGCTCCCTCTCAGGCGTGAAACTCTGATTCGCCGCTAACCGTGATCAACATGGTAGGCGCAGAAAAGAACATCAAAAGTTGATCGAGAAGATATCCAATTGGATCGTGGATGTCACGGGGACGTGCAATCAGGTAGAAGTTATCTAGAGTCAACAAAGTGGCAGCAGGGCCTCTCCTATCTAATGTTTTCCAAATCCAAAATATATCAGTGACATTCCCTATAATTTTGTATTAATCATTCCAATAACAGGGCCTCTTAAGAGTTCTATATTGTAATTTATTGTCACTACCTCCCTTATTTGGGAGTGGGTAATTGCCACGCCCACCCTTCTTTACTTGGAAGCTTCGGCTTCAATAATTTGTCCCACATTTCGGCTCGATCACATTAAATTTTATCCATTAACCTCCCTCTCCGGCGTGGAACCGCTAACCATGATCAACATGGTAGGCAAAGAAAAGAACATCAAAAGTTGATAGAGCAGATATTCAATTGGACCATGGCCATCACGGGGACGTGCAACATGGTGGAGCAGTGTGTGTGCACACGCCTACACGTACTGACTGATGGGTCTGCCCCCTTCAACTTCTGGGTTTCCAAATAAGGCACATAGACGGAGCTTGCCCTTTACGCCTTGGAGGTGCTGGCCTGCCCTGCAGCCAGTGTATTGTCTGAACATTTATTTAGCATGGCTAGAGGGGGTTATCACAGGTTATATTTCCCAATGTTTTGGGATGTACCTTAATTTAAACAAAAAATATATAAAATAAATTAAAACAAAAAAACAGTGTTGGCTACCTCCTCCTCCTCCTCCACCGCCGCTCCCACCCACACTGCCACATCCACCGCCTCCTCAACCTCCTACTCCATATGGACCTCGTCCTCCTAGATCAAGATTATAATGTTTTTTATTTTTGCGTATTTTATGTTAGTTTTAGTCATATCCCCATCCCCCTGCGGTGCAGTTTGCAGAACACTTGCCATGCACTTAACCACATTTTGATGCCATTTGCAGCCCTCTAGTCCTTTGCATGACTTTTTTAGTGCTCCATAGTTCGGGTCCCCATTGACTTCAATGTGGTTCGGGTTCGGGACATGTTCGGGTCCCGAACTCAAACTTTTTTGTGAAGTTCTGCCGAACCAGTCAAACCTGAACATCCAGGTGTCCGCTCAACTCTATTGTTAAGCCTTTTGTGGCGTGTATTAGCGTAAAAAGAAAACATACATTTGCCGCTCTGTGGTGCAGTATTTCTTGTTAAGCTTTTTGTGACTTTATTAGAACAAAAAAGAAAGAATATATTTGCCACTCTGCAGGGCAGTTATTTCTTGTTAAGCTTTTTGTGACGTGTATTAGCACAAAAAAAAAAAAAAAAACATTTGCCACTCCACGGTGCAGTTATTTCTTGTTAAGCCTTTTGTGACGTGTATTAGCACAAAAAGAAAAATACATTTGTCGCTCTGCGGTGTAGTTATTTCTTGTAAAGCCTTTTGTGACATGTATTAGCGCAAAAATAAAAATACATTTGCCGCTCTGCGGTGCCCTTATCTTAAGCAAAGGCTTTGGTGGGATGTTTTAGCGAAAAAAGAAAAAAAAGATTTGCCGCTCTGTGGTACAGTTATTTCTTGTTAAGCCTTTTGTGATGTGTATTAGCGCAAAAAGAAAAAAAGATACATTTGCCTCTCTGCGGTGCAGTAATCTATAGTAAATACTTTTGTGGGGTGTTTTAGCGGAAAAAGAAAAAAATATATTTGCTGCTCAGCAGTGTAGTTATTTCTTGTAAAGCCTTTTGTGATGTGCATTAGAGCAAAAAAAATAAAAAATCATTTGCCTCTCTGCCGTGCAGTAAAAGGCTTTGTAGGGTGTTTTAGATTAAAAAGAAAAAAATGCATTTGCCGCTCTGCGGTGCAGTTATTTCTTGTAAAGCTTTTTGTGACGTCTATTAGCGCAAAAAGAAAACATACATTTTCCACTCTGTGTTGCAGTTATCTGTAGTAAAGGCTTTTGTGGGGTGTTTCAGCGCAAAAAGAAAAAAAAATACATTTGCCGCTCTGCGGTGCAGTTATTTCTTGTAAAGCCTTTTGTGACGTGTATTTATTTATTTGCCACTCGGCGGTGCACTCATCTGTAGTAAAGGCTTTGCTGGGGTGTTTTAGCAGAAAAATAAAAAATATATTTGCTGCTCTGCGGTGCTGCAATCTGTTATTAAAAGCTTTTGTGGGGTGTTTTAGAGCAAAAAGAAAAAAAGAAATTTGCCAATCTGTGTCGCAGTTATTTTTTGCTGAGCTTTTTGTGACGTGCACTAGCACAAAAATAAAAAAATACATATGCCGCTCTGCGGTACTGTTATTTCTTGTTATGCCTTTTGTGACATAGATTAGCACAAAAAGAAAAAATATATTTGTAGGAAAGGCTTTGGTGGGGTGATTTTGCAGAAAAAGAAAAAATACTTTTGCCGCTCTGCAGTGCAATTATTTCTTGTTTGGCCTTTTGTGGAGTGTAGTAGCCTAAAAAGAAAAAAATACATTTGCCGCTGTGCTGTGCAGTTACTTTTTGTTAAGCCTTTTGTGACGTGTATTAGCGTAAAAAGAAAACATATATTTGCCGCTCTGTGGTGCAGTAATTTCTTATTAAGCTTTTTGTGACGCATATTAGCGTAAAAAGAAAAGAAAAAAAACATTTGCCACTCTGCATTAATCTGTAGTAAAGGCTTTTGTGGGGTGCATTACCACAAAAAGAAAAAATATATTTGCAGCTCATCGGTGAAGTTATCTGTAGTAAAGACTTTTGTGGGGTGTTTTAATTTCCTTTTTATTTATTTGATCTAATAGTATGTCAGGCAGAGAAGTGCCAGGTCCTGCACAGGGGAGTAGCAGACCCCTAAATGTTTCTGGCGCAGGCAGAGGTCGCACCAGAGTAAGGGGTCATGGCAGCAGGGGTCACTTTGAGAGGCCTGAGCTCCCAGTCTCAGCTAGCAGTCGTGTCGTGACCAGCAACCCAGCGGTTCTTGAGTGTTGACTCAATCTTCGACTTAGTCGCGAGTGACAACAGACACCCCAATCCAAGAGTCAGTGGGTTCGTCAGACACAACCCTTAGTTAGCATGGCCCTAAAGCAGGCCCTGCACCCTCACCTGTCCTAGACCTGCCTCTGTCCTTTTCCTTTCCCATAGCCACAGAAGTATTGTATGCTGAGGGCTCACCTCCACTATAAAGTGAGGACAAGGGATTGGGGGGCAGTCAGCAGCTACTGCACAGCCAAGATCTGGAGGAGACATCCGCCGATTCCTCCGCTAGGCGGGCAAGTAGTGATGAGGAGAGTGGCGTGGGAGCTGGTGTTGCAAGCAGTCAGGCTCCTGACCCAGAGACCATTGAGGAGGACATCAATGAAATGCAGACACTACTCGATAATGATGATGTAGCTGATCGCACTTGGGAGCCGGGTGACAAAGGGGCTTCATCATCATCGGGAGAAGAGGGTGGCAGGTTGCCCGCGAGCCAGAAGTGGATCCAGCAAGGCGCTAGCGTGGGCAGGAGTCAGCAGGGTGCCAGCAGTGGGAGGTTGGGATCCAAACGTGCCAGGGGTAGACCACCCGCTTCTCGGGAGCCTACCTGCCCAGGAAGTAGCGGTGCAGGGGTAGTAAAATCACCTACTCAGCCTCTGGAGAAGGTGAATGTGGCCATATGTAGAATCTGTGGGCAGAAGGTGAAGCGTGGCCAGTGTGCCAATGTTGACACTGCCACCCTGCGTCAACATATGCAGCATCGCCATGCAGTGGCCTGGCAGAACCGTGGCTCCGATGTGGTGGTCCAGCCTGCTGCAGCAACCGCTGCATCACCCAGTGGCACACACCCGGTTTCAGGCAGTCAAGGCTTCACCACCTCAGCCGAAGGGAACTGTTGGTCATTCCCATCATCTGCTGTTCCCAATGATCCTTCTCCTCCTCTACTTCCTACTCCTTGTCACTCATTCCATCAGAAATCGATCACCGAAGTGATTGCCAAGAAATGCACACTCATCCAACGGCGCAGAAGCTGAATCTTCTCCTGTCCAAGTTACTGGTGCTGCAGTCCCTACCTTTCCAAGTGGTGGACTGCACCTTTCAGGGAACTTATGGCTTGTGCCTAGCCGAAGTGGAGAGTCCCAAGCCATCATTTCTTTGTCAAAAAGGCAGTACCAGCCCTGCACAAATATGTAGAACAGAAGGTGGGCCCGTCCTTGAGCCTGTCAGTGTCTGCCAAAGTGCATGGCAGCGCCGACGTGTAGAGCTGTAACTACGTTCAGGGACAGTACATGTCCTTTACCGCCCACTGGGTGTATGTCGTTCCTGCACAGCCACACCAGCAACTTGGCCAGGTGACGCCGCTTCCGCCTCCATGTTGCCACGCCATTGGTCCAGCGATAATGTCCTCCTCTTCCTCCACATCCTCCACCGTGTCCTCAGCCTCCACTGCAGGGACATTTCACAGTGTCCCTCCAGCAAACCACATGTGCAGGGCAAGGTGGTGTCACGCTGTTCTGCACCTCGTTTGCCTTGGCAAAAAATGTCACACAGGGGAGGAACTGCTCCGTGTCCTTCAGCAAGAAATCAAATCCTGGCTTTCCTTGCGACAACTAAAAATCGAATCCATGGTGACCAACTACGGGAAGAAAATTTTGTCAGAGCTGCGTCAAGGAGGGCTCAGCCATCCGTCCTGCATGACACGTGTTCAATATGGTTGTCAAGCGTTTTGTTGGACCGACTATATGAACAGAAAAAGGCCATCAACGATTTCCTGATGATCCAAGAGGACAGGAGTACTCTTCTGTGTAACTGCGATGTCAGCCAGTGGCAGCTCATGTGTGACACCTGCAGTTTGCTCAGACCCTTTGAGGATGCCCCGTTATTTGTCAGTCGCCAGGACTACAGAATGAACAAAGTCATTCCACTGCTTCATGTCCTGGAACAGATGCTGGTAAAATTGGCTGGTCAGGAGACTGGAGACGTGGCACCTAGATCTCATGGCCACATGAGCCCTGTGGGTGCTGAACTGGAGGAGGAGGAGGAGGACATTGAAGCACAGCAATGTGTAGGGAAATTGGTGGTTTTTTTTTTACACAGGAGACATTAGAGAAGGAGAAGGAGCAGCCAGAGGGGCAAGAGGGAGATGAGGAAGATTAGGCTGATGACCTAGGCACACCGTGGCAGTATGCAGTGGGGATGGAGGCATGGAGTACCTCCGAGTCACTTGCGCAAATGACCCGCTGCATGCTCACTTGCTTGGGTAGTGACAGCCGAATTGTCACCATTCGGCAGAGGGGTGACTTCTGGCTCTCCACCTTGAACAACTGCAGATACATCGTTTTTAGTGAGTTGGCCGCTGCCTATCTATGTCATCATCCTCTCATAGGTCTGAGCTCATGTTTCTAGCCGGGGGGAGGGGGAGGTGGCAGGGGCAGTACCAGCTCCAACAGCAGTAGCCTGAGTCTATAGATGCTGATGAGCAGCTTCCTTCACCTGCATAGTAAAAAAAAAAGTACTTACCAGCAACTAGACATAGTGGAGGACCTGAACCAGCAGTTGGTGGCAAACTTGGAAAGCACCCTGCCAACCCACATTCAATATCTGCTTAACTACTGGGCTGCCAAACTGGATTTTGTGGCCGCAACTAGCAGAGTTTGCCCTGGAAAAGCTGTCCTGCCCCGCCAGTAGTGTGGCATCAGAGCGGGTATTTAGTGCGGCGGGGGCGATAGTTACCCCAAGAAGAATTTGCCTGTCAAAATGTGGAGAGACAGACATTTGTCAAGATGAATCAGGCATGGATCAACCAGGATTTCCACCCACCAATGCCTGATTCATCAGACTAGATCATCCATGGTGAGACACCAACACTTTGACAAAAAAGATTGGATTCTTCTGGCTACCTGCCTCAGCTGCTATTCTGATGATGCCACCTGCCTGATGCCACATATTTGATGCCAAGTGCTCCATCTTTCACCCACCATCTTCATTAGGTACTGGCATTGTCACCTACCTCCGTACTATGTCACCATGCCACTCTGTGGCCTCCTGAAGTTGCCGCCACCTCCAGACTTTGTGATTGTGCCACTCTGTGGTATTCTGATGCTGCCGCAAGACTCTGTCATTGTGCCACTCTGTGGACTCCTGATGCTGCCGCCAAACACTAACATTGTGCCACTCTGTGGTCTCCTCATGCTGCCGCCACCTCCAGACTCTGTCACTTTGCTACTTTGTGGGCTCCTCAGGCTGCTGCCACCTCCACAATCTGCCATTGGGCCACTCTGTGGCCTCCTGATGCGGCTGCCACCTTCAGACTCTGTTGTCTCCTCATGCTGCCGCCTCCTCCACACTTTGGCATTGTGCCACTCTGTTGTCTACTGATGCTGCCGCCAACTCCAGACTCTGTCATTGTGCCACTCTGTTGCCTACTCATGCTGTCGCCACCTTCACACTCTGTCATTGAGCCACTATGAGGTCTCCTCATACTGCCGCCACATCCAGACTCTGTCATTGTGCCACTCTGTCGCCTCCAGATGCTGCTGCCACCTTCAGACTCTGTCATTGTGCCACTCTGTGGCATCCCTCTAATGCTTCTGCTGCCACCTCCACACTCTGTCATGTGGCCTCATGATGCTGTCGCCACCTTTAGACTCTGTCATTGGGCCACTCTGTGACCTCATCTTGATGCTGCTGCTGCCACCTCCACACTCTGTTATGTGGCCTCCTGATGCTGCGGCCACCTCCAGACTCTGTCATTGTGTCACTCTGTGGCCTCCTTATGCTGCTGCCACCTCCACATTCTGTCATTGTGCCACTCTGTGGCCTCCTGATGCTGCTGCCACCTTCAGACTCTGTTGTCTCCTCATGCTGCCGCCACCTCCACACTCTGGCATTGTGCCACTCTGTGGTCTACTGATGCTGCTGCCAACTCCAGACTCTGTCATTGTGCCACTCTGTTGCCTACTCATGCTTCTGCCACCTACAAACTCTGTCATTGGGCCACTTTGTCATCTCCTCACGCTGTCGCCACCTTCACACTCTGTCATTGAGCCACTATGAGGTCTCCTCATACTGCCGCCACATCCAGACTCTGTCATTGTGCCACTCTGTCGCCTCCTGATGCTGCTGCCACCTTCAGACTCTGTCATTGTGCCACTCTGTGGCATCCCTCTAATGCTGCTGCTGCCACCTCCACACTCTGTCATGTGGCCTCATGATGCTGTCGCCACCTTTAGACTCTGTCATTGGGCCACTCTGCGACCTCATCTTAATGCTGCTGCTGCCACCTCCACACTCTGTTATGTGGCCTCCTGATGCTGCGGCCACCTCCAGACTCTGTCATTGTGTCACTCTGTGGCCTCCTTATGCTGCTGCCACCTCCACACTCTGTCATTGTGCCACTCTGTGGCCTCCTAATGCTGCCGCAACCTTCAGACACTGCTATTGGGCCACTATGTGGTCTCCTCCTGCTGCCACCACCTCCACACTCTGTCATTGGGCCACAGAGCCCAATCATGCTTCTGCCACCTTCATCATGCTTCTGCCACCTTCAGACTCTGTCATTGTGCCACTCTATGGCCTCCCCCTGATGCTACTGCTGCCACCTCCACACTCTGTAATGTGGCCTCCGGATGCTGGTGCCACCTTCTGACTCTGTCATTGGGCAACTCTGTGGCCTCCTTCTTATGCTGCTGCTACCACCTCCACATTCTGTCATGTGGCCTCCTGATGAGTTCGCCAGACTCCAGACTCTTTCATTCAGCCACTTTGTGGTCTACTCATGCTGCCGCCAGACTCTAACATTGTGCAACTCTGTGGCCTCATAATGCTGCTGACACTTCCACACTCTGTCATCGGGCCACTCTGTGGTCTCCTCATGCTGCCAACACCACCACACTCTGTCATTGTGCCACTTTGGGGCCCTCTTATGCTTCTGCCACCTTCAGACTCTGTCATTGGGTCTCCTCCTGATGCTGCTGCCACCTCGAAAATATGTCTGTCCACCATTTGTTTATTGAAGGGCATTTCCACCAAATATGGAGGAAAGTTTCCCTTTCCTTCATGCACCTCTAGCATCTGTCTGAAAGAGCCCCAAAGAAAAGGGAGGACCTAACAGGAGTGATATACTATTGAGTTAGGATTTTATACCCATTTTCCTGGATTCAAACACAACATGAGGATTTATGAGGTAAATTAAGCAAGGAGAAGGGGAGTTCTCACTCAGTTTCTTTCTCCCAACAACGTATGAAAGCTGGTTTACATAGCAGTTAGAGGAGGGGGACGTAGTCTGTTATATAATTGTAAGATTACCTCCATATTTTTTTAACTTGTACATAACTTCCTTCTCTAATTTTTAATTCTTTGAACTCCAGATTAAATGAAAGCAGCTCCTCTGTATTTGTTTTGTACAGTTCTCATCTGGTGGGAATACTTGTGACAGGTACAGCATAATTGGTATTAGTAGTGCTTTTATTATTAGATTTTTCCCTTCAATTGTCATTTGTCTTAGTCTCCAAAACTCAAATATTTCCAGTATTTTCTTTTTTACAGCATGCCAGCTTTTCCTCCCCTTATTCTGTATATCAGTGGTCGGCAAAGTGCGGCTCGCGAGCCACAAGCGGATCTTTAGAACCTTCAATGCGGCTCTTTGGTGCGGGCTGGCGGGTGGGCGGTCGCGCAGCCATATCGCGCCGCTCAAGCTGCTTGCAAAATGTCCGTCATGCGCCTCCTGCCCCGTCTGTCTGCTCCTTCCACTTTATGAATGAAGCAGGCAGGCGGGCAGGAGGCGCATGATGGAGGGAGAGATGTCACGCTGCGCACAGCAGCAGAAGGGCAGGCAGCGGAGCCCTAGTTTGGCTGCCCTCTCCCGGCCATGTGAGGAGTGGTGAAGAGGCCGCCGCTCAGGAGGAGAGACATTTCCTGCAGCAGAAAGGTAGGAGCTGACCCCACCAAGTGTCCCTGCCTCCTCCCTTCCCCCCACTAATACATTACTTTACTTACTAGAAGGCACTTATGGGGGATATTTGTGGAGGGCACTTATGGGGAATATCTGTGAAGGACACTTATGGGGGATATCTGTGGAGGGCACATATATAGCATCTTATGCTAAATATGTGTCATCCACAGATATCCCCCATAAGTGCCCTCCACAGATATCCCCCATAAGTGCGTCATCCACAGATATCCCCCATAAGTGCGTCATCCACAGATATCCCCCATAAGTGCATCATCCACAGATATCCCCCATAAGTGCGTCATCCACAGATATCCCCCATAAGTGTGTCATCCACAGATATCCCCCATAAGTGCGTCATCCACAGATATCCCCCATAAGTGCGTCATCCACATCTGCAGACAAGTTTAATAAAAGTAAAAAATGATAAAGATAAAATGAAATAATAATCAAGATCCAAATAAAAGAAAGTACATATAAAAGTATGTAAAAACACACTCTGGGCTCATGCCCACGAATGTAAGGGCGCCATGCCTGTGCTGCAGACCGCAAATAGCTGCATGAGGATCGCGGACCCATTCACTTAAATGGGGTTTGCGATCCGCATCCGACTGCCCGCACCGCAAAAAGTAGCGCATGCTGAAGTGAATGGGTCCATGATGCGGCTGCACACAAAAAAGTAGTGCATGCACTACTTTTTTGCGGTGCGGAGGCACAGCAAGAAGCACCACGGAAGCACTCTGTAGCACTCATATCCCGGATCCTGGACCCATTGTAGTGAATGGGTCCTTGATGCGGGTTGCACACGGCCAGTGCCCGTGTATTGCGGACCTGCCGTATGCGGTCTGCAATATGGCAACGGCGGGCACATGGTCGTGTGCATGAGCCCTAATAGTCCTCACTGATACTGTTGACGCAATATTTTAGGTTTTAAAAATGTGGCTCTCGGAAAAAAATTCAATTGTGGTTTTGCCGATATTTGGCTCAGTTGACAAAAAAGTTTGCCCACCATATCTCATCTGACTGGATCGTAATATCGTGTAAGTGTACGTCTGACCAGTCTACAATCACAAAACAGTTACACTTTTGTCTATTTAATTTGAAACCCGAAGCTTGACAAAAAAAAAGCTGTAACTTGGAGGGCTCTTCTGAGTGATGGTGCATTAGTGCAGAATATTGTTACATCATCCATATATGCATTGGTTTTAACAGATATACCATTACCGCCAGGGATTGGTACCCCTCTGATGACTTTGTCTCTTCTCAGTGATACTAATAGTGGCTCCAGTAAGCAGATAAACAGTATTAGAGACAGGGGGCAACTCTGTTTCACTCCGGATACAACGTACACTTTTTCTAACAGAAACCCATAAATAGATACTTGCCTCATTGTACAGTGCTGAAATCAGTTTGATCATATTTGTCAGGAACTTCATATGTTCTAAGACTTTTCACAAGAACTCATGAGATATATGGTCATATGCTTTAAGGAAATTCAGTGATAAGATCACCAGATCTTGTTTTCTTTCATTCTGATACCATATGCAGTCTTTAATAATGTTGAGATTTTCACTTAAACTCCTTTCTGGAATTCTACATGTTTGATCGCTGTGAATTACTTTCCTGATAACTTTCTTGATTCAGTTAACCATGATTTTGTCTAAAATTTTATAGTCAACATTTAGCAAAGTTATGGGTCTCCTTTTTTATACAGCAAAGTGACTTTGCCTCTACTCTAAGATTCAGGTAAAGTATCACAGAGTAGAGCTTCTTTAAACACTTGCAATAGATCTTCTTTCATTATATTCCAAAAAATACTGTAGAACTCAATAGGTAGGTCATCCGAACCTGGTGCCTTGCCTTTGCCAAAACTCTAAATTGTTTCTTGTAGCTCCTCTATCGATAACTGTATATTGAGGTGCTTTTGGTCTAATTGTCCCAATTTTGCCTTCCAGGGCCTTTAAAGCATCCATTACAAAGGAATTATCTTTTTTTTTTTCTTATTGAACAGTCTTTTGTTGAACATTTGGACAGTACACACTCTTATGACCTGTTTTTTTACATTTTCCACAAAATATCACCTCCTCTTTACATTCTATTTGTATATGTCCGAAGCTTTTGCACTTTCTGCAATACTGTCTCTCCCAATGACAAAGTTAGATGGGGGCCGACTCAATCCCCAATCCCTCCTGGATACTCTTTAAAAGTCACATGAAATTAATATTTCCCGGTCCACAAATTTGCCTAATTAATCAGCTTGTGACAGGACTTCAAGGTCAGACAATACGTTGATAAGAAAAATTTGATGTCTCCCAAGGAAACAAAAGGGTTATACATGTGCATTTCTAATGGTACTTCTCCCGTTGAATAAAGTAAAATGAATTTAAGTATTTTTAGAATTGGGTCAGCATAATGAATTTTCAATTGTTCATAAAAATTATGGCAGTCAGAAAAATTATTAAATGTAAGGAAATAAGTACCTTTTTTGAGTCATTAATCACCAAGATTTTTTTCCTTTCTTACTTGTAGGGTTTTAACCACTTTAACCCCGCTAGCTAAAACCCCCTTAATGACCAGGCCACTTTTTACACTTCTGCACTACACTACTTTCACAGTTTATTGCTCGGTCATGCAACTTACCACCCAAATGAATTTTACCTCCTTTTCTTCTCACTAATAGAGCTTTCATTTGGTGGTATTTCATTGCTGCTGACATTTTTACTTTTTTAGTTATTAATCGAAATGTAACGATTTTTTTGCAAGAAAATGACATTTTTCCCTTTCAGCTGTAAAATTTTGTAAAAAAAATGACATCCATATATTAATTTTTCGCTAAATTTATTGTTCTACATGTCTTTGATAAAAAAAAATGTCTGGGCAAAAAAAAATGGGTTGGGTAAAAGTTATAGCATTTACAAACTATGGTACAAAAATGTGAATTTCCGCTCTTTGAAGCAGCTCTGACTTTCTGAGCACCTGTCATGTTTCCTGAGGTTCTACAATGCCCAAACAGTAGAAAAACCCCACAAATGACCCCATTTCGGAAAGTAGACACCCTAAGGTATTCGCTGATGGGCATAGTGAGTTCATAGAACTTTTTATTTTTTGTCACAAGTTAGCGGAAAATGATGATTATTTTATTTATTTATTTTTCTTACAAAGTCTCATATTCCACTAACTTGCGACAAAAAATAAAAAATTCTAGGAACTCGCCATGCCCCTCACGGAATACCTTGGGGTGTCTTCTTTCCAAAATGGGGTCACTTGTGGGGTAGTTATACTGCCCTGGCAATTTAGGGGCCCAAATGTGTGAGAAGTAGTTTGCAATCAAAATGTGTAAAAAATGGCCTGCAAAAACCATGCTGAGTGGGATAAATATCTTGGTCAAATGCCAACTTTGTATAAAAAAATGGGAAAAGTTGTCTTTTGACGAGATATTTATCTCACCCAGCATGGGTATATGTAAAATGACACCCCAAAACACATTCCCCAACTTCTCCTGAGTACGGCGATACCAGATGTGTGACACTTTTATGCAGCCAAGATGGGCAAAGGGGCACATATTCCAAAGTGCACCTTTCGGATTTCGCAGGCCATTTTTTACACATTTTGATTGCAAACTACTTCTCACACATTTGGGCCCATAAATTGCCAGGGCAGTATAACTACCCCACAAGTGACCCCATTTTGGAAAGAAGACACCCCAAGGTATTCTGTGAGGGGCACGGCGAGTTCCTAGAATTTTTTATTTTTTGTCACAAGTTAGCGGAAAATGATGATTTTTTCTTTTTTTTCTTTTTTCCTTACAAAGTCTCATATTCCACTAACTTGCGACAAAAAATAAAAAATTCTAGGAACTCGCCATGCCCCTCACGGAATACCTTGGGGTGTCTTCTTTCCAAAATAGGGTCACTTGTGTCGTAGTTATACTGCCCTGGCAATTTAGGGGCCCATATGTGTGAGAAGTAGTTTGCAATCAAAATCTGTAAAAAATGACCGGTAAAATCCGAAAGGTGCACTTTGGAATGTGTGCCCCTTTGTCCTCCTAGGCTGCACAAAAGTGTCACACATCTGGTATCGCCATACTCAGGAGAAGTTGGGGAATGTGTTTTGGGGTGTCATTTTACATATAACCATGCTGGGTGAGAGAAATGGCAAAAGACAACTTTTCCCATTTTTTTATACAAAGTTGGCATTTGACCAAGATATTTATCTCACCCAGCATGGGTATATGTAAAATTACACCCCAAAACACCTTCCCCAACTTCTCCTGAGTACGGCGATACCACATGTGTGACACTTTTTTGCAGCCTAGATGCGCAAAGGTGCCCAAATTCCTTTTAGGAGGGCATTTTTAGACATTTGGATCCCAGACTTCTTCTGGCTCTTTAGGGCCCCTAAAAAGCCAGGGCAGTATAAATACCCCACATGTGACCCCACTTTGGAAAGAAGACACCCCAAGGTATTCAATGAGGGGCCTGGCGAGTTCATAGAAAAAAAAAAATTGGCATAAGTTAGCGGAAATTGATTTTTTTTTTGTTTTTTCTCTCACAAAGTCTCACTTTCCGCTAACTTGGGACAAAATTTAAATCTTTCATGGACTCAATATGCTCCTCAGCGAATACCTTGGGGTGTCTTCTTTCCAAAATGGGGTCAGTTGTGGGGTGTTTGTACTGCCCTGGCATTTGAGGGTCTCCGCAATCATTACATGTATGGCCAGCATTAGGAGTTTCTGCTATTCTCCTTATATTGAGCATACAGGTAATGAGATTTTTTTTCCCGTTAAGCCTCTGGGCTGAAAGAAAAAAATGAACGGCACAGATTTCTTCATTCGCATCGATCAATGTGGATGGAAAAATCTCTGCCCCCAAAAAAAAAAGGAGGGGAAAGGCGTCTACCAGGACATTGGAGCTCCGCCCAACATCCATACCCACTTAGCTCGTATGCTCTGGCAAACCAGATTTCTCCATTCACATCAATCGATGTGGATGAATAAATCATTGCCGGGATTTATTTTATTTTTTTTATATACAAAGTGTTTGCCAAAGCATAGGAATGCCGCCTCCTCCTCCTCAGCTCATATGCCTTGGCAAATGTATCTTTTACTGCAGAGTAGAAATCTCGTCTTGCAGCGCCGCATACACCGACTTGCGTGTAATCTGACAGCAGCGCAATGCTTCTGTCAGAATGCACATCAGTGCCGCAGCTAGTCGATCGGTTGGTCCACCTGAAAGGTAAAAAAAAAAAAAAAAAAATTAAAAAACCAGGCCGCAACGCAATAATTTTATTAACTTTGGAACCGAACATATAAACTTTAACTTTTTGAACTAAACATTAACCTTTTTGCTTACTGGTGTTTTTTTTTTTTTTTTTACCTTTACAGAACAAACATCTCCTTCCCCATGGGTCAATGTGCAAAGCGCAAATCTCCCAAAGATGTGGCGAAGTGCGTTATGTACTTTGTCCCAGGTGAAAGGAGACGTTTGCAGCAGCTGTGTGAGTGAATGGGCCCTAATAGCCCTGTGTGCCTGTCCTGGTGAGATGTGATCCCTATGCTAGGTGTACCTGTGTGTGGTACTTCCGGAAACACTCCCCTAAGCATAGGGCAGGGTGGTCAGGACAGTCAGGACAGAAATAGCGGGTGTCACACCTTATTCCACTCCTGCTACAGACACGACATCTTTTTCGGGGTGACGGGTGGGTTGAGGTACCGGCAACGACATTGGGGAAATGTCGCTCGTGTAGACGGCTAACTACACTGGTGGATGGGGCCACGGAACCTCCTGGATACAGGTGGTTCTCGATGATCTCTTCCTGAAATTTGAGGAAGGATCGTGTTCTCCCAGCCTTACTGTAGAGAACAAAACTATTGTACATCACCAATTGAATCAAATATACAGACACCTTCTTATACCAGCGTCTGGTTCTGCGGGAAACTAAATACGGAGACAACATCTGGTCATTGAAGTCCACCCCTCCCATGTGAAGGTTATAGTCGTGGACTGAGAGGGGCTTTTCAATGACACGGGTTGCTCGCTCAATTTGTATTGTCGTGTCTGCGTGAATGGAGGAGAGCATGTAAACGTCACGCTTGTCTCTCCATTTCACCGCGAGCAGTTCTTCGTTACACAATGCGGCCCTCTGCCCCCTTGCAAGATGGGTGCTAACGAGCCGTTGGGGGAAGCCCGCGCGACTAGTTCGTGCGGTACCACAGGCGCCAATCCGTTCTAGAAACAAATGCCTAAAGAGGGCCACACTTGTGTAGAAATTGTCCACATAAAGATGGTACCCCTTGCCGAATAAGGGTGACACCAAGTCCCAGACTGTCTTCCCACTGCTCCCCAGGTAGTCAGGGCAACCGACCGGCTCCAGGGTCTGATCTTTTCCCTCATAGACACGAAATTTGGAAGTATAGCCTGTGGCCCTTTCACAGAGCTTATACAATTTGACCCCATACCGGGCGCGCTTGCTTGGGATGTATTGTTTGAAGCCAAGGCGCCCGGTAAAATGTATCAGGGACTCGTCTACGCAGATGTTTTTCTCTGGGGTATACAAATCTGCAAATTTCTGGTTGAAATGGTCTATGAGGGGACGAATTTTGTGGAGCCGGTCAAAAGCAGGGTGGCCTCTGGGACGGGAGGCTGTGTTGTCGCTAAAGTGCAGGAAACGCAGGATGGTCTCAAATCGTGTCCTGGACATAGCAGCAGAGAACATGGGCATGTGATGAATTGGGTTTGTGGACCAATATGACCGCAATTCATGCTTTTTAGTTAGACCCATGTTGAGGAGAAGGCCCCAAAAAAAATTAATTTCGGAAACTTGGACTGGTTTCCACCGGAAAGGCTGGGCATAAAAGCTTCCCGGGTTTGCGGTTATAAATTGTGTGGCATACCGATTTGTTTCTGCCACAACTAAGCCTAAGAGCTCCGCAGTCAAGAACAGCTCAAAAAATCCCAGGGCCGAACCGATCTGAGCTGTCTCAACCCGAACTCCAGACTGGGCAGTGAAAGGGGGAACTACAGGTGCGGCTGAAGTTGGGGACTGCCAATCAGGGTTTGCCAGCACCTCAGGGATTCTAGGGGCTCTACGGGCATGTCTTTGCGGTGGCTGCGACGGGGTAACTGCTGCACGTGCCACCGTACCAGCTTCAACTGCCCTTCTGGTGCTCGCTACTTCACCATGTTCTACGGCAGTGCTGGTACTAGGTCCAGGAAGGGCTGCGCTGCTGGTGTATGCCTCACCACGTAATCCTACAGCACCAGCCCCACTCTGCTGCTCTTGAAGCGGATCCTGCGCAACCTGCGGTCTAGCGACACGGGGCCGGGTACGCCTGGTGCTATCAGGGACCTCAGCCTCCTCGTCCAAACTTTGGGTCAGAGAGCTACTGCTTTCTACAGGTTTGTATTCTGACCCGCTAGATTCATCAGATGAGGGTTCCCATTCCTCATCCGACTGGGTCAGAAGCCTGTAGGCCTCTTCAGAAGAATACCCCCTGTTTGACATTTGGGCAACTAAATTTAGGGGTATTCCCTGAGACTACCCAAGAAAAAAAGCAAGCCTGTCTTACAAATGGGAGGCTAGCGAAGTACCGGAGGCCGCTGCGGTTGATAAAAAATATCAAAACTGATTTTTTTATCGCCGCAGCGCGTGTAAAGTGAATGTGCAGTGATAAAAAAAAAAAAAAATTGTCACTGCGGTGGGGCGGGCGTGGGCGAACGCACGTGTGGGCAACCGATCAGGCCTGATCGGGCAAACACTGCATTTTGGGTGGAGGGCGAACTAAAGTGACACTAATACTATTATAGATCTGACCGTGATCAGTTTTGATCACTTCCAGATACTATAAAAGTACAAATGCTGATTAGCGATACGCTAATCGGCGAATAAGGGACTGCGGTGCGGTGGGCTGGGCGCTAACTGATCCCTAAACTACCTAACCAAGGGACCTAAACTATACTAAAACCTATCAGTCAATACCAGTGAAAAAAAAAGTGACAGTTTGCAATGATCACTTTTTTCCTTTCACTAGTGATTGACAGGGGCGAACAAAGGGGTGATCAAAGGGTTAATTGGGGTTCAGGGGGGTGATCTGGGGCTAAAGTGTAGTGTTTGGTGTACTCACTGTGAAGCCTGCTCCTCTGCTGGATCCAACCGACGAAAAGGACCAGCAGAGGAGCAGGGCAGCCATATAACAGATCATATTTACTAATATGATCTGTTATCTGGCTTCTGATTGGATTTTAAAAAAATCAGCAACCTGCCAGTCGCGATCATTGGCTGGCAGGTTGCTGACGAAATGCTCCTTTAACTTTTGCCGGCCCGCGATGCGCATGCGCGGGCCGGCTGTGACCGAAATCTCGCGTCTCGCGAGATGACGCACGGATGCGTCCAGGAGGAATGAATCAACCACCTTCCGGACGCATCCGTGCGTTAGGCGGTCCGGAGGTGGTTAATAAAGATTTCGTCCACAAGATAAAGCAATTTGAATTTTTCTCTTTCTTCCTCCAATACTTCAATGGAAACAGAATTCCGGTTCCTCAATTCAGCCTGGTCGGCAAATCAGACATTTTTCATGTAGATCGCCATTCCGTACCTCTGGAATAGCTTGCCACGTCTTTGCTGTAAGCTTAGACAGACTTTTGACTGCGTCTGGGCAGGCCAGATGTCATAGCTGCAAGTTGAAAAACCAGGCCAGACCAGCTCCCAGAAGGACCTAAGAGCCAGTGAGCCTGAAAGTTGCTTGATTTGAGTTGGATAGCTTGGGGGACCTATGTGCCCTGCTCATTATCTTTAGGGTGACAAAAATGTAAACATTTTTTATGGATGCCAACTAATTCTTCTTTCACTGCCTAGGAAGGCTGCAGAAAAAAAAAAAACAGTTTTCTAATTGTCCTAACATTATACTCAATAACCTCTCTATACTGTTTTGTAATGTAAACTCATTTGCATGTACTCAGGCATATGGAAAGACATGCAAATTAGCAGAATCAGCCAGTTTTTTCTGCTAAAACACAAATTTGCATGTCTTTCCCATATGCCAAAGTTTATGCAAATGAGTTTACATGACAAAACAGTATAGAGAGGTTATTAAATATAATGTTAAGACAATTAGAAAATTGTTCTGCAGCCTTCCTAGGCAGTGAGAGAAGAGTTAGCTGGCATCCAAAAAAGAGTTTAAATTTTTTGTCACTCAAGGCTGCCATTGTAAGGTATGCTGATTGTACCTGTCTCATGGATAGGTTTGCACACCTGGCTTTTCGCTTATAGCCTTTGTGTTATTGTTTGTTTATTATATGTTATAGATAATTAAGGTTTATTGTTATTTTTTTAAATAATATAAAATTTATAAAAATAAATTATTAATAATAAATAGGATAATATAGGGTGAAAAATATGGTATTTTCTGTTATAACTATATTACCATATCACTATGTTACAATGAAAAATAATAAAATCCCCCAAACACCGGATCCGAACCCGAACTTCAGTCAAAAAGTCCAGGTTCAGGTCCAGGCACCAGAACTCGGTAAGAATCCGAACTTTGCAGTTCGGGTTCACTCAACCCTATGTACAACCTTTATGGATACAAATGTTAAAATATTTTATAAACTGTTTTTGCACCATGGGAAGCAATGGTCCTCAATCCATTTTCTTCTGACATCAGAATTTATGCGTTAGAATGATTGATAACATTTTTTTAGCTCTGGTACATATAGGCATATCTGTTTATCTGCTTTTCATAAGATTGAACATTCCTGCCTTCTTTATGGTAATGTTGAATGAATAATATTTTTTATTAGATATCATGCACACGAACAGAATTAAATTGTAGAAAGAGGTAAACTTTTCAATCTAGCTGTATTCCCTTCTTATAAAAATACAAATTAATGCATCCTCCCACCAAACATGCTGTTCATTTTTATTTCTTCAAAGTTTTGGTATGTGTTGTGATTCAAAATGTTGTAAATATAGTTGCTTCACACATCATGTGGTGGAATTTTAAATCAGATTGTTACCTCTGGTGTTTACTTATTTATATATTCTGACTTCAATCTGCAGTGAATCTCATTAACTCCTTTCCCAGGCATGGCAAGCATTTCAGGCTTTATTCAATTTTACTTTGAAATATGTATATAAATTCCACATCAAAAGATGATAGCTAGACAGACAGATATAGATAGACAGATCATTATTAATTTCTAATAATTATTAGGTCATGAAAACTTTGCTTACACTTCATACACAGATCAAATTATTTCATTTATCTAAAAATAAGATAGGTCAATGCTTCTGAAATATAGCATGTACCGGTATTTCACATTTCAAGAAAAAAATCTACATTTTGCACACATTTGTCCATGCTAATATGTTGCATTATAGCAAAAGCATTTCACAAAAATAACAACATCTGCTGCAGCAGTGCAATTTTTTATTTTTTTTTTTTCCAGTGCATCATATTTGTGTTATAAAACACGTTGCATTGTTCAGTGATTGACAGCCTTCCTTCTAGGATTGTGCATACAGATATAAATGTCAATCACTTAAAGGACCACCTCCTTGACTTTAAAGCCCAGAATGATCAGGAATTTAAATGTATAAATTACAAGCTTTACTAAATATTTTTTTCATAAAACTATATATCAGCTCCTCCTGCGCTATATACTGCTGTTTGTAGTTTGTAGTGTGTAATCCCTAGTTTTATCACCTAAAGCCACATACTCATGACATGGATATATTTCAGGAGGCCATCGAAAAAGAACTAGAACGCACTTATGACCAGAGATCCAAATCAAGTAAAAATCACAATTTTAGCTTGAAACATAAAACCACTATAAAAGATCTGGCAATTATGGATGATCTGGTTAGTGGCGTGGCATGGGTTTCCAGCACCCGGGCAAGCCAAAAATTGTGCCCCCCCAGCCTATGGGCACACCCCTTTTAACAGATAATGTAGTAGATCACTTGCAGTCCTATGTAACACCACAGATAACGCAGTGATAACTCTCTGTGTGTAGATAATATAGTAGATGTCACCTGCAGTCCTATGTAACACCACAGATAACAGTAATAACTATCTGAGTACAGATAATGTAGTAGATGTCACCTGCAGTCCTATGTAACACCTTAGATAACACAATGATAACTCTCTGAGTACAGATAATGTATCAGATTGATGGGAGGCCCAAAATTCAAACACACAGTGTGACCTGAAGTCTGGGGCCGGACTGCGGCAGTATGGGCCATATTCTCAATCTCCTCCCCCAACCCTACCATGAAACAGATATGTGGATGGATATTATTATATACAGTTGAATACAGCACCATACCTGTTACATCCAGTGATGTCTCCTGTGATGTAAACTTTCCTCAATGTCTTCATTCAAAGATAAGACAGCCATGATAACTTCTTTTAGCTGCTTCTCATCTCTGCAGAGTTTCACAGAAAAAAATGTAGGTTCCTCACTTTACTATCATCCTCTCCTTCCTGGTGTCTCAACAACTCATCCTGCTGCCCCCCAATATTGTGCTAGAGCCAGACAGATAGTCCTCCATTCCCCATAATATTATTCCCCCTGTATATTATAATGACCCCCTCTGTATTAGTATTATAAATATTAATGACCCCCCTGTATTATTATAATGGCCCCCTCTGTATTATTATTAATATTAAGTACCCCCTCTGTAATATTATTATAATGCCCCGCTCTTTTTTATTAATATAATTGCTCCCACTTTATTATTAATATAATGTCCCCCCTCTTTATTTTTAATATAATGCCCCCTCTTTATTATTTATATAATGTCCTTCTCTTTATTATTAATGTAATGCCCCCCCTCTTTAATATTAGTATAATGTCTGCCTCTTTATTATTAATGTAATGACCCCCTCTTTATTATTAATATAATGTCCTCCTCTTTATTATTAATGTAATGGCCCCCTCTTTATTATTAGTATAATGTCCTCCTCTTTATTATTAATGTAATGGCCCTCCTTTGTTATTAATATAGAGGCCACTCTTATTAGTATGATGTCCTAGGGCAGTGATGGCTAACCTTGGCACTCCAGCTGTGGTGAAACTACGACTCCCAGCATGCTCCTTTTCTTTCTATAGAGTTCTGGGAGCAGCCAAACAAGGGGGGCATCTTGGGAGTTGTAGTTTTACCACAGCTGGAGTGCCATGGTTAGCCATCACTCTTCTAGGGGGTCCTCCTCTCTCTAGTCCTCCCCCACCCCCACAGTGCCCCCAGTACCTCTGCAATTAGGGTACGGTACATACATAATAAAAATATAAATCTTACCTGTCTCCATCACAGCTTGTGCAGTCCCGGCGCAGGTGGTCACAAACGCCTCACTGTGCCTTCCCGCGCCACGTCATCTCACAGATCTGACGCAGGAGGTCACAGTGAGGTAATTGTGACAGAGACCTGTATCTCTCTACTGCCTCATAGGCTTCAGGCCTAGTGGCCTGAAGCCTATGAGGCATAACAGAGGCCTGGTGCCACCATGGTTATTGCCTCATAGTGGTCCAGGTTGTTTCTACTAGATTCTGTGTTTGGTGTTTGTGCTGGGTCCTGCCTGGTGTGTGTGTTTTTTGCCTATGCGCATTTCTAGGATCAAATGGTAGCGGCGTGGACGGCTCGAGTTCCTCTTGCAGCTGTGTCAGGTAGGTGTCCATGTTGTTCCTGTTGGCAGTGGTGTTTTCTGCCTCTGGACACTTAACTGTTGTGTCGTCCACTGCTGGCTGCTTTCTTCCCCTTTGTTGCTAAGCCTGTTGGAGACTCTGGTTCCTCCGTGTCTTAGAGGAATCAGTTGTGTCTACCTTCTGACCCCATATTGCAGGGACCAATAGGGTCAATAGGGCCCAGGTAGGGTCAGTAGGGCCCTTGAGGGAAGCTCATATAGTCAGGATGTCAGGGATAGGATTTAGGGATGCTTAGTTGGTTTCCAGCTCCCTTTTCCCTGTTTTCTGGCCTAGCTGCTTCCCTATAATCCCCACATTGTACGGTGTGGGGTTTCCCCCACTACCCACCATGAAATCTAAATACCATAGGCGGAATATCGATCCTACTGAGAAGTATCAGGAGGGATATGTGAAATTATTGACACTAGGTAGTAATTATGATTTAAACACACATAAACAGTTTATTTATTTATTTTTATGTAGAAACACCGGTGATGCCCAATACATGCTCTACTTAAGGTACATAAAGGTGTCAATACTCCTCCTCTCTCCGTCCAATAGGGTCAGATATAGGCTCTTTGACTGAGAGGTTGGTGGAATGGCTTTGCACTTTTTTACAGTCCCTAGTCAAAAGAGTTCCAGGTTATATGAAAGATACATCGGATGTATTAAAAAGTTTTTTTGACATGAACTGGGATCAGAAATATATATGGGTAGTGAGTGATGTTGTTTCCTTATATATGTAGATTCCACATAAAATTGCTACCTTAAGCATTGGAATACCATCTTCATAGATATAGCAGATATTCGACTATCCTTATAGATTATATACTGACACAATTTTTGTTGACACATAATTTTTTATTTGATGGCAAGTTTTATGTTCAGAAAAATTTAGTGTCTATGGGGGACAAATTCTTGCAGTCTCTCGCAAACCTAGTGATGTCTTATTGGAAGGAGAAGTTTATCTATTCAGATGAAAATTACCTTTTTGCAGATGATAACCACCTGGTATGGCAGATATATCGACAATCTGCTCATGATTTGGAGTGGTGATATGTGTGCCATACCAGCTTTCATCTCTTATCTCAATACACCTACAATCTTAAATTTATATATTCATTGATTCTTGTCAGGTTAATTTTTTGGATCTCACACTTCGAGGTATTTCCAATAAAATTATCCAGCTAGAAATATATCATAAGAAAATGGCAGGTAATGCCATTCTCAGAGCAAATAGCTATCATCCTGCACATACCATTAAATTAATTCCAGTCGGTCAAATGATAAGGGCTCGCAGAAATTGTAGTGATAATACCTCATTTTTGCAAGAGTGTCAGGAAATAAAAAAAAATGCCTAAAAGTAAGGAGCTATACTGACTGGGTGTTGAATAGAGCAAATTGAAAGGATAGAAAACAACTGCTTTTAAAAAATCATGGGGATAAAAAATGAAAAGAGAACATACACAGTGTAGCAACACATCCCACATTAGTTTTAACGTACAGCCGTCAATTCCCAGAAATAAAAAACATGATAAATAAATACCTTCCAATTCTGTATGATGATATTTTACAAGATGCATTTAAGGAAGGCTGTAGGATTGTTTCCAGGTGGGCATGTACATATTTTATCAACACCCATTTTTTCTTTCCAATCGAAGAAACATAATAATTCTTGGCTAAAATATTTGGGTTTTTCCAAATGCGGTAGCTATCCGTGCAAAGTGTGTAATTATGTTTTACCTACAAAATGCTTTCATGATGCACAATATAAGGTGACATTTCCAATCAAAAGTTATATTAACTGTAATACAAGTGAAATAATCTATATTATTTTTGCACAAATTGTGATTTAATGTATGTATGGAGTACCTCAAAACTAGACTATTAGATCAAATCAACTATATAGAGAACCCTAATAGCCTAGGGATATCCAATGCAGCCAAACATTTAATTTATTTACATGATCACAATTTAAAAAGTGTTAAAGTATGTGATTGAGAGAGTAACACTCTCATCAAGAGGAAGTAATATTAAAAAGTTAATATTACAAAGAGAGGCTTTTTTGGATATTTAGATTAAATACTAGACATCCCTCTGGACTCAACATGAAAAAAATAATTAATGTATCATTATTAAAAAATGGACCCTTTGTGTTTTTTTTTTTCAGTGAATAGACAGACATTGCTTTATCATAACATCTGGGCATATGAAAAAAAAACAAAAAACATTGTGTTAAGTTACGTAGGTATTTTACTATGTATTTTATGATTGTTCACACAGGGCGTTTTCTCATAGCTATTATGTTGAATTTAGTATATAAGAAGTAATGTTAATGACTTTGGAAATTGCATGAGCATACATCCCTTATTACTAATGTATTTTTATTTGCACATTATATGTAGCAAGTCAGTGTGGCCAACACTGGTTTTATTATGTTCTGAAGCCTTGCTATCTGCGTTCTAACCTGAGTAGTAGGAGGGACTTAATACAACTAAATATAAGATTTCCCGGATCTGGCCACACTGAGTTACGACTAAGAACACACTGGTATTCGAAACATGTCAACTGCAACTGCTGTCCGGGTGAAGGTTATCTGCTTGAGAATTATTTGCTACTATACCAATAAAGTGCATGAAGATTTTACAAAGTTCTGGATTGCTCTCCTTTTTCTACTGTTTGTAGATTGCACTACATTTTTATAGTGATAGGTTGCCTTTAAATCTAATTACCTTTTAAAACTGTATGTCCAAAATCTCCTGAAAGTTCCAGTGTTGGTGTGTGTGTGTGTATTTTTTTTATTAGTATTATTATTTTTACTTATCATTATTATTATTATTTTTTGTGGGGAGGGGGTAATAAAAATACAAGTGTGCAACATATCCAGAAATCCAAAGTTCTGTGTGTGTAATTGACACTATCTGCTCCTATTCTCTATATACTAGCACTGCACCACATGTCCTGTAAATAAATAAATATATATATATATATATATATATATATATGTTGAGCGAGCATGCACGGCCAAATACCAGTTCGGCTCAAGCATCGCTATGCTTGGCACATGGCGGTACTCGGCCGAGTATTGCATGTGCTCGAGCATAATTCTCGAGTCTCCTCCCCGCATGATTTGCGGCTGCTAAGCTGCAAATAAACATGCAGGTATATAATGCCCTCACTGCAATGCCAGTAGCCATGTTGGGTACTGGCATTACAGTGATTGGCTGGCCGGAAACGCGTCATCGGTTGCTAAATAGCACCCGATGACGCCTGTTTGGCTCATTTGAAGTCAGGGAGAGCTGAGCATAGGAAGGGACAGACAGTGTAGGGAGTGTAATTGAATATTATTTCTGTACAAGAGCGTTTTAGAGACCAAAAAGTCCTTGTTAGGATTATTGTGTGTGACAATAGTCCTTACAAGGACTATTGTGTGTGACAGCAGCAATATATGTTTGTAGTGCAACATGCGCTAAAATGCTCAGTGTTAGGGGGAGCTATGCATAGGAAGGGACAGACAGTGTAGGGAGTGTAATAGGACGATTTTTATACAAAAAAAAAACTTTCTGAGACCCAAAAGTCCTTTTAAGGACTATTGTGTGTGACAGCAGCAATATATATTTTTAGCACATCCTGCTGTACTTGTCACTGCTGACAAACTTGGTGGCCTGTTCAAAGGGCTTTAGCATCTGACAGGCATCTCAAATAAGCTACCACTGCCTGATCTCGAAACAACATATCTTCTCTGATTATGTGGTCTGGTCCATGACAAAATCATTCATGGCTTTCCGCTGCTCATACAGACGCTCCAGCATGTGCAATGTTGAATCAAAGGTAATTGGAACGTCATGTATTAAGCAGTGTAGCGGCAGACCATTATTTTCTTGATTGTGAAAATCGGCAATCGGAAAATTTGGGATACAAATTTGCAGTAAAAAGTTGCTATACGAAAATTTGCGATCAACACTACTCCTAAAATCAAATATATTGCAGCCTTCTCATTGGCCCACAAGCAAGAAGCAGTGAGGGATCATGGGTACTGATGAAAAAAAAAATCTTTACGACGATATAGCACTATATTCTAGATATTCACTAATTCTCGAAGTGCCAATATTTTCAATAAAAATTAGCGATTAGAATATTCACAATCAACACTAAACATTCTGTCACCCCAAGTCCAGAAGAGCATTCCTCAACACCTAAGAAAGGCTGAAATCATTGGACAGTCTCCTGGATATTGTCAGCACCAAGTCAATATATTTTTTTAACCCCTTAAGGACCCTGCCATATTTCACCTTAAGGACCCGGCCATTTTTAGCAAATCTGACATGTGTCACTTTATGTGGTGATAACTTAAAAACACTTTTACTTATCCAGGCCATTCTGAGATTGTTTTCTCGTCATGTATTATACTTCATAACAGCAGTAAAATTGAGTTAAAAAAAATAATAATTTTTATTTATAAAAAAATTCCAAATTCCAAATTTGCCCAAAAAATGACAAATTTCCAAATTTCAATTTCTCTACTTTAATAATAGATAGTAATACCTCCAAAAATAGTTATTACTTTACATTCCTCATATGTCTACTTCATGTTTGGATAATCTTGTGAATGCTATTTCATTTTTTGGGGATGTTAGAAGGCTTAGAAATTTAGAAGCAAATCTTGAAATTATTCAGAAAATTTCTAAAACCCACTTTTTCAGGCCCAGTTCAGGTCTGAAGTTACTTTGTGAGACTTATATAATAGAAACCACCCTATTTTACAAACTACACCCCTCAAGGTATTTACAAACTTTGTTAACCCTTTAGGTGTTCCAAAGGAATTAATGGAAAATAGAGATAACATTTCAAAATTTCACTTTTTTGGCAAATTTTCCATTTGAATCTATTTTTTCAAGTAAGGGTTAACAGCCAAACAAAACTCAATATTTATTGCCCTGATTCTTTGGTTTACAGAAACAGCCCATATATGGCCATAAACTGCTGAACAGGAACACACCATTGCGCAAAAGGAAAGGAATGCCATATGGTTTTAGCAATGCAGATTTTGATGGACTGGAATTTTGACACCATTTTCCATTTAAAGCCCCCCTGATGCACCCCTAGAGTAGAAACTCCAAAAAAGTTACCCCATTTTAGAAACTACACCCCTCAAGGTAAACAAAACAGATTTTACAAACTTTGGTAACCCTTTAGGTGTTCCACAAGAATTAATGGAAAATAAAGATTTTTGGCAGATTTTCCATTTTTATAAATTTTTCCAGTTACAAAGCAAGGGTTAACAGACAAACAAAACTCAATATTTATGGCCCTGATGCTTTAGTTTACAGAAAAATCCCATATGTGGTCCTAAACTGCTGTACAGGCACACATCATTGCACATAAGGAAAGGAACGCCATATGTTTTTTTTGGAAAGCAGATTTCACTGGGATAATTTTAAGCTGCCATGTCACATTTGAAGACCCCCTAATGCACCCCTACAGTAGAAACCCCCAAAAAGTGACCACATTTTAAAAACTACACCCCTCAAGGTATACAAAACTAATTTTACAAACTTTGTTAACCCTTTATTTCACTTTTTTGGCAGATTTTCCATTTTAATACATTTTTTTTCCAGTTACAAAGCAAGGGTTAACAGCCAAACAAAACTCAATATTTATAGCCCTGATTCTGCAGTTTACAGAAACATCCCATATGTGGTCGTAAACTGCTGTACGTGGACACGACAGGGTGCAGAAGGAAGGGAATGCTGTACGGTTTTTGGAAGGCAGGTTTTGTTGGACTGTTTTTTTTTACACCATGTCCCATTTGAAGCCCCCTGATGCACCCCTTGAGTAGAAACTCCAAAATAGTGACCCCATTTTGGAAACTACAGGATAAGGTGGTAGCTTTGTTGGTACTATTTTAGGGTACATATGATTTTTGGTTGCTCTATATTACACTTTTTGTGAGGCAAGGTAAGAAGAAATAGCTGTTTTGGCACCATTTATATTTTTTGTTATTTACAACAATCATCTGACAGGTTAGATCATGTGGTATTTTTATAGAGCAGGTTGTCACGGATGCAAAAATACCAAATATAACTGGTTGTTTGTTTTAGTTTTACATAACAAAGCATTTTTGAAAGTGTCTCCACATTCTGCAAGCTGTAGTTTTATTCATTTTTTGGGCGACTGTCTTGTGTAGGGGCAAATTTTTTTCAGGATGAAATGATGGTTTGATTGGTACTATTATAGGGTGCATATGACTTTTTGATTGCTTGCTATTACACTTTTTGTGATGTAAGGTGACAAAAAATGCCTTTTTTTACTCTGTTTTTTACACAGGGGTAAGGCCATGTGAGATTTTTATATAGAACAGGTTATTACGGACACTGCAATACCTAATATGTCTACTTTATTTTTATTTATGTAAGTTTTACACAATGATTTCATTTTTGAAACAATAAAAATCATGTTTTAGTGTCTCCATAGACTGAGAGCCATAGTTTTTAGGCGATATGTTTATAGAACCGGTCCATATGGACGCGGCAATACCTAGAGTCAGTCCATACGGATGCAGCAATACCTAGTATGTCTAGGTAAAACATTTCATTTTTTTTTACTTGAAACTTTTAATTTTTGGGGGGAAGACTTTATTTTTTCAACTTTTTTTCACATTATTTTTTGTCCCACTTTTTTCCCCTTTACAATGCATTCCAATACTTCTGTATTGGAATGCATTGGCTGTATGAGTAATACAGTCTGTATTACTCATACAGTTTCCTGCCTTTGAGATCCAGTGGGCTGGATCTCACAGGCTCTCCACCGGAATGCAGCCCCGATGCCTAAGGAAGGCATTGGGCTGCATTCCATGCCATCGGGTCCCTGTCACAGCAGCACGGGGACCCGATTGCAGTGCCTATCCCCGCCCAACATCGCACGTGCCGCGATCAGTGCTGACCGCGGCACATGAAGGGTCAATTCGGCATGCTGCAGGGGTCTAGCTATCAGTGACTGCTGGACCCCTTCCGCTGATCGGGCGGGCACAGCTCCTGCACCCGCCCGATCCCCATGAAGTACATGTAGGTCATGTGTCTTTAAGTCCCGCAAAGAAATTACATACATGTACGTCATGGGTCCTTAAGTAGTTAAAAACCATTCCACAAATAGGTTAAAGATGAGTCATGCAGGAAGCATGTGTTATTTCCCCCAGGATCAGGGCGGCCATGATGTTGCTGACCTCCTTGCCCAGTTGCAATTGGTGGGAGGACAGCCAGTGGGATGTTTGTACTTGATGTAAATCAGGATATGTAGAAGTATGAGGCGGCACTGCCGATCCGTCCAGCACTCTCAGAGACAGGGAACTGTGCGGCTCAGACAATCGACATTGTTCAGTGGTGCTCTGCTATCAACAGGAGGTCCACAATAATAATGCAATAAGTAGAAGTAATAACGATAGCGGCACTCACCCAAATGTTGCAAGTTGTATCTTTATTCGTGTAAAGTCAAATACAAAGTTCAGCAGGCTGGGGCGGACATATGCGTGCATTTGCTGAGTGTTCAGCTGGCGACGGCCGTTTCGCGCACCTTCCGCTTCCTCTGGCCTCTGACCTCATCACGCTACCTGTGCGCTCCCTTTTAGCGTGTCTCAGTTGCCTAGGCAACCTCCGACACTGGAGCATATTAGCAATCAAATGCCTCACTTACTGAACTAAGTACTCAGGTATCGGACTGACATCTACTACTATTACCAAATACAGTGCTAATCTAGATGTGTGCCTGCTATTTCTAAATCATAAATAAACACTTAGATCATTACGGTTGTTTAACCCCAGGGGTCCCATCGCACCTGTGTGAATAATCCAGTCTGCCTCCCTCTGCATGAGGAGACGGTCCCTATCCCCCCCTGCGGCTGATTCAGGTATATGTCCGCCCCAGCCTGCTGAACTTTGTATTCAACTTTACAAGAATAAATATACAACTCGCAACATTTGGGTGAGTGCCGCTATCGTTATTCCTTCTACTTACTGCATTTGTACTTGAAGTACTTTAGTTTGATGTACTTGATGTACTTTAGCAACTGCTCACCTTTGTGGCTACTTTTGCCAAGGCCAATCAGCTCTAACACTGCGTGGCAACACTTGACATATGTGATAGAAAGAAGAGGGAATAGGAGTGACTATGTGCCCTGCTGCTGTTGGGGATGGGAGCATGTTCATTGAGGAGTAGATGGAGAAGGTGTTGGTGTCTGGTGTGGGAGCCAGGCTGGCATTTTCCGGGGGGGAAGGGGGTTAAAAGGACCTGGTCCTGTTTCTGGGATGCTGCCTGGCCACCGTGACAAAACACATTGTCCGAGTGAGCCATGAAAGACATGTACTGTACATGTCAGTAACAACTGCTTCAGGTGTCAACTGTGAAGTGAACCTTTCCGCACAGAGAGAATTGCAGGGAGCGGCCCATGTTCTCTGCTACATTAGAGTACAAGGCAGGAATCTATTTTTGGGAGCAATAATGGCAGCTAGGTATCTTCCAGCGAGTCTGAGCGCACACCATCAGCTCCCTAAAGGCAGCAGACTCAAATAAATGGTACGGCAGCAACTGTACCACTAGAAACTTGTCCAGATGGGACTTAAGCTTCTGCACCAGTTGATTGCTTGGTGTGTAGAGTTGTTTCTTGGCCACACAAAATGATGATGTGAAAGACACCATATAGCCCGTGCATGTGTCCTGGCTGCCACAAAGATACTGGAAAAAGGAGGGAACTTTTGTTGCAGTAACTGGCTGCCAACTTTTTTTGCCAGAGGATGGAGTGATGCCACTTCATGTGCTTCAATAGAGCCATGGTGCCTATGTTTGTGTTTAGCTGCTCTTTATTGCTACCACTACAACCACCCTCCTCCTCTTATGTTACCTCCTTCTCAGCACCCCAATATTACTCCCAAGTCTTGTCTAGCATACAATCATTATGGGGGGTCCTCATCCTCCGTACTACTTTTATCAGACTGTGATACATTATGGTGGGCACCCCAGCCTCCTTCACGATTCCCTGTACTGTATTTAATTGCCTCGACTGCCACTATCACTGGCCCCAACACCAATATCACGGCTATAGATGCCCCTATTACCACCACTACCACGCCTATGCATGGAGTTTTTCTCCTCCTCTGGAACCTCCTCCTTAGGGCAGTCCAAACAGTGACTGCTCTTACACAATTTGTCAACAAGGAGACTTTACTATTCTGCCTTAGGGAATGGTAGGCTTTTGTTGCCTCTTCTTAGGAAAAAAAGAAGGGGCAGTGAAGACAGAGATTATGCCACTCAAAGGCTTTTCTGGTGCCACAAGGAGAAGGAACAGCAGGAATGCTGTGACCCCTGGCTCCAAGGCATTTGTGTCAGACTCAAATGTCACCTCTACATCATCCTGCTGTGACTCAGAGGAGGAGTGGGCCATCAAATTGACAATCTCCAATCTCCACAAGATAGGGCAGTGTCTCAGTGTATAAATAGCTTAACTCAGACCTGGTTAGGCAGTTCAGTTCAGAGTTCATTCTAGAACAGTCCAGTTCACTCATGAGTTTAGTCAGAAAGCAGCAGAAATGTAGCTGTATAGCTGGAGAGAGGCCTATTCACTGCCTCTCTGCTCTGTCCCTGTCGGCTCCACAGTCCAGGGTTTCAAGCCTCCAACTATTTTACCTAGAGGTGAGCAATCCACTCCTATAGATTGCTGCTCCGGAGTGACCAGTGGCCAAGCTGCATTCAGCCAAGTATTCAAGGGATTACTACAATTTATTTAGGACAAAGGATCAGCCAAACAGCCATTACTTGGGGGCTTACTAGGCACCTTTGTACCAGGTGTAGGAGACAACTTCAGGCATCCTCACCACCAGTTTAAACCCTGAGGACAGCTTAGGCCAACTGTCAGAACAATACTGTAATAGAGATTCAAGGATTCAGAAAAGCATCTTCAACCAAGGTTAGAATAAGGCAAGAGTTTTTACCAGTTTAAGACTTTCATACTTCATAAGCCTAGTCTGAAGCAGTAGCTTTCATATTCATTACAAAGAGCCTGTTCCCACTAAGGACGTGCATTCTCCCCCCCCCCCCCATATGCATGGGAGACTGTATTTAATATCTGACTGTACCAAGAGACTGTTATTACTTGGATGTACTGTTACCAGGATTTATCTTCAGTAAAGTTTCACCCTGGATTTCATCCTTCTTGTCTCAGTCTCAAGTTCCTCAATTAACACTACAGTAAATGGTTGTACCACCACAAAAGGTACTGGCGTCACAACTACAAGGGACCTTGCCATAGGCACATTAATACAGACCATCAAGGGCACCTCGATCCACCATCTGGCCAGTGTCCCTTACACCAAAGTGTGCCCCAGAGATTTCTTGTGCCATTCTCCTCTTCACTTATGCGAGTCTGCCCAGGGACAACGTAACCGTGAGTAACCAGAACTGTATTTACCTCGGCCCACCTATTGCTCACACCGTGACCTCACATATAATTCCCCTGTTACGTCTGGCATACCGCACATGCCTCAATATTTTCAGTGTTTTCACTCAGAGATTTTAAACAGTACCCTCTGTATTGTAAAACACACATTGTACACTTATATTGATATTTTTGCTATCCACACAAACACTTGAACAGTCTGAGTCCTGTCACAGATGTTATCCTATTATTTTAGGTGTTTTCACTGAGATTTAAAATGCTACACTTTGGGATGGAAAACACACATTGCACACTTGTATTGCTATTTTTGGAAACCCACCAACATTTCAACTGTTTGCAGATGTCCTGTAATTTTTTTTAGGTGTTTTCACTGTATTTAAAATACTACCCTCTAAAATGTAAAACATGCATTGTATAGTTGTATTGAGCTTATTCCCTCCACACAAACACTTGAACTGTGCAGGGACGGCAGTTTTATTTATGTGTATGGTGTAATTTATGTAAAATTTAGCAGGTAGAAAAATTTTGTTATTGCTTTTGCTAAAACATAATGCATTTAAAACAGTAAAGATATAATATTCTGAAAAACAAAAACCTTCCCAGCAGCAGTTGTTTTTGCAGAGAAATGCTTCTACTACAATACAAAGCGTTTAGTATCTACAGATATGATACAATGAATAAAAAATACAGGATAGTTTCTCACCAGTCAGCATGCTGCAGTATAATGCTAAATGTACTGGGGAAACATTGGCAATAAAGCTAGAGAAACTTCAAGTGTAGAAAAAACACTGTCTTTTTGTTAAAAAAAAAAATAATGAAATGGTCTTGTAGGTGGCTGCTTTTGAGGTCCTGCAGCAGCTGTATTATAAGGCAATAATTGCAACTAGAAGCAAACTCCTGTTACACCTAGTCTCAGCTCTTCACTCCCTGAATGAAAGCTTTCCCTGCCTTTCCCTACTCTACACAATTATTCTTCTTTCTAGCTGTTTCCCTAAACTATCCCTGACACAAGAATAGAAGCTTGATTGTGACTTTACATTGTCCCCAATAGAGATGGCCTTGCAGTCCGCCCGGAGGTCGTTTTGCGGCGTACTTTGCGCGTTTGCGAATCACCTAACATGCAAACATATGGCGATGTCCGCCAGCGCCATATTATTTTGCATTGTGCTGAACTTTGACCCATGACACAGGACAGCCAATTGAGATGTTTCAGGACATGGACACACCCCCACCCTATAAAAGAACCTGATCTGGCAGCCATTTTACAAGTCCTCTTAAGGACTGGTATGGTGTGCTATCGATAGGTGTGATATACTGAGGGGTGTGATATACTTATAATATACTTTCTGACATAGAAAGTATATTGCAGTGCATTTGGATTGTGCATCAGTTGTGAGCGGTTCTGCTGCGAAACCGCAGCTATATAGAGGGACAAACGCTATTGAAACAACTAATTTCAAAGGGTGTGATATACCTGTTGCCACAAAAAAAAATAATGATTGAGCAGTGTGATATACCTTCTTCCACAAAATACTGATTGAGGGCTGTGATTTACCTGTTGCCCAAAATAAACAGTGTGGTGTGATATAACTGTTGTGGCAAAAAAATAAAATTATTGAGGGGTGTGATGTACCGTCTTCCACAAAATACTGATTAAGGGGTTTGATATACCTGTTTCCACAAAAAATTGATTAAAGCCTGGGATGCATCTGCTTCCACAAAATACAAATTAAGGGGTTTGATATACATGCTTCCACCAAATATTGATTGAGGCCTGCGATATACCTTCTTCCACAAAATACTGATTAAGGGTTTCAATATACCTGTTTTTACCAATTATTTATTAAGGGGTGCGATATACCTTCTTCCACAATATACTGATTAAGGAGTTTGATATACCTGCTTCCACAAATTACTGATTGAGGGCTGCAATATACCTGCTTCCACAAAATACTGATTAAGGGATTTGATTTATCTGTTTCCACCAAATATTGATTGAGGCCTACGATATACCTGCTTCCACAAACTACTGATTAAGGGGTTTGATATACCTGTTTCCACCAAATATTGATTTAGTCCTGCGATATACCTGCTTCTACAAAATACTGATTAAGGGGTTTGATATACCTGCTTCCACTAAATACTGATTGAGGGCTGCAATATACCTGTTTCTACAAAATATGGATTAAGGGGTTTGATATACCTGCTTCCACTAAATACTGATTGAGGGCTGCAATATACCTGTTTCTACAAAATATGGATTAAGGGGTTTGATATACCTGTTTCCACCAAATATTGATTGAGGGGTGTGATATACCTGCTTCCACAAAATACTGATTAAGGTGCTTAATATACCTGTTTCCGATTAACTACTTCCTTGATGTAAACTACTCCTTGATGTATAGGAGGAGGGAGTTCAGAGGGAGAGACAGTGTACCAGAAAGGGAGGAGAAGGAGGAGAAGAAGGCAGAGCTAGCAGTGCACAGGAAGCAAAAAGCAGACTGCAAATGTATCTGGAGCGAGCCATACACCATACATGGTCACTTCTGGTGCTCCCAGGATGCAGGCACATGGCTCCGCAGGGTGGGCTTTTTTTAGCGTGTCAGCTGCTGACAATAGTGTTGTCATCGGCAGTCTGCGATGTCAATGTGTGAGTCGCGGTAAGCTCAACACTCACCTAGAGACAACTGCCTTAAGAAGGCACCTGGCCTCCCATCACCGAGCCCAGTGGGAGCAATGCCGTCAGAACCCGCAAAGCCCCACTCCCGGCACTCCACATCCTGCCTCTTCTCCTTCTCCTCTCTTCTCCACTCCACCTTCTACCTTGCCTTCATCACGTTCATCTTGGCAGAAGGCAGGCTTCCATAGCCTAAATATTCGAGTGAAAAAAGTTGATGACGCCGGATAACCATGACCGTTGGCTTGTCGGAACTGCTAGCCCACCAATTACTGCCATATAAACTGGTGGACTCGGAGGCCTTTAGAAAATTTTGGGCCATTGGCACACCGCATCGGAAGGTCCCCAGAAGGAAATATTTCTCCCAGAAGGGCATCCAAGATATGGCCACGTTCAGTGGCAAGTGAATATATCTCTGGCACATAGTGTCGGTGCCAAGATACATCTGACCACAGACACGTGGTCTCGCAAACAAAGGCAGGGAAGGTACGCACATAACTTTTACTGCCTACTGGGTGAACCTTCTGATGGCCATCAAGCATGTAACCCATGGCTCCTATTTGGATTTGGTGTTTTACCGCCAAGGATTGCATGCAGGCCTGCCTCTTTTTCTCCTCCTCCTACTCCATTATCCTTCTCCTCTTCGGCTGGCTCCTCCTTTTCCACTGCTACAGCCTCTTCACCTGCGCCCCACAGGCTCCCCAGAACCTATTTGAAGTCCCAGGTGAGACGTTGCCATGCTGTGCTGCGGCTGTTGTGCCTGGAAGACAAGAGCCACACCGGTCCTACACTGCTTTCAGTTCTGCGGTGATTTTATATTCTGCTCTTGGGTTTTTACGCCCCAGGTGCATTATCTTGCACTTATCAACATTAAATTTTAGTTGCCAGATTTTTTACCATTCCTCTAGTTTTCCTAAATCATTTTCTATTTGGTGTATCCCTCCAGGAACATCAACCCTGTTACAAATCTTTGTGTCATCAGCAAAAAGACACACCTTACCATCAAGGCCTTCTGCAATTTTGCTGATAAAGATATTAAACAATATGGGTCCCAGAACAGATTCCTGAGGTACCCCACTGGTAACAAGACCATGGTCTGAATACACTCCATTGACTACAACCCTCTATTGTCTGTCCCTCAGCCACTGCCTAATACATTCAACAATATGGGAGTCCAATCCCAAAGACTCTAATTTATTGATAAGCCTTCTATGTGGGACAGTATCAAAAGCCTTACTAAAGTCTAGATAAGCGATGTCTACTGCACCTCTGCCATCTATTATTTTAGTCTCCCAATCAAAAAAATCTATAAGATTAGTTTGACATGATCTCCCTGAAGTAAACCAATGCTGTTTTTCATCTTTCAATCCATGGGATATAGTTGCCCGATTCCTCCCTACTACCTTTCTTGTGAATGGGCACAACATTTGCTAATTTCCAATCTTCTGGGATGACTCCTGTTACCAGTGATTGGTTAAATAAATCTGTTAATGGTTTTGCTAGTTCACCGCTGAGCTCTTTTAATGGCTTTGGGTGTATCCCATCAGGCCCCTGTGACTTATTTGTATTAATTTTAGACAGCTGACTTAGAACCTCTTCCTCTGTAAAGACACATGCATCAACATAATCATTAGTCTTCCTTCCTAACTGAGGTCCTTTTCACTCCATTTTCCTTTGTAAAAAAACTGAACAGAAGTATTCATTGAGGCCGTCAGCTAGTTCTTCCATATACCTTCCTTCTTTTGTTTTTAATTTGTTCATTCCTTGTTTTAGTTTCCTATTTTAATTTATGTATCTGAAGAATGTCATTGCCTTTTTTCACTGACTGAGCTAATTTCTCTTCTGCCTGCGCTTTAGAAGCTCTAATAACTGGTTTGGCCTCTCTCTGCCTAATCTTATAAATTTGCCTGTCATCCTAGTTGTTTTTGTTTTTTATTATTACTAAATGCTATCTTTTTGTTTTTAATGATTTTGGCCACTTCTGCTGAGTACCACAGTGGTCTCTTTTTTTTGCTTTTACTGACAAGCCTAATGCAATTTTCTGTTGCCTTCAATAGTGCCACTTTAAGAAGTCCCATTTCTCCTGGACTCCATTGAAACTGTTCCAATCTAATAGGGACTCATATACCACTAATCTAATTTTAGAAAAGTCTGTTTTTCTAAAATCTAAAACTTTTGTTTTTGTGTGCTGTGAATCAGTCACTATACGTATAGTAAACCACACTGACTGGTGATCACTATATCCCAAGCTTTCCCCTACAGTAATATCAGATACTAAATTCCCATTTGTGAATACTAAATCTAAAATGGCCTCCTTCCGGGTTGGCTCCTCAACTACTTGCTGTAGAGATAATCCCAGTAGGGAATTTAGAATATCTGTACTCCTGGCAGAACTAGCTATTTTGGTTTTCCAGTTTACATCAGAAAGATTAAAGTCTTCCATAATGATAACTTTCCCCTTCAATGTCATTTTAGCTATTTCCTCAACTAGTAGATCATCTACTTCTTTGACTTGGCTAGGTGGTCTATATATCACACCTACACGAGTTACCTTATGATTATCAAGCTGCAAGATAACCCAAACTGACTCTAAATTGGTCTTGCTAACTTGTATTAAGTTAGATTTTATGCCACATACAGGGCCACCCCTCCCCATTCTTGCCTTCTCTGTCTTTCCTATATAGAGAGAACCCAGGTATTGTTATATCCCAGTCATTTACTTCCATTGAACCACCTCTCAGCAACAGCCACTAAATCTATATTTTCAGATGCCATTATAGCCTCAAGTTCATTGATCTTATGTCCTAAACTGTGAGCATCTGTAGACAAGACTCTGAGCTTGTCATTTCTTAACCTGTGTGCTACTGGCATCTTCTGGCATTGTTCTGGGGGGCAGTCGGACTGCTGGATTGTCACTCTTTTGCCCCCCTTTCCTAGTTTAAATGCTCCTTAGCAAATACTTTGAACTGTGTCACTGAGGACATTCGTTCCCACTCGCTGCCCCACTGATTGACTCATTGAGGCTATCTATAAGCTTGCCATCAAATCAGGGCAAGCCCCCATTCCACTTCCTCTCAGAGTCATGTGAGAATCCTTCTTCTTCCTCCCTCATTGTTTTTCCCACCAACAAGAGCAGTAAAATGGTGCTGTGCACTGTTTTCATGAATTCATCCAAAGTGAATCAGAAAAGCTTTTAGTTTGTTTTGCTTTTAACAAACCGGATTCATTATGAACTGATTAGCTCATCTCTAGATTAAAACTATTCTCGATTCAACATGAATACAAAACATACAACTTAGGCTGCAAATGATTTATGTTTCCTAATACATAGATCTATCCTAAGGCAATTATTATTAAACAAAAGATTATGTGACTTTAGATTTAGGGACTTTCAGATAAAACATATTTTATTTATTTGTTTATTAGTTTATATGTATTGTATAATTTTCTTTTTTTCTGGTATAATTCCCATTAGCAAGTATGTGCTCCATGACTGACAAGGCAGTCCAGTATACATCTTGTGCAATATATGTAGTCTTGGAACAGCCATTTAAAGGGGTTAAACCATGACTAATGTAAACATAAAATAAAATAAAATCAGACTTCATATAGTACAGTGATGGCTAACCTCCTGAACTCCAGCTATGGTACAACTACAACTCTCAAGATCCAGACTTACTTGGCTGTTCTCAGAACTCCATAGAAATTAGTAGAGCATGATGCAAGTCATAGTTTCACCACAGCTGGAGTGATAGAGATTATCCATCACTGATATATTATGTGACCATGTCTTTCTAACAAAGCTAGAACCAGCCTTGTACCTCACATGGATCCAGACTTCTACCCATTTATTGCTCTGCTAGATTTATATGAGCTCAAGGGAGTGTTTTTCTGCTGTAGCTAAGGGGCCGTGTCCCAGTTCTCCCTATCACAACTCAGTAATGACCATCTCAGTAAGCTAGACAAAGAAATAAGACAAAAACAAACAGCAGGTGGCACTATATAGATGCATTTTATTGAATAACTCAGTGGTTATGTTAAGTTCTAACTCTATGCTATTACAAAAGTATTCAGATCTGGGTGCTGGTATGAAAACTAGAAAATATTTTCCTTGGGACAACCCCTTTAATGGTGCATATTGCTGTGCAAAATGTGACCAAATTTCACATTTGGAAGCCCAGATCCTGTATCTAAACAAACAAATTTTAACACTCTAACTTTGGTAATATGGAAAACAGTTGGGGGGTAGTATGGAGAAGCAGGAAAATGAGGTAGCTAGCTGGGTAACAGAAGGCATGGCAGATGGAGGAGTGCAAGGGAGGCTTGCCCTGAGCTCACATACCCCAACAAGTTTGCAAAGTTGGCAGATGAAGTGTATGTCAGTTCAGAGATTGCACTCCTGCTGCCAGACACCTCGTCTGCCAGTCAGATGACTGTCAGCTCCAGCAAGGAAGGAACGAGGAGTGTAGGGCAGGCCAGATGGATTCTGATAGTGGGAGACTTTAGAATCCATCTGAGAGATATAGATAGGGCGATTTGTCGCAAAGATCGGAATCGTCTAACGGTGTCTTATATTCCTTACGCTTAAGTTCTACATATCGCAGATCGGGTTGATAGATTTCGGGGAGCGGCTGATGAAGACCCAGTGGTTATGGTCCAGTTTGGAAGGAAGGAAAAATCTAGAGGTAGGTGGTTAGTTAAAAAAATATTTCAGAGACATAGGTTGCAAGCTTGTGGCAATGAACTTAAATTCAGTATTATCTGAAACAATACCTATACCATGAGCCATACCAGAAGGGTATTCGAGAGGTAAGCAAGTGGCTCAACAACTGGTATAGGAAGGAAAGATTTGGGTTTGTTGAGAACTGAGCTGACTTCTTTGTCAGCTACAGGCTCTATGGTAGGGATAGGATGTACCTCAATGAGGAAGGTTCAGTTGTTTTGGGTGGGAGGAGATGGATAGAAGGTTGGAAGACTGTTTAAACAATGGACCAGTAGGTGGGTGACTACCTTATAGTAGGGATAGATAGTGTAGCCAGTGACCTGAGCTCATTATTATGGGGGTCTTCAACAACCTACGTAGATATAGAATGGGAAAGTAAAACCTGTGGATCTAATTAAAAAAAAACTTTGTCAATAACCAACAATAACTAACTTTCCCAAGTGGTACAGGATCGGACTGGAAGGACAGCCATACTGGACTTAACATTAAACAATTGACCTGACAGAGCAATAGACATGCAGGTTGAGGGACACCTGGGAAATAGTGACCATGAAAAAATAAACTTCCAATTGTCATTCAAAAGAGTACTTTTTCTTGGAGTCAGAAAAACCCTAAACTTCGGAAAAAGCTAAATTTCACCCGGTTTCTCCATCAACATAGATGAGAATTCTTTACTGTAAGAGCAGTGAGTATGGAACGCTCTGCCAGAGGAGGTTGTGAATGGAAACTCACTAAAGGAGTTAATATAAAATGTATATATACATTATTTACAAACAGAAAATAATACAAAGATCAATAATTTTACCTTTTCAGTAACTTAGAAGAATGGTTGACCCCCCTATGATAAATCCATTATATTTATTTTCCTTAATTTGCTTTTACTTTCAAGCCACATACTGGGATGCATTCAGCGACAGACTAAAAGCTTTTAACCTTTGCTTAGGACAAACATTTTATTGTAGTCAATCAAAATGGTTCTCTAATGTAAAGAAACAGAAATGTTTAATTCAGGTCAAAAGAAACTCTTAGCTTATGGAAGTCAAATTAGAGAGAAATATAAAGGTTGGATATATATAAATCAAAATATTCTTTATTCACCCTTGTCACTGCAACATTTTACTCTGATGACATCACCTTCCTGCACTGTGATACTGACAACTGCAAACATATACACATAGGGGTCATTGGTGATACCATCAATAATAATTCAGTAGTATAGAAAAACAGTGCATTGTGTTCTATACTGCATGTACACAAGTGAAATCTATCATAGTTAAAATTCACTTTGACAGTGCATATAGTAATAATATAGTGTATAACATGTTTTAAGCATCTAATTAACAATGATGCAAATAATGTGTAGGCGAGGATACATGTGACTCACCTTTGGGATGCTAATATACAAAATTCAAATAATCCAAATGAATCAAAACACAAGGAAATATTCTAGCATTCTTTGAATATGATTTTGTATGTTAGAGTGCCGTAGTGTGTGTTTGTGTGCATTATTCCATGATCAGACACCTAAGCCCACATGCAAAGGTCTCATTTCTAGTAGCACGCTGTGTGATATAATCAATCACACAGCCACAGTAGTAGCTGATTTGTTTGAAATTGAGGTTTGTGTCACTGTCTCTGATTGAATTTGATCCGATTTTGCCTAATGTTACAGAGCTAATTCCCAAAATGTCCTTCTTTAACTATTTCCAGACCTGGTCATTTACAATATCCCCTAAGCCTCCCTCCAGACCAAGCTTATAGGGGTTTTCCGAAATTTTAATACTGATGACCTAGCCTCATGTGAGCGTCATAGCCTTCTCTGGGCTTTTCTGAGGCCAGTGACGTCACATTCATCAGATATGTAACCTAAAAGCCGCCCAGACCCATAGAAGTGAATGAAGCTGTGCTGCAATACCAAGCACAGCTGCTATGCAATGTACGGCACTGTGCTTGGTAAGCTTCTAGAATGTAGCAGGACTCAGAGGATAAGTCATCAGTACTGAAATGTCGGAAAACCTTTTTAATTTTTCAAATCTGACAAGTGTCACTTTATGTGGTAAGAACTTTGGAATGCTTTTACTTATCCAAGTCATTCATGACACATTGTAATTCATGTTACCTTTATTAATAAAAAAGCTTCCAAAATTTACAGAAAATTTTGAAATATTCACAATTTTCGATGTTTTAATTTTTCACCTTTTAAAGGGAACCTGTCATGTGGATATTTGATTATAATCTAACTAATTATATACAATCATTAAATACTAAAAAGTACCTTAGATGTATTCACTTACTGGTGTGACAGATGGTTACCTCATAATATACACACAAAGATGCCACATGCCACATGCTAATGAGCTGATTTGAGTCTGGCGTGATGTCATTGAGTCCAGCGTTTATTTAATTCAGAGCTATAGCCACTCCCCTGCCCACCTGCTGCTGATTCATATGGAAAAAAAACTGTCAATCTGCAGCCGGTAAGCAGGGAGAGTCAGGAGCTTTTTAATACAAGATGTTGGCAGATTGACTGGGTCAATTAAAGAAAGTGACCCAGCATTTTGCTAAGAGAATCAGTCACTTATTTATGTTGCCCTTAGTTAGGACACCATAAAACTGGTGACAGGTTCCCTTTAAGACAGATAGTTATACCTCACAAAATAGTTATTTATTAACATTCACTAATATGTCTACTTTATGTTGGCATAATTTTGTAAAAAGTAAATTTAATTTTTAGTACGTTAAAAGGCTTACAATTTTATAAACAATTTTTCACATGTTTTAGAAAATTTCTGAGATTAAGGACCATTTCAATTAAGTCACTTTGAGGGGCTTACATAGTAGAAAAAAACTACCTATAAATGGCCCCATTTTAGAAGGTACATATTTCAAATTATTCAAAGCTCATTTTAATAACACTTTAAGTGTTCCACAGGTATTTAAAAAAAAAGTGAGGTGAACTTTAAAAATGCAATTTTTGTGCAGATTTTCCATTTTAATCCATTTTTCCCAGTAACAGGAAGGGTCATCAGCAAAACAAACCTCGGAATTAATTACCCTGATTATGCAGTTTACAGAAAAGCCCCATATGTGCTTGTCAACTGCAGCATAGGCACACGGAAAGCGCTCAGAAAGGAAAGAGCGCCTTATGATTTTTGAAGGATAGATTTTGCTAGAATGTTTTTCTGGTGCCATGTCAAATTTGAAGAGATCCTATGGTACCATTACAGTTGAAAAACCACAAAAAGTGACCCCAGGGCTGTGTGCTTGTGAGGCGAGCCCAAGCTAATAAAAGGAGGACTTTACCCACTATGGCACTGCTTGGTAGCGAGTTGGTACAGACTTCAGGAGATTGGAAAAAGGAGTGGAGGACCTTATTGATTAGAACTATCAGTCTGTTATAGGTATCAAAACAACAGGTTTAAAATTATGCAGAATAATATAGCTATGCATATTCAGTTTATTTATTTATACTGCAGTTATTGGACACTAGCAGTTATTTACTGTCAGGTACATGTTTCAATAAGCTTTTGGTTTTTAAGATATATGACTTTTATTTTTTGTTGACTAAGCCGTGTAGGGGCTAATTTTTTATGGGACAAGCCATATATTTAATTGACATCATTTTGGGGTACATTTAACTTTTTGATAATTTTTTAATCTCATATTTTGGGAGATGAGGTGGGCAAAAATTGTAATTTAGTCAATTTTGTCAATGTTCTTTATTTTTATTTTTCATAAGGTTCACCATGTGGTATACAGTTCTGCAGGTTAATATGATTATGATGACACCAAATGTATATACAGTAGTTTTACTCTACTCACGTTTTACTATTTTTCATCATAAAATCACATTTTTTAAAACATGTATTATATTCTGCATCATATACAATACCATAAACTAACATCCATAACATTTTTATTTTTATGCCAACATAAATGTCTGAGCATTTTCTTTTGGCGGGACAGACGTTAGTTTTTACTGGTATCATTTTAGGGTACATAAGACTTTTTGATTTCTTGATTTTTTTTGAGTAGATGCAACCAAAAAAAAGCTATTTTGGCCTAGCTGTTATTGTTTTTACAGCATTCACCTGAAAGGGTAGATCATGTGATATTGTCATAGAGCAGGTAGTTATGAACATGTTAATATCAAATATGTATTTGTAATTTGTTTCAGTTTTGCACAATAAAAGCATTGTTGAAACAAAAAACATGTTTTTGTGTTGATATCGGCAGTCCTGTGAGTACTGAGGCCTTTTCCATGTTCAATGGGGCTGAGCGTTATACCAAGCATGGCCACTATGCAATGTACTGCGCTGTGCTTGGTGAGCTGTGCGAATGGCCACGAAGATCACACTAGTACCAGTGCATTGTCAAACAGCTGATTGGTGGGGGTCCCGGTGGCCTATCCTGAGGATAGATTATCAGTATCAAAATCCTGGAAAACCCCTTTAATACAACATCAAATATGTTTCCAATCTGGACTCAACATGATAAAAACACAAGTCTCCACCTCAGACCGCAAATTATGTTTCACCCACAGATCTCTCCTGAAGCACTGAGGTAGAAATTAAAACAAGCCCATCCCTGTTCCCAGCCAATCACAAACATGTGAGATAAAGGGAATGCCTGAAAATAACACCAGGGGTTACAATTTCTCTTCCCCTCTTCAAGTTTATACTGTATATGCTTGTGTTGATGTACAGCCTTAAAATTATGTATCTGTGCAATTTCTGATATAGCTATTCATAGTTGCTGAAGGGTGTAGCAAACTTCTATTGTTTTGTACTCTATATTGCACATACTGTATGCTATACCCATTTTCAGGAAACCAAATCTAGCGCTCAGGTGATATCAAGTAAAACTTTCTCTTTATGGTGAAAATGAAAAACAGTCTGGACACTGATACAATAGCAGCAGAACTTCGCTTACATGTTTTAGATATACAGGTCCTTAGTCATAGTATGTTGCTGCATGACTGTTTCCAGCTGAAATACCATCTAGAGGGTTGAACACATGTGGCAGTTTAATCCCATACAAAATATACAATATTAATGAACAATCTCAAAGTACAATACTGTAGTAGATATATATATATAACATGAAGAATACATGGATTGTTTCAATAGTGATATATCAAATTTGACAGAGTCAAGCACAACTGTAATCTCATATTTAACAGAAAAATCCAAAGATCCTCCCTATTTGACAATTTTATTCTGTGGTCCCTTCACTTCACTGGTCTGAATACCCTCTATATTCCTCTAAAAATGCTTATGTGCTTATGTACCTGTTTAAAATGTCTGGGGATATTGGAAGTTTAATTTCCCTCAACATCAGACAAATGGCGTCTGATTCAGATTTTTAGGAGGGTGGTGGTGTATCTGCAATATACACCACATTAGAAGTGTTGCAATTGATGTAACTCTTAATAATATATGATTTCTGGGTAAAAAACAAAACAAAACATAAACACTTGTCCAGTTCCATTAGGGGGCATTTTGTAGCCACATTTGTAACTGCCTGTATAAAGAAAACCTTGTTTTACTTTTTTGCTTTTTAAACACATCAAAAAAAAAAAAAAGACTTGGAAATAAAATGGAAGCCAAAGTGAGGGCCCCTTCTAGCAGCAAATTGCACCCCTTCCGATAAAATGGTTCTCAAGATTTCATCCTGAAATAATGGAAGATTGGATTTTGGCATTATCCTTTTGACTGTATAATATAATGCTTGGTGTAACATGTAACAAAAACAATGTTGTGTTCTTTATTATATTTGATTAAATCCTCTCTGTCCAGAGATTATGCCCTGTGATATGCAGCATTGAGATAGTAACCTGTTATATAAAACAGTTGACTTCCTGGAAAAAAATTCTTTAGAGAAGCAATTCCTTCTTAGATGACCCTATTCACCATAAGGAGTCTTGTTAGTAACATGTTTAGGGTGACATGAGTTCACCAGAAGAATATAAATTACCAATGTTTCTTTCCTAAATGGTTCAATCTGTATCCTATTATTGTGACTACTAGTGTTGGGCTGAATATCGACACTTCGAGAATCTGTGAATATTTAGAATATAGTGATATATTCATAATTTTTTATATTCTACTTTTTTTTTTTCATCAGTAACTTCCCTTCTCGCTTGTGGGTCAATGAGAAGGCTGCAATATCTTTGTTAGAGTTTAGCAACATCCCTAGCAACCAATAGGAAGGTTGCGTACCCCTTACTATATAGAACCTCCCCAGCTGCCATTTTCTACAGTTTTTTTTTAAAGTTCTGAGAGAGACAGCAGTGTCATTGCTGTGCTCTGTGCTTTCCACACTACATTAGATAGAAAGTTAGATAGTGTATATATATATATATATATATATATATTACAGATAGTTAGTGGGAGATAGTCAGTGTAGGTTATATCCTGATATAGTGTAGCTGTTGCAGTGCAATGTGTTAGGTAGTGTGATGGGTTCTGCTGTCCATACATACATGCAGACCTTCTAAAATGTGAAGTTTCACGTATTGCGCCAACATATTTGCATTATTAGTGGTGATTAACGCAATCACAAATATATTGGAGCACTCTAACTGCATATAAAGCCATTTTTTATGTTCTGCCGTGCCAACCATTTTATACAGTCTCAGGAAACTTCTAGCAGCTTGGAAAATGTAGGAAAGGTGACCGACTCCTGTATTTCGTGCGCCATACGCGAATATTACATTGCCGATTTTTCACAATCAAGAAAATAATCTTGAATTTGTGAATATATCACGAATATTTGCCCAAATAATCGTAAAATATTGTGAATTTGAATATAGCCCTTGCTGCTCATCACTAGCGACTACTAAGTGGTATGTCAAGGAAAAAATTGCTACCTTTGCAAAATTACATGGTACATCACATAATCATGCATACTGGCCTCTGAATCCTTCCATATGACCAGAATGTTGTCAGTAAAACAGTCTAGCCAGACTATGGAGGAAATAAAAGGATTTAGAAGATAAAGTATGTAGGGAGCCTCCAAACTGGCCATATAAATGTTTGCAAACATTTGGGAAAATTTTGCCCCCATTGACGTTCCCCTCATTTGCAAATAGAACTACCCATTGAAAGTGAAAAATAATATTTAAGTAAAATGTTAGTGGATACTTTCAAAACAAGATGTTGCAGATCATGGTCAAAACATTCTCCTAGTCACTATCCCAAAGATCAAAAAATGCTGAATAGGGAGGATTTTTGGGATTTGTCTTTTAAATATGAGATAAGATTTGCACTTTAATCTCTGTCAAGATATAATTTATCACTGTTGAAACAATCCATTATTCATGTTGTATACATTTTATACAATATGTGTACTCTGATTGTTACTTCATTAATGTGGTGTGTATGAGGTAAACTGTCACTAGTGTTGATCGAGTACCAAAGTGCTCGGCTGCCCGGGTGCTCTGGCCGAACACATCGGGATGCTCGCGTGCTCTACCGAGCACCCGAGTATAATGGAAGTCAATGGGAGAACCCGAGCATTAAACCAGGCACCCCCTGCTCTGAATAGGGGATGGTGCCTGGTTCATAGGAAAAGGTCAGAAATTGATGGAAAGACCACCAAAATGGTTTGGGAACAGCATGGGGAGGATGTGTCGATGCATTTTGGACTCCCAGTTCGCTGCTGGGAACCATGTTGTTCGCGTAGTACGCCACTTTTACAAACTGACAATAATACTCACAAAACAAAACAAAAAAGTAATTAGAGGAAAAATTGTTAAGAAACATTTTTTCCTGTATATTAACTTGTATATAAAGTGCAAGTGCTGACAAAAATTGCAAAGAAGAGGCACTCCAATACAACTTGTATATCACATAATGGAGGGCCTCATTCACATTGTGGTACAATTGTTCAGGTAGTAGGACTCCTACACTCATAAAACCTATGCACTATGTGAAAGGGCTGCCAAAAATTACAAGGAACCGGCACTCCAAAACACCCTTTGTTACACATAAAGGAGGGCATCATACACACCCTTGAAAAATTATCCTATCAACTGCCCTATCAACTTTCAATATTCTTTTCTGCGCCTACCATGGTGATCATGGGTAACGGAGAATAGGGGTTCAATTCCGGAGAGAGGACCCTGAGAAACAGCTACCACATCCAAGGCAGAAAAAAGGCTGAAATCTGATTGGCTGTTATTGCCTTGCCCCTTTTTTTTCCTAATTGTGAACCACCCAGAGAGGGTGGGTCAAGTTATTAAAGCACAATCGTCCAAGGAAGGCAGCAGGCGTGCAGCAATTACCCACTCCCGACTCGAGGAGGTAGTGACGATAAATAACAAGAGGACCTGTTATTTGAATGAGTACACTTTCCGTTAATGAGGATCTATTGGAGGGCAAGTCTGGTGCCAGCAGTCGACTTGCTCCCAGCCTCCATAACGTTCACCCAGTGTGCCATCATGGTGAGGATTGTGTTGACCAGACTCTTGGCTACTGAGACTGGACTTTTAGGTGACGGCCTGCTGCCGCTTTGTTGATTCTAGATAACTTCTAGGCGATCACACGTCCCCGTGACGGCGACTATCCATTTGGATGTCTGCCCCATCAACTTTGGAGCAATTTTTTAACAAGGACCATCTGGTATAGCTCCGTTTTGCTTGTCCTCTCAACCAGATGAGAAGTTCTCTTTGTAGCGGGGGTCGAGAAGAGTAAACAACCAGTAATCCGTGTTGTCTAAAATGCGTATAACTCCTGACCTCATACATAGAGATCAAGTTGGATTCATTCCTGGCAGAGAAGGTCCAGATAACATTCGAAAAATCTAGAATATGATACAGGAAGGCAACAGAACCCGATACACTACTGTGTGTGCTAGCTTTAGATATAGAAAAGGCCTTTGACACTATGTCCTGGAATTATCTGTGCAAGGTCCTATCCTCTATGGGTATTGAGGGGGCTTTTTGAAAGCCATCCAATCCCCTTATTCCACTCCTGAAGTTAGCCTTAAACTCCCTGACACACGTCATCTATTCTGATTCACAGAGGCACACCTCAGGGATGCCCTCTTTCCCTGGCCTTGTTTCCCTAGCGATGGACCCCTGGCTATTCATATAAGAGACCACCCAGATATTACAGGTCTCTCGGTAGGTGAAACAGAATATAAGCTAAACCTTTTTGAGGACAATCTCCTGCTTTTCATTACCAATCTCGTCATATCCTTCCCATCCCTAATGAACTTATTGAACTCCTTCTACACTGCCTCAGGCGTCACAATCAACCACGCCAAGTCCAAACTTATCCTATGCAACATCCCACCCCAAACTAGGTCTCTCTTACTACAGAACTTCCCAATCCAACATAAACCCCACTATATCACTTTCCTGGGAACGTTACTGCCCTCAAGAATCGATTTGGCCTACAAAATCAACTATTTTCCCCATTACAGCAAAACTAGAGGCGACCTCACGTCATGCAACTCCCTCACAGTTTCCCGGGTAGTGATGTCCCGAACTAGTTCACCGGCGAACAGTTTACGGCGAACAAAGCTTGTTCGCGTTCGCCGCGACGGGCGAACATATGCGATGTTCGGTCAGCCCCCTATACATCATCATTGAGCAAACTTTGACTCTGTACCTCACAGTCAGCAGACACATTCTAGCCAATCAGCAGCAGTCCCTCCCTCCCAGACACTCCCACCTCCTGGACAGCATCCATTTTAGATTCATTCAGAAGCTGCATTCTTAGTGAGAGGAGGGACAGTGCTGCTGCTGCTGATCTAATAGGGAAAGCGTTAGCTAGGGCAGTGTTCTGTGTCCACAGACTCATCTGCTGTAAGGACAGCGTCCTGACAGCACCCCCAAAATGCCCTTTTAAGGGCTGGTACATCAGTCTGCTTTATTTTATTTTATATATTTATAAATATATATATTGCAGTTGTGTATAGGGATGAGTGAACCCGAACTGTATAGTTCGGGTTCGTACCGAATTTTAGGGAGTCCGTGACACGGACCCGAACCCGGACATTTTCGTAAAAGTCCGGGTTCGGTGTTCGTCGCTTTCTTGGCGCTTTTTGAAAGGCTGCAAAGCAGCCAATCAACAAGCGTCATGCTACTTGCCCAAAGAGGCCGTCACAGCCATGCCTACTATTGGCATGGCTGTGATTGGCCAGAGCACCATGTGACCCAGCCTCTATTTAAGCTGGAGTCACATAGCGCCGCCCGTCACTCTGCTCTGATCAGCATAGGGAGAGGTTGCAGCTGCGACGTTAGGGCGAGATTAGGCAGTGATTAACTCCTCCAAAAGACTTCATTCAGAGATCGATCTGCAGCTGTGGATGATTGAATTGCTGCTTTTGAATTGCTCACTGTTTTTAGGCTGCCCAGAGCGTTTTTCAGTCACTTTTTTCTGGGGTGATCGGTGGCCATTTTGTGTCTTGTGGTGTGCCAGCACAATCTGCCACCAAGTGCATTTAACCTCTCAATGGTGTGGTTGTTTTTTGGCTAAATCCTACATCAGGGTCAAGCTGTCACACCAAGTGCATTTAACCAGCAATAGTGTGGTTATTTTTTGGCCATATACTACATAAGGGGCAAGCTGAGCCTGTCACCAAGTGCATTTAACCCTCAATGGTGTGGTTGTTTTTTGGCTAAATCCTACATCAGGGTCAAGCTGTCACACCAAGTGCATTTAACCAGCAATAGTGTGGTTATTTTTTGGCCATATACTACATCAGGGGCAAGCTGAGCCTGTCACCAAGTGCATTTAACCCTCAATGGTGTGGTTGTTTTTTGGCTAAATCCTACATCAGGGTCAAGCTGTCACACCAAGTGCATTTAACCAGCAATAGTGTGGTTATTTTTTGGCCATATACTACATCAGGGGCAAGTTGAGCCTGTCACCAAGTGCATTTAACCCTCAATGGTGTGGTTGTTTTTTGGCTAAATCCTACATCAGGGTCAAGCTGTCACACCAAGTGCATTTAACCAGCAATAGTGTGGTTATTTTTTGGCCATATACTACATCAGGGGCAAGCTGAGCCTGTCACCAAGTGCATTTAACCCTCAATGGTGTGGTTGTTTTTTGGCTAAATCCTACATCAGGGTCAAGCTGTCACACCAAGTGCATTTAACCATCAATAGTCTGGTTATTTTTTGGCCATATACTACATCAGGGGCAAGCTGAGCCTGTCACTAAGTGCATTTAACCCTCAATAGTGTGGTTGGTCAAGCTATCACACCAAGTGCATTTAACCATCAATAGTGTGGTTATTTTTTGGCCATATCCCAGTCTAATTCTGTCAGTAAACGTATACCTGTCACCCAGCGCCTAAATACTAGGCCTCAAATTTATATCCAGCTAAATCTGTCGTTACTGCTGTGGCTGGTCAAGTTATTTAGTGTCCGTCAAAGCACATTTTTTGTTCTGGGTTGAAATACAATTCCCAATTTAGCAATTTCCTAATTTAGTGGTTTCTGCTGTATCAGAGCTATTTTAAATCTATCCCTAAAAGGGTATATAAGATTCAAGGTGCACATAGGGTCATTCTGAATAACTTCACACACACGCTACTGTACATTTCCAAGTCTAATTCTGTCAGTAAACGTATACCTGTCACACAGCGCCTAAATACTAGGCCTCAAATTTATATCCAGCTAAATCTGTCGTTACTGCTGTACTGATGTGGCTGGTCAAGTTATTTAGTGTCCGTCAAAGCACATTTTTTGTTCTGGGTTGAAATACAATTCCCAATTTAGCAATTTCCTAATTTAGTGGTTTCTGCTGTATCAGAGCTATTTTAAATCTATCCCTAAAAGGGTATATAAGATTTAAGGTGCACATAGGGTCATTCTGAATAACTTCACACACACGCTACTGTGCATTTCCAAGTCTAATTCTGTCAGTAAACCTATACCTGTCACCCAGCGCCTAAATACTAGGCCTCAAATTTATATCCAGCTAAATCTGTCGTTACTGCTGTACTGATGTTGCTGGTCAAGTTATTTAGTGTCCGTCAAAGCACATTTTTTGTTCTGGGTTGAAATACAATTCCCAATTTAGCAATTTCCTAATTTAGTGGTTTCTGCTGTATCAGAGCTATTTTAAATCTATCCCTAAAAGGGTATATAAGATTCAAGGTGCACATAGGGTCATTCTGAATAACTTCACACACACGCTACTGTGCATTTCCAAGTCTAATTCTGTCAGTAAACGTATACCTGTCACACAGCGCCTAAATACTAGGCCTCAAATTTATATCCAGCTAAATCTGTCATTACTGCTGTGGCTGGTCAAGTTATTTAGTGTCCGTCAAAGCACATTTTTTGTTCTGGGTTGAAATCTAATTCCCAATTTAGCAATTTCCTAATTTAGTGGTTTCTGCTGTATCAGAGCTATTTTAAATCTATCCCTAAAAGGTTATATAAGAATCAAGGTGCACATAGGGTCATTCTGAATAACTTCACACACACGCTACTGTGCATTTCCAAGTATAATTCTGTCAGTAAACATATACCTGTCACCCAGCGCCTAAATACTAGGCCTCAAATTTATATCCAGCTAAATCTGTCATTACTGCTGTGGCTGGTCAAGTTATTTAGTGTCCGTCAAAGCACAATTTTTGTTCTGGGTTAGTGTAATACGGTACCTAAATAGATAGCCAGATAGTGTTAGGTGTCTGTAAAAAAAGGCCTGAATTTGAATTCAATACATTGGGCCAAATAATATTTTTCTTATTGTGGTGAACGGTAACAATGAGGAAAACATCTAGTAAGGGACGTGGACACGGACATGGTCGTGGTGGTGTTAGTGGACCCTCTGGTGCTGGGAGAGGACGTGGCCGTTCTGCCACAGCCACACGTCCTAGTGTACCAACTACCTCAGGTCCCAGTAGCCGCCATAATTTACAGTGATATTTGGTGGGGCCCAATGCCGTTCTAAGGATGGTAAGGCCTGAGCAGGTACAGGCATTAGTCAATTGGGTGGCCGACAGTGGATGCAGCACGTTCACATTATCTCCCACCCAGTCTTCTGCAGAAAGCGCACAGATGGCGCCTGAAAACCAAACTTATCACCCCCCTGTCTGTCACATCACCCCCATGCATACCAGGGAAACTGTCTGAGCCGCAAGTTATGCAGCAGTCTCTTATGCTGTTTGAAGACTCCGCTGGCAGGGTTTCCCAAGGGCATCCACCTAGCCCTTCCCCAGCGGTGGAAGACATAGAATGCACTGACGCACAACCACTTATGTTTCCTGATGATGAGGACATGGGAATACCACCTCAGCATGTCTCTGATGATGACGAAACACAGTAGCCAACTGCTGCGTCTTTCTGCAGTGTGCAGACTGAACAGGAGGTCAGGGATCAAGACTGGATGGAAGACGATGCAGGGGACGATGAGGTCCTAGACCCCACATGGAATGAAGGTCGTGCCACTGACTTTCACAGTTCGGAGGAAGAGGCAGTGGTGAGACCGAGCCAACAGCGTAGCAAAAGAGGGAGCAGTGGGAAAAAGCAGAGCACCCGCTGCCAAGAGACTCCGCCTGCTACTGACCGCCGCCATCTGGGACCGAGCACCCCAAAGGCAGCTTCAAGGAGTTCCCTGGCATGGCACTTCTTCAAACAATGTGCTGACGACAAGACCTGAGTGGTTTGCACGCTGTGCCATCAGAGCCTGAAGCGAGGCATTAACGTTCTGAACCTTAGCACAACCTGCATGACCAGGCACCTGCATGCAAGGCATGAACTGCAGTGGAGTAAACACCTTAAAAAGAAGGAGGTCACTCAGGCTCCCCCTGCTACCTCTTCTGCTGCTGCCGCCTCGGCCTCATCTGCTGCTGCCGCCTCGGCCTCTTCTGCTGCTGCCGCCTCGGCCTCTTCCTCCGCCTCTGGAGGAACGTTGGCACCTGCCGCCCAGCAAACAGGATATGTACCACCAACACCACCACCTCCGTCACCAAGCATCTCAACCATGTCACACGGCAGCGTTCAGCTCTCCATCTCACAAACATTTGAGAGTAAGCGTAAATTCCCACCTAGCCACTTTCGATCCCTGGCCCTGAATGCCAGCATTTCTAAACTACTGGCCTATGAAATGCTGTCATTCAGGCTGGTGGACACAGACAGCTTCAAACAGCTCATGTCGCTTGCTGTCCCACAGTATGTTGTTCCTAGCCGGCACTACTTCTGCAAGAGAGCCGTGCCTTCCCTGCACAACCAAGTATCCAATAAAATCAAGTGTGCACTGTGCAACACCATCTGTGGCAAGGTCCACCTAACCACAGATACGTGGACCAGTAAGCACGGCCAGGGACGCTATATCTCCCTAACTGCACTCTGGGTTAAATGTAGTGGCAGCTGGGCCCCAGGCGGAGAGCTGTTTGGCGCACGTCCTTCCGCCGCCAAGGATCGCAGGGCAAGATTCTTTGTCTCCTGTTGCCACCTCCTCCTACTCAGCTTCCTCCTCCTCTTCTTCCACCTGCTCATCCAGTCAGCCACACACCTTCACCACCAACTTCAGCACAGCCCGGGGTAAACGTCAGCAGGCTATTCTGAAACTCATATGTTTGGGGGACAGGCCCCACACCGCACAGGAGTTGTGGCGGGGTATAGAACAACAGACCGACGAGTGGTTGCTGCCGGTGAGCCTCAAGCCCGGCCTGGTGGTGTGCGATAATGGGCGAAATCTCGTTGCAGCTCTGGGACTAGCCGGTTTGACGCACATCCCTTGCTTGGCGCATGTGCTGAATTTGGTAATGCAGAAGTTTATTCACAACTACCCCGACATGTCAGAGCTGCTGCATAAAGTGCGGGCAACGCGGTTCCGGCGTTCACATCCTGCCGCTGCTCGCCTGTCTGTGCTACAGCGTAACTTCGGCCATCCCGCTCACCGCCTCATATGCGACGTGCCCACCAGGTGGAACTCCACCTTGCACATGCTGGACAGACTGTGCGAGCAGCAGCAGGCCATAGTGGAGTTTCAGCTGCAGCACGCACGGGTCAGTCGCACTACGGAACAGCACCACTTCACCACCAATGACTGGGCCTCCATGCGAGACCTGTGTGCCCTGTTGCACTGTTTCGAGTACTCCACCAACATGGCCAGTGGCGATGACGCCGTTATCAGCGTTACAATACCACTTCTATGTCTCCTTGAGAAAACACTTAGGGCGATGATGGAAGAGGAGGTGGCCCAGGAGGAGGAGGAGGAAGAGGGGTCATTTTTAGCACTTTCAGGCCAGTCTCTTAGAAGTGACTCAGAGGGAGGTTTTTTGCAACAGCAGAGGCCAGGTACAAATGTGGCCAGCCAGGGCCCACTACTGGAGGACGAGGATGAGAAGGAGGTGGAGGAGGATGAAGCATGGTCACAACGGGGTGGCACCCAACGCAGCTCGGGTCCATCACTGGTGCGTGGCTGGGGGGAAACGCAGGACGATGACGATACGCCTCCCACAGAGGACAGCTTGTCCTTATCTCTGGGCAGCCTGGCACACATGAGCGACTACATGCTGCAGTGCCTGCGCAACGACAGCAGAGTTGCCCACATTTTAACGTGTGCAGACTACTGGGTTGCCACCCTGCTGGATCCACGGTACAAAGACAATGTGCCCACCTTACTTCCTGCACTGGAGCGTGATAGGAAGATGCGCGAGTACAAGCGCACGTTGGTAGACACGCTACTGAGAGCATTCCCAAATGTCACAGGGTAACAAGTGGAAGCCCAAGGCCAAGGCAGAGGAGGAGCAAGAGTTCGCCAAGGCAGCTGTGTCACGGCCAGCTCCTCTGAGGGCAGGGTTAGCATGGCAGAGATGTGGAAAAGTTTTGTCAACACACTACAGCTAACTGCACCACCACCTGATACGCAACGTGTTAGCAGGAGGCAACATTTCACTAACATGGTGGAACAGTACGTGTGCACACCCCTCCACGTACTGACTGATGGTTCGGCCCCATTCAACTTCTGGGTCTCTAAATTGTCCACGTGGCCAGAGCTAGCCTTTTATGCCTTGGAGGTGCTGGCCTGCCGGGCGGCCAGCATTTTGTCTGAACGTGTATTCAGCACGTCAGGGGGCGTCATTACAGACAAACGCAGCCGCCTATCTACAGCCAATGTGGACAAGCTGACGTTCATAAAAATGAACCAGGCATGGATCCCACAGGACCTGTCCATCCCTTGTGCAGATTAGACATTAACTACCTCCCCTTAACCATATATTATTGTACTCCAGGGCACTTCCTCATTCAATCCTATTTTTATTTTCATTTTGCCATTATATTGCGAGGCTACCCAAAGTTGAATTAACCTCTCCTCTGTCTGGGTGCCGGGGCCTAAATATATGCCAATGGACTGTTCCAATGTTGGATGACGTGAAACCTGATTCTCTGCTATGACATGCAGACTAATTCTCTGCTGACATGAAGCCAGATTCTATGTTACGGGACCTCTCTCCTCTGCCTGGGTGCTGGGCCTAAATATATGACAATGGACTGTTGCAGTGGTGGCTGACGTGAAGCCTGATTCTCTGCTATGACATGCAGACTGATTCTCTGCTGACATGAAGCCAGATTCTCTGTTACGGGACCTCTCTCCTCTGCCTGGGTGCTGGGCCTAAATATATGACAATGGACTGTTACAGTGGTGGCTGACAAGAAGCCTGATTCTCTGCTATGACATGCAGACTGATTCTCTGCTGACATGAAGCCAGATTCTCTGTTACGGGACCTCTCTCCTCTGCCTGGGTGCTGGGCCTAAATATATGACAATGGACTGTTACAGTGGTGGCTGACAAGAAGCCTGATTCTCTGCTATGACATGCAGACTGATTCTCTGCTGACATGAAGCCAGATTCTCTGTTACGGGACCTCTCTCCTCTGCCTGGGTGCTGGGCCTAAATATATGACAATGGACTGTTACAGTGGTGGCTGAAAAGAAGCCTGATTCTCTGCTATGACATGCAGACTGATTCTCTGCTGACATGAAGCCAGATTCTCTGTTACGGGACCTCTCTCCTCTGCCTGGGTGCTGGGCCTAAATATATGACAATGGACTGTTACAGTGGTGGCTGACAGTGAAGCCTGATTCTCTGCTATGACATGCAGACTGATTCTCTGCTGACATGAAGCCAGATTCTCTGTTATGGGACCTCTCTCCTCTGCCTGGTTGCCTGGGCCTAAATATATGCCAATGGACTGTTGCAGTGGTGGCTGACGTGAAGCCTGATTCTCTGCTATGGGACCTCTCTCCAATTGATATTGGTTAATTTTTATTTATTTTATTTTTATTTTTATTCATGTCCCTATCCACATTTGTTTGCAGGGGATTTACCTACATGTTGCTGCCTTTTGCAGCCTTCTAGCTCTTTCCTGGGCTGTTTTACAGCCTTTTTAGTGCCGAAAAGTTCGGGTCCCCATTGACTTCAATGGGGTTCGGGTTCGGGACGAAGTTTGGATCTGGTTCGGATCCCGAACCCAAACATTTCCGGGAAGTTCGGCCGAACTTCTCGAACCCGAACATCCAGGTGTCCGCTCAACTATAGTTGTGTATCCTATAATTATTATACTGCCCGTGTGTACTGTGTGCACACTACTCATATAGAGTGTCACAGTACCTTGCAGATAAAAAAAAAGTCTATTTATTTTTTCTCTGTGATATAATCGCAGTTGCAAGCCAGTGTGTGTCAGGCCCACACAGACTGTACTGTGCCCACTGGCCAGGCCACCACTTATACAGTTACAGGGTGTCACAATACCTTGCAGATAAAAAAAAAAAGTTTTTTTTTTTCTCTCTGATATAATCGCAGTTTCAAGCCAGTGTGTGTCACGCCTACACAGACTGTACTGTGCCCACTGGCCAGGCCACCACTCATACCGTTACAGGGTGTCACAATACCTTGCAGATAAAAAAAAAAGTCAAATTATTTTTTCACTGTGATATAATCGCAGTTGCAATCCAGTGTGTGTCAGGCCCACACAGACTGTACTGTGCCCACTGGCCAGGCCACCACAAATGGGGTCTTTCATGCTGTCATGTCTGTTGAGGGACCCTCGCATAAAAAGGATGAAGGAGAATGACCCGTACTGGGTGGCCACGCTACTAGACCCCCGGTTTAAGCAGAAAGTGGCAGAAATGTTACCAAATTACCGAAAGTCGGAAAGGATGCAGCAGTTCAAAACCAAACTAAAAAATATGCTTTACACAGCTTATAAGGGGGATGTCACAGCACAACGGGAATCTAACTGGAGAAGAAGTGAAAGTAATCCTCCTCCTACCACGACCACGGCGGCAAGGACAGGACGCTTTACAGATGTGTTGTTGATGGAGGACATGCAGAGCTTTCAGTCCTGCACATCGCCACAGCCCTTCGGGATCCAGCCTGAGAGAACGACTTGACCGACAGGTAGCAGACTACCTCGCCTTAACTGAAGATATCGACACTCTGAGGAGCAATAAACCCCTTGACTACTGAGTGTGCAGGCTTGACCTATGGCCTGAGCTATCCCAGTTTGCGATAGAATTTCTGGCCTGCCCCGCTTCAAGTGTCCTGTCAGAAAGGACCTTCAGTGCAGCAGGAGGCATTGTCACTGACAAGAGAAGTTGCCTTGGTCAAAAAGTGTTGATTACCTCACCTTCTTTAAGATGAATGAGGCATGGATCCCGAAGGGACTGACAGTGGGGGATACGTTTGACTAACATGATGACATGCCTTGGCCTCAAAATGGTCCCCACGCTGCTGTATTTAATGTCTGCATACCGGATGACTTTCGTGAATTCTCCGCCACCAACTAGGATTCAAGCCGCAATGTTTTAGTCACCTTTCTGCATTTTTGTAGCAGCGGCGGCGGCAACAATACCTAATTTTTCAGGCATGTGTACATGCCTAATTTCTCTGGCCTCTGGTGCTGCACTGTGGCTGCAAAAACAAAACAAAAAAAAAGGCACATACATGTGTTAATTTCCCTTCGTGATCTGTACTTTGTTGTGGTGAAGGGGCTTGCGTATTACAATGAAGCGATCATCACCTCTATAAGTGTGTTGGCAATGTTACCACACCCCAGATGACAAGGCCGTTGCTTCATTATGATCAGACCAAAAGCGATCGGCTGGATACATTTTCATAGAAAAAACATTCATTTTCTTTTTTTTTTTTTTGTATGGGTTTTTAATACATAAAATAAAAAAATCATTATAAAGTCTCTTAATAGTTTATTAGAAATAATGCAGACAATTTAAAAAATCCCCATCAATTCCAATACAAAGCAAGTACAGAGCTCAGAACTAAATTATTTCAGAATGTCATGGTTTGTTAATTCGACAATGGTTAATCAATTCGATACACGTCCTCGGATAGGGGACGTAACAGGGATTAAACTGATAGGAATAGTACTATTTAAGACACCACCTATATAGGGTGTCACAGCACATTGCTCGCGCAGTGCCCCAACTTGGGAGTAAGAGGACCGACCAAGCTGCTTTTTCCATCTCCCGGATCCTAAAATCAATTCTGTTTGGTGTATCAGAGTTTGGTCTGTCATTGTGAAGGCAGTGGAAGGTACCCGGCCTAATTTTTTTTTCACAAAAGGCAATCCCTGATATGGGACTTAACAGGGATTAAACTGATGAGAAGAGAACTACAAAAAATACCACTCATATCGGGTGTGACAGTAAATTGCACGGCACAGACGCAGTGACTGTGGAATAAAACAAAGGGGAGGGAGCCAGCATTTTTTTAACAATCTCCCTGTTCGAAAAATCAATTCAATAAATGGACCCCAGATTGGGGACGTAACAGGGATTAAACTGATGAGAAGAGAACTACAGAAAATACCACTCATATCGGGTGCGACAGTAAATTGCACGGCGCAGACACAGTGACCGTGGATTAAAACAAAGGGGAGGGAGCCAGCTTTTTTTTAAACATCTCCCCGTTCGAAAAATAAATTCAATTCACCTTTCGGGGACCCTTGGTGTTGTACATGGCTGGGTGGAGGAAGAAACCTTCAATGACATCAACGGGACATGGCTAGCTTGGTATCCAACTTTGTGCAAATGGGGAATTTGCAGTTGGTCAAATGGACTGTTTGCGGTTGTTTGCAGTGCATTAAAAGGGGAGTTTGGTCTGTTAATGTCTGTGAAGCGGGAGTAACCCTTACACTACCTGATCGATACAACATCATACCTGATCGTATACACACACTGTATGTTTTAAACCACGTTGTTCCAAAAAAATTTGGATTGTTAGGTGATTTATGCCCTTTATGGATTAAAACCTAACTCTGCGTCAACTATGTAATTTTCCATGGGAGTTTTACCATGGATCCCCCTCCGGCATGCCACAGTCCAGGTGTTAGTCCCCTTGAAACAACTTTTCCATCACTACTGTGGCTAGAAAGAGTCCCTGTGGGTTTTGAAATTTGCCTGCCTATTGAAGTCAACGGCAGTTTGCCCGTTCGCAAACATTTGCAAAAATTTGCGTTCGCCGTTTGCGAACGGAAAATTTTATGTTCGCAACATCTCTATTCCTGGGTCGGAAGGATCTATATCATTAGAATGGTAGTTCTGCCAAGACTTATTTATTTATTTAGAAGTTATAACCCTTTCTGTGCCATTCCCTGCCAATGACCTATGGGCCCTCCAAGTGGATATCTTGAAATTTGTCTGGGCTAATAAACGCCCCCGTTTATCCAGGCCGACAACGTGTCGACATAAAACTCATGGAGGCCTTTCTGTACCAGACTTTATAAAATATTACAAAGCGGCCAATTTGGCTCAATTGTTCTTGACTCATCTAAACCCTAAAATTCATCCATTGTGGATGTCACTGGAGCAATCTAAGCTTGCTCCCTACACTTGGAGGGTCCTGACTTGGTCTACCCTCCCTCTACCGCCTGTCATCCGCACTACATCCCTACTGTCCCATTACTCCCTTCTCCTGTGGAGATCTGTTAGATTGAAGTTTTCATTACAATCTAAATATTCAACGTTGATATACTTGGTGGGAAATCCAACTTTTCCTTCTGGACTCCAGATAAATGCTTTTACATGGTTGATTTCTTATAAGTTATGTTCTATTCATATATTCCTAGTTAAATGTAAATTGATCTCCATAGCAGACTATAAAGATAAATATTCCACCCCTGAGAAGGAGCAATTTAATGTGAGTCCGATTTTTTCTTTCTTACACTCCTTACGGACGACTAATCAAACCATTGACTTCACACCTTTTGAACGATCAGTTACATATTCATTATATAAGCAGGTCCTGTTATCTCGGATTTACGGGTTACTTAATGCAGCTCCAGAAGGAGCCAAACTGCCTTATATGAAATCGTGGGAGGAGGACATGCATATGCAATATTCATTATCCAGATGGTACCAGCGCTCCAGACTCTTAACAAGGGGTTGTGGAAAACCAAGTTAGCAGAGACATCTATAAAAATCCTACATAGAACCTATATGGTCCCGACTAGATTACACCATATTTATCCTGAGGTTTCCTCCAGGTGCTTTCGGGGATGGGAGGAGGAGGACACAATGCTACACACCTGGTGCACCTGCCCAATACTGAGCGGAAGCTGACTGAAAAAGCAATGACCATGTTGCAGCTGGTATTCCACTACTGCCCTCTGCTGCTCACAAGAACTGGCCAACATGTGGAACATTGAGTTCCAACGCATGCTCACGTTGCACAACAGTCAGTGACCTGGCAAGTTAAAGCGCTGCTGCAGCGTTGACAGACCGGCTGAAGCTGTCAATGACTTGTGGAAATGTGCACACACACGGAGCACCTTCACCAGTAGCTCAGTAAAGTTGGGGTAGGTTTTGAGAAACCGCTAAACCACTAAGTTTAAGACGTGGGCTAGGCATGGGATGTGTTTGAGTTTGCCAAGCTTCAAAGCCGCCACCAAGTTAAGGTAATTATCACACACAACCATGCCTGGTTATAGGTTGAGCGGCAAAAGCCACAGCTCAGTCTGGTTTCTTATCCACTACAACAGCTCTGCGGCGGTGTGATGTTTGTTCCCTAAGCATATCAGCTTCAGCACGGCCTGTTGACACTTCCCCACTGCAGTGCTACACTGCTTCCAGCTACCGGGTGATGGCTGACTGGTGCTGCTAGCGGATAATTCAAAGATGGAAGTGGAGGAGGAGGCAGAGGAGGAGAAGTGGGGGTTGGAGCCACTAACATAGGTGCTGGTGGAAACCCTGATGTTATTAGGGCCCGCAATCCTTGGCTTTAGTAGCACCTGTGCCATCCCAGGGTATGACTCGCTCCCGGGCCTCCACATTGTTCACCCAGTGTGCCGTCAGGGAAATGTAGTGTCTCTGGCAAAATGCACTTGTCCATGTGGTTAAGTGGACCTTCCCACTAAATGCGTTGGTCAGGGCACGTGTGACATTTCAGGACACATGTTGGTGTAAAACGGGCATGGCACACCTTGAAAAATTGTGGCAGCTGGGAACAGAGGACCGCAGGACAGCTGCCAACATCAGGCTGTGGAAGGCCTCCATGTCCACAAGCCTAAATGGTAACATTTCCAGGGCCAGCATTTTTGGAAGGTGCACATTTACTGCTATGCCCTGGGTGGGTGGCTAGGTATTTGCACTTGCATTCAAATGCCTGGAGTAATGACATTTGGACGCTGCGCTGGGACAGGGAAGTGGATGTGGTCACTGATGGTGCTTGCAAAGGTCCAGGTGCAGGGCGGGTGGCATCCTCGCCTGCACCTTCGACAGGCGATTGGCCAGCATGTACCATGGGGAAGGGGAGGCAGTGGTGTGACCCGCAGACACAGATTGTGGACCCAGGCGTTCGTCCCACTAATTACGGTGCTTGGATGTGGCGGATCATGCTGGTGGTGGTGACTAACTGTGGTGTACTGTGTTCCATGAGGAGCCCTAGATTGAACAGGGAGAAACACATTGGGATTCGGGACCATATATTAAGAGATTTAGCATCTGAATAAACTACACATATACTATCTTACCAACAACCATTACAACCATAGATGGATGGACAACTTAGATTGTGCGGCTGTACCATTGAAGCAGTATTTTTGGATTTTATTAACTGTGTTTCACATTTTGATTTTACACAATTTCACATTTTGATTTATTATTTTTTGTACCTCTGTTAGTCTGGTCAATTATTTAGTGGTAGGTCTATCCCGAATTAGGGCTGTCCTAGGACAATCAGGAGGTTCCTGATAAAGTATCGCCCCTATCGGGGTGGCTATTTTGTCGTTGTAGGCAGGGCACACAGCCTCAGGGTCAGATATAGGGATAGTACCCAAGATTTTCATCTTCACCCTACCTACAAGAAGATGAACTAAACTACACTTGACCGTGATAACAGTGTCTACATTTTATTTTGGGTTGTTTTCCTTGGGGTGTTTTAATAATATAAATCTTAATAAAGGTTATGTTTTATGAGGGATAATCTGTTAATTTTGATTACTATATTACCTCAATGATTATACCCTTTGATGAGTAATTTTCCTAGCTGTGAATTCTATATTATATTGCTGCCACCACACACAATAGTCCTTAAAAGGACTTTTGGGTCTTTGAAATGTTTTTCAACTAAATAGATTGCAATCACACTCCCTACACTATCTGTCCCTTCCTAAGCACAGCTCTCCCTGACTACAAATGAGCCAAACATGCGTCATCGAATGCTATATAGCACCTAATGACGTGTTCTGGCCAGCCAATCACTGTAATGCCAGTAGCCAGCATGGCTACTGGCATTACAGTGAGGGCAGTATTCACCTGCACGTTTATTGGCTGAATAGCAGCTGCAAAACGTGCAGGGAGGAGACTCGAGCATGGCACTCGGGCACATGCGGTACTCGGCCGAGTACTGCCATGTGCCAAGCATAGCGATGCTAGAGCCGAACAGCTGTTCGGCCAAGCATGCTCACTCTACACTAACTGTCACATATGTTTAACCCATTAGTTTAGTGGTGGTCATGCTTTCTCACTCCAAATGGTATTTTTAGGGAATCATTCAGTAACATGCTATGTCTAAGGAATTGCATATCGGAAATACCAAAGCTAAGTTCTGCTACTATTGGATCGGTGTTTAGACTGTTATTAATTTTTCTATAGTAAAGAAGAAATTTTCTTGTAGTCACCAGAGTGCTGAATTAGGTTTGATAATTTGCTGATGATCTCTGGGCATGTCTGGCTACCTATGCAACTTCACTTCAGCATGGTGAGCTGGTTCATTACATTTGCTATGCCATACCTATATGGTATGAACCTCTGATTAACCAATGGTATTGGAAATAGGCACTAGGCTACTAGACACTATTTCATTTATGGGTCCTTGTTTTTTTAGGGATTTTGAATGTGTTTGTAAACCCACTAAACTTGTACAGAACATTGTTCATGTTCAGCAGTTATGCAGTAATCTAGGGCATGGCTTGGTAAGAAAGAGATGTGGTCTATTGGAAAGGGATGGTGGCTTTACATGCAAAATGTGTAAAACTGCACCAAATTGCAGCACACAATTCTGGTGCAGAATAAGAAAGGTGTTCTAAATGTAAACTAGAAAGTCTAAATATGCACCAGATCAAAATGTTTAAAATGTTAACATAAGAGCAACCTTTAGAAAAATTATGTGTCTTTTTGCCTTGCTCACTACTCAAGAAATAAAATAAAAATGGGAGATGCAAGGAGTTTAGTGGCAGTGCAGGTTGGAGTGAGGCAGACTGCTACATTTAATATAATTTAATACAGAAAGCAGGAGTAAATTTTACTTGAAGTCTTCACCAGCAACCTGGCTAGCATATATTATACCACTGGCACACAAAATGCATGATGAAAACCAAAATTATTATGAGTGTGTCTCTTAGTTTCTCTTAAAATGCTGATAATATTAGTATCCAAATAATAGAAAAGGATTATTTAATGTCTATATGATTATTATTTTTTATTTGGGGGGGGGGGGGGGTATTGAATGCTATCACAGATAAAAGATAATAATGCACTAACAATGTATTAAATACTATTGTAATGGTATATATAATACTATATTGCACAGTGACATGAAAAAGTTTGGCCACCCCAAGCAAGTTGAAGATGAAATTATCAAAATAACAAAAAAGGAAAAGGGGCCGATGCAAAACTTTGGGCGATCTACATGGTAAGTACCTAGTGAATCCCTTGTTGGCAAGTATTACAGCTTGTAAAGGCTTCTTGTAGCCAGCCAAATCTATTTAAAGTATTTTTTTTAGGGATGATATTCAACTATTCATTTTTGCAAAAGTCTTTCAGTTCTGTGAGATTCTGTTTAGAATCATTATCCAGTTGTAGAAGACATCCTTTTATCAACTTGTTGGCTCCTAGAAATTGCTGGAATTTCATTGAATAAATTTTTCCCTCTACCCGTGAAATGCTCCCCGTTCCATTGGCTGAAACACAATCCCAAAGTGTGATTGATTCCACCCTCATGCTTAATGGTTGGAGAGGTGTTCTTTTCATGAAATTTTGTGTCGTTTTTGTTCTTAAAACATACCTTTGCTCATTATGGCCAGAGTTCTGTTGTAAGCTTATCTGTCCACAGGACATGTTTTCAAAATGCATCAGGCTTGCTGCAAACTTCTGATGCTGAATTTTGTGGTGAGTACGTAGGAGGTTTTCCTCTAATGATTAGTGATGAGCGGCAGGGGCAATATTCAAATTCGCGATATTTCACGAATATTTGGGCGAATATTCACCATATATTCGAGAATTCTCAAATTCATGATCTCCAGGCATTATTTTCTTGATTGCGAAAATTCGCATAAAATTTGCATACAATTTTTCGCATAAAAATTTGCATGAACTGGTAATCAAATATTCGCAATTACGAATATATTTTGCGATATTCTAAATATTCATGAATTCTCAAAGTGCCGATATTCGCGATTAAAATTCGCAATTCTAATATTCGTGATCAACACTTCTAATGATTTATCCATGAAGGCAATGTTAGTGCAGGTGTTGCAGAACAGTACTAAAACTCCAGAGTCTGCTAAATCTTCCTGAAGGTCTTCTGCAGTCAAGTGGCGGTTCTGATTTGCCTTTTTAGAAATCCTACGAGCAGCCTGTCTCTGAAATTTTTCTTGGTCTGTGAGCTTTGGGAGCATCAATCTATTTTCATTTTCAGAGTGTTAGGCAGCTACTTAGAAGAAACTATGGCTACTGTTTTATGAGACAAAATTAGAGAAGTTTTGTTATTTATAAAGCCAAAATAATATGCAGATATTGATTAAAATGTTGAAAGCGTGTTTCATCTTAACTTTATGCCTTTTGGAGAACATTTCATATTTAAATTGCATAACTGTTCACGGTAACTAATTTTGACCAGGGGTTGCCAAACTTTAGCATGCCACTGTGTGTGTGTGCAAAAGTCTACACACCCCTGTTAAAATGTCAGGTTTCTGTGCTGTAAAAAAAGAGACAAAGATAAATCATTTCAGAACTTTTTCCACCTTCAATGTGACCTACAAACTGTACCACTCCATTGAAAAACAAACTGAAATATTTTAGGTACAGGGAAGAAAACTAAAAAAAAAAACTAAAATAATGTGGTTGCATAAGTGTGCATACCCTCTTATAACTGGGGATGTAGCTGTGTTCAGAATTAAGCAATCACATTCAAAATCATGTTAAATAGAAGTCAGCATACACCTGCCATCATTTAAAGTGCCTCTGACTAACCCCAAATAAAGTCCAGCTGCTCCAGTTGGTCTTTCCTGAAATTTTCTTAGTCACATCACACAGCAAAAGCCATGATCCACAGAGAGCTTCCAAAGCATCAGAGGGATCTCATTGCTAAAAGGTATCAGTCAGGAGAAGGGTACACAAGAATTTCCAAGGCATTAGATATACCATGGAACACAGTGAAGACAGTCATCATCCAGTGGAGAAAATATGGCACAGCAGTGACATTACCAAGAACTTGACGTCCCTCCAAAATTGGTGAAAAGACAAGAATAAAACTGGTCTGGGAGGCTACCAAGAGGCCTACAGCAACATTAAAGGAGCTGCAGGAATATCTGGCAAGTACTGACTGTGTGGTACATGTGACAACAATCTCCCATATTCTTCATATGTCTGGGCTATGGGGTAGAGTGGCAAGACAAAAGCCTTTTCTTACGAAGAAAAACATCCAAGCAAGGCTACATTTAGCAAAAACACATCTGAAGTCTCCTAAAAGCATGTGGGAAAAGGTGCTATGGTCTGATGAAACTAAGGTTGAACTTTTTGGCCATAATTCCAAAAGGTATGTTTGGTGCAAAAACAACACTGGACATCACCAAAAATCATACCCACAGTGAAGCAAAGTGGTGGCAGCATCATGCTTTGGGGCTGTTTTTCTTCAGCTAGAACTAGGGCCTAAGTTAAGCTAGAGGGAATTATGAACAGTTCCAAATACCAGTCAATATTGGCACAAAACCTTCAGGCTTCTGCTAGAAAGCTGAACATGAAGAGGAACTTCAAGATGACAATGACCCAAAGCATACATCCAAATTAATAAAAGGAATGGCTTCACCAGAAGAAGATTAAAAGTTTTGGAATGGCCCAGCCAGAGCCCAGACCTGAATCCGATTGAAAATCTGTGGGGTGCTGCACCGGAGCTGTATGGCAGCATGAAGTGAAGCTCTGCTGTTATAGTATCCCTCACAGCCTCAATTCAGCGGCGCTTAATCGCTAAAATTGTCAAGATCGGAGGCCCCAGACCTACTGAAGCTCAAGGGCATGCCAAAGCCCCGACAAGTGGCGAATCCATAGAGAAATTTATCAAAAAAGCCGCTCAGATGCATGTGGCCAAAGAAATCAAGATGGCGCCCGGAACGCCAAAAGCTGCAGGGAGCGATCCGAAACATACAACAGCAGCGGAGAAGGTAAGGGAGGTCTCCCCTGAGGCCGATACCCTGCCCATCTCCAGATCATTCCTAAAGGATGCCCTATTAGAGGCTCTGGAGCCCCTCAGATCAGATCTCACCTCTATAAAGGAGGACATGTGCCATATTGGAAGGAGGGTTGAAACGCTAGAGGACAACCAGACTGCCATTGTAACACATCAGAACGCAGTCTCCTCCACACTGACCCTGCATCAAGTACACATGAATTCAATATATACGCTCCTTGAAGATCATGAAAATAGGAGCAGACGTAATAATTTGCGGTTCAGGGGCATACCTGAGTCTGTAGGCCCTGCAGAAATACCAGAAGCCATTATGAATATATGCCTGCAAATACTTGGTCCTGACTCCTCTCATTAAATTACCATTGAGAGGGCACACAGAACTCTGCGTCCCAAACCACAGCCTGCGGACCCTCCAAGGGACGTCATTTGCAAATCTCTGCACTACCCAGTTAAGGATGCAGTTCTTAGTAAAGCCAGGAATTTCCAACAACTTGCTCTGGAGGACTGCCCCATTACCACATTTCAAGACCTGGCCCAGTCCACACTGAAAAAAAGAAGAGCGCTTAAACCGCTTACTGATTGGCTTTGCAGCAAACAAATGTTATACAAGTGGCTATTTCCCTTTGGGTTATCCTTTTTATATGAAGGTCAGCGCATATCCATCTCTTCTTTCAATGATTTGCCTAAAGCATACGATATTCTGCAAATTAACCAATTACCCATTGAGAACTGGGATCATATTCAAAGTAATAATCCACTTCCGGATCTCCCTGTGGATCCATGGGAGACACCTCGTCCCGGCAAACCCCAAAGATCCAGAAGAGGCCGACATTCAACTCCAAGACGCCTTCCACTTCATGAGTCTTGAAGGTCTCTGGGTCCAATCCTAGGAGACGTTTTCATGTTCATCATGGATCCCTTGAGTATATGTTTCATCTAAGTATTTCTTAGAAAGTTCTCCCTGATTTGGGTCTTAACCCTTCATAACCATTCCTGAATCTTGAGTCATGATATGGCGGTTATGGTTATATGTCTTTTACTAAGTGCCTAATTACTACATATTATGAGGGTACTAGAATAAGTCACATTACAATGTGCATAGTATCCCCCCTACTCTACTTCTGGAGTAATTTTACTAATGTTAGTGATCTACTTGCTTGATCAATATTCCAAACTGTTCTCACTGTTGTTATTATTTTATTGTTGGTTTTATGACAGGTATCATAGGAAGTCAACTGTATATCCCCAAAAGAAAAGGGGACGCTTCTGCAATCCTGTAACTCCGCCCAGATATTCTCCTTAGCTAAAAAAGAAAAATGCTCTGTCCTGATGCTTCAGGAGACACATTTCAAATTTAATAAATACCCGGACCTATCTAGATCCATGTACCCACACTGGTATCATTGTGGATCGAATTCTGCGGCATCCAGAGGCGTGAGTGTGGGGTTCCAGAGGGGTCTGCCTTTCTCATGCATTTCACATATTCAAGATGTAGAGGGCAGATATATACTGCTAAAGGGCAAAATAGCTAATCAGACCTATACCTTTGCCAACGTCTACTCTCCAAATGTCAAACAGATTTCTTGGCTGATTGGGATACTTACCCTTTTGGAATCATTTAGAGAGAGTGTAGTGGTGCTTGGAGGAGATCTGAACATAGCATTAAATCCTTCTATAGATTCATCATCCCAAAAATCAGCACTATACTCTAGAGCACTTAGACATCTTAGGAATAAACTACATCAGGGAGCTGTCCATGATATATGGCATCTCCTTAACCCCTCCAGGCAGGACTACACCTTCATCTCCCACCCCCACAACTCGTATCAAAAGCTTGATTATATATTTGTGTCAAAAGAACATCTACATCTGTGCACACACTGCCTACATAGGTAATATACTTTTATCTGACCATGCCCCAGTGTTTATTACAACACAAGCCCCTTCACTAGAACCTAAAGCATTTAGATGGTGTCTTAATGAACAGCTGATTTCATCAGAAGAGAACAAAATGTATACCCCAAAACTTATGGAGGAATTATTTTCCCTTAATTCCCTCCCTGGCACATCCCCCCACATATTATGGGACACACACAATGCCTACATGAGAGGCCAATTCATTAGTATGGGTTCAAGAATCAAGAGGGAAAGGAAGAAAAAAGTAGATGAACTCCTAGCCCAGATCCATAGATTAGAAACTGCACACAAAAGTTCTTTATTGGACTCCCACCTGAAGGAGCTCACAGAATTAAAGAACACTCTAAAGAACCTGCTCAATACAGCTTCTGCCAAGTATTATCTTCATGTGCAATACAAATACTATGCACATGGGGATAAGGCTTCCAAGTTCATGATGCAACGTATTAAGCAAAGGAAATCTCATAATTATATACACAAGATTAGAGTCACTAACAGGGAAGAGGTGTCTAGCACCCCAGAAATAGCCAAACAATTTCAAAAGTTCTACTACTCCCTATACAATATAAAAGAAGAAGAAAGAGAAGTTGGTATCCCCCCTCTCCACCCCCCAAAGGAATCAGTAACCTCCTTCCTTAATTCCCTTGTCTTACCGGTACTGTCGGATTCGCAAGTCCAAATTTTACAAGCCCCTTTTACAATGTTGAAGCTTGAGACAGCGATTAAACAACTTCCTAATGGAAAAAGTCCTGGACCTGATGGCTACCCAGCCTTATATTACTGCACTTTCCATAATATAATAGCTCCATACCTTCTCTCTATATTTAATAGCTCCCTGTCTGGTGTCCCATTATCCACAGATATGACCAGAGCACATATCACACTGATCCCGAAAGAAGGGAAAGGTAGTTCCCAATGCTCTAATTGCCGCCCAATTTCCCTGTTAAATCTAGATTTGAAATTATTAGCTAAGATGCTTGCTACCGGCTTGTCATCATTCTTGCCATCTCTAATCAAAGAAGACCAAGTTGACTTTGTCCGTGGTAGGGAGGGCAGAGATAACACCACCAAGGTGTTAAATGCTATTTACCTTACAAAAAAGCTTAGACGGCCTCTAGTCCTCCTTAGCACGGACGCAGAAAAAGCCTTCAATAAGGTTAGCTGGGATTATATGAGAGAAGTCCTTAAAACATTTAAGTTCCCTGACCATTATATTAACGCCATCTTTTCCTTGTATACCCATGCCTCAGCTTCTATCATCATTAATGACACTTTGTCCCCCTCCTTTAATATCAGGAATGGCACCAGACAGGGATGCCCACTTTGACCTCTATTATTTGTTCTCGTAATGGAGACACTGCTCCAGGCTATTAGATTGGAGAAAGAGATAGTAGGTATAAAGATAAAACAACATGAGCATAAAGTAGCTGCTTTCGCAGACGATCTGTTAATAATGAATACCAACCTAATCAAAGCCCTACCTTTTTATTTATAAGATTTTAGAACAGTTTAGTTCTTACTCAAACTTCAAAATTAATATGAGAAAATCCCATATTATCACAATAGACCTCCCAGCCTCAACTAGAAATTCATTAAAGGCAAATTCCCCCTTTAACTGGGACACTCCATATATTACATATCTAGGAGTCAAGATTGGCCCTGACCCATCCACTCTTTTTCAATTGAATTTCACTCCCCTTCTTCAGTTTATCTCGGACCAACTAACTGGGTTAAGGAATCCGATGTTATCATGGTTTGGCAGGAAGAATATTGTAACCTCATTGGTCTTACCAAGATTGACATACCTGCAACAAGTACTACCGATCCCAGTCCCAAAAACATACTACATTAAACTAAAGCGACAAATTAGCTCATTTATTTGGGCCGGGAAAAGGGCTCGACTAGCTCGTTCTGTTCTCTGTAGACCAAAGGCTAATGGGGGAATAGGACTACCTGACCCAGAATTATATGGGACAGCAGTTATGCTTTCTAGATTAGTGGACTGGATGACACATCCTAACCAGAAGCCTTGGGTCTCCGTGGAACAGGGTGACCTGGGGTCGTTTCCTTCAGGTCTCCTAGTGGGGGCAAAAAATTTTCCAACCCAGGATAGAACCCTTAACCCAATTGTTCAATCAACAATTGAGACCTGGAATTGGTTCCAACAGTCGCAGAATACCATACCATTACCCTCACCTTTGATCCAAATAAAAGACATAATAGCATATGCTCCGTCTAACCTGAAAGACTGTCTACCTCACTCAGTTCGGAACTCTACACTTCATCTCTTTTCATTTTTTGACGATAATGGCGTAGTGTTGAAAAGTGAAAATATTTTAAGTGTCTTTCCAGAATGTAAACATTTCCCTTACTTACTGTCCTTCATACGCTCTTTTATAATAAAGCATATCTCTATGAATGATTTACTACGTCCATTGACCTGGTTTGAAAGTTTAATAACGGACCAAGCACACTAAACTAATCTCCGAAATTTATAGGAAATTAAATGCCCCAATGTCAATGACTAAACCAGCATTTATAGGGCTATGGGAAAGAGACCTGGATATTAGCTTTTCTCAGGTGGAGGTTTCGAAACTTTTATTACTACCTCACAAAACCTCTAGGTGTGTCTGCACCCAAGAAAATGGATATAAAATTTTAACAAGGTGGTATAGGACTCCAGATATCACTTGCCGTTATAACCCAAAAAATGTAGATACGTGCTGGAGATGTAAAAAAGATGGAGGATAATTTTTCCATATATGGTGGGAATGCCCTCCACTTCAAGATTGATGGAAGGATATCTTCTTCAAAGCTAACATGATATGTAAAACGAATATCCCACTCTCTCCTCAATTAGCACTATTAAGTTTACCTCCATCTACATCTAAACTACCACCAACTAAAGTATTCCATACTATGTTAAGTGCAGCACGTCTATTAATACCTAAATTTTGGGTTTCTGAAGAGGTACCTTCCCCCTCTCAATGGATAGGGAAGATTGATCAACTATGTAGGTTTGAACAAATTGCAGCCTGGGAAAACCGTAGAATACAATTGTACAGGAAACTATGGAAAGATTGGTTCATATACAGAAACATAAACACCTTACTCTTCTAGCCTACATCTGTCGTACCTGACTAAGTCTGTTTACTATAATTGGACTCTATCATAACCCTTATTGATACACTAGATGTGGATTAAATTTGTATTGACTTTTGTATTATCCATCCTACGGAACTGATGTTAAACAATGCCTGTCAAACCACTCGTTATCTTATGTTACTCATATGTCATCATTCGACACCAATATGCGATTCAACATATTTAAACATATGTAATGATTTTTATTTTCAATAAAATTATTTGAAAAAAAATAAAATAAAAATGAAAATCTGTGGGGTGATCTGTGATGCCCTCGCAATCTGACAGATTTGGAGTGTTTTTGCAAAGAAGAGTGGGCAAATTTTGCCAAGTCAAAATGTGCAATGCTGATAGACTCATAGTGCTGTAATAAAATCAAAAGGTGCTTCAACAATGTATTAGTTTAGGGGTGTGCACACTTATGCAACCATATAATTTTATTTTTATATTTTTTTCTTTCCTCTACCTAAAAGATTTCAGTTTGTTTTTCAATTGAGTGGTACAGTTTATAGGTCAAGTTGAAGGTGGAAAAAGTTCTGAAATGAATTATCTTTGTCTCACTTCTTTACAGCACAGAAACCTGACATTTTAACAGGGGTGTGTAGACATTTTATATCCACTGTATGTATATATATATATATATATATATATATATATATACACAAACCGGATTCCCAAAAAGTTGGGACACTAAACAAATTGTGAATAAAAACTGAATGCAATGAGGTGGAGATGGCAAATGTCAATATTTTATTTGTAATAGAACGTAGATGACAGATCAAACGTTTAATCCAAGTAAATGTATCATTTTAAAGGAAAAATACGTTTATTCAAATTTTCACGGTGTCAACAAACCCCAAAAAGTTGGGACAAGTAGCAATAAGAGGCTGGAAAAAGTAAATTTGAGCATAACGAAGAGCTGGAAGACCAATTAACACTAATTAGGTCAATTGGCAACATGATTGGGTATAAAATGAGCTTCTCAGAGTGGCAGTGTCTCTCAGAAGCCAAGATGGGTAGAGGATCACCAATTCCCACAATGTTGCGCAGAAAGATAGTGGAGCAATATCAGAAAGGTGTTACCCAGCGAAAAATTGCAAAGACTTTGCATCTATCATCATCAACTGTGCATAACATCATCCGAAGATTCAGAGAATCTGGAACAATCTCTGTGAGTAAGGGTCAACCACACTGGATGCCCGTGATCTCCGGGCCCTTAAACGACACTGCACCACAAACAGGAATGCTACTGTAAAGGAAATCACAGAATGGGCTCAGGAATACTTCCAGAAACCATTGTCAGTGAACAAAACCCACCGTGCCATCCGCCGTTGCCAGCTGAAACTCTACAGTGCAAAGAAGAAGCCATTTCTAAGAAAGATCCACAAGCTCAGGCGTTTTCACTGGGCCAGGGGTCATTTAAAATGGAGTGTGGCAAAATGGAAGACTGTTCTCTGGTCAGACGAGTCACGATTCAAAGTTATTTTTGGAAATCTGGGAGGCCATGTCATCCGGACCAAAGAGGACAAGGACAACCCAAGTTGTTATCAACGCTCAGTTCAGAAGCCTGCATCTCTGATGGTATGGGGTTGCATGAGTGCGTGTGGCATGGGCAGCTTGCATGTCTGGAAAAGCACCATCAATGCAGAAAAATATATTCAGGTTCTAGAACAACATATGCTCCCATCCAGATGTCATCTCTTTCAGGGATTCATCTCTATTCATCAATCACAACATCATGGCTGCGTAGGAGAAGGATCCGGGTACTGAAATGGCCAGTCTGCAGTCCAGATCTTTCACCTACAGAGAATATTTGGCGCATCATAAAGAGGAAGGTGCAACAAAGAAGGCCCAAGACGATTGAACAGTTAGAGGCCTGTATTAGACAATAATGGGAGAGCATTCCTATTTCTAAATTTGAGAAACTGGTCTCCTCGGTCCCCAGACGTCTGTTGAGTGTTGTAAGAAGAAGCGGAGATGCCACACAGTGGTGAAAATGGCCTTGTCACAACTTTTTGGGGATTTGTTGACACCATGAAATTCTGATTCAACATATTTTTCCCTTAAAATGGTTTTTTTCTCAGTTTAAACTTTTGTTCCGTGATTTATGTTCTATTCTGAATAAAATATTAGAAGTTGGCACCTCCACATCATTGCATTCAGTTTTTATTCACAATTTGTATAGTGTCCCAACTTTTTGGGAATCCGGTTTGTATATACATATATATAGTGAAAGAAGGCCAGCAGCATAGCACAGATTTCAATGTAAAACGTGTAGTTTATTCATCCAGTGCCAGCAGCGACATTTCAACAGCTTGGTGCTGTCTTTCTCAAGCTCTGTGCACATGCACAGAGACTGAATAGGGACGCCGCTGAGACCGCGATGCCGGCTCTGTACGGACCATCAGCTGACTGTGAGTTTTTAATGTTTTGGGATCCTGTGGACACACTTGCACTAATTAGGGGTAATTACAGTACTTGTCTTATATTATAAACACTATGTATTTTTATTTGACACTTGCTATATGTACTGTATCCTGCAACTTCTGAGACACTACTTAAAGGGAGTCTGTCACCTCCATACGGCCATATACAGTGCTTACATGGCTATGTAGCACACCTATACAGGATTGCAAACAGTACCTTTGTCTTTGTCTTTAGACTTGCACCAGCAGGAAAAATGGAGTTTAGTTCATATGCAAATGAGCACTCGCAAGTGCCCAGGGAGGAGTTCAGTGTGTAGGTGCCCAGGCTGCTCTGCCTTTATTTCACTTTACTCCTCCCCAGCCTCTGCCTTTGCCCGCCCTCCAAGTCTCTTGCCTCATCGATAGGTCCAGACTTAAGGGGCGGGCAAAGGAAGAAACTGGGGAGGAGTAAAGTGAAAAGAAGGCAGAGCAGCCTGGGCTCCTACACAATGAACTCCTCCCTGGGCACTTGCGAGTGCTCATTTGCATATGAATTAAACTCTGTTTTTCCTGCTGGTGTAAGTCTAAAGACAAAGACAAAGGTACCGTTTACAATCCTGTATAGGTGTGCTACAGAGCCATGTAAGCACTGTATACGGCCATATGGAGGTAACAAACTCCCTTTCATGGATTTTGTTGACTAAGATAAATCACTGTTCTTATGAATTTCTGTCCTTGTATGGATAAATTGTTTTAATTGTATTTTCAATTGATGCACCTTTATATTGTATGCTTGTTACACATGTGCACAGAGCTTGAGAAAGACAGCAACAAGCTGTTGAAACATCGCTGCTGACACTGGGTGAATAAACTACACGTTTTCCGTTGAAATCCGTGGTGTGCTGCTGGCCTTCTTTCACTATTTTATCGCATTGGAACCAGGTGCCGGTTCACATTGGCTTGACTTGCACCCGCATCCTACAGTGTGCTGCATCCTCATTTTTCCAAAGTATGTATATATATATATATATATATATATATATAAAAAGAAAAATGGCGGCACTGGCTCCCAAATGAGAAGGCGGGTGCACGTCCCAAAGGGAATGGACTGGTTTCCCTGATGAATATTCTAGGAAAAATGAGCGGCACTCCAAGAGTAAAAGCAGTGAACCCTTTATTCACACCGGTGGTGCAACGTTTCAGCTCTAATCGCGAGCCTTCCTCAAGCAAAGAAACAACTCAAATAGCAGTGATTATATAGAAGATACAAAACATGTGATCACAACCCGGTGGGTGTGTTCAACAATTCATGAAATACATGACAATAAATACACATCATATCAATCGGTGCAAAGAAATATACTGATCATCATTGAAAGCAGTGATGAAAGTGAGATATAAAACAATATACGGATCAGGTACATAAACATGATCAGATGATGTGCCAACATACAATGTGAACATTATACATAAGTTTATGGGGGAGGAGCAACGGAGTAATGTCGCAGAACATACCTATCTAGCAAGGAGGCTCATAATGTGCCGTGAAGTCGGCGTTGTGGATATCTTTCTGCGCAGGCGTGGCCACACACCAATAGCGGGTGCTCAGCAAACCAGGTATGCTGCACGTCAGCGCGATGCGCTGGCAACCCCACGTCATTGCAGACGTCCTCCCGGAAGCACACGATGTATAATCCTGTGCGCATGCTCAACAAAAAATCGAGCTAAACGCGCCATCTTAGTCACTGGAAAGCTGCCCATAAAACCACCACTTTGCATATCGCACCCAACCAAAGACAAAAACGGGCATAGGGGGTTAGACAAGGGCACAGGGGATCCCATTAAGCAGGGTACCCATATACCCCCTCCTGGCAATAGATCCATCGCAACCACGGCAACCGCAGTATCTGCGGGGATAACGCCAGGAATTTCTACCTCCCATCCTGCCCGAGAGGGATCTCCTCTGCATGGTTCACAGATGCTGCAAAGGTGCGTGCAGACCAGCTCCCAGTACTAAAGAAAAATCGTGAAAAGAAGGATATTAATGGGGTATCAAAACGCGGTGTCTGCCATGCCTGTCAGCAACAGAACTAAACCAAACATAAATATAAAGTGTAAATATGATAAAATGAACCCCTTCCAGGGTATGCTGCGTATAGAAGCCTTGGAGTCTCTTAGATCCGACCCCACCCTCACTCTCAAACCCGCTGACAAGGGGGGTGTGGTCGTGGTGATGGACACCACAAAATATGTACAGGAAATTATGCGTCAATTGGATGACCCACAGGTGTATAGGATTCTAGATTCTGACCCCAAGTTCATGATAGCGGATATCATCCGCCGTTGTCTTAGGGAGGCTCTGACCGCAGGTATCATTGATGGGGGTCTTAGTGATTTTCTTGAGGTAGCACATCCGGTCACTCCTGTGATCTATGTGCTGCCCAAGATTCACAAGACCCTCATCAATCCCCCGGGACGACCTATCGTCTCGGGCTCTGATTCTATCTTCAGCGGCATAGCTATATTCCTAGACAAAGCTTTGCGAGAATTTTCCATAGGGGGGTCATCCTATATACAAGACACATCTGAATTTTTGATTAAATTACAAAGTGTTGACTTAACCCATGTGCCCTCAGTGATATTCGCTTCGTTTGACGTTACTTCACTATACACGTCAATTGTACATGACAGGGGCCTCAGGGCGGTGGAGAAAATGTTGAGGACATCAGCTTACACTCCTCAAGCCTCTGAATTTATCATTGATCTACTGAAGATTGTACTTCAATATAATTACTTTCTCTTCAGGGACGTGTTTTATTTGCAAGAACGTGGTGTGGCCATGGGGTCCCACGTGGCCCCCACGTATGCAAATATCTTCATGCGGTGCTTTGAGGAGGATGTCGTCTATCTGTCCCACCACTTCAGCCATGTGCTGAGGTGGTGGCGATATATCGACGACATCTTCCTCATTTGGACAGGCTCTGAGACTGACCTGGCTGAGTTTCATGACTTCTTGAATAGTCATGATCCTGATCTACAGTTCACCCTCATTCATTCTCGCACTGAGATCCAGTTTTTGGACACACGAGTAGTGTTCAACGAGGGTGTGTTGCATACTGAGTTGTACACTAAACCCACGGATACCAACACGTTCTTGTGTTACAACAGCTCACACCCTCGGAGAATGATCCGGTCGCTACCCTTCTCTCAATTTCTCCGCGTCAAACGTGTTGTCTCTGATGAGAGCAAACTTGATGCGACTCTGAATTCCATGGCTGTTAAGTTCCATGATAGGGGTTATCCTAAACCACTGTTGAACGAACACATGGACAGAGTGCGCACGCTCGATAGGACTGCATTACTGACAAAACGGGACACTGTCCAGAAAAAGGCCAGGATTCCGTTTGTTTCAGTATATACTGAACTCAGTCCTTCAATAAACAAGATACTGAACAAACATTGGGGACTGTTGGGTACATGCTTCAAAGATATTCCTGAGTTCTCATGTCCACCAATGTCATCATATCGCCGATCACGGAACCTACGTGATCAGTTGGTCAAGGCCGATATTGGCCCCAGGGGATCTTTGAAGCAAACTAAATTGACCCAGTCTGGCTTAGGCTGCTTTCCTTGCCTAAACTGCGTCAATTGCAGATACATCCGTAAGGGGAGGTATTTCGTACACCCCAATACCGGTGTATCCTATGCCATTTCATTTCATCTAACTTGCGATTCTAATCATGTCATCTATGTGTTGTCTTGCCCATGCAAGTTGCTTTATGTGGGTGAGACAACAACTGAATTGAAGACCCGCCTCAATAATCACCGCCTCAGTATACGCAAAAGACGGCTGGATTTGCCTGTAGCGAAACATTTTACTGAGGCCAAGCACAAAGAAGGCGACTTGAGATGTTGGATCCTGGATCATATACCCCAGCCTCGGCGAAGGGGGGATAGATCCAGGATACTAAAATGCAGAGAGTTGAGTTGGATTCATAAGCTGGATAGCTTGAAGCCTAAGGGCTTGAACGCTGATTACAATTTTGGGGATGTTTTGTGAGGTTTAGTTTGCCCTCTTGTCATTGCTTGATATTGCTTTGCATTATTGTGTACATACGTCGAGAGTTATACAACTCATGATTCTCTCATTCTAACATTTTTTTCTTTTTTCTAGATCACTTTCACTCTGCACTTTGGGGTTTGGAACATATGGTCGGAGTATACGCAGCATACCCTGGAAGGGGTTCATTTTATCATATTTACACTTTATATTTATGTTTGGTTTAGTTCTGTTGCTGACAGGCATGGCAGACACCGCGTTTTGATACCCCATTAATATCCTTCTTTTCACGATTTTTCTTTAGTACTGGGAGCTGGTCTGCACGCACCTTTGCAGCATCTGTGAACCATGCAGAGGAGATCCCTCTCGGGCAGGATGGGAGGTAGAAATTCCTGGCGTTATCCCCGCAGATACTGCGGTTGCCGTGGTTGCGATGGATCTATTGCCAGGAGGGGGTATATGGGTACCCTGCTTAATGGGATCCCCTGTGCCCTTGTCTAACCCCCTATGCCCGTTTTTGTCTTTGGTTGGGTGCGATATGCAAAGTGGTGGTTTTATGGGCAGCTTTCCAGTGACTAAGATGGCGCGTTTAGCTCGATTTTTTGTTGAGCATGCGCACAGGATTATACATCGTGTGCTTCCGGGAGGACGTCTGCAATGACGTGGGGTTGCCGGCGCATCGCGCTGACGTGCAGCATACCTGGTTTGCTGAGCACCCGCTATTGGTGTGTGGCCACGCCTGCGCAGAAAGATATCCAAAACGCCGACTTCACGGCACATTATGAGCCTCCTTGCTAGATAGGTATGTTCTGCGACATTACTCCGTTGCTCCTCCCCCATAAACTTATGTATAATGTTCACATTGTATGTTGGCACATCATCTGATCATGTTTATGTACCTGATCCGTATATTGTTTTATATCTCACTTTCATCACTGCTTTCAATGATGATCAGTATATTTCTTTGCACCGATTGATATGATGTGTATTTATTGTCAATTATTGTTATGTATTTCATGAATTGTTGAACACACCCACCGGGTTGTGATCACATGTTTTGTATCTTCTATATAATCACTGCTATTTGAGTTGTTTCTTTGCTTGAGGAAGGCTCGCGATTAGAGCCGAAACGTTGCACCACCGGTGTGAATAAAGGGTTCACTGCTTTTACTCTTGGAGTGCCGCTCATTTTTCCTAGTATATATATATATATATATATATATATGAGAATAAACACACCGCAGCACATCCAATGGTGGAAAAATTGGTGGGATCCTTTATTCACCCAAGCCCGCTTGAAAATGGTCCCAGCAAGCGGAACTGAAACATCGCTGCTTGGGTGAATAAAGGATCCCACCAATTTTTCCACCATCGGATGTGCTGCGGTGTGTTTATTCTCCTAGTTATCTGACACTTTGGTCAAGTGTCGACATCGCTGGCACCCACTACTTGCTACAAGGTGTGCTGCCCTGAACTCCCGTCATATATATAAATATATATATATATATATTAGGAAAAGGAAGGCAGCACTCCAAAAGTTTATAAACCCATCTAGCAGCAACGTTTCAGCTCTACTCAATGGAGCCTTTGTCAAGCTGTAGTGACATGTGCAAAGTGTGATATATAGCAAACTCAATCAAAAAATAATTTTATTACATAATTGATCCAAAAGTCATGATTATAAAGAAAATCTTCAAATATCAAAAGTGTTCAAATTTATCTTATCCATGACATTATTCATCATCCTCCATTGAGTGATTTATAAAAGTGTCTATAATAAAAATATCCACATAAAATCCATATTATATCCATGATTAGTGAAAGAACGTGATTATAATATAAAAAGAAAATCAGGTGTACATGATGTGCTCAATAAAAAACTGCTAAAAAACAATTGAGCAGTCTCACATGGTGCCGGAGATAAGCAGGACCCAGTCAGCGTCAGAAAATGCGGTCTGTGCAAGCGCCGCAAGTCCGTCCTCTCGCGAGAGACGGGATTAACACTATAAGTAAGCATAAGAGACCACAACAAAGGTGGCCACGGCTTCAGAGAAAACGTGCAGATACACCCACTGGGAGATCCCATAGCAATGAATACATTATAAATTAACCATATCAGCCTAAAATTATCAACGCCTGTATATGTACTGCACAAAGGCCTAGATGGAGGAAATAAGGTGTACTTATGGGCCACCACAGTCACCTGTATTCCAGGTTCAGGAAGGAATCGCTGTCCGCATAAATATGCCAGCGACGACACCACCATCACCATGACAACCATAGGCGGCCTCAAATGAAACGGTCTATATTAAAACCAGGGGGTAAAGTGTCCTCCCAGGGATCACCCTAAAAATGGACACAATACCCAATTAGGAGAGGGAATCTGGTGTCACATTTATGGGACCCAGAGTCCTAGATCCAAGTCCTGGAAGAAAACACACATGCATAATTATGTATGGCAAATGTTGGGCACGGGATAGAAAATATTTAACCCCTGGATCACCGTATCACAAGTCGGAACCTCCCATGTTGTCGGAATATTTATGCTGTCTCCGATTGACAGTCTATATGATTTATGTGAATAAATTAAAATCGGCAATAAAGGAGATTCTAACTTATTATCATAAATATCAAGCTAAAACAAGCTCGTGATCTGCGTTGAATTGAAGACAAAACCCAGTTACAGACAAAATATATATGTAATTTATTAATACAATTTATAGTGCAAAATAATATATATAATAAAATTGGCGGTAATAAAATTCACTCAATGATATGCAAAATAGTGGTAAAGACAAAAATAATTGAGAACATATATATATATATACACAATTATGCCTTCTTATAATAATACCCCTCACTTATTTTAAAAGTCAATTTAATACTTGATTTCTCTCAGCCGACAAATGTCCGATTAAACCCAAATCTGGTTTATCTTTTATCTATATAAATATATATATATTATCAACCATACTGGTCTAGAACTGAATTCAGTTCCTTGGAGATAATACCGTGTTTTCACTAGTATATTTTTAATCTCCCTGTATTGGATTAATTTTCAGGATGATGCTGCAGGTACACCCCAATCTTATTCCAAAACAGATACTATACACAAAGTATGGTTAATTGAATATATCTATAGATATGTATTATATTAATTAATTATCCTATAAAATATAGGTAAGGTTATACTATACCAAAATGTCAGCTAGCAGAAATCAGTTTCAATGGTTCTAAGATGGCTGCCTCCAATGACTGGCAAGATGGTCAAGATGATGTTCAGAGAGAGAGCCAGATCGATCCCCTTCTGTCAGCCCATACCATCTTTTTATCCTATCTTAGAAAGGGCTTGGCCAAGTTTTATCATTAACTAGTGACCTCACTTTATAATTAATAGAACCATCCTCTAGGGAAAAATATACCCTAGATCTTTGTTACCCTAACACTAGATGGCACTAGTATTCCATACAAAAAAATCGAAGCATTCATTTATTTCTCTTATTCATATATAATAGCACTAACATGTAATCTAAGGTTTCAGACAAACCTTGAGAAGATCTTAAAGAGACAATGAGTTTTATACTTGGTCAACTAACTTGTGTATCCTTAAGTCTTTTGACCAGACTTGATTAAATCAAAATAAATATGGCTATCTCAATTCATTGTTCTTGGATGAGACAGGGTTTGTTCATGATTACCTGTGTCCACATCCATTCCAGGAAAGAAATAATTAATTTGTGTGTTCCACTGAGACAGATTCTAAACATGACAGAGGAGTTTATACCTCATTTCTAATCTTACAATTGAATATATCTATGAGGACTATACTCTTATATATATACTATATATTCAGCACACCTATTAAAATTGATTATATAAAATCAATCTACTCCTATATTGATTAATATAAAAATCACAAAGAAAGATTAGAGTCTTTCTATTTACTAAAATCATCAGAATTCAAATACATTGTCTTATCTAGGCCATCACATTTCATTAGACCTTGGGACATCTCCTTCTCACAAAACAGACTTAGGTAAACACTTTGGTATATATCGTAAACCTTAGGTTAGCAATTTCAGAGTAAAAAAAAAATCCTGAATTCACTCTGCCTTAAAATAAGACAAAATGGTTGTCCCTTAGGCTCATGTCCATTCACTTATATAGGCCTTATAATTATGGACTTTATTCATACTCAATAGTTCTGACAAATCCCCCCCCTTCTTCCCACGTTAGTCAAGGATCCCCTTAAGACCTAACTGGGAGAAGGTCGGAAGAATTTTCATGTTCATCAATATTGTATCTGAGTCTTTTATCGCCTCATAACGTCAATCCTGGAAAAGTATATTATCACAGAGATTCTGTGTCCAATGGTTTTAGCATGTGAGAAAAATGCAAAACTTGGCACCAATCATGCCATTATTGCTGTGACTTTGTTCTCATGCATAATGTACCAATTTGGTTCCTTTCCCAAGCTAAAATGGTGATATTCGGTATCTTCATCCAATGAATGTCCTTGGATCCAGTTTCGCAAAGATTCTTGAAATATAATCTTCCTAGCCATCATTCACAATCCTGGGACATCTGAAACACGACTGTAGATTCGGGTTGATGATTAGTTCCGTCTTTAATTGGACCTCTTGAATCAACACCATCTGCACGATATCTGTATCTTTGTTGTCATCATCATCGCCAGGAATCACGTCTGGTTCCACCCGTCCTTTTTCTATAAAGGAAAATGAAAGTATGAATACAGTATATATATATATATATTTATTTATTTTTTCTTTTGAGATATACAGTTTCCCTAGCGTTGCTATGTAAAATGCTTTATATGGAAACCCCAGAATTGGAACATCTGTGAACTGAGAGAAATCAGATTAACGCATCCTTATTCATTCTCTTATTCAGCGTCATCTTCTATGATTCTCAGTTCTGATCTTGGATGACATACTCGCAATTGATTTACATGGACCCATTTCTCGATGAAACCATCTTTGGTATTAATTTTCACCTTATAAACTACAGGTGATATTTTATCAATTACATCATACGGACCTTTCCATGATGGGAGAAATTTTCTTTCTTTTACCCGATCCCGGGCAAAGTTATAGAGATACACTCTATCTCCTACCTCATATTCCTTTTTGGTCGTTTTCAAGTCATAATAAGTTTTGTTACTTACGGCGGCTTTCTCAAGATTCTTCTGCGCGAAAGCAAACGCGTGTTGAAGATACTTACGAAGGTCCTCCACATACTGATGTGTCGTGGCTGCATTGATCAGGTTATGATCTGATGTGCGATACAACAGATGTTGAGGAAGTACCATTCTTCTTCCTGTCATCAGCTCAAAAGGTGACATCTGGGTAGCCGTACTTGGAGTAGCTCTAATGGCCATGAGTACTAATGGTAACCTTATATCCCAGTCTTTACCCGACTCCTTAACATATTTCTTAAGGATGTTGACAATAGACTGGTTATAGCGCTCAACGGATCCGCTAGATGTTGGACGATAAGCAATGTGTAATTTTCTCTTCACACCCAACATCTTCCACATCTTCGCCATTACCTCACTTACAAAGTGTGATCCACGATCTGAATCAATCCTTAATGGTAACCCAAATCTGGAAAATACATGGTTAATCAACAAAAATGCACAGGTCTCGGCTGTGTTATTGCGGGCCGGTAGACACTCTACCCATTTTGTAAACACACAAGTGACGGTTAACATGTATTTATTTCCTCGGGATGACCGGGTAACAGGACCAATAAAATCGATTTGGATGTCAGACCATGGTAATGAAAAACCTTTCTTCTGAAGTGGAGCACGATGTTTAGGACCTTGCGGTTGAAATTGCGCACATACCAAACAACCTTGACAATAACTTTGGACATCCTTTAACATATGAGGCCAGTAGGCATAATCACGTAGTGACTCATATGTAATCTTTTCTCCACGATGACCAGCTGTAGGTGCATCATGGGCATGCTGTAACATTAAACCTCTAAATGTAGTAGGAACTACCCACTGCTGAATACCATTTTTAGAGGTTCTCATTAATAACCCATCCTGAATACTAAATTGGGATTTGGATTTCATAAGTAATCGGAGGTCTTCTTTTTGGGTATAATTATCCTCCGATATGGGATTATTATTAGGATCCTCAATATGTTTATAGAAGATTCCCAATATAAGATCTTCCTTCTGGCTTTTAATCAGATCCTCACTAGAAGATTCTTGGCTCCACTGAACTATACTATTTTCAGTTTGGGCCTTAGTTTGTTGTCTAGTGATAGCGTCAATGGGAATCATCTCTAGTAAATGATCTATATTCACATGATCACCACTTATGGCTCCTTGTTTAGCTAGTTTATCAGCTAGGTCATTACCCTCTTTATCTTTATTTTGGGTTTTGGAATGACCTTTAGTCTTTTTCCAATAAATGGTTAGATCATTATGTCGGACTAGCTCATCTATGGCACAAAACAACTTGGCGTGTTTCACTGGTTTGTTATTGGACCGTAACATATGACTCCTCTTCCATGTGGGCATATATTCTACAAAGCTGTTCCGCACATAATTTGAATCAGTAACAATGACGAATTCCTTTATATTGTGCTCTATAGCAATTTTAACGGTTTGGTAGACAGCTGCTAATTCGGCTACCTGGCTACTCTTAGCACCAATACTATAACCTATTGAAATACTCGGGCACCCATCTATCCACGTAATTCCAATTCCTGCCACTAGTTTTCTTTCATCCCCTACAATGGCATGGTAAGCACAACCATCTATGTACGCACAGGGGAGTAGAGAGCAATAGTCGTCTTCATACACTTTGTAAGGGGAAGATTTTTGTTCCTCTAGAAAATCATCTATCGGTTCTTCCGTTTGAGAATTATCAGCGCAATTATGCAGTTCAGCAAGTCCTTGGGCTACTGGACACTTTTTATTTTGCTTATACTGAACTTCCAACGGCCATCCTTGTAAAGACAAGGTCCAAGCAGTGATCCTGCTGTTAGACAAGTTACCATCCCTAATTTTATCACTCTGTAGATATTGTAGGGGTTGATGGGCCGTTTCAACAATGATTTTCTCACCCTGTATAAAACTTCTAAAGTTTTGAAGCGCCCAGACTGTGGCTAGTAAAGCTTTTTCACAGTTGCTAAACTTTATTTCTACTGGTGACAGTGATTTACTTGCATAAGCTATAACTTTATGCAATTTATCTTGTTTTTGGCATAGGACAGCACTAATACTAAGATTTGTAAAACCAGTTTCCAGATAAAAGGGTTTACCCCCCTCGGGATAAGCTAGACATGGGGCTTGGGTGAGTCTCCTTTTAAGCTCAGACATAGCTTGTTCCTGATCCTCCCCCCATGTCCAGGGTACACCTTTCTTTAACAATGTCAGCAATGGTTTACTAATCTCAGCATAGTTATCAATGAATTTACGGGAGTAATTCATCATACCCAGAAATGATCTTAATTCACTAATGTTGGTAGGCGTTTTAGATTTCATAACAGCCTCCACCTTTTTCTTCTGGGGATTCAGGCCTTCACAGGTAACCTCATGTCCAAGGAAATTTACCTTAGTTCGACACCACTGGGCTTTCTGTAAAGAAATTTTCACACCTGCCTCTTTCAACTGATTCAGTACATGCCTAATTTCTTGAATATGCTGGTCAAATGAAGTACTTTTCATCAAAATGTCATCTACATAAGTTAAATTTCCTCTTTCTGTGGCATCAGGCATAGCCTTATGTAAAAATACAGCAAATTCATGACCTGAATTTATGTACCCAAACGGTAGTCTAGTCCAGGCAAACTGTTCTTTACCAAAAGTAAAGGCTAATTTGTATTGATCTTCAGGGCTTACTTTGATGGTCCAATATCCCTGAGCGCAATCTAAGGTGGTAAAGATCCTAGCGCCTTGCATTTGTACCAAGCATTGGTCTATATATGGCACGGGCCAGCCGGACATATATACACGTTTATTTAGCTGACGAAGATCAGCACATAAACGCCATTGACCATTCGGTTTAAGAATTCCAAGAATAGGATTGTTATAAGAACTGTGTACTGGTCTTATAATACCTCTCTCCTTGAGATTTTGGATTATTTCCGCTAGCGAGTCGTAACAAGCTAGTGGAAGACGATATTGCTTGATATAAACGGGAGGTGCCTCAGGATCAGTCTGAATCCTAGCAATGTGTATGTCAGTCAGACCACAATCAAAGGAATCTTTAGCAAAGATATCCTTGAATTCTAAGAGAACTTCCTTTAGTTGTTGTCGCTCTGGGTCATTGGAGCATCCATCAGCTAATGAGATTTGTTGCTGGACCATTTCCATAAACCCTGGAAAAACTTCTGGTTGACCTATTTCATAGGTTTCCTCCAACCTGTCAGTGAGGTCATGATTTGACTTACCTGCTTTTTCAGCAAACTCATGATATTCCTGGGCTTCCTGCTCATTGATTGTATGATCAAAGGTAAGAGAGGATTCCTCTACCTTACAGGTACCTTCTTCAAGATTAAAAGGATATACTGAACTAATGGTGAACAATCCTTCAGGAGAAGAATAAAATGTTTGTTCAACCAATTGTTCTTCTGTTAGATACGATTCAGGTATTAGGCCAATAATTATATTCTGAAACCCAAAAGTATAATAATCTGAATCTAATGCCATACCAATGATAGTGTCTTTAGACAAATGAACTTCATTTGGCATACCATTATTCACAATTATTTGGGTTTTAAAGGTTTGTAAATTCACCATAGGGGTATGATTTACTGAAATACCTAATAGTTGCATTCTGTTTGACAGGCATATCAATGCATCACCATTCTTTAATTTTTGGCCTTTTGATACCTGAATGGGTAACAGGAAATTATTAGTACCTGGAGGGATGATTATATCTCGTGGCACTAATACACTGACTGCATAAGGCAGTATCTGGGATGACTTGAGTGCTTCATGTTCATCCATAAAACCTTCAGGATTCCCTTTTAATCTTGTCCACAATGTGGAATTCACTATATCCACATGGATAGCAAAACGATGTAAAATATCGTTGCCAATGTACATAGGATATCTGGGTTCATCAAGCACCAGGAATAAATGAGTAGCCGATTTTCCTGCAATAGAAATGGTTAATATACATTTTGCAATTATATTATGATCATCAGAATCATTATCTAAGTCATGTATCCAATTATCTTGTGGATTTGGATATCGAATCACTTTAGAATTGGCCACTTGATTTAGTAGATCCCTACTAATATAACTGTTTTCATGGCGCAAATCCAATTTAGCCCTCTTAGTTCTTCCTAAGTCATTCACCTGTACTGGGAAGAACATCTCATCATCCACCTTTTCCATTCCCACTAGGAATTGTTCGTGACCATTAAACCCAATAGGGTCAGTAGTTTCTGGGTGTAGGTGGATTGTAAGAACATCCCCTTCCAAACAGACATCTTTTACTCGTTCAGGAGACACACATATGGTGTTATCTTCCTGTTCACCTATAGTGGAATTTGGAGTGATTTGCAGGAAAGAGACATCAGGGACTTGGCTATTTCGGAAATGTACCTCAATGGAATCCGGCCTTTCCTCTATCACATGGCAGTTACGCCTATTGTGATAGGATTGTGATTGTTCATAATTAATGGGCATCCTCACTTGAGACCATATCACCTTATTAATAAAATCAATAACTGGACTTAATCTTTTCAGGAAATCAATGCCAATAATTAATCTATCAATGGGCATATCCACGATCAATGTAGGATGGCTAATTACTTTGTTTCCTACTTTAAAATCCAGCCAAGCTTTACCTAAAACCTTGAGGGCATTGCCTGAGACACTTACCAGGTTAGCATTAAAACTTTTTAACTTATACCTGTTAGAAGATACATCCTGCAATTGTTGGAAGTATTTTACAGATAATAAAGTTGCTTGGCTACCTGTATCTATCAAGGCTATTATTGGCGAGAAATTATCAAATAATTCAACTTTCATATAATATCTATTATCTATTTCCTGTATGGAACAAAGATATTTGGCATGATTATTGAAATGGTTTTCCTGCTCAGCAGTTAGACTTGTCCTCAACTCCTCCTCCTTCCTTTTATGAGCAGGATCGCATGTCTTCTTCTGTGCAGCTGAAGACTTTGTGTGCTGTAAGACAGAACAAACAGGTTTCCCCTCCCCCTTGCCATGTGGCTTTGTAAGGGTTAAATTCCTTTTAAAGGGAAAGACAATTATATTAGATTGCTCCACTTTACATACATTTAAGTCATCAACCTCTGCAACATTTGACATACTTACCTGCTTCTCCCCCTTTATATTTGGGGAGGATTCTCTATAGGAGGGGTTACCCCTAAAAAAGGATTTTTAGGGTTAGCAGTGATTGTTTTAGACAATTCCTCCATCCGCTGCATCAACATACCAAACTGATCTTGGATTTGATCCATTCGATCATATAGGTTACTTCTCTTTCTCCCATAACCTTTGGGAGATTGATTTTGGTACCGATATGATTGTGATCTCCCAGAACCATCTGACTCAGAACCACTTTGAGCCCTTTCTGGCCTACGTTGATATCCCCTATAATAATTATTCTGATATCTTTGAAAAGGAGGGAACCGTCTATTTCTAAACTCCTTCTGGTGGTTTGGGTTCTTTTCAGCAACATTTGGACCCTTATTCCCATCTGGCCTAGGCTGAATTTTATTTGGCTCGGAAGGTCTAGGAGTTTTTAACACATCAGCATAACTTCTTTTAGGGCTTTCAAATTTTCCCTGATCTCTTTTTATGTGAGTTTCTGCTATTTCCTCACTCGCTTTTTTAAATTTTCTATCAGGAGACTCATCACAATTTTGTATTGCAGCGTACAGAGTTGTACTCTCAGTGAGTAACCAATCCAGAGTCTTTCTGGGATGGTAATCCCTGGCCAAAATAAATTTTATTTTATTGGGCAAAGCGTCATAAAATAACTGGATAAATTCACTACCTTCAAAATTGGGATCTTTTTCAGATAAACTATAGGCATTTTTGAGGACTGACAAAAATTCCCTGGGACTTTGATTATGTCTACATTTCAGGGTAAATAAGGCCCTCCTTGCAGCAGTAGTGGACTTATAGGGACCAAATTCAGTTTTTATTTCTGCGACCACATCTGACCAAGAATCCCTACCCATATCTCTAAGGGAATTAAAGAAATACCGGTGTTTTGGTTCGAAAACCCAGGTAATAAATTCAAGTTTCTGTATGTCCTTTTCTAAATGTAAAGTTTTCATGGCCTCCTCATATATTTCCAAATGACTTATTATGGAGGGTGAACCCTTTTTTGCAAATTGACCCACAGTTTCCTTGAGAAATTTGATCACTTTAGTAGTGTCTATCATGGGTTGATAAGATCTCTGTACTGAACTTTTAGAGGACCTAGGAGGTGAAATCGGTCTTAATTTAGGAAGAGAATGTTCTCTCAGAGCCATTAATTCTTCTCCATTAAAGGGGTTGTCATATTTACTTTCTGCATCTAATTCCCCCCTGGAATATTTTACCTGCACTCTATTAGAATCCTTAGGCTGTCTGAATTGAAGAGGGTCAAGATCCCGGTTATCTAACTCTGTTTGTAAATTTCTATTGTCCTTATACAACTTTTTACATTCCTCATCTAGATCCACCATAGACAATTGACATTTAGACAATTCATTAGTAGCCTGACTTAATTTCCATTCCAGAGTCCTAATAACTTCTTGCTGTTGACTGTCTCTGTCATTATATTCTGATAATTTAGCAGACCATTGTGCTAATTCACCAGAAACCATGGCCGCCTTATTTTCCATTTCAGATAAATCTTTTTGAAATTTATCAATTTCATATGCCTGTTCAACATTTTTATATTTTGCTTTTTCTAATTGCTTTGCTATTTCAATAACTAAATATACAAATTCAGGCCAAGATTGAAGGATTAATGAATCCTTATCTTTCTTATGTTTAGCTTGGGAAATGTGACAGAGATAATCAGCAAATCGGGATTTATCAGACCAGATATCATCTGCATATTCTACAGCTCTCTTTTCCAATTCAAACCTCCAATCCTTTAACTCTCTCTTAATATCCAACCTGTCATGCATATGACCCAACACAATATATTCAATTAATTCTTGAGTCTTTCTATCATGCATATCAGTCTTTACCACTGCAGCAGCAGCCTGCATGCCTTGGCTAGCCTCGCCATTGTTATCAGACATTTTTTTTACTTGTTGCACTACAAGTACCACAATAACTTTATCAAATATATATTTTGCACCCCAAAATTTTGTTTCTATTACAAGCAGATCTCGGTAGGGACCTCCAATTTAATGTCGGAATATTTATGCTGTCTCCGATTGACAGTCTATATGATTTATGTGAATAAATTAAAATCGGCAATAAAGGAGATTCTAACTTATTATCATAAATATCAAGCTAAAACAAGCTCGTGATCTGCGTTGAATTGAAGACAAAACCCAGTTACAGACAAAATATATATGTAATTTATTAATACAATTTATAGTGCAAAATAATATATATAATAAAATTGGCGGTAATAAAATTCACTCAATGATATGCAAAATAGTGGTAAAGACAAAAATAATTGAGAACATATATATATATATATACACAATTATGCCTTCTTATAATAATACCCCTCACTTATTTTAAAAGTCAATTTAATACTTGATTTCTCTCAGCCGACAAATGTCCGATTAAACCCAAATCTGGTTTATCTTTTATCTATATAAATATATATATATTATCAACCATACTGGTCTAGAACTGAATTCAGTTCCTTGGAGATAATACCGTGTTTTCACTAGTATATTTTTAATCTCCCTGTATTGGATTAATTTTCAGGATGATGCTGCAGGTACACCCCAATCTTATTCCAAAACAGATACTATACACAAAGTATGGTTAATTGAATATATCTATAGATATGTATTATATTAATTAATTATCCTATAAAATATAGGTAAGGTTATACTATACCAAAATGTCAGCTAGCAGGAATCAGTTTCAATGGTTCTAAGATGGCTGCCTCCAATGACTGGCAAGATGGTCAAGATGATGTTCAGAGAGAGAGCCAGATCGATCCCCTTCTGTCAGCCCATACCATCTTTTTATCCTATCTTAGAAAGGGCTTGGCCAAGTTTTATCATTAACTAGTGACCTCACTTTATAATTAATAGAACCATCCTCTAGGGAAAAATATACCCTAGATCTTTGTTACCCTAACACTAGATGGCACTAGTATTCCATACAAAAAAATCGAAGCATTCATTTATTTCTCTTATTCATATATAATAGCACTAATATGTAATCTAAGGTTTCAGACAAACCTTGAGAAGATCTTAAAGAGACAATGAGTTTTACACTTGGTCAACTAACTTGTGTATCCTTAAGTCTTTTGACCAGACTTGATTAAATCAAAATAAATATGGCTATCTCAATTCATTGTTCTTGGATGAGACAGGGTTTGTTCATGATTACCTGTGTCCACATCCATTCCAGGAAAGAAATAATTAATTTGTGTGTTCCACTGAGACAGATTCTAAACATGACAGAGGAGTTTATACCTCATTTCTAATCTTACAATTGAATATATCTATGAGGACTATACTCTTATATATATACTATATATTCAGCACACCTATTAAAATTGATTATATAAAATCAATCTACTCCTATATTGATTAATATAAAAATCACAAAGAAAGATTAGAGTCTTTCTATTTACTAAAATCATCAGAATTCAAATACATTGTCTTATCTAGGCCATCACATTTCATTAGACCTTGGGACATCTCCTTCTCACAAAACAGACTTAGGTAAACACTTTGGTATATATCGTAAACCTTAGGTTAGCAATTTCAGAGTAAAAAAAAAAATCCTGAATTCACTCTGCCTTAAAATAAGACAAAATGGTTGTCCCTTAGGCTCATGTCCATTCACTTATATAGGCCTTATAATTATGGACTTTATTCATACTCAATAGTTCTGACAATGTTCCAAAAAGGGTAAGTGAGGGACCAAGTTGGGAAACCATGACCCAAGAGTGTTGGACAAAATAAAATTGCAATTCATGCGGTCTCTTATATAATAACATTGTATGCAAACATGTACAAAACACTTAAAGGGGTATTCCCATCACAATGATCACAGTTTAATCTGTTAATAGGGTGCCAGTGATCATTTTTGTAAATATATTGTATAAGCAAATTCCCACCCTTATTGATCAAATTCTTTCCCTTCTACTTCATTGTTGTCCTTTGGTCTCCCATAGTTATGGCCACAGCTGCCTGCCGATTCCATGGGCCACGCCTGCGCAGATGAACCACCTCCATCCAGTGGCCGGCCTCTCATTTCATTCATGAACGAGCATGCCGTCTGAAACAGAGCCGTGTATGTTCTGTTTGCAGGGCAGACTTTGTAGACTCTGTAAGGACCTTCTGATGTCACAATCTCACGTGACATCCATAGGTCATGTGGGTCGGCAGTCGGAGAGCTCTGTTATCACAGGCACTGGCCGAATGTTTACAGAGTAGGAAGGTCCACAGCACTGAGAGGGGAGACAGTGCTGGAGAGGTGGATGTAACTACTGGGGAGGGGCTGGAAATTGTATGGAGGGGGAGATTCTATGTAGGACTGTATGCTGGGGGGGAGGGGGCTGTGTGAGATTATATACTGGGGCTGCTGTGTGAGATTATATACTGGGGGGTGCTGTGTGAGATGATATACTGAGGGGGTGATTATGTGTGGGATTGTATGCTGGGGGGCTGCTGTGTGACATTATATACTGGGTGGGCTGCTGTATGAGATTATATACTGAAGTGATTCAAACTCAGTGCTGGTAGTAAAGAGGAAGACAGCAGAAGGAAAGCAGAGCTGTATAAGAAGCAGTTCAGGAAAGACAGATGTAGCAGTGCTGTATCAGAAGCGGTTTAGCCACATTGTTGGTAGGGCACTGGGGAAAACAGATGTGGCAGAGCTGTATAAGAAGCGGTTCTGGAAAGACAGATGTAGCAGAGCTGTATATGAAGTGGTTCAAGGAAGACAGATGCAGCAGAGCTGTATATGAAGCGGTTCAGGGAATATAGATGTAGCAGAGCTGTATTTGAAGTTATTAAAACTTAGTGCTGGCAGTGAAGAGGAAGATAGATGTAGCAGAGCTGTATATGAAGCGGTTCAGGAAAGACAGATGTAGCAGAGCTGTAGCAGAAGCGGTTTAGCCACAGTGCTGGTAGGGGACTGGGGAAAACAGATTTAGCAGAACTGTACAAGAAGCGGTTCAGTGAAGACATGTTGCAGAGCTGTGTAAGAAGCGGTTCAGGGAAGACAGAAGTAGCAAAGCTGTATATGAAGCGGTTCAGCCACAGTGCTATTGGGGGAAGGGTAGACAGATGTAGCTAAGCTGTATATAAATCGGTTCAGGGAAGACAGATGTAGCAGTGCTGTATCAGATGCTGTTCAGTCACAGTGCTGGTAGGGGACTGGGGAAGACAGATGCTTTTGGGCTAAAGTATATTAGTGAATTATTGTTTTGCTACACAGATTGGGTTTGTAAAAGATAACACAGGTTCTGTGTGTAAAACTGTATTTGCAGGACAGCCATATGTTACTCTCTACTGAGATGACTTATCACAGCTCTCTGCGTGACGATTCCCCAGCAGGGGGTAGGGGCCTCACAGACACTGCAGGCTGCCAGACTGATGACTCATTATATCCGCATGAAAGAGCATGCAAAGACTGAGTTCTCAGTGTAATGTCATAAAGAGGCATGGCAGGTCTTCACTCAAACTGCCTGAGCCCGCCCAGCCTTAGAAGCAGAAGACCAGGAAGTAAACAGCAGAGCTGGCTGCAGGTGAGGATGAAATAGCAAGATGGGAATACCCCTTTAACAAATAGCCTGTATGGTCCTGTAGCCGGCATCAAGTGTGACTATCCATCAAATTAGTCCCTGCAGCAGATTCCTATATGGGGACAACAGAACAACAAATTAGAATACAGCACATGTCTGAACCCATACAAAAGGTAATCAGAAAGAATCAGAAATGTAAAAAAGAAGATGTGACAAAAATATAAATTAGAAAACTTTGAATTTCACATTCAGGCCTATAGGTTTTAGGGTCTGTAATATAAAAATCCAATAAAGTTGTCTTTTCTTAAGTATGACTGTCTTATCTCCACCATGTCTTAATTTCTGTACTTGTTCTAAAATCCTAAACCGTAGATCTCTTTCTGAGTGTTTAGCCTCTGTAAAATGTTTTTTACAGTCCAACTTTTGCTTCCTAATGGAGTATCTATGTTGGTTTAGCCGGGTTTTTACATCTCAAGTGGTCTCCCCAACATATAAAAAGTTACAAGGACAGGAAAGTAAGTATACTTCAAATGTAGAGTCGCATGTTAAGAATTGGTGGATTTTTATCATTTTGCCAGAGGAGGGATTCATAAAAGAGTCCCCCCGCAGCATCAACAAGCAATTCACATAGTTGTGGCACGGATAACAACCCTTGCGAGTTGAACCAAAATATGTGCCACAACGTACTTTAGAAGAACCAACATCTGATTTAACCAGTTTGTCCCCCAAATTAGGGTTTCTGCGATAGTAACAGATAGAAGGGGTCTTAAATTCCTCTATGTTCTCAAAATTACTGGTTATAATCTAAAAAAAAAATCTCAAAATAGATTACATTTGTGGACTTTGTACACTGTAAGCTGACACAAACGGAATTCTTGGGAAAGAATCTCTGGCTTTAGGCCTCATACACATGACCATTTTTCGGGTCCACATCCAAGCCGCAGTTTTTGCGGCTTGGGTGCGGACCCATTCACTTCAATGGGGCCACAAAAGATGCGGACAACACTCCGTGTGCTGTCCGCATCCGTTGCTCCGTTCCGAAGCCCAGCAAAAAAAAATATAGCATGTCCTATTCTTGTCTCTTTTGCGGACAAGAATAGGCATGTCTACAATGTGCCGCCTGTTCCGTTCCACAAATTGAGGAAGGCACACAAGCGGCTTCCGTTTTTTGCGAATCTGCGGTTTGCGGACCGCAAAAAAACGGAAAGGTTGTGTGCATGAGGCCTTAGTTGGATCTTTTTTAACTTCACTCTTATCCACAGCTTTAATTTTGGATACACATTTCAATATAAATTTTTTGGGGGAATCCCTAGAGCAAAATTTATTGTCCATTTCTGATAATCTAGTGTCTATAAGGGATTCATAATGGACTATCCTTTTCACCGGCATACAGTGCCTGGCAAAAGTATTTACCCCCCTTGACTTTTTTCGTATTTTGTTGTCTCACCACCTGGAATTAACATGGATTGTTTGAGATTTGGATCATTTAATTTACAGAAAATGCGCACAAATTTGAAGATTTTTTTTATTTTTTTATTGTGAAGCAAACAACAAATAGGACAAAATAACAGAAACAGTTAATGTGCATAACTATTCACCCCCCTAAAGTCAATACTTTGTAGAGCCACCTTTTGCCGCAATCACAGCTCCAAGTCGCTTTGAAAAAGTCTCTATGAGCTTGCCACATCTTACCACTGGGATTTTTGCCCATTCCTTCTTGCAAAACTGCTCCAGCTCCTTCAAGTTGGATTGTTTGTGCTTGTGAAGAGCAATCTTTAAGTCTGACCACAGATTTTATTGTGGATTGAGATCTGGGCTTTGACTAAGCCATTCCAACACATTTGCATTTTTCCCCTTAAACCACTCAAGTGTTGTTTTAGCAGTGTGTTTGGGTTCATTGTCCTGCTGGAAGGTGAATCTCCATCCTAGCCTCATATCACTCACAGAATGGAGCAGGTTTTGCGCAAGACTATCCCTGTATTTAGCACCATCCATCTTTGCCTCAGCTCTGACCAGTTTCCCAGTCCCAGCTGCTGAAAAACATCTCCACAGCATGATGCTGCCACCACCATGTCTCACTGTGGGGATGATGTTCTTTGGGTGATGTGATGTGTTGGGTTTGCACCAGACATATCGTTTTCTTTGATGGCTGAAAAGTTACATTTTAGTCTCATCAGACCAGAGCACCTTCCTCCATACATTTTGGGAGTCTCCCACATGCATTTTCGCAAACTCACAACGTGCCTTTTTGTTTTTTTGCTGAAAGTAATGGCTTTCTTCTGGCCACTCTGCCATAAAGCCCAACTCTATAGAGGTTACGGCTTATTGTTGTCCTATGTACAGATACTCCAGTCTGTGCTGTTGAACTATGCATCTCCTCCAGGGTTACCTTAGGTCTCTGTGCTGCCTCTCTGATTAATGCCCTCCTTGCCCAGTCCGTGAGTTTTGGTGGGTTGCCGTCTCTTGGCAGGTTTGCTGTTGTGCCATGTTCTTTCCATTTGGTTATGATAGATTTGATGGTTCTCCTGGGGATCATCAAATATTTGGATATTTTTTTATTACGTAACCCTGACTTGTACTTCTCAACAACACTGCCCCTTACTTGTTTGGAGAGTGCCTTGGTCTTTATGGCAGTGTTTGGTTAGTGATGTCTGTTAGTGATGTCCTACCTCTAATTAACTCCTTAGCTATGAGTTTGGCCGAAGTATGTCACAGTGGCACCGCCTCAGGGTACCGAGTGGTGTAGTCTAGAATGACTAAGATGTGTTGATGCCCTCTGGCGGAGTGTACTGTACGGTACTGGGCCTATGAGGTCCATAGCTATTAGGTCAAATAGCACTTTGATAATCGGGAGAGGTACTAGGGAACTACGGAAATGTGGCTGGGGGCTAGTTTTCTGTCAGGTCAGGCAAGACTTACAAAACTCTTCCACTTCTTTGAATATGCTGGGCCAGTAAAACCCCTGTAGGATATGATCCTGAGTTTTCTGCAGCCCCAGGTGACCCCCGAGAACATGTTGGCGTGCTAGATCTAACACAAGCTTACGATAAGCCTTGGGGACCACCAACTGTTCAATAGGCTCACACCGTAGTTAGTTTACCCGATACACATATCCCATATGCTGATGAACCACAAAACAGGTAAACACTGACTCTGCCCCAGGTTGCTGTGGTTCACCATCTACTATTAACACATTTTCCCAGGCGCAGGATAGGGTTGGGTCCCGATGTTGGGTACCAAAATTATCCCCAGAGACATTGAGGTCTGTAAGCTCAGGACCCGGCAGCAAGTCCTCCATGTCTCTCACCATCACACTTAGTGGGGTTTTCTTCCCTTCTTCTACCAAAGTGGCGGTCACCCCTACCGCTGGCCCTTCGGTCTCAGGTTCCCAGGGTTCTGGTCTCCCCCCTGAGCCGGGCCACTCTGCTAGGGTTACCCCTGTCTCATGGGTATCAGTCACTCTCATAGCAGGCCACAGTGCCGGGAAGCCCGGGAAGTCTCTCCCTATCATAAGTTCGTAGTATAAAGTTGGGGTAACTGCTACTTCATCCGCCATCCGTCCATCTGCCAGCCCCTGTGGTTGGGAACACTATGCTCCCTGAGTCCAGCAGCGCCTCTGTTGGAGTGTCTCCTACCTCCACCTGGCACAGGTGGCTTAGAGTTTTTGGGGTACCTGCTGCACACAGCTTCCTGGCATATAGCGACTGACAGTAGCCATAGTTAGTATCCATGGGTTCCACCTGATGGGGACAGTCATCTCTTACATGGCCCGGCTCCTGACACTGCCAGTAGACTATCAGAACCAGGTCTGTAGAGGGTACACCCCGGTTGGGTTTAGTTGGTACAAGTCGCTGGGTCTGGGATGGAGATTTACGGGGTTTCACTGCCCCCCTTCCAAAAGAACCCCCTGTAACACTCTTAGTAGCCGCGTTAGTGCTCCACCAGATCCACCATTTGTAGGGCGTTGCCAGGAGACACCTGGCTGATCCAGTGCTGGTGAGGGGGTGGCAGAGCCCTCCAGAACATATCAGCCAATAGTCTATCCAGCATAGCCGTGGGACTCAGCACATCAGGTTGTAGCCACTTTTGCAAGAGGTGGAGTAAGTCATAATACTGGGTCCCCATAGGCTCAGCCGCCTAAACCCCCACTTATGTACCTGCTGGGCTGGTAGCAACACATCCACCCCCAGTCTTGCCAAAATCTCACACTTTACTTTTTGGCAGTGGGCGGCTTGATCGTCCGGCATGTCGAAATACACCTGCTGTGAATCGGATGCCAGGAATGGAGCAACGACCTCAGCCCACTGGTCACGCTGTAGCTTTTCCCTGATGGCCACTTTCTCGTACATCACGAGGTAGGTTTTGATGTCATCTGCGGGGGTCATCTTAGGAATCACTTTCTGGGCATCATGGATGCTCAGGGTTGCTCCTGCTGTCTGCAAAGCCATCACATGTTGTAGCAGCAACTGGCTAGTCTCCTGCTGCTGCTTATTAGCCTCGCTTTTCTGCAGGTTTGTTTCTTGCTGCTGCAGATTAGCCTCCATGAGGGCCTTCACAATAGCCTCCATTTTGTTGTGGGGCACTGGTTGTAATACAGCTGGTTTAATGTACGACATACAACTATGCCTGAAAAATGCAGCAACCAAAAATATTGGCATTCACGCCAGCCTCACTGCTCTTGCCCGCGTCCTCCACCAATTGTGGGATTTCGCTCTGGTAGACAGGGTAAGCGGGCACAGTGCAGAGGCAAAACAAAAGTTCTTAACTCAAAATATCAGTGTTTATTCACACTTGAGGCAATTGCACAAAACAGCACATAACTTTGCAGTCTTGGTGTTAAATCACACACAATGGAAAGTTCATATAACACAAGTCACCTTACTGGCAGTTCAGCCTCCAGTAGTTCATAGCAGGCTTTATGGGGGCCTGTTTCCCCAGCATGCATCTCTCAGCCCTCCAGCTCGGCACAAAGCCTCAGATGCCAAAAACAGAGACATCTCTGCTGAGCCCAGCTGCCTATTTAAGGACAGCCAGCTGCTGCCAAAACCCGTACTGGCACTTAAACTTCGGTCCCGTATTTGACCTCACCTGGCTCGAAACCAGCCCAGCTGCACATGCTGGGAGGAAAATATCTACCTTGCCAGACACAACCCCTCATTGTGTCACAGGGATCACCAGCCTCCTCCTTAACTTTGTGTTGTTTAGATATATAAATACATTTATATGATAGTTTTAATTACCAGATACTGTTGTGAGTAGTCACAACAGCTGTAGATCACCTTATTGGTTTCCATCCGACCAGCAAACAGAGGTCCTGGACTACTGCCCCAGTTCTCGGTCCCGCAACACAGGTGCAATGTACAGGAAAGGTAAGTAAATAAGTGTGGAAAACAGAGGTAGAACCGTTGGATCAATGAAATACAGTATACTGAATGATGAAAAATGTTACTTTTTTTTTATTTACTTAATATTTTATTTATAGAAGTCATCAACAGGGAGACTCTCTTGACTAGCTGCTATAGGACTTGGTGGGATTTTCTTGGAAAAAGGAAGGCGCCCTTGCTAGGAAAGGGTAATGAAAACTGAGAGGACTCCACTGAAAGCCTTCATTGGGGCTGCAAGGATGAGGAGTAGGAGGAATTATGTGATTCATGGCTCCAAGGCACTGTGTCGGACTCTGAAGGCACCTCCATATCATCCTGCTGCGACTGAGAGGAGGAATTATCCATTCCATCCACAATCTCATCCTCTTTCTCCTCAACTATAATGCTGCACTTTTGCTAAGCCAGAGGGCATAATTGCAGCCTACTACTACTACTATTGCAACTACTTCTGGTCAGATAGATGGTGCTAATACTACCCACATTCTGGCTCTGGGTCTTTCATTTGGAGCCCTTCTCTAGTCCTGACATTTTTGGGCCTCTCAGAAAATTTTGTGCAGTATCCTGTGTAATGGTGTAGTAAATATATATATATATATATATATATATATATATAAATAATTTTCTTCATTAATCCTCATCTCATACCCCCAATCACACCCTAATGTTAATAAGACCACAGAATAGACCCTCAATGTTAATAAGACCCCCAATCAGACCTTAGATCAGACCCACAATGTTAATAAGACATTCAATCAGACCTCACATTAGACTCCCCAATGTTATTAACACCCCTATTCAGATCTCATATTTAGAGTGCCAATTGTTAATAAGACCCCTAGACAGACTCCAGATCAGACACCCAATGTTTCTAAGACCCCCCCCCCCCCCAAGTCAAGCCTCAGATCAGACCTTCAATGTTATTAATAGCCCAATGGGAATCAGTCCTCAAATTATAGAAAAACAATAAATCAACTTACCTCTCCTGCTCCTGACACTGCTCCTGCGATCCAGTGCTCTTCCTGGTCTTCCTGCCAAGCTGTGCTGTGACCCGAAGACACATAGAATGAGGTAACAGTGCACGCCAATGTCCTCACGTTGTGTGCAGGTGTAACAAACTTACCTATCCAGGCTCCAGCGGTGCGATTCTCAGCCTTGGCACGGTCAAGCTGGGAGAGTCACATTGCTGAGCCACGCCACCTGGTGACACAACACCTTCCTTATTAACAGGAGGCAATGCTCTGTTTCTCCCCGCAGTGGGTGTGTGCTGGGAAGGATTAACAGTGGGCTAATTGCTCAGCTGCTCTATTCCTGTTTCTAACTAATGGAGCACTGAGTCAATGGACCTATCAGGTTCTGATCCAGGGACTCGGCACTTTATTTAAATTCCTTCCTAGCCATACACCATTGTCAGTGATAGTCTTTGGCTCACCAGCTGTGTTCCTGGTTCTCACTTCTGTGCTTATTTGGATTGATTCTGTTTCTCACTGCGGCTTGTCTTCTGACTACTCTCTGTCTCTCGTTTGGTACTGCATAGTCACGTTCTGATCTCAGTCTGTCTTCTAACCACTTTCTGTCTCTCATTTGGTACTACATAGCCCGTCCGGTTCTGATCCATTTTCGTACAACTTTGGTATTGTCTTATTCGTTATTCCGTCACTGCACTTGAATAGCGTACGAACGTTCAACCAGTTGCGGTCTAGCTATCTATGGCTTTTACTGCAAGTAGGTAGGGAAAGCAAAATGGGTTCTAGCCTTAGGGATCACTGTCCTTATCTGCCCCTACGTACATTCATAACAGCAAGTCACAGCACAAGACCAGGAAATAGTGAGTTCAGAGCTCGGGGAGCTCTGCATTCCCCACTTTCCAGTTCTCCTTTACTAATGACTAGTTATGGATGAACATCTGCTGGGACAGTTCGCGATCAAATGGTTCCCATTCATTTTAATGGCAGGCAAACCGAAAAAACCTCCGGGTCATATTTGCAGCCATAAAATACTTACTAGATGTGCACACATAGTCCCACAACATGGACACTGACATACCAGAAGTATTAAGCAAATCTGCGATCTACAAGCATTATTTTTTTATCGGCAAAATTTCGGCAAAGTATTAATCGCAAAAGCACATGTGCTAATAAGGCGTGGCCTACAGCAACTGGTTTGCATCAACTAGCAAATAAATGGATGAAATGGTTGTAACCAAGTTCAGCGACGAAGAGGAAGAACTCCTGGAGACTGTGAGTAATCTTACATTAAGGCCTTATGCACACGACTGTTGTGTGCATCCGTGGCCGTTGTGCCGTTTTCAGTTTTTTTTTTCGCGGACCCGTTGACTTTCAATGGGTCCGTGGAAAAATCGGAAAATGCGTGATCCGTGTATCCTGTCCGTCAAAAAAAGTATGACCTGTCCTATTTTTTTGACGGACAACGGTTCACGGACCCATTCAAGTCAATGGGTCCATGAAAGAACACGGATGCACACAAGATTGGTATCCGTGGCCGTAGGTTACTTTCATACAGACGGATCCGAAGATCCGTCTGCATAAAAGCTTTTTCAGATCTAAGTTTTCACTTCTAGTTAGAATACACTACAAACTGTGTACAAGACTGCCCCCTGCCCCATCTCTTACAGGGGGCCGTGATCAGGTGCGGCACTTGAAGGGGTTAATTGTACTATCATATTCCCCTGTAAGAGATCAGGGCTGCCAGGCAGCAGGGGGCAGACCCCCCTCCCCAGTTTGAATATCATTGGTGGCCAGTGCGGCCCCTCCCTCCCTCTATTGTAATAATTCGTTGGTGGCACAGTGTGCCCCCCCTTCCTCCCTCTATTGTAATAATTCGTTGGTGGCACAGTGTGCGCCCCCCCCCCCCTTCCTCCCTCTAGTGTAATAATTTGTTGGTGGCACAGTGTGCCCCCCCTGCCCCCCCCCTTCCTCCATCTATTGTAATAATTCGTGGGTGGCACAGTGTGCACCCCCCATCGGCCCCCCTCCCTCTATAGCATTAACAACATTGGTGGCCAGTGTGCGGCCTCCCATCTCCCCCCCCCCGATCATTGGTGGCAGCGGAGTTCCGATCGGAGTCCCAGTTTAATCGCTGGGGCTCCGATCGGTAACCAAGGCAACCAGGACGCTACTGCAGTCCTGGTTGCCATGGTTACTTAGCAATAGTACAATAGTAGAAGATTCATACTTACCTGCTGGCTGCTGCGATGTTCGTGTCCGGCCGGGAGCTCCACCTACTGGTAAGTGACAGATCTGTGCGGCACATTGCTAAATGAACTGTCACTTACCAGTAGGAGGAGCTCCCGGCCGGATACAGACATCGCAGCTCGCAGGTAAGTATGAATCTTTTACTATTGCTAAGTAACCATGGCAACCAGGGCTGCAGTAGCATCCTGGTTGCCATGGTTACCGATCGGAGCCCCAGCGATTAAACTGGGACTCCGATCGGAACTCCGCTGCCACCAATGATCGGGGGGGGAGATGGGAGGCCGCACACTGGCCACCAATGTTGTTAATGCTATAGAGGGAGGGGGGGCGCACACTGTGCCACCAACAAATTATTACAATAGAGGGAGGAAGGGGGGGCGCACACCGTGCCACCAACTAATTATTACAATAGAGTGAGGAAGGGGGGGGGCAGGGGGGCGCACACCGTGCCACCAACGAATTGTTACAATAGAGGGAGGAAGGGGGGGCGCACACTGTGCCACCAACGAATTATTACAATAGAGGGAGGGGGGGCGGGGGGCCGCACACTGTGCCACCAACCTATTATTACAATAGAGGGAGGGAGGGGGGGGGCCGCACTGGCCACCAATGATATTCAAACTGGGGAGGGGTGTGGCACCTGAGGGGTTAATTGTGCTGATCACGGCCCCCTGTAAGAGATCGGGTGCTGCCAGGCAGCAGGGGGCAGTCATGTACACAGTTTGTAGTATATTCTAACTAGAAGCGTCCCCATAACCATGGGAATGCCTCTGTGAATATACTGTCGGAAATTAGTTTTCACGATCTAACTCATATCCGACAGTATATTCTAACATAGAGGCGTTCCCATGGTGATGGGGACGCTTCAAGTTAAAATATACCATCGGATTGGAGAAAACTCCGATCCGATCGTATAAAAGGGACTCCAGACTTTACATTGAAAGTCAATGGGGACGGATCCGTTTGAAATGGCACCATATTGTGTCAACGTCAAACGGATCCTGTCCCCATTGACTTGCATTGTAATTCAGGATGGATCCGTTTGGCTCCGCACGGCCAGGCGGACACCAAAACGACTTTTTTTTCCATGTCCGTGGATCCTCCAAAAATCAAGGGGAAAAAAACGGTCCCGGATCACGGACCTACGGACCCCGTTTTTGCGGACCGTGAAAAAATACTGTCGTGTGCATGAGGCCTAAAGTAGTGTATTTGATTACATTTCACCTGCATGTCTGATCTATCGCTTTATATGCATAAAGAGTGTTATAAAATAAATCGCCAGTGCGACCTTCTACGATTCAAATTTTTCTTAAGTGCACAAAACTTCACATTTTATAAGGTCTCACTCGATATTATTGATTGTTGCACTAAGTATTCATGTGACATCACACCCACTATGTTAGTAGCACACACTATATAACGCACACACACACACTATACCCCACACCACACTATATATATCGCACACACACACACTATATATCCAGCACACACACACTATATACCCCACACACACACACACTATATACCGCGCATACACACTATGTACCGCACACACACACACACACACTATATACCGCACACACACACACAGTTTATAGATTATAGTTTGTATCCTGTTGGTCAGGTTTTAGGAGAAGCTTTCTTTGTCAGACCACCAGTATTTGCTAGTTCACTTAGAGTTACCCAGGGTGCATCCCGGGAGGCGAACCAGCTGTACACCCCATACCTGCTTAGCTGCCAATATCTGATAACGCCGACCCCACCAACATACAGTCGTAATATAATCTCATCTTCTAACCGCAGATCCGCAAAAAACGGAAGGCGCCCGTGTTGCCTTCCGCAATTTGCGGAACGGAATGGGTGCCGGCAATATAAATGCCTATTCTTGTCCGCAGGGGCCGTGGAACGGAGCCACGGATGTGGAGAGCACACGGAGTGCTGTCCGCATCTTTTGCAGTTCCATTGAAATGAATGGGTCCGCATCCGAGCCGCCAAAACGGCGGCTCGGATGCAGACCCAAACAACGGCTGTGTGCATGAGGCCTTAGGCCACATGCACACGGACATGTTTTTTCACAACTACGGACCGTAAAAACCCAGGCTGAGGTCCTGCAGAGTGGACGAGTGCACGGCGTCATTGGTTGCTAACTCGCTATGACGCTGTGTGCTTTTTTTCCGCCACTGCTGTACAGTAATACACTTGTATAGATTATACAAGTGTATCACAGTACAGCGGTAATGGCCAGAAGCGCACGTCATCATAGCAACCAATGACACCATGCGCTCGTCCACTCTGCAGGACGGCAGGACGGGTTTGTACGGTCCGTAGTTGTGAAAAAAACATGCCCATGTGCAGGCGGCCTAAATCTAATATTTCCACTTCAAAGCATTAAATTATTTTTGCAGTTTACTTGAGTAAATTATTTTCAATACTATTATTGTTAAAAATTGTGATGATATGCTTGCATTTTAATTTATATTTTTATTGTAAATTTTTATAACAAGAAACCAAGGTAAAGGCTCGCAGGCCAAGCAAATGCAAGACATCGATATGAGACATGGATATGAGACATGGATATGAGACATGGATATGAGACATGGAGTAGGCATACTTCAATAATTAGCAGAGAGACACTGGGCGTTATTTGGGGTAAAGTCGACACACAATCGAGACATAGCTAAGCCAAGTAAAGAAGTAAAGAAGTGGTAGGGAGAGGTCAGTATCTGATCCCAAGAAGGCAGGTAAGGCCTGGAGGGAGACGTGGAGGTACGTACAACGAGGCTAGGGGATTACCCCTAGAGAGTATGACACATGATGGTCCAAAGTGTAAGAAAACTACCCACATGGGCTACAGTCAGAAAAGATAAATTACGGCTTGGGAGACCTAAATTTGGACCATAAGGACCATTTCTTGAGGAAAGACCCATGAACGCGTGCTTCCCAGGCTGACAACTCTTCAAATCTATGTATCTGGTCAATCTTTAGAAGCCACTGTTCCAGGGTTGGAACAACAGGGCGGAGCCAGAATTTAGGAATGAGGAGACGGGCCGCTATCAACATCTGAGTGAATACGAATGGAGGTTTAGCATCCTCTTTAGATTGAGGGAGGGACAGAAGGGCTATTTGAGGTGATAGATTGATCGAGGTGCTGCACACTTTGTTAGCGAGTGAGAAGACCTCACTCCACCATGTATGGATAAGGGGACAAGTCCACCATATGTGTAGGAAAGTCCCTCTCTCCCCAAGTCATCTCCAGCAAGCGTCAGAAGCAGATCTGGCGTACCTTGATGTTTTATCTGGCGTGCTATACCATCTAGTAAGGATTTTGTAACCATTTTCTGACGCAGCGAGAGGTCCCGTGGGGAGATTCCAGCAAAGTAGGCAGTAAATCAAATGAGATTGTAGTGTTTAGATCTAACTCCCAATGTGCAATAAATGATGGTTTAGCTAGCATAGGGGGTGAGCGGAGTTTGCTATAGATCCGCGAGATTAGTTTCTTTGGTATCTGACATTGAGATATCAGAGATTCAAGCCAAACCCACGGACGCGAAAGGTCTCCTAGGGTGACATGTTGTTTCAGGTAGGATCTAATGTAGGTAACAGAGAAAAAATCCCGCGGATGAGGATTCATAAGGGCAATCATGTCCTTAAGATCCATCCATTCTCCAGACTGAAGTGCTAGAGAAATTATAAGGGTCTTGGATGACGAGAGCTCCGAAGAGGTCGCCCTCCTCAGTTCCAAGGGGGCCGTGTTTAACACATCAGATATGGACAGGAGTGGAGAGGGGAAAGGAATAGAGCAATGCGTGGAGGACAGCCACTTCCAAGCCTCTAAGGTGGCTTTAAGTATTGGGTAATAGGTCATGGGGCAAGGAGGGACTTGTTTGTGGCCTAAAAGGAGCACCCTGGCCGGGCTATTCAGAACGTCTAATTCCATCTGAACCACTATGGGTGGTGGAGAAGGGCGTAGCCAAGCCAAGGCCCGTGAGATTTGGATGGCTCTTCCGTATAGTTCAGGATTTGGCAGACCAATTCCCCCTGCCTGTCTAGGCTTAGTGAGAAGAGCACTGGATAGTCTCGCCTTTTTTCCATTCCAAATAAAGAACCTAAATTTCTGCATTATGGAATCATAATAATGTTTAGGGACCGATATGGGCAGAACTTGTTGCAAATATGTTAGTCGTGGAAGTATTAGGGACATGATTAGGTTTTTGCGACCAAACCAAGACAGCGTGGGATTGTTTCGAGCTAGGTGATCAATGGCTTCAAAGAGTGACTGCTTTAGCGGAGTGTAGTTGAGGGAGAATAGGTCCGATACGTTAGAGCTAATCTTGACTCCAAGATAGGTAATAGAGGGGGAAGACCAGTTAAAAGGGGAGTTTATCATCAACTGGTGTTTAGTTGTTAGTGGGACCCCTAGGCAGAGGACTAGTGATTTATTAGAATTGATTTTGAAGTCCGAAAGGTTGCTATATTCATTTAGATGGAATTGAATTCGGGGTAGGGAAGTCTTGGGATTGACCGTCATCACAAGGACGTCGTCAGCAAAGGCAGCTAACTTCTGTTCCCTACCTCCCAAACATAGACCCATTACCTCCCGGTCCAATCTAATGGTGGCCAGTAGGGGCTCCAAGGCCAAGATAAAGAGAAGGGGTGATAGGGGGCAACCCTGACGCGTTCCATTTCTAATGGAAAATGGAGAGGATATTGTGCCATTGACTAGGACAGCTGCTGATGCACACTCATACATCGCAAATGTCGCTTGAGAAAAAGAGTCAGGAATGCCAAAGATCCGTAATACGTGTCTTAGATATGACCAATTGACCCTATCAAATGCCTTTTCGGCATCTGTGCTAAGTAAAAGTAACGGGGAGGACACTCGTTTGGCATGGCACAAGATATTAATCACTCTAGTGGTGTTGTCTTTGCCTTCCCTATTGCGGATGAAACCAACCTGGTCTCCATGGATCAAATGAGGCAGGAGGATAGCTAACCTATTGGCCAGCATCTTGGCCAGGAGTTTGAGGTCTATGTTTAGGAGGGAAATAGGTCTATAATTGGCACAAATTTTAGCATCTTTCCCTTCTTTGGGTATAAGAGTGATGTTGGCCGCGGTCATGTCCCTGGACAAGGGGATTCCTCGCAGGGTCTGGTTACATACTTTCAGGAGATGAGGTAGGAGAATTTCATGAAATGTTTTGTAATAGGCCAGTGGGAGACCATCAGGGCCTGGGCTTTTCCCTAGTGGCATTTGATTCATAGCTGTTTTAGGCTCAGTAAGGGAAAAAGGGGCCTCCAGACGCGATTTCTGTTCTGGGGAAACGCTAGGGAGGTTAGCAGCCTCTAGGAAAGAGGATATAGCCGAGGAGCGGGGTTCCGCAGCCATTTTTGGGGGGGAGATTATATAAATCTTTGTAGAAGGATCGAAATTGGGCCGCAATTTGGGATGCCGAATATATGGGAGTCCCATCTTGAGAGGAGAGCTGGTGAACATAATTTGCGGATCTTCTCCCTTTGATCCTGTTCATGACAAATTTGGTGGCCTTATCGCCGTGCGCAAAGAATTTGTGTTGGGAGCTCATGTAAAACTTGGCTGCTCTAGCGTTCAGGAGGAGTTTGAGTTTGGCTCTATATTTTGAGAGTTCACTAAATTGGGGGTCCAGTCGGTTTAATTTTGTGGGCGGACTCAAGCCTTTGGATGTTTTTCAGAGTCATATCTATTTCCTTTTCCCTGTTTTTCTTTTGGAAGGAGCCAATGTTGATGAACTGTCCCCTAATTACCGGTTTGTGGGCATCCCAGATAGTATTAATTTGGAGTTCCGGACTGTCATTTAGGGAGAAATACTCCTTGATGTGTTTAGCTATCCTCTCGGACGAGTCTTGGTGGCTTAAAAGGGATTCATTTAGACGCCAATTGAAGCACGAGGGGGATTCATTGGGAGCTCTAACAGTTATAAAGATTGGGGAATGGTCTGACAAATGAATTGAGCCAATAGAAGACTTCTGACACAGGTGTAGATGTTCCTTGGAAACAAACAAGTAATCGATCCTGTGATATGTATCATGTAGGGACGAGTAAAACGTATAGTCTAAATCATTGGGATGTTGGGTACGCCACACGTCAATCAGATGCAGATCCCACAAGGAGCTCCTAATTGCCTTCAGAGAACTATTGGAGTGAGAAGATTTACGCGTGGAGACATCAAGTTGCGGCCATAGAGCCACATTTAAATCTCCTCCTGCTATCACAATGCCCTCCTTGAAGGACTCTATTAAAGGGAATATAGTACAGAGCCAGCGGGCCTGGTGAGAATTTGGGGCGTATAAATTGATAAAGGTATAGGTCTGTGGTCCTATTGTACCTTTGAGTAGCAAATATCTCCCATCTGGATCTATAACCTGATCGACAAATTTAAAGAGGATTCTCCTCTGTAGCCCTATACTGACCCCACCGGAAGCTGAGGAGCTTCCGCCACAGTGATACCAGTTGGAGTAGTGTGAAAACCTCATGTCAGGATAGTGGTTGAAGCGGTAATGTGTCTCTTGTAGGAAGATCACCCCGGCTCTGGCTTTTCTTAGAATGGCAAAGATTTGGCTCCTTTTTGAAGGGGAGTGGAAGCCTTTGACATTGTAAGAAGCTATTGATAAATCAGCCATTAGGTGTGGTGTAGGTGGAATTACCTCGACGCCGGTGTGACCTTCCCCAGAGTAGCACTTCAAAGTTATGCGAAACCTTTGTCCCAAATGTTGTAGGGGTCGTGCAGGATAGAGGCCTTTTCCATGTCAACGCAAGAGACAGGTACCTTGGAGTAGGGGAAAAAAGGGAAAACATAACATAAACTGAAGAACATTCATAAAACAGAAACATGGACATATTGGGATATGTCATAATCGAAGGGGGGGTAGTTTGGTCAGTAGACCAATTTAGGAGACCGTTTAACGCCTCGTGAATGGCCTTAGATAGGCAAGAAGAGGGAAAGAGACCTCATAAGAAATAGGATTTCACAAAGTCCTAGTAGTAGTGGGACTCCAACTATTGCCGCGACCGCACTATAGAAGTATCGCAAGAGTCCACAACTGCAGACAGAGATCTCATGAGTCCATTTAGTGGTCCTGTGACAGACTTCTTGGGGTGAGATGCTGGCCCCTTTTCTTTGAACGGGAGGTCTTCGGCGTACGAAGCAATTCAAAGGGGACCACCTTGGGGACATCCGGCAGAATACTTAAATCTTGGAAAAGTTCCCAATTTTCGATCGGCATAGGAGGCACATTCAGTAGCTCGTAAACTGCTATAAGATCCGAAAATGATGAGACATTCACTCTCTTGCCCATATATGAAAAAGACAGGCCAAACGGGTATGACCAGCGGTACAGTACCTTGTGGGACCGAAGCCAATCAATCAATGGCTTGAGAGCTCTGCGTTTCTTCAATGTGGAGGGTGCCAGGTCCTGGTATATGTCTATCTTGGAATCTTCGTATCTCAGATCTTGACGAGAGCGTGCAGCTTCCAGGATGGCCGTTTTCACTTGAAAGTTGAGGAACCTGCAAATGACATCTCTGGGGGGTTCGGCGGGTTTAGGCTTGGGTCTCAGAGCTCTATGTGCTCGTTCTATAACAATGTCGTGCGGGTGGTCGGGTCCCAGCAGGGATCCGCATAGCTCAATGATGGCAGCAGGGATGTCACCCGGAGCAACAGACTCTGGCAGTCCCCTAAATCTCAAATTGTTCCTGCGCCCCCTGTTTTCCTGATCCTCTAGGGAATATGCAGGTCGTTCAGATACAGGGCGCACCGGCGAAAGGAGTCTGAAACTGCTGACTGGTAGTTCAGGATTTCCACCTGGTGTGTTTCAAGGGCCTCCACGCGCTCCCCCACCTGCCTCACCTCGTGTCTGCACGCCGACAGTTCCGCAAGCATCGGCTCCAGTACCCTGTTCAGAGCACGGTCGAAGGTATTTCCTGGTGATCGGGAGTTCAGCGCTGGGCTGGCAGGCCTCTGAGTCGCTCTCCCCGTCTGAGTCTGCTGAGGCACGCTTCGGAGCTTTAGGCTGTGGCGTCAGCGCCATCTTGGATTCTTTTGCAGCGATCGTGCCAGCAGCTTTTTTCAGAAACTTCTCCATTTCTCCGCTTGAGACTTGATTTTTAGAGGGAGCAGGAGGGTCACCGTGTCTAGCGTTCCCGATTTTGACCATTCTTGCCTATTTTAGCTTAAGTTAGCTGGCGTTAGGGACGATTCTCCTTACAGAGCTGAGCGCTATGCCACCATTCTCTTCCGGCGCTAGCTCCGCCCCCCCATATGCTTGCATTTTTAACTTGCAGCGGATGTTGGGGCGGGGATATGACCGCACCCGGTCCCACTGATAAGAAGCAGAGGATTGTGCGGGAGCTGGCATCTGAGATCTGGGGCAAAAGGGATCTCAAACATCGCCGTCTGGCCATCATTATAAAATGGTCAGACAGTTTCCCAGTCCCAGCTGCTGAAAAACATCCCCACAGCATGATGCTGCCACCACCATGTTTCATTGTGGGGATGGTGTTCTTTGGGTGATGTGATGTGTTGGCTTTGTGCCAGACAAGTGACGGACTGAACAATCACTGTGTCTGCAGTAGAAGCCTGAGGGCTAGCCTCCTTCCTTCAGGGTATGGACCCAGGACAATGGAGACCCCCACTCTGACCTATTTGGGTTAGTAGGGAACTATATTTTTTGGTTGAGTTTATAGGCCACATCTTTCGTATTACCCATTAAAGTTGCATGGTGTGAATCCATAAACGTAATAAGGGTTAACTCTGCTCTGAGACTCCCAATGAATGTGTAAGTTTATTTCTCCCTTTTTTCTATTATGTTAGTGATGATATTAAGAAGTAGCTGACTCTGGTGTAGAGAAGTAGATCATTTTATGATACACTCAGGAGATAATCCCATCCCATGGGTCTCCTCTCACCCTATTGTTTCATCAAGACACTGTGGAAGGGATGTCTTTTTGCATGCAGTTTATTTTTTATTGAGTTATGCATCATAAAGCTGGCAGCCACTGCAATTACATATAGATCCCTTCATATTAGAATTTCTTTATATATAATGTTCTTAAGATTTCTGAATTGTTTATCTAAAATCTGAACATTCTGTGATCAAACAAGTTCCTATTCCCTCCATTCGGAGAAGGTGATCGGCGGAGGCCTTGGAGGTGGTGGAGGTTGATGAGGCAGAGGAGGAGGCGACCCACCTAGCCTATTGAGCCACCCCCACCAGATGTGGGAGAAGTGAAGGAGGTGGAGGTGGAAAGTGCTGAACCCTCCAGCACCGGCCCATCTTAGGACTCGGAGGAAGAGGAGGTGATCCCCAGCCCCCGCCAGGAGGGTAAATATGTGCACATAGCAATATGATTATGTATCCATAACATGTACATAAACATTAAAAGGGCCAACAAGGAGGGGACAACATACACTATAGTAATACAAAAAAAGAACAATGGACAATAACTCTTTAATCTAAATTAAAACCATTAACTTAACAAATAAATAATATTAAACTCTATAGAACTATCACTAACTAACAAACTAAATACAATGATACTGTACTGAAATATCACTAACTAATAAACTATATAATCATCATAAATATCACTAACGTATTGAGATTTAAATCATCAATGTGTATAAAGATTTTAAATACAAAAAAAAAAAAGGTAAAAAAATAGACAAACAGACATATTTTGTACCGGCGTGTACATATCAACCGTCTCTATAAAAATATCCTATGATCTAACCCCTCAGGTGAACACTGTAAAAATAAAAAAAAATGGAACATCACTAACATCACTAAAAGTGCAACACCAAGCTATCAAAAAAGGCATATGCCCGCCAAAATAGTAACAATCGGTCATTTCAAATAAATCGCCAAATAAAAATTATAATATGGCTTAAACTATGGAGACACTGAAACATGAATTATTTTTTGTTCAACAATGCTTTTATTGTGTAAAACAGAAATAACAAAAAAAAAGGAAACATCTCTTGCCTCATCTGTAACAACCAGCTGTATAAAAATAACATAACAACTAACCCCTCAGGTGGGCACCTTTCAAAACAAAAATTTAAAACTCTCCAAAAAGGCATTTTTTTTGGACAACTTTTATCACAAAAAGGTGTAATAGCAAGCGATCATAAAGTCAGATGCACCACAAAATAAAGGTTTAAAGGTTTAATAAGAATTGCAAATAATGTTGATATATATTTTTTTTAAAACAGTAATGAAGACATTGAAGGCCAAATTGGCCAAAATGCAGAAGGAGCACCGCCAGGATATGCGGGCCATTCAGGAGCGGATGAAGGCCATGGAGTAGAGGCAATGCCAGGCCATAAAGGGGTGCAGGAGATGCTCGTGCTATTGGAAATGTTGCCTTGTATTTAGTTTTTTGTAATATTGCTCTGTTTTAGTGTAATAGCTTGACCTAAATCAGCCAGAACTGACAGCAGCCGGTAAATACATGTCAAATACATATATGGTCCATTCACACGTCTGTAAAATGGGTCTGCATCCGTTCCACAATTTAGCGGCACGTTTACAGACCCATTGATTTTCAATTCCAGTCAGAAAAATGAGGCATTCACTGTATAAATAAGCAAGTGTCGGCCAGTACAGGCCTACAAAATTAGCCAACAGGCGTTCCCCTGACAGTAAAAACATTTGTATTCTGTGGCTGGAGGTATATTAGGCATTCACAGGATAAAGAAGTAAGTGTCGGTCAGTACAGGCCCCAAAAATTAGCCAACAGGCGTTCCCCTGACAGCAAAGAACTTTGTATTATGTGGCTTGAGGTACATTAGGCATTCACAGGATAAAAAAGTAAGTGTCGGCCATTACAGGCCCCAAAAATTTGGCATTCAATGGACATATCTAAGACAGGGACCATGAATTGTTATGGGTGGTGGTGGATATTTGTGGGCTGTCATAAGGAATTTGAATCAAACATGGTCTACTGGTCACATGTGTTGAATTCCTCCGAGATCCATGCCTCATTCATTTTTAGAAATGTGAGGTAGTCAACTAGGCGAGTGCACTTATCTGTCACGATCCCCCCTGTTGCGCTGAACGTCCTTTCGGACAGGACACTGGACGAGGGGCAAGCCATCAGTTCCATGACAAATTGTGCCAGCTCTGGCTAGAGGTCAAGCCTGCCCTCCCAGTAGTCCAGGGGTTCATCACTTCTCAGAGCGTCCACATCGGCCGTTAACCCGATGTAGTCGGACACCTGTCGGTCTAGGCATTCCCTGAAGCTGGATCCAGAGGACAGCTGCCTGGTTGGCTGAAAGAATGATATCATATCAGAAGTGACCAACACATCTTCAAACCGCCCTCTTCTTGCAGGTACTGTTAAATTTGGTACCCGCAACTGTTTCTCTGTGAGTGGAAATTCGTCTGCTAGTGCCTGCAAAAGCAGAATGCAGCATTTCTCAAAGCAAGGCCTGGAAGTGCTGCATTCTGACAGCCCTCTGTGATAGTGGTAACATTTCCGACATTTTTTGTTTGTACTGGGGGTCTAATTACTTTGCAACCTAGTGCTGGTCCTTGCCCTTTATGCTTTTTATACGGGGGGCCCTCTTAAAACACTGAAGCATGAAGGCCCCCATTTGCACTAAATTGGAAGCGGTGTAGTGGACTGGCACCTGCTCATTATCTAGGATAATTTCGTCCTCATTCTCCTCCCCCCATCCACGGACTACACCAGGGATCCCAGAAAGGTTTAAAGCATGCTCTTCTTGCTCCACCTCATCCGCCCCGGCACCATCCTCTTCTGACTCCTTTTCAGACTCTTGTTGTTGACTTGTCTCAGATTGAGTAGCCCCCCCTGGGAATTAATCCAGCATTGCTACTTCCTTATCTTCCAGCTCCAGCTCCTCGATGGCTTGATCAATGACATAACGCAATGCATGCTCAAGAAAGAAGGCGTAAGGTACGATGTCACTGATGGCGCCCTGGCTGCGATTGACCAGTTTGGTGATCTCATCAAATGGTCGCAGAAGCCTGCATGCGTCGCGCATGAGCAGCCACTGGCACGGTCAAAAAAAAAAAAAAAGCCCCCCAGAACCTGTCCTGCTGCAGAGTTCGTACAGGTAGTTGTTAACTGCGCGTTTCTGCTGGGGCAGTCTATCAAGCATATCCAAGGTTGAGTTCCATTGCGTCAGGCAGTCACAAATAAGACATCTGACGGGCAGGTTGTGTCGCCGCTGAATGTCAACAAGGCGAGCCATGGCCGTGTAAGATCTTCTAAAATGGCCAGAGACTTTCCTGGCCTGCCACAAGACGTCCCGGACCCCAAGGTATTTGACAACGATTCGCTGCACGACCAAGTTCAGGAAGTGTGCCATGCACGGCATGTGTGTCATTTTGCCCTGTTTCAGCGCACTCAGCAGATTGGCACGTTTGTCACACTCCATTTTACCAACTTTCAAATTGAGCGGGGTTAGCCACTGATCTGCCTGTGAATGCAAAGCTGAAAGGAGTGTAGGACCTGTGTGGCTCTTGGCTTCCAGGCACAACAGACACAGCACAGCATGGCAACGTCTCACCTGGCATGTCGAATAGGTTCTGGGGATCTTTGGGGGCGCAGCTGAAGAGACGGTAGCAGCGTAAAAGGAGGAGTCAGCCGAGGAGGAGGGGGAGGATGGAGTAGGAGGAGGAGGAGGAGAAGAAGATGCAGGCCTGCATGCAATCCATGGCGGTAAAACCAAATCTACACGGGTGCCACGGGTTACATGCTTGAAGGCCGTCGGAAGGTTCACTCAGTGGGCAGTAAAAGTTATGTACCTTCCCTGCCCATGTGTGCTAGACGATGTGTCTGTGGTCAGATGCATCTTGGCACCAACACTGTGTGCCAGATATATATTCACTTGCAGCTGAACGTGGCCATATAGCTCTGGGATGCCCTTCTGGGAGAAATATTTCCTTCCTGGGACCTTCCACTGCAGTGTTCTTATGGCCACAAATTTTATAAAGGCCTCCCAGTTTATATGGTAGTAGTTGGCGGGCCATTCGTTTCAACAAGCCAGCGGTCAACCGTTGGGCAAGAGGGTTATCCGGCGTCATCTTTTTTTTTTACGCTCGAACATTTGGGCCATGGAAGCCTGCCTTTTGCCAGATAAATGTGAGGACGGCATGATGGAAGGTGGAGTAGAGGACAATTGGGAGGAGAAGGAGAAGAGGCTGGATGGTGAGCGCCTGGACTGTGGCTTTGTGGGTTTTGACGGCGTTGCTCCCACTGGGCTCGGTGATGTGATGCCAGGTACCTTCTAAAGGCGGTCGTCCCTAGGTGAGTGTTGGGCTTACCGTGAATTATGTGTTGATTGCAAAGGCTGCAGATGGCAACACTATTGTCATCAGTGGACATGTTAAAAAAAAAAAATGGCCGGCGTCCTGGGAGAATCAGATTTGACCATACATGGTTGATGGCTCGCTCCTGCCTGCTTCTCCTCCCTATCTGCTAATCCATCTCTCCCTATGCACTCCCCTCCTCTTCCTCTCTTGTGGGCAACCATGTGATGTCCATAGACACGTCATCATCGACGTCACCTTCCCCACCGCCAACATTAGAGATCTCGGAGTAGGCACCAACAGCGGGAACCAACGTCCTTGGGCTGATCTGGGTACTGTCATCAGACTGCTGAGTGGTGGCCGTTGTTACCTTCTTTTCCTGATACGAATCCAAGAATGACTGCGCATCGGAAATGTCTTGTATGAAAATAATTCCTGTGACTCAAGAGGAGGGTATATGGTGGTGATGGTGTTGGTGGTAGTGTCTTTAGGGGGTGCACAAGGCAGAGAGTGAAGAGGGTACAGATAGAGAGGATGAGGAGAGTGCAGAAGCAGAAGGCTGAGTGAGCCACTCAACCAAGTCTGGTGTGTCCTTTAACGTAATCGAACGCACCTTCTGCAACTTCCCACTTTGGCTCAGGCCTGGTGCTCCTGCCCTACTCCTACCACCCTGCCTCTTCCTCTGCCTGTCATTTTTTAAATGACCCTGTGACAAAAGTCTCCAGAGAAGCACAGTGTACGTGGAATAAGCTATATAACACCCCGCTTCAATTTTGGGGGGCCACTGGTATATCACACCAGTTATAATACTTTTTTTCCAGTACTGTTTGTCATTGCGTGTAGCAGAGGGAATGCAGCAAAACAGCCCAAAAATTCTGCAGTACCCAAATACACTATTATGAAAGTATATTGGTATATAACACCCTGCTTCAATCTGTCATTTTGAGGGGCCACTGGTATATCACACCAGTTATAATGCTTTTTTTTTCCAGTACTGTTTATCACTGTGTGTAGCGGAGGGAACACAGGAAAACAGAAAAAAAAATAAAAAAATCGGCAGTACCCAAATACACTATTATGAAAGTATATTTGTATATAACACCCTGCTTCAATCTGTCATTTTGGGGGGGCGACTGGTATATCACACCAGTTATAATACTTTTTTTCCAGTACCATTTGTCAGTGTGTGTAGCAGAGGGAGCGCAGCAAAACAGGCAAAAATTCTGTAGTACCCAAATGCACTATTATGAAAGTATATTGTTATGTAACACCCCGTTTTGGGGGGCCACTGGTATATCACATCAGTTATAATACTTTTTTCTAATTGCATTTGTCACTATAAAATATGTTTTCCTTTGAATTCTCTCATTGTGTGTAGCAGAGGTAACGCAGTGAAAGCGGATACATTTCTGCAGTACCCAAATGCACTATTTGAAAAGTATATTCTTATACAACACCCCACTTCAATATGTGGTTTAGGGGGCCACTGGTCTATCACACCAGTTATAATACTTTTTTCAAATTGCGTTTGTCACTCTTTGTAGTTGTAGTATCGCTGCAGAACCGCTCACCAGTCACAATGCTGCACTATACAAATCCACTATAATATGCTTTCTATGTTAGAAAGTAAGTTATAAGTGTATTACACCCCTATATATTGCACACCAATCAATAACACTCCTATACAAGTCCTTAAAATGACTTTTGTGGCCCTATTAGTTAGCGATTTGTGTCCCAACACAAATTTATAAGGGGGTATGTCCATGTGCTGAAATGTCTCAATTGGCTGTCCTGTACCACCTGATGAATGTGTCATGGGTCAAAGTTCTTCACAATGTAAATGAATATGGCGGGCGTGAATATTGCCATATGTTCGCATGTTTGGCGAACCGCGAACGAGCAAAGTTCGCCGCGAACCGCAAGGCCATCTCTACTAATACATAATGGAAGCACTCATTTGTATTCGAAAAATAAGACAAACTGACATTTCATTCCCCCCACACCTTTACAAGGAACAAGGTGTGTCTTATAGGGTTAACAATATGCTATTTGCTAGACATAGATACAGATCTGTCTATCTATCCTACTATCTTACAGTCTGATTCATGTCATATCCAAGAACGCTGGAAAGAAATAGCCACAGTTTTATACAACCACAGGTGCAATACCTAGTATTGCTAAGTTAAATGCTTTGTAGAGGAAATAACAACAATTACAGTCTGAAGTAGTCAGCAGAACCACTAAGAAAATATTACTTCACAACTTTGTAGAAAAAAGAATCCTGCTGTCTTTTAAAATGATTTTTGTTGATGCAAATGTATCTTTCTTCATCTGCACTTAAAAATAGAACAAGTAATTTTCTGTACATAAGATATGCAATATCCTGAGCTGCAGGGGGTATAATATTTTTTCTCCTAATAGGTCAAACCTTAAACACAGCACTGCTTAAATCTACTGTGCAGCATATTTTTTTTTCAAGAACACAGTAAATATGTTTTCTATTAATTTGACTCATGTATACTGTAGTTTGTATGTTAGGCATGATGATATCCATAATCAGCTAAATGGATGTCTATTGTCTTCATCCTTTTTGTTATGGAATTATAATTATTAGAAATGGAAAATTCTAGACAAATTATGGTATGGAAAATTTTCTTGAAAACAATCTGGAGAAATAATTGTGAAGATTGCATGTTATCAATAGAGATGAGGGAATTCTTAAAAAAATTTGATTTGACTGATTTGCCGAATGTAAAAAATAAATTTGCTTTGTGACTAATTACTTTGTCACAAAGTGCATTTCTTTGTAAGAAGTGGGTGTAATGATGGGGAACCCCTCAGATGCCGGGTTCATCACTGATCAAGGCATTTGAGATAAATATTCAGGCCTTTCAGGAGTTGATAATAAATAAATAAATAAATTGTACTTACTTTATCCATTTGAGCATGAAGAGGCCACCGTGGCCACCTGTCACAGATGATGTTACAGAAAGCTGGAACTTATAAATAAACATTCAACTGGCTTGATCCCAAATTAAGGAGCATATGGGTGAGCCCTATAAAACCCCTAGAGCTCTCCCTGACTGCTATGCACATGCAAAGGTCTTTATGGTAGATGATTGCATGCCCATGTACCTAATACTGTGTGACACCTGAAAACCCTATAATAGTGAGGAGACACGACCACCGGCTCCCTGCACTTAATACGGACGGAGTTAGGGTCACCTAGAATCAAGCCAGCAAGGAAACACAAATAAAGGAAAAAGACTCATCTAAAGAATCAGCAGTAGCAGCCTCCAGCAATGAACAATCTCATCCAGGAAGAAGTACAAACTGCAAAGTGAGACAGTATGGGAGGGAATATAAAGGGCGGCAATTAGTGTAAATAGGTGACAGCTGGGAGAAGGAAAGGAGAGGACAAAGTGAAACCAAAACAAAGAACGTCATGCAAGAGGTGGAGAAGAACGTCTAACAGACCTTCTCACAGAACTGGCGGTGACACCATCTGGCTAGAAGATCCAGAGCAAAATATTCCACAGTGTGTGATGACATTGTGCTGGTCGGTGTGGTGACATCATACATCATTGCGCATGTGATTTTGTGCGGGATCTTCAAGTAATATGGCCAAGTCGGCCTCTTTGTGCTCAAATGGATGAGGTGAGTATGATTTTATTGTTATTTTTACCACCATGTCAGGGAAAATTGATTTGTTACCACGAAACATGCGGAAATTTGGCTTTGTGGTGAATCAAATTTTCCCAGAAATTCTGAGAAAAGTCCACTTTGGATACTTCAATTCACTCAACACTAGTTACAAACACTCAGATATGGTATTCTGAGCTGTAATTTCTGACCTTAATAGGTATTGACTAGAGATGAGCAAACCACTCAAGATTTGGTTCGGTTCAGGTTCACCAATTTTTTTAAAAAGCTCTGTTTGGATCCGAAGCATTTTGGATTAAAGCAAAGTTGCTCCAATTGCCCTGAAAATTTGTATATAACACCCTTTTGCTCTCATAGGAAAACTTATCTCTTTTTGTTTATTTTTTATGAATGTTTTCAGTTTCCCACCAACCTTCCCAAGCTCTCGATTGCAATGACAGCAATAGTAAATGATGTCCATGTAAGAGGCAGCCCTGAATCAACCAGCAGCATTTCCAGCACTTATATCTATGCAGACTGTCATGTTTCCCTCCGGCCACCAGAGGCCACTGTGACTAAACAGGAACCTGAGTTGTGCTGGCCAGAGTCTGAGAAAGAGTTAAGAAGTTTTTCCCGGGCTGTTCCAGAAGTTGCTGGGCCCTTGCTGAGATAACAGGGAGAGATAACAGAAAAAGACTGGAGCAGCAGGAGGCTATATTAGCTGAGTTTTTCCTGACAGCTGTGGAGCTGCCCAAAGAGGACTTCACTGTGTGTTCCAGAGAAGTGGGACCGTGTGTAGAGACCAGTACCAGACCTGTACAAGCCAGATCCTTCCTGCAGAGGTGGAGAGCTGCATCTGTTGTGACCAGAGAGAGAAAGACAGACAAGCAAGCGACCGGACCTGGAGCCAGACTGCATCTTATTGGATCCAAGAGAATCTGCAGAACTGTGAGTGGCACCGGTGCTTATCTGTGATAAGTTATAGAGTCAGGGACTTAGTCAGTGCACTGTAGAAGCGTCCCCTGGGTAGCAGCGCTAGATAGGAAATTGGTAGTGAGAGTAGCCTGCAAGCTGACTGTTTGCTGTTTAGCTTATTCTGTGTCTATGCAAAATCGCATTACCACTGTTGTTGTTTTATGTTCACCTGTTCACACCATTCCTGTCATTGACCCATTGTGCCTCTGGTGCAGTGGTACTGTATTGTTAATCCGATTTTCCGGCAGTTATATCTGGTTCTTGAATAATGTAGGCTTTTGCTTCAGTCTCCTTGTCCGCTGTACTGTACTTGAATCCTGCTTTGTGGTCTCTCCCTCCTCTGACCGCTACAAGTGGCGCTGCAAGCAGGGTACAGTCACAGAGATGGAGGCGGCTGAAGGCAATGTGCATAATGCTAATGTAAGCACCTCAGGCAATGGTGGAACCCCTGCAAGTGCCCTCCCTATTGGCACGTCATTTAACTTGCTACCTAATTTTGATGGCCAGAACATGTCACTGTCTGACTAGGTGTCAAGATTACAGAGCGCTGCTAGGATTTACAATGTCAGCCCAGAACTACAAGTAGAAATCGCTTTGGCCGCTCTAGAGGGTGACGCCCGCCAAAATGTCCTACTACAACCGGAAGCCACGCGCAATACATTAAAAGAGTGCGATTTCTCAAAGAAATATACAGGGCACCTCAGGGCGAAATTCTTTTACCGAATTCAGTGGGAAGACGAAGGTGTCTCGCAGTATGCAATGGCGCTACAGGAAGTGTTGGCCGAGGTGCAGAAAAAAGAGGCGGACGGAGTAACCGCCATGGGATCTGTAGATCAGATCCTGCGGGAACAATTCATTCTGGGACTCTACAGCACTCCCCTGAAACGGACCCTGCAGGAACGAGTTAGGGTGGACTCTACGCTAACCTTTACAAAAATATTAGCAGAGGCAGTGGCACGGAGCAAAGAAGAAAGTTGTGTGTCCGGAGTGATACGGACCCAGACCGTCACCTCCCCCGGGGTTTCAAAGAGCGAAGAGGTCCTAGTCAGAGTAGTACAAGACTTACAGAGCTCTCTGAGTGTTGTGCACGAAAAGTTGACACACCTGGAAAAACGGATGGAGTCGCACTATACCCCTGAAACTGCCTACCCGGCCCGACAACAAGGTTATCAGGCGCCCCCATGGGTTCCTATATCAGAATATCCTCACCCTAATTTTCCTTCTCACCAAGCTCCTCTATATCCTCCAAGGAGACACGTCAATCAAGTCCTAAGGTCACCCCCCATACGCAGACAAGGAGAAGGCCGTCAAGGGGCACAGTGTTGGCGGTGTGGAAATTATGGACATTATGCCAGAAAGTGTCAGAGTGATGTGGCTAGACTCCCAGAGCCACCGTTAAACTTCCTGCCCCCGCAGTAGTGGGGCATACTGCGGGGGAGGTAGAGAGCCAAGATACCCAGTATGGCTCCGAACACCTGGTCGCAGGTGGTCCCACCATTCAAGCTGAATTTGAAGGCATTCCGGTCGACTGCTTAGTAGATACCGGGTCACAAGTAATGACTATGCCTGAGTCACTTTTCTACTGCTACTTTCAAGCGCTGGCCAAGCCAGAGCGAGAGACGCTGGTCCGGGTTACAGCGGCCAATCAACAACAGATCCCTGTCAAAGGAGTCGTGTGGATGAATGTACGGCTATGTGGGCAAGAAGTGGGACGGAAAGGTATCCTGCTGGTCCCTGAGACGTTCAAAGAAGATGTGCCTGTGATAATGGGCATGAACATTCTGTGAGAATTAGATCAGATAATGTTCACCAAACGGGGGCCAGGCTATTGGAAGCAAGCCATTCCGCACAAACCTACTCAGAAAGCGTTTCAACGGCTGATCTGATTCTGTGGGACACAGAAAAGTGTCCCAGCACACCAGTCTGTGGGAGCGATCCGAGCCTCAGGAAAAGCTACCCTCACCATCCCCCCTGGACGGGAGACTGTGTTGACGTACCCATGGGAACCTTCCGCAATCTTGAAGGTATGGAGGTGTTCATCGAACCGATGGCCCTAGGAGAGTTGGGTCAGGATGTCCTTGTGGCCCGAACACTGGGAGTGGTCCAGATGGACGAGTACCCATAAGAGCTATGAATATGGGACATCTAGAAGTTTCTTTGACGCCAGGAGTGGAACTGGCTTGTGTGTACCTACATCGGGGAGAAGTATTGGGTCAGAGAAAAGTGACTCTAGCTCCGGTAGGTGATGCTGTTTGGACCCTGGCAGTTACTGCCATTGTAGAAGAGATGCCCACCCCAGAATGGAATGGGAGAGCCATCTTGGATCAAATGGAAATAGATGTGAAGGCCCTCAGTTCCGACCAACGGCAAGCAGTTGAAAACATGCTGTGGGAGAATCAGGCTGCATTTGCCCGTCACGCCGATGACTTTGGCTGCACGGATGCTATCACACATGAGATACCAACGGGAGACACTCCTCCAATTTGGGAAAGATATCGGCAGATTCCACCCGAAGTTATACCAAGAAGTGAAAAAGTTGTTGAAACAGATGATAGATTCCGGAGTGGTGCGGGGTAGCCAGAGCCCGTGGACAGCCCCGGTGGTGCTTGTTAAGAAGAAGGATGGCACCAATCGGTTTTGTGTGGATTACCGGCGGTTGAATGCATGCACCGCGCGAGACTCATATCCTCTGCCACGTATCGAGGAGTCTCTGACCGCTCTAGGACGAGCCAAATACTTCTCTACCTTGGACCTGGCGAGCGGGTACTGGCAAGTACCAGTGGCCGAGCAAGACAAGGCAAAGATGGCGTTTATACTCCCCATGGGACTATTCAAATTAAACAGAATGCCATTTGGGCTGACTAATGCCCTGGGGGCCTTCCAGCGGCTGATGGAGAGATGCCTGGGAGACCTGAATTTTGAAGCCACTCTGATATACCTGGACGATATCATCATATAATCTGCTACTTTTCAAGAACATCTGAATCGGCTAGGGCAGGTACTCGAGCGACTGCGATCCCATGACCTGAAGGTAAAGTCAAAGAAGTGTCATCTCTTCAAGAGGGAGATCGAGTACTTGGGCCATAGGGTGTCCCAAGACAGAGTGTTGCCGTCCCAAGACAAAGTGGCTGCAATACGACAATGGCTAGTGCCCAGAACGCTGCGGGAGTTGAAGGCCTTCCTTGGACTGACCGGGTACTACGGTTGGTTCATCAAAGACTATGCCAATATAGCGGGCCCTCTGAATGAGTTGTTGAGAGGAACGGCTGGGCAACCCAAGGGCAAAAATATTCCCTGGGAGCAGAAGCAGGAAGAGGCCTTCCAGGCCCTGAAGGAAGCTCTGACATCGGCCCCCTATATTGGCTTATGCCGACTTTGATAAACCATTTCTGTTATCTACTGATGTCTCTACGGACTCGGGGCAATTCTGTCGCAGGTACAAGATGAACATGAGAGGGTGATCGCCTATGCCAGTAGATCCTTGCGAGAGACAGAGCGAAACCTCTACAACTACAGTTCCTTCCGGCTAGAACTCCTTGCCCTGGTGTGGGCCATGACGGAGAAGTTTGCAGGATATTTGACAGGAGCTAAGATCTTTGTACCGACTGATAACAATCCCCTGGCCCATCTAGACACTGCCAAGTTGGGAGCCCTGGAGCAACGCTGGGCAGCTCGCCTTGCAAAATATGACTTCTCAATTCGCTACTGTTCCGCTACGGAGAACACTAATGCCGATGGCCTGTCGAGGGTTACTTTTGAGACCCCAGTAGGGGATGTCGAGGAACAAAAAGAAGAAGATGAAACTCCGGATTTCCGCAAGTTTGTTTTGCCCATAGTTGCGGCCCAGACAAGTGGGGAGGCCCGTAAGCTACCCAAGGCATTGAGGAGGACTAATGAGGACCGGGCCGATTACAGGATGAAGATGTTAGACTGCGGCAGATGAAAAGCTGGGTAACCCAGCGAAGGAAGCCCAACAAAGAAGTGAGGGCTGACCTGGATGCCGAAATGAAGTCCGTTCTACATCAATGGGACAGACTGGAAATGCACGAAGCTGTTCTGTACCACAAGTGGCAACAGCCTAATGACCTAGAGGCGAGGTGGCAAGTAGTCATACCCGGAAGCATGGCATGTGAGATAGCCAGAGCAGCCCATCAATTTGGAGCTCACTTCGGGCCCGCCAAGACTTACCAGTGGCTGCAACGTTATGCGTATTGTCCGCGACTGGAGGCAGTGGTGGAGGAAGTTAGCCGACAGTGTCGAGTGTGTGAACTCACTAAAAGAACGGAACAGAGAGCACCCCTCCAGTCTATACAGACCAAAGAACCGCTGGAATTATTGATGATAACTACCTCCTCGTGGGACAATCAATGACTGGTCCACAGTACTGCCTGGTCATGGTTGACCACTCCTGCAAGTTTGCAGTAGTCTCCCCAACTAGGGATCAGATGGCTGAGTCCGGAGCACGCGCTATCTGTCAGGATTTCATCCGGGTCTATGGGTGTCCAAAGCGGATCCACTCAGATCAAGGGGCGTGCTTTCAAGGGAAAGTAATGGAGGAGCTACACCGACTGCACGGTATTGAAAAATCCAGAATGACCCTCTATCATCCCCAAGGGAACAGAGCCTGTGAGCTCTTCAACCGGACGCTGCTACAAATGCTGAGAATGCTAGAGCAAGACAAGAGGGCACACTGGCCTGATTACCTGCCAGAACTAGTCTGGACCTACAATAATCGGATCCATACCACCACCGGTTACACCCCATATATGTTATTGTTTGGGCGAGCTGGTAGAGAAATCATTGAATTGAACCTGGAACAGCCATAAGACCTAATAGAGCGATCAACCACCTCATGCGTGAAAGAGCACCTTCAGCGACTCCAGACCATCCGCCGTTTGGCAGGCCAGCGGTTACAGGAGAGAACTCATACGGACCGTCCTAGAGTCCAAGAGGTGCCACTGAAGCCTGGAGACCGGGTCCTGGTACGAGAGAAACGCCCCAGAGGCAAATTGAGTGAGCATTGGGAAGTACAGCCATACAAAGTGATCAAGAGTGTACCCTAATGGTCCGGTTTACGAAGTGCAAGTTGAAAATGAGGAGTTTGCTTCACGGACTTTACATAGGAATATGCTACGGCCATGCCGGTCTGTGGATCCTGCGCCTATTCAGAGGACACCTTCTCCTCCTGCCCCATACCCAAAATGTGTTATCTCACATGGAAATGAATGTGGACCGTTCCTGACACTGCGGAAGGTCCCCAGGCTGTAGGTGATGAGGCTCCTGCTACAGAACCACTACCGTCTCGCAGTGAGGAGGCACCCGCGACCACACCCAGACCTCCTGATGTAATGGAAGAGCCTAGGTTAACAACTCCCAGTGGAGAAAGTCAGGTCCTGACAGATAGTCAAGACCTCTGGAGATCCAGTAGGTCTACTGCAGGGGTTCCACCAAACAGGTATGCTGCTGACAAGTTCATTTGGTCTGCCTGTAGGTATTGTGGACAATGTTGTACTGCAGTTTAAATGTTTCATTAACCCCTTTGTTTTCCATGGACTATATAGCGAGGCCGAGGGCGGCCACCTTTAAGTGGGGAGGCATGTAAGAGGCAGCCCTGAATCAACCAGCAGCATTTCCAGCACTTATATCTATGCAGACTGTCATGTTTCCCTCCGGCCACCAGAGGCCACTGTGACTAAACAGGAATCTGAGTTGTGCTGGCCAGAGGCTGAGAAAGAGTTAAGAAGTTTTTCCCGGGCTATTCCAGAAGTTGCTGGGCCCTTGCTGAGATAACAGGGAGAGATGGAATGCTGAGAAATAACAGAAAAAGACTGGAGCAGCAGGAGGCTATATTAGCTGAGTTTTTCCTGACAGCTGTGGAGCTTCCCACAGAGGACTTCACTGTGTGTTCCAGAGAAGTGGTACCGTGTGTAGAGACCAGTACCAGACCTGTACAAGCCAGATCCTTCCTGCCAGAGGTGGAGAGCTGCATCTGTTGTGACCAGAGAGAGAAAGACAGACTGCATCTTATTTGATCCAAGAGAATCTGCAGAACTGGGAGTGGCACCGGTGCTTATCTGTGATAGGTTATAGAGTCAGGGACTTAGTCAGTGCGCTGTAGAAGCGTCCCCTGGGTAGCAGGGCTAGATAGGAAATTGGTAGTGAGAGTAGCCTGCAAGCTGACTGTTTGCTGTTTAGCTTATTCTGTGTCTATGCAAAATCTCATTACCACTGTTGTTGTTTTATGTTCACCTGTTCACACTGTACTGTACTTGAATCCTGCTTTGCGGTCTCTCCCTACTCTGACTGCTACATCTAAGTGACACTGACCTACATAGCTATGGGTAAATGCAGGTATGATGGTGCTAACATACAGCGTGATTAAAAACACACCACATTGACGCATTGTGTTATGATTTTCATATTCAAAAGCTTCCAAAAACTGTCCCTTATCAGAGGCAGATGATGTTTAAACGCATACAGTGTTACTGGATAACATTTTTTTTTTCAAAAAATTGGCTTGGGGGTCCCAAGCCAATTGTTGGACAAAGCGTACAAAATTATGCCTTGACATGGTCAGAATGCTTGCCCATATAACATGTACAAATGTTGATTATCAGAAGAAAAATTGGCTCTTTGAGCCTAGACAAATTCTCCCTTAAATTGGGAGCAGCAGCACAGTGTGGATTTGAAAAGGGTAGGGTAATAAGAGTCATGTGGCCACAATATTAGTGGTAGCAGAAGCAGCATAGAATAGAACAAACAAGGCAGTAGGTCAGCTGTCTACGGTCTATGGGTAGTAGTAATAGTAATAGTAGTAGTAGTAGTGGCGGCAATGGTAGCAGTGGAATCTGTTTTGCATTAATAGCGGTAGTAGTAGGGATTAGCAGTGAAGAGAAGCAGCAGCTAAATGGTACATGTTGACAAGCAGGCAGAATCATGATGGAGGCAGGCAGCAGTAGCCTACAAAACATGATGGTCAGAAGGCTGAGGATATGGCATATTGGAGTTAGGCAGGCAGGCAGTAACAGTGGCAAGATGAGACACCATCAGCAAGGCCATATCTATTCATCGGCATCAGCTGGAGGAGTGTGAAAATCTTCCGGAATCCAGGCTTGGTTCATTTTGACAAAAGTCATGTTTTCGATACTGGCGGAGGATACCTTGGTCCACTTTGGGAGTCACCATGCCCCGCAGGGCGCAGAAAACCCTCTCTGAGATGACACTGGAGGCTGGGAAATAAAAAGATAAATATTGTGCTGTGCTAGTTTGGGCCACTGTTCCAGTCTGCCTGCCCAGAGATCAATGGGGTCAAGGAACAGGGGATGCGCCAAAGGCAGGCTTAAGTGTTTTTTGGCCTGAACCTAGGTGTTGAGGCTGGAGCTGTCTGTTTGCTATTGTTTGGTCTCAGGATCATGATGGTGGAACCATGTTTCCTCACGTATAATAATTTGAAAAAAAATAATTTTCCTGGATTTTCTCTAAGCATGTCTAAATTCTCTTGGCTAAATAGCTGGCGACAAGTTTTTGCTCAGTCGTCAACATTTGTGGTACCTACCAGGAAATGAACTTTGACATCATCAAAACATCATGAATGATACTTGAAACTGTGCAAACTGAAATGCCTAATTCATGAGCTATAACAGTGACTTTCGCCTGATGATTTTCCAAAATCATGACCTCCACTTTATGGCACATTTCCTCTGAATATGCTTTGACAGATCACCATAAACAGGGGTCATCCTCAATTGATTTCCTACCCCATTGAAACAGCTTGGCCCAAACCTTTACTTGGTAGTAGGAAGGTGAATCATCACCATATACAGTAATCATCCTTTCATGGATTTCTTTAAGCTTTTTTCTTCCTTTGTAAGGAATTTAATCACAGAACAAAGCTCCAAATCCCTCACTTTCTTTGTAGACCCGCACTGCACTTGCCATCCTGTCACTTCCGGTGCTTTCAAAAGACTGGACTGCTACTGTGCGTGTTGCATGTCCAGACATGTCTCAACCTGCACAGACAAGCTCAGCTCTCTAACACTGGTAGAACATGCTCGGCTAGATAAGTTATTGAACACCCAGTGTATGTGAGATGTCCTGATATGGAGCTTAAACTAGTATTTTAGTTGTTTTCACTGAGATTTCAAATGCTACAGGTACGTTGATGGTAAAACATGTGTTGTACAGTTTTGCGCTTATTCCACCCCCCATCCACCAAAAATGGATTTATGTGAAAACAGAAACATATTAAATAAATGTCCTTGCAGGTAGCTGTTTTTGAGATTTGGAACAGCTGCAATTATGCTAGGAACTAATAGCTAAAAAGCTATGAAAATCACCATGTTTGGGACTCTTATGATACAAATTAACTTTTAATTTATTAAATTAAATAATCCCAACTAACAAATCAAATTTTTTAAACATTACTATCCTCTCTCACTTGTGGCTGCATATTTATAGTAGTGTTAATAAGGCTATGGTTACCACAGTTTTTTTTCCCTCAATATATTCCTATGCTGGGGTGTATTACTTCATATATTCACTCCTCTAGGGGATTGTATAAAGTAATACACCCCATAGACAACATAGACCCATTATAGCTCCGTCAGGGAAAGGTCTATGTAGGATATGATGAACTCTAGAAGGCTGTTCCTCTGATGGAACAGCCAACAGGAAGATTTTAGTGTGAACAAGCCTTATAGGCTATGGACACCTCAGTGTGCTAAAAATCAATAACCCCATATCTTACCATAATGCAGCACATAATACAATTGGATTTGTTTGTTTACTGGTGTCAGCTTTGCTTCATATGCCCTCAGAAATGCTCTTTTATGAGCTTTGCTCACTGCTGTTATCTCTCCTCAGACTCTGTGGGTGTTCCTGTTGATTTCACATACACCAGCACAGCTCTGCTGCCCCACCCCCACATCCTGCTACACAGTACAGATCTTGTGCCCCACCCCCACATCCTGCTACACAGTACAGATCTTGTGCCCCACCCCCACATCCTGCTACACAGCTCTTGTGCCCGCCTCCACATCCTGCTACACAGCACAGCTCTTCTGCCCCACCCCCACATCATGCTACATAGCACAGCTCTGCTGCCCCACCCCCACATCCTGCTACACAGCACAGATCTTGTGCCCCACCCCCACATCCTGTTACATAGCACAGCTATCAGCTACTTATCTGCTACAGCCTGTAATCAGATCTATGTTTCACTTTCCATTCTGTAGAAAGATCATTATTTGTGGTCAGCAATAGATATTTCTGCTGATAACGTTAGTGCAGCGATCTACAGTCAGAACCATGGTGTTATAAGCAGGATATAGATCTCATTACTGACAGCTCTCATGCAGTCACTACCTGCACTCTCTTCTGAGTACAGTATTTGTGTGCAGTCCTCATAATGAGCGGTCACTTTTCCCACACAGATTAGTATAGTGTGATGACACACAATGCTATGTACACATATAAGTACACAGTGGGGGAGATTAATCAAAACTAGTGCAAAGGAAAACTGGCTTAGTTGCCCATAGCAACCAATCAGATTCCTCCCTTCATTTTACATTGAAGCTGTCAAAAATGAAAGGTGGAATCTGATTGGTTAATATGGCCAACTAAGCCAGTTTTACACCAGTTTGAAAAATGACTATATGTATAAAGAATAAAATGACAGCACCCTCAGACACTTTATTCACTCCTGTGGTTGCAATGTTTTCAGCTCATTCACAGAGTCTTTTTTTTAACCTATGAGCTGAAACGTTGCAACTAGTGATCAAGTTTGGTGTACAAGGTTGAAGTTATCTAAGAATTCCATTATGGATTCCACTACCACGGACCATAATGGGCCGTGGTAGCGAAATTCATAACGGAATTCTTAGATAACCCGAACCTGAACCTTGTACACCAAACTTGAAACACAAGTTTGCTCATCCCTATTTGCGACCACAGGGGTGTTTCTGTAAACTGCAGTATAAGGGTAATAAATATTAAGTTTTGTTTGGCTGTTAACCCTTGTTTTGTTATTGGGAAAAAAAAAACTGATTAACATGTAAAATTTGCCCAAAAATAGCTTTTTTTGGCACTGTTTTTATTTTTTACCGTGTTCATCTGAGGGGTTGGGGGGGTATTTTTCAAGAGCAGATTCTTACAGACACGGCAATACCTAATATGTCTACTTTTTATTTATTTATGTTTTACACTATATTTTCTTTTTATAAAGAAAAAAAACATTTTTAGTATCTCCATATTATTTTAGTTTTTAGTCGATTATCTTATATAGGGGATATTTTTTTGCGGGATGAAAGGACAGTTTTATTGGCGCTATTATGGGGGCATATGACTTTTTGATCTCTTGCTATTACAATTTTTGTGATGTAAGGTGACAAAAAAAACCTTTTCTTTGCACCATTTTTATTTTTTGGACCGTGTTCATCTGAGGAGTTAGGGGGGGTATTTTTATAGAGAAGATTCTTAAGGACACGGCAATACCTAATATGTCAACTTTTTTTATTTATTTTAGTTCTACTAAATATTTTTGAAGTCCCTAGCATGGCGGTCCCCTGCTCCGCCGCCTTGGGGGCTCATTATCATCGCTAGATGATGAGGAGAATGCGGATGACAACAGGAAAGTGGGGTCATCCTCGTCCTCACTGGGACTCTTGGAGGCAAGCGGGGCGTATGCCTCCTCGGCCGAGAACGTCCGGCGGGCCATAGGGGAGTGTGTGTCTGCGTGTGTGTGTGTGTGTGCGAGCGTGTAAATCTTTATTCAGTGTGCGTGGGCACAGGTGTTCGCGAACTCACCCTAAACCTAACAGACAAAAAAAAAAGACTAACTAAAAAAAGGGGAAAAAATTTGAAAAAAATAAAATATACAATTCTAAATCGCTGATCAAACGTCCGAAGTTGATCAGCTGTGGGGTGTGCGATGCGCTAACAGTGGCCGGACGCTAAGAATGCCGGACCAGAGTCAGCGAACACACACAAAAAAAAAATGCTTGCGCCCAAAAATCTGCTGCACCCCTGGGGGGTCTAGGGTCATACAGCTGTGCTGTGGACTCCAGACACCCGATTTAGGGTGATGCAACAATTTTTATTTATTTTTTCTCACTAATTTTCCATGAATATCCCTGCCTAACCCAACCTTTCCCTAACCTTTCCCTAAATACCAGATGGGGGTGCTGGGGTGCTGGCTGGAGATCGGTGCAGCTCTGGATCCACGTGCGTTTCCAGGTTATTCGGGTCTCTGGGAATAATACACCACCAATCACCATCCTGCGATCCTGAGAGGTGATGGTGACATCACCTCTCCGGATCGCTCTCATTGGTCGGCTGGGCTGGCGGGTCATTCAAATTATTGCAGCGATCCTCTCTCCTCAGCTCTCCCGCCGCCGCATTTAGCCAAGGTGCCGCTGGGCGGCGGTGATCGGAACTATACATGACGTACCGGTACGTCATGTGTCCTTAAGTGCCTGGACAACATGTCATACCGGTATGTCATGTGTCTTAAAGAGGTTAAAGGAGCTGCAGGAATATCTGGCATTACTGGCTGTGTGGTACATGTGACAACAATCTCCTGTAGTCTTTGTATGTCTGGGCTATGGTGTAGAGTGGCAAGACGAAAGCCTTTTCAAGAAAAACATCCAAGCCAGATTACATTTTGCAAAAACACATCTGAAGTCTCCCAAAAGCATGTGGGAAGAGGTGTTATGGTCTGATTAAACCAAGGTTGAACTTTTTGTCCATGAATCCAAAAGATATGTTTGGCGCAAAAACAACACTGCACATCACAAAAAGAACACCATACCCACAGTAAAGCATGATGGTGGCAGCATCATGCTTTGGGGCTGTTTTTCTTCAGCTGGAACTGGGGCCTTAGTTAAGCTAGAGGGAATTATAACCAATTCCAAATGCCAGTCAATGTTCAGGCTTCTGCTAGAAAGCTGAACATGAAGAGGAACTTTATCTTTCAGCATGACAACGACCCAAAGGATACATCCAAATCAACAAAGAAATGGCTTCACCAGAAGAAGATTAAAGTTTTGGAATGGCCCAGCCAGAGCCTAGACTTGAATCTGATTGAAAATCTGTGGGGTAATCTGTAGAGGGCTGTGCACAGGAGATGTCCTTGCAATCTGATAGATTTGTATTGTTTTTGCAAAGAAGAGTGGGCAAATCTTGCCAAGTCAAAATGTGCCATACTGATAGACTCACACCCAAAAAGACTGAATGCTGTAATAAAATCTAAAGGTGCTTCAACAAAGCATGGTCTCAAGCAATGGTCTCAATGAAGGATTTACGTTTGCTTCCTTTTTATAATCAAGAAAATGAACGGCATAAAATAATTAAATGGAAAATAAAAAATAAAAATAAGAACAAATAGTAACTCTAAAAGAAAATTTTAGGAGGGATCCCTTTGAAGAAAACATGACTTACCGTAATGGACGGGCTGAGAAGTGAAAGATACCTGAAAAAGAGAAGAGAATAAGTATGAATTATATTCACAAATTAAAAAATGAATATAAATATAAAATAAAATTAGAAGGGTAATCAATATACAAGTAATTGGAGAGGGCTCACCTATAAGCTCAAGAATGGAAATGGGTGCACCTACGAAAAGGATTCACCCAATCCTCAAAAAACAGTAATAAAATTAGAACAGAGAATGGTAGGGCACACCAATATTCGGTACTACACAGATGATTATACAAATGTTTTATTAGTGATATACACTGTTAAATGAACTTGCATAAAATATAAAATATAACACTCCTAAAATTATTGGACTAAAATACATTTATATACTAAAATACTAAATGACCATTGAATACATTCAAACCCAATAAAATCGAGTAATATTGGATAATTGCATAATTTAGTTGTATGGTAAAAATAATTTCTGTGAGATATTGTTTCTCTAGAAAAAACAGTTTCTAGAGAAACAATATCCCACAGAAATTTTGGAAACAGCATTGAACAAGGTTAGACAATTAGATCGAAAATCCTTCTTTAATACAAGAACAAAAGAAAAAAATGATGAAAATATAAGAATAATTGTCCCGTTCAATACTCAACACAAAAAAGTGAAGTATATACTTAATAAACATTGGCATTTTTTAAATAAAGACAAAGTAATAGGCCAATTAATTCCAGAATTCCCACAAGTTATTTTCACCAAAGCGCCCAATTTAGCACTTATGGTAGCACCAACCATCCCAAAAACTAATAAAAATAAGATAGATTCATCCATACAAAAATGGACAAATACTGCAGGTTTTTTTCGATGTGGAAAATGTAAGGGGTGTAAAAATACTATGTTCCCCAAAAAAACATTGGTAGTGAAATCTACAACAAATAACCATCAACATAATATTAAAGATTTCCTCACATGCAATACCAATAGTGTCATCTATGTTATACAATGTCCCTGTAAGAGACAATATGTGGGAAGGACAAAGAGACAATTGAAAGTTCGCATAGCGGAACATATTTCCAATATAAAGAAGGGGTACGTAAAACACACACTGTCAAACCATTTTAAACTTGTACATAATCAAGATCCCAAGGGTCTTGTTTTTTCGGCTCTGGAGAAAATAGAAACAGATTGGAGGGGTGGGGACCATATTAAGAAAATGTCAAGGATTGAATCACGATTCATCTTTGACTTGAATACCCTACTACCAGCAGGATTAAATGCTGAAATTGAAATATATGGATTTCTGTAGCTGTCCCCTTTTTGGGGGGGGGGGGGGGGGTTCTTGACCAGGGAGAGACCCGTGAGTATTTAGACCCTCCGAGTCTTCCCCTGGTGACGAACTCCCTCTTTATTATTATCTACAAACATTGAAATTTATGAAGCTCTCCCGTGTGCAAACATAGAAAATAGAATAAAATCAATAGGAAATACCTACTTGTTCCATCTAATTTTAGTGATATATACTAATAATATATGCATTTTATGTATTTTATATATATTTTTTATATTTTTTATATATTTTTTATATATAACTTCTTATATTTCTATGTATTTCTTGAATATATTTACCTTGTACATTAATTCCACATTTAAGTACCAAATGGAATTATCGATATAGGACTGATGTGGGAATAATGTCGAAGGAAACAGAAACAAAAACGCAATGAAACCGCAACACATATAAAAGTGTTCCATTCAACTGCACAAATATTGTGCGGATTTTCACATTATCTACTTATTCACCTACTATACTATTTTCATTAGTGGGAATAGATGGTGCGAAATAGAGTACTTTCTATGTAAATTAATAGATTTTGTGAAAATGTTGCGGTGACATACACATGCGTGCGCATATGCACGTACGTATATACAGGTGAATTATCTGAATATGCATTAATGTAATTGGTAGTATGAAGGTGATATACTCAGTTGTATATTTAATTTAATTTTATAATGTATATATAAGCGATCTATTTGCACCGTTGATCTGAGAGAAAAAAATGTACGTCATTTCCGATTTAAAGCTAATTAATTTAATCGACACCTGATCAAGGTATATAAAAGTCAGTCATTTCCATGGGCAGTTCAGCCACTGATGAAGGAGTCGTAGTTAACTCCGAAACATGTTTGGTAACTTCCCCATGGAATAAAGTACTATACCGGAGGACCTAAAAGCGCTAAAAGAAAAAGAAAAAGGAAACACAAGAAAAAAAGGGATCGCTGATTTCTTAACTTGAAAAAAATTCAAGGCAAGCCGGATATCTGTTTGTTTGGAGAGTCGGCCTCGTGGCAGAGTCCACTTCTGTAAAGCATCCAAAGATAGAAGGTATACATCACCGACTGATCTCCAAACACAGTACGGCTATATGAACAATATCAAGGATCCCAAAACCGCATCACTCCTATTTGCTGCAAGTATCATTTACCACACGTGGGACGCCACCTGTGATTAACTAAAGCCGACAATACTACGTTACAATTGTGAGTATAATTGCTTCGGCTCTTTTTGTACTATCTAGCAGCAAGAGTGTATCGATAACATATATAACGACCACTGAGTCGCAACAGCTGCAGTGACTATTAAAAAAGCCCTCAATCAAAAGGACTTTAGAAACAGGTGTAGCCCCAATTCCACTCTTGGGGTATTGATTGGGTGATAAGCACCCATCTGGAAGGACATTATTTTTACCATACAACTAAATTATGCAATTATCCAATATTACTCGATTTTATTGGGTTTGAATGTATTCAATGGTCATTTAGTATTTTAGTATATAAATGTATTTTAGTCCAATAATTTTAGGAGTGTTATATTTTATATTTTATGCAAGTTCATTTAACAGTGTATATCACTAATAAAACATTTGTATAATCATCTGTGTAGTACCGAATATTGGTGTGCCCTACCATTCTCTGTTCTAATTTTAGAAGGGTAATCAGTTAGTCCAAAAAGTTAAAAAATAAAATATAAATATTAGTTAAATTAGATAAATGAAAAAATAAATAAATTAGGGAATGGTCCCCAAATTCAAAGAAAAATAGGACAAAATAAATAGGAAGTCGGATACCAAAAGAAATAAAATAAGTGACATCTGAAAATTGAGGGACCTGTACACACACCCTGGGAGAGTATCTTCTGGACCAAGATAGCCCAAGAGGGGATGCTTTATTGGTGAGGATAAAATTAGATAGTGTAGCAATTTGAAAAATAAAAAATAAAAAATGATAGAATAAAAGATATCCCTAGAAATAAAAGAAATAAAAGTAGATGGTAAAAACAAGTGGAGAATTATTTTGTATATATAAAAAACAAAAAGAAAAAAAGAAGAAAAAAATAGAAATCAGTATTCTTTCAAAAGAACGAAATACACACAAAAATTTCAATCTCCGGGGGTGTGAAAAAAACAAAAATTGAATATCGGGTGTAAAATAGTTAAATTAAAATAATTTAAATAATAAACCAGCTATAGGAAAATATATAAATCAAATATCACTATTTTGGAGGTGTAGGTAGTCTATAAGAAGACCAGACCAAAATAATTTAGTAGAAATAATGAAGACACGAGCACTAGTGTAATATAAAAAGAAAGAATTTTTCTGATTAAAATTGGATTATAAATTAAAAAATAAAAAATAAATAATAAAAAATAAAAAAATAAAAAACAAAAAAAATATAAAATAAAAAAATAATAAATTATAAATAATAAATAGAAAATAAAATAAAATAAAAATAAGAACACATTTTGTGGGTTTAGTATGTCTCGGAGTGTAGAACAATGAGTGATCATTGGGAGAATATTTAAATAATATATAAGATGGATTAATGGTTAATAATTCACCTAAATAATATTTGATATTTGATATATTCCAAAGCTGATCAATAGAGTATGTAATATATGATTGATTGGAAGATATAGGTCGAGATCGAATAGAATATATATTATTTGAAGGCCCTAAAATGTGCAGTGTTTTCTGGACATATATACATGATTTATATGTAAATCCTATTTCTTATTCCATAATAATTAACCCGTGATTTTGAAAGAACAAGCGATATAAGAGGTAAAATCTGAGTGCTCTCCCAGAGTGTGTATGTTAGGCCCGTTCATAAGGTATAATACCTGAAATATCTGACAATCTATTCTGTAAATATCTCAAGTTACAGGCGCATGCGTACATATAATATATATTGACGATTGTAAATAGACGTCATCTCCAAGCGCTGGACGCGGGGGTCCATCAGTAAAGGACGTCAAACTGAGATACCCATGCACCGGAACTATTCATTACAGGATGCTCCACCAATCGGAGGCCCGTTCACGTCACAGGTAGAAGAGGAAGTGACGCGGGCAAATGGGAGTGCCTGAGACCACGTCACCAGGGATGGAGACGTGGTTAACTGACATTGGAAGTGACGGTAATTCGTAACAAGCCACGCCAATCACTGAAAGCCTAGTTCTGATTGGCTATACCCGCCCGACCCCCATTAAACCGAACCCATAAAACATAGAGACCGCCCCCTCCAATGCAAACCTGCATATCCCCTGAGGACGCCGAAGGCTCGGCGAAACATGTAGGGAAGCGGGAGCACACATTTTAGAATCAGATTGAGCGGAGTGAGCCCTCATAGCAGAGATATACTTGCAACTAAATATAAAGTTGCTATAAAAATTTAGGATTTGGGCAAGCCCTGAGAAGTGTATCAGGAGCTATCCCATCCAGTGACATATACCAAGAGGGGTATATAAACATATACAATTGAAATAATAAAGATATAAGTTTTATGCACCTAAAATAAAAAATCAGTCAGTGGGTGGTTCAAGCCACGCTTAGGTCGTACGACCCTTGAAAAATTTAGTTTAAGGGTGTGCACACTTATGCAACCATATTATTTTATTTCTATATTTTTTCTTTTCTGTACCTAAAAGATTTCAGTTCATTTTTAATTGGTCACATTAAAGGTGAAAAAGTTCTAAAATGATTTATCTTTATCAAATGTTTTTTACATCACAGAAACCTGACATTTTAACAGGGCTATGTACACTTTTTATATCCACTGTATATAGTTGAAACCAGAAGTTTACTTACACTATATAAAAAGACACATATGCATGTTTTTCTCAATATCTGACATGAAATCAAAATAAAACTTTCCTGTATTTGGTCAATTAGGATTACCATAATTATTATTATTTGCCAAATGCCAGAATAATGAGAGAGATAATGTTTTAAGGCATTTTTATTACTTTCTGCAAAGTCAAAAGTTTACATACATTTAATTAATATTTGGTACCATTGCCCTTAAACTGTATGACTTGGGTAAAATGTTTTGGATATCCTTCTAAGCTTCTCACAATAGTTGGTTGGAATTTGACCCATTCCCCCTGACAAAACTGGTGTAACTGAGCCATGTTTGTTGGTCGCCTTGCTTGCACCTGCCTTTTCGGCATTGCTCATCAATTTTCAATAAGTGTGAGATCAGGGCTTTGTGATGGCCACTCCAAAACATTGACTTTGTTATCCTGAAGCCACCAGTTTGGCAGTATGCTTCGGGTCATTGTCCATTTGAAAGACCCATTTCCGCGCAAGCTAGAAGTTCTTTGTTGATGTCTTAAGATGTCGCTTCAGTATTTACACATAATCTTCTTTAGTCCTGATGCCACCTATTTTGTGAACTGTACCAGTCCCTCCTGCAGAAAAACAGCTCATCGACATGATGCTGCCAGTAGAGATGAGCGAATCGAAGCTGACAAAGTGGAAATCGATCCAAATTTCATGAAAAATTAAATTTGCAATGAATACAAATTTCCTCGCGCTTTATGGTAACCAATCACAATTTTCCTAAAATGGCTGCTGCACATGTGAGGACATGGAGAAAGCAAGTATGGGAAGGCGGGATCACCCAGACTGACATGCATGATGCAGCCAATCAGCAGCCAGCCAGCCCTATTCTGAGTGCTGGGACAGACGTGAGAAGGCACTAGGGACAGCAATTGGAAAACCTCATTGTGAATTTTTTTTTATAAGTGCAGGGAAATGATAGGGAGGAATCATTTCACAGCATCTTAGTGCAGGGAGAGAGACGTCAGAAGGCGCTAGGGACAGAGCTAGAAAAGCAATTTACAAGTGCAGGGGAAGGATAGGGAGGAATCATTTCAAAGCATCTTTTTATTTACTTATTTTTATTAACTTTCTTTATTATTATTATTTCAATATTAACAAACAGATTTATATCATTAACATCATTTTCAATTCAAAGCATCTTAGTGCAGGGGAAACATCAGAAGGCGCTAGGGACAATGCTATAAATGCGATTTACAAGTGCAGGGAAAGAATATTTGGGGATACAAATAGCCATTATACAGCTCTGTCGTTCCAGCAATTTGTTCTTGTTATTGGGGTGCAAGTGTTATGTTGAAAAGCCTTTAGTGGCCAATTTCAGTACAGAAAAAAATATATATTCTCAGTTCACTTCTGCTGTTATTTGTGACGGAAGCGTTTAGTGACCTATTTCAGTACAGAAAGAAAAATATATATGCACTTCACTGTTGCATTTACTTGTGGTGAAAGCATTTATTTGCCTATTTCAGTACAAAAAGAAAAAAAATATATGCACTTCACTGTTGCAGTTATTTGTGGTGAAAGCCTTTAGTGGCTTATTTCAGTGCAAAACATATGTATTTTTGTTGCTTTTAGTGGTGTTTTAATTCGCTTTTAATTTATTTAGTTCAGCTAAAAGTATGTCAGACAGAGAAGTCCAAGATCATGAACAGAGGAGTGGCAGAGGCCTAAATGTTTCTGGCACAGGGAAAGTTCGCAGCAGAGTAAGGGGGTTTGTGGAGTTTGCTCCCTCCCGCTAGCAACGGGTGTAGCTATAGCGGGTGCACAGGTAGCAGACCCAGATGCCTGAAGGGGCTTAAAGACCATTGTGCTACAAGGGAAGGGGTTAGGTCAAGAATTTGGCATGGAGGGGGTGTCGTTTAAATGTTTGCCTCAGGCAGTATGAAGGCAATGTGCTTCCCTGCCACTGGCCACAAAGTACTGAGGGAAAAGGGGCACAAGCTAAACTCTTGCACCAGAGCCCATGAGCCTTCAGCTATGCCCCTGGTATAATGTATTTTATTGGTTGATTGTATTTGATAGACTATGTATATGATGTGAACAGTCTCAGAAGCACAGCATGTAGCAGAAGTTAACCACTTCAGTCATCGTGACATATCTATACCCCTGAGGGCTTGTACAGAATGGGCTGTGCTAACCCTGCTCCATAGACTGCAATGACATAAATAGGCGATGATGCCGATAGCAGTCATTTGACCCCTCAGATGGCGCATTCACTAGCAATTGTGGTATCTATGAGGTTAGGCAGAAGGATGCGGCTCCCTCTGCCTTCCAATCTGAGTCACCACAGTGAAATTGCGGAACTCCAATCTACGACTATAACAGCCTGGACCCTGCTGAAGCTTCCCAGACCTGTCATGGCAATCTGCCTGTTAAGCCGTTAATAAGCCAGCTCAGCAGGCAAAGCAACATAATCCCATTCACCATTATCCCAGGTTCTGCCCCCTAAGGGCGGTAAAAGTTATTTAAAAAAATAAAAATAAATAATATAAATATATACAGGTCCTTCTAAAAAAATTAGCATATTGTGAGAAAGTTCATTATTTTCTGTAATGTACTGATAAACATTAGACATATATTTTCTCCTGACCTGAACCCAATAGAGAATCTGTGGGATATTGGGAAGAGACAGTTGAGAGACGCAACACTCTGGATGAGCTTAAGGCCGCTATCGAAGCATCCTGGGCCTCCATAACACCTCAGCAGTGCCACAGGCTGATTGCCTCCATGCCACGCCGCATTGAAGCAGTCATTTCTGCAAAAGGATTCCCGATCAAGTATTGAGTGCATAACTGAACATAATTATTTGAAGGTTGACTTTTTTTGTATTAAAAACACTTTTCTTTTATTGGTCGGATGAAATATGCAATTTTTTTTAGATAGGAATTTTGGGTTTTCATGAGCTGTATGCCAAAATCATCAATATTAAAACAATAAAAGGCTTGAACTACTTCAGTTGTGTGTAATGAATCTAAAATATATGAAAGTCTAATGTTTATTAGTACATTACAGAAAATAATGAACTTTATCAAAAAAGAGGAAGACACTGAGATCACGGAGAAAGAGGGGAACACAGGAATCACTATTAAATACAAATGATAACATCATTAATCTGAGTGGAACAAATCTGACCTCCACTCAGATTACACTTTTGAATAAAGGGTTAAAGTTTGCACCATCACTTTCTTTGAACAAATTTGACACTTATATAGGCATCCAGAAATTCATTCGAAAAATTTGCCTCAATAAATACTTTATAAAACATCCACCCATCATGGAACACCAAACACATGATTCATATATTAACACACAATTCCCTAGAACTGAGATTGGACCAGAAATGGCAACATTCAAAAAAAGTGTGGAGGCAGATTTTTAGAAAAAAAAATGCATATAAAAACAATCTTACAAAAGGGGAGATTAAAGCTATAAGGGAATTACAGAAAAATGAAAAAATAGTTATCCGCCCAGCAGATAAAGGGGGTGCAATAGTGATTTGGGGAGAAGACCAATATAACAAGGAATGTCTTAGATAGTTGGCAGATCAAACTACCTACATCCCTTTAAAAAAAGATCCCACGGAGGAGTTTAAACGGGTCCTTTCCCAATATTGTGAGAAAAGGCTACAACAGAAGATTCTAACACAACCAGAGTACAATTTTATCTTGGACATACCGGGCAGATTACCTATATTTTATTGCTTACCAAAAGTCCACAAGAGTATTGTGGACCCACCGGGCCGTCCCATTATTTCAGGCATTGGGTCCCTAACAGTGAATCTATCACAGTATATAGATACTCTACTTCAACCAGAAGTGAGGAAGATAAAATCCTATATACGTGATACAACCGAGATGGTTGGGTACCTTGGACGTCAAGTCCCTATATACCATCATTGACCACGACCAAGGTATCTCAGCCTTGAGGGAACAATTATCTGGAAATACAGCATGGGAAGAATACCAAATAGAATATGTGTTGGAGGGTGTGAACCACATCCTACATCACAACTATTTCCTCTTCTCTGATCAATTCTATCTGCAGAGGAGGGGAACCGCCATGGGTACCAGGTTTGCCCCCAGTTATGCTAATTTATTTTTGGCTCAGTGGGAGGTAAATAACATCGATCTGACCCTGGGGGCAGACCTGGTCTTGTGGCGGCGATATATAGATGACATAATTTCTATTTGGGGGTGGAACACAAGGAAATTTGGATAAATTCATCGGTGAGATCAATGATAATAGGAGCAACCTGAAATTTACCTCAAACATTGGAGGTGAAAAGGTTGAATTCCTTGACATTGAGATCAAACGAAGAAATAATAGATACTTATGCAATACCTTTCATAAACCCACGGCCAAGAATTGATATATTCCTTTCTCAAGTTGCCATCTGCCAAGGTGGCTAACAAATATCCCTTTCGGGCAGTTTCACAGACTAAAGCGTAACTGCACGGAAGAGGATACATTTGAGGAGGAAGCCACAGGCATGAGTAATCAGTTTAAGGAAAATAATTACCCGGATGTAATTATTAATGAGGCTCTTGTAAAAGTAAAATAGTTAGACAGAAAAACCTTTTTTGAGCCGAGACAAAAACCAAGACAAGAAAACAACTCAGATTTTAGAATCATTCTGCCTTATAACACCCAGGCAAGACAAGTAGAATTCATTATAAAATCCCACTGGCACCATCTACATAGGGATAAAATTATAGGGACGCTTTTGCCTCCAATCCCCAAAATCCTATACTCAATGGCTCCCAACTTGGGAATCCAAATAGCCCCCTCAGTAAAAGAAAAAATCAAAAGAGGTCGAACATCAAATTGGCTCCAATTGAAAGATTTTTACAGATGTGGGAGTTGTTTAGGCTGTAGGAAGACAAAGTTCCCAAGAAAAACAACAGTAGTTACCTCCACACAAAATTCACATACGATGACCATCAAGCATTTTCTCACATGCAACTCCGCCAATGTTATCTACCTAATCCAGTGTCCATGTCTGAGACAATATATTGGGCGGACCAAACGTGCCTTGAAAGTTAGGATAGCGGAACACCTCAATAACATCACCAAAGGTTATGAAAAACATTCGCTGTCCAAACATTTCAAGGACGTACACCATCAAGATCCTAGAGGTCTCTCATTCATGGCGCTGGAGAGAGTGGAGAAACATTGGCGGGGGGGCAACCAGATTGAAAGATTATCCAGGGCAGAATCTAGAAAAATCTACAAATTTGGTAGCCTCTTACCGAGAGGCCTAAATGCGGAATTAGAAATATTTGGGTTTATCTAAAGTTGGGTGGTCCGTGTGGGTGTCGATGTAGAGTTGTATGTCAGGCTGTTTTTTCCAGCACTACAACTCTCCCTCTACCCCACGCGTGCCCCCCATTTTATCCATCACATATAGATACCCAGTATAAATGAAAAGTACATGTATATATACCGCACAACAGAAGATTCAATATATAAAACATCCCTGGTGATCCCACTTACAATATAGGGATAACGGGAGAGAAAACACACCAAATTCGAAAAAACGCTAATAAAACCGCATGTGCGTTTTTCAGCGAAATGAGTTTGGAAGAAAGGTTTTCAGTGGAGGGCACACTATCCTTCCATCTAAGGCTTGGGGAAACAGCCTTGAGTACACATGTAAAGATTTATTTATTGTTTTAAAGTGTATCTTATAAATGATATAGTATTAGTGAACTGAAACCACAGTGGATATGTGAAATATGAAACAATGCTACTGTTTATGATAACCAATATAGGCAGATTAAATCCTGGATAGAAAATTATGAATGAAAAAAATCGTACCAGGATAGAAAAAACGCACCACAATTAGGGGTGTAAATAACATAAAAAAAATCCCATATTGACCTTGAAGGATATGATTGCGGTTGCAGTCCGGATTTTGTCAAAGACCAGCATCAGTATAGATTGTATTGATCCATGGAATGGGGGTATGCCACTGGGGAAGGGGAAGCGTCTCCCCAAAACGCGCCTGCCGACAAACATCTTGGACAAATACCCCGTTTTCCACCGAGTGCACTACAAAGAAAAGGATTCCCTGGATCTAACAAAGACTGCAACACGTCATTCAGCGCCAACAGAAAAAGGTCCGTGATCCTCACATTAAATCAACATCATCTGTGAGAGACACTGTGGGACGCGAGCGGCTCCATAGCCGGGACGCAGGCAGATCTCACGGAGCAAGGGCCCGAAATAAAGTCTCGACCTACCGGACGGCGCAAGCAAAGGTAAGCCCACAACAGTGGGTACAACAATAAGAGATACCTTGCCAAGCATTAATCGGATGAACTGTTTCAGCTACTAAAGTAAGCAGTTTGTACTGCAGTTATATACGAATCCATTATAACAACCAACAGCCGGATGCAACATAGTATCAGTGTGTGGCGGCTGAAGCGCTACTTTTGATACAGACGTTTGACACAAACAAATCACATTGGTTACTCAAGTGAAGGATCCTTGCTGTAATCCACCTGGTTGCCAGTATATCGGGACAATCAGTAGCTGGAAAGCTGATATTCTTTATCATCTGTTTGCTAAAAAGTTGGAGTCCTTTTTTCTTTGACACAGACGCCTGGACAGGACTGTGTAGATATAAGAAAATATCCAGTATCCAGAGACTGGTTCACCCAATGGTGCAATATACCCTTGTTTTAAAGAAATTGAATATTGGATGTAATTCTTATGAACTTGGTACTATTTGTTATTTAACCAGATAGTTACTGCTTGTGCAAATTTGTCTCTCCAACCAAAACAGACCATCACCATACCTAGGACTGCACAAGTCCAGGAGGATATATATAGAGAGAGAGGCTTCTGGCACAACCAGTACCTATTTCAACGTTGCTATTCCCCATGCAATGAATCTATCACTGATAGAATCTATGTTATCTTGATAGAGATTAAGCATATGATACTGTGCTGAATAGTTTACAGAAGATTTTTTATTGCATTTTTTTTAAATTGTTGCTATTTTAAGGTGTTTTTTTTAAATCCAATTGTTTAACATGTATGCCAAATAAAACATCCTGTATTTCCATATAAGAGTGACCAATCCATTTTTTACTTATATATACCTGAAATTTTGAGGGGTGACTCAAACTTTGGATTGGAGCGCCTATCCTGAGAAGAATAGGGGTGAGCGGATCCCTTCTTTTTATAACCCATGTCAGAATTGTGTGTTTTTTGTTTTTTTCAATATAACCCCGCAAATAATTTTTACCCGTTTTCCAATACATGTTCAGTGATTATCTGCTGTAGTTGCATGCAATATACTTGAATATCGCCACTGCATTTTGTAAATAATATAAATCACAGAAAAAAATGCACCAAACGGATATGCCACTGACTATACTAGCTAGTTATACAAGCAGATATTAAAAGCTGAGACTTTTGCCAATATATTCCTGTCAGGAACATATCGGAGCCCATCATGCACGGTCTGAAGGTGATGAAATCCAGCTCACAACCGCATAGCAGGACAACTAATGCAATGTGAATAAAGCAAGACTGTAAGCCACACCCATATCAGACCGTGTGATGGAGGTTACCAGGTACAAAAGAATGTTTAAATGCCAGGTAAAGGCACATTCAATACATATAAAACAAAATCACAGAAATATAGTGGTAAATATGGGGGAACTGCTCAAACCCCAAACACTGTAGCGTGTTTCTCATTGGGGGAGCAGTCCCACCGCATGTGGACCGCAGCAAACTGACCATCCCCAGCTGACATTGGCGCTGACATTGACCTGAAAGTCTGGTGCTGACATTGGTGCTGACATTGACCTGTAAGGCTGAGTTCATACTTGAGTTATTTGGTCAGTTTTGGCCCCGTGACTGCCCAAATAAGTGTGCAGTGGTTCTAAGAGCGTCACCTGTCATCTTCATGTCATACTGACTCACAGTATTATTTCACTACCAGATCAGATTCCCTATGCGTGTTACTGCAAGGCACATTGTTCTACACTACTAAAAAGGCTCTCTGCAGATAGGAAATAGCATTTTTTTCCCCAAAACATTTGGCAAACCAGCAAATCACATTTTTGAAAAATTTGCTCATCTCTACTGAAAACGCTGATCTTTATCAATCCATTATAAAATAGCAAAAAAGTGCATTAAACATGACCCCATAGTACTGTTGATGAATTTTAACTCTTTTATTGAGTAATATCGCAGATACAAAAATAAAGTTACATGAAAATAGAGACGACAGTAAGTCTCTAGCAAATTACAATCAGTTCTTCAATAAGCAGTATTGCAATAGACATTACTTCAATAATGGGGATAGGGGAGAACAACTGGTCACATCATCATGTTAATGCGCTAAAATAGGAAAGAGTCAACTGATAAATGGGTACACTTTCATTAAGGTAAATTTATCACCTGAGGCGGGTTAGGCAAGCAATCTCCAGTAATCGCGAAACTGCTATGTAATGTGTAAGTGGCTGAAGTTAACAAACTATCTCGAAAGCTTTATCTCTTGTCAGAGGCAGTAAGCCCTCAAGAGTTTTGGGCCGTATATCCTCTAAAGGACTTCCACTCCTTCCATGTCTTGTCGAATTTATGGTGAGATCTTTCTTCCCAGGAGGAAATCTCCTCAAGACGAAATATCTGATCGATCTTAAGGAACCATTGCTCCATGGTTGGGACCTCAGGAGAAAGCCACATAGTTGGGACCAAAAGTTTGGCAGCACTTAACAGGTATTTAAACAGTTTTAAATTGGGATTAGAGAGGGTTGAAGGAAATAGGTTCAGAAGAGCTATTTCAGGAGAGGCAGGGTAGTTGGATCCACAAATCTGATTTCCCTGTCTGAATATTTTTTCCCACCAGGTTAGAATTTTAGGACACTTCCACCATATATGTATGTATGTGCCTCTGTCCTCGGAGCACCTCCAGCACGTATCCGAAGCCGAAGCAGAGTATAGACAAGTTTTATCAGGAGTTTTGTACCACCTTGAGATTATGTTGTAATTGTTCTCTTGGGTCCTCACGCATCTAGACGCTTTATGTGGGGAGATATAAATCTCATGGATTTCGTTCTCTTGAAAGGTTTTGTTTAAATCTTTTTCCCACAAGCGAATAAAAGCAGGTACCAGCAAGGAAGGAGGGTCTCTTAGTTTCTTATACAGTTGAGAGATGATTTTACGTGGGGTCTGGGCTTGAGAAATAACACTCTCAAACCACGTAAAAGGTCTGAGAAGATTGCTTAATCTACCATGTTGGGCCATGTAAGCTCTGAGGAAGTATATTAAATTAAATCTCGAAGAGGATATCTCTAGTAAGTTGTGCATATCGTCAACGGAGATAAGAGAGCCTTCTTGGTATAGTTCTATGATCCTTACTCCTGACATTCTAATCTTAGCTGGGATACTGTCTCTCAGTGCTTGGGGGGCTAGGTCAAAAACATCTTTAACAGATAGGGTTGGGGATGGAAGAGGTATACCATTATAGGATCTCTGCAGGGTGTTCCAAGCTTGAAAGGTTGCTTTCATGGCCAGCGAAATGTTAGATCCTGGAGGGATACAGGATAACTTACCCAATAGAAAACCTGAGAATGATGACCCCAAAAGGGATTGCTCCATTGCGACCCAAGATTTATGAGGAGGGCATCTCAACCAATCCACCACTCTTGCCAAAAGGACTGCTCTGCCGTATATTTCCGGGTCTGGTAATGAAATTCCCCCTTTCTCTTTAGAGTACGTTAAAGTTCTATATGAAATCCTTGCTCTCTTCCCTGACCAAATAAAGGATCTGAACAGAGAGCGAAGGGAAGCATAATAGGTAGAGGGTATGGGTATTGGGAGTGTTTGTTGAAGATATGTCAGTTTAGGTATGACCAGAGACATTAGTATGTTCTTCCTCCCGAACCATGAAAGGATAGGGATGTCTAATGTTGCCAGATCAGTTTTGATGAACATGTGTGTTTTGACTAAGCTTGGATAACGTGCAAAAGATCTGGATTTTGTTCTTGTTACTGGAGACTATGGTAAAAAACTGCAATGTTCATATTAAGCCCTGGCAGGGCTCAGTAAACTTTCACAATGGAAGGCATGGGAACCTTCCAAGGCTCATGGCTGTCATAGAAACTAAACAGCTTCCGTGATCGCATTGTGGCCATTTGATACATTTGGACCGCACTAACCCAATGTTTCCACAGGCTGTTTTTAATTTTTGCAATATATATATCTGCAGTCTGCTTTACCTAAATTCGCTTGAGGCCAGTTGCCACAGAGGGAGGTATCATATAGAGTAGGGTCCCATCCATTAAAAGGTCACCTTAATGTGGTGGATTTGCACAAATGATGTTGATCAAAATATATTTGTATAATATCTAATATTAATTTTATATCGCAAATATAACATTTTTAGCTTCAGAGTTGAGTGAACCTGCCTTTTGGCAGGATCGAGTTTGGGTTTGGGGATTAAGTGAATTACTGTACATAATGGATTCAGTTCTCACTAAATCTATCACGTAATTCAATGCTGGCATGCCGTGTAATACAAGTGCATGGTCAGCTCTGAGGGTTTTGTTCTGCTGGCCATACACTTGTATTCTGATGGCATGCAAAATGGAATGCCTCTAAAGGCATTCTGTTTGGTATGTTGGCATTGAATTACATTATGGATTCCATGAGAACAGTTGCAGTTCGGGTTTGCTCATCCCTACATATGAGGAAGGGGTTATGCCATGATTTATGGAAAAAAAATATAATAATATGAAAATGTAATATAATATATTTTATGGTAATCTCTTTCTAGCAAAGCTAGAACCAGCCCTGTGCCTCACATGAATCCTTTCTTTTCCCTATTTATTGCTGTAACCACTCTGCTAGGTGGTCTTTATGCTGGCAGCTCAGGGGACAAGTCATTTATCAGGAGCATGTCTTTCCTACTCTCCCTTTAACTGTTACAGCTTCTAACAGTAGAAATGGCTGGTAGTGGTTAAAAGATGAAACTAAGCACATGTAACTATGCTTATCCATCTCAGTAGGTAGACATGCACATTACAATACAGATTATACTGTACACAAGGGGTGTCATTATAATGAAGTAAAGTTAATGTCTCACAACTACAGCATTTTTTGTAACATAAAGTAATATATTACAAATATAACCAGCTTTTTGTGTTGACATATGAAAATAACATTTAATAGTGACACAATCCCTTTAACAATGGACAACTCTGACCACAGATACTAACAGTAGATGTCAGCTATGTAAAAGAGCAGACACCCAACTTCTATTGCTCCTGTACAGTTCCACAGCAGACACCATCTATAAAGACCCTCCCTTTATCGGGCATGTACAGCAGATGTTGGGAAGGGACTAAACAATTGTTTCAAAAGTAGAAGCATGCTATGACTAACAATACATTTTGTTCAAAGCATGTAGGAGGTCTCTTGTACTTACAATAATGATTCTAATGATGTCCAAATAAAATGTTGAAGGGCTTAATTAGACAAGCTCTGGATCAAAGATTCTCGTACTGCACTGTGTATGCTTTATGGTTCCCACACAGCAAACATTTGTGGTGGCATTTTTTTGCTGAATAAAATCCACTAAAAGCACATCAATGTGGTAAAAACACAAAGTTGTCAACGAAGGCAACAACCACAAAAAAATAAAAATAATATGTGTGAACCAAGCGGTCAGGAGCTTAACCCACCGAAATTCTGTCCATAGCTATTCTGCCGAGCAATTGAGCCCTGTCTGGTCATACCATCAGCCCCTGATGTCATGGGTGTTCCCACGACAGGTGGCAGGAGATCGGTGAGACTGGCAATACGTGGTTTTCCATTTGGATCAAATGACATCTGTGTTGTTTCTGGTGCTTGCCACACCTTCTTTCCCCAGGTGTGGCTATTATGGTCATTTACCCTTCTCTATTTATGCTATGTGGTTCATACCTTCTGTTGGAGTTGTGGATAGCTGGTGTGTGGATTTCTGCTGAGTTCCTGGTGCTGCCATAGCCACTTGAAGTTAAGTGTTTTATTTCCCTTTTACATTTTGTTTGGGTTATTTTGTGTGTTGCATTTCCCTGTGATTTGTATTAATGCCTGAGGGAGACTCATTTTTGTCTTTCCTTTTGGAGGAACAGGCTGTCTCAGTCCTGCCATTAGTACCAGGGTCCTATAGGGTGAGTTAGGACACTAGGTATTCTGTTTTATGAACTCACCTACCTCTGGGGTCTGTTCATACTGGTAGTTAGTCAGGACTTTGACTATGGTTTTACTAGGAGGTATCCATCTCCTTTCCCTAGTTTCCAGGCCGTATTACCTCACCCATTTCCCTCCTATGTTTGGTGTGGTGTTTCCCTCCCCTGGCAAGTTTATGGATTAGCCTCTCATTTGCTGAATTGGCTTCTGTTCCTCCTGGTAATCTGACTGTGGTAGTTCCTGAACTACCCCTTTGTCAGCTCTTTCACCTCTTTATGTCTTTCTTGGTTCAGACCTTGCTTGTACTGCTCCTTGCACACTGGACATTCTGGTTGGTCAGTTTCTGGCAAACTCGCACTAGTTTTCTTCTACCTTACTCTGTAGATGTAACCAGAGTGCTCTGGTGAAGAACCTAAGGGCAGCCTTTTGAGTTTCAAACTGGTGTAAATTAGAAGTGACTTTGTTGCCCATATCAACTAATCAGATTTCACCTTTCATTTTTTAATGCTCCTTTAGTGGAATCTGATTAATTGATATGGGCAGCTAAGCCACTTCTAATTTACATCAGTTTGATAAATAACCCCAATAGTATCTAATGGAGAAGTTCTGTTTATTTCCAGATTTTGAAGGGATTTTATGACAATCCTTATGTCCAGTCTTTTTTTTATTTTTTATTTTTATATTAACGTTTTTTCAATAACTTTGTAAAGGCATACAGATTCAGATGACAGAAGATTACTTATGAATTAATAATTAGAACATAAGTCTAGCATCAAATGTTCAAGCTTATGCTTATTTGTGGGAAGATAAATGATATAAAACAGTATATTTATAAAACAGGAATGTGTGGATACACAATCGGTTGATCATTTTGTCATGCAAAACGCCTCTAGGGCTATCAACGAGCCCAAGTAGAGAGAAATGTATGTCTAGTTTGAAGCTCCCAGTTTGAGATCTCTTCCAAGCGATAAAACTGTTCAACTTTCTTTATACATTGGTCAAAACTGGGTGTCTCAGAGGATAGCCAGTAGGTAGGGACAAATAGACGAGCCACAGAAAGTAAAACGGAAAAGAGGGCTGCTTTATGAGTGTCCACTCCCCGGATGACAAATGCCAGAAGAGCTATCTCAGGAGAGCAGGGGAATTTGGTATTGCTAAGTTGAAAAATCTCTCTCTACCATTCAGCTATAATAGAACATGTCCACTAAACATGGAAAAATCTTCCTCTGACAGAGTTAGAACGCCAGCAGAGGTCAGAGATATTGGATCTAAATAAGGAAGTTTTGTCCGGGGTCTTCTACCACCAAGACAAGACCTTATAATCATTTTCTTGCACTCAGACACACCATGAGATCTTGCTTGGGATGCTAAAAAACATGTGTATCTCTGCCGAGGAGAACTGTTTCCCCGGGTCCCTCTCCCACAGACCTATCACAGATGGTTTAACATCCGGCAAGTGGAGCTACAGCGTTTTATCTATTGCAGCTTTTCAAACCAAGTTAGGGGACTTTGGATGTCCAGAGATTTGGCCTAGTGGGTAACTTCTTTCTTAAGAAAGTTGAGAAAAAGACTACTAGAAGCAAGAATATTTAGCTTTGCCTGAAGCAAGGAGTCTGAGATGGCACAGCCATCTGCAACTAATAAGTTGGTTATCATCATGGTTGATGACCTGACTAATGCAGGGCAGATGTCCCTAATTTCAATCAAAGCCAGAGAAATAACATCTCTGACTAGGAGAAAAGGATAAGGGAGAGGAAGGGCCCCATGGGTGGAAGAGAACCACCCCCAGGCCTTTAGAGTAGTGCACACCAAGGGATTGGGGATGGAGGCTAAGGCCGGGAGTGGTCCATATGCCAACAACAAGGTCCTAAGAGGGATGGGGAAGTATACATTTTCTAGAGGAATCCATTTCTTTTTTTTTTTTGAAACATGAAAATTTTATTGAAATTTTTCCAAGTAATTAAGTAATAATGACATTGGTACAAATCAAGCAATGATTACAAATGGAGTCATGTGGGAGTTTGTGGGGGAGAGGGGTGGAGGAGGGGTGGGATGGAGAGGAAGGGAAAGGGAAGGGTAGGGAAGAATGAATGAGGTAAGAATGCGGGTTTGGAAAGAGAGGGGATAGGAGAGGGAGGGGCATAGGATAATAAAATGATACATAATGAACGAACCAGATTTACTGAAGATGCCTATTGTAAAAGGTACGTTTTCTCATAGACAATCAGTAATTTATGGTAACATTAGAGACAAGCTTAGGTAAGGTACATTAACGTAAAATAACGAAAAATAACGTAAAATAACGTAAAGTGGTACATTAATAAGGATGTTCATAGGTATACATTATATCTCATTATGGACATTAATAACAGAAAATAAATGGGTAGCGATATAGTATTTGAACCAGCTACAGTTTAATTAAATGGCTAGTGAGTCTGCTGTAGTGGAATTAGTGTGGAAACTGCTTTTCAACCATACACCCCATTGACTGTAAAATTTCCCTTTTTTAAAGAAAGCAGAAGCGGCTACACCTTCATACCAACAGTTGTCTTCGACCAGTTTAACAACGTCAAGGTTATTGGGAATCTGGTTAGATTTCCAGTGGGTGGCGATAAGATACCGTGTTGCAATACATATATGACCAAAAATGGTTCTGAAGTCGAAAGGAATTGTCTCAATGCCAATAAAGAGAAGTGCCAATTGTGGTGAGGGTACAATTGGGAGATGACAGACTTTTGTGAAGATACTAAATGATCTCATCCAGAGGGATTTGACCGGGGGGCAATCCCACCAGCAATGCAGGAAGGATCCTTGTAGGGTTCCACACTTCCAACATTCCGAGGATGTATCTGGAAAAATTCTATTTAGTTTCATCGGGTGATAATACCATCTATATAGAATTTTCCTAGATGTCTCTAAGTGAGAAATACATCTAGATATGTTAAAAATTGCGTCAAGTGCAGATGACCACTGTTCAGAAGAAAAGTCAATGGAGAGGTCTTGAGACCATTTGGACGTAATCGTTTGTAGGGGATCTTCTAAAGGAATACTGAGAACTTTGTACGACTTGGAAATTCCTTTGCTATTAATGTTATGATTCAAAAGCCATTTTGTGAAATGGATCGAGGATGGGTTATTGTTATTTGGTCTAGGAGATTGTGTAAACATGGTGTTGGTAATAGCATGTCTGATTTGGAGATATTTATAGAAATCCCTCACAGGGAGATCATAACCTTGTGATAGTTCTGAAAAGGGTTTAAGAATGTTGTTTGTTAGGAGATCATTAATATAATGTAACCCATTCGCTTTCCACAGTGAGATATCCAAATCTGGAATATAAGATTCTAAAACTGAGATGTTGTAGTCTTGAAGGGGTAACGCAAAAAGGTGTCGTTTGTTAGTAACAATATCCCAAGTATTGAAGATAGCTTTGACGGTGGCCAAAGTGCTTTTTGGGGTGAATTTGAAAAGAGACATAGCTGTGAGAATGTCCTTTAGAGAGTGTTTCCCAAGGGAAAGTTTTTCGATGCAAGACCATTCTTTCTGTTGGTCGTTATGCCATAAGTGTTTAAGTTGATCTAGAATCGTAGCTCTGTAATATTGTATGATAGAGGGGCAGTTCAAACCGCCTTCTTTTCTGGGAAGATATAGTATATCCGCTTTTATTCTATGAAATTTGCCTCCCCATATAAAATTTAAAAGGGATTTCTGAAGGTCCTTGAGGTATTTAATGGGAATTGGGATAGGTAAGTTCCTGAAGTAATATAAAATTTTAGGCAGAATGCTCATTTTGATAACAGCAATTTTGCCTAACCAGGAAATGCCTTGTGTTTTGATGTTGGCCAGTTTAGATTTGATGTCTTGAAAGAGAGGGATATAGTTAAGGGCAAATGATTTACTCGGAATAGCTGTTAAGTTAATTCCTAGGTAAGGGATAGATTTCTTAACCCAGTTAAATTGGAAAGCAAGTTTTAGGGATTTAACATTTTTTCTGGGAAGAAGCCTTCGTAAAGGAGGATAGTATGTTACAAGTGTGTGTAAGGGATATGGTTGGGTTGGATAGTAGCAAAAGAACGTCGTCCGCAAATAACCCTATACGATGGTCTTTCCCCTGGGTTGAAATACCAGTAATATGGGGGGATGATCTAATATGGGTAGCAAGTGGTTCCATTATCAGGGCGAAGATTAAAGGGGATAGGGGGCAGCCCTGTCTAGTGCCGTTTGAAATGGGAAAAAAATTGGATTTAAACCCAGAAGAGTACACAAAGGCTTGGGGGGAAGAATAAAGGTTTAAAATACCGGATAGTAAGGGGCCATTAAATCCGAATTTTTTCAGAACAGAACTAAGAAATCTCCAGTGAACCCTGTCGAACGCCTTCTCCGCATCCAAGGAAAGGAGCATGGAAGGCGTTCGACGGGTATGGGCTATTTCAATTAGGTCTAGAAAACGCCTTGTCCCGTCCGATGTTTGTCGGTGTTTGACAAAGCCTACTTGGTCGGAGTCTATCAGACTCGGTAAAATGTCTGCTATACGATTCGCTAGGATTTTGGAAAATAATTTTAGGTCAGAGTTTAAAAGGGAGATAGGTCTAAAATTAGCTGGTGTGTTGGGGGCTTTTCCAGGTTTGGGTAAGGTAATTATTATTGCTTGGAGCATCTCTGTGGGAATGCCGTTATCTAACATCATATGATGAAAGCAGGACATTAGATGGGGAGCTAATATATTGGAAAAGGATTTATAATACTCATTTATAAATCCGTCTGGACCCGGAGATTTATTTATTTTAAGAGTGGAAATTGTGTCTAGTATTTCCTGTAGAGAAATGGGTTTATTTAAAAAAGAAAGTTGAGCTGGGGATAATAGGGGAAGTGAAATATTAGATAAAAAGGAGTTAATGTCTTCTGTGGTTGGTTGGTGGGAGTTTGGGTCATTTTTTAAGTTGTAAAGAGAGTGATAATATTCGGTGAATTCTTCAGCAATTTTAAGGGGATTAATTATTTTGCCCTTATTGGGAGACCACAGGAAGGGAATTCGAGTGTTTGCTGCTTTGTTTTTAAGTTTGTTGGCTAACATTTTAGACGCTCTATTTCCTTGTCTGTAAAATTGTGCTTTGGATTGCCTGAGGTGCCTCTCAAAATTATTTTGCATCAAGAGATATATTTCATGTCTAGTGCTGATAATTTTTTGAGAAATAAGGGGGGTTGGGGATTTTTGGTTTCCTACTTCTAAGGTTCTAAGTTTTTTGTGTAACTCTTCTAACTTAAGCATTCTTTTCTTTTTTTCCTCTGAGGAATATTTAATAAAAAGTCCTCTTATTACCGCCTTGTGAGCGCACCATAACGTAGTTGGGTTGATTTCTGGGTTGGAATTGAGTTGGAAATATTCTGTTAGTGCTTTCGAAATTAATTCCTTATAGTGTTTGTTAGATAGTAAAAGGTTATTCAACCTCCAAGGAGAGGAGTGTTTGAGGTTGAAGTCCTCTTGAATGGATATTGTGATAGGGGCGTGGTCAGACCAAGTAATCAGGCCTATCTTGGAGTCTACTATTTTTTGGAGTAACCATTTGTCAACCAAAAAGAAGTCTATCCGGGAGTATGAGTTGTGCGGATTGGAGAAAAAGGAGTAGTCTGTTTCAGAGGCATGTAGTGACCTCCATGCGTCAAACAGCTCTTCTTTGTGACACAAATCTTTAAGTTTGTAATTGTCATTTCTACTTACGGGAGAAGATTTGTCAATACGAGGGTCCATTACCAGGTTAAAATCTCCGCAGATGATGATGGAGCCTTTCTTTTTGGTTGAGAGAGACTCCAAGATAGACCTAATAAAACTTAAAGTTCTAGAGTTAGGAGCATACAATGACACAATCGTATATGGAGAATTATTGATTAGACATGTAACCATAATAAATCTGCCCATAGGGTCTATATCCAAAGAAAGAGTTTGAAAGGCAATAGATTTCTTTACAGCGATTAAAACCCCTCTCTTTTTGTTAATAGCATGTGAAAATAGGATAGTGGGAAAGTCTTTATGACCAATTCTAGAGCTATCCGCTTTATTTAGATGCGTTTCTTGAACGCAAAGTATATCACATCCCAGTCTGTGAGCTTCCTTCCATAAAAAAGAGCGTTTGGCTGGGCTATTAAGGCCCTTGACATTCAAGGAGGTAATTTGTATGACTATAATTCTTTAGAGGAAAGAAGTGCGCAGAGGAGATATAATATAGAGTATACCTACAATAGTGAAGAGTACCATAAATTGTTAATGTACCACAAACAAATAATTTTCAGCAGAACATTGAAGTAAAATAGAACTAAAAACATAAAAAACATAAAGGTGAGATGATAAAGTCCGGTTCTATGTGAACCAATGCGACCCCAGGCCGCCATCATAACGTGGGGGGTGGAGGTAAAAGTTAGAGAAATACTTTGCTTCTAACATTATTACACCAGTCTGATACTGTTTGGGTCAGACTGAAAAAAGAACAGCTATCTAGATACTAGCCAGTATTTAAGGTGTTATTTGTCTGGGGGAGATATTAGCTTTAGGAGAGCCTACTACTGTCCATTCCTGGGCAAGTGTGTGCTGTTTTTTCTTTGGTGGGCTTCTTGGTTCCTCTGGATCTTTGATAAGAGCGTTCTTTGATAGAAAGTTCATTGCTTCTTTAGGAGAGATCAACACCGTAGTGCGGCCATTGTAGTAAACTATGAGTTTAACTGGGAAGCCCCATTTGTATAGAATTTTTTGCTCTCTTAGTATTTGTGTAGTTTTAATAAATTCCCTGCGTCTGGCAAGGGTGGCAGGTGACAGATCAGTGAAAAGAGATATTTCTTGAAACCTTTCAGGGAGATCTGGCTTTTTGGCAGCAGCCTTCAGGATCGAGTCTTTAATATGGTAATAGTGGATCCTTGCTATAGTGTCCCTGGGCAGAGAGGCTGGAATAGATTTAGGTTTGGGAAGTCTATGGACTCTGTCTATTAGTAGATCAGTGCTAGAGGCGTGAGGTATCAGAGCTGAGAACATATCAATCAAATAGTCCTGCAGTTGATCATCCTGTACTGTTTCTGGTATATTCCTGAAGCGAATGTTGTTCCTTGTGGATCTATCTTCTATATCTGCCAACTTTAGCTTAATAGCTGCTATGTCATCTTCGGCAGAGTTATGCCGGACTGAAGAAACTCGTAAGTTTAGCTGGTGTTCCAGGTCTTCTTTTGCCCCTCGGCATCTTGAGCATGACAGGATCGAGCCTTTAGGTGTTGGAGAAGGATTTAGGCTAGTAATAGCTTCTGTAAAGGAGTCCTTTGAGCCGCTTTGAGACTGAGAGAAGCGGAGCTACAGAGACATGCGTCTGCTCTGGTGCGCTCCAAGCCACGCCCCCTCCATTTCTTAGGAGGAGAGGACTTGAGGCAATCCACAGCTCTACACAGGTGTATGGCTTTCATGTATAGTTCAGGGTCTGGCAGACCAATTCCACCAAAATGTTTGGGTTTAGTCAAGGTGGAAAAATAAATTCTAGATATCTTGTCCAGCCAGATAAACTGAAATATGTGGCTATTCAGAGATCGGAAGTATGACCTGGGACTTTTAATCAGGAGCATCTGGAATAAATAGGTGAGCCTCGGGATCACTAATGACATTGCCATGTTTTTTCTACCAAACCATGACAGGTATGGGTAATCCTGTGAGTCAATCTGAGCAGTGACAACCTGCAAGAGGGGAATATAGTTAAGTCAGAACAAGTCGGGGCAATGAGGGGATAATTTAACACCTAAAAAATTGCTGGGTCGACCAGTTATCAACATAGTAACAGTTTATAACGCTGAATAAACACATCTGTCCACCCAGTTCAGCCTATTATCCTGCAAGTTGATCAAGAGGAAGGCAAAAAAATAAATAAAAATGTGAGGTAGAAGCCAATTTTGCTCCCTTTAGGGGAGAAAAATTTCTTCCCGACTTCAATCAGGCAATTCAAATAACTCCCTGGACCAACAACCCCTCTCTAGTAACTATAGCCTGTAATATTAATACACTCCAGAAATACATCCAGGAGCCACTTGAACTCTTTTAGTAAACTCACCATCCACCACCTCCTCAGGCTGAGCGTTCCATAGTCTCACTGCTCTTACCATAAAGAATCCTCTTCTATGTTTGTGTACAAACCTTCTTCTCCAGACACAGAGGATGTCCCCTCGTCACAGTCACAGTCCTGGGATAAATAGATAATGGGATGGATCTCTGTACTGGTATATTTATACATAGTAATTAGATCTCCCCTCAGTCGTCTTTTTTCTAAAGTGAATAACCCTAATTTTGATAATCTTTCAGGGTACTGTAGTCCACCAATTCCAGTTATTTCTTGAGTTGCTCTCCTCTGAACCCTCTCCAGCTCTGCTATGTCTGCCTTGTTGACAGGAGCCCATTACTCGACACAGTACTCCATGTGTGGTCTGACTAGTGATTTGTAAAGTGGCAGAACTGTGTTCTCATCATGAATATATATGCCCTTTTGATGCAACCCATTATCTTATTGGCCTTGTCAGCAGCTGACACTGGTTTCTACAGCTTAGTTTGCGGTTCACTAAAATTCCAAGGTCCTTATCCATGTCAGTATTACCCAGTGTGTTACCATTTATTATGTACTGGTGACTTGCATTATTCCTTCTCGTGTGCATAACCTTACATTGGTCAGTGTTAAACCTCATCTGTCACTTATCTGCCCAAGCCTCCAATCTTCCCAGATCTATCTGCAGCCGTATACTGTCCTCTTATGTGATAATTATTTTACACAGTTTAATGTCATCTGAAAAAATAGATATTTTACTGTGCAAGCCTTCTACAAGATCATTAATAATTATATTGAAGAGAAAAGGGCACAATACTGACCCCTGAGGTACTCGACTAGTGACAGTGACCCAATATGAGTGTGTACCATTAATAACCACCCTCTGTTTTCTATTACTGAGCCAGTTACTTACCCACATACAGACATTCTCCCAGTCCAAGCATTCTCATTTTATATACTAACCTTTCAAATGCTTTGTAGAAGTCCAGATATACAACATCCATTGATTCACTGCTGTCAAGTTTAAAACTTACCTCCTCATAGAAACTGATTAAATTAGTTTGACATGACTGAACCCTCATGAAACCATGCTGATATGGTGTTATTTGCTTATTTTCATTAAGGTACTCCAAGATAGCATCTCTTAGAAAACCTTCAAACTGTTTACCCATGACAGATGTTAAACTTAACAGAGTCCACAGAAAATCTACTACCAAATGAGATTGACAAGGCGGCAAATCATAATGAGGTGGTTATTATGGGGGACGTCATCTACCCAGATATAGACTGGGAAACTGAAACTTGTATATCTCATAAAGGAAACAGGTTCTTGGCAATAATCAAAGACAATTACCTCTTCCAAATGGTTCAGGACCCGACTAGAGGGAAGGCCATACTGGACTTAGTATTAACCAATAGGCCTGACAGAACAACAGAGGTGCAGGTTGGCGGACACCTGGGAAATAGTGACCACAAAGTAATAACCTTCCAATTATCATTCAAAAGAGCGTTTCTACAGGGAGGAACAAAAATACCAAACTTCAAAAAAGCTAAATTTAGCCAACTAAGAGAGGCCATAGGCCTAACTAAATAGGATAAAGTCCTCACAAATACAAATACAGCCACAAAATGGGATATCTTTAAAAGCATCCTAAAATCTCATTGTGAGAGGTACATACCGCATGGGAATAAAAGGTTAAGGAACAAAAAGAAACCAATGTGGATAAACAGAAATGCTGAATTGTTGAAATAAATTCCCCATTAAAAGTGTCCTGTCTGATCCAGGAAGCAGTACAACAGCGACTTAAAAAGATTAAAATAGACAAATCGCCAGGACCGGATGGCATACATCCCAGTATCCTAAGGGAATTAAGTAATGTCATAGCCAGACCCTTATTTCTGATATTTGCAGATTTTATATTGACAGGGAATGTCCCACAGGATTGGTGCATGGCACATGTGGTGCCAATATTCAAAAAGGGTTAAAAAAACAGAGCCTGGAAACTATAGGCCGGTAAGTTTAACATCTGTTGTGGGTAAACTGTTTGAAGGTTTTCTGAGAGATGCTATGTTAGAGCATCTTAATGGAAATAAGCAAATAACGCCATATCAGCATGGCTTTGTGAGGGATCGGTCATGTCAAACTAATTTAATCAGTTTCTATGAGGAGGTAAGTTCTAGACTTGACAGCGGCGAATCAATGGATGTCGTGTATCTGGACTTCTCCAAAGCATTTGTCACTGTACCACATAAAAGGTTAGTATATAAAATGAGAATGCTCGGACTGGGAGAAAACGTCTGTAAGTGGGTAAGTAACTGGCTCAATGATAGAAAACAGAGGGTGGTTATTAATGGTACATACTCAGATTGGGTCACTGTCACTAGTGGAGTACCTCAGGGGTCTGTATTGGGCCCTATTCTCTTCAATATATTTATTAATGATCTTGTAGAAGGCTTGCATAGTAAAATATCAATTTTCGCAGATGACACTAAACTGTGTAAAGTAATTAACACTGAAGAGGACAGTATACTATTACAGAGGGATCTGGATCAATTGGAGGCTTGGGCAGATAAGTGGCAGATGAGGTTTAACACTGACAAATGTAAAGTTATGCACATGGGAAGGAATAATGCAAGTCACCCGTACATACTAAATGGTAAAACACTCGGTAACACTGACATGGAAGATAATCTAGGAACTTTAATAAACAGCAAACTAAGCTGCAAAAACCAGTGTCAGGCAGTTGCTGCCAATGCCAATAAGATAATGGGTTGCATCAAAAGGGGCATAGATGCCCGTGATGAGAACATAGTCCTACCACTTTACAAATCGCTAGTAAGACCATACATGGAGTACTGTGTACAGTTCTGGGCTCCAGTGAACAAAGCAGACATAGCAGAGCTGGAGAGGGTCCAGAGGAGGGCAACTAAAGTAATAATTGGAATGGGGCAACTACAGTACCCTGAAAGATTATCAAAATTAGGGTTATTCACTTTAGTAAAAAGACGACTGAGAGGAGATCTAATTAATATGTATAAATATATCAGGGGACAGTACAGAGATCTATCCCATCATCTATTAATTCCCAGGACTGTGACTGTGACGAGGGGACATCCTCTGCGTCTGGAGGAAAGAAGGTTTGTACACAAACATAGAAAAGGATTCTTTACGGTAATAGCAGTGAGACTATAGAACTCTCTGCCTGAGGAGGTGGTGATGGTGAGTACAATAAAGGAATTCAAGAGGGGTCTGGATGTATTTCTGGAGCGTAATAATATTACAGGCTATAGTTACTAGAGAGGGGTTGTTGATCCAGGGAGTTATTCTGATTGCCTGATTGGAGTCGGGAAGGAATTTTTTATTTCCCTAAAGTGAGGAAAATTGGCTTCTACCTCACAGGGATTTTTTGCCTTCCTCTGGATCAACTTGCAGGATGACAGGCCGAACTGGATGGACAAATGTTTTTTTTCGTCCTTATGTATGTATGTACTATGTTACTATAGTTTCCTGGCTCTATTTTTTGGACCATTTTTGAATATTGCCACCACATTTGCTATGTACCAATCCTGTGGAACACTCCCTGTCAATATAGAGTTCTTAAATATAAAAAATAAGGGTCTGCCTATGACATTACTTAATTCTCTTAGACTACGGGAGTGTATGCCATCAGGTTCTGGCGATTTGTCTATTTTAATCTTATTAAGACGCCACTGTACTTCTTCCTGGGTCAGACAGGGCACTTGTAATGGGGAATTTACTTTTACATTCTACATTTCATCTGACAGCTTATTTTATTCAGTGAATACAGTGGAGAAAAAAAATATTTTATAGCTTTGCTTTCTCCTTATTGCTCTCTACAACTCCCCCCTTATTACTCTGTAAAGGGCCAACACCTTCATATTTATACTTTTTACCATTTATATAATTGAAGAACTTTTTAGGGTTAGTTTTACTCTCTTTGGCAATTAATTTCTCGATCTCTAGTTTGGCTGCTTTTATTTGTCATTTACATGTTCTATATTTTTTTTCCTTATAGTTTTTCAATGCTTCCTCACTCCCCCCGTTTTAGTTATTTAAATGCTTTCTTTTTTGTCATTTATTGCTTTCTTTGCAATTCTATTTATCCACATTAGTTTTTTCTTGTTCCTTAACCTTTTATTCCCATAAGGTATGTACCTCTCACAATTAGACTCCCCATTCAACAATTTAGTTGAATGGGGAGTTTAATTGAACGGCTGCAATATGAGTAGGGAAGAGACCGATGTGGAGGTTTTGGGATTTATGCGGGTTAACTTTAAAGTTAGAGAGTGAGCCGAATCTCTGTAGTAGGGAGATTACTAAGGGCATAGATTTGATTGGGTTTGTGCTAAGGATCAGAAGGTCATCGGCAAATGCAGCCAGTTTAAATTCCTGGGTGCCTACTTTGAGCCCCATGATGTCCCTGTCTTGCCTCAGATACTGCATGAGGGTTTAAATCACTTAAACAAAAATGATAGGGGAGTCGGGGAAGCCCTGTGGTGTCTTGTTTATTGGAAATCGAGCAGAGAGAAAGTTGTTTATCAAAACAGATACAAAGGACTGCTTGTACATGGCAAAGACAGCATCAATATAGGGAATCAGTAAAAGGAACTTAGTGTGCCTAATAAAGGACCAGTCTATACGGTTAATCACTTTCTCTGCATCAGTGCCAAGGAGTACTAAAGGTATAGCTTTATGTGAGGCATAAAAAAAGGCATCAAGAACCTTGATATTATTATCCTTCCCTTCATGACCCTTTACAAAACCTACCTGGTCTGAATGGACTAGATCTGGGAGTGAAGATTGAAATCTAGTAGCTAACAATTTGGCAAGGAGTTTTTTAGGCGATAGTTTGTACAGGATGTGAGATCTTCTCTTTGGGGATAATAGTGATCAGAGCTCTAGTCATATCAACAGATAGGGGCTGGTTTTGCAAGGCTGAGTTACAGATGGATAGAAGAAATGGGAGCAGGGCATCTTGAAAAGTAGAATTGCAGCTAACTGGGAGATTATATGGTCATAGCTGTATTTTTGTAACTATCGTATAATATATTGATGAAATTATCATGGTAGGGTGTTTTTAATAATAATTGTTATTTGAGTGCACCGTGTACCTGCTGATATTCTGTATCATCAGGGCTGTATACATAGGGCACTGTTGGTCCTATAATGTCGGTTTGTTTGATATAGGAGTAATCCCAGGGTTCCTCCCTCCCCCCCTCCCACCTGTGTGTGATAGGGTGTAGTAGGGGTGGGTAGCTGAGGTTCAAGGACGGGGAGTTCCCACCATTAGGGGACGTCTCTGGGCAGAGGGTTAGACTAGGGTCCGAGCGTAGGGACAATTTCCCTCCCCCCAACATCACGCGTCTCCTCGCCCTTTCCTCCCCCCCCCCCTTTTCCCTTCCTCAAATACTGGTCTATCAAACACCCTGGTGGCATCACCTATATTGTTGTGTGTAGTAATTGTCAATTTAGTAGTAAATAAAAATTTAATCTTTTTTCTATAAGGGTTACCTCTATATGCTGGACTTAAAGAACTTCTATTGAGATGATAAGGAGCATTTGACTGATCTTTCATTAAGAAGGTTTTAAAGGTCTGTCCTAAGGGAAATGAGTTCTGTTAGGTGGGGGGCTGCGAGTGATTGCTTATGGAGAGACTCTAGAGCATGGATTGGGTCAGCAAAGAGGAAAGACGTTTGTCGGCTTGCTTATTTAAGAAGGAGCATAAGCTGATAAAGTGGCCCCGGATATACACTTTATGAGCATCCCATAAAACCTGGGGGACTATATCTGGGGTGTTATTGACAGAGAAATAGTCCTCCAGAAGAGACATAAGGTGCTTCTGTGGCTATCATTACTCAGTATGGACTAATTAAGTCGCCAGATGGTAGACCTACCTGATTCAGAAGGGAATCGAATGGTGCAAAAGATGGGAGGGTGACAGAAGAGAGTTATACTTCCAACCCTATAACTCATTCAGAGATGTAACTGTTCTTTTGACAGAAATATATATTGTATCCTGCAGTATGAGCGTCCTGCAGCAGAATAGAAGGAATAGTCAATATGAGAGGAGTTAAGACATCTCTAAACATCTATAAGAACCTAGAGTTGAGTGTTTTCACGGAGCTAGCAGAGAAAGGACTTCTTGGAGGAGGTATCAAGGAGAGGTTGCTGTGCCATGTTGAAATCTCCTGCCAAGACACCTCCTGGAAAGATTCCACCAAGGCCAGGACAGATAGTAACCAGGAAACCTAGTCAGAGTTAGGTGCATAAATATGAGCAAAGGTATACATAGTGTGCCCAATAAGGCCTTATAAGATGATATATGTACCTTCAGGGTCTTGGATGTGTGCAAAAGTTTAAATAAACATCTTTATAATGAAAATAATAAAGATTAATGGAAAAATATGCAAACCATAAGCATAGAAGTCATTCCATAGTGAAAGAGGGTATTGCCATATAACAGTCTCAAAGAGAGCAGTCATAGGCCAGTGGATATGGATTTGGATATGGTAAGGTGTACCCACACGTTCCGAGCCTGAAAAAAGACCAACAAATGAACAAAATTAAAATCAAGAGTAATACAACTGGATAGGTGCAACATGAAGCCTAGGAGGCCTCTCATGGGGATTTTTTTTTTTTTTTTGGGGGGGGGGGGGGGGTTAAACACAAAATAGAGATCTTGCTATGTTGTGCGACAAAAGAGGAAATCGGAGACCTGAAGAAGTTCGGGAAAATGAAAGTTAAGAGGGGTGCAGTGTGAGGAAAAGGACCCATAGGGGGAATAATTTGAAAGGTGCAAAGAGGAAGGAAGAGAAAATATAAGCGTGGAGACATCAGAGATAAGCATACGTCCTTCAGTTAGAGAACAATACTGCCTCAAGAGGTGGACCAGGCTATCCTCTTGGGTATCAGGATACTGCTGCGTCACTTCAGGTGTTGCTGTTTCGGTGTGGATGTCTTCTCCCAAGGGGTCAGTTTACAGAGGACCAGAAGCGAAGTAAGATCTGTCATAGCATCCCAGTTCAAAATATCCAGTGAATAAATGTCCATTTGGAGAACACTTCCTGTAGGTCTGAGAATAAGGAGATTCTGATGTTTCTTCCTGAGTATGTAAAAGTCCAGCGATAAGGGGTATGCCCATCCCAAAGATGATCAGTAACTGGCTTAAGAACCCTTTTTTTTGGCAGTGTGACGGGAGCACATGCAGCACGGGAGCTAGTTCGCCCCCCTCGTCCAGTCATCTTTTTCCTCTGCATTTCACCCTGAGACTAATGAACAAACTGAGTGGTTTAATCATATCTAGCACATTTTAATGATAAAAAATATTTAAAAAAATGTTCTGTGGGTCCTTTGTTTTGTGTGGGGGAAAAGGCATGGTTGTCTACTAAAAATCTGCATCTCAAAGTACTTTATATAAGTTGGGTCCCAGATACATTGATTTCTATAAGATTGTGTAATTCCAACAGCTTCTAACGTCTTCATTTAGGATTCACAATGTTTTCATAAATCACTTTTGCTTGTGACTCCGCCTAATGAACCTCATCCTCCTGTTCTGGTTGAGGGAGACCTACAGTATGAAGTGCAACATATTGTTGTTTTTTGTACAGTTACAGTAGAGGTTCCTTTAGTACCTGGTGCCATAGAAAGGTTATGGACCTGAAAAGCATGCTTTGGCACCAGCTCGATCTCTACATGTGGATTGTTTTGTCTGAACTTATAAGAAGTTTCCATTTACCTTCAGGAGCTTAGCCAGTCAGAATTCTTTGCATGTGTGTGCTTGGAAGATTGCCATGCCAACCAATTAAACCCTGGCTTGTCAACTTACCAGTAAAGGTCCAGTGGCCCCCCATAGAAGGGAAGTACCTTCAGGAGCTTAGCCAGTCAGACTTATGTGTATGTGTGTGCTTGCAAGGTTGCCGTGCCAACCAATCAAACCCTGGCTTGTCAACTTACCAGTAAGGCTAGAAACAAAAACAATTGGCTTAGCATCCAATTCCAAGGCAAGTCAGGGGATTTAAGTCTTCTACTCAACCACTGCCAGCTGACTGGTGATTTTGAATGCCATCATAGCTCAGTTTACACCTCTAGACCTTTCTGGATTAACCTCTCAATTGCTGAATTGGTTTCTTCTGAGCCTCCTGGTAATCTGACTGAGACTAGTTCCTGGATTACTCCTTTGTCAGCTGTTTGGGCTCTATCTTTCTTTCCAGGTTTGATCGTGCTTGTCTACCACTTTTTATACCCAGTCATTCCAGTAGGTCTGCTTCTGGTAAACTTGCACTAGTTTTCTGCTACCTTACTCTGGAAACATAATCTTGGTCCCTAGTAGTCAATAGTGTGGCAGGCTCTGGTGAGAAACCTATTGGTAAACTAAGCTTCCTACCACCTGGAGTGATTAAGAAATATTGGTAGAAGTTTCTAAGTTTGCTGGTTGTGGTTTTAGATGGAGACCAAGTTTCACAATATGGGGAGATTTATTAAAAGCGTGTGTTTAAAGGAAAACTGTCTTAGTTGCCAATAACAACAAATCAGATTCAACCTTTCAATTCTCAGAGGTCCTTTTGAAAATGAAAGGTGGAATCCAACTGGTTGCAATGGACAACTAAGCCAGTTATCTTTTACACCACTTTTGATACATCTCCCCCTATGTCTTTTTTCAAAAACATCACTTTTTGTTGTCATTTTTATTTTTTGCGCAAAATACAGTGGCCTTCTATATACTTCTATATAGGACGGTGGCTCAGTGTTTAGCACTGGTGCCTTGCAGCACTGGGGTCCTAAGGACAACATCTGCATGGAGTTTGTATGCCCACACTCCAAAGACATACTGATAGGGAACTTAGATTGTGAGCCCCATTGGGGACAGCTTGATGCTAATGTCTGTAAATAAATAAATATAGGGGAACAAAAAGTCTAAAAAAGCACAATTAAAATGCTGTGCGACTAAAAAGTGCCACACAAAAAATGCTTTTAAAAAAGATGAATACCATGGCATTTTTTACAAGCTAAAGCATCATATAAAAAAGTATAGTTGTGACAACAACCTAATCCTTTTTTTCTGATGAGTAACCAATCCTGTTTCTAACTGAAAACAATTTATACAGAAACTTCCCGAAAGCAGCACTCTGGAAATCCGGATTAACTGCTTGACAGCTATTTTGTAGGGAAAATAAGTATCACTAATTATTTAAATTCGATTATTAAAAGTTTTGCAGAGTCATCATAATTAATCAAGGTCATTACGAGAAATGTCCATTTTTTACTATATACTGTAGATGGCTAATGAAATATTTATAGCGATTCACACACTTACTGTAATAAGTAATTTGTGTGCATGAAATTAAACTATAATTACAGTTAAATAAACACACACTAATGGCATTTCAGTAAGCAGTAATTAATATAAATATTTAATTGTTGACCAGTGTTTCATTATATGGCAAAACAGGAGTGATTTAAAGTTTAATTTGATTCTAATAAGTCAGTATTTTAATATTTTCAACAAATGATGTCAAAATTAAAAACAAAAACAAAATTCAAGTCTATAAATTGAAAGTGCATGTTTTTGAATTGACCATTCATATTTTTTACTGGCATTTCATTATATTAGAAATTAAAATACTGCCATTTACCATATTTCTCTACTATAAGATGCACCTGCCCATAAGACGCAACTAGGTTTTTGAGGAGGAAAATAAGAAAAAATAAATAAATTGTGCATTTGGTTGGTTTTGAACTAATTGTGGTCTGTGGATGACACTATTATGGGGGATCTGTGGATGACACAGTTATGGGGGATCTGTGGATGACACAGCTATGGGGGATCTGTGGATGACACAGTTATGGGGGATCTGTGGATGACACAGTTATGGGGGATCTGTGGATGACACAGTTATGGGGATCTGTGAATGACATACTGTTATGGGGATCTGTGGATGACACTATTATCGGGGCTCTGTGGATGACGCTGTTATGGAGCGGATCTGTGGATGATACTGTTATGGGGATCTGTGGATTGCACTGTTATGGGGGATCTGTGGGTGGCACTGCTATGGGGAGGGGATCTGTGGGTGGCACTGTTATGGGGAGGGGGATCTGTGTATGGCACTGTTATGGGGATCTGTGGATGGTACTGTTAAGGGGAGGGGGATCTGTGGATGGCACTGTTTTGGGGAGGGGGATCTGTGGATGGCACTGTTATGGGGATCTGTGGATGGCACTGTTATGGGGAGGGGGATCTGTGGATGGCACTGTTATGGGGAGGGGGATCTGTGGATGGCACTGTTATGGGGGATCTGTGGATGGCAATGTTATGGGGAGGGGGATCTGTGGATGGAACATATATAACATCTTATGCTACATATGTGTCACCCACAGATCCCTCCCATAACAGTGTCCCCCAATACACCAGGCCGCTCCTCTCATAGCAGTATTCATATGTAAACTGTAATCCTTAACCTCTTCTTAACTTTAGTTAAAGTAACGCTATCCTGTGTACTACTACTTACTATCAAGTGTCACTTACTCACATCACGCACCTGCACCACCTGCTTCAATCATAAAGTGGAAGGAGCATGCATGGACATGAGTGAGTGATGTTACAGCTGCTGGCTACTCTCCCTGCTACTGTAGGGGAGCTTGATAGTAAGTAGTAGTACACAGGATAGCACTACTTTAACTAAAGTTAAGAAGAGGTTAAGGATTACAGTTTACATATGAATACTGCTGTGAGTACAGTGACTGCATCGGGCCCCGCTGCGATTCCACTAGTTGCCGGCCTCCAGCCTCTCCTCCCTCCCCCTGAAGCATCACCGTGCTGTGCAGCATCGCAGTCACCGATGAAACAGTGTTAGCGATGCAAGAATGGCAGCATTCACCCCATAAGACACACTGACATTTTCTCCCCACTTTTGGTGGAAAAAAAGTGTAAACCACAAACTGAAGGGCCAAGCATACAATGATTAGCTTGACCAATTACTCCCAAAATGAATAGCAAAATGTTCTGATCCCCTAAGGAACAAAAGGGGGTAAAACTTTACATTTAATATATATGTTTAAAAGTAGAAGCACTAACCAGGGTAAGACCCTCAAAGACAAACAATAAGACAGCCCGGGTGGGCCTTGACAAATAACCACTGAATGCTAACAGTATAGAATGACATATAAAAGGAAGATTCTCACCAATCAGAGGCTGTAGAAGTTGATAGTCAAATCACTTTCAATAGGGTGGGCTTCAATGCAGTAGACTGAAATACCAATCAGAGATGGCGCCAACGCTTGACCTCGGCATGGATTTTATTCGGGACCAGAGAGTCCCTAAATCACCCTAACAAGGGGCAGGGACTAGATCTCCCTACCCATCTATACAAAGTACTTGCCCCGCAAGGGGCAACCCCATCCGGATACCTTTCCCTGGTCCCGGACGGTATCCCTAGTACACCCTACTGGAGGTAAACTCCTGACGTGTCACGTTTCGTTCCACATTAACTCATCAGGTGGAGATGTACATATATGATGGCAAGCAAAAGGAAAGACTTGCATTAAAAAGAGGGGTAAGTATAAACACAAAATTTGGCAGTGATTGGAGCTTACATAAAAAAAGAGAAAGTCCTAAAGGGGAGCCAGGCCAGTGGGACCAAGGCCACCCAAAAACTCAAATAACCTGTACGCAGGCACACCAATGGGTGAAGCCTGCTTGAGTCCAGGTGTGACCCAGTCTATAGTATCAAAATGAACAGCTGTCAGCAAGGAGTGCCTACCTGTCAGTGCTTTTTAAATAAAGAAAACAGTGTGCTGGTATTCCAGGACCGCCCGACTTCGGGTCATGTGACGCCAGATAGAGGAAATCACGTGATCGTTGGAACGCAAGGCAGAGAAGCGGCGCACCACGGCGAAGTGCCCCACCGGCATGGAATGCAGCACAGGAAGATGCCGCAAATCACATGGCCAAGGTCACATGATGAGACCGAGCCGGCCATGGAGCCCAGTGCCGGAGGACACCACACCCCAGCACAAGCATCCCATAGCAGGGGCATTTACATATGCGATCAGGAGGTGGGCTGTATGCATAGCAAACTGGATGCCTCAGGCTAATAAGCCGGGCATCAGAGGTTGCAATGGAGACTCATAGTAATCAGAGCCTCAAACCCAATGGGGCCATGGTTTTAAGATAATAAATCCAACGAGTCTCACGTTGGAGAATAGCACGGTCCCAGTCTCCCCCACGCCATGGGGGGAGGACTCTGTCTATGCCCATAACTTATACGCGAGCTTTGCCATTATAGTGACTGTGAATATGATTGGCCACTGGTGTGTCTTTGGCCTTGGAAATATTGTTTAGGTGTTCACCAATTCTTCTGTGGAACTTGTGGATGGTCTTACTCACATATTCCCTGCCACATTCACAAGTCAGGAGATATATCACCCCGCGAGTTTGGCAGTTGATGGATGGAATATTCTTTACCCATGATGTTACTGCAGAACGTTTTCCCGGTCCACAAGTGGGTGCAAGCGCTGCACCTGTAACAACCCTTGACATTTGCTTTTAACCACCAAGAGCCTGGGAAGGGGGTATATTTTCACTAGAAACCAATCTATTGCAAAGGCTGTGTCCACGATGATAGATGAGGTGTGTCTTATGGGGTGAAAAATACTGTAATTTTGTATGGTATTTAAATCAATAGAATTTTAATTGTGCAGAGAAAAAAAGTTAGTGGTATATCAATGGTCACATAGCAATTAGACTTTTACATTTTATAGGACTATAACAACACCTTTTAGTAAATTGCTAATTAATTGCTTTCAGTAGTCGGAGTAAATTATCAGAATAAATTGTTATAGCTAATAATAATAGACTAGGTTACACTAGAATGCACATGTGGGAAACTTTTGTTCATCTACATTGAACAATGTAATTCATTTGCAATGATTCATTTTGTCTGCCCTCTATTTAAACTTGAAAGTAACATTTATATTGACATGGAAAATAAGTTTCCCTCCATCCCCAGTTCAATGTTACACTCTTTAGGTTAGATACAAACTCCCAAAAAATTTCAACATTTTAAATTTTATTTTTTATGGTCAAAGGTGCTGCTGCCAAATGTTACTTTAAATTCTATAGAAAATTTTGTGCACTCTATCAGTGTTTGGGTCCTCATCTGATCTGCATTTTTTGAGAGTTGGATGCAGACTCATTCTCTTCAATGAGGCTGCAAAAGATGCGGACAACACAGTCCATTCCATGACATCCGTAAAATAATAGAACATGTCCTATGGATAGGACTGTTCTTTTGTGGACCACAAAAACAGCAATGTTTGTATGCATAGGCCCTAATTCTCCCTTTCCTAGCAAGTTGGGAAAGAAAGAAATAAAAACTCTAGTAGTTGTGCGTAAATTGTGCCAATTTACTCCAGTTTTAGACAGTTTTTGGGATAGACATAGTAAATTTGGGCCATAGCCCTGTTTTTTGCAGCATGTATGGGCTTTGTAGATTTTGTAACAAATCAGAATGCTCTAGGTATAACTTATACACTATGGCAAATGCTCAAAATTTGAATTTGCTCTTTTAATAGCTTTTAAAAAAATAGAACAAACCGTGTGTGGGAAGGAGCTCTAAGGGTGCTTCCACATTATACATTGTTTTTATTGGTGCATCTTGGTTTGTAAAAATGACATGAAATTAATTTGTTTTTACCAGTGTTATGAGTGGTGTTATTATTAAGTAACTTTTTCATTTTTTTGCATTGGAAAATATTTGGGAAAACTTCTAAAAATTCAAAATTTTCAGAGCATACTGCAATTAAAAATAATGACTGGCGCTATAAGCAGATGTGGATTCACTTAAAATGGAGAAGAAGAATCTATCTGCTAGGGCCAAGTTTTGATGCAGCCGTCTCACTGCCGCCTTACTGCAGAATATTGGATTAGAGATAAGCGAATTTCTTAAAAATTCGATTCGGCTGATTTGCCGAATTTCACACAAAAATTTGCTTTGTCGCGAATTACTTAGTCACAAAGCACATTTTTTGGTAAGTAGCGGGTGCAATGATAGGGAGATGCAATAGCACTGCCCCCATCATTGTACCTATCGGATGCCACATTCAAACATGGTCACGGCATCTAAATGTAAACATTTTACAATAAAAAGAAATTTCATCACACTTAGCGCCTCCATTTGCTTGCGACTGGCCGGCCACCGCTGTCTTGCTTGAAAATCTCGGCTGAAATCCTGCGCGACGCCAGACCAGATTTTGGCAGAGATCTTCAAGCAAGACTGGTAGCCCGTCGCGAGCAAATGGAGGAGGTAAGTTTGCATTTTTTGTTTATTTTTTTACTATTTCAGGTTAAATAGATTATCTGACACGAAGCACGAGGAAATCCGGCTTCTAGGCAAATCAAATTTATCCTGATAATCAGATCAAATTCCACTTTGTGGGATTTGATTTGCTCATCTCTAGTATGGATATATGAATCACAGAAGAATGATATTAACTTATTACAGCCACATTGTTTATTTGGTTTTTATTGTTATTAGGTGCACAGTTTTGTGGGTTACTGCCTGGTCATTAATATTGACAAAATAACCAATACGGTTCTTTCTTTTCAAAATATTTGTATACATTTTCAAGAGGGGGGTTACAAGTGTAATAGAAACAAGTAAGATACAAATGTAAGATGGAACAAGGTCTGAGAAGACAGGTTCAGGCTAAATCATATGTTGTGGGACTTTTACACCCAAGCTGTAGGCATTGTGAGGGATTGCACCTTCATTTTGTATCCTGGGTTCCATTTTACTTTGCTGGTTTATTTTAGGTCAGAATTGAGAATTGCTGAGCCGTGTGTATTTGAGACAAACAAAGTTAATTGCTTATTAGTTCTCAGAAGTACATGTGCCTGATCTTCTGGGAGTGCAACTATTCCTAGATACTTTTCAAGGCTAAGATAAGTTTTTTTTGTAATCAAATATGCTTGACTTGCAAGCATCAAAAATAAGTTATTATTATTATTAATCGTGTGATGCTTACGTAAAATGACAATATCTGTGTTTGGCTTGAGTTTTAGAAAAAGGGTATAAATATTTTGTGGTTGCCCAATAAAGATGGGAGAGAGATCATTCTAATACAACCTTGAGCCTGTGTCATTTATCTCTCCCTAGTATACTCATACTTTTATCTGATTTGGACCCCAGCAGGTCATAGAAGTAGAGGTTTTGCCCTAACAATTCTTGGCGCCATCAATGTGGGGCTCGACCAGTGGACTCTTCCCAACAACTCCAACCGATTAAGGATAGGGAACAGGGCACACAGATTATCTAAAAACAGCGCTGTTAAGGTAAGAAGCTTATTCTTACAACTCTATCTGTGTCTTCTTTGCCTTTCTGCCTGGGATCGGAACTGTGGGGAAGTATAAAAGGTCTACTTTAAGGTTGAGCCAAATTTGAGAGGTAAGAACCCCAACCACGTCATTCCTATGATCACTGGTTATAGATAATATATATATATATATATTATTTTTATTTTTTTTTAGAACACCTTTGGGTTTTCACTTGGTATCGTGATGTATGTCTTAGTAGTCCTCTGGATTGTGTAAAGAATCAAAGTGAATGCAGCACAGGGCAACCAGGAGCCCTGGAACCCCATAAGGAAAAAGCAGGTAGGGGTTGGTGAACACTAGAGGAAAGAAGTCTAGTGGGGACGCACCACAAGGAAGGGACAAGCAGGGAATTAAAAATACAGACATCTGGAGATTAGTGCATTCAGTTAAGGGATTGGAAAGTAAAATGAAAATCCCTGAGGGCTTCAAACTGACAGAGGAAGTGTTAGAAAAGGCTGGGAATTGCTCGGGACTGTTCTGGGAGTAACTGTCTACCTATTTGTCATTGTTTATTGTGTGTGTAGAATCTGGCAGGAAGCTAGGAGAAGGGTCCAAAAGCCCAAAGAGGCGTTAGCTAAGGTTCCCCCTAGTAAGCACATATTCAGAAATAGACAATGGGTAATCAGAACAGCATTCCCAAAGATTGAGACAGCTAAACAACTGTTAGAAAAGAGAGGTGACAAAAATGGATTAAAGAAAGTTGACAAAGTGTTGGAGAAAGCAGGTAGGAAGCATGGTTTAGAGGTTTGGGAAAGGTTCAAGCATACCCACAGTGGGGTGATTAAGGATCATGCATGTGAAGATGTAGTTAGCATCTAGACTAAGGTAGCAAGAGAGATAGAAACCGAAGGTTGGAAGCCAGAAGTTTTCAGAGGAAAGTTGTACTGCAAACCGCCTGAAGAGGAAAATGTGTGAGAGAGCGTAGAAAAGAGACAGTAGAGATGTATGCAGCTGGACTGCGGACGATTACAGGATGTGATTCAAATGCAGAATTGAGTGTTAAAACTTGCTTGGTGTATGTCTTGCCTGTCCGTGTATCTGTGTGACCTGGTGAATATGTCACAGAACCCGTAGGAACTCTGTTTGCTGAGATCGAGAACAGAGGCAGAGACAGGGGGCAGCAGCTGCGGGGAAGTGACGTCACGGCATTAGAATGTGAAATAGCGAGAACACTGTTTTAAGAGAAAATAACAAGGCAATGTATGTGAGGTGCTTTGTGTGGGTGTATGGGGCTCCAGAAAATGTTATTTGTTAATAAGTTCAAAGACTTGTGTGTGTGTTAATGGATGGGAAATATGTATTTATGTCCGTGTGAGCGAAATCAGCTTTGCTGATGGAATCATTACAAAAACACAGGGAGCTCTGGTTTTAAGTAAAAAAAAAAAAAAAAAAGAGTGAAATTATTCTATTATGGAGAGAGCAGTGGCCAGTCAAAATTATTCTTTTCTCCAGCCCTGGGTATTCCAAAGCATGATGAGGAATTTAACTTGTTCTGTTCAGAAATGCAGGGTCACAGTACTGCTGTGTTTACTCAGAAGCATGGTGAATGTCAATGTCCACTGGCATACTTCTTAGCTAGATTAGATTCTGTTGCTCGAGCGCCCCCTCCTGTGTCAGGACAGTTATGGCAGTGCAGGCAATGATTGAAAAAGCCTCAGAGGTAGTGTTGGACTACCCAGTGATTGTGCAAACCTCCCATGACATACAGGGCATTCTCGCAGATGCAACCAAAACATTTATGTAGCTAGAACACTCAGTCTAGAAGACTCCAATGTGCCCTCCTCATGCCAGATAATATTTTTTCAAAAGGTGTACTACTCTGAATCCTGCAACTTTGTTACTAATCACAGATTCAGAAATGGGGGAGGGTAGAACAGGTAGCCCTTTGTCTGATTTAGCTGAAAATGATCCTTATGATTGTATACAGTTGATGCAACAAGAAACTTCTGGATTTTTCATGTGCATAAAAAACCTCTTGATAATCCTAATGCTTTGTGTTTTTTTTTTTTTTTTATAGCCGCTAATAGGGCTCTTAGAAGGTGTTTCTCAGGCAAGGACAGAGTGTGTGGTAAGATATTTAATAAGGCAATTTTTGGACACCTGGAGAGCCTTGTTTGTTCTTTTTTAAGAATAGAGTTAATGGTTTCAAAGAGTTGGTTCCAGAAAATTTGTAATAATGAGCAAGACCACCAAAATGTATAAGAAGGTGCCTCTCCAACATAGATCTGATGTGGTGCTATACATCTGGCTCAGTCTAACAGGTATAAGATACCACCTGGAGATCACTTTTTACGTGTTTTCCTGGATGTTGGAACATCTCGAGGACAGCTTTGGGGAAGTTATTATTGGAAATGGCCTTGCGGTTCACCCGGCGGTCGTTTCGCGGCAAACTAAGTGTGTTCGTGATTCGCCGAGCATGCGAACATATGGAGAAATTTGCGCCCGCCATATTTTTTTACATTATGAAGAACTTTGACCCATGACACATCCATCAGGTGGTACAGGACAGTCAATTGAGACATTTCAGCACATGGACATAACACCTACCTTATAAATTAACCTGATCTGTACTTCATTTTACATTCAGTGTTTTGCCAGTGTAGGGAGAGGTTGCTGTGTGGAGCAGGGACAGGCTGTTAGGGACACTAAACGCTAGCTAATAGGGCCACAAAAGTCATTTTAAGGACTAGTATAGGTGTGCTATCTATATGTGTGATACACAGAGGGGTGCAATATACTTATAATATACTTTTATAATGAGTCAAAAACACATAGATCCATATATTGATAACCTGGAAGTCAAAGGCTAGGGGCTAGGGGCTAACTAGGGCCATTTTTATATAGGGTAAGGTTCCGGATGGGGTCGCGCTTATCAGGGCGGGTGGTCTGTGGTTAGGCTATCATGGCCAGAATAGCACCCCCCTGTAGGGCAATATCAGGGACAGTTCTTTGCCCACACTGTCCTTTAATACCACATCATCATCTAGTACAGGGATAGATGTTTTTTGCTTTCCCTCCGTGATTCATGGATGTGCACTGGAACACCCCGGATTGTGGTAGGACATATGGTTTCTGATTTGGTGCTGCTGAGCACCTGATTTAGTGCCGCCGAGCACTTTTTATTGCCTACCACATCTATGCTTTTTGCTTAAAGGAGTTCTGTACTTGGTTTTAACTGATGATCTATGCTCTGGTCTGCTTGAGAAGGCAGCAACGCTCCAGCAGCGCCGCTGCCTTCTGGCTGTTTACTGCTAGCCCAGTGACGTCACGACTAGTATCAACTAGCGTGGGGGGGGGGCTAAGCTCTGTTTACTTGAATGGAGCTTAGCCCCGCCAATGCTAGCTGATACTAGTCGTGACATCACTGGGCCGGCGGTAAACAGTGAGAAGGCCGCGCCGCTGCTGGAGCGCCGCTGCCTTCTCAAACAGCTGATCGGCGTGGGTCCTGGGTGTTGGACCCCTGCCAATCAGATGCTGATGATCTATCCAAAGGATAGATCATCAGTAAAAACAAAGTGCAGAACCCCTTTAACTTTAATAATTTTATTTTATTTTAATTTTGAGGGATATCTTTTCCATTCACACGTCCACAAAATGGGTCCGCATCCATTCCACAATTTTGCGGAATGGGTGCAGACCCATTAATTTTCAATAGGGCCGGAATGTGCTGTCCGCATCCGCATTTGCGGATCCGCACTTCCACATCTGTGCTTATGTTTCCGCCAAAAAATAGAACATGTCCTATTCTTGTCCGCAATTGCAGACAAGATTAGACATTTTCTATTATAGTGCCGGGGATGTGCTGTTCACAAATTGTGGAATGCACATTGCCAAAGTCCGTGTTTTGCGGATCCGCAAAACACTTACGGACTTGCTAATGGATCCTCATAGTAACATTATTAAAGGTTGTGTTTTATCTTTATGTATATTCTAATGGATTGCCTTCCTTGTACAATGTTATAATATACTTTCTATGTTAGAAAGTATATTATAGTGCATTTGTATTGTGTGGCAGTTGTGTTCGGTTCTGCTGCGATACTGCAGGTATATAGAGGGACAACCGTTATTGGAACAAATAATTTATACTGGTGTGATATACCAGTCGCCCCCAAAAAAACGGATTGAAGCATGGTGTTATATACCAATATACTTTCTTTATAGTGCATTTGGGTACTGTATAGTACACTTGCGCATGCGTGCACGCTAAAATTAGATTGCCGATATTTTGCATTGAAAAAAATAATGAATGGAGATCGCAAATTTAAATAATACATCTGGTATGTCACTGTCCATGTTGTGGGACAATTTGGCTGCAAATATGAGCTGAAGGTTTTTCAGGTTCGCCTGTCATTAAAATGAATGGGACCCACATTTGATCGCGTCCGCGAACCGTCCGGCAGATGTTCGTCCATCACTAGTTAGGATCGCTTGAACCACAATAGCTGTAAATTTCACATCTAAGTCCCTTTTCTACTCTCTGAGAAAATATAAGGAGTGTGGAGTTTCGATTTGAAGTATATTTTGGCATATGGTATGCACTAGTCATGTTGTGGGACCTTAAACTTCTCTTTCATAGTCTGTAAATATAATATGCTCCCATCCGAATCTAGAAAATCTGCGTGAGGGGAATTGGTGTTACGTAGTTGAGTTGGGATAGTTTTATAACCTTCACCCGCAGAGAGAAGGCAATCACTGAGGGTTAACAGATGCGAAGGGTATTTTGAGCATATCTCTCTCACAGACTGGGACTTCCAGATTGACAAAGTGGTGCATACTAGCCTGTTATCCTTACTTGTAGTGGAGGTAGTTTGTGGGTTAGCAAAAATCAGTCCTCTAAGTGGGTACCCAGTCAATTCCTCTTTCAATTGGATCCAAAGTTTGTGTTTCGGACGTCTCACCCAATCTATCACCGGCTGAGGTGAATTGCTGAGATATACTGGGACAGGGAAGGTAAGCCTATCCCTCCTTTGGTAAAGGGTAGCTGTAATATTTTATGGGAGATCTTTGGTTTTATATTACCCCAAACATATTTGGAGCAGATTTTCCGAAAAGCCTCTTGGAAACACTTTGGGAGCGTAATTGCGAGTACCTGTAGGAGGTAATTGAGTTTAGGGAGTATTAGGGTATTGAACATGTTTTTGCGTCCTAACCAGGAGATGAAGGTGGGTATCCAGGAGCCTAGTAATTCTGGGGGAGAGTTTAAAAACGGTGTGTAATTTAAGTTGTACAATTTGTTAAGGTCTAGGGGAATGTTGACTCCAAGGAATTTTAAGGACATTTCTGTCTACTAGAAGGAAGAACCAGCCTTTAGTTTCTTAAGAGCTTTGGGGAAGAAGTGCACACCCATAGCCTGAGACTTAGAAATAGTAATTTTAAAGTTTGATATCTTGCCAAACATGTTGAATGTTTCAATGATTTGGGGGAATGCCTGTTTAGGGTTTGAGACAATGAGCAAAAGGTCGTCCGCATAGGGTGTCTGTTTAATCTCATTGTCCCCGCATCATAAACCTCTGATCTCCAGAGTCTGCCTGATAGATTGAAGTAAAGGTTCCTCTGACAGAATGAACAGGATTGGAGATAATGGGCAGCCCTGCCTCGTGCCATTGTTGATGTGTACTGCTCGAGATAGAGCATTGTTGATCCTTATAAAGGTGCTGGGAGAAGTGTACATAGTAAAAATTGTTTTTACAAATGAGTCTGGAAACCCACATTTTAGGAGAGCCCTTGTGATATAGGGCCAGGCCACTCTATCAAAGGCTTTCTCCTCATCTGTACCAAGCAGCACCATGGGGGTCTTACGGCACTTAGCTAGAGCAATGGTGTTAATGATTTTGTACGTACCATATTTGCCCTCCCTGCAAACCTAATTGGTCAGGGTGAATCAAATCGTGAGGTAGGGGCTTTATCCTGGCTGATAGGATTCTGGCATAAATTTTGAGGTCCAAGTTTAATAAGGAGATGGGTCTGTAACTTGAGCAGAGACTCAGATCTTTTTAGGTTTGGGGATCAGTGTAATATCTGCGTTCAAGGTTTGGGGGCAAGCGCGGCATTGAAGGTCTGTACCATATATGGGGAGAGTGTATCCTTGAAGGTTGTGTAATATAGGGCCAGGAGACCATCTGGCCCTGGAGACTTCCCTTTGGCTATTGATTTCAGGGTATCTGTGATTTCCCTAGCGGATATTAGTGAACTCAGGTGTATTGCCTAATCTGCAGTAATGGTTGGTAAGTTCAGCTTCTGTAGGAAGTCTGATGTGCGGTCGGCCTTCTTTAGTTTGGCAGCATCGGACTCCAACGCGTTAATGTTATAAAGATCTGAATAGAAATTGTGTAAGGCTTGAGCGATAGATGTGTCATCTCTGTTGAGTTGATTCCCGCCTGTCCTAATAGCGGTGATTCTAGATTTACATTTCCATTGACTTAACATTTCCAGCATGAATTTAGTAGGCTTATTGCCGTGGGCAAATAATTTTAGCTTCAGTGCTAGGTATAATTTTGCTGATCTCTCTTCTTAAAACGTTTATGGGTGCATTCTAATTTAGAGATCTTGGAGAGCAGTTTGTCTGTTTTCTTCACCTTTCTTTATTTAAACTGGAAGCAACTGAAATAAACTCACCCCTGATTACTGCTATATGAGCTTCCCACACAAATCATGGGGAAGTCTCACCTTGGGCATTATGTGTAAAAAATTCCTGTAGTTTTTTTTATCTATGGCCTCTTTTATGCTCGGGCTACTTAGAAGGGTCTCATTCAAACGCCAAATGAAACATTTGGGTGATGTGTTAGGGGGTTTAAAGGTGAGGAACACTGGTGCATGATCAGAGTGTATTAGGGGGCCAATTTTTACTTCGGAACAAAGATGTAAATGGGAGGCTGGGAAGAAGATATAATGCACTCTTTGGTACGAATATTGATGAGCGGCAGGGGTCATATTCGAATTTGCAATAATTTGCGAATATTTTGTCGAATAATTATCAAATATTCACGATTTCGAATATTTATTAGGAGTAGTGTTGATTGCGAATTTTCGTAATTGCGAATTTTCGTAATGCAATTTTTCTTAATGAGAATCAATGAGATTGTGAAAACTCAGATCCGATGGTATATTCTAACCCCCAGGCGTTCTCATGGTGACGGGGACGCTTATTGGGGAGGAGTATGCTGAAGTGGATCAACTGTACAGATTTTTAAAAAAGACCAATATTGTAGAAAACAAATATATTTGTTTTTTAGAATATTCACAATATTAAAAAAACAAGAATATATAACAATATAGCGAATATATGCAGAAAAAAAACGAATATAGAACAATTTCGCTAATATATTGCTATAATCTTTTTGTCTAATAGTTGTAATTTTTTTCTCATCTGAAGTTCAGATTGGGAAAAAATTGTAACTATTAAAAAAAAAAATATAGCACTATATTAGCAAAATTGTTCTAGTATTTTTTTTTTAATATTCACTATATTGCTATATATTCTTGTTTTAGAATATTACGAATATTCGAAAAATGAATATATAGCACTATATAGAATATATTTGTTTTTGTTTTTTTTTAATCTTTACAGTTGTTCCACTTTGGCATACTCCTCCCCGACAAGAGTCCCCATCACCATGGGAATGCCTGGGCGTTAGAATATACCATCGGATCTGAATTTTCATGATCTCATTGATTCTCATTACGAAAATTCTCATTATTAAAATTCTCATTATGAAAATTCTTATTGCGAATATTTGCATTACAAAAATTTGCAATCAACACTACTCCTAAAGTCAAATATATTGCAGCCTTCTCATTGGCCCACAAGCTAGAAGCAGGGAGGGATCATGTGTACTGATTTAAAAAAAAAAATCTGGAATATTCAAAATTACGAATATATATCACTATATTCTAAATATTCGCAAATTCTCAAAGTGATGATATTCACCATAAAAATTTGCTATTCGAATATTTGTGATAACACTAGGTACGAATTGTGTGGTGCGTAAAAATTAGTGTAATCTTTATCTTTTGGATTAAGCACTCTCCAAACATCTACTAAGGAGCTTTAGTATATGGATCTTTTTATGGAGTTCAATGTTTTATTAGGGACTGTCGACTTTCCGGTGATCTGCCCACTGCAGGTGCCTCGGTATCTGCCCACTTTTACCTTAAGTGCTCTGGATCTGGAACCACGGTGGAATGCTATACCACCTGTATCTTGAGCGATTAAAGATTAGGACATATTGGGTCAGTTACTGGCTGAGAGGACTTGGGTGCAGTAGGAGGCGTAAGGCACACTTCATCTTGATGAGGGGTATCATCCAGTAAGGAAGGGCTGTATAAGAAACTTTTCACAGAGATTTAGTGCGACTGTGAGAAGGGTGAATCCCTGCGTCACAGTCGTTTATAAAAATTGGGTCAATGGCCCTTTAAGAGATGTTGATAAGATATATATTATAAAAATTGGGTCAATGGCCCTTTAAGAGACATTGATAAGTTAGATCTTCACCTGAAAATCCAGAAAATTATAGGTAATCCTAAATTTGGCAGAAAGATTGGAATTAAAGTCCTTATGTTATGGCAAGGGCTGCGGTTGCTGGGTCAGGTTATAAACTGTTTAAAGCCTGATGTTAAGGGGGACAAAGGGGAGTGATGAATTGGCCTTTAGACAGTCCACACGGTCTAAAATAGACGGGTCTGACTGGGACCACGCTGCACAAGGTAAGCATGCTGGGTTATTGATCGGTGGAAGGCCCTGGAGCTAGGCTGACCTGCCGGAGGGTACTCTGTACACTGGGGGGTAGTCCAATGTGCTGCTGAAGGGATCCAGCTGCCAAGGTCGGTGGGACAATTGAGGTCTGTCCAGTAGATAATGTCAATAACGATTACCTCAGCTCCAGGGTTTACTGTGATGCAGTTCAGTTCCGATGCAAAGTCCCGACGCGGTGTGCTGGACAGGCTCCGCCGGAAACTGAGCACGAGGATCAAACTTTCAGATCTTCGGCTGCCAGGCACGTAGAAGCTCTGATATTAGGTCAGAATGCTTCTGGTGGCGATGGTCATCCAAAGGAGCAGGCTAGGTGGTTCTGTAACAAGTGCTATGGATAGGATGTCCTAGGATAGACTTTGGGTCGCAGAAGCTTAGGCGAGGCGCTTCCTCCCTGCTCGGCTGCAAGCCACGCCCCCGAATAACCAATATGGTTCTAATCCTCTAATATGGTGCTGCTGAGGGAAGGTCCTGACCACACCTTAGTTCTTCCTCAGCATTTACACCAGGTAAAATTCTGGACACCTGCCCCTGTCAATTAACTTTGGGGGGGAGTATCGTGTAAAGCAGAAAAGAGGATTCAAGTTGTACCAAGTGACCGGGGCTCATTCTCGGTGCACTTGAACACTAATTTGCATATTGTTTAAAACATTGATTTCTCCTAAATACTACAAAGTATCGGGTATAGAAACTTCAACTTGTGGCAACTGTGGCAAACAAATGGCAAGTAACCTTTTAGGTCCAAATCTAATGAATTGTTCAGCAGATTTGATTTGGAGAGGAATAAGTTATATGAATAAATAAAAAGTGCTTAGATTGCCCTGAGAGGTTGAGCGTGGTATTATTTGCTAGTAGTGCATAGAGATGTTGCAAACATAAAATTTTCCGTTCGCGAATGGCGAGCGTGAATTTTCGAAAATGTTCGTGAACGGGCAAATCGGGCGAACCGCCATTGACTTCAATAGGCAGGCAAATTTTAAAACCCACAGGGACTCTTTCTGGCCACAATAGAAACATAGAAACATAGAATGTGTCGGCAGATAAGAACCATTTGGCCCATCTAGTCTGCCCAATATACTAAATACTATGGATAGCCCCGGCCCTATCTTATATGAAGGATGGCCTTATGCCTATCCTATGCATGCTTAAACTCCTCCACTGTATTTGCAGCTACCACTTCTGCAGGAAGGCTATTCCATGCATCCACTACTCTCTCAGTAAAGTAATACTTCCTGATATTACTTTTAAACCTTTGCCCCTCTAATTTAAAACTATGTCCTCTTGTAGCAGTTTTCCTTCTTTTAAATATTCTCTCCTCTTTTACCTTGTTGATTCCCTTTATGTATTTAAAAGTTTCTATCATATCCCCTCTGTCTTGTCTTTCTTCCAAGCTATACATGTGAAGGTGCTTTAATCTTTCCTGGTAAGTTTTATCCTGCAATCCATGTACTAGTTTAGTAGCTCTTCTCTGAACTCTCTCCAAAGTATCAATATCCTTCTGGAGATATGGTCTCCAGTACTGAGCACAATACTCCAAATGAGGTCTCACTAGTGCTCTGTAAAGCGGCATGAGCACCTCCCTCTTTCTACTGGTAATTCCTCTCCCTATACACCCAAGCATTCTGCTAGCATTTCCTGCTGCTCTATAACATTGTCTGCCTACCTTTAAGTCTTCTGAAATAATGATCCCTAAATCCCTTTCCTCAGATACTTAGGTTAGGACTGTATCACTGATTTTATATTCTGCTCCTGGGTTTTTATGTCCCAGGTGCATTATCTTGCACTTATCAACATTACATTTTAGTTGCCAGATTTTTTACCATTCCTCTAGTTTTCCTAAGTCCTTTTCCATTTGGTGTATCCCTCCAGGAACATCAACCCTGTTACAAATCTTTGTGTCATCAGCAAAACGACACACCTTACCATTGAGGCCTTCTGCAATTTCGCTGATAAAGATATTAAACAATATGGGTCCCAGAACAGATCCCTGAGGTACCCCACTGGTAACAAGACCTTGGTCTGAATATACTCCATTGACTACAACCCTCTGTTTTCTGTCCCTCAGCCACTGCTTAATCCATTCAACAATATGGGAGTCCAAGCCCAAAGACTACACTTTATTGATAAGCCTTCTATGTGGGACAGTATCAAAAGCCTTACTAAAGTCTAGATAAGTGATGTCTACTGCCCTCCTCCATCTATTATTTTAGTCACCCAATCAAAAAAATCAATAAGATTAGTTTGACATGATCTCCCTGAAGTAAACCCATGATGTTTTTCATCTTTCAATCAATGGGATTTTAGATGTTCCACAATCCTCTCCTTAAGTATGGTTTCCATTAATTTCCCCACTATTGATGTCAGGCTTACTGGCCTATAGTTGCCCGATTCCTCCCTACTAACTTTCTTGTAAATGGGCACAACATTTGCTAATTTCCAATTTTCTGGGACGACTCCTGTTGCCAGTGATTGGTTAAATAAATCTGTTAATGGTTTTGTTAGTTCACCGCTGAGCTTTTAATAGCTTTGGATGTATCCCATCAGGCCCCTGTGACTTATTTGTATTAATTTTAGACAGTTGACTTAGAACATCTTCCTCTGTAAAGACACATGCATCAAAAGATTCATTAGTCTTCTTTCCTAACTGAGGTCCTTCTCCTTCATTTCCCTTTGTAAAAACTGAACAGAAGTATTCATTGAGGCAGTCAGCTAGTTCTTTATCTTCTTCCATATACCTTCCTTCTTTTGTTTTTAATTTGGTAATTTTCATTTATGTATCTGAAGAATGCCTTTTTTCCCTGACTGAGCTAATTTCTCTTCTGCCTGTGCTTAAGAAGCTCTAATAACTTGTTTGGCCTCTCTTCTCTGCCTAATCTTATAAATTTGCCTGTCATCCTCGTTTTTTTTTTTTTTTTTTTATAATTCCTAAATGCTTTCATTTAGTTTTTAATGATTTTGGCACTTCTGCTGAGTACCACAGTGGTCTCTTCCTTTTTTTGCTTTTACCGACAAGTAGGGATGAGCGAACTCGAACTGTATAGTTCGGGTTCGTACCGAATTTTGGGGTGTCCGTGACACGGACCCGAACCCGGACATTTTCGTAAAAGTCCGGGTTCGGGTTCGGTGTTCGTCGCTTTCTTCGCGCTTTTGTGACGCTTTCTTGGCGCTTTTTGAAAGGCTGCAAAGCAGCCAATCAACAAGCGTCATACTACTTGCCCCAAGAGGCCATCACAGCCATGCCTACTATTGGCATGGCTGTGATTGGCCAGAGCACCATGTGACCCAGCCTCTATTTAAGCTGGAGTCACATAGCGCCGCCCGTCACTCTGCTCTGATTAGCGTAGGGAGAGGTTGCGGCTGCGACAGTAGGGCGAGATTAGGCAGATTAACTCCTCCAAAGGACTTGATTAACTGATCGATCTGCAGCTGTGGATCATTGAGCTGCTGATCCTCAATTGCTCACTGTTTTTAGGCTGCACAGACCGTTTGTCAGTCTCATTTTTCTGGGGTGATCGGCGGCCATTTTGTGTCTTGTGGTGCGCCAGCACAAGCTGCGACCAAGTGCATTTAACCCTCAATGGTGTGGTTGTTTTTTGGCTAAAGCCTACATCAGGGTGAAGCTGTGACACCAAGTGCATTTAACCAGCAATAGTCTGTTCATTTTTTGGCCATATACAAAATCAGGGGCAAGCTGCGCCTGTCACCAAGTGCATTTAACCCTCAATGGTGTGGTTGTTTTTTGGCTAAAGCCTACATCAGGGTGAAGCTGTCACACCAAGTGCATTTAACCAGCAATAGTCTGTTCATTTTTTGGCCATATACAAAATCAGGGGCAAGCTGCGCCTGTCACCAAGTGCATTTAACCCTCAATGGTGTGGTTGTTTTTTGGCTAAAGCCTACATCAGGGTGAAGCTGTCACACCAAGTGCATTTAACCAGCAATAGTCTGTTCATTTTTTGGCCATATACAAAATCAGGGGCAAGCTGCGCCTGTCACCAAGTGCATTTAACCCTCAATGGTGTGGTTGTTTTTTGGCTAAAGCCTACATCAGGGTGAAGCTGTCACACCAAGTGCATTTAACCAGCAATAGTCTGTTCATTTTTTGGCCATATCCCAGTCTAATTCTGTCACTAAATCCATACCGGTCACCCAGCGCCTAAATACTAGGCCTCAAATTTATATCCAGCTAAATCTGTCCCTAGTGCTGTAGCTGGGCGAGTTATTTAGTGTCCGTTCAAGCACATTTCTTGTTCTGGGTTGAAATACAATTCCCAATTTAGCAATTTCATAATTTAGTGGTTCCTGCTATATCAGAGCTCTTTGAAATCTATCCCAAAAAGGGTATATAATATTGAAGGTGCACATAGGGTCATTCAGAGTAACTTCACACACACCCGCTACTGTGTATTTCCAAGTCTAATTCTGTCACTAAATCCATACCGGTGACCCAGCGCCTAAATACTAGGCCTCAAATTTAATTCCCTCTAAATCTCTCGTTACCCACCGCTGTACTGTTGTTGCTGGGCAAGATATTTAGTGTCCGTCAAAGCACATTTTTTGTTCTGGGTTGAAGTACAATTCCCAATTTAGCAATTTCATAATTTAGTGGTTTCTGCTATATCAGAGCTATTTGAAATCTATCCCAAAAAGGGTATATAATATTGAAGGTGCACATAGGGTCATTCAGAATAACTTCACACACACCCGCTACTGTGTATTTCCAAGTCTAATTCTGTCACTAAACCCATACCTGTCACCCAGCGCCTAAATACTAGGCCTCAAATTTAAATCCCTCTAAATCTCTCGTTACCGTTGTCCTGTTGTAGCTGGGAAAGTTATTTAGTGCCCGTCAAAGCACATTTTTTGTTCTGGGTTGAAGTACAATTCCCAATTTAGCAATTTCATAATTTAGTGGTTCCTGCTATATCAGAGCTATTTGAAATCTATCCCAAAAAGGGTATATAATATTGAAGGTGCACATAGGGTCATTCAGAATAACTTCACACACACCCGCTACTGTGTATTTCCAAGTCTAATTCTGTCACTAAACCCATACCTGTCACCCAGCGCCTAAATACTAGGCCTCAAATTTATATCCAGCTAAATCTGTCCCTAGTGCTGTAGCTGGGCGAGTTATTTAGTGTCCGTTCAAGCACATTTCTTGTTCTGGGTTGAAATACAATTCCCAATTTAGCAATTTCATAATTTAGTGGTTCCTGCTATATCAGAGCTCTTTGAAATCTATCCCAAAAAGGGTATATAATATTGAAGGTGCACATAGGGTCATTCAGAGTAACTTCACACACACCCGCTACTGTGTATTTCCAAGTCTAATTCTGTCACTAAATCCATACCGGTGACCCAGCGCCTAAATACTAGGCCTCAAATTTAATTCCCTCTAAATCTCTCGTTACCCACCGCTGTACTGTTGTTGCTGGGCAAGATATTTAGTGTCCGTCAAAGCACATTTTTTGTTCTGGGTTGAAGTACAATTCCCAATTTAGCAATTTCATAATTTAGTGGTTTCTGCTATATCAGAGCTATTTGAAATCTATCCCAAAAAGGGTATATAATATTGAAGGTGCACATAGGGTCATTCAGAATAACTTCACACACACCCGCTACTGTGTATTTCCAAGTCTAATTCTGTCACTAAACCCATACCTGTCACCCAGCGCCTAAATACTAGGCCTCAAATTTAAATCCCTCTAAATCTCTCGTTACCGTTGTCCTGTTGTAGCTGGGAAAGTTATTTAGTGCCCGTCAAAGCACATTTTTTGTTCTGGGTTGAAGTACAATTCCCAATTTAGCAATTTCATAATTTAGTGGTTCCTGCTATATCAGAGCTATTTGAAATCTATCCCAAAAAGGGTATATAATATTGAAGGTGCACATAGGGTCATTCAGAATAACTTCACACACACCCGCTACTGTGTATTTCCAAGTCTAATTCTGTCACTAAATCCATACCGGTGACCCAGCGCCTAAATACTAGGCCTCAAATTTAATTCCCTCTAAATCTCTCGTTACCCACCGGTGTACTGTTGTTGCTGGGCAAGATATTTAGTGTCCGTCAAAGCACATTTTTTGTTCTGGGTTGAAGTACAATTCCCAATTTAGCAATTTCATAATTTAGTGGTTTCTGCTATATCAGAGCTATTTGAAATCTATCCCTAAAAGGGTATATAATATTGAAGGTGCACATAGGGTCATTCAGAATAACTTCACACACACCCGCTACTGTGTATTTCCAAGTCTAATTCTGTCACTAAACCCATACCTGTCACCCAGCGCCTAAATACTAGGCCTCAAATTTAAATCCCTCTAAATCTCTCGTTACCGTTGTCCTGTTGTAGCTGGGAAAGTTATTTAGTGCCCGTCAAAGCACATTTTTTGTTCTGGGTTGAAGTACAATTCCCAATTTAGCAATTTCATAATTTAGTGGTTCCTGCTATATCAGAGCTATTTGAAATCTATCCCAAAAAGGGTATATAATATTGAAGGTGCACATTGGGTCATTCAGAATAACTTCACACACACGCTTCTGTGCATTTCCAAGTCTAATTCTGTCACTAAATCCATACCGGTGACCCAGCGCCTAAATACTAGGCCTCAAATTTAATTCCCTCTAAATCTCTCGTTACCCACCGCTGTACTGTTGTTGCTGGGCAAGATATTTAGTGTCCGTCAAAGCACATTTTTTGTTCTGGGTTGAAGTACAATTCCCAATTTAGCAATTTCATAATTTAGTGGTTTCTGCTATATCAGAGCTATTTGAAATCTATCCCTAAAAGGGTATATAATATTGAAGGTGCACATAGGGTCATTCAGAATAACTTCACACACACCCGCTACTGTGTATTTCCAAGTCTAATTCTGTCACTAAATCCATACCGGTGACCCAGCGCCTAAATACTAGGCCTCAAATTTAATTCCCTCTAAATCTCTCGTTACCCACCGTTGTACTGTTGTTGCTGGGCAAGATATTTAGTGTCCGTCAAAGCACATTTTTTGTTCTGGGTTGAAGTACAATTCCCAATTTAGCAATTTCATAATTTAGTGGTTTCTGCTATATCAGAGCTATTTGAAATCTATCCCTAAAAGGGTATATAATATTCAAGGTGCACATTGGGTCATTCAGAATAACTTCACACACACACGCTTCTGTGCATTTCCAAGTCTAATTCTGTCACTAAATCCATACCGGTCACCCAGCGCCTAAATACTAGGCCTCAAATTTATATCCCGCTGAATTTGAATACAATACATTGGGCCAAATAATATATTTGTTGTTGTGGTGAACCATAACAATGAGAAAAACATCTAGTAAGGGACGCGGACGTGGACATGGTCGTGGTGGTGTTAGTGGACCCTCTGGTGCTGGGAGAGGACGTGGCCGTTCTGCCACATCCACACGTCCTAGTGTACCAACTACTTCAGGTCCCAGTAGCCGCCAGAATTTACAGCGATATATGGTGGGGCCCAATGCCGTTCTAAGGATGGTAAGGCCTGAGCAGGTACAGGCATTAGTCAATTGGGTGGCCGACAGTGGATCCAGCACGTTCACATTATCTCCCACCCAGTCTTCTGCAGAAAGCGCACAGATGGCGCCTGAAAACCAACCCCATCAGTCTGTCACATCACCCCCATGCATACCAGGGAAACTGTCTCAGCCTCAAGTTATGCAGCAGTCTCTTATGCTGTTTGAAGACTCCGCTGGCAGGGTTTCCCAAGGGCATCCACCTAGCCCTTCCCCAGCGGTGAAAGACATAGAATGCACTGACGCACAACCACTTATGTTTCCTGATGATGAGGACATGGGAATACCACCTCAGCATGTCTCTGATGATGACGAAACACAGGTGCCAACTGCTGCGTCTTTCTGCAGTGTGCAGACTGAACAGGAGGTCAGGGATCAAGACTGGGTGGAAGACGATGCAGGGGACGATGAGGTCCTAGACCCCACATGGAATGAAGGTCGTGCCACTGACTTTCACAGTTCGGAGGAAGAGGCAGTGGTGAGACCGAGCCAACAGCGTAGCAAAAGAGGGAGCAGTGGGCAAAAGCAGAACACCCGCCGCCAAGAGACTCCGCCTGCTACTGACCGCCGCCATCTGGGACCGAGCACCCCAAAGGCAGCTTCAAGGAGTTCCCTGGCATGGCACTTCTTCAAACAATGTGCTGACGACAAGACCCGAGTGGTTTGCACGCTGTGCCATCAGAGCCTGAAGCGAGGCATTAACGTTCTGAACCTGAGCACAACCTGCATGACCAGGCACCTGCATGCAAAGCATGAACTGCAGTGGAGTAAACACCTTAAAACCAAGGAAGTCACTCAGGCTCCCCCTGCTACCTCTTCTGCTGCTGCCGCCTCGGCCTATTCTGCTGCTGCCGCCTCGGCCTCTTCCTCCGCCTCTGGAGGAACGTTGGCACCTGCCGCCCAGCAAACAGGGGATGTACCACCAACACCACCACCACCACCTCCGTCACCAAGCGTCTCAACCATGTCACACGCCAGCGTTCAGCTCTCCATCTCACAAACATTTGATAGAAAGCGTAAATTCCCACCTAGCCACCCTCGATCCCTGGCCCTGAATGCCAGCATTTCTAAACTACTGGCCTATGAAATGCTGTCATTTAGGCTGGTGGACACAGACAGCTTCAAACAGCTCATGTCGCTTGCTGTCCCACAGTATGTTGTTCCCAGCCGGCACTACTTCTCCAAGAGAGCCGTGCCTTCCCTGCACAACCAAGTATCCGATAAAATCAAGTGTGCACTGCGCAACGCCATCTGTAGCAAGGTCCACCTAACCACAGATACGTGGACCAGTAAGCACGGCCAGGGACGCTATATCTCCCTAACTGCACACTGGGTAAATGTAGTGGCAGCTGGGCCCCAGGCGGAGAGCTGTTTGGCGCACGTCCTTCCGCCGCCAAGGATCGCAGGGCAACATTCTTTGCCTCCTGTTGCCACCTCCTCCTTCTCGGCTTCCTCCTCCTCTTCTTCCACCTGCTCATCCAGTCAGCCACACACCTTCACCACCAACTTCAGCACAGCCCGGGGTAAACGTCAGCAGGCCATTCTGAAACTCATATGTTTGGGGGACAGGCCCCACACCGCACAGGAGTTGTGGCGGGGTATAGAACAACAGACCGACGAGTGGTTGCTGCCGGTGAGCCTCAAGCCCGGCCTGGTGGTGTGTGATAATGGGCGAAATCTCGTTGCAGCTCTGGGACTAGCCAATTTGACGCACATCCCTTGCTTGGCGCATGTGCTGAATTTGGTGGTGCAGAAGTTCATTCACAACTACCCCGACATGTCAGAGCTGCTGCATAAAGTGCGGGCCGTCTGTTCGCGCTTCCGGCGTTCACATCCTGCTGCTGCTCGCCTGTCTGCGCTACAGCGTAACTTCGGCCTTCCCGCTCACCGCCTCATATGCGACGTGCCCACCAGGTGGAACTCCACCTTGCACATGCTGGACAGACTGTGCGAGCAGCAGCAGGCCATAGTGGAGTTTCAGCTGCAGCACGCACGGGTCAGTCGCACTACAGAACAGCACCACTTCACCACCAATGACTGGGCCTCCATGCGAGACCTGTGTGCCCTGTTGCGCTGTTTCGAGTACTCCACCAACATGGCCAGTGGCGATGACACCGTTATCAGCGTTACAATACCACTTCTATGTCTCCTTGAGAAAACACTTAGGGCGATGATGGAACAGGAGGTGGCCCAGGAGGAGGAGGAGGAGGATGAGGAAGAGGGGTCATTTTTAGCACTTTCAGGCCAGTCTCTTCGAAGTGACTCAGAGGGAGGTTTTTTGCAACAGCAGAGGCCAGGTACAAATGTGGCCAGCCAGGGCCCACTACTGGAGGACGAGGAGGACGAGGATGAGGAGGAGGTGGAGGAGGATGAGGATGAAGCATGGTCACAGCGGGGTGGCACCCAACGCAGCTCGGGTCCATCACTGGTGCGTGGCTGGGGGGAAAGGCAGGACGATGACGATACGCCTCCCACAGAGGACAGCTTGTCCTTACCCCTGGGCAGCCTGGCACACATGAGCGACTACATGCTGCAGTGCCTGCGCAACGACAGCAGAGTTGCCCACATTTTAACCTGTGCGGACTACTGGGTTGCCACCCTGCTGGATCCACGCTACAAAGACAATGTGCCCACCTTACTTCCTGCACTGGAGCGTGATAGGAAGATGCGCGAGTACAAGCGCACGTTGGTAGACGCGCTACTGAGAGCATTCCCAAATGTCACAGGGGAACAAGTGGAAGCCCAAGGCCAAGGCAGAGGAGGAGCAAGAGGTCGCCAAGGCAGCTGTGTCACGGCCAGCTCCTCTGAGGGCAGGGTTAGCATGGCAGAGATGTGGAAAACTTTTGTCAACACGCCACAGCTAACTGCACCACCACCTGATACGCAACGTGTTAGCAGGAGGCAACATTTTACTAACATGGTGGAACAGTACGTGTGCACACCCCTCCACGTACTGACTGATGGTTCGGCCCCATTCAACTTCTGGGTCTCTAAATTGTCCACGTGGCCAGAGCTAGCCTTTTATGCCTTGGAGGTGCTGGCCTGCCCGGCAGCCAGCGTTTTGTCTGAACGTGTATTCAGCACGGCAGGGGGCGTCATTACAGACAAACGCAGCCGCCTGTCTACAGCCAATGTGGACAAGCTGACGTTCATAAAAATGAACCAGGCATGGATCCCACAGGACCTGTCCGTCCCTTGTCCAGATTAGACATTAACTACCTCCCCATAACCATATATTATTGGACTCCAGGGCACTTCCTCATTCAATCCTATTTTTATTTTCATTTTACCATTATATTGCGATGCTACCCAAAGTTGAATGAACCTCTCCTCTGCCTGTGTGCTAGGCCTAAATATATGCCAATGGACTGTTGCAGTGGTGGCTGACATGAAGCCTGATTCTCTGCTATGACATGCAGACTAATTCTCTGCTGACATGAAGCCAGATTGTCTGTTACGGGACCTCTCTCCTCTGCCTGGGTGCTGGGCCTAAATTTATGACAATGGACTGTTGCAGTGGTGGCTGACGTGAAGCCTGATTCTCTGCTATGACATGCAGACTGATTCTCTGCTGTCATGAAGCCAGATTGTCTGTTACGGGACCTTTCTCCTCTACCTGGGTTCTGGGCCTAAATTTATGAAAATTGACTCTTACAGTGGTGGGTGACGTGAAGCCTGATTCTCTGCTATGATATGAAGACTGATTCTCTGCTGACATGAAGCCAGATTGTCTGTTACGGGACCTTTCTCCTCTGCCTGGGTTCTGGGCCTAAATTTATGAAAATTGACTCTTACAGTGGTGGGTGACGTGAAGCCTGATTCTCTGCTATGATATGAAGACTGATTCTCTGCTGACATGAAGCCAGATTGTCTGTTACGGGACCTTTCTCCTCTGCCTGGGTTCTGGGCCTAAATTTATGAAAATTGACTCTTACAGTGGTGGGTGACGTGAAGCCTGATTCTCTGCTATGATATGAAGACTGATTCTCTGCTGACATGAAGCCAGATTGTCTGTTACGGGACCTCTCTCCTCTGCCTGGGTGCTGGGCCTAAATTTATGACAATGGACTGTTGCAGTGGTGGCTGACGTGAAGCCTGATTCTCTGCTATGACATGCAGACTGATTCTCTGCTGTCATGAAGCCAGATTGTCTGTTACGGGACCTTTCTCCTCTACCTGGGTTCTGGGCCTAAATTTATGAAAATTGACTCTTACAGTGGTGGGTGACGTGAAGCCTGATTCTCTGCTATGATATGAAGACTGATTCTCTGCTGACATGAAGCCAGATTGTCTGTTACGGGACCTTTCTCCTCTGCCTGGGTTCTGGGCCTAAATTTATGAAAATTGACTCTTACAGTGGTGGGTGACGTGAAGCCTGATTCTCTGCTATGATATGAAGACTGATTCTCTGCTGACATGAAGCCAGATTGTCTGTTACGGGACCTTTCTCCTCTGCCTGGGTTCTGGGCCTAAATTTATGACAATGGACTGTTGCAGTGGTGGCTGACGTGAAGCCTGATTCTCTGCTATGACATGCAGACTGATTCTCTGCTGTCATGAAGCCAGATTGTCTGTTACGGGACCTTTCTCCTCTACCTGGGTTCTGGGCCTAAATTTATGAAAATTGACTCTTACAGTGGTGGGTGACGTGAAGCCTGATTCTCTGCTATGATATGAAGACTGATTCTCTGCTGACATGAAGCCAGATTGTCTGTTACGGGACCTTTCTCCTCTGCCTGGGTTCTGGGCCTAAATTTATGAAAATTGACTCTTACAGTGGTGGGTGACGTGAAGCCTGATTCTCTGCTATGATATGAAGACTGATTCTCTGCTGACATGAAGCCAGATTGTCTGTTACGGGACCTCTCTCCTCTGCCTGGGTGCTGGGCCTAAATTTATGACAATGGACTGTTGCAGTGGTGGCTGACGTGAAGCCTGATTCTCTGCTATGACATGCAGACTGATTCTCTGCTGACATGAAGCCAGATTGTCTGTTACGGGACCTCTCTGCTCTGCCTGTGTGCTAGGCCTAAATATATGCCAATGGACTGTTGCAGTGGTGGCTGACGTGAAGCCTCATTCTCTGCTATGACATGCAGACTGATTCTCTGCTGACATGAAGCCAGATTGTCTGTTACGGGACCTCTCTGCTCTGCCTGTGTGCTAGGCCTAAATATATGCCAATGGACTGTTGCAGTGGTGGGTGACGTGAAGCCTCATTCTCTGCTATGACATGCAGACTGATTCTCTGCTGACATGAAGCCAGATTCTCTGTTACGGGACCTCTCTCCTCTGCCTGTGTGTGTGCTGGGCCTAAATATATGCCAATGGACTGTTGCAGTGGTGGCTGACGTGAAGCCTGATTCTCTGCTATGACATGCAGACTGATTCTCTGCTGACATGAAGCCAGATTGTCTGTTACGGGACCTCTCTCCTCTGCCTGTGTGTGTGCTGGGCCTAAATATATGCCAATGGACTGTTGCAGTGGTGGCTGACGTGAAGCCTCATTCTCTGCTATGACATGCAGACTAATTCTCTGCTGACATGAAGACAGATTCTCTGTTACGGGACCTCTCTCCTCTGCCTGGGTGCCGGGGCCTAAATATCTGAGAATGGACTGTTCCAGTGGTGGGTGACGGGAAGCCAGATTCTCTGCTATGGAACCTCTCTCCAATTGATTTTGGTTAATTTTTATTTATTTAATTTTTATTTTAATTCATTTCCCTATCCACATTTGTTTGCAGGGGATTTACCTACATGTTGCTGCCTTTTGCAGCCCTCTAGCTCTTTCCTGGGCTGTTTTACAGCCTTTTTAGTGCCGAAAAGTTCGGGTCCCCATTGACTTCAATGGGGTTCGGGTTCGGGACGAAGTTCGGATCGGGTTCGGATCCCGAACCCGAACATTTCCGGGATGTTCGGCCGAACTTCTCGAACCCGAACATCCAGGTGTTCGCTCAACTCTAATTTTGAGCCATATGGGTTAACCATGTGGTGGCAGTGGCAAGGTTAACAGGCTAAGACAGGATATACGATCAGGGCCCTCATCATAAACTAAGCTTGAGAAATGAACAATATAACAGGCATTGCGGTACCGATGTGATACCGGATCTATTCCGCAAATGGGTAGAAAATCAATCCGAACAGAATCGCAGATAGGCTCAAGTGTATTGAAATACTGCCTGACGCTTCTTCGCCTGGGGTGACTTGAACTTCTTAGCGATTCGCCAGTCTTCGAAAGCAGGCAAGGTAGGCATCTTTATTTCACTGGGCATCGGCAGCCACGAGGGAATGTCCACTTGTAGGGCTTCCCACATTTTGCTGAGGTCGTCAGGGTGGCGAATGGTGATTTGCTTCCCATTAACGGTGGCGCATAGGCCGAATGGAAAAAGCCAGCGCAAGGGGTGACGTCTCTCTCTCTCAGGATATCGGTGAGTGGCTTAAGTTGTCTTCTCTTAGCTAGGGTACTTGCAGCTAGGTCTTGGAATAGCTGGATTTTACAGTCCTCAAGCGAAATGTCCCCTTTGTGCCGAGCGGCAGTCAAAATGGCGGCCGTGTCTACATAACTAAGTAGACCGCAAATAATGTCTCGTGGTGGGGCGTTTGGCGGCGGTTTGTGCCTGAGGGCCCTGTGGGCTCTCTCTATATCTATCGTCTTTACCAGATCTTGCCTGAGAAGTGCAGAAAATATTTGACTAACCGTATCGAGTATGTCATCCCTCTGCACACTTTCAGGGACTCCTCTTATTCGGATGTTCTTTCTTCGGCTCCTGTTTTCCTGGTCTTCCAGGTGCAGGAAGGCTGTGTTAAATTGCTCACGGATCTCTTCTACTTTAGACTGCATCGCACGGTTGTGCTTAGTCAGGGTCAATTGAGAATCCTCTAGAGCCGCCACTCTATGTCCCGTTTGCTTAATCTCTGATTTAATGGCAGAGAGTTCTTTCATGACAGGCTCAAATGCGAGGGCCAGGGACTCCTTGAGAAAGGCTCTGGAGATAGGAATCGAGCCTTGTTCGCTGTGTGTCTCCGACACGGCAAGGGAACCTTCATCATCAGAGTCCTCTGTGCAAGTCATAGCGGCGGCAGCTTCCTGCGCCATCTTGGATCTAGCGGCCGGCGAGGACAGCTTCTTTTTTAAGTATTTGTCTAGATCCGATTGCCCTCTGGCATGTCTAGGAGTCGTCTGGGACTCCGTAACTTTGTCTTTGTTAAGTTTCCCCATATTAAGTTTCCTCATAAATAACAGCTAATTGCTGGTGCTGCTGTGAGGAGCTCACGGGTCAAGCAGCCATTTCCTGATGCGGCTAGCTCCGCCCCCCCCCCGGACTAGCCAGTTTGACGCACATCCCTTGCCTGGTGCATGTGCTGAATTTGGTGGTGCAGAAGTTCATTCACAACTACCCCGACATGTCAGAGCTGCTGCATAAAGTGCGAGCCGTCTGTGCATGCTTCCGGCGTTCACATCCTGCCGCTGCTCGCCTGTCTGCGCTACAGCGTAACTTCGGCCTTCCCGCTCACTTCCTCATATGCGACGTGCCCACCAGGTGGAACTCCACCTTGTGCATGCTAGACAGACTGTGCGAGCAGCAGCAGGCCATAGTGGAGTTTCAGCTGCAGCACGCACGGGTCAGTCGCACTGCGGAACAGCACCACTTCACCACCAATGACTGGGCCTCCATGCGAGACCTGTGTGCCCTGTTGCGCTGTTTCGAGTACTCCACCAACATGGCCAGTGGCGATGACGCCATTATCAGCGTTACAATACCACTTCTATGTCTCCTTGAGAAAACACTTAGGGCGATGATGGAAGAGGTGGTGGCCCAGGAGGAGGAGGAGGAGGAAGAGGGATCATTTTTAGCACTTTCAGGCCAGTCTCTTCAAAGTGACTCAGAGGGAGGTTTTTTGCAACAGCAGAGGCCAGGTACAAATGTGGCCAGCCAGGGCCCACTACTGGAGGACGAGGAGGACGAGGATGAGGAGGAGGTGGAGGAGGATGAAGATGAAGCATGTTCACAGCGGGGTGGCACCCAACGCAGCTCGGGCCCATCACTGGTGCATGGCTGGGGGGATACGCAGGACGATGATGATACGCCTCCCACAGAGGACAGCTTGTCTTTACCTCTTAGCCTCGCACACATGAGCGACTACATGCTGCAGTGCCTGCACAACGACAGCAGAGTTGCCCACCTTTTAACGTGTGCGGACTACTGGGTTGCCACTCTGCTGGATCCCCGGTACAAAGACAATGTGCCCACCTTACTTCCTGCACTGGAGCGTGATAGGAAGATGTGCGAGTACAAACGCAAATTGTTAGACGTGCTACTGAGAGCATTCCCAAATGTCACAGGGGAACAAGTGGAAGCCCAAGGCGAAGGCAGAGGAGGAGCAAGAGGTCGCCAACGCAGCTGTGTCACGGCCAGCTCCTCTGAGGGCAGGGTTAGCATGGGAGAGATGTGGAAAAGTTTTGTCAACACTCCACAGCTAACTGCACCACCACCTGATACGGAACGTGTTAGCAGGAGGCAACATTTCACTAACATGGTGGAACAGTACGTGTGCACACCCCTCCACGTACTGACTGATGGTTCGGCCCCATTCAAATTCTGGGTCTCCAAATTGTCCACGTGGCCAGAGCTAGCCTTTTATGCCTTGTCGGTATTGGCCTGCCCGGCGGACAGCGTTTTGTCTGAACGTGTATTCAGCACGGCAGGGGGCGTCATTACAGACAAACGCAGCCGCCTGTCTACAGCCAATGTGGACAAGCTGACGTTCATAAAAATGAACCAGGCATGGATCCCACAGGACCTGTTCATCCCTTGCAGATTAGACATTTATAACTACCTCCCCATAACCATATATTATTGTACTCCAGGGCACTTCCTCATTTAATCCTCTTTTTATTTTCATTTTACCATTATATTGCGGGGCAACCCAAAGATAAATGAACCTCTCCTCTGTCTGGGTGCCGGGGCCTAAAAATATCTGACAGTGGCCTGTTCCAGTGCTGGGTGACATGAAGCATGATTCTCTGCTATGACATGAAGCCTGATTCTCTGCTATGGGACCTCTCTCCTCTGTCTGAGTGTCGGGGCCTAAAAATATCTGACAGTGGCCTTTTCCAGTGTTGGGTGACATGAAGCCTGATTCTCTGCTATGACATGAAGCCTGATTCTCTACTATGACATGAAGCCTGATTCTCTGCTAAGGGACCTCTCTCTTCTGTCTGGGTGACAGGGCCTAAATATCTGACAATGGCCTGTTCCAATGTTGGGGACGTGAAGCCTGATTCTCTGCTATGACATGAAGCCTGATTCTCTGCAATGGGACCTCTCTCCTCTGTCTGGGTGCCGGGGCCTAAATATCTGACAATGGCCTGTTCCAGTGGTGGGTGACGTGAAGCCTGATTCTCTGCTATGACATGAAGCCTGATTCTCTGCTATGACATGAAGCCTGATTCTCTGCTATGACATGAAGCCTGATTCTCTGCTATGGGACCTCTCTCTTCTGTCTGGGTGCCGGGGCCTAAATATCTGAGAATGGCCTGTTCCAGTGGTGGGTGACATGAAGCCTGATTCTCTGCTATGACATGAAGCCTGATTCTCTGCAATGGGTCCTCTCTCCTCTGTCTGGGTGCCGAGGCCTAAATATCTGACAATGGCCTGTTCCAGTGGTGGGTGACGTGAAGCCTGATTCTCTGCTATGAAATGAAGCCTGATTCTCTGCAATGGGACCTCTCTCCTCTGTCTGGGTGTCGGGACCTAAATATCTGACAGTGGCCTGTTCCAGTGGTGGGTGTCATGAAGCCTGATTCTCTGCTATGGGACCTCTCTCCAATTGATATTGGTTAATTTTTATTTATTTTATTTTTATTTCGATTCATTTCCATATCCACATTTGTTTGCAGGGGGTTTACCTACATTTTGCTGCCTTTTGCAGCCCTCTAGCCCTTTCCTGGGCTGTTTTACAGCCCTTTTTAGGGCTGAAAAGTTTGGGTCCCCATTGACTTCAATGGGGTTCGGGTTCGGGGCAAAGTTCGGGTCGAGTTCGGATCCCGAACCGGAACATTTCCGGGAAGTTCGGCCGAACTTCTCGAACCCGAACATCCAGGTGTTCGCTCAACTCTACTCATTATCACCACCTCCTCAGGCAGAGAGTTCCATAGTCTCACTGCTCTTACCGTAAAGAATCCTCTCTATGTTTGTGTAGAAGCCTTCTTTCCTCCAGACGCAGAGGATGTCCCCTCGTCACAGTCACAGTCCTGGGGATAAATAGATGATGGGATAGATCTCTGTACTGACCCCTGATATATTTTTACATAGTAATTTGGTTGTCTTTTTTCTAAAGTGAATAACACTAATTTTGATAATCTTTCAGGGCACTGTAGTTGCCCCATTTCAGTTATTACTTTAGTTGCCCTCCTCTGGACCCTCCCCAGCTCTGCTATGTCTGTCTTGTTCATAGGAGCCCAGAACTTTTCACAGTACTCCATGTGTGGTCTGACTAGCGATTTGTAAAGTGGTAGTACTACATCTATGCCCCTTTTCATGCAACCTATTATCTTACTGGCAGAAACCAAAAAACAAAAAAATATAGTGGCAAATCTGGAGGAGCTGCTCAGCCCCTGACACAGTGGCGTGTCTTTAATTAGGGGGAGCAGCCCGACCGCATGTGGACCGCAGTAATCGACTGACCCCAGCAAAATATGCATACAATGGAGGATGTCGGCGCGGTCCACATGCACCACAAGAGCAAACTACACAGAATGTAGCAATCATATGAAACACAGAGAAAGAATGCATCAAACAGATGTAACACTGACTATGCTGGCAAGACACAAATGAAGGTATTAAAAGCTGAGACTTTTGCCAATATGTTCCAGTAATGGAGATATCGGAGCCCACATGCACCACGTCACGGTTCTCAGCATGGCAAGGGGTCCTAACCGCTGCTCTAACTATGGTGTGAACACGGTCTGGGGGGTCATATAATTCAGCTCACAGCAAAGCTTCCCACAAACGCCCAGCATGAATGCTGCGGTTGTGCAGTGTGAATGAAGCCAGGCTGCGAGCCACACCCACACCAGACCATGTGATGGAGGTTACCAGGTGCAAAAGAGTGTTTGAATGCCAGGTAAAGGCAAACACACTCAAATCTAACAAGGCAGAAACCAAAAAACAAAAAATATAGTGGCAATTCTGGAGGAGCTGCTCAGCCCCTGACACAGTGGCGTGTCTTTAATTAGGGGGAGCAGCCTGACCGCATGTGGACTGCAGTAATCGACTGACCCCAGCAAAATATGCATACAATGGAGGATGTCGGCGCGGTCCACTGCGGTCCACATGCGGTCGGGCTGCTCCCCCTAATTAAAGACACGCCACTGTGTCAGGGGCTGAGCAGCTCCTCCAGAATTGCCACTATATTTTTTGTTTTTTGGTTTCTGCCTTGTTAGATTTGAGTGCGTTTGCCTTTACCTGGCATTCAAACACTCTTTTGCACCTGGTAACCTCCATCACATGGTCTGGTGTGGGTGTGGCTCGCAGCCTGGCTTCATTCACACTGCACAACCGCAGCATTCATGCTGGGCGTTTGTGGGAAGCTTTGCTGTGAGCTGAATTATATGACCCCCCAGACCGTGTTCACACCATAGTTAGAGCAGCGGTTAGGACCCCTTGCCATGCTGAGAACCGTGACGTGGTGCATGATGGGCTCCGATATCTCCATTACTGGAAAATATTGGCAAAAGTCTCAGCTTTTAATACCTTCAGTTGTGTCTTGCCAGCATAGTCAGTGTTACATCTGTTTGGTGCATTCTTTCTCTGTGTTTCATATGATTGCTACATTCTATGTAGTTTGCTCTTGTGGTGCATGTGGACCGCGCCGACATCCTCCATTGTATGCATATTTTGCTGGGGTCAGTCGATTACTGCGGTCCACATGCGGTCGGGCTGCTCCCCCTAATTAAAGACACGCCACTGTGTCAGGGGCTGAGCAGCTCCTCCAGAATTGCCACTATATTTTTTAGTTTTTTTGGTTTCTGCCTTGTTAGATTTGAGTGTGTTTGCCTTTACCTGGCATTCAAAGACTCTTTTGCACCTGGTAACCTCCATCACATGGTCTGGTGTGGGTGTGGCTCGCAGCCTAGCTACATTCACAGTGTACAACCGCAGTATTCATGCTGGGCACTTGTGGGGAGCTTGGCTGCGAGCTGAATTATATCACCCCCAGACCGTGTTCACATCATAGTTAGAGCAGCGGTTTGGACCCCTTGCCATGCTGAGAACCGTGACGTGGTGCATGATGGGCTCCGATATCTCCATTACTGGAACATATTGGCAAAAGTCTCAGCTTTTAATACCTTCATTTGTCTTGCCAGCATAGTCAGTGTTACATCTGTTTAGTGCATTCTTTCTCTGTGTTTCCTATTATCTTATTGGCCTTGGCAGCAGCTGCCTGACCCTTGTTTTTGCAGCTTAGTTTGCTGTTTATTAAAATTCCTAGATCCTTTTTCATGTCAGTGTTACCGAGTGTTTTACCATTTAATTTGTACGGGTGACTTGCATTATTCCTTCCCATGTGCATAACTTTACATTTGTCAGTGTTAAACCTCATCTGCCACTTATCTGCCCAAGCCTCCAATCTATCCAGATCGCTCTGTAGTAGTATACTGTCCTCTTCAGTGTTAATTACTTTACACAGTTTAGTGTCATCTGCGAAAATTGATATATATATATTTTTTTATATAAATTTTTATTTTTATGTAAATAGAACATAACAAGGTACATATACAGGTATCTTATACGTCAAGCATGACGAAGATTGGTACATTGGAAGAAAATTCAATGTTACAAGAAGCATATCACACAGCTCATATACGTTCATCTATGAGACAAAGTACGCATTTAAATTGTACAAAAGCTATGGTGGAAGTACAATTCGCAATGGTGTTGTACAGCTAACATGAGTGAGAAGCAGTCTCTCATTTGGGGTGTCTATACTCTGACCACATTTCCCAGCGTTTACAGAAATTGTTATGGGTGCGTGTTTCCCAGGAGGAAATCTCCTCGAACCAATATAGTTGGTCAACTTTTAATTTCCACTGTTCTAATGGAGGGATAGAGGTCGATAGCCATAGCGTAGGGACCAAAAGTCTGGCTGCAATCAAAAGTTGTCTAAAGAGCAGTGGAGGATAAGGAGGGGTTGTTTGGGTATTCAGGTTTAGCAGTGCCAAAGAAGGGGATGGTTGTATATTGGTGTGGCAGATTTGGTTGCAAAGGTCGAAGATATCTTTCCACCATTTATTGATCATAGGACAGGACCACCATATGTGGAAGAATGTCCCCCTGTCTCCCAGGCATCTCCAACATTCATCCGACGCTGTGCTCGAATAAAGGGATGTCACATCAGGAGTCTTGTACCACCTTGTACCACCTTGTACCCATTCTCTTGTATACGAACACAGCGGGAGGACTTGTGTGGGGCCAATAGTAGTTTAGGCAAGTCAGCTATTGAAAGATTTACGGCTACATCTTTTTCCCATCTGCAGATGAAAGCTGGCTTGACAAGTAATGGGAGGGTATTAAGTTTATGATATAACTGTGAGATTAGCTTTTTAGGGGGGATGGGGTAAACAATGAGGGATTCCGCCCAAACCAAATGACGATGCTGGGCACTGCCCGTGATATGCTGCGAGATGAATGAATGTAAGTACATTATGGACGGCGAAAACTGGTGGGGGATATTCAGATTTGTTTGAATCGCACTTATAGTGGGAGGGCGGCTATCTTGTTGAAGAAGTGTAAAGATAGAGGTGGTTGATTCCCTGATGACGCGCGGAGTGCAATCTCTTATCACTGGGAGGGAGGTGCCTATTACATCTCCTATTGAGAGAAGTGGCGATGGGAAGGGTATCCCACAGTGTGTGGATTGAAAGTATTTCCACACCTGAAGGGTAGCTTGACTTAGTGTATAAGGGGAGGAAGGGGTGCTGTTTATTCTGGGAGTTCCTAGCAGGAGTGAGCGGAAGGGTTGTTTCACCAATTCCTGTTCCATTGCCACCCAGGGTTTATGATTAGAGGTTCTAAGCCATTCTACTGCTCTAGACATCAAAATAGCTTTGCCATAAAGCTCAGGATCTGGAAAAGCTATGCCTCCTGTATGCTTGGGATGGGATAGAAGGGAGTAGGAGATTCTTGGTTTCTTCTGGTTCCAAACGAACGAGCTGAAGAGTTTCCTAAGGGAGATATAGTATGATTTAGGGATCGGAATAGGCAGGACCTGCTGGAGGTAGGTAAGGCGAGGAAGTATCAGTGAAACCAAGAGGTTTTTACGGCCAAACCAGGAAATAGTAGGGATATTTAGCCTATTTATTTCCGCAGTTATAGATTGTAGTAGGGGAAGATAGTTGAGAGCAAAAAGTTCAGAGGGATTGGAGCTAATTTTAATTCCTAAATAAGTGAGGTGGGGAGATGACCAATCAAATGGAGAGTGCATTTAAGACTTAGCCGATTATGTTGTGATATCCTTATGCATTTAACTAGGGACTTTTGCTTATTTATCTTAAAATTAGATAAAAGGCTGTATGTATCTAGATGTTTTTGGATTATGGGAAGTGAGGTGTTTGGGTTAGAGGTCATGATCATAATGTCGTCAGCAAAGGCTGCAAGTTTATGATCACGACCTCCCAGTGTCACACCATGGATATCTTGATCTGCTCTCAATCTGATAAGGAGAGGCTCCAATGCTAATACAAACAACAGGGGCGATAGGGGACATCCCTGGCGGGTACCATTTTTTATCCTAAAAGAGTCAGTTAAGTCTCCGTTGATCAGAACCGAAGTTGACGCTTGAGCACATTGCAAAAGTGGCTTGTGCAAAGGGACCAGGCAGGTCAAAACCAGACAGCACTTGCTTCAGGTATTCCCAGCTGATTCGGTCGAATGCTTTTTCCGCATCCGTGCTCAGGAGAAGTAGTGGCTTGGAGTGGTGGGCAGAATAAAAGATCGCATTCAAGACCCTAGTCGTATTGTCCCTACCCTCTCTACCCCTGACAAATCCCACCTGGTCCCCATGCACAAGCATGGGAAGAAAGGTGGCAAGGCGATTTGCCAACATTTTTGCATGCAGTTTAAGATCTATATTAAGGAGTGATATGGGTCTATAGCTTGCACAGTGTTTAGGGTTTTTCCCTTCTTTGGGGATCAAGGTTATGTGGGCCATCGTCATATCTCTAGAGAGCTGTTTCCCCTTTAGAGCTGAATTACAGACCGAGAGCAGATGAGGGAGGACTATGTGTTGATACGTTTTATAGTAGTAAACTGGGAACCCGTCTGGGCCTGGGCTTTTGCCATGGGGTGATTGCTTTAGAGCCAAGGTTAATTCCCCTAATGTAAATTGGGAAGCTAAATTGAGCTTTTGTTCGGGGGAGAGTCTGGGCAAAGAGATTGATTCCAAAAAGGACTTAAGAAGGTCTGAGTGAGAGTCTGGGTTCAGAGTTGGGGGAAGATTATATAGAGACTCAAGCACGGAATTGGGCGCCAATCAGTTTTGAGGAGTATAGGGGCTCGCCTTGGGAGGACTCCATCTGGTGTATATAGTTTGTAGAACGCCTGTCTCTTATTCTACGCATCATAAATGTAGACGCTTTGTCTCCATGTGCGAAACATTTATGCTGTGAGTTTAAGAAATACTTAGCAGTGGATTGGTGCATAAGGGATTTCAGTTCAGCTTTTAGAGACGAAAGTTCAGCAAATTGTGCCTCTGAAAGAGATTTTTTATGCATTTTCTCTAGTGAGAATATCTTGCTAGTTAAGGAGTCTATTTTTTTATTTCTTTCTTTTTTTAAGAAGGCCCCCAGACTAATGAAATGTCCCCTGATAAAAGGTTTGTGGGCATCCCACAGTGACTGTTATGAAACTTCAGGGAGGTTGTTAAGGGAGAAGTATTCTTTAAGGAGCCCAGAGATCTTTTCCCTAGTATCTTGATTATCGAGAAGGGATTCATTAAGACGCCATCTAAATTTACTGGGATTCGGTATAGGGGCTGAGATTGATAGAAAAATAGGGGCGTGATCCGATATGAGGATGGATCCTATTTTGGGACCATGACATAGCTGTAGATGTTCCTTGGATACATAAAGGTAATCCAGTCTATGATAGGAATTGTGGGGGTGAGAGTAAAGCGTATAATCTTTCATGTCCGGGTTGAAAACCCGCCATGCATCTAAAAGGTGAAGATTTCTAAAGCCGTCTTGTATGAAGCGGAGGGATCTAAGAGATAGGGCTGATCTGCTGGAAGAGGAGTCCAGAAGAAGGTTTAGAGTGGCGTTTAAATCTCCTCCAGCTACTATCAGACCCTCAGCGTAGGATTCTATTAGCGGGAAAACTTTCGCAAACCAAGTATGTTGCCCTGTATTGGGAGCATAAATATTAATGACAGTGTAGGTTTGGGGGCCAATAGAGCCTTAATTAAAATGTACCTCCCTTCTGGATCTTGGATATGGGAAATATATTTAAAGGGAATTTTCCTCTGGAATCCAATACTCACCCCCCCAGATGCCGCAGAGTTACCCCCACAATGGTACCACATTGGGTAATTAGAGAAAGAGAGGTTGGGATAGTGATCAAATTTGAAATGAGTTTCCTGGAGAAGAAGGACACTGGCCCCAGATTTGCGTAGCAATGTAAAGATCTGACTCCTCTTAGAAGGGGAGTTAAAGCCCTTAACAATGAAGGACGCAAACGTGAGATCAGCCATACTGACTGTTGTAAAGGGGAGTACCTTGAGGAAGCCAGGTCCCCTGTCCAGGTAAGCATAGATGGGTGCAGTTGTTTATGCTGATCTGGGGGAGTGAGTCAGGAGCCAGAGGAATCTTCCGTGTCGCCATGCAGGAGAAGATGTTGTGAATAAGTACCTTTAGACAAAAGTGAATAACAGAACAAAAAACCATTAATTTAACTTTCAAGCAACAAAGCCCATCTATATGGGTCATTTGAAAACGTGAGGTAAGGATCGCAAGGGGGGAAATGGTGTGTCAACCCAGTTGTGACCCTCACAGCAATTAGTAGTAGCCCCAGTCATGAGGCGTGATGACAGAGTGACAATATGCATTATGTGGAGACAAAATGGAGGAGGAAAGGAAAGAAAGAGAAAGAAAAGGGGGAGATAAAGGAATAGGGAGTAGGAGCAAGATGCGTTCAGAGTGAGTGAAGTCAGCTAAATGCTAATCACATTAGAACTCAGGGGTGGAGAAAGGTTAGAAATAAATCAGGGAAGGGGACACAGGCATTGAAAAAAGATCTAACTTTTCGACTAAGGTTAGATAACCAGAAACTATGGTGTCATCTGGGTGGTCTTGCGCTTATTCTTCTGGGATCTTGGAGTGCGCGGAGGCTCAAAGGGAGCGATCTTCGGGACCTCAGGCAAATCTGTAAGATCTTGATAAAGTTCCCAATTTTCGATCGGAAGCGGAGATATCTGGAGGTGTTCGTATACGCCAGCCAAATCAGTGTAAGCTGTAACAGTAAGGCGGCGTCCCTCATAGAAGAAAGATATTCCGAAAGGAAAAGTCCATCTGTATGGCGTTTTCTTGGCCCTGAGCCAATCCGTCAGGGGCTTCAGGCTTCTCCTTTTCTTCAGCGTGGAGGGGGCCAGGTCTTGATAGACTGCTATCGGAGCTCCTTCATAGGTCAGGTCGGTGATATTTCTTGCAGCTTCCAGGACCACTGTTTTGGTTTGAAAGTTGAGGAACCTGCAAATAATGTCCCTGGGTGGTTCCGAGGGTTTGGGCTTGGGGCGCAACGCCCTATGCGCCCTTTCTATTGTGATGTCAGCAGGCTGGTCCGGGCCCAAGATGGAGGTGCAGATCTCCGTCACCGCTGTAGGGATATCCGCTGCTTCAATCATTTCAGGAACTCCTCTGAAGCGCAAGTTGTTTCTGCGCCCCTTATTCTCCTGGTCTTCCACCGCGCTATGAAGATCGTTCAGGTAGGAATGGCATTTTTGCAAAGAGATGGCCGTGGCAGATTGATGTTCCAGGACTGCCGTTTGCCGCGATTCCAGGGCCCCGACTCTGTCCCCTATGTGGTGGACGTCTTGGCGGAGAGCTGATAATTCGGTCAGCACCGGTTCCATAGCTTTGCTAAGAGATTGTTTTAGAAAGCGGCGAGTGATCGGGAGTGCGGTCTTACAGTGCAAGTCCTCTGTATCACTTTCTCCCTCAGACAAGTCAGCGGAGCGTTCGTGCGCTCTATGTGAGGAAGCCGGCGCCATCTTGGGTTCTCTGGCTGCTACTGTGGCGGCTGCCTTTTTTTATAAATTTGTCCATGTCTCCGCTGTTATTCAGAGGTTTAAGGGTACTGGGATAATCTCCAGCCCTTGGGTGACCGATCTTGACCATTGTCACTTCTGTTTGCTTGAGGTAGCTTGTGCTGTGCAGGGTTTAGATCGGAGAGCTCCTGACTATGCGGCCATCACAGTCCGGCACTAGCTCCGCCCCCGGGTGAAAATATATATTTTACTATGCAAGCCTTCTACAAGATCATTAATAAATATATTGAAGAAAATAGGGCCCAATGCTGACCCCTGAGGTAACCCACTAGTGACAGTGACCCAATCTGAGTGTGTACCGTTAATAAACACCCTCTGTTTTCTCTCACTCAGCCAGTTGCTTACCCTCATACAGATATTTTCTCCTAGTCCGAGCATTATCCTTATATAAACTAACTTTTTATTAGGTACAGTGTCAAATGCTTTGGAGAAGTCGCTGTCAAGTCTAGAACTTACCTCCTCATACAAACTGATTAAATTAGTTTGGCATGGCCGATCCCTCAAGAAGCCATGCTGATATGGTGTTATTTGCTTATTTCTGTTGAGATGCTCTAATAAGATAGCATATCTTAGAAAACCTTCAAATAGTTTACCCACAACAGATGCTAAACTTACCAATCTATAGTTTCCAGGCTCTGTTTTTGGACCCTTTTTGAATATTGGCACCACATTTGCTATGCACCAATCCTGTGGGACATTCCCTGTCAGTATAGAGTCTGCAAATAGCCGAAATAAGGGTCTGGCTATGACATTACTTAATACCCTTAGAATATGAGGGTGTATGCCATCCGGTCCTGGCAATTTGTCTATTTAAATCGTTTTAAGTCGCTGTTGTACTTCTTCCTGGGTCAGACAGGACACTTTTAATGGGGAATTTATTTATTTATTTTTACATTCAGCATTTCATCTGACAGTTTATTTTCCTCAGTAAATACATTGGAGAAAAAAATATTTAGCTTTGCTTTCTCCTTGTCGCTCTCTGCGACTCCGCCTTCGTTAATCTTTAAAGGGCTGACACCTTCAGATTTATACTTTTTAACATTTATATAATTGAAGATCATTTTACTCTCTCTGGGAATTAATCTCTCGCTCTCTAGTTTGGCCACTTTTATTTATTTTTTACATGTTCTATTTTTTTCCTTATAGTTTTTCAGTGCTTCCGTGCTACCCTCCTGTTTTAGTGATTTATATACTTTCTTTTTGTCATTTATTGCTTTCTTTACAGTTCTATTTATCCACACTGGTTTCTTTTTGTTCCTTAACCTTTTATTCCTATGTGGTATGTACCTTTCACAATAAGATTTTAGGATGCTTTTAAAAATATGGTATCCCATTTTGTGGCTGTATTTTTATTTTTGAGGACTTTGTCCAAGTTAGTTAGGCTTATGGCCTCTCTTAGTTGGCAAAATGTAGCTTTTTTGAAGTTTGGTATTTTTGTTCCTCCTTGTAGAAACTTTTGAATGATAATTGGAAGGTTATTACTTTATGGTCACTATTTCCCAGCTGTCCCCCAACTTGCACGTCTGTTGTTCTGTCAGGTCTATTGGTTAATACTAAGTCCAGTATGGCCGTTCCTCTAGTCGGGTCCTAAAAACAGTTGGTAGAGGTAATTGCCTTTGGTTATTGCCAAGAACGTGTTTCCTTTATGAGATATACAAGTTTCAGTTTCACAGTCTATATCTGGGTAGTTGAAGTCTCCCATATAATAACTACCTCATTATGATTTGCCGCCTTGTCTATCTCGTTTAGTAGTAGATTTCTTGTGTTAAATTAGGTGGTTTATAGCAAACTCCTATTAGTAATTTATTAATGTTTTTAGCTCCATGTATCTCTACCCACAGTGACTTCACATGTTCATGTCCCTCACTTATATATTCCTGTAATTTTTAAGGAATCTCTGCACCACCAAATTCAGCACATGCACCAGGCAAGAGATGTACATCAAACCGGCTAGTCCCAGAGCTGCTACGAGATTTCGCCCATTATCACACACCACCAAGCCAGGCTTGAGGCTCACTGGCAAAAAACACTCATCGGTCTGTTGTTCAAGGCCCGTCCACAGCTCCTACGCGGTGTGGTGTTTGTCCCCCAAACAGATAAGTTTTAAAACTGCTTGCTGTCGTTTACCCCTGGCTGTGCTGAATTTGGTGGTGAAGGTGTTACGCTGACCAGATGAGGAGGCGGTAAAGGATGAGTAAGCGGAGTAGGAGGAGGAAGCAACAGGAGGCAAACTGAAGCACCCTGCAATCCTCGGTGGTGGAAGGACATGCGCCAAACTGCTATCCGCCTCAGGCCCAGCCGCCACTGCATTTACCCAGTGTGCTGTTATGGAGATATAACAACCCTGACTGTGCTTACTGGTCCACGTATCCGTAGTGAGGTGCACCTTGCCACAGATGGCGTTGCGCAGTGCACACCTAATTTTGTCCCCTTCTTGGTTGTGCAGGGAAGGGATAGCTCGCCTTGAAAAGTATTAGAGGCTGGGAACGACATACCGTGGGACGGCCACCGCCATATGGCCTTTAAAACTATCCGTTTCCACCAGACGGAATAACAGCATTTCAAAGGCCAGTAATTTTGAAATGCTGGCATTAAGGGCCAGGGATCGCGGGTGGGTAGGGGGGTACTTCCTCTTTTGCTCCAGTGTTTGGGAGATGGAGAGCTGAATTCTACCGTGGGACATTGTGGAGATGCTTGGTAACCCAGGTGGTGGTGTTGCTGGCAGATCCTCTGTTTGCTGGGTGGCAGGTGGCACTGTCACTCCAGAGGTGGATGAAAAGGCCAAGACTGCAGCAGAAGAGGAAGCTGGAGGAGCCAGAGACCTTTCTTGGTTTTTGAGGTGTCTACTCCACTGCAGTTCGTGCTTTGCACTTAGATGTCTGGTCATGAAGGTTGTGCTCAGGTTGAGAACGTTTATGGCTCGCTTCAGGCTCTGATTGCACAACGTGCAAACCGCTTGTGTCTTGTCGTCAGCACATTGTCTGAAGAACTGCCACGCCAGGGAACTCCTTGGAGCTGGCTTTGGTCTGCTTGTTCCCTTGCTGCGGTGGGCAGTAGCAGGCGTACTGTCTAGGGGACGGCGGCTCCACTTTTGCACCCTCTTCTGCTGTGCTGGTGGCTCTGTGTGACCTCCGCCTCTTCCTCCGAACTACACAGGTCACTCGCATGACTTTGATTCCATGTGGGGTTAAGTACCTCATCGTCCTCCACACCATCTTCCACCCAGTCTTCACCCCTGCCCTCCTTGTCAGTCTGCACACTTTCGAAAGCCCCAGCAGTTGGCACCTGTGTTTCGTCATCATCCGAGATGTGCTGCGATGGTCCTCCCATGTACTCATCTTGAAACATAAGTGGAAACACAGAGAAAAGGAGCTCATAGTACCAAAAGAATTATACATTTTATTAAAGCATGATTAAAATGACATAAATAGAAAAAGCAAATGAATGTGATGCTGTTTAAACATGATAAAACAAGAGCGGAGGACAGAAAAGAAAAGCGACACCCCAGGAGGGAAGCACACAGGTCAAAAAATACAATATATCTATAAAACATGGGAATAAATGCTGGGTACGATGCCCGACCCATGCAAGAATAATGAGACCAATAGGTGCCAGGTGAGACAGTGGTCAGCACATACACTCCCATTGGCAGTAAATGGTGTGCAGACACAAGTAAAGCTGGAAATATGCTGCAAGCCAACCAGTAAAGGACCAGGTGTATATAAACAAAAGGGTCATATAGCCTAAGGAGAGTAGCAGAGGACCAGAGCTCACCTAAAGCGGACCGTGTGCAAAAAGACCCAGAGTGGCGCTACCCCAACGCGCATTTTGGCGTGCCATCGTCAGGGGTAGCGCCATCACTGTGAATCGGGTATAAAAAGTCTCCCTCAGCCAATGGGAGAATCAATACTTACTCATCCCCAGGTGTGTATGTGTGGAGGCGCGCGAAAATCCAGAGAAACCGCGTCCAGCCGGCACGCCCACACCATGTGACACATGTTCGGGCGGCTCCGACGTGAGGCCGCTCAGACGTGAGGCACCGGAGGCGGCACCGGATGACACGCGCACGCATCACACAGGGGGAGGAGAGTCGGGGAACCAACACGAACAAAAAAAAATTCACAGTGAAGGCGCTACCCCCTGACGAAGGCACGCCGAAACGCGTGTTGGGGTGGCGCCACCCTGGGTCTTTTTGCACACGGTCCGCTTTAGGTGAGCTCTGGTCCTCTGCTACTCTCCTTAGGCTATATGACCCTGTTGTTTATATATACCTGGTCCCTTACTGGTTGGCTTGCAGCATATTTCCACCTTTACTTGTGTCTGCACACCATTTACTGCCATTGGGAGTGTATGTGCTGACCACTGTCTCACCTGGCACCTATTTGTCTTATTATTCTTGCATGGTTCGGGCATTGTACCCAGCATTTATTCCCATGTTTTATAGATATATTGTATTTTTTGATCTGTGTGCTTCCCTCCTGGGGTGGAGCTTTTCTTTTTAGTCCTCCGCTCTTGTTTTATCATGTTTAAATGGCATCACATTCATTTGCTTTATCTATTTATGTCATTTTAATCATGCTTTAATAAAAAGTATTATTCTTTTGGTACTATGAGCTCCTTTTCTCTGTGTTTCTGCTGTTCTACTCGGGAGCTTTTGCCGAGCTATACTCTTGGTGTGTCCTTTGTGGTTGCATTGGGTGGGCATTGCCCTTAACCCTCCCCTGGGACACCCTGGGTCATCTTTTTTGTTTTTGTTTTTTGTTTTTTGAAACATAAGTGGTTGGGCATCGGTGCACTCAATCTCTTCCACTTCTGGGGCAGGGCAAGGTGGATGGACCTGGGAAACCCTGATAATAGAGTCATCAAAAAGCAGAAGAGACTGCTGCATGACTTGGATCAGACTGCTTGGCTGATTTGCAAGGGGGTGAGGTGAAAGACTGATGAACATCAGGTGCAGGATCCAACTCTGATCTTTCAGCAGGAGACTGTGAAGGAACTGGAGGCACTGTCATCAACACAATCTTCTATCGCCTGTACTTTTTCTGGCCTCACCATTCGTATAGCCGCATTAGGCCTTACCAAATACCGCTGCAGGTTCTGTCGCCTACTCGCACCTGAGGAAGGGGTTTTACTTGTGCGTGTAAGCTGGCACAGATCAACCACATCCTCTCCCTGCAGCAAGAGCTCCACCAGCAGCACCACGACCCTGGCCACGTCCCTTATTTGACCTCTCTTCATATTTCTCAAATTTAGGATTTTGCCCAAAATGGGTGTTTTCTTATTAGCAGAATAGAACAGTATGTAAAGGGTGCATCTCACACGTACAGATGCAGACTAGGTCGCAATTATAGATTTTTGCCCAAAATAGGTGTTTTATTAATAGCAGAAAAGAATCACAGTATGTAAAGGGTGTATCTCACACGTAAAGATCCAGACTAGCCGCAATTAAAGATTTTTGCCAAAATGGGTGTTTTGCTAATAGCAGAATAGAACCACAGGATCTAAAGGGTGTATCTCACACGTACAGACCCAGACTAGGCCGCAATTAAAGATTTTTGCCCAAAATTTGTGTTTTTCATATAACAGAATGGAACCACAGTATCTAAGGTGTGTATCTCACACATACAGCTGTAGACTAGGCCACAATTAAAGATTTTTGCCCAAAATTACTGTTTTTCTAATAGCAGAATAGAACCACAGTATGTAAAGGGTGTATCTCACACGTACAGATGCAGACTAGGCCGCAATTAAAGATTTTTGCCCAAAATGGGTGTTTTATTAATAGCAGAATAGAACCACAGTATGTAAAGGGTGTATCTCACACGTACAGATCCAGACCAGGCCGCAATTAAAGATTTTTCAAATAACAGAATAGAACCACAGTATCTAAAGTGTATTCTAACTTAAATTGCACACTGACTAATGCGGCAGAGGTCCAAGATGAAAGTTATTGCCAAAACTGGGTGATTTTTCAAAGCCAAACATTTTTGAAGTATTTCAAACTTGTTTTTAGCAATCACAGATGTAGAAAGGGCTACAATATTAAGTATTTTGCCAAAAAAATGTGTTTTTTTTTTACTAACAGAATATGAAAGCTGTATATAATGCTTGAATTTCACATATGCAGATACAGCAAGGGCTGTAAAATTGTGTATTTTGCAAAAAAAGGGTGTTTTTAAAAACCCAGAAAATTATAGCTGTATTTCTAGCTTAAATTGGACACTGGCTAATCCTGCAAAGGCACCAGATGTTGGAAATTGCCCAAAAAGTTTTTTTTTTTTTTTTTTTAAACCATATTATTATTATTGCAGTATGTCAACCTTGGATTTGAATGTCACAAAAGCACAGATGCTGTGCTGGTGCACTGAGCTTGCATAAAGTGGCCGCCACTGCCCACCTAATTAACAGACGGATAAAAGTTATTTTTCTCTGTCACTGGGCTCAGGGCAGGGTAAAAAGATTGTGCACTGCACCCACACAAATAAATCTATGTAGATTGCTGAGTTCAATTGGAGTTCTGATAACAGATTCCATCCTAGTCTCTCCCTCACAGCAGCATCCTCTCCCTACACTAAGCACAGCAGAGTGACGTGCAGCGGTACGTGACTCCAGCTTTTATAGCGCCTGGGTCACATGCTGCACTGGCCAATCACAGCCATGCCATTAGTAGGCATGACTGTGATGGCTTCTAAGGTCACACAGTTAAACGCTTGTTGATTGGCTGCTCTGCAGCCTTTCAAAAAGCGCTAAGAAATCTCCGAACACCGAACACGAACCCAAACTTTTACTGAAATGTTCGGGCTCGGGTCTAAGGTCCAAAATTCCTAAAGTTCGGTATGAACCCGAACTTTACAGTTCGGGTTCGCTCAACCCTAATACAGAGATATATACAAATATACATACATATTTGGTACTATCCCATTTGTTTGGACCTAAGGAATAAAGTTAAATGGGTTTTCAGTTTTTTACTATATTGATGACCTATCAAAACAGCTGTATAAAGAGATGTGTTCTCTTTTACCTGCTTGCAGGTGTGATCAGGTACAAACCGGATTCCAAAAAAGTTGGGACACTAAACAAATTGTAAATAAAAACTGAATGCAATGATGTGGAGATGGCAAATGTCAATATTTTATTTGTAATAGAACGTAGATTATAGATCAAACGTTTAATCCGAGTAAATGTATCATTTTAACGGAAAAATATGTTGATTCAAATTTTCACGGTGTCAACAAATCCCAAAAAAGTTGGGACAAGTAACAATAAGAGGCTGGAAAAAGTAAATTTGAGCATAACGAAGAGCTGGAAGACCAATTAACACTAATTAGATCAATTGGCAACATGATTGGGTATGAAAAGAGCTTCTCAGAGTGGCAGTGTCTCTCAGAAGCCAAGATGGGTAGAGGATCACCAATTCCCACAATGTTGCGCAGAAAGATAGTGGAGCAATATCAGAAAGGTGTTACCCAGCGAAAATTTGCAAAGACTTTGCATCTATCATCATCAACTGTGCATAACATCATCCGAAGATTCAGAGAATCTGGAACAATCTTTGTGCGTAAGGGTCAAGGCCGTAAAACCATACTGGATGCCCGTGATCTCCGGGCCCTTAAATGACACTGCACCACAAACAGGAATGCTACTGTAAAGGAAATCACAGAATGGGCTCAGGAATACTTCCAGAAACCATTATCAGTGAACACAATCCACCGTGCCATCCGCCGTTGCCAGCTGAAACTCTACAGTGCAAAGAAGAAGCCATTTCTAAGCAAGATCCACAAGCTCAGGCGTTTTCACAGGGCCAGGGATCAATTAAAATGGGGTGTGGCAAAATGGAAGACTGTTCTGTGGTCAGACGAGTCACGATTCAAAGTTCTTTTTGGAAATCTGGGACGCCATGTCATCCGGACCAAAGAGGACAAGGACAACCCAAGTTGTTATCAACGCTCAGTTCAGAAGCCTGCATCTCTGATGGTATGGGGTTGCATGAGTGCGTGTGGCATGGGCAGCTTGCATGTCTGGAAAGGCACCATCAATGCAGAAAAATATATTTAGGTTCTAGAACAACATATGCTCCCATCCAGACGTCATCTCTTTCAGGGAAGACCCTGCATTTTTCAACAAGATAATGCCAGACCACATTCTGCATCAATCACAACAGCATGGCTGCGTAGGAGAAGGATCCGGGTACTGAAATGGCCAGTCTGCAGTCCATATCTTTCACCTATAGAGAACATTTGGCGCATCATAAAGAGGAAGGTGCAACAAAGAAGGCCCAATATGATTGAACACATAGAGGCCTGTATTAGACAAGAATGGGAGAGCATTCCTATTTCTAAACTTGAGAAACTGGTCTCCTCGGTCCCCAGACGTCTGTTGAGTATTGGAAGAAGAAGGAAAGATGCCACACAGTGGTGAAAATGGCCTTGTCCCAACTTTTTGGGGATTTGTTGACACCATGAAATTCTGATTCAACATATTTTTCCCTTAAAATGGTACATTTTCTCAGTTTAAACTTTTGTTCTGTGATTTATGTTCTATTTTGAATAAAATATTAGAAGTTGGCACCTCCACATCATTGCATTCAGTTTTTATTCACGATTTGTATAGTGTCCCAACTTTTTTGGAATCTGGTTTGTATAATTAGAGCTCCCCTTGACCTATTCACCCCAATTGGACTGCTCTGGCTTTAACCTAACAGTACTGAGCCATTTCATTGAAGTGAATGGGACAGAGGAGCTATAATTGCACCTGCTCACCAGTGCAATGTTGACGGAGAGCAGGTAAACAATGAAGAGAATACAGTGTTTGTTTGAGCTCTACATTCTCTTCATAAAGCTGACAGGCAGGGTTGCCAGTGGTCGGGCCTGCATTGATTTGATATTGATGACCTATCCAGAGAATAGGTCATCAATATAGGAAAAATGGGGATCCCTTTTAACAGGGTTTAACTGTAGTTATTTCTTTCCATTCCTCCGCCCCTCAAAAAAAATTATGAAAGTTCAATAAAATAATATGCCCTAAATTCACCACAAAATGGTTACAAAATGGTAAAAATCTAACCCATTCCTCAAAAATAAACATGAATTCAGCAATGAAATGTAAACATAAATAAACAAAAACATAATCATGGTTCTTGGGGAAAAAAAAAATTGAAACAAATTCTGAAGGCCCGCATAAATTGGTCCTTAAGGGTTTAATTGCTAAAAATAGCATACATACAGTACAGACCAAAAGTTTGGACACACCTTCTCATTCAAAGAGTTTTCTTTATTTTCATGACTATGAAAATTGTAGATTCACACTGAAGGCATCAAAACTATGAATTAACACATGTGGAATTATATGCATAACAAAAAAGTGTGAAACAACTGAAAATATGTCATATTCTAGGTTCTTCAAAGTAGCCACCTTTTGCTTTGATTACTGCTTTGCACACTCTTGGCATTCTCTTGATGAGCTTCTAGAGGTAGTCACCTGAAATGGTCTTCCAATAGTCTTGAAGGAGTTCCCAGAGATGCTTAGCACTTGTTGGCCCTGTTGCCTTCACTCTGCGGTCCAGCTCACCCCAAACCATCTCGATTGGGTTCAGGTCCGGTGACTGTGGAGGCCAGGTCATCTGGCGCAGCACCCCTTACACAGCCTGGCGGTGTGTTTGGGGTCATTGTCCTGTTGAAAAATAAATGATGGTCCAACTAAACGCAAACTGGATGGAATAGCATGCCGCTGCAAAATGCTGTGGTAGCCATGCTGGTTCAGTATGCCTTCAATTTTGAATAAATCCCCAACAGTGTCACCAGCAAAGCACCCCCACACCATCACACCTCCTCCTCCATGCTTCATGGTGGGAACCAGGCATGTAGAGTCCATCCGTTCACCTTTTCTGCATCGCACAAAGACACGGTGGTTGGAACCAAAGATCTCAAATTTGGACTCATCAGGCCAAAGCACAGATTTCCACTGGTCTAATGTCCATTCCTTGTGTTCTTTTGCCCAAACAAGTCTCTTCTGCTTGTTTCCTGTCCTTAGCAGTGGTTTCCTAGCAGATATTCTACCATGAAGGCCTGATTCACACAGTCTCCTCTTAACAGTTGTTCTAGAGATGTGTCTGCTGCTAGAACTCTGTGTGGCATTAACCTGGTCTCTAATCTGAGCTGCTGTTAACCTGCAATTTCTGAGGCTGGTGACTCGGATGAACTTATCCTCTGCAGCAGAGGTGACTCTTGGTCTTCCTAGCGCTTGATGGTTTTTGTGACTGCACTTGGGGACACTTTCAAAGTTTTCCAAATTTTTCGGACTGACTGACCTTCATTTCTTAAAGTAATGATGGCCACTCGTTTTTCTTTACTTAGCTGCTTTTTCTTGCCATAATACAAATTCTAACAGTCTATTCAGTAGGACTATCAGCTGTGTATCCACCTGACTTATCCACAACGCAACTGATGGTCCCAACCCCATTTGGCAAGAAATCCCACTTATTAAACCTGACAGGGCACACCTGTGAAGTGAACACCATTTCAGGTGACTACCTCTTGAAGCTCATCAAGAGAATGCCAAGAGTGTGCAAAGCAATAATCAAAGCAAAAGGTGGCTACTTTGAAGAACCTAGAATCTGACATATTTTCAGTTGTTTCACACATTTTTGTTATGTATATAATTCCACATGTGTTAAATCATAGTTTTGATGCCTTCAGTGTGAATCTACAATTTTCATAGTCATGAAAATAAAGAAAACTCTTTAAATGAGAAGGTGTGTCCAAACTTTTGGTCTGCATTGTATATAAATTTTAACTTTTCTCAAAATAAAAATAGCAATGCATGAAAGCTTAAAATTATGTATTTAAAAATTAGAACTAAAATATCAGCTTTGCTTTTAATTGTATTTTTACATTTGTTTATTTCGTATACTTTTTACATTAAAGCTCTTAAACTTGTCACATAAAAATTAAAATTGAAATGAGTGCCTAAGAACTTTGAATTGCCTTGATCATAACACCCTACTTACATACACTTTTAAATATGCAGTTCTCCTGTGGCTCATAATGCTTTTGGTCTGTTAGATTTACAAGATTCAAAGGACAACAGAGAAAAAAGTCTGTAAGTTAAAATAATTAATGCTAATCTAGGATTCATGGGGCTTACTAAAGTAATGCTAGCATAGGTTAATGTTGCGTTTGAAGCATAACGTTAAGCTTAACAGACTTCAGTAAAAATGACATGTAAATTTTATGCTAACTAGGTGTAAGCATGTGACACAAATCTCTTAAGCTCAACACATTTCCTAAAATGAGTCACTTATACAGTAGCTTATTTTAATAGAAAAATGAAAATTAAGAGCTATGAATATAACAAAATTGAAATATGTTGTGATAACATTTTTGAACCTCTGACAATAGTTTCAACATTTTTGATAGTTTACTTGAATAACAAAGTTAAATTTTAGAATTAGAAACTAAGAAATGTTCTTAATATGAAATAGCTATGCATATTTTGCTAGATTATATGAAATGTAGTTACAATCAAGAATGAATTAATCAACTTAATGGAAAATGTAAGTTAATCTTTACATTTTAATTATAAAATACAGTATTTTATAAAAAAAATTATACAAATACATAACACTGTTGAAAGATGTGAAAAGTATATACTGTACATAAATTTGAAGTATCCGAAGTGGAATTTGATCCAAAATTTAGGAAAAATTTCATTTGCCATGTGGTAACAAATCCTTTTTTTATAAAATGATGGCTAGCGTTGTCTTAGAAAGAACAAAAAAGCAAACTCACCTCATTCACTTGCTCATGTAGAGGCAGTCCTGTCCTCTCTTGAGTGAAAAAGGAGTGGACTGCCTCTGAGCAAGCAAGTGCATGAGATGAGTGAGTTTTTTTTTTTTTTAACCTAAAAGGTCATATTCCATTAGCCATTAGATGGGTGCACTTATGTCTAAGCCGCTGTTAAAAACTTTCCCATTGATTGATAGGCTGAATAGGGTTGTAAGATAGCAATTCATGACAAATTAATTTGTAATAAATAAAAAAAATTGTCAAAATTCGTAAATGTTGCCAAATCTATTTTTTTAAATCTATGCGCATCTCTACTGTACATGCATCTATCTGGACATATTTTCATTTAATCACCAAAACATAAGATATCTAAGATTATAGAGAATCTTTCACTGGGAAATTATCTGTTAAAACTAGGCACAATGCCTTGTAGGGCTAGCTCAGCAGAATGCAATGATGTTTTCACTTAGCGTTCTGTTAGTTCAGGTTGGAGAAAAATGAATTTAATCTATATGTAAATAAGCACCCACTCTTGCTCCTTCTGCTTCCTCTGCCAGTCCCTCTTCTCTTCTTGATAGATTGGTCCAGCTTCCTGCATAGTCACCTAGCTTTGTTGTGACGACTGGCTCCAGCAGAAGTGCTCCTCCTCAGTGCTGCCAGTGTCCAGTTGCTAGGGAGATGGTTTGGTCTCACTGTGAGGCAGCACCAGCCAATCAGGACCAGCCCTCCCATGTTAGACCTGCTGACATGACTGTCACGTGACGCCGGGCACACCCGTGACCAGGAAGCATAACATATTTAAACAGGAAACCTGCTGGCACAGGTTGCCTGTGAACAGTGTTACTTACCTCACCAGCATGTTTGACTCTGATTTTGGAGTTTACTGTTTCCTGGTTTGATTTTGGCTTGGTTTTTGGATTTGCTCCTGCTTTACATATTTGGACCTTGCTTGGACTGCTCTTGTTTTACCTCGGCTTGTTATATTGTACTCTGTATTTCAATTTTGGTGGTGTTTGCATCTTCCTTTTTTTGACCTGGTCCATCCGACTTTGAAATTATCTGCAACAAGTTAGGCTTGGTAGGGTGAGAGGGGATATCTCAGACTGATGATGCTGATCCCTACAATCATCCCTACCACTAAAACTCCAAAATGCAAGGAGTCAATGATATATGGCGTATTCCTAAATCTGCCTGGGGTGTACTAGTAACATCCATACATAGGCACCTGATTGAAACAGTGGGTGAATGTGACGGGTCTCTTATAGGAGAGACTCTGCACACCACACAATGTCAGGTAACACTACTAGGATAGTCCAATCCCCAGTCGATGATGAAATATAGGAACAAGCCGTAAGGCTTTTACAGTCAGCAAGTCAATCTGTAGCTATTTCCACAGAAATAATTTGCTCGACGCGTTTCTCTTGTCCAACTTATTTGTTGGTTCATCAGGAGCAAGTTACTAGAGCCTCTGTTGTCACCGTATGTCACCCCCTGACACCGGGTGCAATACAGAGCAACAGGAAGTTTTAAAAGTTATCTGACTGAGTAAGAACTACATGAAGTTGGTATATTGCATGTAGCCCTATATTAAACACCAAGCTCACTGTCACCGTTTCGATATTATCCCCTTACACTGGGGATAACGGTTGACAACGAACCCAGGAGCATTTTATATTTTCACATAAGATGTGCTGAACGCCACTGATGACGTGCGTGCAGCAGAGAGCCTTCGGCAATGTGGCTGTAACCCGCGCGTAGCACGGACTTGTTTAAATGGAGGAAACACCTCCCATCTCTGAGGCCACCTCACCAGATGCCCAATCCGGAGCAGGGCACGTCATCCGGCTGCGCATCATTTGTCCCGTCGCAACCGGATGACGCGCATCCCATCTCGTCATCAGTACAGGACTAGGAGAGCTATCGCTCCACCCACCCCTCCACGTCATCCATAGGGGAGGGGGAGAAACCGATGACGGATGTCTTCTCTCTTTACTGCATTAATTATTAAAGCAAAAAGGAGGAAATATATCAGTTCTGTAATGATTGCTAGAGTTTCACATATCAGAGGGCATTAGTAATAGCAGGATGCATAGCCAGCAATATGAACACCTACAATATTATAATTATTCAAGGAGGATGATCCCATACCTCCCATATTAAATTACAATAAGGTGACAGTATTGATGGAAAAGAGATGTACAAGAATAAACACCAGAATTATCCAGTTTAGTAAATCCAGTATTTATATAGGATATAGTGGATCCCAAAAAGGTCAATATATCACTACTCCACAGATGTCATATCGTAAAGATGATTTCACGGCAAAATGGAGAGTGATGTCAGCAACTAGAGGTCATTCAATAAAACAGGCAAAAGAACTCGTGTCATTAAGGCCATTAGGTTTCACAGTATTAAGAATGAATGTCCACTGTGCCTCTTTCTTAAGCAGCAGCGCGTCTATGTCACCTCCCCTTGGTGGTGGCCTAACATGTTCTATACCTTGGAATTTAAAACAGTCCAAATTGCCAGGATGGCAAGTGGCCACATGTTGTGCCACCGGGGTGTCTCCAGAATTTTTAATTTTTAGGAGATGCTCACCAACACGCCTCCTAAATTCACGTTTCGTTTTGCCTGTATATTGAATGCCACAGATACAGGTAGCTAAATACACCACTCCAACTGTTCTACAATTAATGAAGGACTTGATAGAGTATTCGTGTCCTGTGATGGAGCTCTTGAATTTAGTACTTTTCAAGATAGCTCTGCAAGCAACGCAGCTCCCACACTGATAGGTGCCATTAGGTTTGTTGGTTCCCAGCCATGTGGCATCCCTGGGGCTAACAAAGGCACTGTGAACCAGTTTGTCCCTGATATTGCCCCCTCGTCTATATGTAATCATGGGGCTACTGCCTACCAAATGACCAACATCCGGATCAGTTTTCAGAATGTCCCAATTTTCAGTGAGTAGCCTGCGTATCTCACTACTTGCTGTATCGAAAGTACCGATAATTCGTATCTGTGCCTCTTCAGATGTTCTATTCCTAGGATGCAACAGTTCTTCTCTATTACATGCTGCTGCATGTTGATATGCTTCCTTCAGAATTGGTTTAGGAAAACCTTTATCTGTAAACCGTACTTTAAGGTCAACAGCCGAGGCCTTGAAGTCGGACCATTGGGAGCAATTACGTCTCATCCTGAGATATTGTCCCTTTGGAATGCCCCTCTTGAGCGGGTAGGGGTGTCCACTCTCCCATCTCAAGAGGGCATTCGTGGCCGTCGGTTTACGGAACACCTTTGTTGCAATATGACCCGAAGGGTCAATCTCAATCGTAATCTCAATTGAATTTTGTTTCAAGACTGAACAGCAACTCCTTGGGTCTGTTTTTTACATCAGATATTGATGAAAAACGACTCACCTTTCTGGACCTTACGATTGAGATTGACCCTTCGGGTCATATTGCAACAAAGGTGTTCCGTAAACCGACGGCCACGAATGCCCTCTTGAGATGGGAGAGTGGACACCCCTACCCGCTCAAGAGGGGCATTCCAAAGGGACAATATCTCAGGATGAGACGTAATTGCTCCCAATGGTCCGACTTCAAGGCCTCGGCTGATGACCTTAAAGTACGGTTTACAGATAAAGGTTATCCTAAACCAATTCTGAAGGAAGCATATCAACATGCAGCAGCATGTAATAGAGAAGAACTGTTGCATCCTAGGAATAGAACATCTGAAGAGGCACAGATACGAATTATCGGTACTTTCGATACAGCAAGTAGTGAGATACGCAGGCTACTCACTGAAAATTGGGACATTCTGAAAACTGATCCGGATGTTGGTCATTTGGTAGGCAGTAGCCCCATGATTACATATAGACGAGGGGGCAATATCAGGGACAAACTGGTTCACAGTGCCTTTGTTAGCCCCAGGGATGCCACATGGCTGGGAACCAACAAACCTAATGGCACCTATCAGTGTGGGAGCTGCGTTGCTTGCAGAGCTATCTTGAAAAGTACTAAATTCAAGAGCTCCATCACAGGACACGAATACTCTATCAAGTCCTTCATTAATTGTAGAACAGTTGGAGTGGTGTATTTAGCTACCTGTATCTGTGGCATTCAATATACAGGCAAAACGAAACGTGAATTTAGGAGGCATGTTGGTGAGCATCTCCTAAAAATTAAAAATTCTGGAGACACCCCGGTGGCACAACATGTGGCCACTTGCCATCCTGGCAATTTGGACTGTTTTAAATTCCAAGGTATAGAACATGTTAGGCCACCACCAAGGGGAGGTGACATCGACGCGCTGCTGCTTAAGAAAGAGGCACAGTGGACATTCATTCTTAATACTGTGAAACCTAATGGCCTTAATGACACGAGTTCTTTTGCCTGTTTTATTGAATGACCTCTAGTTGCTGACATCATTCTCCATTTTGCCGTGAAATCATCTTTACGATATGACATCTGTGGAGTAGTGATATATTGACCTTTTTGGGATCCACTATATCCTATATAAATACTGGATGTACTAAACTGGATAATTCTGGTGTTTATTCTTGTACATCTCTTTTCCATCAATACTGTCACCTTATTGTAATTTAATATGGGAGGTATGGGATCATCCTCCTTGAATAATTATAATATTGTAGGTGTTCATATTGCTGGCTATGCATCCTGCTATTACTAATGCCCTCTGATATGTGAAACTCTAGCAATCATTACAGAACTGATATATTTCCTCCTTTTTGCTTTAATAATTAATGCAGTAAAGAGAGAAGACATCCGTCATCGGTTTCTCCCCCTCCCCTATGGATGACGTGGAGGGGTGGGTGGAGCGATAGCTCTCCTAGTCCTGTACTGATGACGAGATGGGATGCGCGTCATCCGGTTGCGACGGCACAAATGATGCGCAGCCGGATGACGTGCCCTGCTCCGGATTGGGCATCTGGTGAGGTGGCCTCAGAGATGGGAGGTGTTTCCTCCATTTAAACAAGTCCGTGCTACGCGCGGGTTACGGCCACATTGCCGAAGGCTCTCTGCTGCACGCACGTCATCAGTGGCGTTCAGCACATCTTATGTGAAAATATAAAATGCTCCTGGGTTCGTTGTCAACCGTTATCCCCAGTGTAAGGGGATAATATCGAAACGGTGACAGTGAGCTTGGTGTTTAATATAGGGCTACATGCAATATACCAACTTCATGTAGTTCTTACTCAGTCAGATAACTTTTAAAACTTCCTGTTGTTCTGTATTGCACCCGGTGTGAGGGGGTGACATACGGTGACAACAGAGGCTCTAGTAACTTGCTCCTGATGAACCAACAAATAAGTTGGACAAGAGAAACGCGTCGAGCAAATTATTTCTGTGGAAATAGCTACAGATTGACTTGCTGACTGTAAAAGCCTTACGGCTTGTTCCTATATTTCATCATCGACTGGGGATTGGACTATCCTAGTAGTGTTACCTGACATTGTGTGGTGTGCAGAGTCTCTCCTATAAGAGACCTGTCACATTCACCCACTGTTTCAATCAGGTGCCTATGTATGGATGTTACTAGTACACCCCAGGCAGATTTAGGAATACGCCATATATCATTGACTCCTTGCATTTTGGAGTTTTAGTGGTAGGGATGATTGTAGGGATCAGCATCATCAGTCTGAGATATCCCCTCTCACCCTACCAAGCCTAACTTGTTGCAGATAATTTTAATAACTAATACAATAAAAATAATTTTAACGTACTTTATTTAGGCAGTAAAAAGATACACATTGAGTTAGTACGTAAACGCTACTGTGAATCACTAGTTAATTCCATCCGACTTTGAGACTACTTATTCTATTTTGATTTTTGTTCTCGTGCACCTGCCTGTCACATTGTTTGTTGTTTTATCATTGGTTGTGTCACTTATAAGCCCCAACACTAAATTAGGGAGGGACTGTCAAACAATTGTGGTCTGCCATTTAGGGTGGTTGTGCAAGCAGACAGGGACAGAAGTGCAGGTGAACTCCAGGTATAACTTTATTCCCCTATGCTATCTGTCAGTCAAGAAGGTGACATGAGGGAAAATAATAAAAAGGATCAAAAAGTCATACATACCCTTACAGTTCACCAAGTAAAAAAGGGCCCTTACAAAGCTCCGTAGACAGAAATATAATACAGTTATAGATGTCAAAATCTAGCAATACAAAGATTTGTTTTTATAAATACGATAAGCTAAATAGAGTTTGATATTGCAGTAGACCTTCAAATAATGGTAATGAGTCTTTTTTTTTACCATACAGTTAACCGTGTAAAAGAGAAATACATAAAAATACAATGGCAGAATTGCATTTTTTTTACATGTTATCCCATTATTTTTTTCAGCTTTACGATGCATCATATCAAACATTAAATGTACAAATCGTAAAGTACAACTTGTCCTGCAAAACACAAGCTGCCATAAAGTTTTGTGAAAGGAAAAAAAAAATGTTAAGGCAGGGAGTAAAAAGAAGCACAACAATGGAAAATGGCTGCATCTGGAAGGGGTAAAAGCTAATGCTAACCCCTTTGTGTGATCTGTTATATATATAAGGTGGGAGGTGGGGTTTTAAGCATTGGGCCAACTCAGTAGCTTAATAAGTGCCATAGCCAGATAATATAGAAGACACCAGCTGAGAGTGTTCATGATCTGATCAGTTAACCAATCAGATGTCATTGTCAATTGCTAGTTTGGCATCTGAGGGGTCATTTACCAGGACCGAATTGCTCAAGAGCTCCCCCATGATGAGATCATAGTAGCTGATCACTTGTTATGGCAATGGGAAGCATTGTATATGTTCTAGGCCTGCCATCGTGAAATTCATATTGAGCTCTGACTGTGGCATATCAATTTTACCATAGAATGCAATGGTAAACTACTGCTAGCATTTAAAAAAAAAAAAAATACAATGAAACTAAAGAATTAAAAGTACTGCTCACCATCTTTCCCTATTTCACTAATAAAAATACATAAACATTAATATTTCCACATAGGAAAATGCCATAACTAAAGATAAGCAAATAAAAAAAAAAATACATTCAACCGGTTTGCCGAATTTCATTTTTTTTTTTTTTGGATCTGAATTTATTTGCGGCGAATCGCGTAAAAAAAAAATGCTATTTCCTGGCTGCAGAGAGCCTGTATAGTGGTGTAGAACACTATGCCTTGCCGTAACATGCATAGGGATTAAAATAATACTAAGAAGGAGAAAAATCCAGAGGTATAGGAACCAATGGTTTTAGCGCTGTCAAGCACAATGTTGTAGGCAGGACTTCTCTTTTTGCATGAGGTTTCTTTTGTTCAACGCATTTCAATGGCTTGCAGCCCCCTTCATCAGGACAATATTCACATAAAACTATTTAAAAAGCACATGTATTTAAATCCAGTTTGGGCGTGCTATTGCAGGGGGCATGGCTAAATAGGGCGTGGTTATATAAAAAAAGAGATGGGGGAATGGGAAAGAGAAGAATATCACTATCGTAGGGAACACTATGAAATTTATATAAAACTAATACTTTATTGTTTAACAAAAGCAAGGGAAAGGGGAGGGGAAAAACTACAACCTATATTAAAATTCTAGAACACCCCCTAACCACAAGTGTGAGTTGGTTTAACCACATAAAACTGCATTTACGGTACCGCTCCAATGTGGATAGGGTCGCTAGAACGTCCACTGCTGGTGTATTACTGGAGGCTGCATCATTATGCCGGCCGGCAGTGATGAGTAATCTTCAGCCTGGAGTGTGCACTGTGGAACGCACAGAGTGCTCTGCTTAAAAAACCAGCTTAGTGTACCCTGGACTAAATTTAATAAGCTAATCCATTGATAAACATCTGCCCGTATACGCCGACCTCATTGGAAACCATCTGTTCAGGAATGAACCAGATGTCTGAGTGCCGGCCGTACAAGCACGAATCAAGGGACACTAGTCTTAGCTGGAATGAGCAAAAAGAGGCTTGATCGCAACTGCTCATCAACTGCAGAGGGCTGGGGCGCCACAGACCTCAACTGCAGTGTGAGCGCAATACAAGTCACATGCAAACAGCATGAGTTCGTCCCCACTTATCACTCGGCGCGTTTCACCATATCGGCTCGTCAGGAGCATAAAGATGTGGGTATAAGACAAACAGCAAAATGAGCTGCCAACCTCCGTAACAGAGGCTGCAGCTGTCAGCACAGAGTTGCCGTACGCGGTCGCTTGGACGCGCGCTATATAAGGAGAGAACTCCTCCCCTCTACCTGAGTCACGCCTCTAGGGCGGCCAATGGGAAGCAGGAGGCGCGGCACCGCCGCATCAACCATCCCGCCCCATCAGCCCGCCCCCTCTGCAAGACGAACCCAGACGAATGTCAAAACATTCGTATGCTGAATATAGAGATGACTCAACCGGCGACTGTACATTAAACGGCAATGTGGTATTACAGGAGTCAAGGTGAGGGTGATATGATGGTATATGGTCCCGTTTCTTACTGGTAGTATTCATTACAGATAAGATGACGCGACCGGGACGGGGGAGAGAAAGAGCCTTGTCATATCTCTTATTATAGGCGGTACTTGAGGCAAATTGGCAAATATTTACCCCTTAATGCCTACAAAGGATCGGGTGTCCAGTATGAAGTAGCACCCAGAAAGAGGGGGAAAGGCCATGCCATAGCTTGTGGGTACATCCTTATTGAAATCCCTAACAACGGCCAGAGGGAGCCACAAGTCTAGACCAGATGACAACAGTTAGGAGCACTGCTTTCACTTAATCCAAATTGTAATAATACAGAGATCACAGACGGGAATCCTGAACAATCATGCCCTAAGATTCCACACTGTACTTTGTAACAACTATATATACAGGGATTCAGAGAAAACAAACAAAGGAGTTTTACTCATTTACTCATTCAATCCCTGGGGTTGAAGTGCATGCAGGCGATAAATCCACTGTGTCTCTTTTTGTAATAGTTGCCTATCAAAATCACCACCTCATGGGGATCTTCTCACCACCTCGACAGCCTGAAATTTGATCACATCCGCATCACCACCATGTACCGTGGAAATGTGTCTCGCAATAGGAGTGTCGGCACCTTTGCGGATGTCATTCAGATGTTCTGTGATTCTTCTGCGGAATTCTCTAATGGTTTTGCCCACATACTGTTTCCCACACGTGCAAGTGGCCAGATATACCAACCCTCTCGTCTTGCAATTGACAAAGGATCTGAGGGTGAATGTCCGCTCAGTGACACTACAAATAAATGTAGCGCCTAACTGAATAGCCGGACACGCCACGCATCCTCCACACCGGAAGGTCCCTTTGAGGTTGGTACCCAACCATGTGGTTGCGGTGGGGGCCTGAAAGAAGCTGTGGACCAAACGATCTCTCAGATTGCGTCCACGTCTATACGTAATGAGAGGTGTGTCACCTACCATGTGTCCAATGTTGGGGTCCGATTTTAAGATCCCCCAGTAGGTCGTCAGTAATTCTCTTACTGTATTATGTGCTTCATCATAGGTGGCCACAATGCGCGATTGTTCTGATTCAGATGGTACTGATTTGGGAGTGAGCAGGGAATCCCGATTTAAGGCCAGCGAGTGTTGGTAGGCCTTGGCTAACACATGTTGTGGGTACCCCCTGCTTCTGAATCTGGTCTGTAAATCATTGGATGCAGTTCTGAAATCAGACATGCTTGAGCAATTGTGCCTTACCCGCAGGTATTGACCTTTAGGAATTCCCCTCTTCAGGGGCAAACGGATGGCAACTGTCCCACCTAAGGAGACTATTTGTGGCGGTCTCCTTACGAAATAACTGTGTACCAATGTTGCCATTAGTGTCCCTGAAGATGGTCAGATCAAGGAACGTGATTTTTGATTCCTGGATCTCAGATGTGAAGAAAAGTCCCATTGCGTTGTTATTCAGGTCTGTAACAAAGCTATTAAAATCTTCTACACTTCCTGACCAAAAAATCAGCACATCATCGATGTAGCGTAACCACAAATTAATGTGGTCAGCCCATCTCTCATTATTATCCGCAAACACAACTTCCCGTTCCCACCAGCCCAGGTAGAGATTAGCGAAAGTGGGGGCACACGGGCTCCCCATCGCCACTCCCCTGAGCTGGTGGTACATACGGTGATCAAAAATAAAGAAGTTGTGTTCGAGGATAAATTTCATAAGTTCCAGAACAAATTCATTATGCTGCCAGCAATGGACGCCACATTGGTTTAGAAATGAGGCCACAACTCCACACCCCTTTTCATGAGGTATGGAGCTGTAAAGGGCCTCCACATCCAAGCTGGCCAGCATAACGTTGTCACCAATATGCTTCCCCTCCAATCTCTTGATCACATCCATAGAATCACGTACATACGAGGATAGGGCCACCGCAAACGGTCGTAGAATCCTATCCACGTATGTACTGATCGGATGCGTCAAGCTCCCAGTCCCCGAGACGATAGGACGTCCCTTTAGGGGTGACAGCCCCTTGTGTACCTACACTCCTATTGCGAGACACATTTCCACGGTACATGGTGGTGATGAGGATGTGATCAAATTTCAGGCTGTCGAGGTGGTGAGAAGATCCCCATGAGGTGGTGATTTTGATAGGCAACTATTACAAAAAGAGACACAGTGGATTTATCGCCTGCATGCACTTCAACCCCAGAGATTGAATGAGTACAACTCCTTTGTTTGTTTTCTCTGAATCCCTGTATATATAGTTGTTACAAAGTACAGTGTGGAATCTTAGGGCATGATTGTTCAGGATTCCCGTCTGTGATCTCTGTATTATTACAATTTGGATTAAGTGAAAGCAGTGCTCCTAACTGTTGTCATCTGGTCTAGACTTGTGGCTCCCTCTGGCCGTTGTTAGGGATTTCAATAGGGGTTTACCCACAAGCTATGGCATGGCCTTTCCCCCTCTTTCTGGGTGCTACTTCATACTGGACACCCAATCCTTTGTAGGCATTAAGGGGTAAATATTTGCCAATTTGCCTCAAGTACCGCCTATAATAAGAGATATGACAAGGCTCTTTCTCTCCCCCGTCCCGATCGCGTCATCTTATCTGTAATGAATACTACCAGTAAGACATGGGACCATATACCATCATATCACCCTCACCTGGACTCCTGTAATACCACATTGCCGTTTAATGTACAGTCGCCGGTTGAGTCATCTCTATATTCAGCATACGAATGTTTTGACATTCGTCTGGGTTCGTCTTGCAGAGGGGGCGGGCTGATGGGGCAGGATGGTTGATGCGGCGGTGCCGCGCCTCCTGCTTCCCATTGGCCGCCCTAGAGGCGTGACTCAGGTAGAGGGGAGGAGTTCTCTCCTTATATAGCGCGCGTCCGAGCGGCCGCGTACGGCCACTCTGTGCTGACAGCTGCAGCCTCTGTTACGGAGGTTAGCAGCTCATTTTGCTGTTTGTCTTATACCCACATCTTTATGCTCCTGACGAGCCGATATGGCGAAACGCGCCGAGTGATAAGTGGGGACGAACTCATGCTGTTTGCATGTGACTTGTATTGCACTCACACTGCAGTTGAGGTCTGTGGCGCCCCAGCCCTCTGCAGTTGATGAGCAGTTGCGATCAAGCCTCTTTTTGCTCATCCTAGCTAAGACTAGTGTCCCTTGATTCGTGCTTGTACGGCCGGCACTCAGACATCTGGTTCATACCTGAACAGATGTTTTCCAATGAGGTCGGCGTATACGGGCAGATGTTTATCAATGGATTAGCTTATTAAATTTAGTCCAGGGTACACTAAGCTGGTTTTTTGAGCAGAGCACTCTGTGCGTTCCACAGTGCATACTCCAGGCTGAAGATTACTCATCACGGCTGGCCGGCATAGAGATGCAGCCTCCAGTAATACACCAGCAGTGGACGTTCTAGCGACCCTATCCACATTGGAGCGGTACCGTAAATGTGGTTTTATGTGGTTAAACCGACTCACACTTGTGGTTAGGGGGTGTTCTAGAATTTTAATATAGGTTGTAGTTTTTCCCCTCCCCTTTCCCTTGCTTTTGTTAAACAATAAAGTATTAGTTTTATCTAAATTTCATAGCATTCCCTACGACAGTGATATTATTTTTGATGGTGGAACGTATACGCTAACACCACCTTTTTTCAGTGAATTGGAATGGGAAAGAGGGCAGGGATTCTCTTATTAAATCGATACATTGAGCATAAAGGTCAAACAATACAAATGTGCTACACAATAGAATAGAATCATACAGAGTAAAAAGTGTTATTAAAAATATTATTCATAAAAAATATGTATATATCGGAAAGTATATTGATAAAAGGGGTTACAGGATTGATGTGCTGGATTGTGAGTTGCTCCCACTGGGCTCGGTGATGGGAGGCCAGGTGCCTTCTTAAGGTGGTTGTCCCTAGTTGTAGTGTTGGGCTTACCGTGACTTATGCATTGACAGCACAGGCTGCAGATGGCAACACTATTGTCAGCAGCAGACATGTTAAAAAAAGCCCACACTGCGGAGCCATGTGCCGGCATCCTGGGAGCACCAGATGTGACCGTGCATTGTAGATGACTCATTTCAGATACATTAGCAGTAGAGTTGAGCGAACACCTGGATGTTCGGGTTCGAGAAATTCGGCCGAACATCCCGGAAATATTCGGGTTCGGGATCCGAACCCGATCCGAACATCGTCCCGAACCCGAACCCCATTGAAGTCAATGGGGACCTGAACTTTTCGGGACTAAAAAGGCTGTAAAACAGCCCAGGAAAGAGCTAAAGGGGTGCAAAAGGCAGCAACATGTAGGTAAATCCCCTGCAAACAAATGTGGATAGGGAAATGAATAAAAATAAAAATTAAATAAATAAAAATTAACCAAAATCAATTGGAGAGAGGTCCCATAGCAGAAAATCTGGCTTCACGTCACCCACCACTGGAACAGTCCATTCTCAGATATTTAGGCCCCGGCACCCAGGCAGAGGTGAGAGGTCCCGTAACAGAGAATCTGTCTTCATGTCAGCAGAGAATTAGTCTGCATGTCATAGCAGAGAATGAGGCTTCACGTCAGCCACCACTGCAACAGTCCATTGGCATATATTTAGGCCCAGCACCCAGGCAGAGGAGGGAGGTCCCGTAACAGAGAATCTGTCTTCATGTCAGCAGAGAATCAGTCTGCATGTCATAGCAGAGAATCATGCTTCACGTCAGCCACCACTGCAACAGTCCATTGTCAGATATTTAGGCCCAGCACACAGGCAGAGGAGGGGGGTCCCGTAACAGAGAATCAGTCTGCATGTCATAGCAGAGAATCAGGCTTCACGTCAGCCACCACTGCAACAGTCCATTGGCATATATTTAGGCCCAGCACACACACAGGCAGAGGAGAGAGGTCCCGTAACAGAGAATCTGTCTTCATGTCAGCAGAGAATTAGTCTGCATGTCATAGCAGAGAATGAGGCTTCACGTCAGCCACCACTGCAACAGTCCATTGGCATATATTTAGGCCCAGCACCCAGGCAGAGGAGGGAGGTCCCGTAACAGAGAATCTGTCTTCATGTCAGCAGAGAATCAGTCTGCATGTCATAGCAGAGAATCAGGCTTCACGTCAGCCACCACTGCAACAGTCCATTGGCATATATTTAGGCCCAGCACACACACAGGCAGAGGAGAGAGGTCCCGTAACAGAGAATCTGTCTTCATGTCAGCAGAGAATTAGTCTGCATGTCATAGCAGAGAATGAGGCTTCACGTCAGCCACCACTGCAACAGTCCATTGGCATATATTTAGGCCCAGCACCCAGGCAGAGGAGGGAGGTCCCGTAACAGAGAATCTGTCTTCATGTCAGCAGAGAATCAGTCTGCATGTCATAGCAGAGAATCAGGCTTCACGTCAGCCACCACTGCAACAGTCCATTGGCATATATTTAGGCCCAGCACACACACAGGCAGAGGAGAGAGGTCCTGTAACAGAGAATCTGTCTTCATGTCAGCAGAGAATTAGTCTGCATGTCATAGCAGAGAATGAGGCTTCACGTCAGCCACCACTGCAACAGTCCATTGGCATATATTTAGGCCCAGCACCCAGGCAGAGGAGGGAGGTCCCGTAACAGAGAATCTGTCTTCATGTCAGCAGAGAATCAGTCTGCATGTCATAGCAGAGAATCAGGCTTCACGTCAGCCACCACTGCAACAGTTCATTGTCAGATATTTAGGCCCAGCACACAGGCAGAGGAGGGAGGTCCCGTAACAGAGAATCTGGCTTCATGTCAGCAGAGAATCAGTCTGCATGTCATAGCAGAGAATCATGCTTCACGTCAGCCACCACTGCAACAGTCCATTGTCAGATATTTAGGCCCAGCACACAGGCAGAGGAGGGGGGTCCCGTAACAGAGAATCTGGCTTCATGTCAGCAGAGAATCAGTCTGCATGTCATAGCAGAGAATCAGGCTTCACGTCAGCCACCACTGCAACAGTCCATTGGCATATATTTAGGCCCAGCACACACACAGGCAGAGGAGAGAGGTCCCGTAACAGAGAATCTGTCTTCATGTCAGCAGAGAATTAGTCTGCATGTCATAGCAGAGAATGAGGCTTCACGTCAGCCACCACTGCAACAGTCCATTGGCATATATTTAGGCCCAGCACCCAGGCAGAGGAGGGAGGTCCCGTAACAGAGAATCTGTCTTCATGTCAGCAGAGAATCAGTCTGCATGTCATAGCAGAGAATCAGGCTTCACGTCAGCCACCACTGCAACAGTCCATTGGCATATATTTAGGCCCAGCACACACACAGGCAGAGGAGAGAGGTCCCGTAACAGAGAATCTGTCTTCATGTCAGCAGAGAATTAGTCTGCATGTCATAGCAGAGAATGAGGCTTCACGTCAGCCACCACTGCAACAGTCCATTGGCATATATTTAGGCCCAGCACCCAGGCAGAGGAGGGAGGTCCCGTAACAGAGAATCTGTCTACATGTCAGCAGAGAATCAGTCTGCATGTCATAGCAGAGAATCAGGCTTCACGTCAGCCACCACTGCAACAGTTCATTGTCAGATATTTAGGCCCAGCACACAGGCAGAGGAGGGAGGTCCCGTAACAGAGAATCTGGCTTCATGTCAGCAGAGAATCAGTCTGCATGTCATAGCAGAGAATGAGGCTTCACGTCTGTCACCACTGCAACAGTCCATTGGCATATATTTAGGCCCAGCACACACACAGGCAGAGGAGAGAGGTCCCGTAACAGAGAATCTGTCTTCATGTCAGCAGAGAATTAGTCTGCATGTCATAGCAGAGAATGAGGCTTCACGTCAGCCACCACTGCAACAGTCCATTGGCATATATTTAGGCCCAGCACCCAGGCAGAGGAGGGAGGTCCCGTAACAGAGAATCTGTCTTCATGTCAGTAGAGAATCAGTCTGCATGTCATAGCAGAGAATCAGGCTTCACGTCAGCCACCACTGCAACAGTCCATTGGCAGATATTTAGGCCCAGCACACAGGCAGAGGAGGGAGGTCCCGTAACAGAGAATCTGGCTTCATGTCAGCAGAGAATCAGTCTGCATGTCATAGCAGAGAATCAGGCTTCACGTCAGCCACCACTGCAACAGTCCATTGGCATATATTTAGGCCCAGCACACACACAGGCAGAGGAGAGAGGTCCCGTAACAGAGAATCTGTCTTCATGTCAGCAGAGAATTAGTCTGCATGTCATAGCAGAGAATGAGGCTTCACGTCAGCCACCACTGAAACAGTCCATTGGCATATATTTAGGCCCAGCACCCAGGCAGAGGAGGGAGGTCCCGTAACAGAGAATCTGTCTTCATGTCAGCAGAGAATTAGTCTGCATGTCATAGCAGAGAATCAGGCTTCACGTCAGCCACCACTGCAACAGTCCATTGGCATATATTTAGGCCCAGCACCCAGGCAGAGGAGGGAGGTCCCGTAACAGAGAATCTGTCTTCATGTCAGCAGAGAATCAGTCTGCATGTCATAGCAGAGAATCAGGCTTCACGTCAGCCACCACTGCAACAGTCCATTGGCATATATTTAGGCCCAGCACACAGGCAGAGGAGAGAGGTCCAGTAACAGACAATCTGGCTTCATGTCAGCAGAGAATCATTCTGCATGTCATAGCAGAGAATCAGGCTTCACGTCACCCAACATTGGAACAGTCCATTGGCATATATTTAGGCCCCGGCACCCAGACAGAGGAGAGGTTCATTCAACTTTGGGTAGCCTCGCAATATAATGGTAAAATGAAAATAAAAATAGGATTGAATGAGGAAGTGCCCTGGAGTCCAATAATATATGGTTAAGGGGAGGTAGTTAATGTCTAATCTGGACAAGGGACGGACAGATCCTGTGGGATCCATGCCTGGTTCATTTTTATGAACGTCAGCTTGTCCACATTGGCTGTAGACAGGCGGCTGCGTTTGTCTGTAAGGACGCCCCCTGCCGTGCTGAATACACGTTCAGACAAAACGCTGGCCGCCGGGCAGGCCAGCACCTCCAAGGCATAAAAGGCTAGCTCTGGCCACGTGGACAATTTAGAGACCCAGAAGTAGAATGGGGCCGAACCATCAGTCAGTACGTGGAGGGGTGTGCACATGTACTGTTCCACCATGTTAGTGAAATGTTGCCTCCTGCTAACACGTTGCGTATCAGGTGGTGGTGCAGTTAGCTGTGGCGTGTTGACAAAAGTTTTCCACATCTCTGCCATGCTAACCCTGCCCTCAAAGGAGCTGGCATTGACACAGCTGCCTTGGCGACCTCTTGCTCCTCCTCTGCCTTGGCCTTGGGCTTCCACTTGTTCCCCTGTGACATTTGGGAATGCTCTCAGTAGCGCGTCTACCAACGTGCGCTTGTACTCGCGCATCTTCCTATCACGCTCCAGTGCAGGAAGTAAGGTGGGCACATTGTCTTTGTAGCGTGGATCCAGCAGGGTGGCAACCCAGTAGTCCGCACAGGTTAAAATGTGGGCAACTCTGCTGTCGTTGCGCAGGCACTGCAGCATGTAGTCGCTCATGTGTGCCAGGCTGCCCAGGGGTAAGGACAAGCTGTCCTCTGTGGGAGGCGTATCGTCATCGTCCTGCCTTTCCCCCCAGCCACGCACCAGTGATGGACCCGAGCTGCGTTGGGTGCCACCCCGCTGTGACCATGCTTCATCCTCATCCTCCTCCACCTCCTCCTCATCCTCGTCCTCCTCGTCCTCCAGTAGTGGGCCCTGTCTGGCCACATTTGTACCTGGCCTCTGCTGTTGCCAAAAACCTCCCTCTGAGTCACTTCGAAGAGACTGGCCTGAAAGTGCTAAAAATGACCCCTCTTCCTCCTCCTCCTCCTCCTCCTCCTGGGCCACCTCCTCTTCCATCATCGCCCTAAGTGTTTTCTCAAGGAGACATAGAAGTGGTATTGTAACGCTGATAACGGTGTCATCGCCACTGGCCATGTTGGTGGAGTACTCGAAACAGCGCAACAGGGCACACAGGTCTCGCATGGAGGCCCAGTCATTGGTGGTGAAGTGGTGCTGTTCTGTAGTGCGACTGACCCGTGCGTGCTGCAGCTGAAACTCCACTATGGCCTGCTGCTGCTCGCACAGTCTGTCCAGCATGTGCAAGGTGGAGTTCCACCTGGTGGGCACGTCGCATATGAGGCGGTGAGCGGGAAGGCCGAAGTTACGCTGTAGCGCAGACAGGCGAGCAGCAGCAGGATGTGAACGCCGGAAGCGCGAACAGACGGCCCGCACTTTATGCAGCAGCTCTGACATGTCGGGGTAGTTGTGAATGAACTTCTGCACCACCAAATTCAGCACATGCGCCAAGCAAGGGATGTGCGTCAAATTGGCTAGTCCCAGAGCTGCAACGAGATTTCGCCCATTATCACACACCACCAGGCCGGGCTTGAGGCTCACCGGCAGCAACCACTCGTCGGTCTGTTGTTCTATACCCCGCCACAACTCCTGTGCGGTGTGGGGCCTGTCCCCCAAACATATGAGTTTCAGAATGGCCTGCTGACGTTTACCCCGGGCTGTGCTGAAGTTGGTGGTGAAGGTGTGTGGCTGACTGGATGAGCAGGTGGAAGAAGAGGAGGAGGAAGCCGAGAAGGAGGAGGTGGCAACAGGAGGCAAAGAATGTTGCCCTGCGATCCTTGGCGGCGGAAGGACGTGCGCCAAACAGCTCTCCGCCTGGGGCCCAGCTGCCACTACATTTACCCAGTGTGCAGTTAGGGAGATATAGCGTCCCTGGCCGTGCTTACTGGTCCACGTATCTGTGATTAGGTGGACCTTGCTACAGATGGCGTTGCGCAGTGCACACTTGATTTTATCGGATACTTGGTTGTGCAGGGAAGGCACGGCTCTCTTGGAGAAGTAGTGGCGGCTGGGAACAACATACTGTGGGACAGCAAGCGACATGAGCTGTTTGAAGCTGTCTGTGTCCACCAGCCTAAATGACAGCATTTCATAGGCCAGTAGTTTAGAAATGCTGGCATTCAGGGCCAGGGATCGAGAGTGGCTAGGTGGGAATTTACGCTTTCTCTCAAATGTTTGTGAGATGGAGAGCTGAACGCTGCCGTGTGACATGGTTGAGACGCTTGGTGACGGAGGTGGTGGTGGTGGTGTTGGTGGTACATCCCCTGTTTGCTGGGCGGCAGGTGCCAACGTTCCTCCAGAGGCGGAGGAAGAGGCCGAGGCGGCAGCAGCAGAAGAGGCCGAGGCGGCAGCAGCAGAAGAGGGAGCAGGGGGAGCCTGAGTGACTTCCTTGGTTTTAAGGTGTTTACTCCACTGCAGTTCATGCTTTGCATGCAGGTGCCTGGTCATGCAGGTTGTGCTCAGGTTCAGAACGTTAATGCCTCGCTTCAGGCTCTGATGGCACAGCGTGCAAACCACTCGGGTCTTGTCGTCAGCACATTGTTTGAAGAAGTGCCATGCCAGGGAACTCCTTGAAGCTGCCTTTGGGGTGCTCGGTCCCAGATGGCGGCGGTCAGTAGCAGGCGGAGTCTCTTGGCGGCGGGTGTTCTGCTTTTGCCCACTGCTCCCTCTTTTGCTACGCTGTTGGCTCGGTCTCACCACTGCCTCTTCCTCCGAACTGTGAAAGTCAGTGGCACGACCTTCATTCCATGTGGGGTCTAGGACCTCATCGTCCCCTGCATCGTCTTCCACCCAGTCTTGATCCCTGACCTCCTGTTCGGTCTGCACACTGCAGAAAGACGCAGCAGTTGGCACCTGTGTTTCGTCATCATCAGAGACATGCTGAGGTGGTATTCCCATGTCCTCATCATCAGGAAACATAAGTGGTTGTGCGTCAGTGCATTCTATGTCTTTCACCGCTGGGGAAGGGCTAGGTGGATGCCCTTGGGAAACCCTGCCAGCGGAGTCTTCAAACAGCATAAGAGACTGCTGCATAACTTGAGGCTGAGACAGTTTCCCTGGTATGCATGGGGGTGATGTGACAGACTGATGGGGTTGGTTTTCAGGCGCCATCTGTGCGCTTTCTGCAGAAGACTGGGTGGGAGATAATGTGAACGTGCTGGATCCACTGTCGGCCACCCAATTGACTAATGCCTGTACCTGCTCAGGCCTTACCATCCTTAGAACGGCATTGGGCCCCACCATATATCGCTGTAAATTCTGGCGGCTACTGGGTCCTGAGGTAGTTGGCACACTAGGACGTGTGGATGTGGCAGAACGGCCACGTCCTCTCCCAGCACCAGAGGGTCCACTAACACCACCACGACCATGTCCACGTCCGCGTCCCTTACTAGATGTTTTCCTCATTGTTATGGTTCACCACAACAACAAAAATATTATTTGGCCCAATGTATTGTATTCAAATTCAGCGGGATATAAATTTGAGGCCTAGTATTTAGGCGCTGGGTGACCGGTATGGATTTAGTGACAGAATTAGACTTGGAAATTCACAGTAGCGGGTGTGTGTGAAGTTATTCTGAATGACCCTATGTGCACCTTCAATATGATCTACCCTTTTAGGGATAGATTTCAAATAGCTCTGATATAGCAGAAACCACTAAATTATGAAATTGCTAAATTGGGAATTGTATTTCAACCCAGAACAAAAAATGTGCTTTGACGGACACTAAATAACTTTCCCAGCCACAACAGGACAGCGGTAACGAGAGATTTAGCGGGATATAAATTTGAGGCCTAGTATTTAGGCGCTGGGTGACAGGTATGGGTTTAGTGACAGAATTAGACTTGGAAATGCACAGTAGCGGGTGTGTGTGAAGTTATTCTGAATGACCCTATGTGCACCTTCAATATGATCTACCCTTTTAGGGATAGATTTCAAATAGCTCTGATATAGCAGAAACCACTAAATTATGAAATTGCTAAATTGGGAATTGTATTTCAACCCAGAACAAAAAATGTGCTTTGACGGACACTAAATAACTTTCCCAGCCACAACAGGACAGCGGTAACGAGAGATTTAGCGGGATATAAATTTGAGGCCTAGTATTTAGGCGCTGGGTGACAGGTATGGGTTTAGTGACAGAATTAGACTTGGAAATGCACAGTAGCGGGTGTGTGAAGTTATTCTGAATGACCCTATGTGCACCTTCAATATGATCTACCCTTTTAGGGATAGATTTCAAATAGCTCTGATATAGCAGAAACCACTAAATTATGAAATTGCTAAATTGGGAATTGTATTTCAACCCAGAACAAAAAATGTGCTTTGACGGACACTAAATAACTTGCCCAGCAACAACAGGACAGCGGTAACGAGAGATTTAGCGGGATATAAATTTGAGGCTTAGTATTTAGGCGCTGGGTGACAGGTATACGTTTACTGACAGAATTAGACTTGGAAATGCACAGTAGCGTGTGTGTGAAGTTATTCTGAATGACCCTATGTGCACCTTGAATATTATATACCCTTTTAGGGATAGATTTCAAATAGCTCTGATTTAGCAGAAACCACTAAATTTTTAAATTGCTAAATTGGGAATTGTATTTCAACCCAGAACATAAAATGTGCTTTGACGGACACTAAATAACTTTCCCAGCCACAACAGGACAGCGGTAACGAGAGATTTAGCGGGATATAAATTTGAGGCCTAGTATTTAGGCGCTGGGTGACCGGTATGGATTTAGTGACAGAATTAGACTGGGATATGGCCAAAAAATAACCACACTATTGCTGGTTAAATGCACTTGGTGACGGGCGCAGCTTGCCCCTGATGTAGTATATGGCCAAAAAATGAACAGACTATTGCTGGTTAAATGCACTTGGTGTCACAGCTTGACCAACCACACTACTGAGGGTTAAATGCACTTGGTGACGAGCGCAGCTTGCCCCTGATGTAGTATATGGCCAAAAAATGAACAGACTATTGCTGGTTAAATGCACTTGGTGTGATAGCTTGACCAACCACACTACTGAGGGTTAAATGCACTTGGTGACGGGCGCAGCTTGCCCCTGATGTAGTATATGGCCAAAAAATGAACAGACTATTGCTGGTTAAATGCACTTGGTGTCACAGCTTGACCAACCACACTACTGAGGGTTAAATGCACTTGGTGACGGGCGCAGCTTGCCCCTGATGTAGTATATGGCCAAAAAATGAACAGACTATTGCTGGTTAAATGCACTTGGTGACGGGCGCAGCTTGCCCCTGATTTAGTATATGGCCAAAAAATGAACAGACTATTGCTGGTTAAATGCACTTGGTGTGATAGCTTGACCAACCACACTACTGAGGGTTAAATGCACTTGGTGACGGGCGCAGCTTGCCCCTGATGTAGTATATGGCCAAAAAATGAACAGACTATTGCTGGTTAAATGCACTTGGTGTCACAGCTTGACCAACCACACTACTGAGGGTTAAATGCACTTGGTGACGGGCGCAGCTTGCCCCTGATGTAGTATATGGCCAAAAAATGAACAGACTATTGCTGGTTAAATGCACTTGGTGACGGGCGCAGCTTGCCCCTGATTTAGTATATGGCCAAAAAATGAACAGACTATTGCTGGTTAAATGCACTTGGTGTGATAGCTTGACCAACCACACTACTGAGGGTTAAATGCACTTGGTGACGGGCGCAGCTTGCCCCTGATGTAGTATATGGCCAAAAAATGAACAGACTATTGCTGGTTAAATGCACTTGGTGTCACAGCTTGACCAACCACACTACTGAGGGTTAAATGCACTTGGTGACGGGCGCAGCTTGCCCCTGATGTAGTATATGGCCAAAAAATGAACAGACTATTGCTGGTTAAATGCACTTGGTGACGGGCGCAGCTTGCCCCTGATTTAGTATATGGCCAAAAAATGAACAGACTATTGCTGGTTAAATGCACTTGGTGTGATAGCTTGACCAACCACACTACTGAGGGTTAAATGCACTTGGTGACGGGCACAGCTTGCCCCTGATGTAGTATATGGCCAAAAAATGAACAGACTATTGCTGGTTAAATGCACTTGGTGTCACAGCTTGACCAACCACACTACTGAGGGTTAAATGCACTTGGTGACGGGCGCAGCTTGCCCCTGATGTAGTATATGGCCAAAAAATGAACAGACTATTGCTGGTTAAATGCACTTGGTGTGATAGCTTGACCAACCACACTACTGAGGGTTAAATACACTTGGTGACGGGCGCAGCTTGCCCCTGATGTAGTATATGGCCAAAAATAAACAGACTATTGCTGGTTAAATGCACTTGGTGTGACAGCTTCACCCTGATGTAGGCTTTAGCCAAAAAACAAACGCACCATTGAGGGTTAAATGCACTTGGTGACAGGCGCAGCTTGCCCCTGATGTAGTATATGGCCAAAAAATAAACAGACTATTGCTGGTTAAATGCACTTGGTGTGACAGCTTCACCCTGATGTAGGCTTTAGCCAAAAAACAACCGCACCATTGAGGGTTAAATGCACTTGGTGACAGGCGCAGCTTGCCCCTGATGTAGTATATGGCCAAAAAATAAACAGACTATTGCTGGTTAAATGCACTTGGTGTGACAGCTTCACCCTGATGTAGGCTTTAGCCAAAAAACAACCACACCATTGAGGGTTAAATGCACTTGGTCGCAGCTTGTGCTGGCGCACCACAAGACACAAAATGGCCGCCGATCACCCCAGAAAAATGTGACTGACAAACGGTCTGGGCAGCCTAAAAACAGTGAGCAATTGAGGATCAGCAGCTCAATGATCCACAGCTGCAGATCGATCAGTTAATCAAGTCCTTTGGAGGAGTTAATCTGCCTAATCTCGCCCTACTGTCGCAGCCGCAACCTCTCCCTACGCTAATCAGAGCAGAGTGACGGGCGGCGCTATGTGACTCCAGCTTAAATAGAGGCTGGGTCACATGGTGCTCTGGCCAATCACAGCCATGCCAATAGTAGGCATGGCTGTGATGGCCTCTTGGGGCAAGTAGTATGACGCTTGTTGATTGGCTGCTTTGCAGCCTTTCAAAAAGCGCCAAGAAAGCGTCACAAAAGCGCCAAGAAAGCGACGAACACCGAACCCGGACTTTTACGAAAATGTCCGGGTTCGGGTCCGTGTCACGGACACCCCAAAATTCGGTACGAACCCGAACTATACAGTTCGAGTTCGCTCATCCCTAATTAGCAGTCTACTTTTTTATTCCTGTGCACTGTAAGTTCTGCCTGCAGCTCTTCTTTCTCCTCCCAATCTGCTTCTCCGTCTCTCCCTCTGAACTCGCCACCTCTTCCTCTCTTGTGGGCATTCATGTGACGTCCATCGACACATCATGAATCTGATCATTACCTTCACCTCCACTGACATTAGAGATCTCGGAGTAGGTAGCAACAGCGGGGACCACCCTCCTTGGACCGATCTGGGTACTGTCTTCAGACTGCTGGGTGGTGACCATTGATAGGTATTCTTCCTGATCTGATTCCAATAATGGCTGCACATCGGTAAGGTCTTGGAATGGATGGGAAAATAATAACTCGAGCGGAGGGGATATGGTGATGTCTTTGGGGGTGCACACAGCAGAGAGTGAAGAGGGTGTAGATAGAGAGGATGAGGAGGGTGCAGAAGCGGAAGGCTGAGTGAGCCACTCAACAAGTCTGGTGCAGCCTTTGACGTAATCACATGCAACTTCCCACTTAGGCTCTGGCCTGGTGAACCTGCCCGACCCCTACCACCCTTGCAGAATGGCCTGCCTCTTCATCTGCCTATCATTTTCAAAATTACCCTGTGACAAAAGTCCCTACAGAAGAGCAGTATTTGTGGAAGAAGGTATATCACACCCCTGCCTCAATCAGTTTTTTGGGGGGCGTCAACTGGTATATCACAACAGTTGAAATAATTTGTTCTAATAGCGTTTATCACTCTGTGTAGCGGAGGTAACGCAGCAAAACCACAAACAAATGCTGCAGTAAGTGCACTATATAGAAAGTATATTATTGGTATATACCACTCATGCTTTAATCATTTTTTTGGGTGGGCAACTGGTATATTAAACTAGTTGAATGTATTTGTTCCAATAGCATTTGCCACTACGTATAGCTGAGGTAACGCAGCAAAACCACAAACAAATGCTACACTTCCCAAATGTACTATATAGAAAGTATATTATTGGTATGAAGTACCCCTGCTTCAATCAGTTTTTTAGGGTGCAACTGGTATATCACACTATAAGAAATTATTTGTTCCAATAGCATTTGTCACTCTGTGTAGCTGAAGTAATGCAGCAAAACCACAAACAAATGCTGCACTGCCCAAATGCACTATATAGAAATTATATTATTGGTATATAAAACCTCTGCTTCAATCAGTTTTTTTGGGTGGCAACTGGTATATCACACTAGTAAAAATTATTTGTTCCAATAGCGTTTGCCACTCTGTGTAGCTGAGGTACCACAGCAAAATCGCAAACAAATGCTGCACTACCTAAATGCACTATATAGAAATTATATTATTGGCATATAAAACCCCTGCCTCAATCAGTTTTTTTGGGGGGAGCAACTGTTATATCACACCAGTAGAAATTATTTGTCACACACGTTGCAATTAGTTACTCCAATAACGTTTGTCCCTCTATCTAGCTGCAGTATCGCAGCAGAACCGCATACAACTGCTGCACAATACAAATACACTATAATATACTTTATATGTTAGAAAGTATATTCTAAGTATATTACACCCCTCAGTATGTCACACCTATCGATAGCACAGCTATACCAGTCCTTGAAAGGATTTTTGTGGCCCTATTAGCTAGCGTTTAGTGTTCCTAACAATATGTCCCTGCTCCACACAGCAACCTCTCCCTACACTGGCAAAACACTGAATGTAAAATGGCGACCAGATCAGGTTTATATATGAGGTAGGGGGTATGTCCATGTGCTGAAACGTCCCAATTGGCTGTCCTGTACCACCTGATGGATGTGTCATGAATCAAAGTTCTTCACAATGTAAAAGAATATGGCACCGGCAGACATCGCCATATGTTTGCCCGTTCTGCGAACCACAAACAAGCAAAGTTTGACGCAAAACGACCGGCGGGTGAACCGCAATGCCATCTGTAATCGCCAGTCAGTGCAGCAAAGTGTAGTAGGATTGTTTCAATTAACCAGGCTGTCATCTCCCCGACTAAATCCTGTTCAACATAAATGTAGTGGAATGGTTTCTCCCTATCCTTTCCCTACACCTTGAATAATCTTTCCCTGCTGTTGTAAATATTTTTTTTTTTTTTAGCACAATGACGATTTTTCTATCATTGTCCCTTGTGCCAGCAGACACGTCTCTCCCTTCACTAAGTATGCTGGTGAATGGCAGAATCTAAGATGGCTGCTGCATTTATAGGGCTGTGACATCACGGGGCTGACTGGCTGCTGATTGGCTGCATGCATGTCAGTATGGGTGATCCCGCCTTCCCGAGCTTCCTTTCTCCATGTCCTCACACGTGCAGCTGCCATTTAAAAAATGTGATTCGTTACTAGGAAGCACAAGGAAATTTGCATTCGGTGAGAATCAATTTTTTCCTGAAATTCATAATTAATTCCCCTTTGTCAGCTTTGATTCGCTCATCTCTAATTATTACCATAAGGGTCCATTCACACGTCCGTTGTTTCTTTCCTGATCTGTTCCGTTTCTTGCTGAACAGATCTGGACCAGATCTGGACCAATTCATTTTCAATGGGTCCTGAAAAAAAATCTGACATTGTGCTGTCCGTTTTTTTTCAGGACCCATTGAAAATGAATGGGTCCAGATCTGGTCCAGATCTGTTCCGCAAAAAACGGAACAGATTAGGAAAGAAAAAACGGACGTGTGAATGGACCCTAAGGAAGGAGTGTCATTGGTTATTGGAATGAACCACACAAATCACTCCACCAACTCAACCCAAATTCATTGCAGCTAATAAGTTCTTTTAGTCATTGTTTGGTCAGTGTTTTGCATCAGTATTTGATCAGAATGTGTAAGCCAAAATTAGGAGTGAGTCCAAAACACAGATGAGATGCCAATAATTCCATTAAATGTTATCTCTGTTTTGGACCCAATCCTGTTTTTGGCTTACAATTACTGGTCAAATACTGATTGAATAATACTGATGCATTATACACAGCTCATTTCTAAAGGTTACAGCCACCACTGCAGCGCAGATAAAAGGTGGCTGGGACTGGAGCAGCTGCGCAAGCGTGCCTATGTGTGCTCACATGCTACCAGAGAAGTTGCTGTTTTTTCCTGTATTGTGCAAGCATGGCCACCACTGCTGGATTGCAGGGTGTTTGTAACCTCCTAAAAATGAGCTGTGTACAATGTGATGTAAAAAATGAATCTAGCCAGCAAAGGAAGCAAAATGGAAAATCGCAATACATTAGTGCCTGGTATTAACTTTGTCTACATGATAAATGCCATTTGTTGAAGTGAGACAACCCTTTCAAGCAAAGTGTGACTAAACCCTCAAAGCGTCCCCTGATCAAATACCTTAAATCTACCCAATTACAGGTGAAACTCAAAAAATTAGAATATTGTGCAAAGTTAATTTATTTCAGTAACGCAACTTAAAAGGTGAAACTAACATATGAGATAGACTCATTACATGCAAAGCGAGATATTTCTTTGTTATAATTTGGATGATTATGGCTTACAGCTTATGAAACCCCAAAGTCACAATTTTGAGGTCCCCTTTGCTCAGGGGGTGTGTATTAATTAACTGACTAGAGTGTGACACTTTGAGCCTAGAATATTGAACCTTTTCACAAAATTCTAATTTTAAGCTGCATTAATGCAATTCCTTTTAATTTGCATTACTGAAATAAATTGACATATGCACAATATTCTCATTTTTTGAGTTTCACCTGTATATATTTCTATTCTGTCCCTATAGTTTCCCTCCCTAACACACTACAATAGCTGCTTCTGACTCTGTAATTGTGTTTTGTCAGACACTCCTTCCAGCTCAGAAACTGAACTCACTATGGCACTTCTGCTGGTTCAATTAGGAATCTCGCTGCCTTCTGCCCCCTTGGTTGGCTGATCTAGGCTGCCTAGGTCTTTTAGCCAATCAGAGCATGCCCTCCACCCACTTCCTGTCATTGTCATTTGACCAACCTTCTTCTTCCTTTGTAGTTTGTCTGCCAACATGATCAGTGAAATGGCGCTTGGCACTGTTTTTTTTTATGTGATTTGTCCCAAGTGTGTGGTGCTGTTTTTTACGTGATTCATCTGAAGTGAATCAGAAAAGCTTCATATTCATTTGGTGGCAAAACTTTTGTGAAGTTCATAACATTTGTTTAGAATCGATTCACTCACTCTTAATTCTAACAGTTATTTGACTGGACTTCTCATTGTGTTTGTAGAAATTGTCTGTTTACCAATACACTGCACTGTAATTCACATTTACTAAGAATAGCTCCAATCAATTCTGTTGGTGTTAAATAAGCTGAATCTAATTACAAATTACATTTGGCCAATTGGTTGATGAAGTAACTAGGAAGATAATTAGGGTGAAGCTACATGTTCAGGTTTTCTGATGCAGTTTCTTGAAGCCAAAACTGGGAGAAATAGCGTTTGTCCTTAATACTTTTTTCTCTTTTTATGATTCATTCCTGGTTTTAGCTTAAAAAAAAACACATAAAAAAAAAAAAAAAAAACTGAACATATGGCAGCACCCTACGGTTTTGTTCATTGGTGGCAGAACTTTCTGCTACTGAAAAAATCTATTCCATACATACCGTATAAATGTGGGGCTACGCTATTTCTGCAGCATGGGCATCTGGTGTTTATGAACCCTATTCAGATGTATGGAACAGGTTTAGGCTCACAGAAATTTCTGCAACAAATCTGCTGTGTGTGAACAGACCTTTAGGGCTCATGCACACAACTGTATGTATTTTGTGGTCCGCAAAACACAGATCTGCAAAAAATACAGATGACATCCGTGTGCATTCCGTATTTTGCAGAACGGAACTGCTGTCCCCTAATAGAACAGTACTATCCTTGTCCTTAATTCAGACAATAACAACAGAAATATAGGCATATGGAAACGGAATGCTCACGGAGTAACTTCTGTTCATTTTGCTGACCGATTAAAATGAATGGTTCCGCATACGGTCCGCAAAAAAAAAAAAAAAACAGGAACAGACACTGAATATGGACCTATAGGTTGAACACCATTACCCCTTTTGGTCTAAATGACTATATAGATTTTGCATGTTTTATATGATCTATTATTGGGTAACTAGCTGTTCTTTCCTCAATTTATCTGGGGGAGAGGACTGATGCAGTTATTAATCATTTACTGCACAATATTAAAAGGGATAGTAACCTTCTATCGAAGACTGCCCCTCCCCCGTTTATGCAGGCCAATAATAAATGGCACTTAGGATTGTATAAAGTGGTTTAATGAACAGCTGAGTAAATACTCTGCAAGAATAAGAGACAGTTTGATGCAGATTCCAATAACTGCGATTTACTTCCTGGTTTTACATTCCACCATGCGTTCCACCGTGGGCCATAGTTTCCAGTCACGTGACTTCCATTTTTTCCGGCACGCAGGTCTTTAGAGCAACGCTGACTGCAGGCATACATGGACACATACCATACTTCCATCATGATGGCCACCACTGCACTGCCAATTCTGACTTATTGATTTGCAATCACCACTGGACCCACTTAGGCCTGGACCTGGCAGTACATTGGGAAGAGGGGGTTTAAAGAAAATTGAAGTATGACTAAATCTGACTACTTTGGCTTGTGTTTAAGCCTATGTATTGCTGTACCATTATTACTAACATCTCTATTATCTGCCATATATATTTATTTAGTCAAGTTTTTGGGTGTCCATTTATAAGTGGTGATTGTTTTTCTTCTAATGGAGTATATAGCTATACTTTATCTAGCATCAGGTTAATTGTATGCCTTGTTATACCAAGAGCATTTAATCCTTTACTATCTGTTTGAAATATACAACTAATATGGATTGACTTCTATCATAAGTGGGGGTTGTCATTTTTCTTTAGTTGTTGGGCTAATTATCCCGATATAACATCTTATGGGCATTGTGGATGTAAATTGATTCACACAATCATCTTTCCTGTTATTTAAGGTTGAGAATATTAATAATGATGTGGTCCCCTGATGAACTGATTCTACTATACAGATCAGGGAAAATACCTGGGACTTCTGGTATGTGCTCCAGCTATCAGATGGTAATCATAAGACTTTGATGCCATTGTATACATAGCTGCAGATGTACTATGTGCGTGATTATCATATATACATTTTTTGGTTTTGATATGTACCTTGACTACAGACAATGCATACTGTACAAATAGATACAGTAGGTCTCTCATGTGGTAGTGGTATCTATCCCTTGTCAGGGACATATAGGGTTAATAGGAGGTTCCTGATATGGGATCGCCCCTATCAGGGCGTCCATTCAGTTTTTTGTAGGCAGGAACATCAGTATGTAGGGCAAGTGTGAGGGTTAGATATTTTTATTTTCCTCAGCCTCCCCAGCCTACCAGTCAAAAATGTTTTATTGGCACATTTTGGGTTCATTTTAATATTATCAGTAAAGGTTACGTTTTACACTGGTGAAGGTGCTCTGTGAATACTGATATCTACCAAAGATCTTTTTATTATTAGGTCATATTTGTTTGGCATTAAAACTCAACAATATCTCTCCCCTTAAATAACTAAAGCTTATCTTTTTCTTTTAATGTAAGAGCTGTAAATTAAGATTGGTGAATGTTGTACATTTATTGCCTGATTAATTGACTGCATTATTACGGTATGTATATTCATGTTATTTACAATAAAAATGGGAATTAGAATAACAAATTAAATAAAATTGTCCATATCCCAAAGGTCTTTTAAAGACCTCTTGAGGGACATATTATGTGTCAAAAATATATATAAAAAATAATAATAACAAAATTCTAAAACATTTAAAAATAAAAATAAAATAATTAAATAAAAAAATTAAAAGGGAAAAGTGCAAACAAAACAAAGTGTCAGTGTCCTAAAATGTCTTTTTGTGTGGCAGAAATATATTAAAAAATAAGTAAAAAATAAAATAAAATAAAATAAATAACATATAAAAAAAGAAAAACGCCCACACCAATCAAAATCATTGCTATTATAACCCCATTGACATGAAACTACAGGTATACATATTACATAAAAAACAACACAAAATAGGGAACAAATTTTAGTAATTTAATTTTGTGTCAATTTGCATATTTAAAGAATAGAGAGCTATAGTTTTTTTTTTTTTATTAATTTTTAAGATACTGCAGTTTTGCACAAATACTGTAAAAATAAAAATAAATAAAAAAGTATTAAGAAGCCTTATGTGTGGGGGTAGTATAGACCACTCCATCTTTTCTTTAGATGCCGTCAAAGGCGTTTGACAGGATGGAGTGGTCTTTCCTGTGGTCTACTATGTCTCATTTTGGATTAGGGACAGTATTTATAGAGATGACTCCAATGCTATAAATGCTATATGAACAGCTGTCAGCGTGCATAAATATCAATGGTATTTGTTCCTCCCCTATTATGAAGAGGTGTGGGATGAGATAGGGATGTCCTCTCTCTCTCCTTCTTTTTGCCTTATTTATTGAACCATTGGCTTGTAAGATCCGTTTAGATAACAGTATAGACGGCTTTGGGGTGGCAGGAGTGAGCGATAAAATGAGCCTCTATGCTGATGATGTTATTCTGTTTTTGGACCGGGGGTGGAAAATCCTCCCGTATGTGATGGCAGTAATAGAGGACTTATGTAAATTCTTTATTTTTGAGAGAATTTCTCATATATAGAGTAACAATAGGATATTAGTACAAATAGTAAGAGTGATACACATACCCTTGGGTATATAAAAAACCGATACAAGAGAGTATTTCCGACATCTCAAAATAAGGCACATGTAGCATTTACAAGCATTTTGTGTATGCATAGCCTAAACATATAAGTTTTAGGGAATAAGAAATACAAAATAATATAAGATTCAGTACTTATAAAGTCAGTACAGTTATAATAATCAGCAAAGAAACCAATTCTCCTGCAATACTGAAATATATAAAGTGTGAAGGCACCTTTGAATTAAATCTCGGTTAAAAAAAAAAAAATGGATGCCCTAACGTAGGTCCCCAAGAGAAACGTGTATCATGAAAATAAAGAAAATAAAGGAAGGTAACAATTTATAAATTAAAACAAAAAAAACAAACAGAATAAGAACTAGGGTCATCATAAATCTTCTAAGATTTTCGCTTTAGAGAGCTGTATAAGTGTCTATTATTCACTTAAAGGGTAATCCATCTACAAAGTTATGGGTTCAATTTGTTTGACAAGCATGTGTAAACATTTAGTGAGTCAAAAGGCAAACTTGCTACAACTCCTCTACACTGATAGATGCATATGGGATGAAGTAAAAGCATAGTAACCATGGATAGGGTGTATCTAAATCTGAGCCGGCTATAAATTTGGGCATAATCTATGTTTGTGTTTTCAGTTTATAAAAGTCTAACCATGATTGCCACGTTGTTAGGAAGGCTTCTCTGCATCCCCTATCCCAACCCACCATTTCTTCCATGAGACATATTTGATGAACCTTATCTATCCATTCATTTATGGTCGGAGGCTCTGGATCTCTCCACTTGGTGGGTATGATGTATTTTGCCGCTGCAATCAAATGTGTAGTTAGGCAGTTAACCTTGGGTTTAAAATCTTTCTGTGGTTTCCACAGCAGTACCAATTCTGGTGTTAGAGTTAGGTGCTTCTTGGCGAGTTTGTTGATGATGTCCTCAACACTCTTCCAAAACATCTTGATCTTACTACACCCCCACCAAATGTGAGACACAGTACCTGACTCAGTCATACACCTCCAACATTCATCAGTAGGTGCAAGTTTAATGCTATAAAGGTAGCTAGGGGTTCTGTACCATCTCAAAATAACCTTATATGAGTTTTCCTGTAGGCGAACACACCTAGAAAAACCATGCGAATGTTTAAGAATAAGGTTAATATCCTCATCAGATAGGGATAATTGAAACTCCTTCTCCCACATGCGAAGAAAGTAGGGTTTAATAGGGGAAAGGCCAGAGTTTAATTGAGAGTATAGACGAGCTAGCATCTTGGGCGGGGGAGATGGTAGTAAGGTATAGTTTTCTACCCATGTTGGGTCAGGAAGATTTGCAAAAAGTCTCTTGAACTTCCTACACGTGAGACCTATATCCAAATCCACCAGATCCGACCTTATGTGTTTAGGGATACGTGTTAAAGCGTTTTGGAGAAATTCAGACATGTTTGTGGCTTTTCCCAACTCGGAGATTGTAATACTAGAAAGACAAAGCCAAGAATTATGATAACCACCTATCTTTGGATTGAGAAAAGATGGGAGTACCGATAAAGGAGCCAGAGGAGATATTGAATTAGCCGACATGTTTAAGTCACTAGACCCTCTACAATATTGTAGCATGCATCTGGTGATGTCACTAAGTGGGTTTCTTTTGCTAAGTGAGGGGGCTTTAACCCATAAAAGATGTATGTTTTCTTCTCCCATCAAAGCCTTCTCTAAGTCAGCGTACATAGAGTGATTGTTACTTCTAGCCAAGTCTATCCACCTTTCTAATTGGATAGCATGCAAGTAGGTTTTGATATCTGGCAATGATAAGCCTCCTTTTGTCTTTTTCCTTATAATAAGAGAATAAGCCAAACGTGGTCTCTTGTTTTGCCAGAGAAAAGTGGTAAATAGGCTTCGAAAGTCTGAGAAGTATTTATTAGAAAGTGGGACAGGAAGACATCTCAGTGTGTATAGTATTTGAGGTAATACATAAGTAGTGAGCAGGTTTTTTCTGCCAATCCAAAAAAGGAAAGGGATTTTAACTGAGTTTAAAAAGGATTTAATCTTGGCGAAAAGCGGTACATAATTAAGCCTAAAAAGGTTTTTTGGGTTTGCTGGTAACATAATACCTAAGTGTTTGATGGCTTCCTTTGGCCACTGGAATGCAGTGGAGGATTTAATCTCCGCCACGTGTTTCGCGTTAGCTGAGATGTTTAAAATCTCCGATTTGTCATAATTGACTTTAAAATTCGAGACTTCTCCATAGTCTGTTAAAATCCTCAAGACTTCCGGGATAGCTTCTTTGGGGTTGGTTATAAATAATAATAAGTCATCAGCAAAAGCTGCAAGAGAATGAGTTCTCCCCTTGACTTGTAATCCTTTAATCACCTCAGAGGATCTGATTTTGTTTAAAAGTATTTCTAAAGTTAAGATGAATAGGGTCGGAGACAAGGGGCAGCCCTGTCTTGTCCCATTCAATATATCAAACGGTGGGGACAACGTGCCGTTGACTAAAACTCTGGCTGAAGGCCTACGGTATAGTGAGAAAATTGCAGTTGTAAGCATAGGTGGAAAGCCAAAGTGCCGCAAGGTACCCTCCATGAAGGCCCAGTTGACTCTGTCAAAGGCTTTCTCAGCGTCCGTTCCTAAAAGTGTAAGGGGGATGTTATGTTTTTTTGCATAATATATAGCATGAAGGGCTCTACTTACATTGTGTTTACCCTCCCTACCTTTGACAAAGCCAACCTGCTCCTCATTTATCAATTTAGGAAGGAGTCTCGCGACACGATGGCTCAGCAACTTAGCCCAAAGCTTAACGTCTACGTTAAGTAATGAAATTGGTCTATAGCTACTGCATTTGGTGGGTGTTGAGGGAAGTGTCATATTTGAATATATATGTATATATGCCGTGTCATATATACATATATATTAGCCCTTGTATATGGGCTCCTCCAGGTGGGATCTGTGGATATGCACAGAGATGTATGTACGCCCCCTTGGCGACATGCATCTCTGTGTATACGTATTGATGGAAGTTATATATGTGCCCCCTTTATGCCCCTTTAATATATAATTATATATATATATGTGTGCCCCCTTTATGCCCCTTTATATATATGTGCCCCCTTGTTATTGCCCCCTTGATATGTGCCCCCTTTAATATATATAATATGCCCCCATATGTAATGTCCGTTCCTATATGCCTATGGATGTGCCCCAAGCATCCATAGGCATATATGGCCGGAATCATGCCGCTTGCTGGAGGGGGGAGGAGACCGACAGTTGGACAATCATGTCCAGCGTCGGCCTCTACAAAGGACAGAGGATCAATAAGATCCTCTGCCCTTTGTCACCATCTCCGGCCGCGCCGGAGATGATGCTCCTAACAGAGACATGGGAACAAAGAGTTCCCATGCCCCTGCGAGTGGCTGACCTCCGGCGCTGTAATTACAGCGCCGGAGGTAAGCGTCCGCTTCACAGGCGGGAGGATCAAAGGATCCCCCCCCTGGAAGCGCGCTCCGAGATCCTCGGGCCGGCGCGGTGACGTCATATCACCGCGCCGGCCCACGTATTGAGGCCGGCGGTGCGCATGCGCACGGCGCGAATAGGAAGACTGCGAGCGGGAGCCGCCAAGTTTAAATAGACCGGCGGCGCCCTGCTCAGCAGTCAGGTAAGTACACCACCAAGCGATCATCCCCTGGACTGACGAGCCCCCCTGGACGGACGAGCCCCCCTGGACAACGAGCATTAAGTATCATTAACCCCCTGAAATATACCCCCCCTGCTGACCTATATAGCCCCCTGATCTATATACCCCCCTGCTGATCTATATACCCCCTGCTGCTATCTATATACCCCCCTGCTGATATCTATTACCCCCCGGATATACCCCCCTGATACCACTAAACGATCCCCTGCATTCCCCTGGTTAACCCCTAACCCTCTGTGTTCCCCTATAGCCCCTGTTTCCCCCCCATAACCTTGGGCTACCCTTACCTTCCCCGGTCCTGAGCCCCCACCTCCTGTGTCTCCCCCAGGATCCCTCCTATTCCCCGCTATAGTGCTACCCCTGTTACCCTTGCTGTGTTCAACCCTTCTTGTGTGGCAGCCCTGTCGTGACATCCCCCAGGTACCTCACCCCTATTACCCCATAGGGATAGTATAGATCCAGGCGGGAGGGCTGTTATACCTGTATGTGTGTATTGTGTAGTTAGATTGTGGGTGGAATTTGGGAATGTACTGTGTAGTGTAGTCAGAACCGTGTTAGTATACTGTATTAGGGTGTGTATTTATATTAGTAGTGTGCGGTTATAACAGTATATATCTATCCCCTTGTTATAGATATATATAGTTATAAACCTAATACCTTTTTTGGTTGTAAAGTATCGCCACAATAGAGTTAGTATATTGTTGACATTGTATTACTAATGTATTATTAATAAATACCGTGTCATTTATCCCTATTGTGTAATGTGTGATTACTAGTGGTAGTCAGTAAGGCGCGTGCAGCTAGTTTAGTGATTAGTGTAGGGCAATCAGTAGCGATTTGTTGTTCATCAAGGCATAAATAGGCGGAGTCACCACAAGACGATTACGTTTATTTATGAATAGTAATTATTGAGATTTGCATAAATATCAATAATTAATATACCCCTTAACAGTGGGGTCCTTCCCCTCTTTGGGAATAATTGAAATATGGGCCATAAGCGATTGTGGGGGTAGTGAACCTCCTTTTAATAGGAAGTTACACATATTAGTGAATTGCGGGATAAGAGTTTCCTGGAACTTTCTATAATATATAATAGGGAGTCCGTCTGGACCAGGGCATTTTCCGGGGGGGACAGTCGCGAGTATTTCTGTTGCCTCTTTTATTGTTATTGGTGACATCAATACATTCTTATCGGCTTCAGTTAGTTTTGGGACATGTACCAACTCAAGAAATGATTCTATTTTTTCGGACAGTTGGGAAGGGTCATTTTGTTTTAAATTGTATAGTTGAGAATAAAAGGTGGCAAATTCTTTAGCTATTAATGGGGTATTAGAGACAGAAAGGCCCTTATCAGTTTTTATGCTGGGTATGAAAGCTTTCTCTCTTTGTCCTTTTATCAATTGCGTGAGGAGTTTTGATCCTCTATTACCATGAATGTATTGTTTAAATCTGGCTACTCTAAGGGCTTTGGCGGACTTTATGTTTAGGAGGTCTCTCAGTTGACTTCTAAGTTTAGTGATATCCGCGTAAGTAGTATCTGTGGGGGACAGCTTATTAATATTTTCAATAGTTGAGATTTGAGCAATTATGGAGTCTATTTTTGCAGATCTTTGTTTGCGTATCCAAGCTCCCAGAGCTATGAGTTCACCTCTAATGTAGGCTTTATGGGATTCCCAGACTATAGCCTCATTTACAGACGGAGAGACATTGATCTCAAAAAAGGTTTTTAGTTTATTCTCAAGTTTAAGCCTATCACGTTCGTTCTCCAAAAGAGTCTCGTTTAGCCTCCAGGTCCACTCCTTAGAAGGAATGCCTTTTAGTTGTAACTCTAATGAAATAGGGGCATGATCTGAGACCAAAATTTCACCTATGGTTGCTTGCTTAATCCTTTCAATAATATGATTGGAGACGAACAAATAGTCCAAACGGTGGTATGTTCTATGAACCGCTGAGTGAAATGTAAAGTCTCTCATGCTGGGGTGAACTAGTCTCCAGGTATCAGAGATTTGGTGGGAAGCTAACATTCTCTTAAGTTTGCCAATTTGTTTGGGCGTAAATTTAGGGGTAGTTGAGGTAGAGTCTAATGAATGATCTAGAACGAGGTTCAAATCCCCACCCAATATTAACAAACCTTCCCTGAAGTCTTGTAAGGACTGTAACAATTTAGTAAGCCAAGGTATTTGTTTAGTGTTAGGGGTGTATACATTAACAAGTGTGATTTTACTTCCATGTAGAGTCCCCTTTAAAAATATGTAACATCCACTCGGGTCAATATAGGAAGCTTGCTCTTTGAACGGGACATTAGTTCCAATTCCTATTGAAGCCCCTCTAGAGGCAGAGGAATGTGTACTATGATACCACTTTTTATAGTGCTTAGTAAACAGGTTAGGGACATGGTTGTGTCTAAAGTGGGTCTCCTGCAGAAATAGAATATCCGCCTTTTCTTTCTTAAGGACATGAAAAATTTGACTCCTTTTTTGTGGTATGTTAAGCCCCTTAACATTAAAGGAGACCACTCTCATCGAACCCATACTGTCGACAACAGGACATGTGATAAGCGACTATTACCCAAGATATCAGATGGTAAAATAGATTTGACCCGGTAAAATAACTTAAAAGTAAAATAACATAACAATAATCGAACCAGACGGTCCATGAGAACAACAAAACTGTCGAGTAGGTTGTCACTCTAACAGTGAGGTATCTAGCCACAACTCAGTTAAGGATGCGGTCTAGGTAGTATATAGGGTGGAAAAAGATGGAAAAGGCACCAAGGACAAGGAAAAGGTGGGTAGAAGAGAGGAGGAAAGAAAGAAAAGAAAGAAAGAAAAGGAGGGGGATGAGAAACTGTGTATTACACAAAGCCTGTGCACAGTCACACAGCGCAGTATGATTACATATGTGCTGACAGGGGAACTCTTTAACCCTTGTTACACCACTTGCTGGAAATAAAACCCCTACTCCTGACAGCACAACCTTAAACATTCCCAATACATTATATCAGAGAACTACGAGTTACCTCGTCTATGAGGGGAGCTTCAGAATAGAGAACTATATCAAAGGACGGTTTAGCGTAAAAAGAAATTAGGCAAAGCATATTACCCACATTACGACAATGGGGTCTTTGGAACTATACATATCTCACAGCTTTGTCTATGGAGGATCATATCTCCCTTATCCTCCAACCAACCCAACCAGCACCTGCACCACCTATATGCAATATCAAATCTCTTTCACAGGCACTGCTTGGGAAATCGCAGATAAACGTGTAGTTATAACGCTAACAACATAGCATGTATAAGCACAATGGAGTGTGATAGCCTTATTAACGTAAACATACAATCCATCAAATAAATGACAAATCAATGCATCACAGTAGATTCAGAAATATACCCCTCTCAGCCTTCCCCTCATCTAACTAAATTAAGTAAAACTGGCGGGGGGGTATAAGTGAAGAGAAACCAGAGAGGTCCTTAATCATGTCAAGTATGAATACTTAAGACTCTAATTATACATCACCAGATAGAATACTAGGTGGCATAGAATGACTATAGAGCATATCACACTCCCAATACAGAGGGTAAAGAAGTCTTCAGAGCTGGGCTCCTTGTTCAAGTGTCCTTTAATTCAGCATTGCGCTTCTTGGCAGCGGGCGACTTGAATTTTCTGACTATCTGCCAGTCATCTCCAGTAGGTAGTGGCGGAATTTTAGTCCCTCCAGCCAGTGGCAGCCAAGAAGGAATGTCCAGAGGTTCCATTTTCAGAATGTTCCACACTTTACTGAGGTCAGTCGGGTGGCGGATGATAACCTGCTTGCCATTAATGGAGGTATACAGGCCAAATGGAAATAGCCACCTTAGCGGATGTTTTTTAGCTCTTAGGAGGTCAGTCAGCGGTTTGAGCGCTCTGCGCTTAGCTAGCGTGCTGGCTGCCAGATCCTGGAATATTTGTATCTTTGCATTGTCCAGGAGTATATCACCCTTCTCCCTTGCAGCACTTAAGATGGCGGCGGTGTCGATGTAGTTAAGTAGGCCGCAAATAATGTCTCGCGGCGGGCCATCTGATTGGGGCTTAGGCCTTAGGGCTCTATGAGCTCTCTCTACTACAACCGCATCAGCCCTCTCTTGGCCCAGGATAGAGGAGAAAATTTGACTGACCGTGTTACGTATCGCCTCTGTAGGTATGTCTTCCGGAACACCTCTTATACAAATATTCTTCCTCCGACTCCTGTTCTCTTGGTCCTCGAGGTGAAGGAAGGCGGAATTTAGTTGTTCTTGCATTTCTTCTATGTTGGTTTGCAGGGCTCCGCTGTGTTTGGTCATCATCATTTGCGTCTCTTCTAGAGCTGCAACCCTTTGTCCAGTTTGTTTGATATCCGCTTTAATAGCTGAGAGTTCTTTCATTACTGGCTCAAAGGAGAGGGCTAAGGACTCTTTAAGAAAGGTCCTGGTGATCGGCATTAAGTCGCGCTCACACCGAGCTTCAGACATGGCACATGAGCCTTCATCATCTGAGTCTTCCGTGTAGCTCTGAGCAGCCGCGGCTTCCGGCGCCATTTTAGATCTACATGCCGGTGAGGACGACTTCTTTTTTAGATATTTGTCCATGTCTGACTGTCCTCTGTTATGTCTTGGAGTTCCCTGGGACTCTCTAGCTTTGTCCTTCGTCGGTTTCCCCATAGTTTAGGGTGAAGGGAATGCTGTAATACGCTGTTATATGCGCTGTGGACCGGAGCACACGAGTCAAGCAGCCATTCCCTGACGCGGCTAGCTCCGCCCCCCCTAATAGAGGACTTTTGTAGACTCTTGAGCTATTTGATTAATTGGTCCAAGTCATCGCTCCTCCCGCTTAACCGCAAGGCCGTAGATGAGGGGAGTGGAGTAAGGGTTCTTGCTCCGAATGACATCCTGGATTATTTGGGGATTAAGATTGGTTTCCCTACAAAGAGGGATTATGAACTTAATTTAGCTCCGGTTTTGAATAAAGTAAAGTGTAAAATATGCGCTCGGCAGAAACTGATACTGGCACAGACAGATCGAATAGCGTTGGTTAAGATGATTATCCTTCCTATTGTGTTGTACCCGATGCGCGCTTCCCCAGTTTGGATCGATGATATCGTTTTTTTATAGACTGGAGGCTCTTATCAACAATCTAATATGGGGAAGGAAGAGGGTGAGAATAAAACAAAAATATCTATGGCTGTCGGAATTAGATGGTGGGCTATCACTCCCTTTCTTTCAGGGATATTATTTATGTGCACAGGTTCAGCGGTGTTGTAGATTCACTGATAGTTTATTAGCACAATATTTGTTGCACGTTTTGCGAAAACCGATAGAGAATATCTTCACATGTTTGGAGTCTGGTTATTTGGGGGTGAAGAAGTCCCTATTGATCCCTTGGTCCCTACAAATGGTTTGGAATAGCTTAAGAGGATTTTGAAAGTCTCCTACTCTTTTGCTTTCACTCCTTTGTGGGAGAACAGGAACCTGACAGAATTCTTTAAAATTACAGATTTTGCTTACTGGTTACGTAGGGGGGTGGTTAATGTTTGTCATCTTTTTGTGCGTGGTCACTTTGAATCCTTCTCTGATTATAATATCACTGAGAATACATTATTAGATGTGTTTATGTATTCATGTTTAAAACATGCCTATGAGGCTTCTAGGAATAAAGAGAATATTTGTCCACAGGAGAATGCATTCTTTGACTATTGCTATGCCCAGATGGATGAGAGGGTTAGCAACGGTAACTTTATTTAAAAGCCCAACTAAATGGGAGCAAGAGTTGTATTGTCCACTATTACAATGGTCTAGTATTTACAGGAATGTAAGAAAGGCCTATAGATTAATTCAATTTAAGATCCTCCATCGGTTGTACCAAGCAAAATTCCCCCAAAATAAAGGCCGAGACTGCTGCTGTCCGAAATGTGGGTATGTGAACACGGATTTTAGGCATTTACTCTGGGAATGTACTAAAATAAAAAGGTATTGGGAACAAGTCTTTGAAGCCCTACAAAAGGAGTCCTCTTCGAGGTATAGCCCTGGGATGGTGGCAGTGCTGCTGGGAGATTATGATTTAGATATGGAAGTCCCGGCCCGGGTCAGACAGATCTGGATGAGGGGTTTGATGGTGGCAAAAGTTATCCTAGTCAGACATTGGGGCTCTGTTTCCCCACCCTCGGTAAATGAATGGACTCTGTACCTTCAACAAATCAAAGTATATGAGGATATATAAAATAAACGGAGAGGGGCGCGTAGGACTGCTTATATATAACTACTAGTGAAACTGTTCCGGCTTTTACTGGAGCTGGAGTGACGACAGCCAATGGGATGGGAAGGGATGGGTGTTTATAGTAGTATTATATGTAGTAAGTATGAATTTACAGTCTTATTTATAATCTTTGAAGGATTCTGCTACTCGTTATAGGATAGCTGACTATTGTTGTATAGCTGCTACCTTGTATTGACTGTTATAAGAAGCCTTATGTGTCAAAAATTTAGCAAAATTATTTTGGTAGTCTAACAAAAAAGTTGCAATCGTTTAAACCACCATGTGTGCTAAATCACAAAAAAGTGTCTGGTCATAAAGGACTTTTCAGGCCTGGTCAATAAAGCGTTAACCAATAAGCTAGTAAAGTAAACTGCTTACTGGTTATTGCAGGTCATTATAACTGGGCGCACAAGGAGGTAATAACTAGTGAGTGCTGTCCTCTCTAGTGAAAGAAAGTGCTTATTTAGATCTCATGCACATGACCGTTGTTGTTTTGTGATCCGCAAATTGCAGATGAACAAAACATGGTTACCGGCCACATGCATTCCACGTTTTGCATAACGGTACAGCCGGCCTCTATTGTCCGTAATGCGGACAATAATAGGAGATGTTTTAATTTTTTGAGGAACAGCCATGCTGATATACGGACACGGAATGCACACAGTTATTTCCGTTTTTGTGGTCCCTTTGATATGAATAGTTCTGCATACAGGCTGCAAAAAAAAAAGAAAACTGAATGGACATGTAATAATAATAATGCATTCGTGTGCATGAGCCCTTATGAATGGATGGATTTTCTGGTAAAAATAATTTTTTAACACACGCCTGCAGTATGACCCCAAAAACAGAAGATACATACTACCCTGTATATGCTGCTCCTGCTGTCGGCATCTTCTGGTCCTGGCGTTGTTTTAAGCTGGTTAGCTATGGACATGGTCACATGCACCTCTCTAGCCAATGACTGGCTTCAGTGGCAAAATGCTGCTTGGGGCCATATAACTGCTGAAGCCAGTCATTGGCTGGAGTGGTGCATGTGACCATGTCCATAACCTGCCACATGTATACAGCGCTGTGACCAGAAGATAGAGACAGTGAGGGCAGCATGAAGGGCTGAAGCAGCGTGGAGCAGGTAAGTACAAATTTTCAGGGGCTGCAACAAACCTGTTATAAAATATTTTTTACTGGGAAATCTTTTTAAGCCCCTAATACACTGCATGATATTCGGGTCAGTTACGGGAGACAAGTGTTCATAGGAACACTCATTCCTGTTGAGTGGCCTGTAAAATCAAGCCACTTATTAGAAGATAAACGAGCAATCATTAGATTGTCGTCTAATTTGTACATTTTATCAGGATGATAGATGTATAATAATAGTCAGCAAATCTCTCTGTGTAAACAGGGATGTGCTGCCAATAGTCAATCACCCCATCCACTTTGCATCAGCCTGTGTAATAGGCCGATGCAAACAAGCAACCATTGACTTTTTTTGTGGCCCTTGAAACTAAGCAATTTGATAATGCAGCCCTAATTTGCAGACATTATTCCCGAAATGATACATATATTATTCAAATAGACAAACCTCAATTTTAGAAACAAAGTTCAAGAGGAATATTAATAAAGGAAAAAATAAAAATAAAAATAGAAACAAAATATGAGCCACCTGATTGAAACATCTTGGCAAAACACCAGCAAATACCCAATTGTACATGTAGGGATTATAATGACTACAATCAGCCTCTTCTTTTATCCTGCTTTTCTTTTGAGTTTTGAGGTTTAGTCTTGGATGCTATCTCCTTGGATGTTTAAAGCAAACTTTCATTAAATTTCAAAGAGTTTCATTCTTAATGGGCTTTTTCTATTTAGCTAAACTCTGGATGTGTACACTTAATGTGTCTTACTTGTTAAGTTTAGTGAGCAGCCTGAATCGCATAATGAATGATGAACAAAGGATATTTTCTATAGTCCAAGGTACATGCTGTTAGTCTAGCATGCCAATTTTATTTATTTTAGTGCAATGATCATACACTTTGTATTATAACAATCATGCTCAGTAAGTAGCATAGGGCATTAGGTTTTATACATTAATTGGGTAGTGTGCCAATTGTTCTTTTAACAAATACTACATCCAGAGGCGCATCCTTAATGAGGCAATGTGAGGCGGTAGCCTCAGGTGGCATTATGCTAGGATAGCAGAGTCATCAATTTAGCCTCCAGCTCTGCACTTGTGCATAGCCATGCATACATCTGTGTCTTTGGGAATTATTGTATATAATGATTTTACTGTGGTTTTTGCTGCAATTCACAGAAAAATTAAACAAAACCATGACGTACAATGACCCCTAGACATAGATGTATGAATAAGAGTAGAAATGAGCGAAGTATTGGAAAATTCGATTTGGCTGCTTGGCAGAATAAAAAAATAATAATAATAATTGCTTTGTAAAAGAGTTGAGTGGACACCTGGTTGTTGGGGTTCGGCAGGTTTGGCCGAACTTGAAAAAAATAATTTGGGTTCGGGATTGGGAACCCAACTTGACCCCGAACCCCATTGAAGTCAATGAGCACCCGAACTTTTGAGCACTAAAATGGCTTTAAAAATGTAATGGAAAGAGCTAGAGGGCTGCAAAAGGCAGCATAATGTGCTTAAGAGCATGGCAAATGCTCTGCAAACAAATGTGGATAGGGAAATGAATAAAACAACATAAAAGACCTTAAAAAAATAAAAATTAGGAATGATGTAGGAGGAAGAGGTTGAAGAGGCGGTGAATGGATGGATGTGGCCGTGTAGGCTCACATGGCAGCCTAAGTGGAAGCAGCGGCGAAGGAGGAATAGGTAGCCAACACAGATGAGTGTTATTTTGCTTTTGTACATAGAGGTATCCCCCAAAATACTGGGACATATATAAAAAAAAAAAAAGAATAAGTGCGCTTGAGTAAAAGGATGGATGGTTGAGGCTGTTAGAACTATCTATTCTGCACAAGCTACAGACAAGTCCTGAGGGATCCAAGCCTGGTTCATTTTAATGAACGTGAGCTTGTCCACATTGGCTATGGACACGCGGCTGCGTCTGTCTTTAATGACGCCTCCTGCCGAGCTAAATACACGTTCAGAGAGTACACTGCCCTCAGGGCAGGCCAGCACCTCCAAGGCATACAGGGCAAGCTCTGGCCATGTGGACAATTTGGAGACCCAGAAGTTAATCATAATACATTTTTTATTGGTTTTCTTCATTAGTAAAAGAAAAAATTCTTACATACTATTCATTTGTATGGTATACAGCAATTGTTTACAGTAGGTCATGTGATTAATACTTATTACATGTATTATAGATTACTTTACGTACAGTAAGTGACAATTATATTGTTACTAATCAAGTACGTTAATTGTGTCAAATAAAGAAAATAATACAAAAGAAAAGAAATTAATATATAAAAGAAGAAGTAAAAGTAAAAATAAAAGAACAAAGTGAAACACTTTAGAAATCCTTATTAACATTCCTCTATTGTGAATTTGTATTTGTATATCATATTTGTTATTGACATATTCTATGTTTTGACCAATGTTTTGACCAGTCCTTGACACCTGTTATGTATATATTTTTATTTTGGGTAGTAAATCATCCATGATCCCCATTTTCTTTCTATAACATCTCTTTCCCCCCTAATTGTTGCGTGTATATGTTCGTTTATGTAGTTTTTTGATACAGATTCTGTAACTTCGCTGACTTTAGGGATTATATTTGTTTTCCAATGTTTCGCTAACAATGTGCGGTAGGTAATGAAGATATGCATTATGGGTATTTGGGCTAATGGGTCTATCTCTTCCATTCCTATATTCAATAAGGCTAGTTCCGGAGTAAGCAGAATGTTTTTCCCTGCTATCATGTTAATTAATTCATGCAAGTCCCTTTTAAGTTTTCCTAACTTTGGACATGTCCAAAAGATGTGGAAAAGAGTACCACATTGGTTGCAGTTCCTCCAGCACATATTTGAGCATGTGTTGTAAAATTTGTGCAGCTTTACCGGAGTATAATACCACCTAGATATTGTCTTAAAAAATTGTTCTCTGTGGTTAGTGCAAGTGGTGGCTTTTTTGAACAAGAGCATTGCTTTGCTCCAATGATATGCATTCAAAGGTTTATTCACATCTGCTTCCCATTTTTGTTGATATACTAGTTTATCTTGTGTTATATCGTTATTTGCTAGATCATATATCAATTTGAAATATTTTGTTGATTGACGGTTAGGTGACATATCTAATAGGTTTGATAGGTTGTGTGGTAAATATATTTCTGTGCTAGGATATTTCTCCCAAAGTTTTTTTAAAGCAATATAGGTAGGTTTATCTTTATTAGTTAGGTAAAAGCTATTTTGAAGGTCTTCAAATTCTATTATCTTATTGTCTCTGGTTATCTGCTTAAAGGATGAGATTCCTATATCCGTCCATAAATCAACGTTTTTTAGTGTAGTAAAATGTTTAAGGTGTGTTAGTTTTACATCATATTTTACCATGTTTGGGAGGATTCTGTTTGTTTTGAGGTGAAGGTTCCATGCTTCTAGTGTTGCTCTAATTGTGGGTATACATGTCCTCGGTAATTCAGAGAACTTGTTGGCATTCACTATCACTTGTGGCTAGAGTTGAGCGAACACCTGGATGTTCGGGTTCGAGAAGTTCGGCCGAACATCCCGGAAATGTTCGGGTTCGGGATCCGAACCCGATCCGAACTTCGTCCCGAACCCGAACCCCATTGAAGTCAATGGGGACCCGAACTTTTCGGCACTAAAACGGCTGTAAAACAGCCCAGGAAAGGGCTAGAGGGCTGCAAAAGGCAGCAACATGTAGGTAAATCCCCTGCAAACAAATGTGGATAGGGAAATTAATTAAAATAAAAATTAAATAAATAAAAATTAACCAAAATCAATTGGAGAGAGGTCCCATAGCAGAGAATCTGGCTTCCCGTCACCCACCACTGGAACAGTCCATTCTCAGATATTTAGGCCCCGGCACCCAGGCAGAGGAGAGAGGTCCCATAACAGACAATCTGGCTTCATGTCAGCAGAGAATCAGTCTTCATGTCATAGCAGAGAATCAGGCTTCACGTCACCCACCACTGCAACAGTCTATTTTCATAAATTTAGGCCCAGCACCCAGGCAGAGGAGAGAGGTCCCGTAACAGACAATCTGGCTTCATGTCAGCAGAGAATTAGTCTGCATGTCATAGCAGAGAATCAGGCTTCACGTCAGCCACCAATGCAACAGTCCATTGTCAGATATTTAGGCCCAGCACCCAGGCAGAGGAGAGAGGTCCCGTAACAGAGGATCTGGCTTCATGTCAGCAGAGAATCAGTCTTCATATCATAGCAGAGAATCAGGCTTCACGTCACCCACCACTGCAACAGTCCATTTTCATAAATTTAGGCCCAGCACCCAGTCAGAGGAGAGAGGTCCCGTAACAGAGGATCTGGCTTCATGTCAGCAGAGAATTAGTCTTCATGTCATAGCAGAGAATCAGGCTTCACGTCAGCCACCACTGCAACAGTCCATTGTCATAAATTTAGGCCCAGCACCCAGGCAGAGGAGAGAGGTCCCGTAACAGACAATCTGGCTTCATGTCAGCAGAGAATCAGTCTTCATGTCATAGCAGAGAATCAGTCTTCATGTCATAGCACAGAATCAGGCTTCACGTCACCCACCACTGGAACAGTCCATTCTCAGATATTTAGGCCCCGGCACCCAGGCAGAGGAGAGAGGTCCCATAACAGACAATCTGGCTTCATGTCAGCAGAGAATCAGTCTTCATGTCATAGCAGAGAATCAGGCTTCACGTCACCCACCACTGTAAGAGTCCATTTTCATAAATTTAGGCCCAGCACCCAGGCAGAGGAGAGAGGTCCCGTAACAGAGGATCTGGCTTCATGTCAGCAGAGAATCAGTCTGCATGTCATAGCAGAGAATCAGGCTTCACGTCAGCCACCACTGCAACAGTCCATTGTCATAAATTTAGGCCCAGCACCCAGGCAGAGGAGAGAGGTCCCGTAACAGAGGATCTGGCTTCATGTCAGCAGAGAATCAGTCTGCATGTCATAGCAGAGAATCAGGCTTCACGTCAGCCACCACTGCAACAGTCCATTGTCATAAATTTAGGCCCAGCACCCAGGCAGAGGAGAGAGGTCCCGTAACAGACAATCTGGCTTCATGTCAGCAGAGAATTAGTCTGCATGTCATAGCAGAGAATGAGGCTTCACGTCAGCCACCACTGCAACAGTCCATTGGCATATATTTAGGCCTAGCACACAGGCAGAGGAGAGAGGTCCCGTAACAGACAATCTGGCTTCATGTCAGCAGAGAATCAGTCTGCATGTCATAGCAGAGAATGAGGCTTCACGTCACCCACCACTGCAACAGTCCATTGGCATATATTTAGGCCTAGCACACAGGCAGAGCAGAGAGGTCCCGTAACAGACAATCTGGCTTCATGACAGCAGAGAATCAGTCTGCATGTCATAGCAGAGAATGAGGCTTCACGTCACCCACCACTGCAACAGTCCATTGGCATATATTTAGGCCTAGCACACAGGCAGAGCAGAGAGGTCCCGTAACAGACAATCTGGCTTCATGTCAGCAGAGAATCAGTCTGCATGTCATAGCAGAGAATGAGGCTTCACGTCACCCACCACTGCAACAGTCCATTGGCATATATTTAGGCCTAGCACACAGGCAGAGCAGAGAGGTCCCGTAACAGACGATCTGGCTTCATGTCAGCAGAGAATCAGTCTGCATGTCATAGCAGAGAATGAGGCTTCACGTCACCCACCACTGCAACAGTCCATTGGCATATATTTAGGCCTAGCACACAGGCAGAGCAGAGAGGTCCCGTAACAGACAATCTGGCTTCATGTCAGCAGAGAATCAGTCTGCATGTCATAGCAGAGAATGAGGCTTCACGTCACCCACCACTGCAACAGTCCATTGGCATATATTTAGGCCTAGCACACAGGCAGAGCAGAGAGGTCCCGTAACAGACGATCTGGCTTCATGTCAGCAGAGAATCAGTCTGCATGTCATAGCAGAGAATGAGGCTTCACGTCACCCACCACTGCAACAGTCCATTGGCATATATTTAGGCCCAGCACCCAGGCAGAGGAGAGAGGTCCCGTAACAGACAATCTGGCTTCATGTCAGCAGAGAATTAGTCTGCATGTCATAGCAGAGAATCAGGCTTCATGTCAGCCACCACTGCAACAGTCCATTGGCATATATTTAGGCCTAGCACACAGGCAGAGGAGAGGTTCATTCAACTTTGGGTAGCCTCGCAATATAATGGTAAAATGAAAATAAAAATAGGATTGAATGAGGAAGTGCCCTGGAGTCCAATAATATATGGTTATGGGGAGGTAGTTAATGTCTAATCTGGACAAGGGACGGACAGGTCCTGTGGGATCCATGCCTGGTTCATTTTTATGAACGTCAGCTTGTCCACATTGGCTGTAGACAGGCGGCTGCGTTTGTCTGTAATGACGCCCCCTGCCGTGCTGAATACACGTTCAGACAAAACGCTGGCTGCCGGGCAGGCCAGCACCTCCAAGGCATAAAAGGCTAGCTCTGGCCACGTGGACAATTTAGAGACCCAGAAGTTGAATGGGGCCGAACCATCAGTCAGTACGTGGAGGGGTGTGCACACGTACTGTTCCACCATGTTAGTGAAATGTTGCCTCCTGCTAACACGTTGCGTATCAGGTGGTGGTGCAGTTAGCTGTGGCGTGTTGACAAAAGTTTTCCACATCTCTGCCATGCTAACCCTGCCCTCAGAGGAGCTGGCCGTGACACAGCTGCCTTGGCGACCTCTTGCTCCTCCTCTGCCTTGGCCTTGGGCTTCCACTTGTTCCCCTGTGACATTTGGGAATGCTCTCAGTAGCGCGTCTACCAACGTGCGCTTGTACTCGCGCATCTTCCTATCACGCTCCAGTGCAGGAAGTAAGGTGGGCACATTGTCTTTGTAGCGTGGATCCAGCAGGGTGGCAACCCAGTAGTCCGCACAGGTTAAAATGTGGGCAACTCTGCTGTCGTTGCGCAGGCACTGCAGCATGTAGTCGCTCATGTGTGCCAGGCTGCCCAGGGGTAAGGACAAGCTGTCCTCTGTGGGAGGCGTATCGTCATCGTCCTGCCTTTCCCCCCAGCCACGCACCAGTGATGGACCCGAGCTGCGTTGGGTGCCACCCCGCTGTGACCATGCTTCATCCTCATCCTCCTCCACCTCCTCCTCATCCTCGTCCTCCTCGTCCTCCAGTAGTGGGCCCTGGCTGGCCACATTTGTACCTGGCCTCTGCTGTTGCCAAAAACCTCCCTCTGAGTCACTTCGAAGAGACTGGCCTGAAAGTGCTAAAAATGACCCCTCTTCCTCCTCCTCCTCCTCCTCCTCCTGGGCCACCTCCTCTTCCATCATCGCCCTAAGTGTTTTCTCAAGGAGACATAGAAGTGGTATTGTAACGCTGATAACGGTGTCATCGCCACTGGCCATGTTGGTGGAGTACTCGAAACAGCGCAACAGGGCACACAGGTCTCGCATGGAGGCCCAGTCATTGGTGGTGAAGTGGTGCTGTTCTGTAGTGCGACTGACCCGTGCGTGCTGCAGCTGAAACTCCACTATGGCCTGCTGCTGCTCGCACAGTCTGTCCAGCATGTGCAAGGTGGAGTTCCACCTGGTGGGCACGTCGCATATGAGGCGGTGAGCGGGAAGGCCGAAGTTACGCTGTAGCGCAGACAGGCGAGCAGCAGCAGGATGTGAACGCCGGAAGCGCGAACAGACGGCCCGCACTTTATGCAGCAGCTCTGACATGTCGGGGTAGTTGTGAATGAACTTCTGCACCACCAAATTCAGCACATGCGCCAAGCAAGGGATGTGCGTCAAATTGGCTAGTCCCAGAGCTGCAACGAGATTTCGCCCATTATCACACACCACCAGGCCGGGCTTGAGGCTCACCGGCAGCAACCACTCGTCGGTCTGTTGTTCAATACCCCGCCACAACTCCTGTGCGGTGTGGGGCCTGTCCCCCAAACATATGAGTTTCAGAATGGCCTGCTGACGTTTACCCCGGGCTGTGCTGAAGTTGGTGGTGAAGGTGTGTGGCTGACTGGATGAGCAGGTGGAAGAAGAGGAGGAGGAAGCCGAGAAGGAGGAGGTGGCAACAGGAGGCAAAGAATGTTGCCCTGCGATCCTTGGCGGCGGAAGGACGTGCGCCAAACAGCTCTCCGCCTGGGGCCCAGCTGCCACTACATTTACCCAGTGTGCAGTTAGGGAGATATAGCGTCCCTGGCCGTGCTTACTGGTCCACGTATCTGTGGTTAGGTGGACCTTGCTACAGATGGCGTTGCGCAGTGCACACTTGATTTTATCGGATACTTGGTTGTGCAGGGAAGGCACGGCTCTCTTGGAGAAGTAGTGCCGGCTGGGAACAACATACTGTGGGACAGCAAGCGACATGAGCTGTTTGAAGCTGTCTGTGTCCACCAGCCTAAATGACAGCATTTCATAGGCCAGTAGTTTAGAAATGCTGGCATTCAGGGCCAGGGATCGAGGGTGGCTAGGTGGGAATTTACGCTTTCTATCAAATGTTTGTGAGATGGAGAGCTGAACGCTGGCGTGTGACATGGTTGAGACGCTTGGTGACGGAGGTGGTGGTGGTGGTGTTGGTGGTACATCCCCTGTTTGCTGGGCGGCAGGTGCCAACGTTCCTCCAGAGGCGGAGGAAGAGGCCGAGGCGGCAGCAGCAGAATAGGCCGAGGCGGCAGCAGCAGAAGAGGTAGCAGGGGGAGCCTGAGTGACTTCCTTGGTTTTAAGGTGTTTACTCCACTGCAGTTCATGCTTTGCATGCAGGTGCCTGGTCATGCAGGTTGTGCTCAGGTTCAGAACGTTAATGCCTCGCTTCAGGCTCTGATGGCACAGCGTGCAAACCACTCGGGTCTTGTCGTCAGCACATTGTTTGAAGAAGTGCCATGCCAGGGAACTCCTTGAAGCTGCCTTTGGGGTGCTCGGTCCCAGATGGCGGCGGTCAGTAGCAGGCGGAGTCTCTTGGCGGCGGGTGTTCTGCTTTTGCCCACTGCTCCCTCTTTTGCTACGCTGTTGGCTCGGTCTCACCACTGCCTCTTCCTCCGAACTGTGAAAGTCAGTGGCACGACCTTCATTCCATGTGGGGTCTAGGACCTCATCGTCCCCTGCATCGTCTTCCACCCAGTCTTGATCCCTGACCTCCTGTTCAGTCTGCACACTGCAGAAAGACGCAGCAGTTGGCACCTGTGTTTCGTCATCATCAGAGACATGCTGAGGTGGTATTCCCATGTCCTCATCATCAGGAAACATAAGTGGTTGTGCGTCAGTGCATTCTATGTCTTTCACCGCTGGGGAAGGGCTAGGTGGATGCCCTTGGGAAACCCTGCCAGCGGAGTCTTCAAACAGCATAAGAGACTGCTGCATAACTTGAGGCTGAGACAGTTTCCCTGGTATGCATGGGGGTGATGTGACAGACTGATGGGGTTGGTTTTCAGGCGCCATCTGTGCGCTTTCTGCAGAAGACTGGGTGGGAGATAATGTGAACGTGCTGGATCCACTGTCGGCCACCCAATTGACTAATGCCTGTACCTGCTCAGGCCTTACCATCCTTAGAACGGCATTGGGCCCCACCATATATCGCTGTAAATTCTGGCGGCTACTGGGACCTGAGGTAGTTGGTACACTAGGACGTGTGGATGTGGCAGAACGGCCACGTCCTCTCCCAGCACCAGAGGGTCCACTAACACCACCACGACCATGTCCACGTCCGCGTCCCTTACTAGATGTTTTTCTCATTGTTATGGTTCACCACAACAACAAACATATTATTTGGCCCAATGTATTGTATTCAAATTCAGCGGGATATAAATTTGAGGCCTAGTATTTAGGCGCTGGGTGACCGGTATGGATTTAGTGACAGAATTAGACTTGGAAATGCACAGAAGCGTGTGTGTGTGAAGTTATTCTGAATGACCCAATGTGCACCTTGAATATTATATACCCTTTTAGGGATAGATTTCAAATAGCTCTGATATAGCAGAAACCACTAAATTATGAAATTGTTAAATTGGGAATTGTATTTAAACCCAGAACAAAAAATGTGCTTTGACGGACACTAAATAACTTTCCCAGCCACAACAGGACAGCGTTAACGAGAGATTTAGCAGGATATAAATTTGAGGCCTAGTATTTAGGCGCTGGGTGACAGGTATGGGTTTAGTGACAGAATTAGACTTAGAAATACACAGTAGCGGGTGTGTGTGAAGTTATTCTGAATGACCCAATGTGCACCTTGAATATTATATACCCTTTTAGGGATAGATTTCAAATAGCTCTGATATAGCAGAAACCACTAAATTATGAAATTGCTAAATTGGGAATTGTATTTCAACCCAGAACAAAAAATGTGCTTTGACGGACACTAAATAACTTTCCCAGGCACAACAGGACAGCGGTAACGAGAGATTTAGCAGGATATAAATTTGAGGCCTAGTATTTAGGCGCTGGGTGACAGGTATGGGTTTAGTGACAGAATTAGACTTGGAAATACACAGTAGCGGGTGTGTGTGAAGTTATTCTGAATGACCCAATGTGCACCTTGAATATTATATACCCTTTTAGGGATAGATTTCAAATAGCTCTGATATAGCAGAACCACTAAATTATGAAATTGCTAAATTGGGAATTGTATTTCAACCCAGAACAAAAAATGTGCTTTGACGGACACTAAATAACTTTCCCAGCCACAACAGGACAGCGGTAACGAGAGATTTAGCAGGATATAAATTTGAGGCCTAGTATTTAGGCGCTGGGTGACAGGTATGGGTTTAGTGACAGAATTAGACTTGGAAATACACAGTAGCGGGTGTGTGTGAAGTTATTCTGAATGACCCAATGTGCACCTTGAATATTATATACCCTTTTAGGGATAGATTTCAAATAGCTCTGATATAGCAGGAACCACTAAATTATGAAATTGCTAAATTGGGAATTGTACTTCAACCCAGAACAAAAAATGTGCTTTGACGGACACTAAATAACTTTCCCAGCCACAACAGGACAGCGTTAACGAGAGATTTAGCAGGATATAAATTTGAGGCCTAGTATTTAGGCGCTGGGTGACAGGTATGGGTTTAGTGACAGAATTAGACTTGGAAATACACAGTAGCGGGTGTGTGTGAAGTTATTCTGAATGACCCAATGTGCACCTTGAATATTATATACCCTTTTAGGGATAGATTTCAAATAGCTCTGATATAGCAGAAACCACTAAATTATGAAATTGCTAAATTGGGAATTGTATTTCAACCCAGAACAAAAAATGTGCTTTGACGGACACTAAATAACTTTCCCAGCACAACAGGACAGCGGTAACGAGAGATTTAGCAGGATATAAATTTGAGGCCTAGTATTTAGGCGCTGGGTGACAGGTATGGGTTTAGTGACAGAATTAGACTTGGAAATACACAGTAGCGGGTGTGTGTGAAGTTATTCTGAATGACCCAATGTGCACCTTGAATATTATATACCCTTTTAGGGATAGATTTCAAATAGCTCTGATATAGCAGGAACCACTAAATTATGAAATTGCTAAATTGGGAATTGTACTTCAACCCAGAACAAAAAATGTGCTTTGACGGACACTAAATAACTTTCCCAGCCACAACAGGACAGCGGTAACGAGAGATTTAGCGGGATATAAATTTGAGGCCTAGTATTTAGGCGCTGGGTGACCGGTATGGATTTAGTGACAGAATTAGACTGGGATATGGCCAAAAAATAACCACACTATTGCTGGTTAAATGCACTTGGTGACGGGCGCAGCTTGCCCCTGATTTAGTATATGGCCAAAAAATGAACAGACTATTGCTGGTTAAATGCACTTGGTGTCACAGCTTGACGCACCACACTACTGAGGGTTAAATGCACTTGGTGACGGGCGCAGCTTGCCCCTGATGTAGTATATGGCCAAAAAATGAACAGACTATTGCTGGTTAAATGCACTTGGTGTGACAGCTTCACCCTGATGTAGGCTTTAGCCAAAAAACAACCACACCATTGAGGGTTAAATGCACTTGGTGACAGGCGCAGCTTGCCCCTGATTTAGTATATGGCCAAAAAAATGAACAGACTATTGCTGGTTAAATGCACTTGGTGTGACAGCTTCACCCTGATGTAGGCTTTAGCCAAAAAACAACCACACCATTGAGGGTTAAATGCACTTGGTCGCAGCTTGGATGCACTTGGTCGCAGCACCGCACAAGACACAAAATGGCCGCCGATCACCCCAGAAAAAAGTGACTGACAAACGGTCTGGGCAGCCTAAAAACAGTGAGTGAGCATTTGAATTTCAGCAGCTCAATGATGCACAGCTGCAGATCGATCGATTAATCAAGTGAAGTCCTTTGGAGGAGTTAATCTGCCTAATCTCGCCCTACTGTCGCATCCGCAACCTCTCCCTACGCTAATCAGAGCAGAGTGACGGGCGGCGCTATGTGACTCCAGCTTAAATAGAGGCTGGGTCACATGGTGCTCTGGCCAATCACAGCCATGCCAATAGTAGGCATGGCTGTGACGGCCTCTTGGGGCAAGTAGTATGACGCTTGTTGATTGGCTGCTTTGCAGCCTTTCAAAAAGCGCCAAGAAAGCGTCACAAAAGCGCCAAGAAAGCGACGAACACCGAACCCGAACCCGGACTTTTACGAAAATGTCCGGGTTCGGGTCCGTGTCACGGACACCCCAAAATTCGGTACGAACCCGAACTATACAGTTCGAGTTCGCTCATCCCTACTTGTGGCCAGTCAGAAGTTTGGAAAAAATCTGTTTCTATTTGCGTCCATGGTTTCAGTATATCTTTATCTTTAAGCCAATCTATGGATTGTGCTATAAGGGTGGTATTGTGATATGCTGCTAAGTTTGGAAAAGTGATGCCTCCGTTTGGAATCTTTTTACTAAGGATGTGTGCCGAAATTCTGGGTTTTGAGTTTTTCCATATAAAAGAAGAGGCTTGGGTTTGTAACTTTTTTAGAAGGGAACAGGGTAGCGATATTGGTATTGTCCTAAATTTGTAGAGGATTTTTGGTAAAATAAGCATTTTGTAGAGTGTTAATCTACCGAACCAGCTCCATTCTCGAATTGAGAGTGTGTTTATTTCTTTTTGTATTTCGGCAAATAGTTTAGGATAGTTTTCTTTTATTAAAGTTTGTTTATCTGGAGCTACTTCCACTCCTAAAAAGGTTATGGATTTAGGGTTCCAAATAAAGTTGTAATTTTGTTGTATTTTGGCTATAATGTTTTTATCCAATCTTATTCCCAATATGTGTGACTTATTTTGATTTACTTTGTGGTATGATATTGTCCCAAAATTTTTTAATTATTTTTGAACTTCCCTGACAGATTGAATTGGGTTTGTTAGAGTTAGAATCATATCGTCTGCAAACATACTAATTTTGTATGTTCTACCGGAGATTTTGATACCTTCAATTTTTTCATTATTTCTAATGCTTAAAGCTAGGGGTTCTATAGCCAATATAAATAATATCGGTGATAGGGGGCATCCTTGTCGGGTTCCATTGCTTATGTAAAAAGCATCTGAGAAAATTCCATTGCACTGGACCCTAGCTGATGGTCTGGAATATAGTGAGAAGATAGTTTTGATGAAATTTTCTGGAAAATCAAATTGTCTGAGGACCGATTTCAAATATTCCCAATGTAGTCTATCAAACGCCTTCTCTGCGTCTAAAGAGAGGAGCAGAGAAGGCATTTTCTTCATTTTGGCCCAGCAAGCTAAATCTATGATTCTTCTAGACCCATCATATGGTTGTCTATGTTTAGTGAAACCCACTTGATCCATGTATATTAATGATGGCATTATATCTTGCATTCTATACGCTATTAATTTTGCATATAATTTTATGTCTGTATTTAACAGCGATATAGGTCTTAGATTTCCGGGGCACGTGGGTTCCTTCCCTGGTTTGGGAAGTGTGATAATGTTTGCCGCCAGCATTTCTGAGGGGAATTCACCGTCTTCTCTGGCCTTATTAAAGGTTTTAACTAAGTAAGGGATCAAGATATCGCTATATGTTTTGTAATACTCTGATGAGAATCCATCAGGCCCCGGAGACCTACCCAACTTTAATGTCTTGATTGTCGCTGCTATTTCTGAGTCTGTAAAGGGCGCGTTAAGTAATTCTTTAGTATCTCTAGTTACCTTTGGTAGTTTGCAGTTGTTTAGGTATTGGTTGTGTTGTAATTGAGTTGGATGGGATAATGTGGTATCATCCTTTAAGTTGTACAAATTATTGTAGTATTGTGCTATCTGATTGGCGATTTCTATTGGATTAGATATCTTCTCCTTTGTTGATTCATTAATTAAGTGATTGATTCTAAATTGGGTTCTAATTGGCTTTGCGTGGTTGGCCATTAACTTTGAGGGTTTATTGAAATCTCTGTAATATTTTGCTTCTATGTTTTTTGTTATTTTTAAATGTTTTTCAACCAAAAGTTTATGCAGTTTGAGTCTGGTGGATGTGAGGGCTTGTAAGGTGACATATGAGTTATTTAATTTGTGTAACTTCTCTAGGGAGCTGAGTTTTTGAAGGGTTTCAGTAATATCTTTTTGGTGCGATTTGTTAAATCTGGCTGTCTGCTGAATAATAATCCCTCTAGAAAAGGCTTTATGTGTCCTCCATAGTAATATCGGGTCTTCTGTTGAGTTTTGGTTGAATTCGAAAAATTCTGTTAGTTTATTTCTAATTGTTCCCTGCGTTTCTGGATTTGAGAGGATGAAAGTATTATTTTTCCAAAAGAGGGAATTTTTTTGGTGATTTGTTAATTTTATTTCAAGGGTGATGGGTGCGTGATCTGACCACGTGATGTTTTTTATTTTGCATGTTGATATATCGTTGAGAGTTTGGGATTTTGTAAGGAACATGTCGATTCTTGCATAACTATTGTGACTTTGTGAGTAATGGGTGTAATCTCTCTCTGTTGCATTGAAGCATCTCCATACATCATATAGAGCATTATCAGCTAGCCATTTAGTGATAGTAGTTCTATTTTTGTTCCTTTTGCCGTTCGTGTCTATTTGTGGATCATTAATTGAGTTTAGATCCCCTCCTATCAGTAAGATGCCTTTTTGTAATCTGTTTACTTTTTTCATTAGCTTATTTAAAAAAATAATTTGGTTATTGTTTGGGGCATATGCATTGACTAGTGTGTAATTGCTGTTGTTTATGTTACATGTGAGAATGATATATCTACCAACTGGGCTATTAAACTGTTCAATTAGTTGAAAGGTTACTGAATCTTTGATTAATATGGCTACGCCTGCTTTTTTTGCACTTGTATTTGAGTAATATATTTTTGAGTATCCTGATATCCTGATCTGGGGATGGACTTCGTTTTTAAAATGAGTTTCCTGAAGGAAAACAATATCTGGTTTGAATTTTTGTATGTCGTTTTTTAAGAAGGAGCGTTTATGAGGACTATTTAATCCCCTTACGTTATAACTGAGGATTTGTAGTGTCATCTTGATCACTCTTTTTTCTTAAAAAGAAAATCTAGAGATCCGGGTGTGTGAGAAAAAAAAAAAATATGTATATAAAATGTCTAGTCTTACCCTGTTGAAGTCGGAGTACCACACGGTTCAAGATTTATTTACCGTTGTTCGTTCCTTAGTCGAGTCCTATGTTAACAATTCGTTGAGTATTAGGTATACATATGAGAACAAGGGAGAGAAAATGTATAGTGATTAAAAAGTCAGTGTCAAGGACTGGTCAATATGTATTCGAGGATTCAAACAATAACTGTTATATCAAAACAGAAACTGAACACCGGATTACCGATGTTTCAAATAACTACTATTAATAAAGAATAGTATAAAGACTTAGAGTAGCTATTCGCCACACAATTGGGGTCAATTGTATAACACAAAAAACAAACTTCTAACAAATAAGCTTGGTGAGTGAATGCTCTCAGGCTGTCCTGCCCATATTAGTATTTAGAGTACTGTTATTCATTTAAATTAAGAGAGTTCCTGTTTTATGGGGATTATCTCTTCAGCGTGGGTTCTCTCGGTGTTGTCTCTCTCTCTTTTGTGCTCCTCTGGAGGGATTGCCTGCGTCTTCAACAGCTATATCCCATCTTTGTAGTAAATCTAGGCCTTGTTCTACTGTGGCTACTACTTTCAAGCTTCCTCCATCTTGGATTAGTAATTTGACCGGAAAACCCCATCTGTAAGGTATATTGTGGTAACGAAGTGTATTGGTGATGTTTTGAAATTTCTTCCTGCTTTGTATAGTATATTGAGAAAGGTCTGTGTATACTTGAATATTTTTGAACTCTTCCGGCAAGGTTTTTGTTTTCCTAAATTCTTGAGTGAACTGCTCTTTAATCCTGAAAAAATGAATTCTTGCGATAGTGTCTCTTGGTATTGACGGGTCCATTCCTCTTGGTTAAGGTAAGCGATGTGCTCTATCAATTTCCAAGTCGTGCTGAGAACAATCTTTGAGCACCACCGCCATCAATCTCTGTAGATAGGCTGTGAGTTCTGTTGGTTGGATATTTTCGGGGATACCTCTAAATTTTAAATTGTTCAGCCTATTGCGATTTTCCAAATCCGCTAACTTCATTTGTAGTCTCTCAATGTCGTCAGAGTTATTGTTAGTGGCATCAGCGATATCGTTATGTGATTTGCAAATTTGTTCCATCTTGGATTCGATATGTGATACTCTTGATTCCACTTTTCCTATTTTAGCATTTGTAGCCGTAAGAGCGTTGTTGATTTCTTTGGTGAAGGATTTGTGAAGGAGGAGTATAGTTTCTTTTATAAAGGATTCGGAGGCAGTCTTGTCCGTAGCTGTAATAGAGTTTAAGTCTGCATCAGATTTTGACTCAGTAGTGATGTCTTCTGTAACGGTAGAGGATTCTTTTTTGTTTGCTGTATCTTTTTTGGGTTCTGTTCTTGCTTTTTGTTTGGATGGGCTCGAGGTATCAGATGAATTATCTGAACGATTTCCGTCATCTAAATTATCTTCTAGGTTGTCTATTATTGAAAACCTGTTGTTGATGGATTTGTTTGTCTTTGCTTTAGGGCCATTTGCTTTGTTTTTTTGTGAACTGTGCATTCTGTTAACTTCCGTATGCTCGTATTCGTAAAAAGGAGTATAAGTTGATGTTCTTGAGGGGGTACCTTGTTGATCAAAATTACTTATTCCTCTTGTCTGATACGGGTGGCTGTGTTTATATTGGTGCATAGTCCAGTTCAAGTTATTGATACTGTGTTGGAGGTTTTTACAAACCTCTATGTTAATATTGTAGTATTCTTTGCTACTTTCCCCTGCTGGCTTTAAGCGTTGTCTTTCCTAGTGGTTTCAGGGTCCTAAGGGTTAATTATGGGCTTTTTATTTTTTTTTATTTTATTTTTTTGCCTTTAGCCTTCTATTCCTCTTTAATCTCAATGCTTAACAAATTCCTTCTTGTTTTATTATGCTACTTGAGGTATAGAGGTGAGGTGATCCCTGGTGAATGGGGGTCGCTTTTGTTTTTCTATCGCGTCAGTAGAATGTTAAATGTTAAGCTGCTTTATATATGGCAGGTTACTCAATGCCCAGGTCTCCCTGCAGATTTATGAGCTCCGTCCCGGCCTCTCAAGCTAACCGCAGTCCTTTCCTCAAAGGCTCGCTAGTTAAGCGCCGACAGTTGTCTGCATGTCGGGTGTATGATTAGTGTCTAGTATTATGAGGTTGCTGCTTGCGGTCCTCTGTTTCCCTGCTTTAATGAACCGGCCCTACCGCAACTCCACAGCTCCGTATATGCCCCCTTTGCTGCTACTTATCTTCCTGGCTAGTGAGGGTTCCACCCGTCGCTGCACCTCCGATGTCGTTAGGCGGTTCAACTCCGGTGTCTTTGCACAGTAGCTGCGAGGTAACGCTTCTCTCTTCCTCCACAAGGTTGTTTCCTCCGGCGTCTCCCTCTGCTGCTGTTCGCGCCTTTTCTCCACGCCCTTTCTCCTTCCTCCAGTCGCAGGTTGGACCTCTGTTTCTTCTGTCTGTGTGGCGGTAATCGACTCAAATTATTTTTTCAGAAGGTCCTCCGTCCTCTTCTCTCTCTTCTTGTTGATTACTGCGTCTGATTTTCTCTTTGCTTTGCTTTAATTTGTTGTTTGGGCAGCAGTACAGCCGGAGCTCTGCTTTTTAGCTTCTGTGCCGCATGAGAGCCAAGCCACGCCCCCGAGACCCAGAAGTTAAATGGGACAGAACCGTCAGTCAGTACATGTAGGCGTGTGCGCAGGTACTGTTCCACCATGTTGTTCAAATGCTGCCTCCTGCTAACACGCTCCATATCAGCAGTTGGGGACAGTTGTTGCGGCGAGGTGACAAAGCTTTTCCACATGTCGGCCATGCTAACCACAGCTGCGTTGGCGACCTCTTCCTCCTCCCCTGCCTTCGCCTTGTGCTTCCACTTGTCCCCCGGCGTCAGTTGGGAATGATCTCAGAAGCTCGTCTACCAGCGCATCTTCTGATCACACTCCAGTGAGGGAATTAAGGACGGCACATTGTCTTTGTAACGGGGATCCAGCAGGGTGGCCACCCAGTATTCAGCACACATTAAAATGTGGACAACTCTGCTGTCGTTGCGCAGGCACTGCAGCATGTAGTCGCTCATGTGTGCCAGGCTGCCCAGAGGTAAGGACAAGCTGTCCTCTGTGGGAAGCGTATCGTCTGCGTCCTCCGTATCCCCCCAGTCACGCACCAGTGATGGGCCCGAGCTGCGTTGGATGCCACCCCGCTGTGAACATGCTTCACCCCCATCCTCCCCCTCTTCATCCTCCTCATCCTCCTCATCCTCGTCCTCCAGTATTGGGCCCTGGCTGGCCACATTTGTACCTGGCCTCTGCTGTTGCAAAAAACCTTGCTCTGAGTCACTTCTAAGAGACTGTCCTGAAAGTGCTAAAAATGACCCCTCTTCCTCCTCCTGCTCCTCCTGGCCCACCTCCTCTTCCATCATCACCCTAAGTGTTTTCTCAAGGAGACATAGAAGTGGTAGTGTAACGCTGATAACGGCATCATCGCCACTGGCCATGTTGGTGGAGTACTCGAAACAGCGCAACAGGGCACACAGGTCTTGCATGGAGGCCCAGTCATTGGTGGTGAAGTAGGTGCTGTTCCGCAGTGCGACTTACCCGTGCGTGCTGCAGCTGAAACTCCACTATGGCCTGCTGCTGCTCGCACAGTCTCTCCAGCATGTGCAAGGTGGAGTTCCACCTGGTGGGCACGTTGCATATGAGGCGGTGAGTGGGAAGGCCAAAGTTACGCTGTAGAGCAGAGAGCCGAGCGGTGGCAGGATGAGAACGCTGGTAGCACGCACAGACGGCCCACACTTTATGCAGCAGCTCTGACATGTCGGGGTAGATGTGAATGAATTTCTGCACCAGCAAATTCAGCACATGCGCCGGGCAAGGGATGTGTGTCTAACCGGCTAGTCCCAGAGCTGCAGCGAGATTTTGCCCCAGGCTGGGCTTGAGGCTCACTGGCAGCAACCACTCGTCGATCTGTTGTTCTATACCCCGCCACAACTCCTGTGTGGTCCCCCAAACACATCAGTTTCAGAACGGCCTGCTGACGTTTACCCCTGGCTGTGCTGAAGTTGGTGCTGAAGGTCTGTCGCTGACTGGATGAGGAGGTGGTAGAAGGAAGTAGGTAGTAGGAAGAGGAGGCAACAGGAGGCAAAGAATGATGCCCTGCGATCCTTGGTGGCGGAAGTATGTGGGCCAAACAGCTCTCCGCCTGGGGCCCAGCTGCCACTACATTTACCCAGTGTGCAGTTAAGAAGATTTAGCATCCCTGGCCGTGCTTACGGGTCCACGTATCTGTGGTTAGGCGGACCTTGCCACAGATGGCGTTGCGCAGTGCACACTTGATTTTATCCGATACTTGGTTGTGCCGGGAGGGCACGGCTGGGAACGACGTACTGTGGGACAGCAAGCGACATGAGCTGTTTGAAGCTGTCTGTCTCCACTAGCCTGAATGACAGCATTTCAAAGGCCAGTAGTTTAGAAATGCTTGCATTCAGGGCCAGGGATCGAGGGTGGCTAGGTGGGAATTTACGCTTTCTCTCCAAGGTTTGTAAGATGGAGAGCTGAAATCTTCCATGTGACATGGTGGAGATGCTTGGTGACGGAGGTGGTGTTGTTGGTGGCACATCCTCCGTTTGCTGGGCGGCAGAGGCAGCAACAGAAGAGGGAGCAGAAGGGGCCTGAGCCCTTTCTTGGTTTTGAAGGTGCTTACTCCACTGCAGCCCGTGTCTCACATGTAGATGCCTGGTCATGCAGGTTGTGCTAAGGTTCAGAACGTTAATGCCTCGCTTCAGGCTCTGATGGCACAGCGTGCAAACCACTCGGGTCTTGTCGTCAGCACATTGTGTGAAGAAGTGCCATGCCAGGGAACTCCTTGAAGCTGCCTTTGGTGTGTTTGGTCCTTGGTGACAGTGGCCAGTAGCAGGCAAACTGTTTTGGCGATGGCTGCTCTGCTTTTGCACCCTGCTCCCTCTTTTGCTACGCTGTTGGCTCAGTCTCACCACTGCCTCTTCCTCCGAACTCCGAAAGTCAGTGGCACAACCTTCATTCCATGTGGGGTCTAGGATCTCATTGTCCCCTGCATCGTCTTCCACCCAGTCTTCCTCCCTGACCTCCTTGTCGGTCTACACACTGCAGAAAGACGCAGCAGTTGGCACCTGTGTTTCATCATCATCAGAGACATGCTGAGGTGGTATTCCCATGTCCTCATCAGGAAACATATGTTGTTGTGCATCAGTGCATTCTATGTCTTCCACCCCTGGGGAAGGGCTAGGTGGAAGCCCTTGGGAAACCCTGCCAGCAAAGTCTTCAAACAGCATAAGAGACTGCTGCATGACTTGAGGCTCAGACAGGTTCTCCAATATGCATGGGGGTGATGTGACAGACTGATGGGCATGGGTTTCAGTTGTCACCTGTGCGCTTTCTGCAGAAGACTGGGTGGGTATGAACGTGCTGGATCCACTGTCGGCCACCCAATTAACTAGAGCCTGTCCTTGCTCAGGCCTTACCATCCTTAGAACGGCATTAGGCCTGACCAAATATCGCTGTAGATTCTGGCTGCTACTGGGACCTGAGGTAGTAGGTTCAGTAGGACGTGTAGCTGTGGCAGAACGGCCACGTCCTCTCCCTGCACCAGAGGCTCCACCAACACCACCACGACCATGACCGCGTCCCTTATTAGATGTTTGCCTCATAGTTAGCTCTTCAACAAGCAAAGTAAAAAGTAGTTAATTCTGTTAAAAATAATTAACCGCCAATAAAAACCCTGATGTAGGGTATTGCACTAATTTATTATTTTTTTGCCTAAATTTCACAGTCAGTTATGCACGTCTAATCCCAGATGTGCACTATATGAAACAGATGTTTTTTTTTTTTTTTTTTTTTGTTTTTTTTTACCCCAGTAAGCAAAAAGCTGTATTTCTGGCCTAAATGTGACACTCACTTATGCATGTATAATTCTAAATGTGCACTATATGAAACAGATGTTTTTTATTTTTTTTGTCACCCCAGTACCCCTAGTATGAGAAAGCCGTATTTGTGTCCTAAATTTCAAAGTCACTTATGCATGTCTAATCTCAGTATATCAGAGGGTTTTTTCACTCCAGTAAGCAAAAATCTGTATTTCTGGCCTAAATGCGACACTCACTTATGCATGTCTAATCCTAGACGTGCAATATATGAAACAGATGGGGTTTTTTTTCACCCCAGTAAGCAAAAAGCTATATTTCTAGCCTAAATGTGACACTTACTTATGCATGTCTAATCCTAGATGTGCAGTATATGAAGCAGATATATTTTTTTTACCCCAGTATGAGAAAGCCGTATTTGTGGCCTAAGTGTGACACTCACTTATGCACGTCTAATCCTAGATGTGCACTATATGAAACAGATGATTTTTTTTTTTTCACTCCAGTTTGCCCCAGTATGAGAAAGCCGTATTTGTGGTCTAAATTTCACAGTCACTTATGCATGTCTAATCCCAGATGTGCAGTATATCAGAGGGTTTTTTCACCCCAGTAAGCAAAAAGCTGTATTTCTGGCCTAAATGTGACACTCACTTATGCACGTCTAATCATAGATGTGCAATATATAAAACAGATTTTTTTTTTCACCCCAGTAAGCACAAAGCCGTATTTGTGGCCTAAATGTGACACTTACTTATGTACGTCTAATGCCATATGTGCACTATATGAAACAGATGGGTTTTTTTTTCATCCCAGTATGCCCCAGTATAAGAGCCTTATTTGTGGCCTAAATTTCACAGTCACTTATGCATGTCTAATCCCAGATATGCAGTATATCAGAGAGTTTTTTCAACCCAGTAAGCAAAAAGCTGTATTTCTGGCCTAAATGTGACACTCACTTATGCATGTCTAATCCTAGATGTGCACTATATGAAAAGATGTTTTTGTTTTTTTTTCACCACAGTATGCCCCAGTATGATAAAGCCGTATTTGTGGCCTAAATGTGACACTCACTTATGCATGTCTAATCCCAGATGTGCAGTATATCAGAGAATTTTTTTACCCCAGTAAGCAAAAAGGCACATTTGTGACCTAAATGTGACACTCACTTATGCATGTCTAATCCTAGATGTGCACTATATGAAACAGATGTTTGTTTGTTTTTTCACTCCAGTATGCCCCAGTAAGAGAGAGACATATTTCTGGCCCAAATTTCACAGTCACTTATGCATGTCTAATCCCAGATGTTCAGTATATCAGAGAGTTTTTTCACCCCAGTAAGCAAAACATTGTATTTCTGGCCTAAATGTGACACTCACTTATGCATGTCTAATCCTAGATGTGCACTATATGAAACAGATGTTTTGGGGTTTTTTTCCCCCCAAGTAAGCAAAAAGCTGTATTTCTTGCCTAAATGTGTCACTCACTTATGCACGTCTAATCCTAGATGTGCACTATATGAAACCAATGTGTTTTTTTTTTTTTTCACCCCAGTATGCCCCAGTATGAAAAAGCCGTATTTTTGGCCTAAATTTGACACTCACTTATGCACGTCTAATGCCAGATGTGCAGTATATGAAAAGGTTGTTTTTTCACCCCAGTAAAAACAAAGCCGCATTTGTGGCCTAAATGTGACACTCACTTATGCACGTCTAATCCTAGATGTGCACTATAAGAAACAGATGTTTTTTTTCACCCCAGTATGCCCTAGTATGAGAAATCCGTATTTGTGACCTAAATTTCACTGTCACTTATGCACGTCTAATCCCAGATGTGCAGTATATTAGAGGTTTTTTTTTCACCCCAGTAAGCAAAAAGCTGTATTTCTGGCCTAAATGTGACACTCACTTATTCATGTCTAATCCCAGATGTGCACTATATGAAACAGATTATTATTATTTTTTTACCCCAGTAAGCAAAAAGTTGCATTTCTGGCCTAAATGTGACACTCACTTATGCACGTCTAATCCTAGATGTGCACTATATGAAACAGATGTTTTTTTTTTTGTTTTTTTTTTGTTTTTTTTCACCCCAGTAAGCAAAAAGCTGTATTTCTTGCCTAAATGTGACACTCACTTATGCACGTCTAATCCTAGATGTGCACTATATGAAACAGATGGGTTTTTTTTCACCCCAGTATGCCCCAGTATTGTTATTGACAAACTGAATTAAAAAAAAGGTTGTTTTCAGCAGTAGTTGGCTCAGGGCAGGCTTAAATAAATTGTGCACTGCGCCCACAAAACACATTTGCTGTAGATCGCTGAGTAAAAAAGCAGTTCTTCATAAGATTTCTCCCTGATCTTTCCCTCACAGCAGCTGCAGCCTTTCCCTACACTAATCCGAGCAGAGTGATGGGTGGCGCTACATGACTCCAACTTAAATAGAGGCTGGGTCACATGCTGCAGTTGGCCAATCACAGCCATGCCAATAGTAGGCATGGCTGTGGTGGCCTTTTGGGGCAAGTAGTATGACACTTGTTGATTGGCTCCTGTGCAGCCTTTCAAAAAGTGCCAAGAAAGCGCCAAACCCAAACTTTTACATAAATTTTCAGGTTCGGGTCCGGGTGCCGAAAAACCTAAAATTCTTTACAGTTCGGGTTCGCTCAACTCTAGTCATATATATTCTATGAATTATATTAAAATAGATAAGCTGAAAGTTGCTGGAAATCTTTTTTGTTTTTTTATATTTTCATAAATATTCACCTATTCTATTGTGTTTGATCCTATATCCTTTGTCCATTTTTCTTCACTATTAAATTTTTTTGCTTTCCCCAAACCCTTCCTTATTCTCCTATAAACTTGGGAGATAGTCATCCTTGTTGATGTGTATTGGTAACAAAAATCTGTGAATTGGTAATTCGTTGTGATAAAATATTCCCTATTTTGACAACCAATATTAACCGGACAGAATGATAAAAAAAAAAAAAAAACGGACCCCCCAAGGAGTCATAACAATCACCAAAAAATGAAGCTGACTTTCGTGTATATGAAAATCCAAAAAGCTTTATTGTAAATATAAATGAACAGTACACACATGTATTATAAAACAGGAAGCACAAGGCGGGACACACAAATGAGGAGCAGGACCCAAGGAGAGGCCGGGAGATCAGTGCACGAAAATACAGGGAAAAAGAATATTGGCTGAAAGAGAATACTTCAGAGCCTCATGGCAGCAACGCCCCAAACACAATGCAAAAGAGGCAATTGTAGAGACTGAGGTTAAGATGGAAGGAACACAAAGGAACACAATTAAACATACCCTGAATGGTGCAAAGATCTCTCGGCCAACTCCTGACCCAACGCCGTTTCGCCAGTAAATCTGGCTTCTTCTGGGGATGCCTTGTGCTGCCTGTTTTTTAATACATGTATGTACTGTTCATTTATATTTACAATAAAGCTTTTTGGATTTTCATATACACGAAAGTCAGCTTCATTTTTTGGTGATTCCCTATTTTGAGTAGCATCAAATACATGTTTCAATTGATAATATTGGTAACAGCTCATTGATTCTAGATTCATTCCAGGGCATAATTATATTAGTGGTCTTATTTCCCCATTCTGAACTAAATGTGATACAAAAAGAATACCGTATTTTTCCCAATATTTGTGTTGTCTGAATAATTGAAATTCGCTAATATTACTATTGCACCATAAGGGTGAAAAATGTTTAGTTTTCAAAATTCCTAATATTTCTTTTATTTTACCCAAAACCAAGTCAACCATTCGGCTTATTGGATTTTTTTTTTCCTTTTGGTTGTAATAAATCCAGTTTCCAATATACTGAATATGTTGTATTTTGGGCCATTAAAGCCCTTTGCTAGATATTCATTTATGAGGTTTCCCTCGGGCTTTATCCATTGGACTTGGGAAGCTAAATAATATCCCTGGAAAAAGGGAACCGACAACCCGCCATCCTCTTCCGCTAACCAGAGATATTTTAGTTTTAATTTTACCCTTTTTCTTCCTCAGATTAAATCATTCAGCAGCCGTTCCAGATGGTTGAAGAAGTAATCTTCTATCCAAACTGGATAGGCTGCCAAAACATACAGAATCTGGGGAAGTAATACCATTTTAATTGATGCGATTCTATCCGCCTGTCCTATCGGTAGCTTTTGCCAAGCACTAATTTTGTTTTTACATCTAATCAGCAAAGGGGAGACATTTAGTCTTGTAAAATCTAATATACTTGCGCTCAACTTTATCCCCAAATAGTCCAAAGATTCCGTGGGTTTTAATAATTGTCTGGTCAAGTGGTAGCAATACTGATTTAGCCCAAATGATTTTATACCCCGAGATATCACTAAACTTGTCTATTAGTTCCATAAGATATGACAGCTGGGATATTGGGTTCTCCAAAAAGACCAGGATATCATCAGCATACATACTTATCTTGTCGGAGGCCCCATTCATACCAAAACCGCTGATCCTTTTATCCGATCTAATTTTAGCTGCTAATGGTTCTATAAAAAAAAAAAAAAAACAGTAAGGGAAAAAGGGGACATCCCTGTCTAGTTCCTCTATACAATTCTATTTGTTCAGACTATATTCCATTAATATTAATTCTGGCTTTGGGGTGATTATACAGAATCTGGACCCCTCCAAATACTAATTGAGGGGTGCCATATACCTTCTTCCACAAAATACTGATTGAGGGGTACCATATTCCTGTTTCCGCCAAAGATTAATTAAGGGGTGCCGTATACCTTTTTCCTCCAAATTCTGATTGAGGAGTGCCATATACCTTCTTCCACTAAATACTGATTGGGGGGTGCTATTGCTATATACCTTCTTCCACCAAATACTGATTTAGGGGTTCAATACACCTGCTTCCACAAAATACTGATTGAGAGGTGCCATATCCCTGTTTCCACCAAATACTGATTGAGGGGTGCCATGTCCCTGTTTCTGCCAAATACTGATTGACGGGTGCTATATACCTGTTTCTGCTAAATTCTGATTGAGATGTGCCATATACCTTCTTCCACCAAATTCTGATTGAGGGCTGCAATACACCTGTTTCCGCCAAATACTGATTGTGGGGTGCTATATACCTGTTTCCGCCAAATACTGATAAAGGGGTGCCATACACCTGTTTCCTCCAAATACTGATTGAGGGGTGCTATATACCTGTTTTCACAAAATTCTGATTAAGTGGTGCCATATACCTTCTTCGACTAAATACTGATTGAGTGGTTCTATTGCTATATACCGTCTTCCAGCAAATACTGATTGAAGGGTGCAATGACCCTTTCTCCGCCAAATACTGATTGAGGGGTCTCATATACCTGCCTTCCTCAAAATACTGATTGAGGGGTGTTATTGCTATATACCTTCTTCCGCCAAATACTGATTGAGGTGTGCAAAACACCCTTTTCCACAAAATACTGATTAAGGGGTGCCATATACCTGTTTCCGCCAAATACTGATTGAGGGGTGCCATATACCTTTGTCCACCAAATACTGATTAAAGGCTGTGATACACCTGCTTCCACATAATACTGATTGAGGGGTGCATATACCTGTTTCTGCCAAATACTGATTGAGGGATGCCATATACCTTCTTCCTCAAAATACTGATTGGGGGGTGCTATATATCTGTTTCCGTCAAATACTGATTGAGGGGTGCCATATACCTTCTTCCACAAAATACTGATTGAGGGGTGTCATATTCCCGTTTCTGCCAAAGACTGAGGGGTGCTGCATAGCTATTTCCACCAAATACTGATTGAGGGGTGCCATATACCTTCTTCCACCAAATACTAATTGAGGGGTGCAATATACCTGCTTCCACAAAATACTGATTGAGGGGTGCCATATCCCTGTTTCCGCCAAATACTGATTGAGGGGTGCCATGTCCCTGTTTCTGCCAAATACTGATTGACGGGTGCTATATACCTGTTTCTGCTAAATTCTGATTGAGAGGTGCCATATACCTTCTTCCACCAAATTCTGATTGAGGGCAGCAATACACCTGTTTCCGCCATATACTGATTGTGGGGTGCTATATACCTGTTTCCGCCAAATACTGATTAAGGGGTGCCATACACCTGTTTCCTCCAAATACTGATTGAGGGGTGCTATATACCTGTTTTCACAAAATTCTGATTGAGGGGTGCCATATTCCTTCTTCGACTAAATACTAATTGAGTGGTTCTATTGCTATATACCGTCTTCCAGCAAATACTGATTGAAGGGTGCAATGAACCTTTCTCCGCCAAATACTGATTGAGGGGTCTCATATACTTGCGTTCCTCAAAATACTGATTGAGGGGTGCTATTGCTATATACCTTCTTCCGCCAAATACTGATTGAGGTGTGCAAAACACCCTTTTCCACAAAATACTGATTAAGGGGTGCCATATACCTGTTTCCGCCAAATACTGATTGAGGGGTGCCATATACCTTTGTCCACCAAATACTGATTGAGGGCTGTGATACACCTGCTTCCACAAAATACTGATTGAGGAGTGCATATACCTGTTTCCGCCAAATACTGATTGAGGGGTGCCATACACCTGTTTCCGCCAAATACTGATTGAGGGGTGCTGCATACCTATTTCCACCAAATACTGATTGAGGGGTGCCATATACCTTCTCCCACCAAATACTAATTGAGGGGTGCAATACACCTGCTTCCACAAAATACTGATTGAGGGGTGCCATATACCTTTTTCCGCCAAATACTGATTGAGGGGTGCTATATACCTGTTTCCGCCAAATTCTGATTGAGGCGTGCCATATACCTTCTATGCACATTTAATAGAGGTCAGAGGTTATATAGTCATGACCCACTATATGAATACTCAGTGGTGTCTAGAATTATTGCTATTGAACTGAGTGTACCTTATTGTATTTCTAAGACATAACGTTTATTTCATGTTATTTAACATAATGAGACACTTAATATAAAACAATGCTGATGGTGCACTGCTTTACTGGAAGGGTGTCGGGTATATCTGGCAGCTATAGTCCCATGTATATGGTGCTGCTCTTTGTTAGAGGGGACGCTTAAAATTTGTCTTGATGGGGGATGCTCAACATAGGTTCTATCCCTATGTATGCTAATTCTGGAAGCTGGGAGAACCCTGACAGGCTGTGATCGGAGCACCCGCCCTGAAAAGGGCGACCCCCAGCCACTGGAACCTTGGGTCTATGGCTATCAAACCCTAACAATAGTCCTTCCTAGTGCCGTCAAGCATGCAACCCGTGGCACCCGTGTGGATTTGATGTTACTTATTGCATGCATGCCTAGCTCTTCTACTCCTCCTCCTACTCCATCCTCCATCTCCTCCTCGGCTAACTCCTCCTTTTCCACTGCTACTGCCTCTTCAGCTGTGCCCCCCAAGCTCCCCAGAACCTATTTGATAGGGCTAGGGGCTTACTACGGCCATTTTTATATAGGGTAAGGTTCCAGACGGGGTCGTTCTTATCAGGGCGGGTGGTTTGTGGTTAGGCTATCAGGGACAGAATAGCACCCCCCCTGTAAGGAAATATCAGGGACAGTTCTTTGCCCACCCTGTCCCTCCGGGATTCATGGATGTTCACTGGTACATATGGTTTCTGATTTGGTGCCGCCGAGCACCTGATTTAGTGCCGCCGAGCACTTGTTATTGCCTACCACATCTATGCTTTTTTCTTAACTTTAATAATTACATATTTTCATTTTGAGGGATATCTTTTCCATTCACAAGTCCACAAAATGGGTCCGCATCTGTTCCGCAATTTTGCGGAATGGGTGCAGACCTATTCATTTTCAATGGGGCCGAAATGTGCTGTCCGCATCCGCGGATCCGCACTACCGCATTCGTGCTTCCGTTTCTGCAAAAAAAAATAGAACATGTCCAATTCTTGTCCGCAATTGCAGACAAGATTAGGCATTTTCTATTATACTCCCGGCGATGTGCGGTCTGCAAATTGCGGAATGCACATTGCCGGTGTCCGTGTTTTGCGGATTCTCAAAACACTTACAGACGTGTGAATGGACCCTCATAGTAACATTGTTAAAGGTTACGTTTTATCTTTATGTATATTCTTTTTTTTTTATCTTTTTTTTTTCCTGTTTATTTGAAGCAGATCCACAAAAAGACAAGAGCAAGCGTCATGTACCCACATATCATACAGCAAAACATACTTCCCCCACGTTCCCAAGACAGGAGCAGAGGGGTCAAATATAGCAGTTAAAGGGACATGAACCCTGTACATGCAAATCTGACTGCATTTTTCAGTTTAGATTTAAATAAGACCAAGGAACCGGGGAGGAAAGGAAAGAAGTGGGGAGGGAGGGGAGCATAGGGGGGAGGAGAAAGGCAGGGCTACACTGCCAGAGGACCCAAGGTATTACCTAGAGACGATTTAAGGTACCAGGAGGTGTACTGAAAGGGTTTGACCAACTCCTTAATCTCTTCGGAACTAAAGTGTGCAGCAACAAAAATCTGCCATTTGCTGAAAAATTTTGAAGCTGAGCACTCCTTGTGTCTCATAGCCTCTATTCTTTCAAAGCCCAACAGCACCTTCAACTCAGAGACTACAGCGGGAATATCTGGCATGGTATCCATAAGCCATTTTATGTATATTCTAATGGATTGCCTTCCTTGTACAATGCTATAATATACTTTCTATGTTAGAAAGTATATTATAGTGCATTTGTATTGTGCGGCAGTTGTGTGCGGTTCTGCTGCGATACTGCGGGTATATAGAGGGACAAGCATTATTGGAACAAATAATTTCTACTGGTGTGATATACCAGTCGTCCCCCCAAAAATCTTATTGAAGTGGGGTGTTATATACCAATATACTTTCTTTATAGTGCATTTGGGTACTGTATAGTGCATTTACGCATACGCAAAAATTATATTGCCAATATTTTGCATTGAAAAAAATAATGAATTGACATCGCAAATTCGAATAAAGCATCTGGTATGTCACTGTCCTTGTTGTGGGACTATTTGTGTACTTCTAGCAATTATTTCTTGGCTGCAAATATAAGCTGAAGGTTTTTTCAGGTTCGCCTGCCATTAAAATGAATGGGAACCGCCGCAAACTTGCGGTTCGAAAACATTTGATCACGTTCACGAACCGTCCCTGCAGATGTTCGTCCATCACTATTTGGTCGCTGCAGATATAAGCTGAAGGTTTTTCAGGTTCACCTACCGTTCGGTTTGCGAACATTTAATCGCTTTCATGAACCGTCCTGGCCGATGTGCGTCCATCACTACTGAATGATAATTCTGGCATATCTTTAGAATGTTTAATTTAAAATGACACTACCTGTTTGTTAAAGTAATCTACACTGAATATGTGCCAACTTTTTGGCACATGTTTTTCTGGAGCACAATGGCTAATTTCAAGACCATGCCCCTTTCCTGTGAGGACAGATTCTCTTTTATTAAGTTAAACCTTTTTATTGGGTAAAGCATAACGAATATAAAAATGAATCATAAATGTGTTTGTTATATGGTTTATAAAAAAAATATATATATTGTGACGGTATGCGAGGCGAGGTGGTGGATGATAGGTATGTTTCACCTCGCATGCGCTCTGTTGTCAGGGACTGAACCGGAATCCGGTCCGGGTTTTTCCAGCCTCTGTGGCAGGCTTGGTTCCGGTCCAGAGATTGTGGTCCACTGGAGTTCAACTCCAGGTGGACTTTAAATAAACAGGAAGAGAGCACAACAGGGCTCTCATGTGCTGAGTCTCAGATCTGTAACCTGTATTGCTGAAGAGAGAGCTATGTTTGGATGTGAGAAAAACAAAAGGTTTGCTTTACCATTTGTGTTGGCGGTGTCGGGGAGGACACAACTGTATAGCTTAGCGCTGGACGGCAAGGATTTACTTTATGTTTTGTTTGTTTTCTGCTGTACAAAACCTTTTTGCCTAAATAAACCTGGCAACCAGACAGATTTTCAAGGAAACTGCCTGCTTATGGACTGTCTATTTCAGAAAAAGGTGATCCCCACGAGCTAATCTCCCACAATATATATATATATAATGTAATGTAATGAATGGCAGCACCAACCTTTTGGAATGGAAAATTGGGTGCAAGCTCCAATGGGAAAAGCGTCCCTGGATAATAGAAAATAAATAGTAGAGCAGCACTCCAGTGTGGTGAAAAAAGAAAACTGTTTAATCACCCAGTAGTGACGCTACATTTAAGCTCCAACATGAAGCCTTTCTCAAGCGAATAAACAGTTTGCTTTTTCACCACACTGGAGTGCTGCTCTACTTTTTATTTTATATCTATATATATATATAAAATGATGGCTGCACTGGACAAATGAAGCAAGAGAGTGCTAGGTCCAGAGGTATAGCTGCTTAGCCCGTAACAATAGTGAAGAAAACCGGACAGCACTCCAGGCAAAAAGCAAATGGTGTTTATTCACCCATGTGGAAGGCAACGTTTCAGCTCATACAAAGAGCCTTTCTGGCTTGAGAAATGCTCTTTTTATGAGCTGAAACATTGCCTTCCACATGGGTGAATAAACACCATTTGCTTTTTACCTGGAGTGCTGTCCGGTTTTCTTCACTATACAGTGGGATGTGAAAGTTTGGGCAACCTTGTTAATCGTCAGGATTTTCCTGTATAAATCGTTGGTTGTTACGATAAAAAATGTCAGTTAGATATATCATATAGGAGACACACACTGATATTTGAGAAGTGAAATGAAGTTTATTGGATTTACAGAAAGTGTGCTATAATTATTTAAACAAAATTTGGCGGGTGCATAAATTTGGGCACTGTTGTCATTTTATAGATTCCAAAACCTTCAGAACTATTTATTGGGGGGCGTGGCCAGCCGAGTAAGGAAGAGGACGTCTCTCCACACCGCTCTGCTGAGCATTCCACAATCTTAGACCATCCACATCTTTTCTGGGTCTAAACAGCTCCCTATCTACACTCTGGGGACTGTGGCCACCACCACCTTCATTTTGAGACCTCTCCAAAGCCGCAGAACCGTACCTGGCCAGAGTTATCATTGCGGCCTAGCGGCAAGCTGCATCTTGCAGACTGGATTTTTCACAGTTCCGATGATTGGAGAGCCCCAGCGATAGTTCCGGAGACTACAGCGGCTCAAACACAGTGACCATCGCCGAGGCAGCATCCCCGCTGATGACCTTTAAGCGGCTCCGGAGCAACACTTCGGCCGGCGTGTTCTAACGCCTGATACTATCGGCACTTAGCGGCGCCATTTTGCGGCCCAAAACAGCGAGCGCCCGGCAGCTGGGAATCGACTACAGGTACCAGACTCAAACCCTAAGGTACCCCCTCTGCCGTCCCTATTCCGACCAGCTGTATAGCCTCAGTCACTCACCTCTGAGACTGGTGTGACGCCCGGGTCTTCAGCTGCATTACTAGCGTGGCACACAGCGATCAGGTCTCTGCTGGTCTCAGCATCTGATGCAGCGACGGTCAGTCTAATTCAAGCAGAGTTCATTTGCTACCCCCGAGCCCACATTAAGCTCAGAAACCTGCCTAGAAGCTCTACTTGCCGTCTAGCTAATCTTTTTAAAGGGACAGTATCCCCATTTTTTGATAACCACCAGACTTAGTGGATTGCAACACATCTCTCCACATCATGATTTAATCCAGCCTGTTCCTGTTCTTAAATCCCTTTACCACCTATGTTCTCATTAAAGTAATGCTATTTTAACCTTGATGAAGTGGTGAGCATATTTCGCATTAAGGGCAAGATCTATCGCACTTATGGTAAAAGTGGGCAGGTACAGAGGGGCGGAACAGGACTCTCAGAAACAAGCAAAGACGCCATCTCTTTCCAATCCGATTTGGACCGTTTCATGATGAAGAAAAACACTTCAAGCCAAGGGATCCCTTCATCTGCCTCTAAAAATAACTCACAGAAACAGTTAGCTCCTCTTCCTGACAGGAGAAAGCGAAGAAGAAGAATCCTTTGAGACATCCTCTGAGTTACCTATTTCCAGATCCTTCATCTCTCAAGCCTTAACTAAAGCTTTGAATCCCGTCTTAGAGGAATTATCCGAAATAAAACGTGAAATGAGACAAGTGGGTCAGAGAGTTAGATGCCTTAGAGTCCTCTCAAACAGCTGTTGCAGAATACACAAACAAGAACTCTGCCGTCCTCTTCAGTCTATCAGAGTCACATAAATTATCTCTATGATTACATTGAGGATCAAGACAATAGAGGAAGAAGAAATAACATCCGCATCAGAGGCGTCCCTGACTCGGTTGCCAATGAGGCCATACCCAATGCAGTTAAAGAAATCTGCAAAGCCCTACTGGGTGAAGAATATCTGGACCCTATTATAATTGAAAGAGCCCACCGTGCCCTTCGCCCTAAACCAAAATCTGGCGACCCTCCTAGAGACATCATCTGCAAGTTGCTAAACTTCGCACAGAAAGACCTTATTATGAAAAATGCCAGAGAAAGTGAAAACATCACATATGAAGGCGCCCCAATCCTTCTCTTCCAAGATCTTGCCCCTGCCACTCTAAATAAGAGACGAGCCCTGAAGCCACTCACAGATCACCTAAGACACAGACGCATCGCCTTTAGATGGCTCTTCCCATTCGGAATGTTGATCACATGGAAAGAAAATAAATTTATCCTGAGATCACCAAGGGACCTCCCAGACATTCTTGAAGCACTGGAGATACAAGATGTAGACATCCCAGACTGGTCTGCCACAAATGATGTTTCCATTCCACAAGACATCCTGCCTCCTTCCGCATGGGAACTAGTCGGAAATGGCAAGTCCACAAAGTCCAAGAAAAAGCATAGGAAATTAACCCCCAGACGCATCATTCCTGAGGAAGACTGAGTGGACAATCCGGGTTTCTCTGTGGTCTTGTCTCAGTTATCTAGGCCTCCCTTTTATGGCCAGGCGTGGCGACTGGATTGTCAGCCGCACAGACCCCCAATAGTAGTACCTTTTACATGGTTTGTGTAGTTAACACACCTGTCTCAGTTTCAGGTGTAGAATGGGTCTGGGCGACTGGCGACCTTGCTTCGCCACGTCCAGGTTTTCACAGAGATTTCTATATGCTTCTTTTTCGATCTAGTGGGTCGCTTAGGGTAATTACTATTATCTTAGTAGTGTCATAAGAACACTCACCTCTTCATCTCACCTATGTGTATACTGTTTATGCCTCATATGCTGGCCCTGTACTGTTCTCAGGGCAGAGTACTTCTATTATGGATTAGAAGTACGGACCTAATTTGGTCCTACACTGGGAGACTGAAATCCCAAGATTCCTCTTACAGCAGAGGTTTGTTCATTTTGAGTTTGTTCTACTGTTTTGACGTTATTTCCTTTATTTTCTAGCTCCTTCCCACCCCCCCACAAAAGCACTTCATTCGGTACTATTATCACCACCAACCTCTCCACCGGTCATCAGAAATGGAGTTGAACCAGGCATCCGTCGATATGTAAGTTTTCCCCCTCCCTCACCTCAAATATCACCATGGCTGACATTCACATAGCATCATACAATGTTAAAGGTCTAAAAAATCCATGTAAGAGAGGTCAGATCCTACACTACTTACACAAAGAAAAATCCAAAGTTATATTACTACAAGAAACACATTTTAAAAACAATCAGATCCCAATCTTTCTAGGTCATATTACAACCAATGGTTTCATAGTTCTCTCCCACACTCAAACAGACTTGGCACTAGTATAGGCTTTCATAAACAACTTGATTTTAACATGACTGACACACTAACAGACCCAAATGGTCGCTTTATTTAGTAAAAGGTACTATTAATTCCCAAATATATACCTTTGCCAATTTTTATGCACCCAATGAGGCCCAGAAAATCTGGTTTGAGAAAACTTGGCAAAAATTCGAAGATTTCAGAGAAGGCATAGTAATCCTAGCCGGAGATTTTAATGTTGCCCTCAACCCTCTACTTGACACCTCATCAGGGAAGTCCTCCGTCCCCTTCAAAACCCTCAACTGTATAAAGAAACTCATACACAATAGCAATCTTATAGATGCGTGGCGAGCGAACAACCCCAAGGAAAAAGATTTTACTTTTTTCTCGGCTCCTCATAACTCCTACCACAGAATAGATTATATCCTGGTGCCTATATCACAAATACACCTTTGCGCCCAGAAGCATATTGGCAACATGGTCCACTCTGACCATGCCCCAATCTTCATCACCTGGAAATTAACTAACACTCGTCCCAAAACCTTTATTTGGAGGTTGCATGAGACTTTGTTAGATGACACACAAGTCAACGAAAAGATAAAGGAAAAGTTGACAGAATACTTCACGGTGAACGCGTCAGACGAGCTATCCCCTCATATAATCTGGGAAGCACATAAAACCGTCATTAGGGGAGAGTTTATCTCCACAGCCTCACACATTAACAAGTTAAGACGCGCTAAAACCGCTGAGCTCTATGACAAATTATCCGAGTTAGAAACTGCCCACAAACGGTCCCGCTCTGACCATCACTTAATAGAATTGGCATCAACTAGAGATGAGCTAAAAGGACTTCTGAACAAACAATCAGCTAAACTATACATGGCCTTAAAGCAAAAGTTTTTCGCCCATGGTAATAAACCCACCAAATTTATGTTAGCCCTAATAAGACAACGCAAAAGGAAATCCAGGATCTCGACTATCCGAAATGATAAGAAGGAACTAGTGGAAGATGATTTGGAAATTGCAAACGCCTTTCACGAATTCTATTTGGCGCTTTATAACATAGATAAATCGGATTCTGAAAACACCCGTACAGAGAAGGCAGCTCGAACTCTGCAGCCTTCTTAGACAACCTCTCACTTCCTTCTCTGTCCCCTACTCAGGCCTCTGAGCTATGCACCCCAATTTCACCCTCTGAAATTTCAGCCACCCTAAAACAAATGGCGAAAGGTAAAGCCCCAGGACCGGATGGCCTTCCCTTGTTATACTACATCTCTTTTAAGGACACGCTAATGCCACACTTACTCAACTCTTTCAATGCTGCCCTCTCAGGTAAGGCGTTTTTACCGCAAGCTGTGAATGCCCATGTCACCCTAATCCCGAAACCACAGAAGGACCCCAGTCTTTGCTCTAGCTATAGGCCCATCTCTTTGTTGAATCTGGATATAAAGATTTACGCAAGAGTTCTAGCCAACAGGATTAAACCATTATTGCAGGATCTAGTGCATCCTGACCAAACTGGGTTTGTGCCTAACCGAGAAAGCAAAGATAACACTTACAAAGTAATCAATACCATAGCCTTGGCGAGGAGAACCGGGACCCCCTTAGTGGTTTTGGGAACAGATGCAGAGAAAGCATTTGATCGGGTGGCCTGGGCATTCATTAAAAACGCCTTGGCCAAATTTGGTTTTCCCGAACGCTTTATTACTGCCATTTTCTCAATGTATGGCTCACCCAGTGCAAACTTAAAAATAAATGACACTCTCTCTCACCCGTTCCAAATTAATAATAGGACCAGACAAGGATGCCCTCTCTCTCCAATCCTTTTTATTCTCACAATAGAACCACTTTTACAGTTTATCAGACAATCAAAAGAGATAAGGGGGTTGGATTGTGGAGGCTTAGAGATCAAGCAAGCGGCCTATGCAGACGACCTTTTGCTGCTAGTATCTAATCCCCTACAAGCATTTCCAACCATCATTAAAGTGTTCACAGAATTTGGCTTCATTGCCAATTTTAAAATCAACTCCCAAAGTCCGAGGCTATGAACATAAATCTCCCACCCAGTTTTTAAAAAAAGCTTAAAACAAACTCCCCATTTGAATGGACGCAATCCCACGTAAAATTCCTAGGCATAAACATTACATCTGGCCTAGCTAAATTATATGTGGCTAACTTTCCGCCTCTGCTCAGAACAATTCCTGATATTTTAAACTCATGGTCTCCTTCCTTCATTTCCTGGTTAGGTAGGCACAATATTTTTAATTCACTTATAGTACCTAAAATCACCTATTTACTACAAGTCCTACCAATAAAACTACCCAGTAGCTTTTTCAATTCTTTTAGAAAGATCTGTTCATCCTACATTTGGGGAAACAAGAAACCCAGAATCTCTAACAAGATCTTATTGCTGCCCTTGGTTAAAGGAGGAATCGGTTTCCCTTCTATCACAAGATACCACAGAGCGGTCCACATCAATAGGACCATTGACCTATTGAGACAGCCTAAACACAAGCTCTGGATCCCGTTAGAAGAGAAACTAATAGGTTCCCCGATCAGACCTCTATTGATGTCTGAAACAGGAAAAAACACATCCCGGAGCACAGATAACCCACTCATATCAACCACTCTGTCAATATGGAGCATCCCAGAAGTGAGAAGCAATTGTATGCCCTTCCCCTCTCCCCTCATGAACATCAGGGATTGCCTCAGTCTAAACACGGAGTGTTATAAAATCTTACCTACACAAATACGAGATTCAACACTTCCTATAGAAGAACTCCTAGACAGTGAAGGTACATTTCTAAGTGCTACAAACATAATAAAGAAGTTCCAATTACTCAATTTAAATCAGGTGCAATACTCTTGTCTGAAAAATTCTGTGAGCCCTACCATTAAGAAAATAAGGTTTGAAAAACTAGTCTCACAAACTCTCTATCCTACAAAAATAATCTCCACTGTCTCTAAGAACCTGCTACTACTAGAACTCCCCCCTCCTTATATTTCCTAAAGGAATGGGAAAGGGATCTAAACGTGAAATTCTCAGCAGAGGATAAGAGTGTATTGTTGAACGCACCCAGATTGCCTTCTAGATGTGTCACAATACAAGAAAATGCATATAAAGTACTCACCAGGTGGTATTTAACCCCTGTAAGATTGAGTCTGATGTATAGCAGCTCTTCCGACAGATGCTGGAGATGCTTGGTTGAGAAAGGCTCCTTTTTACACATTTGGTGGTCATGCCCATATATTCGGACGTATTGGGATAAATTCTTTAATTTGATTAGAGTCATACTGGGACTAAACAAAGATTCACTCCCGACTTGCCCCAAGGCAGCCCTCCTGTCTCTACTAACACACCCTTTAGCTAACCCTAAAAAGGCACTTTTGAGTATCCTACTGGCAGCAGCCAGACTTCTAATTGCTCACAATTGGAAGTCTACTACCACACCGTCAATATCCCAGTGGAAAGGTAAAGTAGAAGCTTTAGCCAGGTTGGAGGAGTTGTCGCATTGGGAAACACGTTCGCATCATAAGTACCTGAAAATCTGGTCCCCCTGGAGAGATAATATCGACTATATCACCACTCAACAGATTATAGAACTAGACACTCCCTCTCTATAGTTCTCACCCATAGGTGTTCACTACACGATTTCTCCATGCTTAGTGCATTATTTTACGAGAGATGCCTGACATCAACTTCATACGCCGTATTGATAGGATGCCTGGTCACTCCAGCCAGCTCACAGATTACCTTTCTTACATTACATCCTGAAGGTTCAGTCTTCCGCTCTCACACTGGTGGTAAATGCGTGCCCTCCCGCCCTGCTCCCCCCCCCCCTTCCTGCCTACCCGTTAAGTTTATTTTTATTTTCATTTTCATTTATATTTTCTCCTTGTTTATTTTCTTTTGGTTTCCCCTCACTTGATACTATTAATGTCAGAAGCTAGGTACTACCGCTTGGCTTCTTGCTTCAGCCGGACAAGGGTTTTCTCTGTAATAAAGGGGGGACGTTGGTCCTTACGTTACCTGATTAGAAATATAGGAGTCTTACACAAGATCTCGCCCCTTGCATGTCCCAGCTCAGAGAAGATCGTTTAACACAGCTTTCTTGTCTGACGACGTGAAGCTATTAAATAACAGGTTGCAAAGGTTAAGTTTAACGATAATAAATGTTCTTGCATTTTGGCATGCCTCACCCGCCTTAGTCGGTCAGGCTGTATTGTAGTGTACTAAAATTGTACCTTTGTCTTATTGCTGTACACCATTTTGTGCGCACTCGCTTGTATACTATTGCAGAATCTGCTTTATTGCACTACTGTCTGTATACCCTTATCTTTGTTATAAAATCAATAAAAAGATAAAAAAAAGAAAAAAAAAAAAAGAACTATTTATTGGAACTCAAATTGGCTTGGTAAGCTCAGCGACCCCTGACCTACATACACAGGTGAATCCAATTATGAGAAAGAGTATTTAAAGGGGTCAATTGTAAGTTTCCCTCCTCTTTTAATTTTCTCTGAAGAGTAGCAACATGGGGGTCTCAAAACAACTCTCAAATGACCTGAAGACAAAGATTGTTCACCATCATGGTTTAGGGGAAGGATACAGAAAGCTGTCTCAGAGATTTCAGCTGTCTGTTTCCACAGTTAGGAACATATTGAGGAAATGGAAGACCACAGGCTCAGTTCAAGTTAAGGCTCGAAGTGGCAGACCAAGAAAAATCTCAGATAGACAGAAGCGACAAATGGTGAGAACAGTCAGAGTCAACCCACAGACCAGCACCAAAGACCTACAACATCATCTTGCTGCAGATGGAGTCACTGTGCATTGTTCAACCATACAGCGCACGTTACACAAGGAGATGCTGTATGCGAGAGTGATGCAGAGGAAGCCTTTCTCTGCCCACAGCACAACAAGTGCCTCTTGAGGTGGGCCAAAGCACATTTGGACAAGCCAGCTTCATTTTGGAATTAGGTGTTGTGGACTGATGAAACTAAAATTGAGTTATTTGGCCATAACAAGGGGCATTATGCATGGAGGAGAAAGAACACAGCATTCCAAGAAAAACACCTGCTACCTACAGTAAAAATATGGTGGTGGTTCTGTCATGCTGTGGGGCTGTGTGGCCAGTGCAGGGACTGGGAATCTTGTCAAAGTTGAGGGATGCATGGATTCCACTCAGTATCAGCAGATTCTGGAGACCAATGTCCAGGAATCAGTGACAAAGCTGAAGCTGCGCCGGGGCTGGATCTTTCAACAAGACAACGACCCTAAACACTGCTCAAAATCCACTAAGGCATTTATGCAGAGGAACAAGTACAACATTCTGGAATGGCCCCAGACCTGAATATAATTGAAAATCTGTGGTGTGACTTAAAGAGAGCTCTCCAACCTGAATGAACTAAAGATGTTTTGTAAAGAGGAATGGTCCAAAATACCTTTACCAGAATCCAGACTCTCATTGGAACCTACAGGAAGTGTTTAGAGGGTGAAATTTCTGCAAAAGTAGGATCTACTAAATATTGATTTCATTTCTTTTTTGTGGTGCCCAAATTTATGCACCTGCCTAATTTTGTTTAAACAATTATAGCGCACTTTCTGTAAATCCAATAAACTTAATTTCACTTATCAAATATCACTGTGTGTGTCTCCTATATGATATATTTAACTGACATTTTTTTATTGTAACAACCAACGATTTATACAGGAAAATCATGACAATTAACAAGGTAGCCCAAACTTTCGCATCCCACTGTATATATATATATATATTGGGTATATTTAATCTATTTCAGTTATTGTTTGTGTGTGTCGTTAAAAGATATCAACACTATCCACTATAACAGTGACATCTACAGCACCCTTCCCCCATAACAGTGAACTCCACAGCCCCCCACTCCTTAACACTGGCTCCGGCACAACAGTGCCTTGTCCCTTAAAATTGGACTTTCACAGCAGCCCACCCCCTTAACTTTGACCTTTACAGCAGCCTTCCCCTTTAACAGTGACTTTCACAGCATACTACCCCCTTAACAGTGCCATTTACTGGATCGGGGGGGGGGGGGGGTCCTTTTGAACATCTCACTCTAAGACAGCAGCACTATACTGAGTGTGATCTGCAGGGAGAAAGCCACCCTCCCTCCCACCTCTGCAGCTGACAGAAGTTGATTTTTACCTTCATTTTTTCAATCCCTGTCGGCTGAGGTGTGGAGAGGTGTGGCTTAATCAAATCAGGGGGCGTGGCTTAGCACAACCTAGAAGTCGCTTTTTAACTTCATTTTTTCAATCTCAGTCAGCTGAGTAGTGAGAGGGGGTGTCGCCTAACCGGATCAGGGGGTGCATTTTTGAACAGCTTTTCCGCATTTCCGGAGAACGGCCCCGATCTTTCAGTCCGCAGCTCCCGAAAAAAATAGAGCATGTCCTATTCTTGGTCTCAATTGCGAACAAGAATAGGCATTTCTATAGGGGTGCAGACCGGGTGTATTGCCAATCCACAATTTGCGGATCCGCAATGCACTATGGACATCTGAATGTGCTGTCTGAGTGTAAGCTGCAGGGAGAAAGTCATCCTCCCTCCCACCCCTGCAGCTGACAGAAGTTTATCTTGACCTTCATTTTTAAAACCCCCTCGGCTCAGGAGTGGGAGAGGGTGTGGCCTAAAAAGATCAGGGGCATGGCTTAGTGGGACCTTGGGGTGGGGTTTTAAGTCTTTAGAGGGTGGGCACATTGTGGCAGGGGGCGTGTCTGGGCTCCGTCCTGCAAGGGTGACGCCCCTCTGAGCACCTTACTGGCTCATTTGCATACCAAATAAACTGGATTTTGAGAGGATGAAAACATCTATTGCTGGAACAAAGGCACATCTTGAAATATGGTACTAAGTGCTATTAGGCCATGGCTTTACTCCAAAAGCAATTATCCTGGTGACAGATTTCCTTTAAAGCTCTCCTACAGCAGTGAATAAAAATAGCTGGGTTGTTATGGAAACCTGAAGTAAAACTGTGTATGTGGAGACTGGAGGACCTGCGAGCTTCTATTGGCTGATAAGGGTCATGTGACCAAGCTTCTATTGGCTTATGCATTTTTTGGGAATATCTCAAGAACGGTACATCCTAGAGAGCTGAGACATGGTCTAAAACCTCCCCGGACACCTGATGTACCTGTGTGCCAAATTTTGTGATTGTAAATGCGACGGTACATATATATACAGTTGCAAGAAAAAGTATGTGAACCCTTTGGAATGATATGGATTTCTGCACAAATTGGTCATAACATGTGATATGATCTTCATCTAAGTCACAACAATAGACAATCACAGTCTGCTTAAACTAATAACACACAAAGAATTAAATGTTACCATGTTTTTATTGAACACACCATGTAAACATTCACAGTGCAGGTGGAAAAAGTATGTGAACCCCTAGACTAATAACATCTCCAAGAGCTAATTGGAGTGAGGTGTCAGCCAACTGGAGTCCAATCAATGAGATGAGATTGGAGGTGTTGGTTACAGCTGCTCTGCCCTAGAAAAAACACACACCAGTTCTGGGTTTGCTTTTCACAAGAAGCATTGCCTGGTGTGAATGATGCCTCGCACAAAAGAGCTCTCAGAAGACCTATGATTAAGAATTGTTGACTTGCATAACACTGGAAAGGGTTATAAAAGTATCTCCAAAAGCCTTGCTGTTCATCAGTCCACTGTAAGACAAATTGTCTATAAATGGAGAAAGTTCAGCACTGCTCCTACTCTCCCTAGGAGTGGCCATCCTGTAAAGGCGACTGCAAGAGCACAGCACAGACTGCTTAATGAGGTGAAGAAGAATCCTAGAGTGTCAGCTAAAGACTTACAAAAGTCTCTGGCACATGCTAACATTCCTGTTAGCGAATCTACGATATGTAAAACACTACACAAGAATGGATTTCATAAGAGGATACCACAGAGGAAGCCACTGCTGTCCCAAAAAAACATTGCTGCACGTTTACAGTTTGCACAAGAGCACCTGGATGTTCCACAGCAGTACTGACATATTATTCTGTGGACAGATGAAACCAAAGTTGAGTTGTTTGGAAGAAACATACAACACTATGTGTGGAGAAAAAGAGGCACAGCACACCGACATCAAAACCTCATCCCAACTGTGAAGTATGGTGGTGGGGGCATCATGGTTTGGGGCTGCTTTGCTGCACCAGAGCCTGGACGGATTGCTATCATCAAAGGAAAAATGAATTCCCAAGTTTATCAAGACATTTTTCAGGAGAACTTAAGGTCATCTGTCCACCAGCTGAAGCTCAACAGAAGATGGGTGTTGCAACAGAACAACAACCCAAAGCATAGAAGTAAATCAACAACAGAATGGCTTAAACAGAAGAAAATACAACTTCTGGAGTGGCCCAGTCAGAGTCCTGACCTCAACCCGATTGAGATGCTGTGGCATGACCTCAAGAAAGCGATTCACACCAGACATCCCAAGAATATTGCTGAACTGAAACAGTTCTGTAAAGAGGAATGGTCAAGAATTACTCCTGACCGTTGTGCACGTCTGATCTGCAACTACAGGAAACGTTTAGTTGAAGTTATTGCTGCCAAAGGAGGTTCAACCAGTTATTAAATCCAAGGGTTCACTTACTTTTTCCACCTGTACTGTGAATGTTTACATGGTGTGCTCAATAAAAACATGGTAACATTTAATTCTTTGTGTGTTATTAGTTTAAGCAGACTGTGATTGTCTATTGTTGTGACTTAGATGAAGATCAGATCACATTTTATGACCAATTTCTGCAGAAATCCATATCATTCCAAAGGGTTCACATACTTTTTCTTGCAACTGTATATATATACCAGTTTAGTTAGTGAATTGCATCAGAATTATGACACATTTTCAAACTTAAAGCTGCCCTACTATTGTACACTGTGCCACTTGAAAATAGATGATTCATAAGTGCTGCACATCACACTCTCCCTGACATTGTATGTTGAATCTTGTTTCAAGTTTGAATAACCCAGAAAAGATCATTACATTTTCGAAATACTATAAGGCGAGGTTATTGTAACTTAAGGGAGAACTGTACATGTCTTTTGGTGAAATGACAACATCTACCCTGATTATCTGATTGCTTTATCTTCTGAGGTTGAGCATGAGAGATCCTCTAAACTTAGAAGCATCTAGTAAAAATCAGCAAGAGAGAGAAAGTGGAAAATAGATTCTTCGAAGCTTTTAAGTATCTAGTTAAAATCAGCATAAGAAAGAGCAGGTGCTTTCATGGATGTGCTCTTGTGAAGATCTGCCTTTGTGAAAATAATTACAATTTATGATATTTCTCATTACCATATAAAAGGCTTTACATTCCTTTGCTGAAAGAGCCCTCAATTTCAAACCATATGTTATGTTAACATAAAAAAATAAAAAAAAAACACATACACAAATTATCTTACCCATTTGTTTAACAATAATTTCACATTTTGTAAAATATAATATTATGGCCTTTAAACTTTAGCCAGCAATTGAATTTTTATTGCATGAAGTTCTTTCGTAATCTTGATACCTTGAGTACTTGACTTTAAACAAATGATGTGGCCGAAGAAAAAAAATATTAAGAAATCTTAGCTTTCACAAACACTTCATTCTTCTTCAATTTTTCCTTTGTTGCATTCACTTATGTATCTGGAGATCTTATTTTGAAGGATCCATATGCTGCAGTGTACACAGATGGGTGACTGAATTATATCTTCCCCAAAGGAATTTCACTTTTTGTTCTGTTTATTGACTTTACATATGTCTGGTAAAGTCTATTTTTTTCCTTCCTATTCTTTTTTTTTTCTCTCCAGAAGTCGAGCCTGCAGTTTGTTTCTAGTTTTGTTTGTTTTGTTTCTTGTTTCCGATGAATTACCACAGTCTGTTACAGTTGTCACTTAGTACAGTGAGATATGTTCAAAAATCCACATAAACTGGAAAATTCATAACTTGGCTAGACTGAAAGAACCCTTGAGTTAGGTCTGCAAAATGACTCTCAGCAGAGATATAAATATGATATGTTTCACTGCCAAAAACTTTAAAGAAGGTTATGTATGGTGGTTCTATATTAGTGCAATATAGTACCGTTTAATCTATAAAAAATACTTTGAATGGTCTTTCTAAATGGATTGTCTAAAAAAAGAGCATAGATAGATAGATAGATAGATAGATAAAACAGCACTATGACAAAGTTATTGGGTGCAGATATCCTCTATACAATACAAAAACTCAAATAAAGAAGCAGCACTCTAGGGATATTCCACTGCAGTGTGCAATGCTATTCACCTATAGTTGTCAAAAGGACATTTCAGCTCTTTCTTAAAATCCATAAACAATTCTAACAGTTTAATAGATCAGAGTACAAGGCAATAATTTAAAAGGGGTATTTTGGTATCTGTAATAGTGATGAGCGGCAGGGGCAATATTCAAATTAGTGATATTTTGCAAATATTTGGTAGAATATTTGTCATATATTTACAAATTCACAAATTTGAGATTATTTTCTTGATAGCGAAAAATCGGCAATGTAATATTTGCGTAATGTGTGGGTCACTATAGCTAAATTTTTCAATCTGCTAGAAGTTTCCTGAGACTGGAGAAAATGGTTGGCATGGCAGAACATTACAATAGCTTTAGGGCTCTTTGTCCGGATCCGTCGTGTACTCCATTTGCCGGAATTACATGCCGGATCCGGAAAAACGCAAGTGAACTGAAAGCATTTGAAGACGGATCCATCTTCAAAATGCGTTCAGTGTTACTATGGCAGCCAGGACGCTATTAAAGTCCTGGTTGCCATAGTAGTAGTGGGGAGCGGGGGAGCAGTATACTTACTGTCCGTGAGCCTCCCGGGGCGCTCCAGAATGACGTCAGAGGGCCCCATGCGCATGGATGACGTGCCATGCGATCACGTCATCCATGCGCGTGTGGGGCCTTGACGTCACTCTGAAGCGCCCCGGGAGCCGCACAGACGGTTAGTATGCTGCTCCCCTGCTCCCCACTACACTTTACCATGGCTGCCAGGACTTTAGCTTCCCGGCAGCCATGGTAACCATTCAGAAAAAGCTAAACGTCGGATCCGGCAATGCGCCAGAACGACATTTAGCTTAAGGCCGGATCCGGATTAATGCCTTTCAATGGGCATTCATTCCGGATCCGGCCTTGCAGCAAGTGTTCATGATTTTTGGCCGGAGCAAAAAGCGCAGCATGTGCCGAAACGACATTTAGCTTAAGGCCGGATCCGGATTAATGCCTTTCAATGGGCATTAATTCCGGATCCGGCCTTGCGGCAAGTGTTCAGGATTTTTGGCTGGAGCAAAAAGCGCAGCATGCTACGGTATTTTCTCCGGCCAAAAAAACGTTCCTGAAGACATCCTGATGCATCCTGAATGGATTTCTCTCCATTCAGAATGCATTAGGATAAAACTGATCAGGATTCTTCCAGCATAGAGCCCCGACGAAAGAACTCTATGCCGGAAGAAAAGAACGCAAGTGTGAAAGAGCCCTTATATGCAGATAGAGTGCTCCAATATATTTGCGATTGCAAAATCAGGACTAATGATGCAAATATTTTGGAGCAATATGTGCAACTTCACATTTTAACAGGTCTGACTACTTATTAGTGATTGGTGCACTAAGTATTGTTGTGAACTTGTGACATCACAGTACTATGTATGTATGCAAGTATGTAGCATACATACATTCCTTCCTGCATAAAGCACTATGTATGTAGCATGTATATATGGACAGCAGACCCCTACAGCTACACTATATCACTATCTGACCTACACTGCCTATCTCCCACTAGGGCTGCACGATATATCAAAAAATAATCGAATCGCAATAATCGCCAAATTCGATATGGCGATTTGGCCGACCCGAAAATGCTGTGATTATATATGAAGGGGCCCCGCACACATAACTGGCTTTGTGTGTAAAGTATTTTACTACTGTGTGAAAAGAGCTCTCTCCTATTGATCAAATGGCCAGCCTCTGTACTCACTTTCACTATGAATGCACTGCAGCGAGCTGGCCGGCCGGCGCATGACTGACGTCACTTAGCTCCTCCCGCTTAATTCTGGAAGCAGGAGCGTGACTAAGTGACGTCAGTCACGCGCTGGCAGGCCAGCTCGCTGATGCTTGCTGCAGTGCATTCATAGTGAAAGTGAGTACAGAGGCTGGCCATTTAATCAATAGGAGAGAGCTTGTTTCACACAGTAGTAAAATACTTTGCGCACAAAGCCAGTTATGTGTGCAGTTTAGGCCACATGAGGGGACACATAGGGCCATGAGGGGGACCAGCATAAGATGCTATATGTGTGTCTTATGCTGGCACCCCTCATGGTCCTATGTGTCATAGCACAGATCCCCTATAACAGTGCCATCCACAGATCCACCCCATAACAGTGCCATCCACAGATCCACCCCATAACAGTGCCATCCACAGGTCCCCCATAAGTGTCCTCCACAGATCCCCCATAACAGTGTCCTCCACAGATCCCCCATAACAGTGTGTCATCCACAGATCCCCCACAAAACAGCGTCATCCACAGATCCCCATAACAGTACCAATCACAGATCCCCATAACAGTGTCCTCCACAGATCCCCCATAACAGTGTCCTCCACAGATCCCCCATAACAGTGTCCTCCACAGATCCCCCATAACAGTGTCCTCCACAGATCCCCCATAACAGTGTCCTCCACAGATCCCCCATAACAGCTTCCTCCACAGATCCCCCACATAACAGCGTCCTCCACAGATCCCCCACATAACAGCGTCCTCCACAGATCCCCCACATAACAGCATCATCCACAGATCCACCACATAACAGTGTCATCCACATATCCATTCCCCCACATAACAGCATCATCCACAGATCCCCCATAACAGTGCCATCCACAGATCCCCCATAACAGTGCCATCCACAGATCCCCCATAACAGTGCCATTTACAGATCCCCCATAACTATGTCATACCCAGCCACCTCAGCAGCTCATATGGGAAAATCCAAGCAAATAGACCTCTAGCACAATTCCCTTAAAATATTGCATCACATATCATTATCGCAATTTTTAGGGCCCTAATCGTAATCGCACAAAATTCCCATATCGTGCAGCCCTATCTCCCACTAACTATCTGTAATACATATTTAAGCTAACTAACTATCTAATGTAATGACACAGAAAAGCAGAGAGCCCAGCAATACCACTGCTGTCTCTCTCAGATCTGCAAAATACTGCATACAAAGGATGTTGGGGAGGTTCTTATATGGTATGGGGTAGGCAAATGTCCTATTGCTAGGGATGTTGCTAAGCGCAAACAAAGACGTTGCAGCCTTCTCATTGGCCCACAAGCAAGAAGGAAGGTTACTGATGAAAAAAAAAAAATCTATAATATTCAAAATTACAAATACAGTCCTGATCAAAAGTTTAGAGCTTCAATGTGCAACAAAAAGAAATGGGAGTGAGATAAAACATTTTTTGAGAATTCAATTTAATGAAAATAACGAATAAACTGAAACAGGCTGTTTTTCAGCTGATCAAAAGTTTAGGACCACACCTCCAAAAAAAAGCTAAACCCCCCGAAAACAGAAATCCAACTTCCAAACATGAACTCAGTAATGAGTAGCTCCGCTGTTATTGTTTATCACTTCCAAAATTCGTTTTGGCATGCTTGATGCAAGCGTTTCCATGAGGTGAGTGGGAAAATGTCTCCAAGTGGTGAAGACGGCCGCCCGAAGGCCATCTTCTGTCTGGAACTGTTGTCCATTTTTGTAAAAATGTCCTTGCCATCCATCCCCAAAGGTTCTCAATTGGATTTAGATCAGGGGAACACAGAGGATGGGCCAAAAGAGTGATGTTATTCTCCTGAAAAGAAGTCCCTTGTCCTGTGGGCATTGTGTACTGTAGTGTTGTCCTGTTGAAAAAACCCAGTCGTTACCACACAGACGAGGGCCCTCAGTCATGAGGAATGCTCTCTGCAACATCTGGACATAGCCAGCGGCCGTTTGACGCCCCTGCACTTCCTGAAGCTCCATTGTTCCACTGAAGAAAAAAGCACCCCAGACCATTATGGCGCCCCCTCCACTGTGGCACGTAGAAAACATCTCAGGTGGGATCTGCTTGTCATGCCAGTAACGTTGGAAACCTTCAGGACCATTAAGGTTAATTTTTTTCTCATCAGAGAATACAACTTTCTTCCACCTTTAAATGTCCCATGTTTGGTGTTCTCTTGCAAAGTCCAAACGAGCATTTCTGTGGCGTTCAAGGAGACAAGGTATTTGAAGACGTTTTTTTGTTTTTGAAGCCCTTCAGTCTCAGATGCCGTCTGATGGTTATGGGGCTGCAGTCAGCACCAGTAAGGGCTTAATTTGGGTCGAGGATTGTCCAGTGTCTTGACGGACAGCCAATTGGATCCTCCGGATCAGTGCTGATGACATTTTTTGGGGTCTTTCATTTGACTTTTTTGTTCCATAACCCTCAGGATCATTTAAGAAATTCCAAATGACTGTCTTACTGCGTCCCACCTCAGCAGCGATGGCGCTCTGTGAGAGACCCTGCTTATGCAGTTCAACAACCCAAATACGTTAAAAAAGGGACAGGTTTTTTTGCCTTTGCTATCACAATGTGTGACTACCTGACAGAAAATGACAATGAATCCACATCTTTGCACAGATTTGCCCTTTTAAAGGCATGTGGTCCAAAACTTTTGATCAGCTGAAAAACTGCCTGTTTCAGTTTATTCGTTGTTTTCATTAAATTGAATGCTCAAATTTTTTTTGTCTCACTCCCATTTCTTCATGTTGCATGTTGAAACTCTACTTGGAACCTTGTTAAGATCCAGCCATGCTAAATATGATTTTTTGCCATTTTTCAAGTGGTCTTAAACTTTTGATCAGGACTGTACAGTATGTATCACTATATTCTAAATATTTGCAAATTTTTGTGCCGATATTCGCGATTAATATTCACTATTTGAATATTCACGCCCAACAATAATCTGTAATTGCTTATTTCCATGCACTCCATCACAGTCATGTGACATTTTCTGCTTTGTTGGTTCCTTATCCCAATGAAATTGCATTGACATCTGAGGCGTGGCAAAGCTTGTAAGGCTTTGCCTTGTTGACATAATACCCTTAACCCTTAGGATACCAGCGCCTAACATGTATGGCGCAGAAATGCGGGATAGAAAGCGAAGTGTGCATGTGCATCAGGCCGGCGCATGCACACTTCACTCAACGAAGCCGCTGCCAGGAGTCTGCGGTGCATTAGGCTGAGCCTAGTGTGCAGGCGCCGGATCTGGCAGAGGGACGGGACGATTGCGGAGGCGGCACTGAGGTGAGGAAGGCGGCGCTGGGCACCAGACGGCGAGGGGTGCGGGTGGGCACCCTGGATTAACGTAAAACCCCTTGGACACCTTAGGTAGGTGAGTGACAGCTTATAAAAAACATTTTTTTGGGCTAATAGAGCCACAAGCAGGTTTAATAAGGGCAGTTTAGGATTCATGTTATTAGTACGGACATGGCCATATGTTTAGCTTATAGGGCTCAAATCTCATGGCAGAATCCCTTTAAACTATTTCTAACAGCTATATCTTCCAATATAGAGGAGATCATGCTTCCAATCTGGCCTTCTCTTGTTTTAAAGCCTATGCTGTCAGCTTTTAAACAAGTCTATTCCTATATCTCTAGCTGTTTCCAAGCCCAAAATTAGAGGAACAACAAATTACCTATGCCCAAGGGGACGGCTAGTTTCCATGAGTGAGCAATAGTAGATCTAGCAACTTGAATTATATGGCAGGTAGCATTGATTGAGCATGCTTGGCCAAACACCATTTCGGCCGAATACTGTGTGTGCTTGAGCGCGATGCTCGGGTCTCGTCCCCGCAAGTTTGTTGGCTGCTACGCAGCCAATAAATGTGCAGGTAAGTACTGACACTCACTGTAATGCCGTAGCCATGTTAGTTACTGGCATTACAGTGATTGGCTGGCCAGAACGTGTCATCGGGTGCTATAAAGCACCCGATGACACGTGGTTCGGCCAGTCTTAGTCAGGGAGAGCTGTGCTGTAGAAGGGACAGATAGTGTAGGGAATTGAATTGAATATTTTTGTTAGGCAGCCTTGGTGTTAGAGACCTAAAAGTCCTTTTAAGAACTATTGTTCTATCTGGCAGCAATATGGCAACCTGTGCTACCTGTGCAACCTGCGCTAAACATGGCAGCAATATGGCAACCTGCACTAAATTGCGTGCGATTAGAGACCCAAAAGTCTTTTTAAGGACTATTGTATCTGGCAGCAATATATATTTTTAGCTCCACCTAATTAGCTTGCAATTGTTTGGCTGCTGCAGACAGCGACATTATCTGTGCTACATCTCCTGTGTAATGTGTGCAAAGCCTAAAAATATCTGTGACATCCAGTGTACTTTTTCCGTAGATGGTGTCCGCTGTGGGGAGTGACATTACCTGCGCTACATCTCCTGTATAACCTTTGCGCATCCTAAAAATATCTGTGACATCCAGTGTACTTTTTCCATAGAAGCTGCGGACAATGACATTACCTGTGCTACATCTCCTGTATAACGTTTGCGCATCCTAAAAATATCTGTGACATTCAGTGTACTTTTTATATAGACGCTGTGGACAGCAACATTATCTGCGCTACATCTCCCGTTTAATGTGTGTGCATACTAAAATTATCTCCTGTATAACGTTTGCACAACCCAAATAGCTGTAACATTCCCTGTAATTTTTTATCAGCCGCTGGTCATAGCGACATTACCAGCGCTACATCTCCTGTATAACATTTGCACATTCTAAATATCAACGACATTCAGTTTAATTTATTTCTGCCTACACTTAAACAACCTGCACAGTAAGGGACAGGGAAGTGGCCGTGCTGCTGATGGTGCACACAGATGCTGTGGCCCTGGGCGCAGTGAAACTGTGCCTGCTGCCAGAGCACAAGAAACACACTCATCCACAATACCTAGCTTCATGTCCCAGTTTGCAGGGTGGCGCAGGACACCACTTTCGAAGTCAGACCAGTGTGACCAGTTCGTCGGTTGGATTGCAACAGATAATGCTTCCATTCTGTTAAGCACCACCCTGTCTTCCAGAAAGTCAAGTCTCAGCAGCCAAGAGTCTGGTCAACAGAATCCTCACCCTGATCCTCCTTCCTCCTACCATGAAGAGTCTTGCCAAACAAGTGATCCCACACTTGGATATTTCGAGGAGCACTTTTCATCACCGTTCCTTGATTTGGGCCTCTCGCCAAGCCCGATTGAGAGGGACATGAGGAGATTGTGTGCATGCCAAAACTCTTGAGCACCCACAGTCACAAGAAGATGATGGTGGGGAACAGCAATTAGTGTTTCACGAGGTGAATAATAATTATGAGACACAGTTGCCAATAAGTCAACAGCAATTAGTGTCTTTGAGGAAAGTACAGATGATAAAATAATTGTCATTTGCAACCTGTGCCGTACCAAAATGAGCACGGGCGTGAACACTAGCAACCTCTCCACCACCAGCATGATCCGCCACATGGCATCAAAGCACCAAAATAGGTGGGCCGAACACCTGGGTTCACAATCAGTGTGTACGGGTCACACCGCTGCCTCCTCTTCCCCTGTGGTACGTGCTGGCCAATTCCCTGTCCAAGACACCAGCCCGGATCTTTGCAAGCACCATCAGCTAGCACATCCACTTCTGTGTCCCAGCGCAGCATAGAGATGTCCATACCCCAGCCCTTAAAACGAAACCGCAATTACCCAGCCACCCACCCACAGGCCATAGCACTAAATGTGCACCTTAAAAATTGCTGACCCTGAAAATGTTGCTATTTAGGCTTGTGGAGAGGGTTGAGCGTACTGAACGTTAGGATTTTTGGACCCCGGACCCAAACCCGAACATTTCAGTAAAAGTTTGGGTTCGGTGTTCGGCGCTTTCTCTGCTCTTTTTGAAAGGCTGCAGAGCCGCCAATCAACAAGGGTTTAACTGTCTGACCTTAGAAGCCATCACAGCCATGCCTACTAATGACATGGCTGTGATTGGCCAGTGCAGCATGTGACCCAGGCTCTATATAAGCTTGAGTCACGTAGAGCTGCACATCACTCTGTTGTCACAAGTGTAGGGAGAGGATGCTGCTGGACTGGTGATTTCAGGGAGAGAATAGGAGATAATCTAACTCAGCGATATACATACAATTAGTTGTGTGGGTGCAGAGCACAATCTTTTTACCCTGCCCTGAGCCAATTGACCCCCCAAAAAATTACTTTTATGCGTCTGTTAGTTAGGTGGGCTGCGGTGGCGGCCATTTTATGCAAGCTCAGTGCACCATGCTACATGCACAAGCGAAACCCCTTCCTCAGGTGCGAGTAGACAGAACCTGCAGCGGTATTTGGTCGGGCCTAATGAGGCTCTATGAATGGTGAGGTCTTAACAAGTACAGGCAATAGTAGATTGGGTTGCTGACAGTGGCTCCAGTTCCTTCACATTGTCTCCCACCCATTCTTATGCTGAAAGACCACAATTGGCACCAGCAGCCAATGTCCATCAGTCTTTCACCTCACCCCCTTGCAAATCAGCCAAGCAGTCTGAGCCCCAAGTCATGCAGCAGTCTTTTCTGCTTTTTGATGACTCTGTTAGCAGGGTTTCCCAGGGCCATCCATCTAGCCCTGCCCAGAATTGGAAGAGATTGAGTGCACCAATGCCCAACCACTTATCTTTCAAGATGAGTACATGGGAGGACCATCGCAGCACATCTCGGATGATGACGAAACACAGGTGCCAACTGCTGGGGGTTTAGAAAGTGTGCAGACCGAAAAAGAGGGCAAGGGTGAAGACTGGGTAGAAGATGATGTGGAGGACGATGAGGTCCTCGACCCCACATGGAATCAAGGTCATGCGAGTGACCTATGTAGTTCGGAGGAAGAGGCGGTGGTCACACAGAGCCACTAGCACAGCAGAAGAGGAAGCTGGGTGCAAAAGCAGAGCGGTCGTCCTCTAGACAGTACGCCTGCTACTGCCCACCGCAGCAAGGGACAGAGCACACCAAAGCCAGCTCCAAGAAGTTCCCTGGTGTGGCAGTTCTTCAGACAATGTGCTGACGACAAAACACAAGTGGTTTGCAAGCTGTGCAATCAGAGCCTGAAGCAAGGCATAAGCATTCTCAACCTGAGCACAACCTGCATGACCAGTCATTTAAGTGCAAAGCATGAGCTGCCGTGGAGTAGACACCTCAAAAACCAAGAAAGGTCTCTGGCTCCTCCTGCTTCCTCTTCTGCTGCAGTCTCGGCCTCTTCATCCACCTCTGGAGTGACAGAGCCACCTGCCACCCTGCAAACAGAGGATCTTCCAGCAGCACCACCACCTGGGTCACCAAGCATCTCCACAATGTCCCACTGAAACATTCAGCTCTCCATCTCCCAAATGCTGGAGAAGAAGAGTAAGTACCCCCCTACCCAGCCGCCATCACTAGCCCTGAATGCCAGCATTTCTAAATTACTAGCCTTTCAAATGCTGTCATTCCGTCTGGTGGAGATGGATAGTTTTAAAGGCCTTATGGCGGTGGCTGTCCCACAGTACGTTGTACCCAGCTGCCACTACTTTTCCAGGTGAGCCATCCCTTCCCTGCACAACCAAGTAGGGGACAAAATCAGGTGTGCACTGTGCAACGCCATCTGTGGCAAGGTGCACCTCACTATGGACCAGTAAGCACGGTCAGGGACGTTATATCTTCATAACAGCACACTGGGTAAATGCAGTGGCGGCTGAGGCGGATAGCAGTTTGGTGCATGTCCTTCCACCACCGAGGATTGCAGGGCGTTTCAGTTTGCCTCCTGCTGCATCCTCCTCCTACTCTGCTTCCTCATCCTCTACCAGCTCCTCATCCGGTCAGCGTAACACCTTCACCACCAACTTCAGCACACCCAGGGGTAAACAACAGTGGGCAGTTTTACGAGTTATTTGTTTGGGGGACAAACCTCACACCGCGCTGGAGCTGTGGACGGGCCTTGAACAACACATACTGTCTGCCCCCTTCAACTTCTGGGTCTCCAAATTGGGCATATGGCCTGAGCTTGCCCTTTACGCCTTGGAGGTGCTGGCCTGCCCTGCGGCCAGTGTATTATCTGAACGTGTGTTTAGCACGGCAGGGGGTGTCATCACAGACAAGTGCAGCTGCCTGTCCACAGCCAATGTGGACAAGCTCACGTTCATTAAAATGAACCAGGCATGGATCCCACAGGACTTGTCCATACCTTGTGCAGAATAGACATGTATACTGGCACTAACCAGCCATTGTTATACTGCAGCGCAGTATTCTTGTATTTTGGATATTTCACACTCTTTGAACTCATGCACACGACCGTGCCGTTTTTTGCGGTCCGCAAACCGCGGATACGCAAAAAAACGTGTTGCCTTCCGCAATTTGCGGAACGGAACGGGCGCTGGCAATATAAATGCCCATTCTTGTTCGCAAATCACAGACAAGAATAGGCCATGTTATAATTTTTTTTTGCGGGGCTGCGGAATGGAGGCCAAAACGGCGGCTCGGATGCGGACCCAAAGAACGGCCGTGTGCATGAGGCCTTTTGGAGTGTACCCTAATTTAAAAAAATAAAATTAGAACCAAAAACCTGTTTTGGCTATCTCGTCCTCCACCACCGCTTCCACCTACACCGCTATGTCCACCGCCTCCTCAAACTCCTACTCCATATGGAACTCCACCTCATAAATCAACTTTTTTTTTTTTTACGTATTTTATGATATTTTATTTCAGTACTTTATCAGTTGCATTTTCTTGTGCTATACCTAGTAGACAGGTTTAAAAAATAAAAATAAAATGTCAAGTTACATTTTCCAGTGAAATTCACCAATTTTTGGGTGTGATGTACCACTGCTCTACCTTGTAGCCCAAAAAAATAAAAAAATAATTGTCAGATACATTTTGTGGTGAAATTCACCAATTTTTGGGTGTGAAGTACCACTGCTATACCTACTAGACCGATAAAAAAATAAAAAATAAATTGTCAGTTACATTTTGTGGTGAAAATCACAAATTTTTGGGTGTGATGTACCACTGATATACCTAGTAGACGGGTAAAAAAAAAAATATATATACATATTAAAAAAATGCATGTTAAAAAAAATTCACAAATTTTTCAGTTACATTCTTGGGTTGACATTATACAATTTTATAGGTGAATAAACCCCTGCTCTGCATGGGTAACAGGGAATAAAATTTCTGAATTTCTTCTTTAATTGATGTGCGCCACCTCCTTTGATTCAATGCTTAAACTTTAACAAGTTGTACCACATTTGCACTTCAATAATAATCAAATTTAAAAAAAAAATTGTCAGTTACATTTTCTGGTGAAATTTACCAATTTTTGGGTGTGAAGTACCACTGCTATACCTAGTAGACCGGTAAATAAAAAATGTAAAAAAATTGTCAGTTACTTTTACTGGTGAAATTCACCAATTTTTGAGTGTGCAGTTCCACTGCTATACCTTATAGACTGGTAAAAAAAAAAAAAATTGTCAGTTACATTTTCTGGTGACATTCACCAATTTTTAGGTGTGATTTACCACTGATATACCTAGTAGACGGTTAAAAAAAAATATAAAAAATTGTCAGTTACATTTTTTGGTTAAATTCAACAATTTTTGCATGTGATGTGCCAGTGATATACCTAGTAGACCGGTAAAAAAAAAAAAAAAAAAAAAAGAAATTGTCAGTTACATTTTCTGGTGAAATTCACCAATTTTTGGGTGCTATACCAAGTTGACAGCTTAATAAATTTCAATAATTTTTCTTTAACATTTTGAGGTGACAATAAACAATATTTTTTTCTGTCATAGACCCCTGCTCTACCAAGTAGACATGTTAATAAATTTCACTAATTTTTCTGTTACATTCTTGGGTTGACATTATACAATTTTAGATGTGAATAAACCCCTGCTCTGCATGGGTAACAGGGAATAAAATTTCAGAAATTCTTTAATTGATGCGCGCCACCTCCTTTGATTCAATGCTTAAACTTTAACAAGTTGTACCACATTTGCGCTTCAATAATTTGTCCCACAATTCCGCTTTACTCTTTTGGCCAACATTTGCGCTTCAATACTTTGTCCCACATTTCCGCTTTACTCTTTTGGCCCACATTTGGGCTTCTGTAATTTGTACCACATTTGCGCTTTAACAGCTTTTCCCACATTTCCGCTTTACTCTTTTGGCCCACATTTGGGCTTCTGCAATTTGTCCCAAATTTTTGCCTCAATAACTTTTCCCATAATTCCGCTTTACTCTTCTGGCCCACATTTGTGCTTCTGTATTTTGTCCCACATAAACGATTTAACAGCTTTTCTTACATTTCCACTGGATCCCAATTTTTTAAAATAAATTTATCTTACTTAAATTTGGTCTCTTTTTCTCATGCTCCCTCTCCGGCGTGGAACCCTGATTTGCCAATAACCGTGATCAACATGGTAGGCTCAGAAAAGAACATTGAAAGTTGAAAGAAAAGATATCAAAATGGATGGTGGATGTCACTGGGGCAACTCTACATAGGTGACAGGAACATAAATAAATAAAAAAAATTGTCAATTACATTGTCAGGTGAAATTCACATTTTGCCAGATAGAAACCCCTGCTCTGCATAGTTGAAAGGGAATACAATTTAATAAATTCTTCATTAATTAATGCACGGCAGATCCTTTTATTCAATGCTTAAACTTACAAAGTTGTCCTACTTTTACACTTTAATAATTTGTCCCATAATTCCACTCTATAATTTTAAATTTGAAAAAAATAATCCTCCCTTGGATGTGGTCTCGCTTTCTCACGCTCCCTCTCCGGCGTGGAACCCTGATTCCCCGCCACCCGTGATCACCATGGTAGGCGCAGAAAAGAACATTGAAAGTTGATAGAGCAGATATTAAATTGGATCGTGAACATCAAGGGGACGTGCAACAAGGTGGGGCAGTAAGTATGCACACGCCTACACAAGCTGACTGACAGGGGTCAGCCCCTGCAACCTCTGGGTCTCCAAATTGGGCACATGACCTGAGCTTGCCCTTTACCCTTTGGAGGTGCTGGCCTGCCCTGCAGCCAGTGTATTTTCTGAACGTGGTTTAGCACGACTGGAGGGGGTTATCACAGGTTATATTTTCCAATGTTTTGGGGTGTACCTCCTTTTTTTTTTTAAATACAACATTTAAAACCAAAAATCAGTGTAGGCTAACCAACGCAGTTATTGGGAAGGTCCACTTAACGACTGACACATGGACAAGTGCTTGCAGCCAAGGATGCTACATTTCCCTGATGGCACACTGGGTGAACGTTGTGGAGGCCGGGAGCGAGTCGTACCCTGGGATGGTCCCCTGTCCGCCCCTATAAAATGCACACCTGCGTCATGACGTATTGAGCGGCCTGAGGAAGCGCGATCCCACGCGCGAAACGGCCGTCGCCGCCTGCAACACTGTGTCCGCCCCTGGATCCCTAATGTATCGACTTCCAAGGAAGCTTCAATAAAGATCATTTTCTACATCCTGGTGAGTGCCGCAACTCTGTTACCTTCTTCTCTCCACATTGTGAACTTCTGCTTGACGCTTTCTCTTGCTGAGCACCACGCTTTGGATACTTGTATACCGCATGTACGATGACTTGGACACCTAAGCGGTTTTATTAGTGGGGGCAGTGCCGCAATGCTTCTTCTCTCCCAGCGTTTGTTTCATTCTATCTACTTATTATGGCAGAGCACGCTGACGCCACTCCAACTGCGGATCCTGCATCAGCAGTCGTACCTGACACTATATGTGGTCTTTCTCAGGGTCGAGAAGGGGCGGACACATTTTTTGCTATTTGTGACTAGCAGGACTATGTGTGCGCTATTAGCACAAATAACTTGGAAACTAAAATATTTCAATTGGCGGATAAGGAGGTGAGACTCTTTTGGACCATTGAGTCCCTCAAGTCTTATAAAGAAAGCGGTCGGGTCCCCCGGGGCCTGCGTTTGTATAAAGACATTGTTCAGTATGACGATGATCCCCAGTTCACAGGGGAATGGAAAGCTGCGCATCAGCGTTTTTCTTTAGAGCTCATGGAACTCGTACTGGCCCGCGATCAGCGGGAATATGTGGTGGTCACAGAGGAGCTAGCCAAGGTACGAGAGGAGCTTCAGAAACGACTCCTAGAAACACAAATGGCCGGGTTTGATAAAAGATTAAATAAAAAATTACTTACCACACAGGCAGAGATCAAAGATCGCAAAAGGGACAAATTTATCCGGGACAAAAATGACTATGATTTGGACCGCGTATTTGACTGGGGCAAAAGAAGGATTTGCCCCAAACGTACGCCACGTAGAGGACGCCACAAATTCTGGGCCACTGACTCTGAGTCAAGCCTATCTGAAAGGCAATGGAGCCAATTCAGGCAAGGAAATAACCCCTTTAGAAAAAGCATGAGAAGGGGGCGTGGCCGACACTCAAGGAACAACAAGAGAAATCCGAAAGTCTACGAGGAGGAGACGTCAAGTCACTTGGCGGAATTAGAGAGTGATGAACCGGACTGCCATGTACCCACCCATAATATTGTCATCAATCTCACAGGCTCTGAATTGCCACCGGGCTGTATCCCACTCCTCAATCGAGGGCTGGGATACAGCCTGCCTGGACAGTTCAACCTAGTAGATTTCGAGATTGACCTTTTTTTATCAGTTCGTAAGTTATACCTTAAGAAGGCGTTTGCTGAGACCCCTGACCGGTGTCATGATGTTTCACCGTGAGATGTCCATTGTCATATATTTAGGCCCAGCACCCAGGCAGAGGAGAGAGGTCCCGTAACAGAGAATCTGGCTTCATGTCAGCAGAGAATCAGTCTGCATGTCATAGCAGAGAATCAGGCTTCACGTCACCCAACATTGGAACAGTCCATTGGCATATATTTAGGCCCAGGCACCCAGGCAGAGGAGATAGGTCCCGTAACAGAGAATCTGTCTTCATGTCAGCAGAGAATCAGTCTGCATGTCATAGCAGAGAATCAGGCTTTACGTCAGCCACCACTGCAACAGTCCATTGTCATATATTTAGGCCCAGCACCCAGGCAGAGGAGAGAGGCCCCGTAACAGAGAATCTGGCTTCATGTCAGCAGAGAATCAGTCTGCATGTCATAGCAGAGAATCAGGCTTCACGTCAGCCACCACTGCAACAGTCCATTGTCATATATTTAGGCCCAGCACCCAGGCAGAGGAGAGAGGTCCCGTAACAGAGAATCTGGCTTCATGTCAGCAGAGAATCAGTCTGCATGTCATAGCAGAGAATCAGGCTTCACGTCAGCCACCACTGCAACAGTCCATTGTCATATGTTTAGGCCCAGCACCCAGGCAGAGGAGAGAGGTCACGCAACAGACAATCTGGCTTCATGTTAGCAGAGAATCAGTCTGCATGTCATAGCAGAGAATCAGGCTTCACGTCAGCCACCACTGCAACAGTCCATTGTCATATATTTAGGCCCAGCACCCAGGCAGAGGAGAGAGGTCCCGTAACAGAGAATCTGGCTTCATGTCAGCAGAGAATCAGTCTGCATGTCATAGCAGAGAATCAGGCTTCACGTCAGCCACCACTGCAACAGTCCATTGTCATATGTTTAGGCCCAGCACCCAGGCGAAGGAGAGAGGTCCCGTAACAGAGAATCTGTCTTCATGTCAGCAGAGAATCAGTCTGCATGTCATAGCAGAGAATCAGGCTTCACGTCAGCCACCACTGCAACAGTCCATTGTCATATATTTAGGCCCAGCACCCAGGCAGAGGAGAGAGGTCCCGTAACAGAGAATCTGGCTTCATGTCAGCAGAGAATCAGTCTGCATGTCATAGTAGAGAATCAGGCTTCACGTTAGCCACCACTGCAACAGTCCATTGTCATATATCTAGGCCCAGCACCCAGGCAGAGGAGAGAGGTAGCGTAACAGAGAATCTGGCTTCATGTCAGCAGAGAATCAGTCTGCATGTCATAGCAGAGAATCAGGCTTCACGTCAGCCACCACTGCAACAGTCCATTGTCATATATTTAGGCCCAGCACACAGGCAGAGGAGAGAGGTCCCGTAACAGAGAATCTGGCTTCATGTCAGCAGAGAATCAGTCTGCATGTCATAGCAGAGAATAAGGCTTCACGTCAGTCACCACTGCAACAGTCCATTGTCATATATTTAGGCCCAGCACCCAGTCAGAGGAGAGAGGTCCCGTAACAGAGAATCTGTCTTCATGTCAGCAGAGAATCAGTCTGCATGTCATAGCAGAGAATCAGGCTTCACGTCAGCCACCACTGCAACAGTCCATTGTCATATATTTAGGCCCAGCACCCAGGCAGAGGCCCGTAACAGAGAATCTGTCTTCATGTCAGCAGAGAATCAGTCTGCATGTCATATCAGAGAATCAGGCTTCACGTCAGCCACCACTGCAACAGTCCATTGTCATATATTTAGGCCCAGCACCCAGGCAGAGGAGAGAGGTCCCGTAACAGAGAATCTGGCTTCATGTCAGCAGAGAATCAGTCTGCATGTCATAGCAAAGAATCAGGCTTCACGTCACCCAACATTGGAATAGTCCATTGGCATATATTTAGGCCCAGGCACCCAGGCAGAGGAGAGAGGTCCCGTAACAGAGAATCTGGCTTCATGTCAGCAGAGAATCAGTCTGCATGTCATAGCAGAGAATTATGCTTCACGTCAGCCACCACTGCAACAGTCCTATTGTCATATATTTAGGCCCAGCACCCAGGCAGAGGAGAGAGGTCCCGTAACAGAGAATCTGGCTTCATGTCAGCAGAGAATCAGTCTGCATGACATAGCAGAGAATCAGGCTTCACGTCAGCCACCACTGCAACAGTCCATTGTCATATATTTAGGCCCAGCACCCAGGCAGAGGAGAGAGGTCCCGTAACAGAGAATCTGGCTTCATGTCAGCAGAGAATCAGTCTGCATGTCATAGCAGAGAATTCAGGCTTCACGTCAGCCACCACTGCAACAGTCCATTGTCATATATTTAGGCCCAGCACCCAGGCAGAGGAGAGAGGTCCCGTAACAGAGAATCTGGCTTCATGTCAGCAGAGAATCAGTCTGCATGTCATAGCAGAGAATCAGGCTTCACGTCAGCCACCACTGCAACAGTCCATTGTCATATATTTAGGCCCAGGCACCCAGGCAGAGGAGAGAGGTCCCGTAACAGAGAATCTGGCTTCATGTCAGCAGAGAATCAGTCTGCATGTCATAGCAGAGAATCAGGCTTCACGTCAGCCACCACTGCAACAGTCCATTGTCATATATTTAGGCCCAGCACCCAGGCAGAGGAGAGAGGTCCCGTAACAGAGAATCTGGCTTCATGTCAGCAGAGAATCAGTCTGCATGTCATAGCAGAGAATCAGGCTTCACGTCAGCCACCACTGCAACAGTCCATTGTCATATATTTAGGCCCAGCACCCAGGCAGAGGAGAGAGGTCCCGTAACAGAGAATCTGGCTTCATGTCAGCAGAGAATCAGTCTGCATGTCATAGCAGAGAATCAGGCTTCACGTCAGCCACCACTGGCAACAGTCCATTGGCATATATTTAGGCCCAGGCACCCAGGCAGAGGAGAGAGGTCCCGTAACAGAGAATCTGTCTTCATGTCAGCAGAGAATCAGTCTGCATGTCATAGCAGAGAATCAGGCTTCACGTCAGCCACCACTGCAACAGTCCATTGTCATATATTTAGGCCCAGCACCCAGGCAGAGGAGAGAGGTCCCGTAACAGAGAATCTGTCTTCATGTCAGCAGAGAATCAGTCTGCATGTCATAGCAGAGAATCAGGCTTCACGTCAGCCACCACTGCAACAGTCCATTGTCATATATTTAGGCCCAGCACCCAGGCAGAGGAGAGAGGTCCCGTAACAGAGAATCTGGCTTCATGTCAGCAGAGAATCAGTCTGCATGTCATAGCAGAGAATCAGGCTTCACGTCAGCCACCACTGCAACAGTCCATTGTCATATATTTAGGCCCAGCACCCAGGCAGAGGAGAGAGGTCCCGTAACAGAGAATCTGGCTTCATGTCAGCAGAGAATCAGTCTGCATGTCATAGCAGAGAATCAGGCTTCACGTCAGCCACCACTGCAACAGTCCATTGTCATATATTTAGGCCCAGCACCCAGGCAGAGGAGAGAGGTCCCGTAACAGAGAATCTGGCTTCATGTCAGCAGAGAATCAGTCTGCATGTCATAGCAGAGAATCAGGCTTCACGTCAGCCACCACTGCAACAGTCCATTGTCATATATTTAGGCCCAGCACCCAGGCAGAGGAGAGAGGTCCCGTAACAGAGAATCTGGCTTCATGTCAGCAGAGAATCAGTCTGCATGTCATAGCAGAGAATCAGGCTTCACGTCAGCCACCACTGCAACAGTCCATTGTCATATATTTAGGCCCAGCACCCAGGCAGAGGAGAGAGGTCCCGTAACAGAGAATCTGGCTTCATGTCAGCAGAGAATCAGTCTGCATGTCATAGCAGAGAATCAGGCTTCACGTCAGCCACCACTGCAACAGTCCATTGTCATATATTTAGGCCCAGCACCCAGGCAGAGGAGAGAGGTCCCGTAACAGAGAATCTGGCTTCATGTCAGCAGAGAATCAGTCTGCATGTCATAGCAGAGAATCAGGCTTCACGTCAGCCACCACTGCAACAGTCCATTGTCATATATTTAGGCCCAGCACCCAGGCAGAGGAGAGAGGTCCCGTAACAGAGAATCTGGCTTCATGTCAGCAGAGAATCAGTCTGCATGTCATAGCAGAGAATCAGGCTTCACGTCAGCCACCACTGCAACAGTCCATTGTCATATATTTAGGCCCAGCACCCAGGCAGAGGAGAGAGGTCCCGTAACAGAGAATCTGGCTTCATGTCAGCAGAGAATCAGTCTGCATGTCATAGCAGAGAATCAGGCTTCACGTCAGCCACCACTGCAACAGTCCATTGTCATATATTTAGGCCCAGCACCCAGGCAGAGGAGAGAGGTCCCGTAACAGAGAATCTGGCTTCATGTCAGCAGAGAATCAGTCTGCATGTCATAGCAGAGAATCAGGCTTCACGTCAGCCACCACTGCAACAGTCCATTGTCATATATTTAGGCCCAGCACCCAGGCAGAGGAGAGAGGTCCCGTAACAGAGAATCTGTCTTCATGTCAGCAGAGAATCAGTCTGCATGTCATAGCAGAGAATCAGGCTTCACGTCAGCCACCACTGCAACAGTCCATTGTCATATATTTAGGCCCAGCACCCAGGCAGAGGAGAGAGGTCCCGTAACAGAGAATCTGGCTTCATGTCAGCAGAGAATCAGTCTGCATGTCATAGCAGAGAATCAGGCTTCACGTCAGCCACCACTGCAACAGTCCATTGTCATATATTTAGGCCCAGCACCCAGGCAGAGGAGAGAGGTCCCGTAACAGAGAATCTGGCTTCATGTCAGCAGAGAATCAGTCTGCATGTCATAGCAGAGAATCAGGCTTCACGTCAGCCACCACTGCAACAGTCCATTGTCATATATTTAGGCCCAGCACCCAGGCAGAGGAGAGAGGTCCCGTAACAGAGAATCTGGCTTCATGTCAGCAGAGAATCAGTCTGCATGTCATAGCAGAGAATCAGGCTTCACGTCAGCCACCACTGCAACAGTCCATTGTCATATATTTAGGCCCAGCACCCAGGCAGAGGAGAGAGGTCCCGTAACAGAGAATCTGGCTTCATGTCAGCAGAGAATCAGTCTGCATGTCATAGCAGAGAATCAGGCTTCACGTCAGCCACCACTGCAACAGTCCATTGTCATATATTTAGGCCCAGCACCCAGGCAGAGGAGAGAGGTCCCGTAACAGAGAATCTGGCTTCATGTCAGCAGAGAATCAGTCTGCATGTCATAGCAGAGAATCAGGCTTCACGTCAGCCACCACTGCAACAGTCCATTGTCATATATTTAGGCCCAGCACCCAGGCAGAGGAGAGAGGTCCCGTAACAGAGAATCTGGCTTCATGTCAGCAGAGAATCAGTCTGCATGTCATAGCAGAGAATCAGGCTTCACGTCAGCCACCACTGCAACAGTCCATTGTCATATATTTAGGCCCAGCACCCAGGCAGAGGAGAGAGGTCCCGTAACAGAGAATCTGGCTTCATGTCAGCAGAGAATCAGTCTGCATGTCATAGCAGAGAATCAGGCTTCACGTCAGCCACCACTGCAACAGTCCATTGTCATATATTTAGGCCCAGCACCCAGGCAGAGGAGAGAGGTCCCGTAACAGAGAATCTGGCTTCATGTCAGCAGAGAATCAGTCTGCATGTCATAGCAGAGAATCAGGCTTCACGTCAGCCACCACTGCAACAGTCCATTGTCATATATTTAGGCCCAGCACCCAGGCAGAGGAGAGAGGTCCCGTAACAGAGAATCTGGCTTCATGTCAGCAGAGAATCAGTCTGCATGTCATAGCAGAGAATCAGGCTTCACGTCAGCCACCACTGCAACAGTCCATTGTCATATATTTAGGCCCAGCACCCAGGCAGAGGAGAGAGGTCCCGTAACAGAGAATCTGGCTTCATGTCAGCAGAGAATCAGTCTGCATGTCATAGCAGAGAATCAGGCTTCACGTCAGCCACCACTGCAACAGTCCATTGTCATATATTTAGGCCCAGCACCCAGGCAGAGGAGAGAGGTCCCGTAACAGAGAATCTGGCTTCATGTCAGCAGAGAATCAGTCTGCATGTCATAGCAGAGAATCAGGCTTCACGTCAGCCACCACTGCAACAGTCCATTGTCATATATTTAGGCCCAGCACCCAGGCAGAGGAGAGAGGTCCCGTAACAGAGAATCTGGCTTCATGTCAGCAGAGAATCAGTCTGCATGTCATAGCAGAGAATCAGGCTTCACGTCAGCCACCACTGCAACAGTCCATTGTCATATATTTAGGCCCAGCACCCAGGCAGAGGAGAGAGGTCCCGTAACAGAGAATCTGGCTTCATGTCAGCAGAGAATCAGTCTGCATGTCATAGCAGAGAATCAGGCTTCACGTCAGCCACCACTGCAACAGTCCATTGTCATATATTTAGGCCCAGCACCCAGGCAGAGGAGAGAGGTCCCGTAACAGAGAATCTGGCTTCATGTCAGCAGAGAATCAGTCTGCATGTCATAGCAGAGAATCAGGCTTCACGTCAGCCACCACTGCAACAGTCCATTGTCATATATTTAGGCCCAGCACCCAGGCAGAGGAGAGAGGTCCCGTAACAGAGAATCTGGCTTCATGTCAGCAGAGAATCAGTCTGCATGTCATAGCAGAGAATCAGGCTTCACGTCAGCCACCACTGCAACAGTCCATTGTCATATATTTAGGCCCAGCACCCAGGCAGAGGAGAGAGGTCCCGTAACAGAGAATCTGGCTTCATGTCAGCAGAGAATCAGTCTGCATGTCATAGCAGAGAATCAGGCTTCACGTCAGCCACCACTGCAACAGTCCATTGTCATATATTTAGGCCCAGCACCCAGGCAGAGGAGAGAGGTCCCGTAACAGAGAATCTGGCTTCATGTCAGCAGAGAATCAGTCTGCATGTCATAGCAGAGAATCAGGCTTCACGTCAGCCACCACTGCAACAGTCCATTGTCATATATTTAGGCCCAGCACCCAGGCAGAGGAGAGAGGTCCCGTAACAGAGAATCTGTCTTCATGTCAGCAGAGAATCAGTCTGCATGTCATAGCAGAGAATCAGGCTTCACGTCAGCCACCACTGCAACAGTCCATTGTCATATATTTAGGCCCAGCACCCAGGCAGAGGAGAGAGGTCCCGTAACAGAGAATCTGGCTTCATGTCAGCAGAGAATCAGTCTGCATGTCATAGCAGAGAATCAGGCTTCACGTCAGCCACCACTGCAACAGTCCATTGTCATATATTTAGGCCCAGCACCCAGGCAGAGGAGAGAGGTCCCGTAACAGAGAATCTGGCTTCATGTCAGCAGAGAATCAGTCTGCATGTCATAGCAGAGAATCAGGCTTCACGTCAGCCACCACTGCAACAGTCCATTGTCATATATTTAGGCCCAGCACCCAGGCAGAGGAGAGAGGTCCCGTAACAGAGAATCTGTCTTCATGTCAGCAGAGAATCAGTCTGCATGTCATAGCAGAGAATCAGGCTTCACGTCAGCCACCACTGCAACAGTCCATTGTCATATATTTAGGCCCAGCACCCAGGCAGAGGAGAGAGGTCCCGTAACAGAGAATCTGGCTTCATGTCAGCAGAGAATCAGTCTGCATGTCATAGCAGAGAATCAGGCTTCACGTCAGCCACCACTGCAACAGTCCATTGTCATATATTTAGGCCCAGCACCCAGGCAGAGGAGAGAGGTCCCGTAACAGAGAATCTGTCTTCATGTCAGCAGAGAATCAGTCTGCATGTCATAGCAGAGAATCAGGCTTCACGTCAGCCACCACTGCAACAGTCCATTGTCATATATTTAGGCCCAGCACCCAGGCAGAGGAGAGAGGTCCCGTAACAGAGAATCTGTCTTCATGTCAGCAGAGAATCAGTCTGCATGTCATAGCAGAGAATCAGGCTTCACGTCAGCCACCACTGCAACAGTCCATTGTCATATATTTAGGCCCAGCACCCAGGCAGAGGAGAGAGGTCCCGTAACAGAGAATCTGGCTTCATGTCAGCAGAGAATCAGTCTGCATGTCATAGCAGAGAATCAGGCTTCACGTCAGCCACCACTGCAACAGTCCATTGTCATATATTTAGGCCCAGCACCCAGGCAGAGGAGAGAGGTCCCGTAACAGAGAATCTGGCTTCATGTCAGCAGAGAATCAGTCTGCATGTCATAGCAGAGAATCAGGCTTCACGTCAGCCACCACTGCAACAGTCCATTGTCATATATTTAGGCCCAGCACCCAGGCAGAGGAGAGAGGTCCCGTAACAGAGAATCTGTCTTCATGTCAGCAGAGAATCAGTCTGCATGTCATAGCAGAGAATCAGGCTTCACGTCAGCCACCACTGCAACAGTCCATTGTCATATATTTAGGCCCAGCACCCAGGCAGAGGAGAGAGGTCCCGTAACAGAGAATCTGGCTTCATGTCAGCAGAGAATCAGTCTGCATGTCATAGCAGAGAATCAGGCTTCACGTCAGCCACCACTGCAACAGTCCATTGTCATATATTTAGGCCCAGCACCCAGGCAGAGGAGAGAGGTCCCGTAACAGAGAATCTGGCTTCATGTCAGCAGAGAATCAGTCTGCATGTCATAGCAGAGAATCAGGCTTCACGTCAGCCACCACTGCAACAGTCCATTGTCATATATTTAGGCCCAGCACCCAGGCAGAGGAGAGAGGTCCCGTAACAGAGAATCTGGCTTCATGTCAGCAGAGAATCAGTCTGCATGTCATAGCAGAGAATCAGGCTTCACGTCAGCCACCACTGCAACAGTCCATTGTCATATATTTAGGCCCAGCACCCAGGCAGAGGAGAGAGGTCCCGTAACAGAGAATCTGGCTTCATGTCAGCAGAGAATCAGTCTGCATGTCATAGCAGAGAATCAGGCTTCACGTCAGCCACCACTGCAACAGTCCATTGTCATATATTTAGGCCCAGCACCCAGGCAGAGGAGAGAGGTCCCGTAACAGAGAATCTGTCTTCATGTCAGCAGAGAATCAGTCTGCATGTCATAGCAGAGAATCAGGCTTCACGTCAGCCACCACTGCAACAGTCCATTGTCATATATTTAGGCCCAGCACCCAGGCAGAGGAGAGAGGTCCCGTAACAGAGAATCTGGCTTCATGTCAGCAGAGAATCAGTCTGCATGTCATAGCAGAGAATCAGGCTTCACGTCAGCCACCACTGCAACAGTCCATTGTCATATATTTAGGCCCAGCACCCAGGCAGAGGAGAGAGGTCCCGTAACAGAGAATCTGTCTTCATGTCAGCAGAGAATCAGTCTGCATGTCATAGCAGAGAATCAGGCTTCACGTCAGCCACCACTGCAACAGTCCATTGTCATATATTTAGGCCCAGCACCCAGGCAGAGGAGAGAGGTCCCGTAACAGAGAATCTGTCTTCATGTCAGCAGAGAATCAGTCTGCATGTCATAGCACAGAATCAGGCTTCACGTCAGCCACCACTGGAACAGTCCATTGGCATATATTTAGGCCCAGGCACCCAGGCAGAGGAGAGAGGTCCCGTAACAGAGAATCTGTCTTCATGTCAGCAGAGAATCAGTCTGCATGTCATAGCAGAGAATCAGGCTTCACGTCAGCCACCACTGCAACAGTCCTATTGTCATATATTTAGGCCCAGCACCCAGGCAGAGGAGAGAGGTCCCGTAACAGAGAATCTGTCTTCATGTCAGCAGAGAATCAGTCTGCATGTCATAGCAGAGAATCAGGCTTCACGTCAGCCACCACTGCAACAGTCCATTGTCATATATTTAGGCCCAGCACCCAGGCAGAGGAGAGAGGTCCCGTAACAGAGAATCTGGCTTCATGTCAGCAGAGAATCAGTCTGCATGTCATAGCAGAGAATCAGGCTTCACGTCAGCCACCACTGCAACAGTCCATTGTCATATATTTAGGCCCAGCACCCAGGCAGAGGAGAGAGGTCCCGTAACAGAGAATCTGGCTTCATGTCAGCAGAGAATCAGTCTGCATGTCATAGCAGAGAATCAGGCTTCACGTCAGCCACCACTGCAACAGTCCATTGTCATATATTTAGGCCCAGCACCCAGGCAGAGGAGAGAGGTCCCGTAACAGAGAATCTGGCTTCATGTCAGCAGAGAATCAGTCTGCATGTCATAGCAGAGAATCAGGCTTCACGTCAGCCACCACTGCAACAGTCCATTGTCATATATTTAGGCCCAGCACCCAGGCAGAGGAGAGAGGTCCCGTAACAGAGAATCTGGCTTCATGTCAGCAGAGAATCAGTCTGCATGTCATAGCAGAGAATCAGGCTTCACGTCAGCCACCACTGCAACAGTCCATTGTCATATATTTAGGCCCAGCACCCAGGCAGAGGAGAGAGGTCCCGTAACAGAGAATCTGGCTTCATGTCAGCAGAGAATCAGTCTGCATGTCATAGCAGAGAATCAGGCTTCACGTCAGCCACCACTGCAACAGTCCATTGTCATATATTTAGGCCCAGCACCCAGGCAGAGGAGAGAGGTCCCGTAACAGAGAATCTGGCTTCATGTCAGCAGAGAATCAGTCTGCATGTCATAGCAGAGAATCAGGCTTCACGTCAGCCACCACTGCAACAGTCCATTGTCATATATTTAGGCCCAGCACCCAGGCAGAGGAGAGAGGTCCCGTAACAGAGAATCTGGCTTCATGTCAGCAGAGAATCAGTCTGCATGTCATAGCAGAGAATCAGGCTTCACGTCAGCCACCACTGCAACAGTCCATTGTCATATATTTAGGCCCAGCACCCAGGCAGAGGAGAGAGGTCCCGTAACAGAGAATCTGTCTTCATGTCAGCAGAGAATCAGTCTGCATGTCATAGCAGAGAATCAGGCTTCACGTCAGCCACCACTGCAACAGTCCATTGTCATATATTTAGGCCCAGCACCCAGGCAGAGGAGAGAGGTCCCGTAACAGAGAATCTGGCTTCATGTCAGCAGAGAATCAGTCTGCATGTCATAGCAGAGAATCAGGCTTCACGTCAGCCACCACTGCAACAGTCCATTGTCATATATTTAGGCCCAGCACCCAGGCAGAGGAGAGAGGTCCCGTAACAGAGAATCTGGCTTCATGTCAGCAGAGAATCAGTCTGCATGTCATAGCAGAGAATCAGGCTTCACGTCAGCCACCACTGCAACAGTCCATTGTCATATATTTAGGCCCAGCACCCAGGCAGAGGAGAGAGGTCCCGTAACAGAGAATCTGGCTTCATGTCAGCAGAGAATCAGTCTGCATGTCATAGCAAAGAATCAGGCTTCACGTCACCCAACATTGGAACAGTCCATTGGCATATATTTAGGCCCAGGCACCCAGGCAGAGGAGAGAGGTCCCGTAACAGAGAATCTGTCTTCATGTCAGCAGAGAATCAGTCTGCATGTCATAGCAGAGAATCATGCTTCACGTCAGCCACCACTGCAACAGTCCTATTGTCATATATTTAGGCCCAGCACCCAGGCAGAGGAGAGAGGTCCCGTAACAGAGAATCTGTCTTCATGTCAGCAGAGAATCAGTCTGCATGTCATAGCAGAGAATCAGGCTTCACGTCAGCCACCACTGCAACAGTCCATTGTCATATATTTAGGCCCAGCACCCAGGCAGAGGAGAGAGGTCCCGTAACAGAGAATCTGGCTTCATGTCAGCAGAGAATCAGTCTGCATGTCATAGCAGAGAATCAGGCTTCACGTCAGCCACCACTGCAACAGTCCATTGTCATATATTTAGGCCCAGCACCCAGGCAGAGGAGAGAGGTCCCGTAACAGAGAATCTGTCTTCATGTCAGCAGAGAATCAGTCTGCATGTCATAGCAGAGAATCAGGCTTCACGTCAGCCACCACTGCAACAGTCCATTGTCATATATTTAGGCCCAGCACCCAGGCAGAGGAGAGAGGTCCCGTAACAGAGAATCTGGCTTCATGTCAGCAGAGAATCAGTCTGCATGTCATAGCAGAGAATCAGGCTTCACGTCACCCACCACTGGAACAGTCCATTGGCATATATTTAGGCCCAGCACCCAGGCAGAGGAGAGAGGTCCCGTAACAGAGAATCTGTCTTCATGTCAGCAGAGAATCAGTCTGCATGTCATAGCAGAGAATCAGGCTTCACGTCAGCCACCACTGCAACAGTCCATTGTCATATATTTAGGCCCAGCACCCAGGCAGAGGAGAGAGGTCCCGTAACAGAGAATCTGTCTTCATGTCAGCAGAGAATCAGTCTGCATGTCATAGCAGAGAATCAGGCTTCACGTCAGCCACCACTGCAACAGTCCATTGTCATATATTTAGGCCCAGCACCCAGGCAGAGGAGAGAGGTCCCGTAACAGAGAATCTGGCTTCATGTCAGCAGAGAATCAGTCTGCATGTCATAGCAGAGAATTAGGCTTCACGTCAGCCACCACTGCAACAGTCCATTGTCATATATTTAGGCCCAGCACCCAGGCAGAGGAGAGAGGTCCCGTAACAGAGAATCTGGCTTCATGTCAGCAGAGAATCAGTCTGCATGTCATAGCAGAGAATCAGGCTTCACGTCAGCCACCACTGCAACAGTCCATTGTCATATATTTAGGCCCAGCACCCAGGCAGAGGAGAGAGGTCCCGTAACAGAGAATCTGGCTTCATGTCAGCAGAGAATCAGTCTGCATGTCATAGCAGAGAATCAGGCTTCACGTCAGCCACCACTGCAACAGTCCATTGTCATATATTTAGGCCCAGCACCCAGGCAGAGGAGAGAGGTCCCGTAACAGAGAATCTGGCTTCATGTCAGCAGAGAATCAGTCTGCATGTCATAGCAGAGAATCAGGCTTCACGTCAGCCACCACTGCAACAGTCCATTGTCATATATTTAGGCCCAGCACCCAGGCAGAGGAGAGAGGTCCCGTAACAGAGAATCTGGCTTCATGTCAGCAGAGAATCAGTCTGCATGTCATAGCAGAGAATCAGTCTTCACGTCACCCAACATTGGAACAGTCCATTGGCATATATTTAGGCCCAGGCACCCAGGCAGAGGAGAGAGGTCCCGTAACAGAGAATCTGTCTTCATGTCAGCAGAGAATTAGTCTGCATGTCATAGCAGAGAATCATGCTTCACGTCAGCCACCACTGCAACAGTCCTATTGTCATATATTTAGGCCCAGCAACCAGGCAGGGGAGAGAGGTCCCGTAACAGAGAATCTGTCTTCATGTCAGCAGAGAATCAGTCTGCATGTCATAGCAGAGAATCAGGCTTCACGTCAGCCACCACTGCAACAGTCCATTGTCATATATTTAGGCCCAGCACCCAGGCAGAGGAGAGAGGTCCCGTAACAGAGAATCTGGCTTCATGTCAGCAGAGAATCAGTCTGCATGTCATAGCAGAGAATTAGGCTTCACGTCAGCCACCACTGCAACAGTCCATTGTCATATATTTAGGCCCAGCACCCAGGCAGAGGAGAGAGGTCCCGTAACAGAGAATCTGGCTTCATGTCAGCAGAGAATCAGTCTGCATGTCATAGCAGAGAATCAGGCTTCACGTCAGCCACCACTGCAACAGTCCATTGTCATATATTTAGGCCCAGCACCCAGGCAGAGGAGAGAGGTCCCGTAACAGAGAATCTGGCTTCATGTCAGCAGAGAATCAGTCTGCATGTCATAGCAGAGAATCAGGCTTCACGTCAGCCACCACTGCAACAGTCCATTGTCATATATTTAGGCCCAGCACCCAGGCAGAGGAGAGAGGTCCCGTAACAGAGAATCTGGCTTCATGTCAGCAGAGAATCAGTCTGCATGTCATAGCAGAGAATCAGGCTTCACGTCAGCCACCACTGCAACAGTCCATTGTCATATATTTAGGCCCAGCACCCAGGCAGAGGAGAGAGGTCCCGTAACAGAGAATCTGGCTTCATGTCAGCAGAGAATCAGTCTGCATGTCATAGCAGAGAATCAGGCTTCACGTCAGCCACCACTGGAACAGTCCATTGGCATATATTTAGGCCCAGGCACCCAGGCAGAGGAGAGAGGTCCCGTAACAGAGAATCTGTCTTCATGTCAGCAGAGAATCAGTCTGCATGTCATAGCAGAGAATCAGGCTTCACGTCAGCCACCACTGCAACAGTCCATTGTCATATATTTAGGCCCAGCACCCAGGCAGAGGAGAGAGGTCCCGTAACAGAGAATCTGTCTTCATGTCAGCAGAGAATCAGTCTGCATGTCATAGCAGAGAATCAGGCTTCACGTCAGCCACCACTGCAACAGTCCATTGTCATATATTTAGGCCCAGCACCCAGGCAGAGGAGAGAGGTCCCGTAACAGAGAATCTGGCTTCATGTCAGCAGAGAATCAGTCTGCATGTCATAGCAGAGAATCAGGCTTCACGTCAGCCACCACTGCAACAGTCCATTGTCATATATTTAGGCCCAGCACCCAGGCAGAGGAGAGAGGTCCCGTAACAGAGAATCTGGCTTCATGTCAGCAGAGAATCAGTCTGCATGTCATAGCAGAGAATCAGGCTTCACGTCAGCCACCACTGCAACAGTCCATTGTCATATATTTAGGCCCAGCACCCAGGCAGAGGAGAGAGGTCCCGTAACAGAGAATCTGTCTTCATGTCAGCAGAGAATCAGTCTGCATGTCATAGCAGAGAATCAGGCTTCACGTCAGCCACCACTGCAACAGTCCATTGTCATATATTTAGGCCCAGCACCCAGGCAGAGGAGAGAGGTCCCGTAACAGAGAATCTGGCTTCATGTCAGCAGAGAATCAGTCTGCATGTCATAGCAGAGAATCAGGCTTCACGTCAGCCACCACTGCAACAGTCCATTGTCATATATTTAGGCCCAGGCACCCAGGCAGAGGAGAGAGGTCCCGTAACAGAGAATCTGGCTTCATGTCAGCAGAGAATCAGTCTGCATGTCATAGCAGAGAATCAGGCTTCACGTCAGCCACCACTGCAACAGTCCATTGTCATATATTTAGGCCCAGCACCCAGGCAGAGGAGAGAGGTCCCGTAACAGAGAATCTGGCTTCATGTCAGCAGAGAATCAGTCTGCATGTCATAGCAGAGAATCAGGCTTCACGTCAGCCACCACTGGAACAGTCCATTGGCATATATTTAGGCCCAGGCACCCAGGCAGAGGAGAGAGGTCCCGTAACAGAGAATCTGTCTTCATGTCAGCAGAGAATCAGTCTGCATGTCATAGCAGAGAATCAGGCTTCACGTCAGCCACCACTGCAACAGTCCTATTGTCATATATTTAGGCCCAGCACCCAGGCAGAGGAGAGAGGTCCCGTAACAGAGAATCTGTCTTCATGTCAGCAGAGAATCAGTCTGCATGTCATAGCAGAGAATCAGGCTTCACGTCACCCAACACTGGAACAGTCCATTGGCATATATTTAGGCCCAGGCACCCAGGCAGAGGAGAGAGGTCCCGTAACAGAGAATCTGTCTTCATGTCAGCAGAGAATCAGTCTGCATGTCATAGCAGAGAATCAGGCTTCACGTCAGCCACCACTGCAACAGTCCATTGTCATATATTTAGGCCCAGCACCCAGGCAGAGGAGAGAGGTCCCGTAACAGAGAATCTGGCTTCATGTCAGCAGAGAATCAGTCTGCATGTCATAGCAGAGAATCAGGCTTCACGTCAGCCACCACTGCAACAGTCCTCTGTCATATATTTAGGCCCAGCACCCAGGCAGAGGAGAGAGGTCCCGTAACAGAGAATCTGGCTTCATGTCAGCAGAGAATCAGTCTGCATGTCATAGCAGAGAATCAGGCTTCACGTCAGCCACCACTGCAACAGTCCATTGTCATATATTTAGGCCCAGCACCCAGGCAGAGGAGAGAGGTCCCGTAACAGAGAATCTGGCTTCATGTCAGCAGAGAATCAGTCTGCATGTCATAGCAGAGAATCAGGCTTCACGTCAGCCACCACTGCAACAGTCCATTGTCATATATTTAGGCCCAGCACCCAGGCAGAGGAGAGAGGTCCCGTAACAGAGAATCTGGCTTCATGTCAGCAGAGAATCAGTCTGCATGTCATAGCAGAGAATCAGGCTTCACGTCACCCACCACTTGGAACAGTCCATTGGCATATATTTAGGCCCAGGCACCCAGGCAGAGGAGAGAGGTCCCGTAACAGAGAATCTGTCTTCATGTCAGCAGAGAATCAGTCTGCATGTCATAGCAGAGAATCAGGCTTCACGTCAGCCACCACTGCAACAGTCCATTGTCATATATTTAGGCCCAGCACCCAGGCAGAGGAGAGAGGTCCCGTAACAGAGAATCTGTCTTCATGTCAGCAGAGAATCAGTCTGCATGTCATAGCAGAGAATCAGGCTTCACGTCAGCCACCACTGCAACAGTCCATTGTCATATATTTAGGCCCAGCACCCAGGCAGAGGAGAGAGGTCCCGTAACAGAGAATCTGGCTTCATGTCAGCAGAGAATTAGTCTGCATGTCATAGCAGAGAATCAGGCTTCACGTCACCCAACATTGGAACAGTCCATTGGCATATATTTAGGCCCCGGCACCCAGACAGAGGAGAGGTTCATTCAACTTTGGGTAGCCTCGCAATATAATGGTAAAATGAAAATAAAAATAGGATTGAATGAGGAAGTGCCCTGGAGTACAATAATATATGGTTAAGGGGAGGTAGTTAATGTCTAATCTGCACAAGGGATGGACAGGTCCTGTGGGATCCATGCCTGGTTCATTTTTATGAACGTCAGCTTGTCCACATTGGCTGTAGACAGGCGGCTGCGTTTGTCTGTAATGACGCCCCCTGCCGTGCTGAATACACGTTCAGACAAAACGCTGGCCGCCGGGCAGGCCAGCACCTCCAAGGCATAAAAGGCTAGCTCTGGCCACGTGGACAATTTAGAGACCCAGAAGTTGAATGGGGCCGAACCATCAGTCAGTACGTGGAGGGGTGTGCACACGTACTGTTCCACCATGTTAGTGAAATGTTGCCTCCTGCTAACACGTTGCGTATCAGGTGGTGGTGCAGTTAGCTGTGGCGTGTTGACAAAACTTTTCCACATCTCTGCCATGCTAACCCTGCCCTCAGAGGAGCTGGCCGTGACACAGCTGCCTTGGCGACCTCTTGCTCCTCCTCTGCCTTGGCCTTGGGCTTCCACTTGTTCCCCTGTGACATTTGGGAATGCTCTCAGTAGCGCGTCTACCAACGTGCGCTTGTACTCGCGCATCTTCCTATCACGCTCCAGTGCAGGAAGTAAGGTGGGCACATTGTCTTTGTACCGTGGATCCAGCAGGGTGGCAACCCAGTAGTCCGCACACAGTTAAAATGTGGGCAACTCTGCTGTCGTTGCGCAGGCACTGCAGCATGTAGTCGCTCATGTGTGCCAGGCTGCCCAGGGGTAAGGACAAGCTGTCCTCTGTGGGAGGCGTATCGTCATCGTCCTGCCTTTCCCCCCAGCCATGCACCAGTGATGGGCCCGAGCTGCGTTGGGTGCCACCCCGCTGTGACCATGCTTCATCCTCATCCTCCTCCACCTCTTCCTCATCCTCGTCCTCCTCATCCTCCAGTAGTGGGCCCTGGCTGGCCACATTTGTACCTGGCCTCTGCTGTTGCAAAAAACCTCCCTCTGAGTCACTTCGAAGAGACTGGCCTGAAAGTGCTAAAAATGACCCCTCTTCCTCCTCCTCCTCCTCCTGGGCCACCTCTTCCATCATCGCCCTAAGTGTTTTCTCAAGGAGACATAGAAGTGGTATTGTAACACTGATAACGGCGTCATCGCCACTGGCCATGTTGGTGGAGTACTCGAAACAGCGCAACAGGGCACACAGGTCTCGCATGGAGGCCCAGTCATTGGTGGTGAAGTGGCTGCTGTTCCGCAGTGCGACTGACCCGTGCGTGCTGCAGCTGAAACTCCACTATGGCCTGCTGCTGCTCGCACAGTCTGTCCAGCATGTGCAAGGTGGAGTTCCACCTGGTGGGCACGTCGCATATGAGGCGGTGAGCGGGAAGGCCGAAGTTACGCTGTAGCGCAGACAGGCGAGCAGCGGCAGGATGTGAACGCCGGAAGCGCGAACAGACGGCCCGCACTTTATGCAGCAGCTCTGACATGTCCGGGTAGTTGTGAATGAACTTCTGCACCACCAAATTCAGCACATGCGCCAGGCAAGGGATGTGCGTCAAACCGGCTAGTCCTAGAGCTGCAACGAGATTTCGCCCATTATCGCACACCACCAGGCCGGGCTTGAGGCTCACCGGCAGCAACCACTCGTCGGTCTGTTGTTCTATACCACGCCACAACTCCTGTGCGGTGTGGGGCCTGTCCCCCAAACATATGCGTTTCAGAATGGCCTGCTGACGTTTACCCCGGGCTGTGCTGAAGTTGGTGGTGAAGGTGTGTGGCTGACTGGATGAGCAGGTGGAAGAAGAGGAGGAGGAAGCTGAGTAGGAGGAGGTGGCAACAGGAGGCAAAGAATGTTGCCCTGCGATCCTTGGCGGCGGAAGGACGTGCGCCAAACAGCTCTCCGCCTTTGGCCCTGCTGCCACTACATTTACCCAGTGTGCAGTTAGGAAGATATAGCGTCCCTGGCCGTGCTTACTAGTCCACGAATCTATGGTTAGGTGGACCTTGCTACAGATGGCGTTGCGCAGTGCACACTTGATTTTATCGGATACTTGGTTGTGCAGGGAAGGCACGGCTCTCTTGGAGAAGTAGTGCCGGCTAGGAACAACATACTGTGGGACAGCAAGCGACATGAGCTGTTTGAAGCTGTCTGTGTCCACCAGCCTAAATGACAGCATTTCATAGGCCAGTAGTTTAGAAATGCTGGCATTCAGGGCCAGGGATCGAGGGTGGCTAGGTGGGAATTTACGCTTTCTCTCAAATGTTTGTGAGATGGAGAGCTGAACGCTGCCGTGTGACATGGTTGAGATGCTTGGTGACGGAGGTGGTGGTGTTGGTGGTACATCCCCTGTTTGCTGGTCGGCAGGTGCCAACGTTCCTCCAGAGGCGGAGGAAGAGGCCGAGGCGGCAGCAGCAGAAGAGGCCAGGGCAGCAGCAGAAGAGGCCGAGGCGGCAGCAGCAGAAGAGGTAGCAGGGGGAGCCTGAGTGACTTCCTTGTTTTTAAGGTGTTTACTCCACTGCAGTTCATGCTTTGCATGCAGGTGCCTGGTCATGCAGGTTGTGCTAAGGTTCAGAACGTTAATGCCTCGCTTCAGGCTCTGATGGCACAGCGTGCAAACCACTCGGGTCTTGTCGTCAGCACATTGTTTGAAGAAGTGCCATGCCAGGGAACTCCTTGAAGCTGCCTTTGGGGTGCTCGGTCCCAGATGGCGGCGGTCAGTAGCAGGCGGAGTCTCTTGGCGGCGGGTGTTCTGCTTTTGCCCACTGCTCCCTCTTTTGCTACGCTGTTGGCTCGGTCTCACCACTGCCTCTTCCTCCGAACTGTGAAAGTCAGTGGCACGACCTTCATTCCATGTGGGGTCTAGGACCTCATCGTCCCCTGCATCGTCTTCCACCCAGTCTTGATCCCTGACCTCCTGTTCAGTCTGCACACTGCAGAAAGACGCAGCAGTTGGCACCTGTGTTTCGTCATCATCAGAGACGTGCTGAGGTGGTATTCCCATGTCCTCATCATCAGCAAACATAAGTGGTTGTGCGTCAGTGCATTCTATGTCTTCCACCGCTGGGGAAGGGCTAGGTGGATGCCCTTGGAAAACTCTGCCAGCAGAGTCTTCAAACAGCATAAGAGACTGCTGCATAACTTGAGGCTCAGACAGTTTCCCTGATATGCATGGGGGTGATGTGACAGACTGATGGGGTTGGTTTTCAGGCGCCATCTGAGCACTTTCTGCAGAAGACTGAGTGGGAGATAATGTGAACGTGCTGGATCCACTGTTGGCCACCCGATTGACTAATGCCTGTACCTGCTCAGGCCTTACCATCCTTAGAACGGCTTTGGGCCCCACCATATATCGCTGTAAATTCTGGCGGCTACTGGGACCTGAGGTAGTTGGTACACTAGGACGTGTGGATGTGGCAGAACGGCCACGTCCTCTCCCAGCACCAGAGGGTCCACTAACACCACAACGACCATGTCCACGTCCGCGTCCCTTACTAGATGTTTTCCTCATTGTTATCGTTTACCACAACAACAAAAATATTATTTGGCCCAATGTATTGAATTCAGATACAGGCCTTTTTTTACAGACACCTAACACTATCTGGCTATCTATTTAGGTACCGTATTACACTAATACAGGCACAGCAGTAACCACAGATTTAGCTGAATATAAATTTGAGGCCTAGTATTTAGGCGCTGGGTGACAGGTATACGTTTACGGACAGAATTAGACTGGGATATGCACAGTAGCGTGTGTGTCAAGTTATTGAGAATGACCCTATCAGCACCTTGATTCTGATATACCCTTTTAGGGATGTATTTGAAGTAGGCCTGATGCAGCAGAAACCACTAATTTAGAGAATTGCTAAATTGGGAATTGTATTTCAACCCAGAACAAAAACTGTGCTTTGACGGACACTAAATAACTTGCCCAGCCACAGAAATAACCACAGATTTAGCTGACTATAAATTTGAGGCCTAGTATTTAGGCGCTGGGTGACAGGTATAGGTTTACTGACAGAATTCGACTTGGAAATGCACAGTAGCATGTGTGTGTGAAGTTATTCAGAATGACCCTATGTGCACCTTGAATCTTATATACCCTTTTAGGGATAGATTTAAAATAGCTCTGATACAGCAGAAACCACTAAATTAGGAAATTGCTAAATTGGGAATTGTATTTCAACCCAGAACAAAAAATGGCTTTGACCGACACTAAATAACTTGACCAGCCACAACAGTACAGCAGTAACGACAGATTTAGCTGGATATAAATTTGAGGCCTAGTATTTAGGCGCTGGGTGACAGGTATAGGTTTACTGACAGAATTAGACTTGGAAATGCACAGTAGCGTGTGTGTGAAGTTATTCAGAATGACCCTATGTGCACCTTGAATCTTATATACCCTTTTAGGGATAGATTTAAAATAGCTCTAATACAGCAGAATCCACTAAATTAGGAAATTGCTAAATTGGGAATTGTATTTGAACACAGAACAAAAAATGTGCTTTGACGGACACTAAATAACTTGACCAGCCACAACAGTACAGCAGTAACGAAAGATTTAGCTGGATATAAATTTGAGGCCTAGTATTTAGGCGCTGGGTGACAGGTATAGGTTTACTGACAGAATTAGACTTGGAAATGCACAGTAGCGTGTGTGTGAAGTTATTCAGAATGACCCTATGTGCACCTTGAATCTTATATACCCTTTTAGGGATAGATTTAAAATAGCTCTGATACCTCAGAAACCACAAAATTAGGAAATTGCTAAATTGGGAATTGTATTTCAACCCAGAACAAAAAATGTGCTTTGACGGACACTAAATAACTTGCCCAGCCACAACAGTACAGCAGTAACGACAGATTTAGCTGGATATAAATTTGAGGCCTAGTATTTAGGCGCTGGGTGACAGGTATAGGTTTACTGACAGAATTAGACTGGGATATGGCCAAAAAATAACCACACTATTGATTGTTAAATGCACTTGGTGTGACAGCTTGACCAACCACACTATTGAGGGTTAAATGCACTTGGTGACAGGCTCAGCTTGCCCCTGATGTAGTATATGGCCAAATAATAACCAGACTATTGCTGGTTAAATGCACTTGGTGTGACAGCTTCACTCTGATGTAGGATTTAGCCAAAAAACAACCACACCATTGAGGGTTAAATGCACTTGGTGACAGGCTCAGCTTGCCCCTGATTTAGTATATGGCCAAAAAATAACCAGACTATTGCTGGTTAAATGCGCTTGGTGTGACAGCTTCACCCTGATGTAGGATTTAGCCAAAAAACAACCACACCATTGAGGGTTAAATGCACTTGGTGACAGGCTCAGCTTGCCCCTGATGTAGTATATGGCCAACAAATAAACAGACTATTGCTGGTTAAATGCACTTGGTGCGACAGCTTCACCCTGATGTAGGATTTAGCCAAAAAACAAACACACCATTGAGGGTTAAATGCACTTGGTGACAGGCTCAGCTTGCCCCTGATGTAGTATATGGCCAAAAAATAACCAGACTATTGCTGGTTAAATGCACTTGGTGTGACAGCTTCACCCTGATGTAGGATTTAGCCAAAAAACAACCACACCATTGAGGGTTAAATGCATTTGGTGGCAGCTTGTGCTGGCACACCACAAAACATAAAATGGCCGCCGATCACCCCAGAAAAAAGTGACTGAAAAACCCTCTGGGCAGCCTAAAAACAGTGAGCAATTCAATAGCAGCAGTTCAATCATCCACAGCTGCAGATCGATTAATGAATGAAGTCTTTTGGAAGAGTTAATCACTGCCTAATCTCGCCCTAAACTGGCAGCTGCAACCTCTCCCTACACTGATCAGAGCAGAGTGACGGGCGGCGCTATGTGACTCCAGCTTAAATAGAGGCTGGGTCACATGGTGCTCTGGCCAATCCCAGCCATGCCAACAGTAGGCATGGCTGTGACGGCCTCTTGGGGCAAGTAGTATGACGCTTGTTGATTGGCTGCTTTGCAGCCTTTCAAAAAGCGCCAAGAAAGCGGTGAACACCGAACCCGGAGTTTTACGAAAATGTCCGGGTTCGGGTCCGTGTCACGGACACCCCAAAATTCGGTACGAACCCGAACTATACAGTTCGGGTTCGCTCATCCCTACCCATGACACATCCATCAGGTGAGACAGGACAGCCAATTGAGATGTTTCAGCACATAGATACACTCTCTACCATATAAATAAACCCGATCTGGCTGCCATTTTACATTCAGTCTTTTGTCAGTGTAGGGAGATGTTGCTGTGTGGAGCAGGGACAGACTGTTAGAAAGTATAGAGAAACAAACACTAGCTAATAGGGCCGCAAAAGTAGTTTAAGGACTGGTATAGGTGTGCTATTGATAGGGGTGACATACTGAGGGGTGTGATATGATTATAATATACTTTCTAACATAGAAAGTATATTATAGTGCATTTGTATTGTCCAGCAGTTGTGTGCGGTTCTCCTGTGATACTGCAGCTATACTGTCACGAGGGTGTCAAGAGCCACGTCTGACTCCGTTATACCCGGGGTCAGGAAGTCGCAGCGGGTGGCTGCGCGCTCTATGGCTAAAGATCACAGTGTTTCTTAGTGTTTGTTTTCTGTGTTTGCCTTGCTATCCTTTTTGTCTCACTCAGGGATCCGTAGCTTCTCCTCCTCAGCTGTTTCTTGTCTGCCACTCCCAAACTCCTTATATTCTCCTCTCACACTTCTCTTGTTGCCAGTTATAGAGCTTCCTGCCTGGACATCTATGCTGACCCACTGGAGCTGAGAATCTGGTTGTTGTTCCAGAGTGCTACCCTCCGGATCCCTGTTGGGCTTTTGTTGTCTCCTGTTGTTGCCCACCTGGGATTATATGTTTAGTTTGTATTGTCTGTCCTCCCCTTGGTGTTTTCCTTTAGAGCTAGTGCTGCCCTGTTCACTATCTAGGACTCATCCTAGGGAAAGCCAGGGTTTTAGGCACGTGATCGGCGTACGGGTGAGGAACCCGTCTAGGGACGACAGGGCAGCCAGGTGCCAGCCGCAAGGTGAGTCAGGGGTCACCACCTTCCCTCTCACTAGGGCAGGGCCTCCCTCTTTTCCTCCCTCCGTGTCACGTATGTGACAGTTACGCCGATCGTGATATTATAACTGGCCCTTATTTTATTTTTTTGAGAAAAAAAAAATAAAAAAATTTTTTTTTTTTCTCTACTTAGAATCCAATATGGATCCTATTGCTGCTTTGGCAAAACAGCTTCAAGGCCTGTCTTTGGATGTGGCAGGATTGAAGGCGTCTGTCCTCCAACAGCAGCAGCAAATGCAGCAGACCGTAAGCCCAGCGGTTGCTATGGGTAACCAGGTTGTTACAGAACCCAAGGTTGTTCTTCCTGACAGATTTTCTGGGGGAAGGGACAAATTTGTGTTGTTCCGTGAGGCCTGCAAATTATATTTTAAGCTGCGCCCTTACTCCTCAGGTAATGAAGAACAGCGGGTGGGGATTGTTATTTCCCTGCTTCAGGGGGACCCGCAATCCTGGGCGTTCTCGTTACCCCCTGGTTCCCAGGCTCTCCGGTCAGTGGAGGGATTTTTTGTGGCTTTGGGTCTCATATATGATGACCCTGACCGTGTCGCCCTGGCTGAGTCGAAGTTACGGAGACTCCTACAGGGAGATCGGCCAGCAGAGGAATATTGCTCAGAGTTCCGCAGGTGGGCTACGGATACTCAGTGGAACGACCCGGCTCTCAGGAGTCAGTTCTGCTCTGGGTTATCTGAAAGGGTTAAGGATGCGCTGGCGCTGTATGAGACCCCCCTTTCCCTTGATGCTGTTATGTCCCTCTCTATCAGGATAGATAGACGTCTTAGGGAGAGATCAAAAATTCCTGAGCAATCGGTAACCTCTCCCAAGCAGCAGTTAGTCTGTACTGACTTGGATGAGCCTATGCAGCTAGGAGGAACTTCTCGGCAGGTCCGTCCTCCTGAGGTTCGCCGTAGGTGGGGGGCTTGTTTTTTCTGTGGGGGGAAGGGTCATTTCATTAATGTCTGTCCCTCCTTTCCCAAAAACAAAAGACCGTCGGAAAACTACTAACCCCAGGCTGTGCGGAGGATGTCAGCCGGGGGGTATACGTTTCCTCCATACGAACATCTCAATTTGTGTTGCCAGCGGTTATTGTTTTTGGTGTTAAGACGGAGTCTATTTCTTTTTTTCTAGACAGTGGTGCAGGGGTAAATTTGATAGATGCCCATTTTGCCCGCACTATGGGTTTGTCTCTCTGTACGCTGCAGAAACCCATTCCCATATTCGCTATTGACTCTGCTCCTCTGTCTCAGAGAAACCTTACTCACGTTGTCCATAACTTACATCTTCGGGTAGGGGACCACCATAAGGAGCGTCTTTCATGTTACGTTCTGGAGGGCCTTCCCTCTCCTGTGGTATTGGGTCTTCCCTGGTTGGTAGCGCACAATCCAGTGGTGGATTGGCAGGCCAGGGAGATATTGGAGTGGAGTGAGCATTGCAGAGAGAATTGCTTAAATAACAATTGCTTAATCGCCTCCATAGCTTCCCTACCTACATTTATTTCGGACTTTGAGGACGTTTTTTCTGAAAAGGGTTGTCAGAAGCTACCACCTCATCGTCCTTATGATTGCCCGGTTAACCTGATTCCCGGTGCAAAATTACCCAAGTCCAGGTTGTATAATCTTTCGGGTCCCGAGAGACAAGCCATGAAAGATTATATCTCCGAGAGTCTGGCCAAGGGACACATCAGACCCTCTTCTTCACCCGTGGCTGCAGGGTTTTTCTTTGTTAAAAAGAAAGATGGGGGCCTGCGTCCTTGCCTAGATTTCCGTGAGCTAAACCGGATAACCGTCCGAGACCCATACCCTCTTCCTCTCATTCCTGACCTTTTTAATCAGATTGCGGGTGCTAGGTGGTTCTCCAAACTTGATCTTAGGGGGGCCTACAATCTGATTCGTATCAAGGAAGGGGATGAGTGGAAGACAGCTTTTAACACCCCTGAGGGGCATTACGAAAATTTAGTCATGCCTTTCGGTCTGACCAATGCCCCTGCTGTCTTCCAACATTTCGTTAATGATATTTTTAGTCATCTCATCGGCAGGTTTGTAGTCATATACCTAGATGATATCTTAATTTATTCGGCTGATCTGAAAACACATGAAGTACATGTCAGGCAAGTACTGCAGGTCCTACGGACGAATACATTATATGCGAAAATTGAAAAATGTGTCTTCGCCGTTCAGGAAATACAATTCCTGGGATATCTATTATCTGCTTCAGGTTTCCGTATGGATCCTGGGAAGGTCCAGGCAATTTTAGATTGGGATCTTCCTGAGAACCTTAAAGCTCTACAACGGTTTTTGGGTTTCGCAAATTTCTACAGAAAGTTTATTAAAAATTATTCAGTGATCGTTAAACCCCTTACTGACATGACTAGGAAGGGGACTGATTTTTCTAAATGGTCTGACGCCGCTAAAATTGCATTTTCCTCTCTAAAAGAGAGATTTACCTCGGCACCTGTTCTAATTCAACCTGATGTCTCCCAGCCTTTTATTGTTCAAGTTGATGCATCGGAGGTGGGAGTGGGGGCTGTATTGTCTCAGGGTCCGTCTCCTGGCAAATGGCGTCCTTGCGCTTTCTTTTCCAAAAAATTATCTGCAGCAGAAAAGAACTATGATATTGGAAATAGGGAACTGTTGGCGATTAAACTGGCGTTTGAAGAGTGGCGTCACTTCTTAGAGGGAGCAATCCACCCCGTCACGGTAATTACGGATCACAAAAACCTTCTGTACCTAGAATCGGCTAAGCGTCTCACCCCTAGACAAGCTAGGTGGTCGCTATTCTTTACCAGATTTAACTTTGTAATCACCTATCGTCCTGGGGCAAAAAATACCAAGGCAGACGCATTGTCTCGTAGTTTCCCTGGAGGGGGTAATGTTAGTGATCCGGTACCTATTTTACAAAGAGGAGTGGTTGTCTCTGCTGTACACTTTGTTCTAGAGGGAAAGGTGTTAGAGGCCCAGGGGGACGCCCCGGCCTCTTGCCCCTCAGAGAAATTGTTTGTACCGTTAAACCTGCGTCTTGAGTTATTGAAGGAACATCATAATTCGGCACTTGCTGGGCACCCGGGTAGTAAAGCAACCTTGGAGCTATTGTCTCGTCGTTTTTGGTGGCCAAGGTTGCGTCAGGATGTAATAGATTTCGTGTCTACTTGTTCTACTTGTGCACGCGCGAAAGTCTCTCATACACGTCCAGCAGGGTCTTTATTGCCACTTTTCATCCCCAATAGACCATGGACACATCTATCAATGGATTTCATCACTGACTTACCTTTGTCTGCGGGTAAAACAGTTATCTTGGTAGTAGTAGACAGGTTTAGCAAAATGGTACACTTTATTGCGCTACCCGCACATCCTAATGCTAAGACTCTTGCTCAGGTGTTTATCAGTGAAATCGTGAAGCTTCACGGGGTCCCTTTCGATGTAGTTTCGGATAGCGGAACCCAGTTTATTTCTAAGTTTTGGAAAGCTTTTTGTACCCGTTTAGGGGTACACTTATCCTTTTCCTCAGCTTTCCATCCTCAGTCGAATGGACAGACTGAGCGTACCAACCAAAACCTAGAAACATATTTAAGGTGTTTTGCGTCTGAAAACCAAGAGGTGTGGTCATCATATTTACCGTTAGCCGAGTTTGCCATAAATAATCGCCGTCAGGAATCCACTGGCAAGTCACCATTTCTTGGTGCATACGGTTTTCATCCCCAATTTTGTACTTTCAAAGAGGGGGGGTCTTCTGGGGTTCCCGAAGAGGAACGGTTTTCTTCATCTCTTTCATCGGTATGGCAGAAGGTGCAAGCTAACTTGAAAAATATGAGTGGTAAATACAAATGCATGGCCGATAAGAAACGGTCGCCAGGTCCGGACCTAGGAGTGAATGACTATGTGTGGTTGTCTACTAGGAATATTAAGTTGAAGGTTCCCTCTTGGAAACTGGGTCCTAGGTTCATTGGTCCTTATAAAATTGTAGCCGTCATTAACCCTGTGGCTTTTCGCCTGGAGCTACCTCAGACTTTTAAGATCCATAACGTCTTCCATAAGTCGTTGCTCAAGAAGTATGTTCCACCTCTAGAACCATCACCGCTGCCACCTCCTCCTGTTGTTGTGGATGGTAATCTGGAGTTTCAAATATCCAGAATTGTTGATTCTCGTCGGGTCCGCCGCTCTCTTCAGTATCTGGTGCATTGGAGGGGTTACGGTCCCGAGGAAAGAATGTGGGTTCCAGCGTCAGAGGTAAACGCCAACAGGTTGATTCAGGCTTTCCATGTCTCTCATCCAGAGAGACCTGGTCCTGAGTGTCCGGAGGCCCCTCGTGAAAGGGGGGGTACTGTCACGAGGGTGTCAAGAGCCACGTCTGACTCCGTTATACCCGGGGTCAGGAAGTCGCAGCGGGTGGCTGCGCGCTCTATGGCTAAAGATCACGGTGTTTCTTAGTGTTTGTTTTCTGTGTTTGCCTTGCTATCCTTTTTGTCTCACTCAGGGATCCATAGCTTCTCCTCCTCAGCTGTTTCTTGTCTGCCACTCCCAAACTCCTTATATTCTCCTCTCACACTTCTCTTGTTGCCAGTTATAGAGCTTCCTGCCTGGACATCTATGCTGACCCACTGGAGCTGAGAATCTGGTTGTTGTTCCAGAGTGCTACCCTCCGGATCCCTGTTGGGCTTTTGTTGTCTCCTGTTGTTGCCCACCTGGGATTATATGTTTAGTTTGTATTGTCTGTCCTCCCCTTGGTGTTTTCCTTTAGAGCTAGTGGTGCGGACTAGTGTTCCCACCGCCCTGTTCACTATCTAGGGCTCATCCTAGGGAAAGCCAGGGTTTTAGGCACGTGATCGGCGTACGGGTGAGGAACCCGTCTAGGGACGACAGGGCAGCCAGGTGCCAGCCGCAAGGTGAGTCAGGGGTCACCACCTTCCCTCTCACTAGGGCAGGGCCTCCCTCTTTTCCTCCCTCCGTGTCACGTATGTGACAGTTACGCCGATCGTGATATATACAGAGGGACAAACACTATTGGAATAACTAATTGCAACTGGTATGATATACTAGTTGCCCACCCCAAAAAAATGATTGAGGCAGGGGTGTGATATACCTATAGTATACTTTCCATATAGTTCATTTGTATTGAGGAGCAGTTGTGTGCGGTTCTGCTGAGTTACCGCAGCTATAAAAAGGGACTAACGCTATTGGAACAAATAATTTCAACTGGTGTGATATACCAGTTGCCACCCCAAAAAAACTGATTGAGGCAGAGGTGTAAATTAACTAGGATTTTGCTCGCAGCAGCGAGATTACTCATTGCGAAGAACTGAAAAAACGGACACAATACCCTCACAAAGCATATTGGCAGATAAAGGTTAATGAAGTGGTTAAGTTGGGAGAGTTATCCAACGGGGAACTTAGATCGCATCATATATATGAAATAATTTGGGCGCCATGGTTGTCGGGAAACACCTAATGAGCAGTAAATAAGTTATACTAGATCTAGTTCACGTAAAATCCTGTATGCTTACACACTCACAGAACGGTGGGCTCCTCTCTAACTCTCTACTTATACTACCTATCCCATTTGGACTGGTGTGGATGATAACATTTATCATAATCTTGAAAACTAAAACAATAGTCCGGACTAAACATTGGTTACGTCCCTCCCACCACCATTCTTTGTGTTTCCCACTCTCCCCCCCCACCAACCCAAAATTATCAGTTTATAAATGTTTAATATGACCATATAATACCAGAAGTTTCCTACTTGTCTTCTTTTCACGATGACTATGTCATCTGAATATGCACAGGCAAAGCCCTGAAATCTCTCTAGGAGCCAGTCGGCCATCCTTTGAAAAGTGGCATTCTTCATCTCAAATGGCATGACCTTAAATTGGTACAAGCCAAATGGGGTGACAAATGCCGACTTAGGAATAGCATCAGGCTCCATCTCTAGCTCCCCTATTGTACCAGTGTTTTTGTCGCTGTTGAGCCCCTGCAGGTTTTCTCTTACGGATTGAGTAAGGGCCTGCAGTCGGTCTCTTAACTCCAAAACAAATGGCACTATAGGCGTGCCTGATTCCCCCATATCCCCTTCCCAGTGTTCGCGGACCAGGTCCAGAGGTCCTCGGACTCTCCTTCCATATAATAGTTCGAAAGGAGAGAATCCAATGGATGCCTGGGGTACTTCCCGGTAGGTGAACAGTAGGTGGGGAAGGAATTTTTCCCAGTTCCGACAGGTCTCTGCGAACGTGATTATCCCTGGTATCTGTAGGAGAGTGGTCAAAAAACTGTGGTCAAATTAACTATAATGCATCCTCCAGTGTAGTCCCTGGCATCCCTGCATCCAATTACTGGCAGTGTGGTGCATGTGGAATGCCCACTCTGTGTAAGAGTCTTTGCCCTGTTTCCGGAGGGACCAAAATTTTCTCCGGTGTGCCTCTGGGGTAACTGCATAACGGGCCAGCAATATCTCCTTCACTTTCTCATAATTTTGCATGTCTGCATCAGGTACCGCTCTAAAGGCTTCTGCTGCTCTGCCTGAAAGCTTGCTGCTCAATATCGCAGCCCAATTAGTGTTATCCACATCTTCTAATACACACTGTCTTTCAAAGTCCTGCAGGTAATTTTTAATATCCATTTCACTTACTATGAAACTTTTAAAAGCAGCATAATTTATCTTACGTGACCACCCCATAGATGATCCTGGTAGTGAGAATATATCCATTTGTGGTGATCTTTCTCTGGCCTCCCGTGCTTCCCGGCGGCTTTCTGCTTCCGAAGCTTGTGCCATAATCTGTATCACAATTTCTGGCGTAGAATTCGGTCCTACCAAACTGAGTCTCCATCTCACATCTTTCTGAAACTCTGTTTCCTTTGTGTTCGCCATTTGCACCTCGCTGTTTCGGTCGCTCTCCAGTAATTTGGCTATTATCGTGGCTTTCGGCTTGTTGCTTGCCACTATGCCTCGAGCTTCCAGCAGTTCTTTAAGTGTTTTTCATTTCAGCCGTTCGTAGCTATGCGCCATTCACTTTCTTTTCGGTTAAATGAATTAAATCCCTTCAGGAGAAATCCCACTGCTGCCACTAGTGTAAAGGAACCCATATAATACAGATGAGCCCTTATACAGCTTACTCCCGAACAAACAGCTGATAATCCGTAATAAAACAAATAGAAGATCCCAGTCCCCCTAACATGCACCGAGACTACATGAAGGGATAAAATCAGTGACACTTTATTAGCAGTTGAATCATTTCTTTTATGCCCGCTCCCATGCAAGGGAGACACCCACAACAAATATACATTAACCAATAACACAAAGGCTACAACCCACATAGAATCCTCCCCTCTGCCTGTGATATAATCACGGTAGACCATGGATAACATAATCATCACAGGCAGGAGAATACACAATGTCCTCTGTCCTGGAGACACCCGAGTTGTAATTCAATTATCTCTAAGGACAGAGGGCAATCACCAATACACACAGAGAGACAATGGAACAGACCTCACTACACAATGTATACAATGTCCCACCCTTTACAATACACATAGACATTTAACATCTCAACATAGCACAAATTAGTTGTAAAAGTCTCTTGGGCCTGGCTGTACTCATGGCTTTTCTGTCCAAAACTGGTTCTACACAGTCTTTTGTCCTGGAGACAATTGAGAAGTGATCCACTTATCTCCCAAGGACAGAGGCCAGACTCCATTAGCCACATGGTAGCAATAGCAGGGCAGGAACTCACTAACAGAGTTAAATTCACATAGAACAAGTAAAAGTAAGCAGAAACCTCCCTTTCTCCAAACCCAGCTATACATAGGGACAAATGCTATTGGAACAAATAATTTCAACTGGTGTGTTATACCAGTTGCCCCCCAAAAAAACTGATTGAAACAGGGGTGTGATATACCTACAATATAATTTCCATATAGTGCATTTGAAATTTGCAGGAGTTGTGTGTGGTTGTGCTGAGATACCCCAGTTACACATAGGGACAAACGCTATTGCAACAAATAATTTCAACTGGTGTGATATGCCAGATGCCCCCCTCCCAAAAAAAATAATTAAGGGGTTTTATATACCTGCTTCCAGCAATTAATCATTAAGCGGTTCTTTATTCCTGCTTCCACAAATACTGCTCTTGTATAGGGACTTTGTCACAGAGTCATTTTGAACATGACAGGCAGAGGAAGAGGCAGGCCATTCCACAGGGTTGGTAGGGGTCAGGCAGGTGCACCAGGCCGGAGCCTGAGTGGGAAGTTGGAGAAGGTGCGTGCGATTACGTCAAAGAACGCACTAGAGTTGGTTGAGTGGCTGACTGAACCTTCTGCTTCTGCACCCTCCTCATACTCTGTATCTGTGCCCTCCTCACTCTCTGCTGTGGGCACATTTCCAAAGACACCACCATATCCCCTCCACTCGAGTCAGAGGAATTATTTTCCCATTAATTCCCAAACCTTACCGATACACAGCCATTCTTGGGATCGGATGAGGAGGTAGCAACGGCCACCACCCACCAGTCTGACGACAGTACATACATCAGTCCAAGGAGGGTGGCCCCCGCTGTTGCTGACTACTCAGAGATCTCTAATATCAGTGGTGTTGAAGGTGACGATGATGACGTGTTGATGGATGTCACGTGGGTGCCCACAAAAGAGGAAGAGGAGGGGGGTTCAGAGGGGGAGACGGAGCATCAGATAGGGAGGCGAAGGAGGAGAATCAGGCAGAACTCGCAGTGCACAGGAGGCAAAAAGCAGACTGCAAATGTATATGGAGCGAGCCATCCACCGTGCACGGTAACAAACATGGCTCCACAGTGTGGGCTTTTTTTTAACTTGTCAGCTGCTGATAATAGTGTTGTCATCTGCAGCCTGTGCTGTCAACGCATAAATCGCTGTAATCCCAACACTCACCTAGGGACGACCGCCTTAAGAAGGCACCTGGACTTCCATCACCGAGCCCAGTGGGAGCAATGCTGTCAGAACCCACAAGGAAACATTCTTGGTGCCACTACTACAGTTCTGCTTCTCCAAATGTGTGTTTCATTGCTACACAGCAATAGGTCAAAATCAGCAGTTGCTCCAGATCAATTAACGATCTAAATCTACTACGTTCTCATCTGTACTGCATCCATGCTTCTGCCCTGCTACACCAGTGTCCCCTGTCTGCACAGCTCCAGATCTGCTCATCTGGATCCAAGGCGTAGCAGATCCTCAAACTTAGCACAAACTTTTAGGCTCTCTTATTGTCTTGCCTCAATCAAGTAGATCAAGAGAGATGCCAGACACAACTGCTAGAAAAAAAATTCAGGAGGCAAAGAAAACCCACAGATTTGGTAATATTGAAATACAGGCTTTTCTGAAACAAACTGCTACAGCTGTTTCAGAATGCAAAATAAGTCCTTGTTCATAATTCAGTTTTTTTTAATAATTCGTGCTGTCTGCATTTTCCATGGGCAGCACACATACCCATTGATTTTACTTTGTCTGTTCATAAGTTTTTTTTACTGACTGCGGGTCAGTGAAAAAATCACGGTAACATGCACTACTTTGATTTGTGATGCGGGCCAAAAACGCCCATGATAGTCTATGGGTCTGTGAAAAAACACGGACTCATAATGGATGGCTGAGCAGTGTCCATGGAATACAGAGGGCAAAAAATGAACACACGGACCGAACACGGACATCTTCAAGAATAAAACAAGTACTGATCTTTTCACGGACATGAAAAGGAAACGTGAATGAGGTCTAAGGAGAAACTTGAACCATGGTCCACATTGTAGAGTTGCCATAAAAAACAGCAGAACCAGAAAACAGGCTACATGCAATTTGCCAATCATCACCTAGAGGAGACTCAAAAGTCTCAAATAATCTGTATAAGGCCTCTTGCACAAGACCGTATGGTTTTTTCACTATTTTGCAGTCCGCAAAAAACTGATCCACAAATAATACGTATGATGTGCATTAGTTTTTTTGCAGAACGGAACAGCTGGCCCTTGATAGAACAGTACTATCCTTGTCCGTTATGCAGACAATAATAGGACATGTTCTATCTTTGAATGGAACGGAAAAATGGAAATATGAAAACGGAAGGCATACAGAGTACATTCCGTATTTTTTGTGGATCTATTGAAATGAATGGCTCCGTATATGGAACGCAAATAACGGAACAAAAACAGAAAAAAAAAAAATTGTGTGCAAGAGGCCTAAACAAGATCAAACTACTATCATTTGCTCAAACTAGTATCATGGCTTCTGGTTATAACTGACTGAGCCACGGCAGATATGTCAGGGTTCCACCTGCTGTCACTACCCTATTCTCCTATTGTATCAAAAATTCCATACGTCACAATGAGATACCAATTTTCAAATGATATTATGGAAAATTAAATAAAGTTTTAATACTGTTACTAGCCAAATATTGGTATTACATATGCTGAATACCAAACTGACCAAATTGAATATTATTATAAAAAAAGACTTTAACCCCTTAATGACCAGCCTGTTTTGGGCCTAACAGACCAAGCGTTTTTCTTCCTTTTTTCATTGTTGTTTTTGAAGAGTTTTACCTTTTTTTCCCCCTGTTATATAGCTTTAAGAGGGCTTGTTTTTTGCGGGACAAGTTGTAGTATTTAATGGCGCCATTTGTGGGTACTCATAACTTTCTGATTAACTTTTATTAATTCTTTCTGGGAGGGAGATGGAAAAAACAGCAATACTGCCACTGCATTTTTATGTTATAAATTTTATGGTGTTCTTTTTCAGTATAAATAACATAATATCTTTATTCTATGGGTCAGTACGATTACAGTTATACCAAATACATATATATTTTTTTTTTTACATTTTACAGCTTTTTTCCAATAAAACCCCTTTTTTAAAGAAAAAAATGTTTTTGCATTGCTGCTTCCCAAGACCTATAACTTTTTTTCATTTTATTTCTACGGAGTTGTGTGAGGAGTTTATTTTTGTGGGACGACTTGTTATTAAATTTTTTCGGTGGCAACTAAGAATAAATTAGAAATTCTGTCTTTTTTAAAAACAATTTTTACGGCGTTCACCGTCGGGGATAAATTACATTATATTTATGTAGTCTGAGTTGTTACAGATGCGGCAATACCAAACATATGGGGAAGATTTGTTTTTGCAATTTTTTTCATTGAAAAGAATGAAGTATTTTCAATGGGGGAAAAAAAGCAACATTTTTTATGGGATTTTATATTGAATAAATACGTTTTTTTCACTTTTTTTTACAACTTAATAGTTCCACGAGGGGACTATAACGGTAAACTTTTTAATGCTATTTAAATGCAATGCACTATCCCTATAGTGCATTGCATTTTAATGGCAATGCTATTCTAACATTGACCATCAGGCTGCACCAGAGAGGCTGTTAGAGCAGGGCCGCGGCTCTCATGTGAGAGTTGGGTCCCCACTGCATGGGGGACTCATTCAGCGCTTAGATTGGGCCGCCATAAAAAAAATTGCCAGCTTAAGGCCCCTTAGTGACCACCGTAAGAACATGTATTGCTGGTCACCAAGGGGTTAATGAGTAAGACATCTTGTGACATATAATGCCGACAATGAAATTAAGAGTGATACTGAAAATTTATCTGGATCATATGTTCTGTTGTAATTTCAAGGTACAAATCACAACAGCAACTGTAGGTTCTAAAGCAATGGAAACATGCAACATTGAATGGTGCTTTCTTATTTTTATGAAACTTTAAAATCCTATTAACAATATTTCTGAACAAATAATATAAATGCATGTCATAAAATACATTGAAGCGAGCAAAAATATTTCCTGATTCATTTCTATTAAATCTAGTGGTATAAATAAGTCAATAGTTATGGGACATGAGTGGGACAAACTTCTAAAATTGTGGTGAAAAATCATATTTTTTTTCAAAGACAGTTTTATTTTCAATTAAATCAGCTCAAAGGGTTGCGAGAAAATATTAAATTGATAAAATATTAAAACAGGCTATCTAGCCTAGACATTTTATATTGATTGTCATGTGAGAATATAAAACTAAGTTAAAATAAGGTGTTATTAAATGTACCATATAAAAAAAAAGACTCTGAAACATTTCTTTTTCATTTCATTTTAATTGTAGTGAACTTGTAACAACATTGAAAATACAATTTATTATCTTTAAAATAAAATGCAATCTTAAGAAATGAAAAAAAAATATTATGTCAGAATCAGGTATACTTCACAATATTTTTTACAATCCATGTCAAGCTGAATCGGCCTAGCACCTATACCAACATGGTTAAGAAAAAAGGTGAAAGCCTTTGCACCAAAGAAACTTATAGATTTCTTCCCTCCTCGCAGCCTAATCCCTCTCAAGATGGTGCCCGCTGGTCTCTGTCTTCAGAGTCGCACGGTGCAGGAAGCACATCCTCCAGCCCTCTCCTCCTGAGCCATCTTATCTCGCACAGGAGCGATTTTTTTCAGATAAGTTGCCCCATGACATGGGTGAAGCTCAAAAGTGTACAGCACCTGTATCTCCCACAGCCTCCCATAACTCCAAAGGGCCTAGTTCTAAGCGGGCAGCCTATGCATGTGCTCAGGCAGATGAAGCTGATCCAGTTCTTATTAAATATATGCATTCACTTACAGCTACGGAGGACTTATTTACCAATTTTGCCCCAAGAGATATGTTGCTATCTCTTCAAACAGTAAAGGAAACTTTAAACTGGCTGTGACGCAGATACAATCTGTTATGGAGGAACTAGATAACAGCACTGCCCATATTGAATCAAAGATGGCAGGGTATGCTTGGGCCCACAATGATTTGATTGATTCTCTGGTTGCCCTGGAGTCAGAAGTTACTACACTGTGGGCTAAAGTAGTAAACCTGGAGAATAGATTCAGGCGTTAAAACAAAGTTTTGAGGGATCCTCAAATTGGTGCAATCTGATGACCTCACTTCCTGTTTTCAAAACCTATGTCATCAGCTACTTCCATCTCATTTGGACATTACTATAGACCGTGTCCATAGGTTGCCTGAGCCGAAGTCTGTCCCGAAATATGTGCCAAGAGATGCTTTTGCCTGGATACATTACTATCATATCAAGTAACAGATTAAGATTGCAGGAGGACAACATTATCTCCTGCCTGCCCCGTATGCCACAGTTTCCCTGTATATAGATCTGTCGGCAGCTACCTTGAATTGCGCAGGCAGTTTTCAGAAGTTGCTAAATCTCTCTGTGATCATAAAGTGAGGTACAAATGGGGGTTCGCCATGAATCTAATTAAATCTTATGACAACTCGACCCAGATTTTCTCCTCTCCTGAAGCTGCCAAAAAGTGTTTGCCAAGACACAATATGTTGCCCGTGAATGGGCATCCTACTTCAGATATCCACAAATCACACCAGGCTTCTAACTTGCCAGATTGATGGTGCGTTGAGGCTTGGTTGGTGCATATACAGACGTGGACAAAATTGTTGGTACCCTTTGGTCAATGAAAGAAAAAGTCACAATGGTCACAGAAATAACTTTAATCTGACAAAAGTAATAATAAATTAAAATTCTATAAATGTTAACCAATGAAAGTCAGACATTGTTTTTCAACCATGCTTCAACAGAATTATGTAAAAAAATAAACTCATGAAACAGGCATGGACAAAAATGATGGTACCCCTAACTTAATATTTTGTTGCGCAACCTTTTGAGGCAATCACTGCAATCAAACGCTTCCTGTAACTGTCAATGAGACATCTGCACCTCTCAGCAGGTATTTTGGCCCACTCCTCATGAGCAAACTGCTCCAGTTGTGTCCGGTTTGAAGGGTGCCTTTTCCAGACTGCATGTTTCAGCTCCTTCCAAAGATGCTCAATAGGATTGAGGTCAGGGCTCATAGAAGGCCACTTTAGAATAGTCCAATTTTTTCCTCTTAGCCATTCTTGGGTGTTTTTAGCGGTGTGTTTTGGGTCATTGTCCTGTTGCAAGACCCATGACCTGCGACTGAGACCAAGCTTTCTGACACTGGCTAGTACATTTCTCTCTAGAATTCCTTGATAGTCTTGAGATTTCATTGTACCCTGCACAAATTCAAGACACCCTGTGCCAGACGCAGCAAAGCAGCCCCAGAACATAACAGAGCCTCCTCCATGTTTCACAGTAGGGACAGTGTTCTTTTCTTGATATGCTTCATTTTTTCGTCTGTGAACATACAGCTGATGTGCCTTGGCAAAAACTTCGATTTTTGTCTCATCTGTCCACAGGACATTCTCCCAGAAGCTTTGTGGCTTGTCAACATGTAGTTTGGCATATTCCAGTCTTGCTTTTTTATGATTCGTTTTCAACAATGGTGTCCTCCTTGGTCGTCTCCCATGTAGTCCACTTTGGCTCAAACAACGACGGATGGTGCGATCTGACACTGATGTTCCTTGAGCATGAAGTTCACCTTGAATCTCTTTAGAAGTCTTTCTAGGCTCTTTTGTTACCATTCGGATTATCCGTCTCTTAGATTTGTCATCAATTTTCCTCCTGCGGCCACGTCCAGGGAGGTTGGCTACAGTCCCATGGATCTTAAACTTATGAATAATATGTGCAACTGTACTCACAGGAACATCTAGTTGCTTGGAGATGGTCTTATAGCCTTTACCTTTAACATGCTTGTCTATAATTTTCTTTCTGATCTCTTGAGACAGCTCTTTCCTTTGCTTCCTCTGGTCCATGTCGAGTGTGGTACACACCATATCACCAAACAACACAGTGATTACCTGGAGCCATATATATAGGCCCAATGGCTGATTACAAGGTTGTAGACACCTGTGATGCTAATTAGTGGACACACCTTGAATTAACATGTCCCTTTGGTCACATTATGTTCTGTGTTTTCTAGGGGTACCATCATTTTTGTCCATGCCTGTTTCATGAGTTTATTTTTTTACATAATTCTGTTGAAGCATGGTTGAAAAACAATGTCTGACTTTCATTGGTTAACATTTATAGAATTTTAATTTATTATTACTTTTGTCAGATTAAAGTTATTTCTGTGACCATTGTGACTTTTTCTTTCATTGACCAAAGGGTACCAACAATTTTGTCCACGTCTGTATCCTGTAGGATAGCACTGACTTCATTTTGCTGGTGACTACTACTACCCATGTGATAGGGGAGTCAAAAGCTATTGCCTTCCCCAAGATGGTATTTTTCAGAGTACATGTTTCTGTTTACTTATGTAATTTTCTTTTTTTTTTCCTTTTTCTTGTCCCTTTTTTTTTTTGTTAACAGTGCCTTATATCCATGCAATTTGTTTTACCTGTGGTTTAACTGATTGTTCATAGGTTTCTCCTTTGGTCTTCCATATGTGACCACCAAATTTCTGAGTATAAGCCTTTATTGCTTAACTTTAAAGGAAAAGAGATGAAAATGTTTCCTATTTGAATAGCTTCTAATATGCACTTAATATGGCTCGTAACCTTTTTGTACAATATTCATAATTTATTTGTGAAATTGCAAATTCAAGATTAAATTCTTGATTGTGATGGCAATATATTATTCTCACAATGCGTGCAAAATAAAATTGTGGGGTAGGCAACTATTCTATTCGTTGCTAGGGATGCTGCTAAGCTGTGACAAAGCCTTATCATTGGCCCACAAGCTAGAAGGAAGAGGGATGATCACCTGATGTGTACTGTGTTAAAAAAAAAAAAAAATCATCATTACGAATATATAGCACTATATTCTAAATATTCACAAATTCTCAAAGTTATTTGCGATAATTGCAGCAAATTGCGATAAAAATGGTATATCCAGGCTGCCTAGAGCCTTTATATGGGTGTAGAACACCGTGCCTTGCAGTAACAGGCATAGGGAGAGTGCTGGGGTACCGAAATAATACTGTGAGTCAGTATGACATGCAGATGACAGGCATTGCTATTAGAATCACACTTTACACTTCACTTATTTGGGCAGTCACAAGGCTAAAACCGACCAAATAACTCAAGTATTAACTCAGCTTTACAGGTTGATGTTAGTGTAAAGAGGAAGCACACTTCTTTTACACCCTCGTCATATATGTCTAGAGAACCTGTTCTATTAAACGCTTATGCAAGTAGAGCCCCCCCCCCCCCCCCCCCGACAGAGTGAAGAGGGTGTCAGAAGTAAGCTTCTGTTGACGTCACTGATTAATTTGCCCTTCCTCTGATCCGTCAGAACAATAACCCACAAAAAATGGATCTTGTCTGTGGAGCATGCGCCTTCACTCGGTCAGCATTTGCTCAATAATCCATCAGTATTGCTAATGAAAAAAAATAATAATAATGGCATATTTGCATGTCTTCTGTGTTTTGTACCCACTCCTGCTTTTGGCTACCAAATCATAAACCAATTCTGATGGGACCATACAGGCCTCATAGCTGCTACACAAACAGGATCTGTTGTGCGTCTCATTTTTCTTTCCTTCTGACAGAACAGAAGAAAGGTCACATAAATGATGATGTCAGCCAGGCCAAAAGCCCAAATAATGGACCAGTCATAAAGTGGGGAGGGTGGGAACAGCATGGAAAGTTCACAGAGTGAACCTATGACATATGGTGAGGAGAAAGAAGCATGAGGAGAACACAGAGTGGCCCAATGACAGGGTCTGAAGGTGGAACCAGTATGAGGAGGCCACCGAGTGGCAAGGTGACATAGTGTGATGGCAGAAGCATGAGGAGACCACAGAGTGGAAAAGTGCTGCCTCCGTGGACCCGTGCACCGATACTTCCCGGGCAGGTAGGCTCCTGCAAAGCGGGTGGTCTACCCCGGGCACGTTTGGCTACCGACCTTTCACTTCTTCCACCCTGCTGACTCCCGCACATGCTAGAAACTTTCTGGCTCCACCGCTGGCTCACGGGCAAGCTGCCACCCTCTTCTTCTGATGATGATTAAGCCCCTAATTCACCTGGCTCCTAAGTGCGATCAGCTACATCATCATTATCGAGTTTTGTCTGCACTTCACTGATGTCCTCCTAAACCGTCTCTAGGTCAGGAGCCTGACCGCTTGCAACACCAACTGCCACGCCAATCTTCTCATCACTACTTGCCTAGCTAGTGTAGGAAGCGATGTATATCTCCTCCACATATTGGCTTGCCAGTAGCTGCTGACTGTCTTCTAGTAGCTCGCAGTTACTGTATAGTGGAGCTGAACCCACAGCATACAAGATGAACCCAACAACTCTTGGTTGGGGGTGTCTGATGTCACTTGCGATGAAGTCGAAGATCGAGTCAGCCATTCACGAACCACTGGGTTGCTGGTCAAGACACGACCGCTAGCTGACACTGGGAGCTCAGGCCTCTCGAAGTGACCCTTGCTGCCTTGGCTCCTAACTCTAGCTGCAACCTGTGCCTACGCTAGAAACATTTAGGCTTTTGCCACTTCCCTGTGCAGGGCCTGGCACTTCTCTGTCTGACATACTGTTAAATCAAATACATAAATAAATAAAAAGGAAATTAAAACACCCCAAAAAAGTCTGTAATTTTCCAACTTCACCACACAACGGCTAATAAGCCCTTTTTTCCCACTAATACATACAATAGAACATATAACTGCACCACAGAAAGGCAAATATATTTTTATTTTGGCACTATTAGGCTGAATGCACATGGCCGTGGAACATGGACGTGAGCGGTCCGTAGTATCCTGGCCTGGCACCCTGCTGAAAGCAGGAGCGCACAGCATCATTGGTTGCTATGACGCTGTGCCTTTCATGCCGCCGCTGCACTACAGTAATACACTGTTATGATCTATATGAGTGTATTGCTGTAGTGCAGCGGCGGCATGTAATGCACGGGTCATAGCAACCAATGACACCGTGTGCTCCTGCTGTCAGCAGGATGCCAGGCCAGGATACCACGGCCGTGTGCATTCGGCCTTACACACCAAAAAGAGCTTTAGAACATATAACTGCACAGCTGAAAGGCAAATAGGCCTTATTTTTCTTCCACTTATACGTGTCACAGAAGGCTTTAGAACATAAAACTGCAACGCTGAACGGCAAATATATTTTATTTTTGCCACTTATACACGCCAAAAAGGGCTTTAGAACATATAACTGCACCACTAAACTGCTAATATATTTTACTTTTGGCACTAATACGCGACAAAAAGGGCTTTAGAACATATAACTGCACCTCTGAACGGCAAAGATATTTTACTTTTGCCATTAAGACATGACAAGAAGGGCTTTAGAACATATAGCTGCACTGCTGAACGGCAAATATATTTTACTTTTGCCACTAATACAAGCCAAAAAAGGCTTCAGAACATATAACTGCACCGCACAGGGACAAACAAGATGTAGAAATATTTCCTTGTAATAAACCTTGTTAATGCACATATCAAACAGCACTTGCACCCCAATAACAAAAACTGTTTGCTGGAATTACATAGCTATAAAATGGCAATTTGGATCCCCAGTCAGTGCAGCAAGGTATAATAGGATTGTTCCTATTACCCAGGCTGTAAACTCCCCTACTGAACCCTGTTCCACATAAATGCTGTCAAATGATGCCTCCCTATCCTTTCCCTACACTTTCCCTGAATAATCTTTCCCTGAACTTGTAAATAGTTTTTTTAGAACAATTACGTTTTTTATAGCACTGTCCCAGTCCATGGCTGAGGCTATATGAAGGGCTGTGACATCACATGGCTGGCTGCATGCATGGCATTATGGGTGATCCAGCCTTCACATAGTTCCTTGCTCCATGTCCTCACACGTACAGCAGTCATTTTAGGAAAAAAAATGAGATTTGTTACCAAGAAACGTGAGGAAATTCGGATTCAATGTGTATCAATTTTTTTTCTGAAATTTGTATCTAATTCACTGCATCATCTTCCATTTGCTCATCTCTATTCCTAATATACTTATCTAACCCTCTGCCCTTTTCTTCTGCATACCACTTGGAACCAAACCCGAGTTCGGAAATGTTTTTTTACAGTACAAATTAATTTATGAAGTTTTTTGGCAAAGTCTCGTGGGACTTTGCAAAGCAGTTAACTTTGGCTCATCTGAGCTCCTGCTCCGTACAGTATTAGAACAAAGTTTTATGCAAATTGACTATAGATGTTTCATCCATAGTCGATTCGCTCATCCCTAATAAGAGTCTTGTTTGACTAGGTTAGGAACCCAGAGCCCCTTGAGAGTATTTGACTGAATGCCCTTTATTTGGCCCCACAGTCAGATCTAGAAGAGCATTCCACCAAGAATCTATTAAACTGCACTCATTGAGATAAAAAACAAAACAAAACAAAAAAAAAAATCCTGATAGAAATATCATATTGCTGCAAAATTTGGCATGCAGTTATGTCTTAGGCAGATATGAAAATGATTTACAGATGTGGTCTGATAAGGCATTGGACATCCTGCCACAAGAGTGCATAAAAGTGCTTACTAGAGATGAGTGAATCGAAGCTGACAATGTGGAATTCAATCCAATTTTCAGGAAAAATTTGATTCGCACCGAAGCCGAGTTTCCTCACGCTTCCCTAAAATGGCTGCTGCACGTGTGAGGGCATGGAGAAAGGAACTTTGGGAAGGCGGGATCACCCATAATGCCATGCATGCAGCTAATCAGCAGGCAGCTAGCCCTGTGGTGTCACAACCCTATAAATAGAGGCAGCCATCTTAGATTCTGCCATTTACCAGGGTACTAAGTGCAGGGAGAGACGTCCGCAGGCGCTAGGGGCAGTGAAAGGAAAGACTTGATTGTGGTGAAGAAACAATTTATAAGTGCAAGGAAAGTATACGAAGTAATTGTTCCACAGCATTTGAGTAGAACAGGGTTCCGTAGGGGAGGTTACAGACTGGGTAATAGGAACAATCCTATTACATCTTGGTGCCCTGACTGGGGATCCAAATAGCAATTATACAGCTCTGTAATTCTTATCAAACCATTCTTGTTATTGGCCCTGCAAGTCCTGTTTGATACAGCGATTAACAGGGTTTATTACAAGGACATATTTCTAGAGTATGTCTTATTTGCCGCGGTGCAGTTATATGTTGCAAAGCCCTTTTTGACGTGTATTAGTGGCAAAATAAAAATATATTTGCCGTTCAGCATTGCACTTATCTGTTAAAAAGCCTTTGGTTGCGATCTGCTGTGAAGAGGGGGGACTGTTTACCTCCTCCTCCTGGCATTCCTGTGGGGTTGGTTGGGGATCTGTACCGGTCGTCCAGCATCCCTGTAGGTCTGGTGCAGATGCAGTGTCCCAGGGGGTCAGTAGTGTAGCCTTAGATATGCTGGGCTTTGTAGTGCAGGGCAACCCACTAACCTGGGATTCACTGTCGTCTTCAATCTGGGCAGCGACTGGAACAGGCAGTTCATAAATGTTTGTGACGCCAGTGTCAATTGAACGGTGACACGCCGTGTAATGTTATGTGGAATAATGGAGTAACCACGTGATAGCCAACCAAAACTGGAACTTTACTGATTTTCAGTAGTAATCATGCATGGACATAATTGGAAGCGCAGTTCCATTGAAGACAGTTGGTTTGCAGATGAAGGCAGTGGGTTTGCATAAGTTACAGACCGGCCGGTTATAGCAAGGTGCATTTCAGAGTGTTAATCACAGGAGTTGCAGTACAGGCGGCTTGCACTCTATTCCTGACTGGTCCTGAAACATGTGACTTATTCTCCAAGGTCTAATGCCCTACCTCTGGCATATCCTTGGGTATGTCCTTATCACGTACCTCCTCTGTTATTTTTAGTACCTCTTGCTTATTAGAACCGCCACTGTTTCTTTCTGTGTCCAGGCTGGTTGAATATGACGTTTCTGCTAAAACAACTAATGACTCAGGAGGGGAACCTTTTCCTTGGATCCGGAACCCGGTTACAGGGTCTACACTACCCTCTCCTAGTCTGCAGGCTCCAGGCCTGCTTGACTCTCACAGGCCCATGGCCTGGCCTTGACTCAGACACAGCCTCATCTCTTCCTCTTTCTCCCACTGTCTGCTCCTTTCTACTCCCTGACTGGGCCTTATATAAACTAGGGTTCCCTAGCTCCCTCTAGTGACTCAGAGCTGGAATAACACCCCTAGCCGGCCTGCACATGCACATTTCACAGTAACAGGGTAGTACATAGCATTACATTAGCAAGATGTTTTATACCAACCTCCCCATAAATACAGGAGGAACGACAGCACACAAGTGACCCTTCTGTAGTGACGGGGTATTACACTCCCGTACACTACATACCCCGCTGCTTTAAGCTGAGTACGACGTCGTACTCCATCAGGGCCCGCCCAACTGGAATCATTACCTGAAATAGAGAAAGACACATGCATGCATACATATATGTCATTTATACTCTTATCAGACCCAATTGGCAAAGGTGAAGTGCGGTGACAAGGGGCGTCGTTCTCTTCTCTCAGGATAGTGAGTGGAACTGGGGCGCTGACCTGGCACAGCGGATGTTTAAAGAACCAGGATAGTCCATGACAATAAATAAGTCCATAATAAAATCAACCTCTCAGAGGCTTGCACATAGGAAGTCCATCTCTGGGCACATAGACGTGAATAAAAACCGGTTATTAAATACAGTCAGCAGCACATATATAAAATGACAATACAGGACTCTGACAATACCAGGGCCATGTTATCCTGGCAAGTCCTGCTTACCCTTTAAAATAGTGCTGACATAAAAATGTCTTTTCAACCTGAAATGGGGGTTAAAAGGGAAAATGGTGCAAACTTAAGGCACAACCGGGATATTTTAGCAGCAGGCCGGGCATCCCAAACACAAAATGGGCGGCTGGAAGCAGTGGTATTCAATGGCACTTTCATTTGGTTATAATGCCACCGGCCGTGTATAACTGGCAGCAAGCTTCACCAGCTTTGCCAACAGGAGGGACAACTCAGCCATGATGGATACACGTCTGTGGAAACATATAGCAAGGCCTAGCAGGCCTACTTACAGACGGGTATCATATTCTTCGTCTGAAGAGGATTCAACAAAGGGTTCTTGTAGCAAGTGTTCGGGTAAAGCAGGCCATATCTGGAACCCATCCCCTCGTATGATTTTCAAAGGAGGAGGCTTATCCTTCATCGCCTCTATTTCAGCCTGGGTTCTGGGGAACGGGATGCACTGGACACATCCTGCGTACCCAAGGTCCTCTACCCAGTAGATCCTCTTCCACAGGGATTCTATATCCACCATCTCACTAGTAAGTGGTTCCAACGGAGGTCCGGTAACGGTGGCCTCCAGTGTAGCTGCGGTAGCTGCCGCCAGACGCCGGGCCTCAGCGCAGTCCTCCGACCGCTGGTAGCTGTCTTGTCTCTCTTTTTCAACCTCCCGCTTCACTGCTTCGGGAGGGGGATATTGCTCAGCCGGCCCCTGCAAGACTATGGGTTCCCAGAAGACATCGGGCCCGAGGTAGATCTGGCTGTGTAGGTGAGTGGATCGGGACGGTTTAGCTCTCGACTCCTCTGTTTCAATCGGGTCAGCACCCTCCTTTTCTTGATCCCAAGTTTCGGGCGGCGCCCTGGGGCGGGTGACTGCGGTGGCATAAGGTCCCCTTAAACTCTCCGCTGGGGTGTACTCTACTATCTCCCCCAACGTTAAATTGTGGAGGCGCTCCGGCAGATAATGGCGCTTTAATGAACGCTGGTTAACAAAAAAGTCCCGGCCAGTTCCCAGCTCCTGGATAAAGCCAAACCCCCGCTCCTTATCGAAGGCCACCACGATCCCGCGGCGCCTTTCCAACTGGGGCTTACCTGGGAAGGAGTCCCCCTGTATTGATTTGGCCATTTCCTCAAATCGCTTTTTCCGGGTAGTGTTTTTCCTTGCTACCGCGGCTCTTAATTCGGCCATCAGTGTCGGCCATTGCGCAGGCCGGCGACGGGTCACCCGTAGATCTATGGCTTGTTCCTGGAAACTGGCCGCCCAGGCTGGGGGATCCCATGCCTCCAAAGCAGGGCAGTCCGGTGGAGTGGCGCCCCACTCACACGTGGAATCAAACTCGGGCCTCTCAGCGTCCGCCATCGCCATCTCCTCTTCCGCTGTACTCAGTGTCCACTCTGACTCCTCCCTCAGACTGGGCAGGTCTACCTCCGTCACAGGCCCGCCTCCCAGGCGTAACACTCCAGGGAAGGCAGCCGCATCATGACTCATCAAGGTGGGTGGTGCTCCAGGGCATTCTCCTCCTCTGTCTTGGAGGGTTTTGGCGCCAAATATTCGCGCCTCTGTACATCGTGATGGCGCAGAAAGAAGCTCCATGGCGTCGGCGGACATCTTGGGTGTCCTGATGCCGCAATTCAGTGACAGCAAGCAGGTTGATGAAAAGTCCAATAAATCACAGTCCAACAATTCGATTTTCTCTCTGGGGGTAGCGCAGCACAGCACAGCGCCTCCGATTCCTCCCAGGCACAATTATAATCCACAGATTTGGGAATAAAGGTTACAGTCTTTGCAATACGGTGGTGGAATAGTTAAAGCACACAGTTCACACTTCTCTGCACTCCAGAAGTATGCGGATCCTGTTCGTGACGCCAAAAAGAGCGATGCAGTGTCCCAGGGGGTCAGTAGTGTAGCCTTAGATATGCTGGGCTTTGTAGTGCAGGGCAACCCACTAACCTGGGATTCACTGTCGTCTTCAATCTGGGCAGCGACTGGAACAGGCAGTTCATAAATGTTCGTGACGCCAGTGTCAATTGAAAGGTGACACGCCGTGTAATGTTATGTGGAATAATGGAGTAACCACGTGATAGCCAACCAAAACTGGAACTTTACTGATTTTCAGTAGTAATCATGCATGGACATAATTGGAAGCGCAGTTCCATTGAAGACAGTTGGTTTGCAGATGGAGGCAGTGGGTTTGCATAAGTTACAGACCGGCCGGTTATAGCAAGGTGCATTTCAGAGTGTTAATCACAGGAGTTGCAGTACAGGCGGCTTGCACTCTATTCCTGACTGGTCCTGAAACATGTAACTTATTCTCCAAGGTCTAATGCCCTACCTCTGGCGTATCCTTGTGTAACGGACCGTTTCAGCAGACAAGGGGTTAAAATCCGTTTAGACGATATGCCCCTTTCCGAGAGACAGGCACAGCTACTGCAGAACACCAACCTCCCGAACTGGATACAAAATAGCACTCCAAACTGGAACCTCGCAAATAGCTGTCAGCAGACGAACAGGAAAAGCGTATCCGTCAGCTTACACTCCTGGCAATCAGTCTCTAACAGCATACATGGAATCCCCCCAATAACGAGACAAGGCTCCGTCTTGAGGGTCAGCAGTGGTCTGATTGTACTTCAAGTACAGCCTCTTTTATTGATAAAAAAACAAACATAGTACTGCCCACAGGGTTTTGAAATCCAACCAATCAGTAATTCACAACACACAATGTAAATACAGCAACCAATCGTTCCCGCCCCCTAGAGGACCAGAGGGGAGACTGCGACACAGGACAGATACAACATATCCCCACAATGCATCATGGTTTCCTCCTCTCTGTCCCGGAGACGACCGAAGACAATCCAATTATCTCTCAGGACAAAAGGGAGATCACCAATACACATGTGGAGACAACAAGACAGACATCACCATTTAAACACACAATGGGACAATGGGACAATAGAACCACACCTAGCATATTCCTCCCAAGCTGACAAGGTACACTTATTATAAGTTGTTACAACTTTGTGAGGTTACATTGTCCATACATATAACTTACATCAATTTAAACAGTATAACTTGGGGGACAAACCTATCCAAAATTCACTGGAATAGGTTCAGGGGTTCAAAAGTTAGCATGGGCCATAATCCTGAGGCAAGAGGCCTTCAAACAGCCCCCTCCAAAACCCAGTGGCGAGGTTGGTTTCGCCACACCTTGGGTATGTCCTTATCACGTACCTATTTTTAGTACCTCTTGCTTATTAGAACCGCCGCTGTTTCTTTCTGTGTCCAGGCTGGTTGAATATGACGTTTCTGCTAAAACAACTAATGACTCAGGAGGGGAACCTTTTCCTTGGATCCGGAACCCGGTTACAGGGTCTACACTACCCTCTCCTAGTCTGCAGGCTCCAGGCCTGCTTGACTCTCACAGGCCCATGGCCTGGCCTTGACTCAGACACAGCCTCATCTCTTCCTCTTTCTCCCACTGTCTGCTCCTTTCTACTCCCTGACTGGGCCTTATATAAACTAGGGTTCCCTAGCTCCCTCTAGTGACTCAGAGCTGGAATAACACCCCTAGCCGGCCTGCACATGCACATTTCACAGTAACAGGGTAGTACATAGCATTACATTAGCAAGATGTTTTATACCAACCTCCCCATAAATACAGGGGGAACGACAGCACACAAGTGACCCTTCTGTAGTGACGGGGTATTACACTCCCGTACACTACACAGAGACCATCAGAGTTAGGTACTGTCCCCCTGTGGTTGGGGAGAGAGACCGGTTGTCTCCTCTCCTTGCAAGGTACATTGCCGCTGGGGAAGTGAGACAATGCTCTCCTCTCCCTGCAAGGTATACTGCCGCTGGGGAAGGGAGACAATACTCTCCTCTCCCTGCAAGGTGCACTGCTGCTGGGGAAGGGAGACAATACTCTCCTCTCCCTGCAAAACATACTGCCGCTGGGGAGCAGGACCGACTGTCCCTACTCCCTGAAACTCCGGCTGCCACTGGGGATCTGGGCCGACCGCCCAGCATCCCTGTAGGGCTGTGGAGAGACCTCGGTCCCATCTTCACCTGCCATATGGAGTTCCCCCCAGAACCCATCTATCAGGTCCCCTACCTCTGTAGCTGGTAGTGAATCAGGGGGTACCTCATCTGGGTCTTTCCTTCGCAGAGATTTAAGTCTGGGACTGCCACCCAACTCTCCCGCAGGGTATTCTCATTTACGTGGAGCAGATGTCGGTAGTCCTGCTCCAGCCCCCACTCCAGTGTCACTAGATATTCCAAGTCTGGTCTCACCTCATTGGGGTCAGCCCAATCTTGCATACCCTCCCTGAAGTCATAGATGTCATAAAATTGGGGCTCTGTAGTGCACCCGAACTCCGGTTCTGTGAAAGCCTCCCACAACAGGTCAGGACCATCGTAATCAAACCCCTCTGGGTTGTGCTCCACCGTCCAGGGTGTATGCCGAGCAGTATACCACCAGAGCGCCTGGTAGGCATTCTCCAGCCACAGCTCCTGTTGCACACGGAGCTCGAGTTCCTTTACCCACTCCTCCAGGGTCTGCTCTCCCAGGAGGGGCATCCGTAGGGCAAGTCGCGTCTGCCATCGCTGGTCCTCGCTGGGGAGTCTCTCACCCTGCCGATGCTGTACGCCCTCCAGGGCCTCATACCAGACGCCTTTCCGGACCCGATCGATCAGGTCCTCCTCCTCGTATCGGGGCGCTGTTTGGTTACAAACTGGCTCCATACTGATGTAGACAGGGGTGCTGTATGGGCACAAGTATTGCCCTCAATTTTGAAAATCCACGAATGGTGTCTTTGAGCTGCTTCTCCTCGCACTAGGACGCCATCCCACTGTCGTCACCACTGTTGTCACCACTGTTGTCACCACTGTTGTCACCACTGTTGTCACCACTGTAACGGATCTCCTGGCACACCGACTGGGTACCTCCGGTGATGGATGCTCCTATTGCTTCCCGAGGGCTCCAAGCACCCGTTTTCAGGCAGTCAAGGCTTCACCACTTCAGGAAGATAATCTCTGCATCATTTTACTCTTTCACAACAAGAAAATTGAACAAATAATAAACAGACGTTGGTCACATATTTTAAAAGACAAGACCATAGGACCCATCCTCACTGAGAAACCACAAATCACATACACCAAAGCTGCAAATTTAGGCTTAAAGGTAGCTCCAACTATCAAGACTAAAACCACACCAAATCTATCCAATTGGTTGTCATTTAAAGGGTTTCTACCATCAGATTTTGCCATATGCAGCTGACTGACACTAGCTATGTCCTAATGTCAGCAGTACATAACAGTCTTCTTTGTTCACTTCTGTCTACAGCCGTTCACCTAAAAAACTGACTTTTATCCATATGCTAATGAGCCTCTAGGTGCTATGTGGGCATCGATTCAGCACCTAGAGGCTCCGTCTACTGACCATTTTGATGGATGTCCAATTTGCCTGCATCCGTCTAAATCCCACACCTGCGCCGTGCGCTTCTGTATTCGGCTCAGGTGCAGTGAGTGAATTCCATGCGCCTGGTGCCGACTTCCTTACTGTAGCATAGTCGGCGCAGGCGCAGTGAGGAAGCCGGCTGCAACTACGTGCAGTGCTGCCTATATGCAACATACAGACATCCTGCAAAGGACCGAATATCAGCTCCGGTCCCACTGGGAACAACATAGAAGGAACAGCCCGGCATACCCATCTGGAAGACAGCACACCACCAACAAACTCCCACCCACATGGGATGCTACATCAGGAGCTGGTGAATACAGCGGTTCAAATAAACACCTGCCGCAACAGATCGCCCGATCCAAGCTACATCTACAAGACGGGTAATGTAACACAAAGTCTACAATCTATACTGGCTATTAATGCTATGCTGTTTACGAACACTCGCAATTACCGATCCACATACCATCACTTACCACAGCGACCAGATGATACCCTATCTAAGTCTCACAAATAGGAACATCCACACCATTGAGATAGGAGGACTCTACCATTCAGCTATCAGCAAACAGCAACAGTATCTCCTGTCTGCAATCAGTGGCACCCCCCTGTGTAGTTTGTTTATTTGTTTCATTTGCAAGTATTTTTGTGTAGTAACATTGCTATGGTGGCCTCATTGGAGGCTAGGGAGGCCATGTGGAATTCGCAGGTCACAGCTGTTTTTCATGATGTGAATGTGGACGGAGGTAATGGTAGCAATGATTTTAGACAATTGACCAGAGAATTGAGGCAAACAGGCTTTTCACCAGGGTGTGGTGGAATATCCGCAGCTTGGAGGAATACCTCAAATGTGCCATTGCTCCTAGGGGGCTTAGAATACAGAAATTTCCAGCTTGGGAGGTTACTCCAGAATTTAAGATCAATTGGGAGTTGGGTCTTCTGCAATGTTCAAAGATCTTCATGGGTATGCTCATAGACCACGATAAGGCCCTACTCAATGATGTGAAAAATAAAATTAGGAATTTGGAAGAGTGCTTGTCCAAAATGGACGAGGATAAGGTCACAACATTTAAAGCCAAGTTGCAGTCTAACTTGGAGAGTTATGAGAAGGAGGTCATGACTGGGAAGAAAAGTAAATTTCAGAGGGATAAATCAGATTTTGAATGCAAACAGGCATACAAATGGAAACATGCCGGCAACCCGCAAAATATGGGTCGGGGTCATGTGAATACCAACATCCCCAGCAAACGCAGTGATAATATGACATCTAATTCTATTGGCTTTAATAGCAATACTAGTGATGTTTTTTTATCCAAGACAAGCGACAAAGGCGTACTAGGCAAGGATTACGTAAATCCCAGAAAGAGAACATTTGCACAGCAGAGGGGCAGTAATCATTATCCTGCCACTCACAAACGACGAACTCAACACTAATGGGGGCTTCCATCCAAAAACCCCCAATTGATGAGAATGCCCTAAGAATCATTAACCTTTCAACACACCCACGTACGCAAATGGAGAGATTTGTGTTGGTAAGAGGTCTTTCTTTTCCCCAATGAACATGTTGAACAAATTTGAATTTATATAGGACATTTATTTATTCTGTAGACAACTTTGTTTCAGAGCACTATATGCTCAACCATCTTTGGTACAACAGCTACATGAGGATGAAAGGGGTGTTTTCATGGATCTGATGAATTTATTGAAGGAAGGTGAATGTGAGACAGGTAGGCGTCTATTTACGCCACGCAAACCATCTATTATCACTCCAACACTCAATCTCTTTCCTAATATCCAACTATTTTTTCAGGTCATGGTGGCAGAAATTAGAAAACTCCAAGTGAACAAAATCCATAACAAAAATTTGACCAGAGCTGAACTGGTGGCCATCCAGAATTTACATAACAACGCAGCTTTTATCATCAAGGAGGCCGACAAAGGAGGTAATGTTGTATTGTGGGAGACTGGGTTGTATCTAGCGGAGGCTAGGAGTCAACTGAATAATTGTCATTTCTATACTCTGTTGCCTACAGATCCCACCACAATTTTTAAGAAAAAACTGGACTGACTTCTTACCTCTGCATGGCAATTTAATATCATTACCAAAAAGGAAAAGGAGTTCATGGAAGTCAAATTTCCCACCACCCCGACTTTCTACATGCTCCCTAAGGTGCACAAGGATCTGAATGTACCTCCAGGACGCCCAATTGTGGCGGGGATAGGCGGGTTATGTGAACAGGCATGTATCTATCTTGACTTTTTCTTACAGCCCTTCGTCCTAGGTCTCCAGTCGTATCTCAGAGATTCTATGCAGTTGGTACAACATCTACAAGAGATCCAACTTCCCCCGGACACAATGATACTTACATGTGATGTGGAGTCTCTTTACTCGAATATCTTGCATGCAGGTGGCATACAAGCTACCCAATATTTCCTTCAAAAATCTACTTTTGGAGATCCGGCGCATCATACATTTTTGGTGAGCTTGTTGGAGTTTGTCCTCCACCACAACTATTTCGCGTTCGACCGTGTCTTTTACAGACAGGTCTCAGGGACCGCGATGGGGGCATGTTGTGCGCCCTCCTACGCCAACCTATTTTTGGGATGGTGGGAGGAGACACAGGTGTACCCTATGGCTATGTATAACGAACGTGTTTTAGCATGGTTTTGTTATATTGATGATCTCTTGATTTTCTGGCAGGGCACAGTGGAACAGTGCACTGAGTTTGTCAGCATGTTAAACACCAATCCGTATAACATCTCCCTTACTTACAGTGTTTCAGATACCACTGCTGATTTTCTGGATTTACGACTAAATTTGGTTGACCAGGGCATCCGTACATTGCTATTCCGCAAGGAAACGGCAACCAATAGCCTGTTACATTTTGACAGCTTTCATCCGGCCCACCTGCGAAAAGGGATCCCTAAGGGACAATTCTTGAGATTGCGTCGCAACTGCACTTCTACGCCTGACTTTAGTGAGGCTGCTAGTGACCTAACAACCAGATTTCAAGCACGGGGTTACACTAAGAAAGTAATCTCAGGGGCATTTGAAACCGCAAAGGTGGCTGATCGTCTGGAATTGTTGAGGCCAAAACCCAAACCTCGTAATACTGAAGTCCATCTTATCACCAAATATAATAATCAATGGCGTGATCTATATACAATACTAAATGCACATTGGCACCTCCTATTGGCGGATCCCAAGTTGAGTGGCTATGTTAACCCAAGTCCCAAGATTATTGCACGAAGAGCCCCAAATTTACGAGACAAACTGGTACGTAGTCACTTCCAGAGGCCCACACAGGGACTGGGGAGGGGGGTCAGGATGTGCGGGACATATACGTGCGGGAATTGCAATATTTGTCAATATATGATCTGTACTGACTCCTTCTCCACTTGCAGGCATCCGACTGCTGTTCCTCTGGGTCATTACATCAATTGTCGGACTAGGAATGTGATTTACGCACTTATCTGCGAATGTGGAAAAATCTATGTGGGCCAGACTGGTCAGGGGGTATGGAAACGTATCCAACAGCATCTATCAAATATTGCTTTGGCCCGTCGTGATCGGATTCAAGCCAAGAAACTGTTGACCTCAGTTGCTGCGCATTTTCTGGATTGCCACCAGTGCATCACTTCTGGACTCAAGATTGCAGGCCCTGATGTGGTTGGTGCGCATCAATTTGAGGGGAGGGTCGCCTACCTCCCAATTACTACGTTTTGAATCCAAATGAATCTTCAACTTGGATACAGTGGCCCCACATGGACTTAATGAAGAACTTACCTTTACGGGCTTTTACAATTGAATTTGGGGTCCTTTATTTGAATCTCATGTATTTGGGTGGCTACCCTCTCTGGGGTCCGTCTGCATATTGTCATATTTGACTAATGGGGCTTGCTCTGTAGTAGGTAAATTACTTTGAGGTGGTTGGGCACTTACGTTGCCAGCCAATTTGTGTATATATTGATGGGCTGTACGGTCTGGAAACAGTGTTGATGTGTGTTAAGATACTTATTCATCTCCTTCAGCCGGTATTGGGGGTTGGTAGTTTTGTGGCGATACGGGGATCTAAGCATGGGACTGCAGAACACATAAACCAGGCATGGCCACTTGACCTATTGCCATATCTTGAATTAATTGCAATTCATATATTTTTTCATGCATTTGTCAACTAACCAAGTAATTTATTTCCTACAGGTCTTCTTCACTATCTTATTATATAATAATTTTTTTCTTCACACACAATTGTGCACTCCTTTATTCACTTCACTTTTCACTTTCACTTTTGGGGTCTTTCATTGGTGTATTCTATTTAGTATTTCATTACTTTGCTTTTATCACTTTTTCTCCTTTTAGGTTGGTCTCACGCCCTGGATCATAAATCAGGATCCTTATTATTATTTTTTATGATCACATCACTATTTTATCCTGTAGGAACACATATTGTTGTCATGGTTATAATATGAATGCATATATCCATCTGATCATCTTTGACTGTGCCACAAATTGTGTATATGGGATGTGTCTCATACGTTCGATGCCTATGGCCTGACTCTTTATATAGGCACATGCCCCTCTATTTATTTGTATATATTATCATGTGGCTGCAGGGTTGCTTTGCTTTATTATTATTATGCCTTATTATTATTATTATTGTTATTATTATTTAGCATCTCTGCTTCCACATGTATTGAACTAACTGTTCCTAGTGTTTTGTACAATCTCATTATACTTCATTGATTGCTATTTCACCATTCATTGTATTTATAACATCCTCCTTTTATTTAGCAGGCTCCTGTATTCCCATTTCTGCATATGGTATTGTTCAGACCTTTATCCCCGCATGGCGAGCGCATTGTGCACTCCACTTTTCCCCGTGGGACGCGTCGTGCGTTCCACCATGCCTTTCACCTCCCTACGTGTGACGAACGCATTTTGCGCTCCACCTTTTTGTGGAGCACGCCGTGCGTTCCACCATGCGTTTCACTGCGGCATCAGACTTCCGGTCATGTGTTCCCTTGCACAGGTGAACACAATTTTACCTTATTCATCACCCTATATAATGGGATACTCCAACATATGGCTCCTTACCCCTGAGGAAGCCAGATTGCTCCGACGATACGTGTTGGGTGTTTTCTCATTCTCTCAGGTCCACTGCACCAGCGGTTTATGTAGGTTTAGCTCATTAATTTAGATCTTATCTTGGTCTGTTAGCATTTCTAGTGGTCTCACCTCATTTTTTATTTTCTTCATGCTTTATATTGGATTTTTACATGCTGGTTTATAGTATATATGCCCATCTCTGGCAATTCAGTGGACCTGTGTGTGTCGGTTATATTTATTATATTGCATACCGCACTTTGTTCTAATTGCATACAATTTTTAATGTGTGTCTGTTGGTTTTTCCAATAAATGTATATATTTTTGATACTGATTGACTGTCGGATGTGCATTTATGGGGTGGTTCTTGTGACTCTCTCTTGGGTCAGGTGATATTGCTTCATGTCTTTTTCACCACCCCCTGCACTCCGTGTATTATTCAGTGTGCCCCCCGATTCCTTCATTCCAGTATCTCCTGTCTGCTATCAGACATTGTTGCAGAAATACCGCTGCCAACGGGCTAATGTATGAAAGCCCAGCATTCCTATTTATCAGTGGGAAGACATCCCTATAAAACGGACTGTCTACAAAAAGACTATATCTACAAAAATATTCTACCTTTTTATAGAATATTAATAATTTTGATCAGATTTTATCCAATTTTATTTTTTCATCTTTGTTTTTACCCAAACTTTATCATACTTTTTATTCTAGTTAAAAACCATTTTAATATTTATGCTAATGCATCAAATGTTTCCCATTCTGATGTCATGTGCATAAATCCTTTGCAAATATAAATAAAAAAATATTTTGTAATAGGATATTTGTATTCAGTTATATTTTTTACCTTGAAGTGCATCTGACCTCTAAACACACTTCCTCACACCTATTGATAGCACATATCCAGTCATAGATATTGAGTGCCCTCCACATTTATACCTTGCAGTACTTATTTAATTTTTTTCGCGACACAGGGGTGAGTCGCGTGGGGTGAGCACCACACCATTGTTTATCATAGGTGCTGCCACTAATCCTCATACACCTTTAATAAAGAAGTAATTTCAAGCATTTGGCATGCTCTTTAAACCTATTTTTTCCATAGAACGGCGCTAGAGGAATTACAGAGTAATAGACAGTTTGGTAAAACTACAGTAAAAGTCAGAGATACCAAAATTCTTCTAATGCCACAGCACAAAAGGCACTTCATAGTACTGCGCCTGCCACACGATGGATATAAATTTTACTGCACACCAGTGGACTACAGGCCCCAAAAAATATTCATTCACTGGACAGAAAAGAACAAGTGATTACAGTATGTGGCTGGAGGTATATTAGACTGTCATTGGATAACAATTTTAATGCAGGCCAGTGTAGTACAGGCCCCAAAAATTATTCATTTATCGTACAGAAAATAACAAGTTATTATGTGGCTGGAGATATATTAGATGGTCTTTGGATATCAATTTTACTGCCGGCCAGTACAAATACATGTCAAATACATATGTTTAATAGAACTAAAAATATAAAATTAAATTAAAAACATGGCTAACGGAATCCCCCCTCTTGAAAAAAAACCAAATGATAATTTTAATTCAATAACACGTGGACGTCACAGGTGTTGAATTCTTCCGTGGCCCCAAACATTAGGCATTCACCAGACAGAAAAGGCCTTTTATGCCACTGTATTTACATAAGTCAGGGATCATTATTTGTTCTGTGGAAATTCAATTAAAAGTGGTTGTCACAGGTGTTGAATTCCTCCGAGATCCATGCCTCATTCATTTTTAGAAATGTGAGGTAGTTCAAACTGTCATGAGCTAGGCAAGTGCGCTTATTGGTCATAATCCCCCCTTCTGAGCTGAACGTCCTTTTGGACAGGACACTCGACAAGGGGCAAGCCAAGAGTTCCATGGCAAATTGTGCCAGCTATGGCCACAGGTCAAGCCTGCACACCCAGTAGTCAAGGGTTTCCTCGCTTCTCAGAGCGTCCACATCGGCCGTTAACTCGATGTAGTCGGACACCTGTCAGTCTAGGCATTCCCTGAGGCTGGATTTGGAGGGCGGCTGTCGATGGGTTGGCTGCAAGAATGATCTCATATCTGAAGTGACCAACACATCTTCAAACTGCCCTATTTTTGCATGCGCTGTAGGATTGGTACCTGCAACTGTTTCTCTGTCGGTGGAAATTCCTCTGCCAGAGCCCACAACAGCAGAATGCAGCATCTCTCGAAGTAAGGCCTGGAAATGCTGCATTCGGACAGCCCTCTGTGATGCTGGTAACATGTCCGTTATTTTGTGTTTGTACCGGGGGGTACAAGTACGCTGCCACCCAGTACTGGTCCTTGCCCATTATGCTTTTTATACAGGGGTCCCTCTTCAAACCTGGCTCCTGCTCATCATCCAGAATAATGTCATCTTCAATCTCCTCCGCCCAACCATGGACAACACCAGGGATCCCAGAAACATTTAAAGCATGCTCTTCTTGCTCCTCCTCCGCCCCAGCACCATCCTCCTCTTCAGACTCCTGTTTACTTGTCTCAGATGAAGTAGCCCCCCCTGGGAATTCATCCAGCATTGGAACTTCCTCATCTTCCTGCTTATCCTCCTCGACGGCTTGTTCAATGACACAACGCAATGCATGCTCCAGAAAAAAGGTGTAAGGTACGATGTCACTGATGGCGACCTAGCTGCGACTGACCAGTTTGATGATCTCATGAAGTCTGCATGCATCGCGCATGAGGAGCCACTGGAGTTGTGAAAAAAAAGCCATGCTCCCCAGAACCTGTCCTGCTGCAGAGTTAATACAGGTAGTCATTAACGGCATGTTTTTTTGCTGGAGCAGCCTATCAAGTATAAACAAGTTGGATTTCCAGCGCGTTGGGCAGTCACAAATCAGACGTCTGACGGGCAAGTGGTGTCACCGTTGAACATCAGTCAGACGAGCCTTGGCCGTGTAAGATCTTCTAAAATGGCCAGAGATTTTCCTGGTCTGCCGCAAGACGTCCTGGACCCCGGGGCATTTGGCAACGAATTGCACGACTAAGTTCAAGATGTGTGCCATGCATGACACGTGTGTCATTTTGCCCTGCTTCAGTGATCTCAGCAGATTGGCACCATTGTTGCACATCACTTTACCAACTGTCAAATTGAGCGGGGTTAGTCACTGATTGGCCTGTGACCATTGAGCTGAAAGGAGTGCTGGACCAGTGTGGCTCTTGGCTTTCAGGCACAACAGCCGCAGCACAGCATGGCAACGTCTCACCTGGCACATCAAATAGGTTCTGGGGAGCTGGGGGGGTGCAGCAGAAAAGGCGGTAGCAGTGGAAAAGGTGGAGTCAACCGAGGAGGAGACAGAGGAAGGAGTAGGAGGAGGTAAAGATGAGGTAGGCCTGCATGCAATCTGTGGCGGTAACACCAAATTCACACGGGTGCCACAGGTTAAATGCTTGAGAGCAGTCAGAAGGTTCACCCAGTGGGTGTTTGCTAGACTACGTGTCTGTGGTCAGATGTATCTTGGCACCGACACTGTACCAGAGATACATTCACTTGCCGCTGAACATGGCCATATAGCTCTGGGATGCCCTTTTGGAGAAATATTTTCTTCCGGGGACCTTCCATTGTGGTGTGTCAATGGCCACAAATTTTCTAAAGGCCTCTGAGTCCACCAGTTTATATTGCAGTAGTTGGCGGGCTAGCAGTTCCGACAAACCGGCAGTCAGCCATTGGCCAAGAGAGTCATCTGGCGTCATCAACTTTTTATGTTCGAACATTTGGGCCGCAGAAGCCTGCCTTTTGCCAGATGAACGCGACGTTGGCACGGTGGAAGGTGGAGTGAAGGACAAATGGGAGGAGAGAGGAGAAGTAGAAGAGGCAGGATGTGGAGCGCCGGGAGTGTGGCTTTGTGGGTTCTGACGGTGTTGTTCTCAATGGGCTCAGTGATGGGAGGCCAAGTGCCTTCTTAAGGCGGTCATCCCTAGGTGAGTGTTGGGCTTACAGCAAATTATACGTTGATAGCACAGGCTGCAGATGGCAACACTATTGTCAGCAGCTGACAGGTTAAAAAAAAAGCCCATTTGCCGGCGTTCTCAGAGCACCAGGTGTGACTGTGCATGATGGATGGCTCGCTCCAGATACATTTGCTGTCTGCTTTTTGCCTCCTGTGCTCTGTGAGTTCTGCCTGCTTCTCCTCCTTCTCCTCCCTATGTGCTGTTTCATCTCTCCCTCTGAACTTCCCTCCTATCCCTCTCTTGTAGGCACCCACCTGGCGTCCATTGACACATCCTCATCGTCACCTACAGCACCACTGACATTAGAGATCTCAGAGTAGGCAGCGACACTAGGGACCACCCTCCTTGGGCCAATCTGGGTAGTGTCGTCAGACCGCTGAGTGGTGGCCGTTGCTACTTCCTTTTCCTCATCCGATGCCAAGAATGGCTGCACATCGGTAAGTGGTGTCTTTGGGGGGTGCACACAGCAAATAGTGAGGAGGGTGCAGATACAGAGGATAAGGAGGGTACAGAAGCAGAAGACAGAGTGAGCTACTCAACCAACTCTGGTGTGTCCTTTGATGCAATCTCACTCACCTTCTCCAACTTCCCACTTAGGCTTCGGCCTGGTGCACCTGCCCGACCCCTACCACCCCTGCAGAATAGCCTGCCTCTTCCTCTGCATGTAATTTTCAAAATGATCCTGTGACAAAGGCCCTATAGAAGAGCTGTATTTGTGGAAGCAGTTATACTGCAGGCCTCAATCAATATTTTGTGGAAGCCAGTATATAAATCCCCTATATCAATATTTTGTGGAAACAGGTATATAGAACCCAACAATGAGTATTTGCTGGAAGCTGGTAAATCAAACCCCTTAATCAATATGTTGTGGAAGCCGGTATATAAATCCCCTATATCAGTATTTTGTGGAAACAGGTATATAGAACCGAACCATGAGTATTTGCTGGAAGCTGGTAAATCAAACCCCTTAATCAATATTTTGTGGAAGCTGGTGTTTCGCAGGCCTCAATCAATATTTGGTGGAAGCCGGTATATCAATACCCTGTAGAAGGATTTTGTTGAAACAGGCATATAGAACCAAATAATGAGTATTTGCTGGAAGACGGTAAATCAAACCCCTTAACCTCCTAAGGAAACAGGGCATACAGGTTCTCCCTGATGTCCTGGCATGCCCTGTGTATTTCCGATCACCGCCGCGCGGTGGGCAGTGATCGGAACAAGGTGCCTGCTCTGCTGAAATCATTGAGCAGGCACCTTGGGTCAATGCCGAGGGGGTCCTGTGACCCCCCCGTATCGGCGCTCATGTCAGATTAACCCCTTCTATGCCGCTTTTGTTTGAGGGAGAGCATAGAGTCCCCGCGCTGCTCAAGGAGGAAGTCTCAGAAGGAAGCTCGATGCCGTGCAGAGGCTGCCCAATGCCTTGCATGGCATTGGGACCTGCCTTCTACGGGAGACGAGGAGATCCAGGCAATGCATTACAATACAAATGTATTGCAATGCATTGCAGAGGGGATCAGACCCCCAAAATGGAAAAATCAGAAATGAAGTAAAAAAATAATTTAAAAAAAGTTAAAAAATGTTTTAATAAAATTATTAAAGTAATACATTTTATAAAGTAAAAAAAAGAAAAAAAAATACTGCTTTCCACCTTATTTTATAATATAAAAAAGAAAAAAGAAAACAAAAACACACATATTAGGTATTGCCGCGGCCGTAATGACCGGCTATATAAATATATCACATGAGCCACCCTGTCAGATAAATACCATAAAAAAATAGTGCTAATCAAACCGTCATCTCATCCCAAAGAAAATTAGCCCCTACACAAGACAGTCGCCCAAAAAATAAATAGAACTATGGCTTTTAGAATGTGGAGACACTAAAGAATCTTTTTCTTTTGTAAATGCAGTTTTGTAAAACTGAAACAAATAACCCAAAAAAGTAGTTAAATTTGGTATTGTTGCGTCCATGACAACCTGCTCTATAAAAATACCACATGCTCTATAAAATGTTGTAAATACCAAAAAATAAAAACGGTGCCAAAACAGCTATTTCTTGTTACCTTGCCTCACAAAAATTGTAATATAGAGCAACCCAAAATCATATGTACCCCAAAAAAAATACCAACAAAACTGCCACCCTATCCCATAGTTTCCAAAATAGGGTCACTTTTTTGGAGCTTCTACTCCAGGGGTGCATCGGTGGGGGTTCAAATGGGACATGGTGTCAAAAAAACAGTCCAGCAAAATTTGCCTTCCAAAAACCTTTCTTTCTGCGCCCTGCCGTGTGACCGTACAGCCGTTTCTGACCACATATGGGGTGTTTCTGTAGACTACAGAATCAGGGCCATAAATATTGAGTTTTGTTTGGCTGTTAACCCTATCTTTGTAACTGAAAAAAATCATTAAAATTATTAAAGTGAAAAATCGGCCAAAAAAGTGAAATTTTGAAATTTTATCTCTATTTTCCATTAATTCTTGTGGAACTTGTTGAGGGGTGTAGTTTGTAAAATAGGGTCATTTTTGGGTGGTTTCTATTATGTAAGCCTCACAAAGTGACTTCATACTTTTTAGAAATAAGTTTTCGTAAGTTTTAGAAATTTTCAGAAAAATTTAAATTTTTGCTTCTAACTTCTAAGCATTGTAACGTCCCCAAAAAATAAAATGGCATTCCCAAAATCATCCAAACATGAAGTATATATATATGGGGAATGTAAATTAATAACTATTTTGGGAGGTATTACTATCTATTCTAAAAGTAGAGATATTGAAATTTTGAAATTTGCTAATTTTTCAAAATTTTGGTTACATTTTATATTTTCTTATAAATAAAAATGAATATTTTAACTCCATTTTGCCACTGTCATGAAGTACAATATGTGACGTAAAAACAATGGCCTGGATAAGTAAAAGTGTTTTAAAGTTATTCACACATAAAATGACACTGGTCAGATTTGTAAAAAATGGCCTGGTTCTTAAAGGGTTTCTTTCACCTTGTTTTTACATAATTAGCTATCAGACACTAGCGATCCGCTAGTGTCTGCTCTACCAAACAATGCTATTATAATACCTTTGTGTGCAGCTGTTTGCCTAAAAAACAAACTTTTATTGATATGCTAATAAGCCTCTAGGTGCTATGGGGGGGTGTCTTTTCAGCGCCTAGAGGCTCGGTCTACTCACACAAAATGCTGCCCAGCGCGTCCCTCCAGCCTGCCCATCTCCTCTGGAATGCAATCCTCCCTCTGAGCCAGCAGACGAATTCTCGCGCCTGCGCCGTGCGTGTCTGTATTCGGTGCAGGCGCAGTGAATGTATGACCGCTCCCTGCACAGACATTTCCACTACGCCTGCGCCGATTACGTCAGAGTGCTCCGAGGAACAGATGGCGCAGGCCCAGTGGAGATGCCGGTGCAGGGAGCATTCAGACAGTCACTGCGCCTGCGCCGCGCGAGAATTCGTTCGCTGGCTCAGAGGGAGGATCGCATTCCAGAGGAGATGGGCGGGCTGGAGGGACGCGCTGGGTGGCATTTTGTGTGAGTAGACCGAGCCTCTAGGTGCTGAAAAGACGCCCCCATAGCACCTAGAGGCTCATTAGCATATCAATAAAGGTTTGTTTTTTAGGCAAACAGCTGCACACAAAGGTATTATAATAGCATTGTTTGGTAGAGCAGACACTAGCGGATCGCTAGTGTCTGATAGCTAATTATGTCAAAACGAGGTGATAGAAACCCTTTAAGGTGAAATAAGGCCGTGTCTTTAAGGGGTTCATCAATATTTTGTGGAAGCGGGTGCATCGCAGGCCTCAATCAATATTTGGTGGAAGCTGGTATATCAATACACTCTATCAGTATTTTGTGGAAATAGGTATATAGAACCCAATAATGAGTATTTGCTGAAATTCTGAAATTCAAACCCCTTAATCAATATTTTGTGGAAGCTGGTGTATCGCAGGCATCAATCTATATTTGGTGGAAGCCCAGTCTTTAACACCCCACATTCAGTATTTTGTGAAAGCAGGTATATTGCACCCCTTAATCAGTATTTTTGGGGGCAACAGGTATATCACACCAGTTGCAATTATTTATTTGAATTGAATTTGTCCCTTTATATAGCTGCAGTATATCAGCAGAACCGCACATAACTGCTGCACAATACAAGTGCACTATAATAAACTTTCTATGGTAGAAGGTATATTATAGCTATATCACACCCCTCTATCAGTTTTTTTGGGGGGGCAACAGGCATATCAGACTTGTTGCAATTACTTATTCCAATAGCATTTGTCCCTCTATCTAGCTGTGATATCTTAGCAGCACTGCACACAACTGCTGCGCAATACAAATGCGCTATAATATACTAAGGTATATTATAGGTACAGTGGATATAAAAAGTCTACACACCCCTGTTAAAATGTCAGGTTTCTGTGTTGTAAAAAAATTAGCCAAAGAAAAATTATTGCAAAATGTTTTCCACCTTTAATGTGACCTATAAACTGTACCACTCAATTGAAAAACAAACTGAAATATTTTAGGTGGAGGGAAGGGGAAAAAAAAAAAAAATTATAATAATGTGATTGCAAGTGCAATATAATATACTTACTATGTTAGAAGGTATATTATAGGTATATCACACCCCTAAATCATATATTTGCTTGCATAAATGTGCACACCCTCTTATAACTAGGGATGTAGCTGTGTTCAGAATTAAGCAATCACATTCAAAATCATTTTAAATTGGAGTCAGCATACACCTGCCATCATTTAAAGTGCCTCTGATTAACCCAAATAAAGTTCAGCTGCTCTAGTTGGTGTTTCCTGATATTTTCTTAGTCACATCTCATAGCAAAAGCCATGGTCCACAGAGAGCTTTCAAAGCATCAGAGTGATCTCATTGTTAAAAGGTATCAGTCAGGAGAAGGGTACAAAATAATTTCCACGGTATTAGATATACGGTACCATGGAACACAGTGAAGACAGTCTTCATCAAGTGGAGAAAATATGGCACAACAGTGACATTACCAAGAACATGACATCCCTCCAAAATTGACGAAAAGACGAGAAGAAAACTGGTCTGGGAGGCTACCAAAAGGCCTACAGCAACATTAAAGGAGCTGCAGGAACATCTGGCAAGTACTGTCTGTGTGGTACATGTGACAACAATCTCCCGTATTCTTCGTATGTCTGGACTATGGGGTAGAAAACAACGAAAGCCTTTTCTTACGAAGAAAAACATCCAAGCCAGTCTACATTTTGCAAAAACACATCTGAAGTCTCCTAAAAGCATGTGGGAAGAGGTGTTATGAGGTGGTCTGATGAAACCAAGGTTGAACTATTTGGCCAGAATTCCAAAAGATATGTTTGGCGCAAAAACAACACTGCACATCACAAAAGAACACCATACCCACAGTGAAGCATGGTGGTGGCAGCATCATGCTTTGGGGCTGTTTTTCTTTAGCTAGAACTGGGGCCTTAGTTAAGCTAGAGGGAATTATGAACAGTTCCAAATACCAGTCAATATTGGCACAAAACCTTCAGGCTTCTGCTAGAAAGCTGAACATGAAGAGGAACTTCAACTTTCAGCATGACAACAACCCAAAGCATACATCCAAATCAACAAAAAAAATTGCTTTACCAGAAGAAGATTAAAGTTTTGGAATGGCCCAGCCAGAGCATAGACTTGAATCTGATAGAAAATCTGTGGGGTGATCTGAAGAGGGCTGTGCACAGGAGATGCACTTGCAATCTGATTTGGAGTGTTTTTGCAAAGAAGAGTGGGCAAATCTTGCCAATTCAAAATATGCCATGTTGATAGACTCATACCCAAAAAGACTGAGTGCGGTAATAAAATCAAAAGGTGCTTCAACAAAGTATTAGTTTAAGGGTACTTATGCAACCATATTATTTTATTTTTATATTTTTTCTTCCCTCTGCCTAAAAGATTTCAGTTTGTTTTTCAATTGATTGTGTACACTTTATAGGTCACATTAAAGGTGGAAAAAAGTTCTGAAATGATTTATCTTTGTCTAATTTTTTTTTACATCACAGAAACCTTACATTTTAACAGGGGTATGTACACTTTTTATATCCACTGTATATCACACCCCTCTATAATTTTTTTTTTTTTTTTGGGGGGTGTCACTTCCAGAGCTTTGAGATATTCTCACAGCTCTGTTTCTCCACCCCTGTGATGATGTCACTACTAGAGCTTGGAGGAGTTCCCTCTGCCCTGTTTCTCCGCCCTTGTGATGAGGTCTTTACTTTCTGTTTCCTTCCTCCCAGCTGTCCCTCCTGTGTTTGATTTTGCTGCCTTTAAATCACCCCTCCTCCTTTGTAGAGGTGCGGATTATACTTTTATTTTGAGCTGTATCTCTCGCTTGAGTATCTTCACCTGTGTGATATCTTTTCACTGGATCTGTGTTCTGCTGAAGCAAGTACTTCGGATATTGTCTGCTGACTTTGGATCTGTTTTCACTGCAGCTGCAGCTCCTTCAGTTAAGTGTTCAGACATTGTGTGTTTCTGTTTCTTTGCTGACTGGATCCGAGGCGACCCCGGTTCCGTCCATATACTGAGCAGGGCACCGGTGGCCGAGCCCCTTCCACTATTGTAGGGGTTTCAGTGGTCATCAGCCTTAGGTACGCGGGCATGTCTCGATCAACCATCTGGATCCGGACATGTGCTTAGCAGCTTTGGGAGAGCTTTTAGGGTCTGACAGGGGTCACCCTTTATCCTCCCTAGTTTGGGTCCGGTCAGTTGCTATTCACTGTATAGGCTCTTGTTGCTCACTTACAGCCGTGATAGGGGGGCAAGAGGTATATCACACCTGTTGCAATTACTTATTCGATTCGCGTTTTTCCCTCTATCTAGCTGCAGTATCTTAGCATAACAGCACACAACTGCTGTGATAGAAAGTATATTATAAGTATATCACACCTCGCTGTATGTCACACCTATCGATAGCACAGCTATACCAGTCCTTAAAAGGACTTTTGTGTCACTATTAGCTAAAGTTTGGTGTCACTAACAGTCTGTCCCTGCTCCACACAGCGACCTCTCCCTACACTGGCAAAAAACAGAATGTAAAATGGCTGCCAGATTGGATTTATTTATAGGGTAGGGGGTGTGTCCATGTGCTGAAGCGTCTCAATTGGCTGTCCTGTCCCACCTGATGGATGTGTCATGGGTCAAAGATCAGCGCTATGCAAAAAAATATGGCACGTGCGCATATCGCAATATGTTTGCATGTTCGGCGATTCGTGACTGAGCAAAGTTTGCTGCAAAATTACTGCCGGACGAACAGCAAGGCCATCTCTAGTTATATGTAGGGATGAGCGAACCCGAACTGTATAGTTCGGGTTCGTACCGAATTTTGGGGTGTCCGTGACACGGACCCGAACCCGGACATTTTCGTAAAAGTCTGGGTTCGGGTTCGGTGTTCGTCGCTTTCTTGGCGCTTTTTGAAAGGCTGCAAAGCAGCCAATCAACAAGCGTCATACTACTTGCCCCAAGAGGCCGTCACAGCCATGCCTACTATTGGCATGGCTGTGATTGGCCAGAGCACCATGTGACCCAGCCTCTATTTAAGCTGGAGTCACATAGCGCCGCCCGTCACTCTGCTCTGATTAGCGTAGGGAGAGGTTGCAGCTGCGACAGTAGGGCGAGATTAGGCTGATTAACTCCTCCAAAAGACTCCATCCATTGATCGATCTGCAGCTGTGGATGATTGAACTGCTGCTATTGAATTGCTCACTGTTTTTAGGCTGCCAAGAGCGTTTTTCAGTCACTTTTTTCTGGGGTGATCGGCGGCCATTTTGTGTCTTGTGTTGCGCCAGCACAAGCTGCCACCAAGTGCATTTAACCCTCAATGGTGTGGTTGTTTTTTGGCTAAAGCCTACATCAGGGTGAAGCTGTCACACCAAGTGCATTTAACCAGCAATAGTCTGTTTATTTTTTGGCCATATACTACATCAGGGGCAAGCTGCGCCTGTCACCAAGTGCATTTAACCCTCAATGGTGTGGTTGTTTTTTGGCTAAAGCCTACATCAGGGTGAAGCTGTCACACCAAGTGCATTTAACCAGCAATAGTCAGTTTATTTTTTGGCCATATACTACATCAGGGGCAAGCTGTCACCAAGTGCATTTAACCCTCAATGGTGTGGTTGTTTTTTGGCTAAATCCTACATAAGGGTGAAGCTGTCATACCAAGTCCATTTAACCAGCAATAGTCTGTTTATTTTTTGGCCATATACTACATCAGGGGCAAGCTGCGCCTGTCACCAAGTGCATTTAACCCTCAGTAGTGTGGTTGGTCAAGCTATCACACCAAGTGCATTTAACCAGCATAAGTCTGTTTATTTTTTGGCCATGTACTACATCAGGGGCAAGCTGCGCCTGTCACCAAGTGCATTTAACCCTCAGTAGTGTGGTTGGTCAAGCTGTCACACCAAGTGCATTTAACTTATCAATAGTGTGGTTATTTTTTGGCCATATCCCAGTCTAATTCTGTCAGTAAACGTATACCTATCACCCAGCGCCTAAATACTAGGCCTCAAGTTTATATCCAGCTAAATCTGTCGTTACTGCTGTACTGTTGTGGCTGGGCAAGTTATTTAGTGTCCGTCAAAGCACAGTTTTTGTTCTGGGTTGAAATACAATTCCCAATTTAGCAATTTCCAAATTTAGTGGTTTCTGCTGTATCAGGCCTACTTTAAATACATCCCTAAAAGGGTATATCAGAATCAAGGTGCTGATAGGGTCATTCTCAATAACTTCACACACACGCTACAGTGCATATCCCAGTCTAATTCTGTCCGTAAAACGTATACCTGTCACCCAGCGCCTAAATACTAGGCCTCAAAATTATATTCTGCTAAATCTGTCGTTACTGCTGTACTGTTGTGGCTGGGCAAGTTATTTAGTGTCCGTCAAAGCACAGTTTTTGTTCTGGGTTGAAATACAATTCCCAATTTAGCAATTTCCTAATTTAGTGGTTTCTGCTGTATCAGGCCTACTTTAAATACATCCCTAAAAGGGTATATCAGATTCAAGGTGCACATAGGGTCATTCTGAATAACTTCACACACACGCTACTGTGCATTTCCAAGTCTAATTCTGTCAGTAAACCTATACCTGTCACCCAGCGCCTAAATACTAGGCCTCAAATTTATATCCTGCTGAATCTGTCATTACTACTGTACTGTTGTGGCTGGGCAAGTTATTTAGTGTCCGTCAAAGTACAGTTTTTGTTCTGGGTTGAAATACAATTCCCAATTTAGCAATTTCCTAATTTAGTGGTTTCTGCTGTATCAGGCCTACTTTAACCACTTCAGCCCCGCTAGGTGAAACCCCCTTCATGACCAGGCCACTTTTTACACTTCGGCACTACACTCCTTTCACCGTTTATCGCTCGGTCATGCAACTTACCACCCAAATGAATTTTACCTCCTTTTCTTCTCACTAAAAGAGCTTTCATTTGGTGGTATTTTATTGCTGCTGACATTTTTACTTTTTTTGTTATTAATCAAAATGTAACGATTTTTTTGCAAAAAAATGACATTTTTCACTTTCAGCTGTGAAATTCTGCAAAAAAAACGACATCCATATATAAATTTTTCGCTAAATTTATAGTTCTACATGTCTTTGATAAAAAAAAAATGTTTGGGCAAAAAAAAAATGGTTTGGGTAAAAGTTATAGCATTTACAAACTATGGTACAAAAATGTGAATTTCCGCTTTTTGAAACGGCTCTGATTTTCTGAGCACCTGTCATGTTTCCTGAGGTTCTACAATGCCCAAACAGTAGAAAACTCCCACAAATGACCCCATTTCGGAAAGTAGACACCCTAATGTATTCGCTGATGGGCATAGTGAGTTCATAGAACTTTTTATTTTTTGTCACAAGTTAGCGGAAAATGATGATGATTTTATTTTTTATTTTTTTCTTACAAAGTCTCATATTCCACTAACTTGCGACAAAAAATAAAAAATTCTAGGAACTCACCATGCCCCTCACAGAATACCTTGGGGTGTCTTCTTTCCAAAATGGGGTCACTTGTGGGGTAGTTATACTGCCCTGGCAATTTAGGGGCCCAAATGTGTGAGAAGAACTTTGCAATCAAAATGTGTAAGAAATGACCGGTGAAATTCCGAAAGGTGCACTTTGGAATATGCGCCCCTTTGCCCACCTTGGCAGCAAAAAAGTGTCACACATGTGGTATCGCCGTACTCAGGAGAAGTTGGGGAATGTGTTTTGGGGGGTCATTTTACATATACCCATGCTGGGTGAGAGAAATATCTTGGCAAAAGATAACTTTTCCCATTTTTTTATACAAAGTTGGCATTTGACCAAGATATTTTTCTCACCCAGCATGGGTATATGTAAAATGACACCCCAAAACACATTCCCCAACTTTTCCTGAGTACGGCGATACCAGATGTGTCACACTTTTTTGCTGCCAAGGTGGGCAAAGGGGCACATATTCCAAAGTGCACCTTTCGGATTTTGCAGGGCATTTTTTACACATTTTGATTGCAAAGTTCTTCTCACACATTTGGGCCCCTAAATTGCCAGGGCAGTATAACTACGCCACAAGTGACCCCATTTTGGAAAGAAGACACCCTAAGGTATTCCGTGAGGGGCACTGCGAGTTCCTAGAATTTTTTATTTTTTGTCACAAGTTAGCGGAAAATGATGATTTTTTTTTCTTTCTCTTTTTTCCTTACAAAGTCTCATATTCCACTAACTTGCGACAAAAAATAAAAAATTCTAGGAACTCGCCATGCCCCTCACGGAATACCTTGGGGTGTCTTCTTTCCAAAATGGGGTCACTTGTGGGGTAGTTATACTGCCCTGGCAATTTAGGGGCCCAAATGTGTGAGAAGAACTTTGCAATCAAAATCTGTAAAAAATGACCGGTGAAATCCGAAAGGTGCACTTTGGAATATGTGCCCCTTTGCCCACCTTGGCATCAAAAAAGCGTCACACATCTGGTATCGCCGTACTCCGGAGAAGTTGGGGAATGTGTTTTGGGCTGTCATTTTACATATACCCATGCTGGATGAGAGAAATATCTTGGCAAATGACAACTTTTCCAATTTTTTTATACAAAGTTGGCATTTGACCAAGATATTTTTCTCACCCAGCATGGGTATATGTAAAATGACACCCCAAAACACATTGCCCAACTTCTCCTGAGTACGGCGATACCAGATGTGTCACACTTTTTTGCTGCCAAGGTGGGCAAAGGGGCACATATTCCAAAGTGCACCTTTCGGATTTTGCAGGGCATTTTTTACACATTTTGATTGCAAAGTTCTTCTCACACATTTGGGCCCCTAAATTGCCAGGGCAGTATAACTACGCCACAAGTGACCCTATTTTGGAAAGAAGACACCCCAAGGTATTCCGTGAGGGGCATGGCGAGTTCCTAGAATTTTTTATTTTTTGTCGCAAGTTAGTGGAATATGAGACTTTGTAAGGAAAAAAGAAAAAAAAAGAAAAATCATCATTTTCCGCTAAATTGTGACAAAAAATAAAAAATTCTAGGAACTCGCCGTGCCCCCCACGGAATACCTTGGGGTGTCTTCTTTCCAAAATGGGGTCACTTGTGGCGTAGTTATACTGCCCTGGCAATTTAGGGGCCCAAATGTGTAAGAAGTACCTTGAAATCAAAATGTGTAAAAAATGGCCTGCGAAATCCGAAAGGTGCCCCTTTGCCCACCTTGGCTGCAAAAAAGTGTCACACATCTGGTATCGCCGTACTCAGGAGAAGTTGGGAAATGTGTTTTGGGGTGTCATTTTACATATACCCATGCTGGGTGAGAGAAATATCTTGGCAAAAGACAACTTTTCCCATTTTTTTATACAAAGTTGGCATTTGACCAAGATATTTCTCTCACCCAGCATGGGAATATGTAAAATGACACCCCAAAACACATTCCCCAACTTCTCCTGAGTACGGCGATACCACATGTGTGACACTTTTTTGCAGCCTAGATGCGCAAAGGGGCCCAAATTCCTTTTAGGAGGGCATTTTTAGACATTTGGATCCCAGACTTCTTCTCACACTTTCGGGCCCCTAAAAAGCCAGGGCAGTATAAATACCCCACATGTGACCCCACTTTGGAAAGAAGACACCCCAAGGTATTCAATGAGGGGCATGGCGAGTTCCTAGAATTTTTTTTTTTTTTGCATAAGTTAGCGGATATTGATTTTTTTTGTTTTTTTTCTCACAAAGTCTCACTTTCCGCTAACTTAGGACAAAAATTTCAATCTTTCATGGACTCAATATGCCCCTCACGGAATACCTTGGGGTGTCTTCTTTCCGAAATGGGGTCACATGTGGGGTATTTATACTGCCCTGGCTTTTTAGGGGCCCTAAAGCGTGAGAAGAAGTCTGGAATATAAATGTCTAAAAATGTTTACGCATTTGGATTCCGTGAGGGGTACGGCGAGTTCATGGGAGATTTTATTTTTTGACACAAGTTAGTGGAATATGAGACTTTGTAAGAAAAAACAAAAACAAAAACAAACAAAAAATGTCCGCTAACTTGTGCCAAAAAAAATGGCTGAATGGAGCCTTACCAGGGGGGGGTGATCAATGACAGGGGGGGTGATCAATGACAGGGGGGTGATCACCCATATAGACTCCCTGATCACCCCCCTGTCATTGATCACCCCCCCTGTAAGGCTTCATTCAGACGTCCGCATGATTTTTACGGATCCATGGATACATGGATCGGATCCACAGAACGCATGCGGACGTCTGAATGGAGCCTTACAGGGGGGTTATCAATGACAGGGGGTGATCAGGGTAATCAGGGTGATCACCCCCCTGTCACTGATCACCCCCCCTGTAAGGCTCCATTCAGACGTCCGCATGATTTTTACGGATCCATGGATACATGGATCGGATCCACAAAACGCATGCGGACGTCTGAATGGAGCCTTACAGGGGGGTTATCAATGACAGGGGGTGATCAGGGTAATCAGGGTGATCACCCCCCTGTCACTGATCACCCCCCCTGTAAGGCTCCATTCAGACATCCGCATGATTTTTTACGGATCCATGGATACATGGATCGGATCCACAGAACGCATGCGGACGTCTGAATGGAGCCTTACAGGGGGGTTATCAATGACAGGGGGTGATCAGGGTAATCAGGGTGATCACCCCCCTGTCACTGATCACCCCCCCTGTAAGGCTCCATTCAGACATCCGCATGATTTTTTACGGATCCATGGATACATGGATCGGATCCACAGAACGCATGCGGACGTCTGAATGGAGCCTTACAGGGGGGTTATCAATGACAGGGGGTGATCAGGGTAATCACCCCCCTGTCACTGATCACCCCCCCTGTAAGGCTCCATTCAGACATCCGCATGATTTTTTACGGATCCATGGATACATGGATCGGATCCACAGAACGCATGCGGACGTCTGAATGGAGCCTTACAGGGGGGTTATCAATGACAGGGGGTGATCAGGGTAATCAGGGTGATCACCCCCCTGTCACTGATCACCCCCCCTGTAAGGCTCCATTCAGACATCCGCATGATTTTTTACGGATCCATGGATACATGGATCGGATCCACAGAACGCATGCTGACGTCTGAATGGAGCCTTACAGGGGGGTTATCAATGACAGGGGGTGATCAGGGTAATCACCCCCCTGTCACTGATCACCCCCCCCTGTAAGGCTCCATTCAGACATCCGCATGATTTTTTACGGATCCATGGATACATGGATCGGATCCACAGAACACATGCGGACGTCTGAATGGAGCCTTACAGGGGGGTTATCAATGACAGGGGGTGATCAGGGTAATCAGGGTGATCACCCCCCTGTCACTGATCACCCCCCCTGTAAGGCTCCATTCAGACATCCGCATGATTTTTTACGGATCCATGGATACATGGATCGGATCCACAGAACACATGCGGACGTCTGAATGGAGCCTTACAGGGGGGTTATCAATGACAGGGGGTGATCAGGGTAATCAGGGTGATCACCCCCCTGTCACTGATCACCCCCCCTGTAAGGCTCTATTCAGACGTCCGCATGATTTTTACGGATCCATGGATACATGGATCGGATCCGTAAAAATCATGCGGACGTCTGAATGGAGCCTGACAGGGGGGTGATCAATGACAGGGGGGTGATCAATGACAGGGGGTGATCAGGGAGTGTATATGGGTGATCACCCGCCTGTCATTGATCACCCCCCTGTAAGGCTCCATTCAGACGTCCGCATGATTTTTACGGATCCATGGATACATGGATCGGATCCGTAAAAATCATGCAGACGTCTGAATGGAGCCTGACAGGGCGGTGATCAATGACAGGGGGGTGATCAGGGAGTGTATATGGGTGATCACCCGCCTGTCATTGATCACCCCCCTGTAAGGCTCCATTCAGACGTCCGCATGATTTTTACGGATCCATGGATACATGGATCGGATCCGTAAAAATCATGCGGACGTCTGAATGGAGCCTGACAGGGCGGTGATCAATGACAGGGGGGTGATCAGGGAGTGTATATGGGTGATCACCCGCCTGTCATTGATCACCCCCCTGTAAGGCTCCATTCAGACGTCCGCATGATTTTTACGGATCCATGGATACACGGATCGGATCCGTAAAAATCATGCGGACGTCTGAATGGAGCCTGACAGGGCGGTGATCAATGACAGGGGGGTGATCAGGGAGTGTATATGGGTGATCACCCGCCTGTCATTGATCACCCCGCTGTAAGGCTCCATTCAGACGTCCGCATGATTTTTACGGATCCATGGATACATGGATCGGATCCGTAAAAATCATGCGGACGTCTGAACGGAGCCTGACAGGGGGGTGATCAATGACAGGGCGGTGATCAATGACAGGGGGGTGATCAGGGAGTTTATATGGGGTGATCAGGGGTTTATAAGGGGTTAATAAGTGACGGGGGGGGGGGGTGTAGTGTAGTGTAGTGTAGTGTTTGGTGGGACTGTACTGACCTACCTGAGTCCTCTGGTGGTCGATCCTAACAAAAGGGACCACCAGAGGACCAGGTAGGAGGTATATTAGACTCTGTTATGAAAACAGCGTCTAATATACCTGTTAGGGGTTAAAAAATTCGGATCTCCAGCCTGCCAGCGAGCGATCGCCGCTGGCAGGCTGGAGATCCACTCGCTTACCTTCTGTTCCTGTGAGCGCGCGCGCCTGTGCGCGCGCATTCACAGGAAATATCGCGTCTCGCGAGAGGACGCGTATATGCGTCCAGGAGGAGTAAAACAACCACCTCCCGGACGCATATACGCGTACGGCGGTCGGGAGGTGGTTAAATACATCCCTAAAAGGGTATATCAGATTCAAGGTTCACATAGGGTCATTCTGAATAACTTCACACACACGCTACTGTGCATTTCCAAGTCTAATTCTGTCAGTAAACCTATACCTGTCACCCAGCGCCTAAATACTAGGCCTCAAATTTATATCCTGCTAAATCTGTCGTTACTGCTGTACTGTTGTGGCTGGGCAAGTTATTTAGTGTCCGTCAAAGCACATTTTTTGTTCTGGGTTGAAATACAATTCCCAATTCAGCAATTTCCAAATTTAGTGGTTTCTGCTGTATCAGGCCTACTTTAAATACATCCCTAAAAGGGTATATCAGATTCAAGGTGCACATAGGGTCATTCTGAATAACTTCACACACACGCTACTGTGCATTTCCAAGTCTAATTCTGTCAGTAAACCTATACCTGTCACCCAGCGCCTAAATACTAGGCCTCAAATTTATATCCTGCTAAATCTGTCGTTACTGCTGTACTGTTGTGGCTGGGCAAGTTATTTAGTGTCCGTCAAAGCACATTTTTTGTTCTGGGTTGAAATACAATTCCCAATTCAGCAATTTCCAAATTTAGTGGTTTCTGCTGTATCAGGCCTACTTTAAATACATCCCTAAAAGGGTATATCAGAATCAAGATGCTGATAGGGTCATTCTCAATAACTTCACACACACGCTACTGTGCATATCCCAGTCTAATTCTGTCCGTAAAACGTATAACCTGTCACCCAGCGCCTAAATACTAGCCCTCAAATTTATAGTCAGCTAAATCGGTGGTTACTGCTGTGCCTGTATTAGTGTAATACGGTACCTAAATAGATAGCCAGATAGTGTTAGGTGTCTGTAAAAAAAGGCCTGAATTTGAATTCAATACATTGGGCCAAATAATATCTTTGTTGTTGTGGTGAACGATAACAATGAGGAAAACATCTAGTAAGGGACGCGGACGTGGACAAGGTCGTGGTGGTGTTAGTGGACCCTCTGGTGCTGGGAGAGGACATGGCCGTTCTGCCACATCCACACGTCCTAGTGTACCAACTACCTCAGGTCCCAGTAGCCGCCAGAATTTACAGCGATATATGGTGGGGTCCAATGCCGTTCTAAGGATGGTAAGGCCTGAGCAGGTACAGGCATTAGACAATTGGATGGCCGACAGTGGATCCAGCACGTTCACATTATCTCCCACCCAGTCTTCTGCAGAAAGCGCACAGATGGCGCCTGAAAACCAACCCCATCAGTCTGTCACATCACCCCCATGCATATCAGGGAAACTGTCTGAGCCTCAAGTTATGCAGCAGTCTCTTATGCTGTTTGAAGACTCTGCTGGCAGGGTTTCCCAAGGGCATCCGCCTAGCCCTTCCCCAGCGGTGGAAGACATAGAATGCACTGACGCAAAACCACTTATGTTTCCTGATCATGAGGACATGGGAATACCACCTCAGCAAGTCTCTGATGATGACGAAACACAGGTGCCAACTGCTGCGTCTTTCTGCAGTGTGCAGACTGAACAGGAGGTCAGGGATCAAGACTGGGTGGAAGACGATGCAGGGGACGATGAGGTCCTAGACCCCACATCGAATGAAGGTCGTGCCACTGACTTTCACAGTTCGGAGGAAGAGGCAGTGGTGAGACCGAGCCAACAGCGTAGCAAAAGAGGGAGCAGTGGGCAAAAGCAGAACACCCGCCGCCAAGTGACTCCGCCTGCTACTGACCGCCGCCATCTGGGACCGAGCACCCCAAAGGCAGCTTCAAGGAGTTCCCTGGCATGGCACTTCTTCAAACAATGTGCTGACGACAAGACCCGAGTGGTTTGCAAGCTGTGCCATCAGAGCCTGAAGCGAGGCATTAACGTTCTGAACCTTAACACAACCTGCATGACCAGGCACCTGCATGCAAAGCATGAACTGCAGTGGAGTAAACACCTTAAAAACAAGAAAGTCACTCAGGCTCCCCCTGCTACCTCTTCTGCTGCTGCCGCCTCTGCCTCTTCCTCCGCCTCTGGAGGAACGTTGGCACCTGCCGCCCAGCAAACAGGGGATGTACCACCAACACCACCACCTCCGTCACCAAGCATCTCAACCATGTCACAGCCTTCAGCTCTCCATCTCACAAACATTTGAGAGAAAGCGTAAATTCCCACCTAGCCACCCTCGATCCCTGGCCCTGAATGCCAGCATTTCTAAACTACTGGCCTATGAAATGCTGTCATTTAGGCTGGTGGACACAGACAGCTTCAAACAGCTCATGTCGCTTGCTGTCCCACAGTATGTTGTTCCCAGCCGCCACTACTTCTCCAAGAGAGTCGTGCCTTCCCTGCACAACCAAGTATCCGATAAAATCATGTGTGCACTGCGCAACGCCATCTGTAGCAAAGTCCACCTAACCATAGATACGTGGACCAGTAAGCACGGCCAGGGACGCTATATCTCCCTAACTGCACACTGGGTAAATGTAGTGGCAGCTGGGCCCCAGGCGGAGAGCTGTTTGGCGCACGTCTTTCCGCCGCCAAGGATCGCAGGGCAACATTCTTTGCCTCCTGTTGCCACCTCCTCCTTCTCGGCTTCCTCCTCCTCTTCTTCCACCTGCTCATCCAGTCAGCCACACACCTTCACCACCAACTTCAGCACAGCCCGGGGTAAACGTCAGCAGTCCATTCTGAAACTCATATGTTTGGGGGACAGGCCCCACACCGCACAGGAGTTGTGGCGTGGTATAGAACAACAGACCGACTAGTGGTTGCTGCCGGTGAGCCTCAAGCCCGGCCTGGTGGTGTGCGATAATGGGCGAAATCTCGTTGCAGCTCTGGGACTAGCCGGTTTGACGCACATCCCTTGCCTGGCGCATGTGCTGAATTTGGTGGTGCAGAAGTTCATTCACAACTACCCCGACATGTCAGAGCTGCTGCATAAAGTGCGGGCCGTCTGTTCGCTCTTCCGGCGTTCACATCCTCCCGCTGCTCGCCTGTCTGCGCTACAGCGTAACTTCGGCCTTCCCGCTCACCGCCTCATATGTGACGTGCCCACCAGGTAGAACTCCACCTTGCACATGCTGGACAGACTGTGCGAGCAGCAGCAGGCCATAGTGGAGTTTCAGCTGCAGCACACACGGGTCAGTCGCACTGCGGAACAGCACCACTTCACCACCAATGACTGGGCCTCCATGCGAGACCTGTGTGCCCTGTTGCGCTGTTTCGAATACTCCACCAACATGGCCAGTGGCGATGATGCCGTTATCAGCGTTACAATACCACTTCTATGTCTCCTTGAGAAAACACTTAGGGCGATGATGGAAGAGGAGGTGGCCCAGGAGGAGGAGGAGGAGGAGGAGGAGGAGGAAGAGGGGTCATTTTTAGCACTTTCAGGCCAGTCTCTTCGAAGTGACTCAGAGGGAGTTTTTTTGCAACAACAGAGGCCAGGTACAAATGTGGCCAGCCAGGGCCCACTACTGGAGGACGAGGATGAGGAGGAGGTGGAGGAGGATGAGGATGAAGCATGGTCACAGCGGGGTAGAACCCAACGCAGCTCGGGCCCATCACTGGTGCGTGGCTGGGGGGAAAGGCAGGATGATGACGATACGCCTCCCACAGAGGACAGCTTGTCTTTACCCCTGGGCAGCCTGGCACACATGAGCGACTACATGCTGCAGTGCCTGCGCAACGACAGCAGAGTTGCCCACATTTTTACATATGCGGACTACTGGGTTGCCACCCTGCTGGATCCACGGTACAAAGACAATGTGCCCACCTTACTTCCTGCACTGGACCGTGATAGGAAGATGCTCGAGTACAACCGCACGTTGGTAGACGCGCTACTGAGAGCATTCCCAAATGTCACAGGGGAACAAGTGGAAGCCCAAGGCCAAGGCAGAGGAGGAGCAAGAGGTCGCCAAGGCAGCTGTGTCACGGCCAGCTCCTCTGAGGGCAGGGTTAGCATGGCAGAGATGTGGAAAAGTTTTGTCAACACGCCACAGCTAACTGCACCACCACCTGATACACAACGTGTTAGCAGGAGGCAACATTTCACTAACATGGTGGAACAGTACGTGTGCACACCCCTCCACATACTGACTGATGGTTCGGCCCCATTCAACTTCTGGGTCTCTAAATTGTCCACGTGGCCAGAGCTAGACTTTTATGCCTTGGAGGTGCTGGCCTGCCCGGCGGTCAGCGTTTTGTCTGAACGTGTATTCAGCACGGCAGGGGGCGTCATTACAGACAAACGCAGCCGCCTGTCTACAGCCAATGTGGACAAGCTGACGTTCATAAAAATGAACCAGGCATGGATCCCACAAGACCTGTCCATACCTTGTGCAGATTAGACATTAACTACCTCCCCTTAACCATTTATTATTGTACTCCAGGGCACTTCCTCATTCAATCCTATTTTTATTTTCATTTTACCATTATATTGCGAGGCTACCCAAAGTTGAATGAACCTCTCCTCTGTCTGGGTGCCGGGGCCTAAATATATGCCAATGGACTGTTCCAATGTTGGGTGACGTGAAGCCTGATTCTCTGCTATGACATGCAGACTAATTCTCTGCTGACATGAAGCCAGATTCTCTGTTACGGGACCTCTCTCCTCTGCCTGGGTGCTGGGCCTAAATATCTGACAATGGACTGTTGCACTGGTGGCTGACGTGAAGCCTGATTCTCTGCTATGACATGCAGACTAATTCTCTGCTGACATGAAGACAGATTCTCTGTTACGGGACCTCTCTCCTCTGCCTGTGTGCTGGGCCTAAATATATGCCAATGGACTGTTGCAGTGGTGGCTGACGTGAAGCCTGATTCTCTGCTATGACATGCAGACTGATTCTCTGCTGACATGAAGCCAGATCCTCTGTTACGGGACCTCTCTCCTCTGCCTGGGTGCTGGGCCTAAATATATGACAATGGACTGTTGCACTGGTGGCTGACGTGAAGCCTGATTCTCTGCTATGACATGCAGACTGATTCTCTGCTGACATGAAGACAGATTCTCTGTTACGGGACCTCTCTCCTCTGCCTGGGTGCTGGGCCTAAATATCTGACAATGGACTGTTGCAGTGGTGGCTGACGTGAAGCCTGATTCTCTGCTATGACATGCAGACTAATTCTCTGCTGACATGAAGACAGATTCTCTGTTACGGGACCTCTCTCCTCTGCCTGTGTGCTGGGCCTAAATATATGCCAATGGACTGTTGCAGTGGTGGCTGACGTGAAGCCTGATTCTCTGCTATGACATGCAGACTGATTCTCTGCTGACATGAAGCCAGATCCTCTGTTACGGGACCTCTCTCCTCTGCCTGGGTGCTGGGCCTAAATATATGACAATGGACTGTTGCACTGGTGGCTGACGTGAAGCCTGATTCTCTGCTATGACATGCAGACTGATTCTCTGCTGACATGAAGACAGATTCTTTGTTACGGGACCTCTCTCCTCTGCCTGGGTGCTGGGCCTAAATATATGCCAATGGACTGTTGCAGTGGTGGCTGACGTGAAGCCTGATTCTCTGCTATGACATGCAGACTGATTCTCTGCTGACATGAAGCCAGATCCTCTGTTACGGGACCTCTCTCCTCTGCCTGGGTGCTGGGCCTAAATAAATGACAATGGACTGTTGCACTGGTGGCTGACGTGAAGCCTGATTCTCTGCTATGACATGCAGACTGATTCTCTGCTGACATGAAGAAAGATTCTCTGTTACGGGACCTCTCTCCTCTGCCTGGGTGCTGGGCCTAAATATCTGACAATGGACTGTTGCAGTGGTGACTGACGTGAAGCCTGATTCTCTGCTATGACATGCAGACTAATTCTCTGCTGACATGAAGACAGATTCTCTGTTACGGGACCTCTCTCCTCTGCCTGTGTGCTGGGCCTAAATATATGCCAATGGACTGTTGCAGTGGTGGCCGACGTGAAGCCTGATTCTCTGCTATGACATGCAGACTGATTCTCTGCTGACATGAAGCCAGATCCTCTGTTACGGGACCTCTCTCCTCTGCCTGGGTGCTGGGCCTAAATATATGCCATGGACTGTTGCAGTGGTGGCTGACGTGAACCCTGATTCTCTGCTATGACATGCAGACTGATTCTCTGCTGACATGAAGACAGATTCTCTGTTACGGGACCTCTCTCCTCTGCCTGGGTGCTGGGCCTAAATATATGACAATGGACTGTTGCAGTGGTGGCTGACGTGAAGCCTGATTCTCTGCTATGACATGCAGACTGATTCTCTGCTGACATGAAGCCAGATTCTCTGTTACGGGACCTCTCTCCTCTGCCTGGGTGCCGGGGCCTAAATATCTGAGAATGGACTGTTCCAGTGGTGGGTGACGGGAAGCCAGATTCTCTGCTATGGGACCTCTCTCCAATTGATATTGGTTAATTTTTTTTTATTTTTATTTTATTTTAATTCATTTCCCTATCCACATTTGTTTGCATGGGATTTACCTACATGTTGCTGCCTTTTGCACCCCTCTAGCCCTTTCCTGGGCTGTTTTACAGCCTTTTTAGTGCCGAAAAGTTCGGGTCCCCATTGACTTCAATGGGGTTCGGGACGAAGTTCGGATCGGGTTCGGATCCCGAACCCGAACATTTCTGGGAAGTTTGGCCGAACTTCTCGAACCCGAACATCCAGGTGTCCGCTCAACTCTAGTTATATGTTCTAAAGCCCTTTTGTAGGGTGTATAAGTAGAAAAAATAAAAATATATTTGCCATTCAGAGGTGCAGTTTATGTTATAAAGCCTTTTGTGTTGTGTATAAGTGAAAAAAAAATAAGGACCTATTTGCCGTTCAGCTGTGCAGTTATATGTTCTAAAGCCCTTTTGTGGAGTGTATAAGTGGAAAAGAGAAAAAATATATTTGCCATTCAGCAGTGCAGTTATATGTTCTAAAGCCCTTTGTGGATGTATAAGTGGAAAAAGAAAAAATATATTTGCCGTTCAGCGGTGCAGTTATATGTTGTAAAGCCTTTTATGGAGTGCATACTGTAAGTGGAAAAAAATAATAGCCTATTTCCCGTTCAGCGGTGCAGTTATCTGTTCTAAAGCAATTTTTTGCATGTATTAGGCTGCTTTCACACTAGCGTTCGGGTTTCCGTTCGTGAGCTCCGTTTGAAGGAGCTCACGAGCGGACCCGAACGCAGCCGTCCAGCCCTGATGCAGTCTGAATGGAGGCGGATCCGCTCAGACTGCATCAGTCTGGCGGCGTTCAGCCTCCGCTCCGCTCGCCTCCGCACGGACAGGCGGACAGCTGAACGCTGCTTGCAGCGTTCGGGTGTCCGCCTGGCCGTGCGGAGGCGTGCGGATCCGTCCAGACTTACAATGTAAGTCAATGGGGACGGATCCGTTTGAAGATGCCACAATGTGGCTCAATCTTCAAGCGGATCCGTCCCCCATTGACTTTACATTGAAAGTCTGGACGGATCCGTCCCAGGCTCATTTTCACACTTAGCTTTTTTTAGCTAATATAATGCAGACGGATCCGTTCTGAACGGAGCCTCCGTCTGCATTATTATGGGCGGATCCGTTCAGAACGGATCCGCCCGAACGCTAGTGTGAAAGTAGCCTTAGTGGTACAAAAAAAGTATTTGCCGTTGTGTGGTGAAGTGAGAAAATTACTGACTTTTTTGGGGTGTTTTAATTCCCTTTTTATTTATTTATTTATCTAACAGTATGTCAGACAGAGAATTGCCAGGCCCTGCACAGGGGAGAGGTAGAGGCCTACATTTTTCTGGTGCAGGTACAGGTCACAGCAGAGTAAGGAACCGTGGCAGCAGGTGTCACTTCAAGAGGCCTGAGCTCCCAGTGTCAGCTAGAGGTCATGTCTTGACCAGCAACCCAGCGGTTCTTAAATGGCTTACTCAGTCATACACTTCAACCCAAATAACATCAGACACCCCCAGCCGTTGGGTTTGTCAGACACAACCCTTAGTTGGCATGGCCCAGCAGCAGACCCTCTGCCCTCACCTGTCCTCAACCTGCCTCTGTCCTTTTCTGTTCCCTCAGCCAGAGAAGTATTATATGCTGTGGGTTCAGCCCCACTATACAGCAAGGATGAGCTACTAGAGGACAGTCAGCAGAAACTGGCCAACCAAGCTGTGGAGGAGACATCCGCCGCTTCTTCCACTAGGCAGGCAACAGGGGCATAGCTATAGGGGGTGCAGAGGTAGCAGTCGCTACCGGGCCCAGGAGTCTGAGGGGGCCCAAAGACCCTTGTGCCACATAAGACACTGGCATTATAGAAAGTACATACTGGTCAATTTACACCACTGGCTGGAGGGAAGGGGTTAGGTTAAGAATTTGGCATGAGGGGGTGCCCTTTCAATGTTTGCCTCAGGCAGCAGAAAGGATATGTGCTCCCCTGCCCCTTGCCAACAAGCACTGAGGGACGGGGGCCCACGCTGAACTCTTGCACCAGGGCCCATGATCTTTTAGCTACGCCCCTGGCAGGCAAGTAGTGATGAGGAGAGTGGGGTGGGTGTTGTTGTTGCAAGCAGTGAGGCTCCTAACCCAGAGACCATTGAGAATGACATCAGTGATGTGCAGATAGTACTCCATGATGATGATCACACTTGGGAGCTGGGTGAATTAGGGGCTTCATCATCATCGGGAGAAGAGGATGGCAGCTTGCTGATGAGGCAGCAGCGGAACCAACAAGTCGCTAGCGTGGCCGGGAGTCAGCAGGATGGCAGCAGCAGGAGGTCGGTAGCCAAACGTGCCTGGCGTACACCACTGACTGCTACTGCTGTTGCTTCCATGAACCCGTGCACCACTACTTTATGGGCAGGTAGGAAGCAGGTGCCTACCTGCCCATAAAGTAATGGTGCACGGGTTCATGGAATCAACAGCGGTAGCAGTCAGTCAGTGCTTAGTGTTGGGGGTAAAATCACCTACTCTGTTATGTGGCAGTTTTTTGTTAAGCCGCCGGAGGAGGTGAACATTAGAGATGTCACGAACTATTCGCCGGCGAACAGTTGCCGGCGAACATAGATTGTTCGCGTTCGCCGCGGTGGGCGAACATATGCGATGTTCGATCCGCCCCCTATTCGTCATCATTGTGTAAACTTTGACCCTGTACCTCACAGTCAGCAGACACATTCCAGCCAATCAGCAGCAGACCCTCCCTCCCAGACCCTCCCACCTCCTGGACAGCATCCATTTTAGATTCATTCGGAAGCTGCAGTGTCACAAAATTACAGATTATATTAATCACATTGCAAATTCAACTTAGAGCTGGGTTCCTAATGGTTGTTGTATTGCTAGACTATAACGAAGATTGAGAATATAGTGCTATATTCATTATATTCGTCAATTCTAGCAATACAACCATTAGGAACCCAGATCTAAGTTGTAATCACAATGTGATTAATACAGGTTATATTAATCGCATTGCGATTTCAACTTAGAGCTGGGTTCCTAATTAGTGATGAGCGGAAGGTGCAATATTCGAATTTGCGATATTTCGCAAATATTTGGGTGAATATTCGCCATATATTCGAGAATTCGCGAATTCATGATCTCGTCATTATTTTCTTGATTGCGAAAATTTGCATAAAAATTTGTATACAAATTTTAGCATAAAAATTTGCATGAACTGATATTTTCACAAAAAAAGAATATTCGCAATTACGAATATATTTTGCGATATTTGAAATATTCGCGAATACTCGAAGTGCCGATATTCGTGATTAAAATTCGCAATTTGAATATTCGTGATCAACACTATTCCTAATGACCCTGTACCTCACAGTCAGCAGACACATTCCAGCCAATCAGCAGCAGACCCTCCCTTTCAGACCCTCCCACCTCCTGGACAGCATCCATTTTAGATTCATTCGGAAGCTGCATTCTCAGTGAGAGGCGGGACAGTGTAGCTTCTGCTGATTTAATAGGGAAATCGATAGCTAGGCAAGTGTATTCAGTGTCCTCTGCAGTCCTGAAGGACTCATCTGATCTCTGCTGTAAGGACAACACCCCAAAAAGCCCTTTTTAGGGCTAGAACATCAGTCTGCTTTTTTTTTTTTTTCCCTGTGTAATCTAATTGCAGTTGCGTGCCTGCCAGCGTGTGTGTCAGGCTCACAGTGTATACTGTACCCACTTGCCCAGTGCCACCACTCATATCTGGTGTGACAGTAGCTTGCATTAAAAGATTTTTTTACTGAATATATAGCAGTCAGTTGCACACACGTGTTTGTGTGTTAAAGGCCCAGCTGCAAGCTCATAATGTCACTTCAGCGCAACTCATATCTGGTATCACATTCGATTCCATTTAAAGAAAAACAACAATTTTGACTGAATAAATAGCAGTCAGTTGCACACACGTGTTTGTGTGTTTAAGGCCCAGTGCAGCGCATAGTGTCACTTCAGCGCCATTCATATCTGGTGTCACATTTGATTCCATTTAAAAAAAACAACAACAATTTTTACTGAATAACTAGCAGTCAGTGGCACAAACGTGTTTGTGCGTCTAAGGCCCAGTGGCAGTGCATAGTGTCACTTCAGCACCATTCATATCTGGTGTCACAGTAGCTTGCACGCATAGTACAACTTAATTAATCTAAAAAAAATGACAGGCAGAGGCAGGCCACCCCGCGGGGGCCGTCGTGGTCGTGGTGCTGTGATTCCCTTTGGCCCTAGATTAATGCCCAGTGTTCAGAGGCCACGTACCCTGAACTCAAAAAGTTCTGAGAACATAGTTGACTGGCTAAGACAGGACACCCAATCTTCTACAGCTTCCGCTCGGAACCTTGACGCACCATCCTCCTCCAGCTCAGCTTTGGGCACCTCTCAAGTTACCACTCGCCCGTCTGCCGCCACCACCAACACTAGCACCACAGCCGCCTCACTTGATCTGTCAGAGGACTTATTTACACATCGGTTGGAAGAAATGAGTGATGCACAACCATTATTGCAAGAGGATGTAGATAACAGGGATATGTCTCAGTCAGGCAGCATTACACAGATGGACGTACGGCGTGATGATGATGATGTTGTACCCGCTGCTGCTTCCTTTGCTGAGTTGTCGGATACAAGTGAAGCTGTTGATGATGATGATGTGTCCGTAGATGTCACTTGGGTGCCCGCTCAAAGAGAAGAAGAACAGCGGGAAAGTTCAGATGGGGAGACAGAGGGGAGGAGGAGACGAGTTGGAAGCAGGGGGAGGTTGTCGCAAGGAGCTAGTGGCACAGTCAGACAGCATGTATCGGCACCCGGGGTCAGCCAGACAGCACGCTAATCAACACATGCTTTTGCCACCACCAGAATGCCGTCATTGCATAGCTCAGCAGTGTGGCATTTTTTTGTGTGTGTCTGCCTCTGATAACAGCAATGCCATTTGCAACCTGTGCCAAAAGAAACTGAGTCGTGGGAAGTCCAACACCAACCTAGGTACAACTGCTTTGCGAAGGCACATGATCTCACATCACAAATGCCTATGGGATCAACACATGAGTAAAAGCAGCACACAAACTCAAAGCCACCATCCTACTCCTGGTCCAGCATCTTCAGCCACGTCAACCACTGCTGTCCTCCTTGCCCCCTCTCAATCACCCACCACTCCGCCTCTCGCCTTGAGCAGTTCCTGCTCATCTGACAACAGTCAGGTGTCTGTCAAGGACATGTTTGAGCGTAAGAAGCCAATGTCACAAAGTCACCCCCTTGCCCGGCGTCTGACAGCTGGCTTGTCTGAACTCTTAGCCCTCCAGCTTTTACCATACAAGCTGGTGGAGTCTGAGGCCTTTAAAAAATTTGTAGCTATTGGGACACCACAGTGGAAGGTACCCGGCTGAAATTTCTTTGCACAAAAGGCAATCCCCAACCTGTACTCAATTGTTCAAAAGGAAGTCATGGCATGTCCATCTGACCACTGATACCTGGTCTGCAAAGCACGGTCAGGGCAGGTATATTACCTACACGGCGCATTGGGTAGAAACATAGAAACATAGAATGTGTCGGCAGATAAGAACCATTTGGCCCATCTAGTCTGCCCAATATATCTGAATCCTATGAATAGTCCCTGGCTCTATCTTATATGAAGGATAGCCTTATGCCTATCCCATGCATGCTTAAACTCCTTCACTGTATTTGCAGCTACCACTTCTGCAGGAAGGCTATTCCATGCATCCACTACTCTCTCAGTAAAGTAATACTTCCTTATATTACTTTTAAACCTTTGCCCCTCTAATTTAAAACTGTGTCCTCTTGTGGTAGTTTTTCTTCTTTTAAATATGCTCTCCTCCTTTACCGAGTTGATTTCCTTTATGTATTTAAAAGTTTCTATCATATCCCCTCTGTCTCTTCTTTCTTCCAAGCTATACATATTAAGGTCTTTTAACCTTTCCTGGTAAGTTTTATCCTGCAATCCATGTACTAGTTTAGTAGCTCTTCTCTGAACTCTCTCTAGAGTATCTACAGACGTGGACAAAATTGTTGGTACCCTTTGGTCAATGAAAGAAAAAGTCACAATGGTCACAGAAATAACTTTAATCTGACAAAAGTAATAATAAATTAAAATTCTATAAATGTTAACCAATGAAAGTCAGACATTGTTTTTCAACCATGCTTCAACAGAATTATGTAAAAAAATAAACTCATGAAACAGGCATGGACAAAAATGATGGTACCCCTAGAAAACACAGAACATAATGTGACCAAAGGGACATGTTAATTCAAGGTGTGTCCACTAATTAGCATCACAGGTGTCTACAACCTTGTAATCAGCCATTGGGCCTATATATATGGCTCCAGGTAATCACTGTGTTGTTTGGTGATATGGTGTGTACCACACTCGACATGGACCAGAGGAAGCAAAGGAAAGAGCTGTCTCAAGAGATCAGAAAGAAAATTATAGACAAGCATGTTAAAGGTAAAGGCTATAAGACCATCTCCAAGCAACTAGTTGTTCCTGTGAGTACAGTTGCACATATTATTCATAAGTTTAAGATCCATGGGACTGTAGCCAACCTCCCTGGACGTGGCCGCAGGAGGAAAATTGATGACAAATCTAAGAGACGGATAATCCGAATGGTAACAAAAGAGCCTAGAAAGACTTCTAAAGAGATTCAAGGTGAACTTCATGCTCAAGGAACATCAGTGTCAGATCGCACCATCCGTCGTTGTTTGAGCCAAAGTGGACTACATGGGAGACGACCAAGGAGGACACCATTGTTGAAAACGAATCATAAAAAAGCAAGACTGGAATATGCCAAACTACATGTTGACAAGCCACAAAGCTTCTGGGAGAATGTCCTGTGGACAGATGAGACAAAAATCGAAGTTTTTGCCAAGGCACATCAGCTGTATGTTCACAGACGAAAAAATGAAGCATATCAAGAAAAGAACACTGTCCCTACTGTGAAACATGGAGGAGGCTCTGTTATGTTCTGGGGCTGCTTTGCTGCGTCTGGCACAGGGTGTCTTGAATCTGTGCAGGGTACAATGAAATCTCAAGACTATCAAGGAATTCTAGAGAGAAATGTACTAGCCAGTGTCAGAAAGCTTGGTCTCAGTCGCAGGTCATGGGTCTTGCAACAGGACAATGACCCAAAACACACCGCTAAAAACACCCAAGAATGGCTAAGAGGAAAAAATTGGACTATTCTAAAGTGGCCTTCTATGAGCCCTGACCTCAATCCTATTGAGCATCTTTGGAAGGAGCTGAAACATGCAGTCTGGAAAAGGCACCCTTCAAACCGGACACAACTGGAGCAGTTTGCTCATGAGGAGTGGGCCAAAATACCTGCTGAGAGGTGCAGATGTCTCATTGACAGTTACAGGAAGCGTTTGATTGCAGTGATTGCCTCAAAAGGTTGCGCAACAAAATATTAAGTTAGGGGTACCATCATTTTTGTCCATGCCTGTTTCATGAGTTTATTTTTTTACATAATTCTGTTGAAGCATGGTTGAAAAACAATGTCTGACTTTCATTGGTTAACATTTATAGAATTTTAATTTATTATTACTTTTGTCAGATTAAAGTTATTTCTGTGACCATTGTGACTTTTTCTTTCATTGACCAAAGGGTACCAACAATTTTGTCCACGTCTGTATATCCTTCTAGAGATATGGCCTCCAGTACTGCGCACAATACTCCAAGTGAGGTCTCACCAGTGTTCTGTACAGCGGCATAAGCACTTCACTCTTTCTACTGCTTATACCTCTCCCTATACATCCAAGCATTCTGCTGGCATTTCGTGCTGCTTTATTACATTGTCTTCCCACCTGTAAACCTGCTCACGGCTGCCAAGCATGAAATGCGTGGCTCTGCAGAGGAGTTGGTGACACCGCCACGACTTGCAGGCAGGCCTGCTGCCACCTCCTCTACTCCTTCTACTCCATCCTTTTCCATAACCTCCTCGGCTGAGTCCTCTTCTGCTGCTGCGTCTTGCTCCACATCAATGAAACCCCCCCAGCTCCCCAGAGGCTATTCCACAACCCGGATACGACAGTGTCACGCCGTCTTGGGGTTGACTTGCCTGAAAGCAGAGAGTCACACCAGACCAGCACTCCTGTCCACCCTGAACGCACAGGTGGATCAGTGGCTGACTCCGCACCAACTGGAGATCGGCAAAGTGGTGTGTGACAATGGAAGCAATTTGTTGGCGGCATTGAATTTGGGCAAGTTGACACATGTGCCGTGCATGGCACATGTGTGTAATCTGATCGTACAATGCTTTGTGCATAAGTACCCAGGCTTACAGGATGTCCTCAAGCAGGCCATTTCAGGCGTTGTGTGGCCTGCTTGAGGACCTGCTTGTGTGGCCATTTCAGGCGTTCCTACATGGCCATGGCGCACTTTTCAGCCATTCAGCGCCAAAACAACATGCCAGTGAGGCGCTTGATTTGCGACAGCCTGACACGTTGGAATTCAACACTCCTAATGTTCGAACGTCTGCTCCAACAAGAAAAATCCGTCAACGAGTATTTGTTACAGGGATTGAACTGATATGATTAGTACTACTTAACACACCGCTCATATCTGGTGGCACATTCAATTGCACACGCAGTGCCCCAAATTTGAAGTAGGAGGACCGACCAAGCATCTTTTTCCATCTCCCGGTTCCTAAAATCGATGCCATATACACGTCCCCTGATAGGGGACATAACAGGGATTAAACTTATAAGAATAGTACTACTTAACACACCGCTCATATCTGGTGGCACATTCGATTGCACGCGCAGTGCCCTAAATTTGAAGTAGGAGGACCGACCAAGCATCTTTTTCCATCTCCCAGTTCCTAAAATCGATGCCATATACACGTCCCCTGATAGGGGACATAACAGGGATTAAACTTATAAGAATAGTACTACTTAACACACCGCTCATATCTGGTGGCACATTCGATTGCACGCGCAGTGCCCTAAATTTGAAGTAGGAGGACCGACCAAGCATCTTTTTTCATCTCCCGGTTCCTAAAATTGATGCCATATACACGTCCCCTGATAGGGGACGTAACAGGGATTAAACTGATAGGAATAGTGCTACTTAACACACCTTATAATAATGCAGAGAGAGGCAATGCAGAGAGGAGTCTGAAGAAGAGGAGTCAGAGGAGGAAGGTGGCTTTGAGGAGGTGGAAGACCAACCACAGCAGGCGTCTCAGAGGGCTTGTTGTCACCTTTTTATATGTGGCTGGGTGGAGGAAGAGACCTTCAATGACGTCAGTGAGGACAAGGAATGGGACATGGCTAGCTTGGTATCCAACCTTGTGCAAATGGACTGTTTGTGGTTGTTTGCGTTGCGTCAAACAGGGAGTTTGGTCTGTCAGAGTTTGGTCTGTCACTGTGAAGTTGACAGATGAGTATATATTCAGATATATAGAGATATTCGTCAATTCTAGGAATACAACCATTAGGAACTCAGATCTAAGTTGTAATCGCATTGCGATTAATGCAGGTTATATTAATCTCATTGCAAATTCAACTTACCACACTCTGCGTCAACTACGTAATTTTCCGTGGGAGTTTTGCCATGGATCCCCCTCCGGCATGACACAGTCCAGGTGTTAGTCCCCTTGAAACAACTTTTCCATTACTATTGTGGCTAGAAAGAGTCCCTGTGGGTTTTAAAATTCGCCTGTCTATTGAAGTATAAGGCGATTCGCCTGTTCGCGAACATTTGCGGAAACTCGCAATCGCCTTTCGCGAACGGAAAATGTTATGTTTGCGACATCTCTAGTGAACATAGCCATAGATAGAATATGTAGGCAGAAGGTGAAGCATGGCCAGTGTGAGTGCCCCTGCGTCAACAAATGCAGCGTCACCATAAAGTGGCCTGGGAGAACCGTGGCTCCGATGTACTGGTCCAGCCTGCCTCAGCAACCACTGCATCACCCAGTGGCACGCACCCGGTTTCAGGCAGTCAAGACTCCACCAACTCAGCCGAAAGGAGCTGTCAGTCCTTCCCATCATCTGCTGGTCCTGATGCTCCTGCTCCTCCTCCTCCTCGTCAGTCATTCCGTCCGCAATTGATCACCAAAGCGATTGCAAAGAGAATAACAGTATGCGCCCACTCATCCCAACACCGCAGAAGATGAAGGTGCTCCTGTCCAAGTTGCTGGTGCTGCAGTCCCTCCCTTTCCAAGTGGTGGAATCTGCACCCCTCAGAGAACTGATGGCTTGTGCCAAACCAATGTGGAGAGTCACTAGCCGTCAGTTCTTTGCCAAAAAGGCAGTACCAGCCCTGCACACATGTAGAACAGAAGGTGGGCCAGTCCTTGAGCCTGTCGGTGTCTACCAATGTGCACGGCAGCGCCGATGTGTGGAGCTGTAACTACGGTCAGGAACAATACATGTCCTTTAAGGCCCACTGGGTGAATGTGGTTCCTGCATAGCCAAACCAGCAATCTGCCTCCTTATCCTCCACTGTGTCTTCAGCCTCCACTGCAGGGACAATTCACAGTGCCCCTCCAGCATACCACATGTACAGAGAACTGTGGTGTCACGCTGTTCTGCACCTCGTTTGCCTGGGTGAACGGAGACACACAGTGTCCTTCATGAAGAAATCGAATCCTGGCTTTCTCCTCGACAACTCAAAATCGGAATCATGGTGACCAACAATGGGAAGAATATGATGTCAGCACTGCGTCAAGGAGGGCTGAGCCATGCGCCCTGCATGGCACATGTGTTCAATCTGATCGTCAAGCGGTTCCTGAAGTCTTACACGCATTTGCAAGACATCCTAAAAATGGGCAGGTATCATTGCATGCACTTCAGCCAATCGTATACCGCAAAGCACACCCTTCTTGAGCTGCAGAGGCAGAACGTCATCCTCCAACATAAGCTGATATGCAACGTTTGCGCCGGTTGAAATTCCACCCTCCATATGTTGGACTGAATATAGGAACAGTGAAAGGCCATAAACGATTTCTCAATGATCCAAGCGGACAGGAGTACTCCCCTGTGTAACTTCAATGTCAGCCAGTGGCAGCTTATGAGTGACACATGCCGTTTGCTCAGGCCCTTTGAGGATGCCACGTTATTTGTCAGGTGCCAGGACTACAGGATGAACAACATCATTCCACTGCTTCATGTCCTGGAACAGATACTGATAAATCTGGCGGGTCAGGGGACTGGAAGCCTGGTGCCTGGATCTCAAGGCCACAAAAACCCTGTGGGGTTTGAACTGGAGAAGGAGGAGGACATTGGAGCACAAGCAATGTGTATAGAAATGGGTGTTTTTTTCTACGCAAGTGACTGGAGAGGAGGAACAGGAGCAGCCAGGGGAGCTACGGGGCGATGAGGAAAATGAGGCAGAGGACCCAGACACACCGTGGCAGTATGCAGTGGAGATGGAAGCAGGGAATCCCTACGAGTCACTTGCACAAATGGTCCGATGCATGCTCACTTGCTTGGGTAGTGACAGCCGAATTGTCAACACTGGCTCTCCACCTTGGACTCTCGCTACCAGTCCAAAATGGGGTCCTTTTTTTCACCCGCTGAGAGGGAGGACAAATTAAACTACTATAGAGACATACTATACAGTCAGTTGGCTGCTGCTTATCTGCGCGATCGTCGATCCTCTCGCAGGTCTGACCGGGGGGCCCTCTGCGCTCAAGTTCCTCTGCCATGGCTGCTGTGGCAGGGTGGGGGGTAGAAGCAGTTCCACCTCCATCAGCAGCAACGTTAGTCTAGAGTCACTCATAAGCAGCTTTCTTCACCCACCTAGAGGAGAAACCACTCACCAGCAGCAGCTAGACCTGGAGCAGGACCTGAACCAACAGGTGGTGGCATACTTGCACAGTACCCTGCCACCCCACATTGAATATCCACTGGACTACTGGGCAGCCAAACTGGATTTGTGGCCGCAACTGGAAGAGTTTGCCCTGGAAAAACTGTCCTGTCTGGCCAGTAGTGTGGCATTAGAGCTGGTGTTTAGTGTGGTGGGGGCCATAGTTACCCCAAGAAGAACTAGCCTGTCCACCTAAAATGTGGAGAAACTAACCTTTGTTAAGATTAATCAGGAGTGGATCAGCAGGATTTCCACCCACCAATGCCTGATGCATCAGATTAGATCATCCATTGTGCCACTCCAACACTTTGACAAAAGAGACCGGTTTCTTCTGGCTTACTGCCTCAGATACTATTCTGATGCTTCCACCCGCCTGATGCCTTACATCTGATGCAAAGTGCTCCTTCCTTCACCCACCATCTCCAGCTGGTACTTGTATTGCCACCCACCTCCCCACACTGTCACCGGGTCACTCTATGGTCTCCTGATGCTGCTGCCACCTCCACACTATATCACTTTGCCACTGTGTGATCTCCTGATGCTGCTTCCACCTCCACACTATGTCACCTTGCCACTCTGTGGTCTCCTGATGCTGCTAACATCTACACGCTATGTAACCTTGCCACTCTGTGGTCTTCTGATGCTGCTGCCACCTCCACACTATGTCACCTTGCCACTCTGTGGTCTCCCGATGCTGCTGCTACCTCAACACTATGTCATCTTGCCACTCTGTGGCCTCCTGATGCTGCTGATGCCACCTCAACAATGCCATTGTGCCACCCTGTGGGCTCCTACTGATGCTGCTGCTGCCACCTCTACACTCTGTCATTGTGCCACTCTGTGGCCTGTGCTTCTGCTGCCATCTCCACACCTTGTCATTGTTCCACTCTGTGGTCTCCTGATGCTGCTGATGCCACCTCCACACTGCCATTGTGCCACCCTGTGGGATCCCCCTGATGCTGCTGCCACCTCCACACTCTGTCATTGTGCCACTCTGTGGCCTGATGATGATGCTGCCACCTCCACACTGTCATTGTGCCATCCTGTGGCCTCCTCCTGATGCTGTTGCTGGCATCTCCACATCTTGTCATTGTTCCACTGTGTGATCTCCTCAAGCTGCTGCTGCCACCTCCACACTGTCATTGTGCCACCCTGTGGCCTCCTCCTGATGCTCCGTCTGCCGCCACCTCCACACTCTGTCATTGTGCCACTTGGTATATGGTCCCTATTTTGCATCAGAATTGGCTTATGATTTGGTAGCCAAAAGCCGGAGTGGGTTTAAAACACAGAAGACATTCAAATATTCCATTAACGTGTCATCTCTTTTTTGGATCCACTCCTCTTCTTTTTGTCATTAGCAATACTGATGGATTACTGACCAAATGCTGACTGAGTGAAGGCGGATGCTTAACAGACAGGATCTGTTTTTTGGGGGTTATTGTTCTGATTGATCATAGGAAGGGCAAAATAATCAGTGAAGTCAAGACAAACTTACTGCTCACCCTCTACACTCTGTCGGGGGGGGGGGGGGGGGGGGCTCCAGTTGTATAAATGTTTCATAGAACAGATTCTGTAGACATCTATATGGAATCAGCTGCCGACAGTGTAAAAGGAGTGTAATTCTTGACGCTAACATTGACCTGTAAGACTGAGTTCACACAAGTTATTTTGTCAGTTTTGGCCCTGTAACCGCTTAAATAAGTGAAGTGTGCAGTGATTCTAAAAGCGACACTTGTAATCTGCATGTCATACTGACAGTATTGTTTCACTACCACAGCAGGCTCCCTATGCGTGTTACAGCAAGGCACAGTGTTCTACACCCCTATAAAGGCTCTCTGCAGCCAAGAAATAGTTTTTTTTAAACGCAATTCGCTACAAGTAAGTTCGGATCGAACCAAATGTTTATACATTTTTGAGAAATTTGCTCATCTATAATCCTGTTTATTAATGTATATTTGTTTGAGGGCCTCATGAAATGAATGTATCTGAAACATAGATGCAACTAAGCCTGATAACCAAGGGAGAAATGCAGAAAAATACCTTTGATGTCAATGTAATTGTTATGCGTTATCTACAAGAAAATAAACTAGCATCTTTAATCATTCATTAAAATGATATGGTATGTTCCACTGTGCAGTAACATGCAGAGTAAGCATGATCAAGAAAATTAATTAAAAATCACTAGATTAAAAGAAAATACAGAACCGTAGTTGATTTGGTTGTGTTTTCAGAACGCAATGACAAATCTTTAAAAGACAGAACCATCTTTTTGATGTAATATCCATAGACATATGTATGCTGTCTTCAGTTTGAAAACAGCTAATCATTTCTTGTTTCATTAGAATATGCTAATTATTCATATGATCATTACAGTGATCTGTTACTGAGGAGGGGGTTCAAGATCCTGAAACATGTCTTGTATCTAACCATAATCTCTGGCATTCTGATGTTTCATACAGTACACCTAATAACTGGCAATGCCTGCTAGTCATGCTAGAGCCTGGTGGATGTTGAGTGGCAGGAGAGACAAGTCTTTTTGTCACAGCAGTATATCCACAGGCTGCAATGTGTGCTGCAGCATTTATAATTATTAGTGACCAGTATACTACACTAAGCAACACTATAAATATGGGACAGGACAGTGCTATCTGCACAGAAGGTGAACAACCTATGAAGTCAGCTATCTGGGAATTGAATTACCATCAGCAGTACTATTGAATACATTGGAGTCTATTGTGAATGTACTGTATATATTAAGACAACATTAATATTTGAGATTAGTGAAGAGCGGCAGGGGCAATATTTGATTTTGCATTATTTCGCAAATATATGGGCAAATATTTGTCGTATACCGTATTTGCAAATTCGCAAATTCGCTATCTTCGTTCACTTTTTTCATTGCGAAAATCGCAATGTAAAATTCGCTTGATGCGTATGCGCAAAACTAACAACTGTTTTCGAACTACCAGAAGTTTGAGGCAATTGGAGAAGATGGTCGGAAGCAATTTTCGCGATCATGAGGAAAAACTCCTGATCACTTATATTACACCAGTGTATTTGATTAAATTTCACATGCCTGTCAGACCAATCTCTTTCTATGCAGATAGAGTGTTATAAAATATTGGTGATTGCGAAAATCACCACTTATGATGCAAATGTTTTTTTCGCAATACGTACTACTTCACTTTTTATCAGGTCTAAGTAGATATTACTGATTGGTGAAAAAAAACTCATTGTAGCAGTGACTATAACCGGGGGAGCAATTACTCCGCATGCAGACAACGGCAATCCCCAGCAAAAAAAAAATTGTACAATGGAGGATGCCGGGGAGGACCACATTCACCACAAGAACATCTTACACAAAATGATACATTGTGCAGATGAAAAAAAATACATACACAATTCTCAGCAAAAAATGATACACAACTGACAATACTAGCTAATTCCTCAGGCCGATGTTAAAATCTGAGAACTTTGCCAATATCTTCCAGTCAGGAACATATCGGAGCCCCTCATGCACTACGTCACGGTGTCTCAGCAAGCATGGGGTCCTACCACTCAACTGCCCGTGGTGTGTGAACAGGGTCTGAACCAACTCACAGCCAGACTCTCACATGCCTCCATAGTGGTATCACCAATGCTCTGTGAGGTAGGATAAAGCTGTGAGCCGCATCTGCACAATGTATAATTTTTTGTAAGATGTTCTTGTGGTGCATGCGATCCACTCCGGCATCCTCCATTGTATGCATTTTTTTGCTGGGGATTGCCGTTGTCTGCTGACCGCATGCGGAGGAATTGCTCCCCCGGTTATATACACGCTACGGTTATATACACGCTACAGTGTCTGGGTTTGGAGCATTTCCGTTTAGGCTTTTGTCCTTATGTGTATGGAATGTGCCAATTTATTTTGTTGGTAACATTCTTTTGCAAATATGTGAAAAATAATGTCCAGCTCACCTCCCTGGTGGAATGAGTAATCCCGGCTCCAGAGGCCCTGGGGAGTGTTCCCGTCGCAGGCTGCAGATAAATGAAGAAAGGTCCCGGAGACAGATTGAGTTCCTCTATAGCTCCTCTTTATTTGTCACAGATAGTGGACAGACATAACCACCACATACACGGTATATCGTTAACGCGTTTCGGGTGAGTACCCTTAGTCGTAACAAATTACATTTGAGTAAACCTTCTATTTAAAGGGGATGAGACATCCTTCACCCTGTGACGTGGGTGGGAGTCTCAAACTCCTATAGGCTACCATAATGCTAACACACCTTTAATTGATTGCTCCACTAATCATGGTTGCAATCGAAAACCCACTGTGCGGAAATCCCTCCAGAGACATTAACCCCGGAGTTACCAAGGTCTTTGTTCTATTTGAGAAAAAACGCACAGTGTGAACCCTTGCCATATCTATGATTAAAAGGCACACATTTTAATAATGCATAAAAACTATGATAATAATAAACATCAAAATACACTGATCACTGATACAAAAGGGCAAAGACCGGGGTATATTCAGTGATAGTGAATTTAGATATTTGTGCATGGATGCCCCAGTCACACCGATTATACATGCATTGCCTAAAGTCCATAAAGGCGTCCATCCGCCCCCCTTTGTCCCATAGTGTCCGGTATAGGCTCACTGACAGAGCGTCTGGGCAGTTGGCTGGACAATGTCCTCCAGCCCCTGGTCAGACGTACGCCAGGTTTCCTAAAGGACACGGGGGACGTTTTACGGGCCATGTACGGATTCAGATGGGAGGATGGATACAATTGGATGACAGCCGATGTAGTTTCCCTCTATCCCTCTATTCCCCACGGGATTGCTCTGTTGGCGATGGAATACCACCTACATCGCTATACAGGTCTTAGTTCCGAGTATATTGATTTTGTCTGTCAGATTACTACATACCTTCTGACTCACAATTATTTTGTGTTTGATGGTGTGCATTACCTACAAACCCGCGGAGTGTCAATGGGGGCCAGGTTCTCACCATCTCTGGCTAATCTGACAATGTCGTACTGGGAGGAGAAATATATTTACAATCTGGACAATCCATTTATGCCTGGTCTGATCTGGTACGGCAGATACATCGATGATATACTCATGGTGTGGGCCGGTGGTGTGTCTGCCGTACCAGATCTCCAGGCATATCTGAACAACAATAATTACAACTTAAAATTTACATGTGCTACACATGAACTCCAGATTAATTTCCTCGATTTGACGCTCCGCGGGGTTCCGGGTGAGGTGGTGCACACCATCACATACAGAAAGGAAGTGGCAGGTAATTCTATCTTAAATGCCAAGAGCCATTATCCCATGCATACCGTCAGAGCAATACCCGTTGGAGAATTCATCCGCACAGTCAGAAACTGTAGTGAGAAAGAGAAGTTAGAGGAGGAATTTAATAAGGTGGAGGAGAGATTGAGATTCAGAAATTATCCTGCATGGATGATCAAAAGAGGGAGGGACATAGCAATACGGAGGGATAGAAAGGATATGCTTTTTGGAAAACCAAAATCCAGGCTGAGGTCACTTGCATCTGCTGGCGGTGCAGAGGAAAGTGGAGACGGCGACCAGGAGGTGGTTCCTACCCTATCTTTGACATATAGCAAAGAATTTGATACAATTAGTTCTACAATAAAAAAATGTTTACCCATCCTGTTCGACGATGATATTTTATATCAAGCGTTGAAATCTGGTTGTAGGATTGTCTCTAGAAGAGCACCCACCTTGTCCTGCTCTCTGTCTCCATCTTTCTACACCGCCAGCAGCAAAGGTAATAATTTTAGATCGAACTGGCTTACTTACAAAGGATTCACCAAGTGTGGAGGTCATCCCTGCAAAACTTGCAGGTATGTGCTGCCGACCAAGTCTTTTGACAATGTAGCTCATTCATATAAATTTTCCATCCAGAGTTATATGAATTGCAACACCGAGGGTGTTGTTTATGTTATTAAATGCACACTTTGTGATTTGATGTATGTTGGCAGCACATCACGCAAGTTCAAAACCCGTGTTTTAGAACATTTAAATTAAATAAATTATATAAAAAATCTGAATAGTGTTAATATTTCTAACATAGAAAGGCACTTCATACAAAATCATGCCCGTCAAGTATTGTTTTTTCAGGCCTATGCTATCGAGAGGGTTTTGGCCCCAAGGAGAGGTGGTGACCTTAAGAAAAAAATCCTTCTTCGTGAGGCCTATTGGATATTTAGGCTTGGCACCAGGATTCCAGCAGGTCTCAACTTGAAAAAAGAACTAATATATGTTTATCAGTGAATATTGAGATTTGTTTGAGTACCTGCTGGCATATGATGCCAACATCTATATTCAAGACGTCACCCTTGTCCTATTTTGATGGTGTAGTCACTGTCAAATAACGGGCAAGTTAAATCTATGTCATATTATACATGTCTCTGTTCGTCAGTGCATTTATCTATTGTTCTTTAAAGACCTGACTACCTGAAAATGATTGGACAATGATGGTCTTGCGCTTGGTTCCGGCTGTTTATGTAAAGGTTTGAATCAGCGCACTTGGGGTTAAAGTTAAAAGAAGCACTATATTTTGTTGTCCACTTGGGTCCAACTGCAGCTATTAATATATGGAACGCACATGAATTTTGTTCCAGGTTTGCAAGAATATTATGCCTTTATTACTACCAAGAATCATCGGCATTCTGACAGATTTTTTGTTTGGTTACTAAAAAAGATTGGTCTGTTGGTCATCAGAAAGCCAAAGGTCTTTATGTATAGTTTGTATTTTGATGTTTATTATTATCATAGTTTTTATGCATTATTAAAATGTGTGCCTTTTAATCATAGATATGGCAAGGGTTCACACTGTGCGGTTTTTCTCAAATAGAACAAAGACCTTGGTAACTCTGGGGTTAATGTCTCTGGAGGGATTTCCGCACAGTGGGTTTTCGATTGCAACCATGATTAGTGGAGCAATCAATTAAAGGTGTGTTAGCATTATGGTAGCCTATAGGAGTTTGAGACTCCCACCCACGTCACAGGGTGAAGGATGTCTCATCCCCTTTAAATAGAAGGTTTACTCAAATGTAATTTGTTACGACTAAGGGTACTCACCCGAAACGCGTTAACGATATACCGTGTATGTGGTGGTTATGTCTGTCCACTATCTGTGACAAATAAAGAGGAGCTATAGAGGAACTCGATCTGTCTCCGGGACCTTTCTTCATTTATCTGCAACATTCTTTTGCACCTGGTAGCTTCTGTGTCACATGGTCTGTTGTGGGTGCGGCTCACAGCTTTAAATAGTGAAAAAAAATTGTAAAAAATTGTGAAAAAAAGAAAAGATTACATATTATGTATTGCCGCGTCCGAATCGACCTGTCTATAAAAATATTAAATGACCTATCCCCTCAGGTGAAAACCGTAAAAAAAGGAAAATAAAAACTGTGTCAAAAAAGCCATTTTTTTGTCACCTTACATTACAAAAAGTATAATACCAAGTGATAAACTTTTTGGTAAATTTTGTATTTTTAAAGAAATAAAATGAAATTTTGAGACTGAATTTTTGCACTGTCATAAAATACAATATGTGACGAGAAAACAATCTCATAATGGCTTGGATAAGTAGTTTTAAAGTTACTACCACATAAAGTGACACAAGTCAGATTAGCTAAATATGGCCTGGGCAGAAAGGCGAAAATTGGCCCGGTCATTAAGGGGTTAATTTGCATTTGTTATGAGTTCTGAGTTGCTTTAAATTCTGAACATTGTGTGATTACAGGGGTTCTAGTTACCTCTGGATGGGCCAGACCTTTTACAGAGGATATAGAGGTTGTTGTGGTCTTGGTAGAAGATGAGGAGGAGGAGGAGGTAGAGCATGCTGGACCCTCCCAGCATGCAGATGCTCCACCACCACCTGATGTAGGCAAAATAGATACTCTACATACAGGGCCGGCGCCACCTGTAAGGCGACCTAGGCAGCTGCTTAGGGCGCAATTTAGCAGGTTTAAAAAAAAAAAAGCATTGGTTAAGTGGCGGTTGGGCCAGTCCTGCCGCAAGTTTTTTTTTAAAGTACGGCGGAGGGCCCACCCCCGCACTGGGCGGCTGCCGCACTGCCCAGGCTGGCGCGTCTATGATTGTGCACTGCCCGGGCGCAGCCTGAAGAGAGGGACTGACAGGAGGGGGTGTGTGTACTTCCTTTCAGTCCGGCCGGGCACAGGAAACAAATGCTCCTGTATCGCGGACCGAACAGAGCTCGGCCACGCTACACTAGAGGTGGGGGGGGGGGAATGAGAGTGACAAGGGGGGGGAGGAAATGAGAGTGACAAGGGGGGGGAGGAAATGAGAGTGACAAGGGAGGGGGGAAAGAGACTGACAAAAGAGGGGGGGAATGAGAGTGACAAGGGAGGGGGTAAATGAGAGTGACAAGGGAGGGGGGTAAATGAGAGTGACAAGGGAGGGGGTAAATGAGAGTGACAAGGGAGGGGGAAATGATAGTGACAAGGGAGGGGGGAATGTGAGTGACAAGGGAGTGGGGGGGAATGAGGGTGACAAGGGAGTTGGGGGGGAATGAGAGTGACAAGGGAGGGGGGAGGAAATGAGAGTGACAAGGGAGTGGGGGGATTAGAGTGACAAGGAGTGGGGGGGAATGAGAGTGACAAGGGAGGGGGGAATGAGTGACAAGGGAGGGGGGAATGAGTGAAAAGGGAGGGGGAATGAGAGTGACAAGGGAGGGGGGAATGAGAGTGACAAGGGAGGGGGGTGAGAGTGACAAGGGAGGGGGAGAGAGTGACAAGGGGCAGGGTGAGAAGAGAGTGACAAGGGAGGGGGATAGGAGTGACAAGGGAGGGGGGGATAAGAGTGACAAGGGAGGGAGGGGGAGAAGAGAGTGACAAGGGAGGGAGGGGGACAAGAGAGTGACAAGGGAGGGGGAGAAGAGAGTGACAAGGGAGGGAGGGGGGAGAAGAGAGTGACAAGGGAGGGAGGGGGAGAAGAGAGTGACAAGGGAGGGAGGGGGGAGAAGAGAGTGACGAGGGAGGGGGGAGAAGAGAGTGACGAGGGAGGGGGGAGAAGAGAGTGACAAGGGAGGGAGGGGGAAGAAGAGAGTGACAAGGGAGGGGGAGAAGAGAGTGACAAGGGAGGGGGGAGAAGATTGACAAGGGAGGGAGGGGGAGAAGTGAGTGACAAGGGAGGGAGGGGGGACAAGGCAGTGACAAGGAGGGGGGAAAGACAGTGACGAGGGAGGGGGGAGAAGAGAGTGACAAGGGAGGGAGGGGGGAGAAGAGAGTGACAAGGGAGGGAGGGGGGAGAAGAGAGTGACAAGGGTGGGAGGGGGGAGAAGAGAGTGACAAGGGTGGGAGGGGGGAGAAGAGAGTGACAAGGGAGGGAGGGGGAAGAAGAGAGTGACAAGGGAGGGGGGGAGAAGAGAGTGACAAGGGAGTGCCCAGAGCCAGACTGCAGCCAGAGACCAGATCATCTTATTGTCCTGGTGGTAAGTAGACAATGCAATATGTTTATTATTTAATTGTTTAGTTATTAATACTACATTGGAAACTAATTTACCTCACATTAAAAGGACACTATAGTCCCAGAACCACTACAGTTTAATGTAGTGGTACTGGTGTCTATAGCCTGTTCCTGCAGAGAAAAGACACTGTGCAGTACTGGTGTTAAAGGAGCACTATAGTGCCAGGAAAACAAACTCATTTTCCTGGCACTATATAGTTGTTAGGAGTGGGGCACCCTCGTGTCTCCCTCTCACTGGGCTGAAGGGGTTAAAACCCCTTCAGCCACTTACCTGCACTGGGAATTCTTCTCACCGATCCTCCTCTCAGCTGTGAATGCGCATGCGCACGCATTCAAATCTATGTTCCTCGTCTTCCCACTGTAATTTTCACTGTGAGAATCACGGAAGCACCTCTAGCAGCTGTCAGGGAGACATAGGGAGCTACAAAAAGCTTGATTAACCCTAAGGGAAAAATAGCAGTTCTTTTAATTTAAATGCTGAGAAAAGGGTGGAACATATGTGATGTCATGATATGGGCAGATCATCTTAAAAGGGGGGGGGAATTTTTATCTTGCTAGGACAGCAAAAATCCTTGCCCTGTCTACATAACTATCACAAACTAACCAACTACATACAACTATACTCTACTGAACTAGCACTAACTAACCAGTTATATAATTATCATAAATATCATTAACTAACGAATTGTAATGTAAATCATCAGTGCTTTAACAAATACTCCACACAATGCACTAATTGCCTCTTAATAATAATTCATTTAAATATTTTTTTTATAATCCTAACAGTATTAGGCAAAAAAAAAAAAAAAAAAGATGCAGCTGTAGCAGGACGACCAAAGGGCAATGTTCGAGATCAGAGCTCAGCCAAAGAAAATACTGGAGCAGAAAAGAAGGTTACATCAGCAGCAGCGGCATCTGGATAGGAAGGTGCATCAGCTGGAGGAGCTGCACCGTAAGGGGATCCAGGAGTTGCTGGACCTCCATAATCAACAAAAAAAGTTGCCTTAAAGGCATATTTGTTCTGTTATTAAATATTTCTTTACTTTCTAACGCGTGCTTTATTTTATTTATTTTTTATATTGTTATGTTTTTGATTCATTTTAACCTATAAGGTTGCAGGAACGCCCCTTTTAGTCCTGGGGCAAACTTATCTGGATCAGGACAGACAGCAGCAGCAGGTAAAGGTAACGGTGGAGTGAACAGCCTATACAAAACTTAGCAGGATCAGGACAGACAGTAGCAGCAGCAGGTACATGGTAACAGTGTAGTATAAGACCTACACATAGCTCAACCAAACTCATCAGGACAGACAGCAGCAGGTAAATGGTAATGGTATAGTATAAGGCCTAAACATAGCTCAGCCAAACTCATCAGGACAGGTAGTAGCATTTAAATGGTAATTGTTTAGTATAAGGCCTACACATAGTTCACAGACACTTATCAGGACAGACACCAGCAAGTAAATGGTAATGGTCTAGTATAAGGCCTATACATAGCTCCACAACACTCATCAGGACAGACAACAGCACGTTAATGGTAATGGTGTAGTATAAGGCCGACACATAGCTGGGCCAAACTCAGTCAGGACAGACAGGAATCGGTTCTTTGTTTGTAGCAGGAGTATGATCCCAGGAATGGGCCCCCGCCAGACCGTTGCAACCCCAATAATAAACTTATACACCTCTGACAGCAGCATGTTCTTTGTTGGCAGCAGGAATATATATATCTATATATAGATCCAGAAAATGGACGGCACTCCAGTAAGATGAAAGCAAGAAATACCTTTATTCACCCATGAAGTGCAACATGTCGGCTCCAAAAATGAGCCTTTCTCAAGCAATGCTCCGCATGGGTGAATAAAGGTATTTCTTGCTTTCATCTTACTGGAGTGCCGTCCATTATCTGGATCCATTGGTTGGGGTAAGAAGTCCATTCCCCTGGAACGTGCACCCGATTTTTTTTATTTGAGCCAGTGCCGCCATTTTTCTTTGATATATATATATGTGTGTATATATATATGTATATATATATATATATATAAAATGTGCAAAAAAGAGCATCACTCCAATGCAAATTGATTTAACCATGGTGTAGCGACGTTTCGGCTCCACAATTGATCAGTGGCTTGAGAAAGGCTTAAACTTTTCGTATTTTATTTTATCCTGAGTTGGAGTGCTGTTCTTTTTTGCACATTATACTTTGGGTAAGCTTTATCCCCTAGAGCAGTGATGGCTAACCTTGGCGCTCCAGCTGTGGTGAAACTACGACTCCCAGCATGCTCCATTTATTTCTACAGAGTTCTAAGAGCAGCCAAGCAAGGGGGCATCTTGGGAGTTGTAGTTTTAGCACAGCTGGAGTGCCAAGGTTAGCCATCACTGCCCTAGAGCGTGCACCCAGCCATTTCAAATCTTGATTGGATGCTGCCTCCCATTTTGTCTTGCAAAATGCCCACACACTTGCTCACACTAGTGCTGAGTTATTTCAAACTTCCTCCTGTGTGCGAGGTAAGTGGGGCGCCGCCTACCACATATTCCCCGCGCCACTGCTGCTGCCTCCTCCTCAAGAGGAGGAGCGGCATTTCACAGGGAGAGGTAATGCGGAGGCGGCAATGTTGCCATCTTAGAAGCTAGACTCCCTCCTAAGACTTAGAGCTGCCTGCTGCACCTGCTATATAAGTATGCTGGGTGTGGGGACAGACCTGGAGGGCATGCTGCTGCAGAACACAAGAGGTGAAGCCACTGTCAGGGACACACCATCAAATCCCAGTGATAGACTATCACTGGGATGGTGTGTTCCTGCCAGTGGTTCCCCCCCCCCCCTTGTGTTCTGCAGCAGCATACCCTGCACTTATATACAGATTATACCTATGTACAGCCTATACCTATATGCAGCCTATACCTATATACAGCCTATACCTATGTCCAGCCTATACCTATGTCCAGCCTATACCTATGTACAGCCTATACCTATATACAGCCTACAACTATATATTGCAGTACATAGGTGTAGACTGTATATAGATAAAGGCTGTATATAGGTATAGGCATATCTATCTAGCTACTTATCTCATATCTATCTATCCCACAGGGGTTATATTGTTCGACATGGTGTAACCTCCAAACATTTGCTGTATAATATACATTATAATCCCTGCACAATGCTATACAATATACATTATAATCCATACACCATGCTGTTCAATATATAGTATAACACTGCCTTCCCTGCGATAATCACTCATGAGGCAGCCACCGGAAGTTAAAGCACTGTGTGCAGTAAGCGCTTACTTTCGGCAGCTGCTTCATGAGTGATTATTGCAGGGAAGGCAGGTTAGTAAGTGTACCGGAGCATTAGATTTCATAGAAATGGTGAATATACATATTATTGTAACTCCTAAGATGTCTGTGGCCACCGGGGGACAGCCCATTTCCCCTTTTCAAATAGAAGACGGATGGCCCTTAGCAAGGCTCATTTCTGAGAGCGCTACTAAGGGCCATTTCAGCCCTAGTTTACTACTAAAATTAAATGTTTTGGCTAAATAAAGTATATTACAAAAATTTTACCTATAAAATTGCCATACACTTTAGCAAAAAAATAATAATTAAATGGCAGTTACACTTTAACCACCTCCCGACCTCTGTACGCGTATATGCGTCCGGGAGGTGGTTGCTTTATTCCTCCTGGACGCATATACGCGTCTTCTCGCGAGACGCGAGATTTCCTGTGAACGCGCGCGCACAGGCGCGCGCGCTCACAGGAACGGAAGGTAAGCGAGTGGATCTCCAGCCTGCCAGCGGCGATCGCTCGCTGGCAGGCTGGAGATCCGAATTTTTTAACCCCTAACAGGTATATTAGACGCTGTTTTCATAACAGCGTCTAATATACCTCCTACCTGGTCCTCTGGTGGTCCCTTTTGTTAGGATCGACCACCAGAGGACTCAGGTAGGTCAGTACAGTCGCACCAAACACCACACTACACTACACTACACCCCCCCCCCCCGTCACTTATTAACCCCTTATAAACCCCTGATCACCCATGATCACCCCATATAAACTCCCTGATCACCCCCCTGTCATTGATCACCGCCCTGTCATTGATCACCCCCCTGTCAGGCTCCGTTCAGACGTCCGTATGATTTTTACGGATCCACGGATACATGGATCGGATCCGCAAAAAGCATACGGACGTCTGAATGGAGCCTTACAGGGGGGTGATCAATGACAGGCGGGTGATCACCCATATACACTCCCTGATCACCCCCTGTCATTGATCACCCCCCTGTCATTGATCACCCCCCTGTAAGGCTCCATTCAGACGTCCGCATGATTTTTACGGATCCGATCCATGTATCCATGGATCCGTAAAAATCATGCGGACGTCTGAATGGAGCCTTACAGGGGGGGTGATCACCCTGATCACCCCCTGTCATTGATAACCCCCCTGTAAGGCTCCATTCAGACGTCCGCATGCGTTTTGTGGATCCGATCCATGTATCCATGGATCCGTAAAAAATCATGCGGATGTCTGAATGGAGCCTTACAGGGGGGGTGATCAGTGACAGGGGGGTGATCACCCTGATTACCCTGATCACCCCCTGTCATTGATAACCCCCCTGTAAGGCTCCATTCAGACGTCCGCATGCGTTCTGTGGATCCGATCCATGTATCCATGGATCCGTAAAAAATCATGCGGATGTCTGAATGGAGCCTTACAGGGGGGGTGATCAGTGACAGGGGGGTGATCACCCTGATTACCCTGATCACCCCCTGTCATTGATAACCCCCCTGTAAGGCTCCATTCAGACGTCCGCATGCGTTCTGTGGATCCGATCCATGTATCCATGGATCCGTAAAAATCATGCGGACGTCTGAATGGAGCCTTACAGGGGGGGTGATCAGTGACAGGGGGGTGATCACCCTGATCACCCCCTGTCATTGATAACCCCCCTGTAAGGCTCCATTCAGACGTCCGCATGTGTTTTGTGGATCCGATCCATGTATCCATGGATCCGTAAAAAATCATGCGGATGTCTGAATGGAGCCTTACAGGGGGGGTGATCAGTGACAGGGGGGTGATCACCCTGATTACCCTGATCACCCCCTGTCATTGATAACCCCCCTGTAAGGCTCCATTCAGACGTCCGCATGCGTTCTGTGGATCCGATCCATGTATCCATGGATCCGTAAAAAATCATGCGGATGTCTGAATGGAGCCTTACAGGGGGGGTGATCAGTGACAGGGGGGTGATCACCCTGATCACCCCCTGTCATTGATAACCCCCCTGTAAGGCTCCATTCAGACGTCCGCATGTGTTTTGTGGATCCGATCCATGTATCCATGGATCCGTAAAAAATCATGCGGATGTCTGAATGGAGCCTTACAGGGGGGGTGATCAGTGACAGGGGGGTGATCACCCTGATTACCCTGATCACCCCCTGTCATTGATAACCCCCCTGTAAGGCTCCATTCAGACGTCCGCATGCGTTCTGTGGATCCGATCCATGTATCCATGGATCCGTAAAAAATCATGCGGATGTCTGAATGGAGCCTTACAGGGGGGGTGATCAGTGACAGGGGGGTGATCACCCTGATTACCCTGATCACCCCCTGTCATTGATAACCCCCCTGTAAGGCTCCATTCAGACGTCCGCATGCGTTCTGTGGATCCGATCCATGTATCCATGGATCCGTAAAAAATCATGCGGATGTCTGAATGGAGCCTTACAGGGGGGGTGATCAATGACAGGGGGGTGATCAGGGAGTCTATATGGGTGATCACCCCCCTGTCATTGATCACCCCCCCCTGGTAAGGCTCCATTCAGACATTTTTTTTGGCACAAGTTAGCGGAAATTTTTTGTTTGTTTTTGTTTTTGTTTTTTCTTACAAAGTCTCATGTTCCACTAACTTGTGTCAAAAAATAAAATCTCACATGGACGCACCATACCCCTCACGGAATCCAAATGCGTAAACATTTTTAGACATTTATATTCCAGACTTCTTCTCACGCTTTAGGGCCCCTAAAAAGCCAGGGCAGTATAAATACCCCACATGTGACCCCATTTCGGAAAGAAGACACCCCAAGGTATTCCGTGAGGGGCATATTGAGTCCATGAAAGATTGAAATTTTTGTCCTAAGTTAGCGGAAAGTGAGACTTTGTGAGAAAAAAACAAAAAAAATCAATATCCGCTAACTTATGCAAAAAAAAAAAAAATTCTAGGAACTCGCCATGCCCCTCATTGAATACCTTGGGGTGTCTTCTTTCCAAAGTGGGGTCACATGTGGGGTATTTATACTGCCCTGGTTTTTAGGGGCCCGAAAGTGTGAGAAGAAGTCTGGGATCCAAATGTCTAAAAATGCCCTCCTAAAAGGAATTTGGGCCCCTTTGCGCATCTAGGCTGCAAAAAAGTGTCACACATGTGGTATCGCCGTACTCAGGAGAAGTTGGGGAATGTGTTTTGGGGTGTCATTTTACATATACCCATGCTGGGTGAGAAAAATATCTTGGTCAAATGCCAACTTTGTATAAAAAAATGGGAAAAGTTGTCTTTTGCCAAGATATTTCTCTCACCCAGCATGGGTATATGTAAAATGACCCCCCAAAACACATTGCCCAACTTCTCCTGAGTACGGCGATACCACATGTGTGACACTTTTTTGCAGCCAAGGTGGGCAAAGGGGCACCTTTCGGATTTCGCAGGCCATTTTTTACACATTTTGATTGCAAGGTACTTCTTACACATTTGGGCCCCTAAATTGCCAGGGCAGTATAACTACGCCACAAGTGACCCCATTTTGGAAAGAAGACACCCCAAGGTATTCCGTGGGGGGCACGGGGAGTTCCTAGAATTTTTAATTTTTTGTCACAATTTAGCGGAAAATGATGATTTTTCTTTTTTTTTCTTTTTTCCTTACAAAGTCTCATATTCCACTAACTTGCGACAAAAAATAAAAAATTCTAGGAACTCGCCATGCCCCTCACGGAATACCTTGGGGTGTCTTCTTTCCAAAATGGGGTCACTTGTGGGGTAGTTATACTGCCCTGGCAATTTAGGGGCCCAAATGTGTAAGAAGAACTTTGCAATCAAAATGTGTAAAAAATGCCCTGCAAATTCCGAAAGGTGCACTTTGGAATATGTGCCCCTTTGCCCACCTTGGCAGCAAAAAAGTGTGATACATCTGGTATCGCCGTACTCAGGAGAAGTTGGGCAATGTGTTTTGGGGTGTCATTTTACATATACCCATGCTGGGTGATAAAAATATCTTGGTCAAATGCCAACTTTGTATAAAAAAATGGGAAAAGTTGTCTTTTGCCAAGATATTTCTCTCACCCAGCATGGGTATATGTAAAATGACACCCCAAATCACATTCCCCAACTTCTCCTGAGTACGGCGATACCAGATGTGTGACACTTTTTTGATGCCAAGGTGGGCAAAGGGGCACATATTCCAAAGTGCACCTTTCGGATTTCACCGGTCATTTTTTACAGATTTTGATTGCAAAGTACTTCTCACACATATGGGCCCCTAAATTGCCAGGGCAGTATAACTACGCCACAAGTGACCCCATTTTGGAAAGAAGACACCCCAAGGTATTCCGTGAGGGGCATGGCGAGTTCCTAGAATTTTTTATTTTTTGTCGCAAGTTAGTGGAATATGAGACTTTGTAAGGAAAAAAGAGAAAAAAAAAAAAATCATCATTTTCCGCTAACTTGTGGCAAAAAATAAAAAATTCTAGGAACTCGCCATGCCCCTCACGGAATACCTTGGGGTGTCTTCTTTCCAAAATGGGGTCACTTGTGGCGTAGTTATACTGCCCTGGCAATTTAGGGGCCCAAATGTGTGAGAAGTACCTTGCAATCAAAATGTGTAAAAAATGGCCTGCAAAATCCGAAAGGTGCACTTTGGAATGTGTGCCCCTTTGCCCACCTTGGCTGCAAAAAAGTGTGACACATCTGGTATCGCCATACTCAGGAGAAGTTGGGGAATGAGTTTTGGGGTGTCATTTTACATATACCCATGCTGGATGAGAGAAATATCTTGGCAAAAGACAACTTTTCCCATTTTTTTATACAAAGTTGGCATTTGACCAAGATATTTTTCTCACCCAGCATGGGTATATGTAAAATGACACCCCAAAACACATTCCCCAACTTCTCCTGAGTACGGCGATACCATATGTGTCACACTTTTTTGCTGCCAAGGTGGGCAAAGGGGCACATATTCCAAAGTGCACCTTTTGCATTTCACCGGTCATTTTTTACACATTTTGATTGCAAAGTTCTTCTCACACATTTGGGCCCCTAAATTGCCAGGGCAGTATAACTACCCCACAAGTGACCCCATTTTGGAAAGAAGACACCCCACGGTATTCTGTGAGGGGCATGGTGAGTTCCTAGAATTTTTTATTTTTTGTCGCAAGTTAGTGGAATATGAGACTTTGTAAGAAGAAATAAAATAAAAAAAATCATCATCATTTTCCGCTAACTTGTGACAAAAAATAAAAAGTTCTATGAACTCACTATGCCCATCAGCGAATACCTTAGGGTGTCTACTTTCCGAAATGGGGTCATTTGTGGGGGTTTTCTACTGTTTGGGCATTGTAGAACCTCAGGAAACATGACAGGTGCTCAGAAAGTCAGAGCTGTTTCAAAAAGCGGAAATTCACATTTTTGTACCATAGTTTGTAAATGCTATAACTTTTACCCAAACCATTTTTTTTTTTGCCCAAACATTTTTTTTGTTATCAAAGACATGTAGAACAATAAATTTGGCGAAAAATTTATATATGGATGTCGTTTTTTTTTGCAAAATTTTACAGCTGAAAGTGAAAAATGTCATTTTTTTGCAAAAAAATCGTTACATTTTGATTAATAACAAAAAAAGTAAAAATGCCAGCAGCAATGAAATACCACCAAATGAAAGCTCTATTAGTGAGAAGAAAAGGAGGTAAAATTCATTTGGGTGGTAAGTTGCATGACCGAGCGATAAACGGTGAAAGTAGTGTAGTGCCGAAGTGTAAAAAGTGCTCTGGTCATGAAGGGGGTTTCACCTAGCGGGGCTGAAGTGGTTAAGCTTTACATGAATACAGTATACTTTAAAGCTGTACATGTACATACCTCCCAACTGTTGCCCCTGGTAAATTGTGCAGAGGTAGAGCTTGGCAAGACAGCAGGATTGTCATCCAAAATCGTCCTGCCCTGCACAAAGCGGTACTGTAAGGCGGCATGTTGGGTGAATGGTAGGGGAGTTAGTGGTGCGGGGGAGGGGTGGAGGCAGGTTGGGGGGGGTAACAGGGAGGTGGCTCCATAGATCAGCTTCACACCAGGGCCCCATGGATTGTCTGTACACCACTGCACCCAAACATGTGCAGAGGTCAACATGGAAGTCAGGCATCCTGCTCAGGATGACAGACATCACTATGTTCAAACCTAAATCCTGATTAAAACAAACAAGAAAATAATAAAATAATAAAATTTAATTAGGATCCTCAATCAGTCCTGTACAATGTTAACTGCAAAGACCTTTTGACAAGGGAAGCCCACATGCGGTCCCCACCTAGTTTTAGTAAGAACCACACCAGGGGCGCCTAAAACCCAAGAAAAGCAAAATAATAACAGTTTAAATAAAATAAATTAAAAAAAAAAAACATTTTTGGGGTGAATGAAGCGTAACACTGCATGATTGTATTTTATTCAAACAAATCTTTATATATATATATATATATATATATATATATATATATGTGCACAAAAAATTCAGCATACACACCATTTTAAAATAATTCTAATACTCTATAGTTGATAAAGTCCAAGGACGAATAAGTGTTCTATGCTGGTAGTCCTCAGCAGGATCAGGAAAATCAGCAGCAGCAGGTAATTGTTAAGGGTATTTTTAAGGGTATCGTATAAGGCCTACACCTAGCTAGACCAAACTCAGCAGGAGCAGGACAGACTGCAGCAGGTAAATGGTAACGCTGTAGTGTAAAGCATACACATAGCTGGGCCTAACTCAGCAATATAAGGAAAGACAGCAGCAGCTGGTAAATGGTAGCGCTGTAGTATACGGCATACACATAGCTGGGCATAACTCAGTAATATCAGGACAGACAGCAGCAGCTGGAAAATGGTAATGCTGTAGTGTCATGCATGCACATATTTGGGCCTAAATAAGGAACAGAACAGACAGCAGCACTGAAATGGTAATGCTGTAAGGAAAAGGCTGATGCATAACTCATCAAGATCAGGACAGGCAGCAGCAGCAGGTAAAGGTAACGGTGGAGTATAAGGCCTACACATAACTCAACATGATCAGGACAGATAGCAGCAGCAGGTGCATGGTAATGGTCGAGTATAAGGCCTACACATAGCTCAGCCTAACTCAGCAGGAACAGACAGCAGCAGGTTCTTTGTTTGCAGCAGGAATGTGTTCCCAGGAATGGGACCTGCCAGACCTGGGCAACACCAAAAATAAACTTAGACACTTCTGACAGAAGCAGGTTCTTTGTTTGCAGCAGGAATGTGTTCCCAGAAATGGGCCCCCACCAGACCTGGGAACCAACAAAAATAAACTAAGACACCTCTTACAGCAGCAGGTTTGTCGTCTAGAGCAGGAATGTGCTCCCATGCATACAAATAGCTATATTTTCCTTTGGCAAAATTGTTTATCGATTGTATTTTAAGTTTGTACAGCCCTCAATAAATTAGTGCGACATTAGCTCCACCTGGTGCCCGCAGCGGTCTGCTCTTAGTTTCCATATTGGGAAAATCGAGTCTAGAGAAAAACACTGTGGTAACGCAGCCTTCTGCGCAGTGTGCTGATTACTCCAAGCCAGAGGACAGCAGGACTGGCATGGTTTAGCAGCGGCTCTGTCCTCCTCCTTTTGTACGTGAAGAGGCATGGTTAATGTGGATTGCACGACCCATACATGATCAGCACCACACACACACCATGCTCCAGCCATCGACAGCACCCAGCCGTCCTCTGCCCATCAGAGCACAGAAGCCAGTGAGGAACCAGCTTGCCTCGGCCCATGTGTAAGTGTCCCTGGTGGCATAGCCCCTTCCTGGTGAAGTCTGCCCTGGGCTGTGTGACACTTCCCCCTGTGTGTAGCCAAACCTCGCAGCTAAAGGCATATTCAGCAGCATGACCTGATCCGGACTGCGCACTGGAGGCAGCCGCCGAGGACCCCGCCAGCGGCAGGGGACCGTGACTGAGTCATCACCAAAGGGAGGGGAACTGATCCCGGTGGTCGAGGCAAGCTGGTTCCTCACTGGCTTCTCTGCTCTGACAGGCAGAGGATGGCTGGGTGCTGCCGATGGCTGGAACACGGCATGTGTGTGGGGCTGATCATGTATGGGTCGTACGAGCCTCAGTAACCATTACTCTTCACAGACAAAAGGAGGATGAGAGAGGAGCTGCTAAACCATGCCATTCCTGCTGCCCTCTGGCTTAGAGGAATCAGTACACCGCACGGTAAGCTGCGTTACCGCAGTGTTCTTCTTTAGACTCGATCTGCCCGATATGGAAACTGAGAGCAGACCGGTGAAGGCAGCGCGTGGAGCGTTGTGTGCCAATTGGTATCTGAAAGGGTCTATTTTCCGGTATGGTTTATGTATAGAGGGCAATGTCCAGAGATCACACAAAGGACTTTCAACAATTAGTTAAATTAATGAATAAATCAAGGGATTTAACAGATTAATAAAAAAAAAGATAAATAAACTGAATGATTGGAAAAAATAAAAATAAAATTGTTCGCCAAAAGATACGCAAATAAATTCAACAATAGAGAAATATATAACGTCATCAATAAATAAATAACTATATAAAAAAATGCATCCACAAATAAATAAATTCATCCATAAATACATAAATACATTCATCAATACAGAAATATATAATGTTATAAATAAATAAATATATTACAAATTTCATTGATAAATAAATACATAAATAAATTCATAAATAAATACATAAATAAATATATCAATACATAAAATAAAGTTATATTTATAAATAAATATATAAAAAAATATATTCCTTAAATAAACTCATCAATAAATATATACAGAAGTTAAAAAACAACAAAGTTTGAGAAGGAGAGCCAAGGAGAGGGATTGACAAGGGACCCTTCAGCACCCGGAACCGACGGCGGCGCCCAAGAAGTCGCTGCCGATCCAGGACTCGTTAATTTTGATAAATGTCAGTCTGTCCACGTCAGTGGACGGACGGGTCCGCTTGTCGGTGACCACCCCACCTGCTGCACTGATTGTCCACTCAGACAGTACACTGGAGGGGGGACAAGACAGTACTTACAGCTCATACTGAGAGAGCTTACGACAGGTGTCCAGCCTGGCAACCCAGTACTTCATGGGGTCGCTGGTGCTCATGCTTTCGGAAGCACCGACAGAACCTATGAAGTCTGCTAACATGCGGGCCAGCCACTGGTGGTGACTGCTGCTGCTACTAGATTGTGCAGACTGGTAGAACAATGTCATTTCACCCATAAGATCACCTACTCGGCTGGAGCTGCTTAGGCCAGCCACCTGCTGGGTAAAATGGGCGGGGAGAACTGGAGCGTGAGGCTGAGGGTTTGCCTGCTCCAGCTGGAGGATCAGACAGGCCCGCAGGTTATTCATACGGGCATCCTCCGGCTGGCTGGAATGAACTGCTCCAGTTTCCCCTTGCAGCGAGGGTCTAACAGGGTGGCCAATAGTGTTGATCGAGCACCAAAGTGCTCCGGTGTTTGGGTGCTCTACGGAGCATGCAAGCACAATGGAAGTCAATGGGAGAACTGGAGCATTAAACCAGGCACCCCCTGCTCTGAAGATGGGAGGGTGTCTGTTTCATAGGAAAAGGTGATAAATTGATGGAAACACTACCACAATGGTTTCGGGAACAGCATGGGGAGGATGTCTGGATGCATCTTGGACTCCCAGGTCGCTGCTGGGAACGATGTTGTCCGAGTAGTACACCACTTTAACAGACTGACAATAATATGCACAAAACCGAGGATAAAATCAATTTTAGAGGAAGAATTGTTAGGAAACATTCTTTCCTGCATATTTACTTGTACATAAAGTGCAAGTGCGGCCAAAAATTACAAGGAAGAGGGACTCCGATACAACCTGTATATCACATAATGGAGGGCTTCATTCACATTGTGCTAAAATTGTTCAGGAAGTAAGTGGAAGGGCTTTCAAAAATTACAAGGAACCTGCACTCCAATACACCCTCTATTGCAAATAAAGGAAGACATCATACACCCTTGAAAAATTATGATTGATGGCCTGCTGGTGACCCTCAAAAACATTAGGAGCAAGGGCCTGCTGGTGACCATCTAAAACATTACGGGAAAGGGCCTGCTGCTGAGATGACCATCTAAAACATTAGGGGTAAGGGTCTTCTGCAGAGCTGACTCTCTAAAACATTAGGGGCAAGTGCCTGTTGCTGATCTGAGCATTGAAAAAATGATGGGCGAGTGCCTGCTGCTATTCTGACCATTGAAAAATTATGGGTGAGTGCCTGCTGCTTAGCTAACCATTGAAAAAATGATGGGTGAGGGCCTGCTGGTGAGCTGACCCAGTAAAATATTATGGTTGAGGGCCTGCTGGTGAGCTGACCATCAAAAACATATTATGCAAGGGTCTGCTGTGAGCTGACACACTGAAAGATTGTAGTTGAGGGCCTGCTGGTGAAATGACCCTGTAAAACATTATGGTTGAGGGCCTGCTGGTGAGCTGACCCTCTTAAACATTATATGCAAGGGCATTCAGGTGAGCTGAACCTCTAAAAGACTGTAGGTGAGGGCCTGCTGGTGAGTTGACCCTCTAAAACATATGTGAGTGCCTGTGCCATATGGGCAATACCAGGAGCTAGTGGACAAATTACAGGAGCGCAAGGTTCGACTCACAGCAATCTCCCAGTAACCTCCAGCATGTGACCATGCATACAATAGGAGGAGGGAGAGAGCTCTGAGCCCCACCCAAGACTGGCTGATATAGCCTGGGCCTCACATGTGCACCAGAATTCTGCCTATGGATGGAAATAAATCATGTGTAGGATTTCCATTGTGGTACTTATGGTCCGCTGTAGGCATCCTCCATTGTATGCATTTTTGCTGGGGATTGCCATTAGCAGCGGACCACAAGTGCAGGATCTGCCCCCCCTGTAAAGATGCACCACTGCATATGTGGTTGAGCACTTCCTGCTTTTTAATACCACGCCAATCTGTAGTTTGAGCTGAACATTGAAAAAATTATGGGCAAGTGCCTCCTTCTTAGCTAACCATTGAAAATAAATATGCTGGTGATCTAACCCTCTAAAATATTATGGTTGGGGGCTTGCTGGTGAGCTGACCCTCAAAAACATTATATGTGAGGGCCTGCTGGTGAGCTGACCCTGTAAAACATTATGGTTGAGGGCCTGCTGGTGAACTGACCATCTAAAATATTATATGCAATGGCCTGAAGGGGAGCTGATACTCTAAAAGATTGTAGATGAGGGTCTGCTGGTGAGCTCACCCTGTAAAACATTATGGTTGAGGGCCTGCTAGTGAGCTAACCCTCTAAAACATTATATGTGAGGGCCTGCAGGTGAGCTGACCCTCTAAAATATTGTAGATGAGGGCCTGCTGGTGATCTGAACCTTTAAAACATTATATGCAAGGGCCTGCAGGTGAGCTGACCCTCTAAAAGTTTTTAGGTGAGGGCCTGTTGGTGAGCTGATCCTCTAAAACATTATATGTCAGGGCCTGTAGGTGAGCTGACCCTATAAAAGATTGTAGGTGAGGCCTGCTGGTGAGATGACCCACTAAAATATTATATGTGAGGGCCTTCTGGTGAGCTGACCCTCTAAAACATTATATGCAAGGGTCTGCAGATGAGCTGGCCCTCTAAAAGATTGTAGGTGAGGGCCTGCTGGTAAGCTTACCCTCTAAAACATTATATGCGAGTGCCTGCAGTTGAGCTGGCACTCAAAAAGATTGTAGGTGTGTGCCTGCTGGTGAACTGACCCTCTAAAACATTATATTTGAGGGCCTGCAGGTGATAAAAATCTGAGGGGTCAGCTGAAGCGTTTGAAGATTACAAAGGGCTTATTAAAATCTAAAAAAAGGAGATAAAATAGCAAAGATACAGAATAAACAGCAGGTAGCAAAAGAAAGCAAAACAAATCCCAAAAAGTTTTTTAAATATATAAATGCTAAAGCAGGTCTGAGCAGGTAGGGACCCTAAATAATGGTAAAGGGGAAGGGGGGGGGGGGTTGTCACTGAAGATAACTAAAAAGGCAGAGTTCCTAAACAGTTTTCTTAGCTCTGTATATACAAAAGAAGAGAAAGGAGTTGATATCTGTGGCACCGGGGTCGTGAGCTATTCAATTGGCTAACTGTAGATATGGTCCAAGAGAAGTTAAATAGGGTAAATGTGAAAAAAAAATCCGGGGCCAGATGGATTACACCCAAGAGTGCTTAAAGAGCTCTGTTCAGTTATTGCTTGCTGTGCCCCTGTTTATAATTTTTAAGGATTCTCTAGGGACTGGTACAGTGCCAAGTGATTGGCGCAAGGCAAACATGGTATCCATATTCAAAAAAGGATCAAGGTCCTCCATAGGTAATTATAGAACAGTTTGTTTAACTTCTGTTGTGGGAAAAATGTTTGAAGGATTCTTAAGGGACTATATATAGGAGTATGTGACTATAAATAATATTATAAGTGATAACCAGCATGGGTTTACCAAGGACAGAAGTTGTCAGACTAACCTGATTTGTTTTTATGAGGAGGTGAGTAGTAGCCTGGACAGAGGGGCGGCTGTGGATGTAGTGTTTCTGGATTTTTCAAAGGCTTTTGATACTGTCCCTCATAGACGCTTAATAAGTAAAGTAAGGTCTATTGGCTTGGAAAGTATAGTTTGTAATTGGATTGAAAACTGGCTGAAGGACATTGTCCAGAAAGTTGTGGTCAATGATTCCTATTCAGAATGGTCCCAGGTTATTAGTGGTGTACCCCAAGATTCAGTGCTGGGCCCTTTATTATTGTATTTATTTATTAATGATATTGAGGACGGGATTAATAGCACCATATCTATTTTTGCAGATGACACTAAACTGTGTAGAACTGTACGGTCTATGGAAGAGGTCCAGAAACTACAAGCTGACTTGAACACTCTGAGTGATTGGGCACCAACTTGGCAAATTAGGTTGAATGTGGGCAAATGTAAAGTTATGCATCTTGGTAGTAATAATCTCTGTGTTTCGTATGTCCTAGGGGATGTAGCACTGGGAGAGTCACTTATAGAGACAGATGTGGGTGTCCTTGTGGATGATAGATTAAATTATAGTATACAATGTCAATGAGCTGCTTCTAAGGCCACCAGGATATTGTCATGCATTAAATGATGCATGGACTCGCAGGGCAGGGATGTAATACTACCACTTTACAAAGCGCTGGTGCGGCCTCACCTGGAATATGCAGTCCAGTTTTGGGCACCAGTACATAGAAAGGATGCACTGCAGCTGGAATAAGTACAGAGGAGAGTGACTAAAATGATAAAGGGCATAGAGGGTCTTAGTTATGAAGAAAGATTAAAAGAATTGAATTTATTTAGTCTTGAGAAGAGACGTCTAAGTGGGGACATGATTAACCTGTACAAGTATATAAATGGGCCATACAAAAAATACGGCGAAAAGCTGTTCCATGTAAAATGTGCTCAAAAGACAAGGGGCTCTGCCTCTGACTGAAGAAGAAAAAGTTCAGTCTCCAGATGCGTCAAAGCTTCTTTACTGTAAGAACTGTGAATCTGTGGAATAGACTTCCTCAGGACGTGGTCACAGCAGGAACAGTGGACAGTTTCAAAAAGGGTTTAGACAAATTCTTAAAACTAAAAAACATAAATGCTTATAAAAACGTGTAGAAATCTGAGTCTCAATTCCATCTGGGATTTGCGTCCCTATCTATCCCTTGGTTGGACTTGATGGACGTTTGTCTTTTTTTCAAACGTGTTAACTATGTAACTGTGTAACTATATGTGAGGCCCGGGCTATATCAGCCAGTCTTGGGTGGGGCTCAGAGCTTTCTCCCTCCTCCCATTGCAATCATGGTAACATGCTGGAGGTTACTGGAATTTTGCTGTGAGTCGGACCTTGCGCTCCTGTAATTTGCCCACTGGCTCCTGGTATTGCCCATACGGCACAGGTAGGTTTAGCATTAGGTCCCGAGCTACTTGAGAAACCTTGGTGCGGTGCTTGAGCTCAGACATGTCCTCCAAGTAGTATATGTTGGCTAATATCTGCATATGTGGTTGAGCACTTCCTGCTTTTTTTTTTTATTTTTTTTATTGAAAAATAAAGTACATACAGATGAAGTACATATTATAATAAACCGGTTGAATGACAGGTTACAGACAGTAGTATTACATTACAGCATTGCATTATAGTGGATGGTCGAAGAAGACTGTGAGCCTTGTATTAAACACTTTCTTAATTATCTATTACAACCATACCCAGAACCACAGTCATCTCAGAGAGGCATGGGGTTGCACTATGCTTTGTACTTAGAAGGTTGTCATAAATAAGGCTATCCTGTATGAGTTACTATGTAAAGTTCCTGTACTTGGTCCAGGCACTCCATCCGGACCTAAAGGAAGAGAACCTTCTGTCTTCCCAGGCTGAGATCTCCTCAAATCTGTAGATCTGGTCTACCTTATCTTTCCATTGGGATATAGAAGGGGTCTCGGATGACAACCAAATTTTCGGGATAAGTAGACGAGCTGCACTTAGCATACTGTAAAAGAGTTTAGTGGGAGTCCCTCTTAGGGTGGAAGGACTAGATCCTAAAAGTGCAATTTGGGAGGACATTGGAACTGTGAGGTTACAAATTTTGTTGGCCAGTTTAAAGATTTCGGACCACCAAATCTGTATAAGTGGGCATGACCACCATATATGAAAGAATGAACCTTTGTTTTCTTCACATCTCCAACATGTGTCCGACCCAGTCAAACTGTATCTACAGGTGATATCTGGAGTCCTGTACCAGCGACTTAAAACTTTGTAGCTGTTTTCCTGGGTACGGACACATCTGGATGATCTGTGCGATATTAGTAACAGTTGAGAGATCTCTTCCTGGGAAAACTCAACACCCAGATCCTTTTCCCATTGCCCTATAAAAGCTGGTTTAGCCATATTTGTGGGAGAGTTAAGCTTTTTATATAATTGGGATATCAATTTCCTACGTCTAGAATGGTCGGTTAGCAGGCTTTTGAACCACATTAATGGTCATAGGAGAGAATCCATGGGTACATTTTTGGCAATGAAGGATCTAAGAAAAGAAAGTAGGTGTGGGAAGGGTTTGCATTCTGGGAAGATGTGTAAAATCTCTTTGTTGCTTAATACCTTGCCCCCCTCTCCATATAAAGAAAGAACTTTGATGGTGGAGTTCCTAACTGACTTTGGGAGACAGTCTCTTAGGTCACAGGAAGCATGAGCCATGATGTCTCTTATTTGGAGTAGGGGTGACGGGAGGGGTATCATGTATTGTGAGTTTTGTAGCCATTTCCATGTCGACAATGTCGACCTGACAATTGGATTTAGTGGCTTATTTTGGGGTGGAAAGTTTTCCATACCCACCAAGAGACCAGAAAGGCTCGAACCAAAGTCACTCTGCTCCATGGAGACCCACGACTTTTCTACAGGTCCTGAAAGCCAGTCAACTACTCGTGATAGTGCTACCGCTTTCCCATAAAGCTCGGGATCCGGGAGTCCAATCCCACCTTAGTCTTAGGTCGGCATAGAACAGAGCGATCTAGTCGAGCCCTCTTCCCATCCCAAACAAACTTGCCAATTTCACTTTTAAGTGTAGCATAATATGATTTGGGGACAGGAATAGGCAGGACCTGTTGTAAGTAGGTCAGTTTAGGTAAAACTAAGGAGGTGACAATATTTTTTCTACCAAACCATGAAAGTGGAGGGTTCTTTAATAACAACAATTGGTCACTTATCGATTTCATGAGGGGGGAATAGTTTAAATGGAATAATGAAGTAGGGTCTGGACTAATTTTAACTCCCAAGTAGGTAATGTATGGGGTATCCCAGTTAAAAGGAGAACTGTCTTTCAAGACTTTTTTAAGTGTAGGGGGGAGGTCAATACTTAGGATATGTGACTTGCTCATATTGATTTTAAAATTGGAGTGAAGACTAAATTGTTCCAAGATATTATATATTAAGGGAAGAGCTTTGGTTGGGTTGGTATTCATTATGAGGAGGTCATCCGCAAACGCAGCCACTTTGTGTTCCTGTTGATCCAATTTAATGCCCTCTATCCCTCCCTCATTTCTGAGCGCTTGTAGTAGTGTTTCCATGACCAATACAAAAATCAATGGTGACAGGGGGCATCCCTGTCTGGTGCCATTGCGGATAATAAAGGGCGGGGACAAAGTGTCATTTATGACAATTGAAGCTGATGCATTAGAATATAATGATAAGATGGCTTTAATATAGGGTTCAGGAACATTAAAAGCCCGGAGGACTTCCATCATGTAGTCCCAGCTAACCCTATCAAAAGCTTTTTCAGCGTCCGTGCTAAGGAGGACCAGAGGACGACCCGTATTTTTTGCATAGTATATTGCATTTAGGACCTTAGCAGTGTTATCGCTGCCCTCCCTACCACGGACGAAGCCAACTTGATCATTCTTGATTAAGGATGGGAGAAAACCAGAAAGGCGTGTCGCCAAAATTTTTGATAATATTTTTTTATCTAAATTCAGTAAAGATATGGGGCGATAGTTAGCGCATAGAGAACCATCTTTCCCCTCTTTCGGAATGATCGTAATATTTGCCCTAGTCATATCCGGGGAAAGGGGGACACCAGACAGGGAGCTATTGAAGACAGATAGTAGGTAGGGGCCTAATATGTTTCTAAATGTCCGATAGTATAGAGCAGGATAACCATCTGGTCCTGGGCTTTTCCCTTTTGGAAGCTGTTTGATAGCTGTCATGATCTCGTCTAGTTTAAATGGTGCCTGAAGAGTCTGGGATTGATAGTCCGTTAGTTTCGGTAAAGATAATGAGGTAAGGTAAGCCTCAACTGATTTTTCTGGGGAAGGTAGGGGGGAGGTGTTAATGCTTTCCTCATCTTCTTTTATGTTATATACAGAGTAATAATATTTTTGGAACTGTTTAGCTATTTCTGGGGTAGTGAATACTTCTCTTTTTTCTGGAGTTTTAATCTTATGAATATAATTGTGTGATCTCCTTTGTTTTATGCGTTGCATCATAAATTTAGATGCTTTATCCCCATGTGCATAATATTTGTACTGTGTATGGAGGTAGAACTTTGCTGAGGATGTATTTAGGATATTTTTCAGCTTTGCTCTCACCTGAGAAAGTTCTTCTAGGTGTGATTGTAATAGGGATTTTTTATGTAGGGACTCTAAGCGTTGAATATGGGACAGGAGTTTGTCTACTTGTTTTTTCCTTTCTTTCTTAATTTTAGCTCCCCTGCAGATGAAATGTCCCCTCATGTAAGTCTTATGGGTATCCCACAAAATATGCGGTGAAGTTCCAGGGAGGGCGTTAAGGGAGAAGAATTCTTCTAATGAGGATTTTGTAATCTTTATATTTTCCTCAGTGGTTATAAGCTGTTCGTTTAACTTCCACCTAAATGCCCTAGGTTCCATTAAGGGAGCAAGTATGGTTAAAAAAAATGGCGCATTATCTGAAAGAATCATGTTACCAATGTGAGTCTGGGAACACAGGCCTAGATGTTCTTTGGACACTAATATGTAATCCACTCTGTGATAGGAGTGATGTGGTGATGAAAAGAAGGTTTAGTCCTTTCTGGATGGATTGAAGAGACGCCAAGCGTCAATCAATGCGCTTTGCTGCAATTTCTTCTTAAGATGTTTTAAGGCTCTAAAAGAGATTGCAGATTTCTTGGAAGTTGAGTCTAACAAGGGGTCAAGTGTTATATTTAGATCTCCTCCCAGGAGAACCACACCCTCCTTATATGATTCTAAAAGGGAAAGCATTTCAACCAGCCACGATACCTGGTTGACATTGGGGGTATATACATTAGCAAATGTGTACAATTGGTTAGCAATAGTTCCCTTCAGAAAGATATATCGACCTTCTGTATCCTGAATATGCGACACATACGTGAAAGGGAGTCCCCTCCGGAACCCGATACTAACACCCCTAAGTAGTAAGAGGATGGATGTTTCGTCAAACTAAAAGTGACAGGTACCACGCCCTCTTTTATACAGTTAAACCCGCCCCTTTTATATTGATTGATAGTGTTTGATATAAAGTTTATATCGCTTGATACTGCTTGATATTAAGTTTATAGCGCTTGATATTGTTTGATATAAAGAGTATTAGTCCATTAATGTCTTACCACTTCTGTTATCTTCTTAATACAAATGGCAACATCCTCCCAGACATTCTTCTCAGATTACTGGTAGGGCTAGAACAGGATGTTGAGTACAGCTTACTACAGATGGTGAAATCTAATGTCCGGCAGTTACAAATTAAAAAATAAATAAATAAATAAATAAGAGAGACATCAACTAATGAATGTGCTAATAGTTGCAACATGTGTTTTACAACAGGACCCGCCTATATAAAACAGGACACAGTCGGTGCATGGTTAGCACAGAGATACGTATCCCCGTACATGCATAGGTCTATCCAAATATCTGTCTATATCCAGCTATCTGTTATCTAGCTATGTATCTATACATTCATATACCCCATCTAGCTAAATTCTATCTATCCTTCTATCTATCTATTATCTATCTATCTTTCTAGCGACCTATCTATAGTCTATCTATCCATCTATCTGTTTTCTATCTATCTACTTATCTATAGTCTATTTTTCTATCTATCCATCTATTATCTATCCTTCTATCTATCTATCTATCTATCAATTATCTATATTTCTATCTACCTATCTATAGTCTATCTTTACATCTATCTGTTATCTATCTATCTTTCCATTTATCTATCTATCTATCTATCTATACATCCATATACCCCGTCTATCAATTATCTATCTATCTAGCCATCTACCTGTTTTATATCTATCAATTTATCTACATATCTATCCTTCTATCAATCAATTATCTATCTATCTACCTATCAATCTATATAACAATTTTTACATCTATCTATCATCTATCCTTCTATCTATCTATCTATCTATCTATTATCTATATTTCTATCTACCTATCTATAGTCTATCTTTACATCTATCTGTTATCTATCTATCTTTCCATTTATCTATCTATACATCCATATACCCCGTCTATCTAAATTCTATCAATTATCTATCTATCTAGCCATCTACCTGTTTTCTATCTATCAATTTATCTACATATCTATCCTTCTATCTATCAATTATCTACCTATCAATCTATATAACAATTTATCCATTTATCTATCTTTATAGCTATTTCTATCTATCCATTTTATCTATCAATCCATTTTTATCCAGACAACTGTCTATCCTATCTATCTATCTATCTATCTATCTATCTATCTATTATCTATACTTCTATTAAATGTATATACTGTTGTGCACTGTCACAGATGTCCTAAGACATATCCTACACAACCAACCCCCAAAACTATGTGTCAATACACACCTTAGAATTTCTATGTGCCAAGTATCCCCACCACTCTGTGACAATATACACTGCAATGTTGCAAAGTTGTATTCATTTAAAATGTTTACACAATTTCAAAAATGTTGTACAATATGCTGTAAAAATGTCAAAATGAGCAATTTATCCGTATATCTATCTACCCCAATCTAACGTCTTAATAGATAAATATTTTATCTATCTATCTACCTATCAATCTATATAACAATTTATCAATTTAGCTATCTATCTTTCTATCTATTTCTAACCATCTAGCTACTATAACATGACTAGCTATCAAACATCTATCTATTTACATTTCTATCTATCAAACATCTATTTATCTATTATCTATCTGTCTATTATCTATCTGTCTATTATCTATCTATCTATCTATCTATCTATCTATCTATCTAACAAATGTATCTTTCTATCTATCTAACTGGCTGTCTTTCTATCTATTTTGCCTATCAAGCTAACCATTTATCTAACAATTTATCCATTTATCTATCTATCTTTCTATCTATTTCTAACATCTAGCTACTATAACATGGCTAGCTATCAAACATTTATTTATCTTTCTACCTATCTAACTGTCTGTCTTTCTATCTATTATCTATCTTGCTATCTATTATCTATCCATCTTTCTATCTATTATCTAGATGTCTTTCTATCTATTTAGATATCTATTTATCTAGCTTCTAATATCTATCTAACTTCCAATCTTTCTATCTATTTTCATATCAATATATCCATTTATCTAACAATTTATCCATTGATCTGTCTTTCTATCTTTCTATCATTTTTTCTATCTATCCAGCTAGCTAACAATTTATCCATTTATCTATCTATGATCAATTTATCCGTATATCTGTGCCAATATAGACAGACAAACCCCACCACTCTGTCAATACACAATTTGAAATGTATACACAATACAAAATTTCAAAAATGTTGTACAATATGCTGTAAAAATGTCAAAATGATCAATTTATCCGTATATCTATCTTCCCCAATCTAACGTTTCAATAGATAAATATTTTATCTATCTATCGACCTATCAATCTATATAACAATTTATCCATTTATCTATCTATCTTTCTATCTATTTCTAACCATCTAGCTACTATAACAGGGCTATCTATCAAACATCTATCAAACCATTTTTATCCAGACAACTGTCTATCTATCTATCTATCTATCTATCTAACTATCTGTTATCTATCCATTTATCTATACAAATATCGATTATCTATGTATATATACATCCATATACCCATCTATCTAAATTCTATCTATATATCTATGTATCTATACAGCCATATACTTCATCTATCTAAAGTCTATCTATCAATTTATCTACCTATCTATCCTTCTATCTAACAATTATCTATCTATCTTTCTATCTACCTAGCTATAGTCTATCTTTCTAGCTATTTCTATCTATCCATTTTATCTATCAATCCATTTTTATCCAGACAACTGTCTATCTATCTATCTATCTATCTATCTATGGATCGATACAGCCATATACCCATCTATCTAAATTCTATCTACCTATCTTTCTAGCTACCTATCTATAGTCTATCTATCCATCTGTTTTCTATCTATCTACTTATCTATAGTCTATTTTTCCATCTATCTATCTATTATCTATCCTTCTATCTATCTATCTATCAATTATCTATATTTCTATCTACCAATTATCTACATTTCTATATACCTATCTATAGTCTATCTTTCCATTTATCTATCTATATATCTATGTATCTATACAGCCATATACTTCATCTATCTAAAGTTTATCTATCAATTTATCTACCTATCCTTCTATCTAACAATTATCTATCTATCTTTCTATCTACCTAGCTATAGTCTATCTTTCTAGCTATTTCTATCTATCCATTTTATCTATCAATCCATTTTTATCCAGACAACTGTCTATCGATCTATCTATCTATCTATCTATCCAGCTATCTGTTATCTATACATTTATCTATCCAACTATCTTATCTATTATCTATCTTTCTATCTATCTATCGATCTAGCTATCTAACAAATGTATCTTGCTATCTATCTAACTGGCTGTCTTTCGATCTGTTTTCCCTATTATTCTATCCATTTTTCTAAAAATGTATCCATTGATCTGTCTTTCTATCTATCTTTCTATCAATTTTTTTCTATCTATCCAGCTATCTAACATTTTATCCATTTATCTATATATGATCAATTTATCCGTATATCGGTGCCAATATAGACAGACAAACCCCACCACTCTGTCAATACACAATTTGAAATGTTTACACAATACAAAATTTCAAAAAATGTTGTACAATATGCTGTAAAAAATGTAAAAATGATCATTGTATCCGTATATCTATCTAGCCCAATCTAACGTTTCAATAGATAAATATTTTATCTATCTATATACCTATCAATCTATATAACAATTTATCCATTTATCTATCTTTCTATCTATTTCTAACCATCTAGCTACTGTAACAGGGCTATCTAGCAAACATCTATCTATTTACATTTCTATCTATCAAACATCTATTTATCTATCTAACTGGCTGTCTTTCTATCTTTCTTTCTATCTAGTATCTATCTTTCAATCTATTTATCCATTTATCTAACAAATGTATCTTTCTATCTATCTAACTGGCTGTCTTTCGATCTGTTTTCCCTATCAATCTATCCATTTATCTAACAATGTATCCATTTATCTATCTATCTATTTTTAACCATCTAGCTACTATAACAGGGCTATCTATCAAACATTTATTTACATTTCTATCAAACATCTTTTTATCTATCTACATAGCTAACTGTCTTTCTATCTATTATAGATCTAGCTTTCTTTCTATCTATTATCTATCCATCTTTCTATCTATTATCTATATGTCTTTCTATCTATTTTAGCTATCTATTTATCTAGCTTCTAATATCTATCTAACTTCCAATCGTTCTGTCTATTTTCCTATCAATCTATCCATTTATCTAACAATTTATCCATTGATATGCCTGTCTATCTATCTTTCTATCAATTATTCTAGCTATCCAGCTATCTAACAATTTATCTATATATGGTCATTTTATCCGTATAGCGGTGCCAATATAGACAGACAAACCCCACCACGCTGTCATTACACACAGCAATGTTGCAAAGTTGTATTAATTTGAAATGTTTACACAATTCAAAATTTCAAAGTGTTGTACAATATGCTGTAAAAATGTTAAAATGCTCAATTTATCCGTATAGCTATCAATCTTTCTATCCTTCTATCAATCTATCTATTTATCTTTCTATCAAACATCTATTTATCTTTCTATCTAACCGTCTACCTTGCCACTATCTTTCTAGCTATCACATATCTATTTATCTATCATTTTATCTATCTATCTACATACCTACCTATTTGACTATTTATCTAACAATTTATCTAGACATCTATCTATCGATCAATTTATCTATGAACAATCTAACTATCTACCTATCTATCTATTTATCTATCTATCCATTCTATCTATCTGGCATTCTATCTATCTTTATATTTATTATCTATCTTTCTATCTATAACATATCTATTTATCTATCAATTTAGCAACCAACAACATATATATATATATATATATATATATATATATATATATACACACAACTATTTATATAGCTTCCAACAGCTATCAATTTATCTATCTATTTATGTTCAATTTATCCGTATAGCGGCGCCAATATAAACAGACAAACCCCACCACTCGGTCAATACACACAGCAATGTTGCAAAGTTGTATTCATTTAAAATGTTTACAAAATTCTAAATTTCAAAGTGTTGTACAATATGATGTAAAAATGTTAAAATGCTCAATTTATCCGTATAGCTATCAATCTTTCTATCCTTCTATCAATCTAGCTATTTATCTTTCTATCAAACATCTATTTATCTTTCTATCTAACCGTCTATCTTGCCACTATCTTGCTAACTATCATCTATTTATCTATCAATTTATCTATCTATCTATCTTTATATCTATTACCTATCTTTCCATTATCTTTCTATCTATAACATATCTATTTATCTATCAATTTAGCAATCAACAATCTATCTAAATATCGGCCATTTTATTTATCTAGCTTCTAATATTTATCTAACAGCCTATCTTTCTTTAAATTTTATATAAAATTTATAGTGTTTGACATAAAGTTTTAGTTTGATATAAAATTTTTAGTGTTTGATATAAAGTTTATATCGCTTGATATTGTTTGATATAAAGAGTATTCGTCCATTAAGGTCTTACCACGTCTGTCAGCTTCTTACTACAGAGGGCAACATCTTCCCAGACATTCTTCTCAGATTACTATTAGTGGTAAAACAGGACGTTTGAGTACAGCTTACTACAGATGGTAAAATCTAATGTCAGGCAGTTACAAATTAAAAAAATAAATTTGCTGTTAAATTTATATTGATTCTTGCTACATTTGTATTCGCCCATTAAGGTCTTACCACTTCTGTCAGCTTCTTACTACAGAGGGCAACATCCTCCAAGACATTCTTCTCAGATCACTGCTAATGCTAAAACAGGTTGTTAAGTTTCATTTTGATAAAAGTCCGCATGTGTTTTGTGGATCACATGCGGACTTTTATCAAAATGAAACTTAACAACCTGTTTTAGCATTAGCAGTGATCTGAGAAGAATGTCTTGGAGGATGTTGCCCTCTGTAGTAAGAAGCTGACAGAAGTGGTAAGACCTTAATGGGCGAATACAAATGTAGCAAGAATCAATATAAATTTAACAGCAAATTTATTTTTTTAATTTGTAACTGCCTGACATTAGATTTTACCATCTGTAGTAAGCTGTACTCAAACGTCCTGTTTTACCACTAATAGTAATCTGAGAAGAATGTCTGGGAAGATGTTGCCCTCTGTAGTAAGAAGCTGACAGACGTGGTAAGACCTTAATGGACGAATACTCTTTATATCAAACAATATCAAGCGATATAAACTTTATATCAAACACTAACAATTTTATATCAAACTAAAACTTTATGTCAAACACTATAAATTTTATATAAAATTTAAAGAAAGATAGGCTGTTAGATAAATATTAGAAGCTAGATAAATAAAATGGCCGATATTTAGATAGATTGTTGATTGCTAAATTGATAGATAAATAGATATGTTATAGATAGAAAGATAATGGAAAGATAGGTAATAGATATAAAGATAGATAGATAGATAAATTGATAGATAAATAGATATATGATAGTTAGCAAGATAGTGGCAAGATAGACGGTTAGATAGAAAGATAAATAGATGTTTGATAGAAAGATAAATAGCTAGATTGATAGAAGGATAGAAAGATTGATAGCTATACGGATAAATTGAGCATTTTAACATTTTTACATCATATTGTACAACACTTTGAAATTTTGAATTTTGTAAACATTTTAAATGAATACAACTTTGCAACATTGCTGTGTGTATTGACCGAGTGGTGGGGTTTGTCTGTTTATATTGGCGCCGCTATACGGATAAATTGAACATAAATAGATAGATAAATTGATAGCTGTTGGAAGCTATATAAATAGTTGTGTGTATATATATATATATATATATATATATATATATATATATGTTGTTGGTTGCTAAATTGATAGATAAATAGATATGTTATAGATAGAAAGATAGATAATAAATATAAAGATAGATAGAATGCCAGATAGATAGAATGGATAGATAGATAAATAGATAGATAGGTAGATAGTTAGATTGTTCATAGATAAATTGATCGATAGATAGATGTCTAGATAAATTGTTAGATAAATAGTCAAATAGGTAGGTATGTAGATAGATAGATAAAATGATAGATAAATAGATATGTGATAGCTAGAAAGATAGTGGCAAGGTAGACTGGTTAGATAGAAAGATAAATAGATGTTTGATAGAAAGATAAATAGATAGATTGATAGAAGGATAGAAAGATTGATAGCTATACGGATAAATTGAGCATTTTAACATTTTTACAGCATATTGTACAACACTTTGAAATTTTGAATTGTGTAAACATTTCAAATTAATACAACTTTGCAACATTGCTGTGTGTAATGACAGCGTGGTGGGGTTTGTCTGTCTATATTGGCACCGCTATACGGATAAAATGACCATATATAGATAAATTGTTAGATAGCTGGATAGCTAGAATAATTGATAGAAAGATAGATAGACAGGCATATCAATGGATAAATTGTTAGATAAATGGATAGATTGATAGGAAAATAGACAGAACGATTGGAAGTTAGATAGATATTAGAAGCTAGATAAATAGATAGCTAAAATAGATAGAAAGACATATAGATAATAGATAGAAAGATGGATAGATAATAGATAGAAAGAAAGCTAGATCTATAATAGATAGAAAGACAGTTAGCTATGTAGATAGATAAAAAGATGTTTGATAGAAATGTAAATAAATGTTTGATAGATAGCCCTGTTATAGTAGCTAGATGGTTAAAAATAGATAGATAGATAAATGGATACATTGTTAGATAAATGGATAGATTGATAGGGAAAACAGATCGAAAGACAGCCAGTTAGATAGATAGAAAGATACATTTGTTAGATAAATGGATAAATAGATTGAAAGATAGATACTAGATAGAAAGAAAGATAGAAAGACAGCCAGTTAGATAGATAAATAGATGTTTGATAGATAGAAATGTAAATAGATAGATGTTTGCTAGATAGCCCTGTTACAGTAGCTAGATGGTTAGAAATAGATAGAAAGATAGATAAATGGATAAATTGTTATATAGATTGATAGGTATATAGATAGATAAAATATTTATCTATTGAAACGTTAGATTGGGCTAGATAGATATACGGATACAATGATCATTTTTACATTTTTTACAGCATATTGTACAACATTTTTTGAAATTTTGTATTGTGTAAACATTTCAAATTGTGTATTGACAGAGTGGTGGGGTTTGTCTGTCTATATTGGCACCGATATACGGATAAATTGATCATATATAGATAAATGGATAAAATGTTAGATAGCTGGATAGATAGAAAAAAATTGATAGAAAGATAGATAGAAAGACAGATCAATGGATACATTTTTAGAAAAATGGATAGAATAATAGGGAAAACAGATCGAAAGACAGCCAGTTAGATAGATAGCAAGATACATTTGTTAGATAGCTAGATCGATAGATAGATAGAAAGATAGATAATAGATAAGATAGTTGGATAGATAAATGTATAGATAACAGATAGCTGGATAGATAGATAGATAGATAGATCGATAGACAGTTGTCTGGATAAAAATGGATTGATAGATAAAATGGATAGATAGAAATAGCTAGAAAGATAGACTATAGCTAGGTAGATAGAAAGATAGATAGATAATTGTTAGATAGAAGGATAGGTAGATAAATTGATAGATAAACTTTAGATAGATGAAGTATATGGCTGTATAGATACATAGATATATAGATAGATAAATGGAAAGATAGACTATAGATAGGTATATAGAAATGTAGATAATTGGTAGATAGAAATATAGATAATTGATAGATAGATAGATAGATAGAAGGATAGATAATAGATAGATAGATGGAAAAATAGACTATAGATAAGTAGATAGATAGAAAACAGATGGATAGATAGACTATAGATAGGTAGCTAGAAAGATAGGTAGATAGAATTTAGATAGATGGGTATATGGCTGTATCGATCCATAGATAGATAGATAGATAGATAGACAGTTGTCTGGATAAAAATGGATTGATAGATAAAATGGATAGATAGAAATAGCTAGAAAGATAGACTATAGCTAGGTAGATAGAAAGATAGATAGATAATTGTTAGATAGATAGAAGGATAGATAGGTAGATAAATTGATAGATAGACTTTAGATAGATGAAGTATATGGCTGTATAGATACATAGATATATAGATAGAATTTAGATAGATGGGTATATGGATGTATATATACATAGATAATCGATATTTGTATAGATAAATGGATAGATAACAGATAGTTAGATAGATAGATAGATAGATAGATAGATAGATAGATAGATAGACAGTTGTCTGGATAAAAATGGTTTGATAGATGTTTGATAGATAGCCCTGTTATAGTAGCTAGATGGTTAGAAATAGATAGAAAGATAGATAGATAAATGGATAAATTGTTATATAGATTGATAGGTCGATAGATAGATAAAATATTTATCTATTGAAACGTTAGATTGGGGAAGATAGATATACGGATAAATTGATCATTTTGACATTTTTACAGCATATTGTACAACATTTTTGAAATTTTGTATTGTGTATACATTTCAAATTGTGTATTGACAGAGTGGTGGGGTTTGTCTGTCTATATTGGCACAGATATACGGATAAATTGATCATAGATAGATAAATGGATAAATTGTTAGCTAGCTGGATAGATAGAAAAAATGATAGAAAGATAGAAAGACAGATCAATGGATAAATTGTTAGATAAATGGATATATTGATATGAAAATAGATAGAAAGATTGGAAGTTAGATAGATATTAGACGCTAGATAAATAGATATCTAAATAGATAGAAAGACATCTAGATAATAGATAGAAAGATGGATAGATAATAGATAGCAAGATAGATAATAGATAGAAAGACAGACAGTTAGATAGGTAGAAAGATAAATAAATGTTTGATAGCTAGCCATGTTATAGTAGCTAGATGTTAGAAATAGATAGAAAGATAGATAGATAAATGGATAAATTGTTAGATAAATGGTTAGCTTGATAGGCAAAATAGATAGAAAGACAGCCAGTTAGATAGATAGAAAGATACATTTGTTAGATAGATAGATAGATAGATAGATAATAGACAGATAGATAATAGACAGATAGATAATAGATAAATAGATGTTTGATAGATAGAAATGTAAATAGATAGATGTTTGATAGCTAGTCATGTTATAGTAGCTAGATGGTTAGAAATAGATAGAAAGATAGATAGCTAAATTGATAAATTGTTATATAGATTGATAGGTAGATAGATAGATAAAATATTTATCTATTAAGACGTTAGATTGGGGTAGATAGATATACGGATAAATTGCTCATTTTGACATTTTTACAGCATATTGTACAACATTTTTGAAATTGTGTAAACATTTTAAATGAATACAACTTTGCAACATTGCAGTGTATATTGTCACAGAGTGGTGGGGATACTTGGCACATAGAAATTCTAAGGTGTGTATTGACACATAGTTTTGGGGGTTGGTTGTGTAGGATATGTCTTAGGACATCTGTGACAGTGCACAACAGTATATACATTTAATAGAAGTATAGATAATAGATAGATAGATAGATAGATAGATAGATAGATAGATAGATAGATAGGATAGACAGTTGTCTGGATAAAAATGGATTGATAGATAAAATGGATAGATAGAAATAGCTATAAAGATAGATAAATGGATAAATTGTTATATAGATTGATAGGTAGATAATTGATAGATAGAAGGATAGATATGTAGATAAATTGATAGATAGAAAACAGGTAGATGGCTAGATAGATAGATAATTGATAGAATTTAGATAGACGGGGTATATGGATGTATAGATAGATAAATGGAAAGATAGATAGATAACAGATAGATGTAAAGATAGACTATAGATAGGTAGATAGAAATATAGATAATAGATAGATAGATAGATAGATAGATAGATAGAAGGATAGATGATAGATAGATGTAAAAATTGTTATATAGATTGATAGGTAGATAGATAGATAATAGATTGATAGAAGGATAGATATGTAGATAAATTGATAGATATAAAACAGGTAGATGGCTAGATAGATAGATAATTGATAGACGGGGTATATGGATGTATAGATAGATAGATAGATAGATAAATGGAAAGATAGATAGATAACAGATAGATGTAAAGATAGACTATAGATAGGTAGATAGAAATATAGATAATTGATAGATAGATAGATAGAAGGATAGATAATAGATGGATAGATAGAAAAATAGACTATAGATAAGTAGATAGATAGAAAACAGATAGATGGATAGATAGACTATAGATAGGTCGCTAGAAAGATAGATAGATAATAGATAGATAGAAGGATAGATAGAATTTAGCTAGATGGGGTATATGAATGTATAGATACATAGCTAGATAACAGATAGCTGGATATAGACAGATATTTGGATAGACCTATGCATGTACGGGGATACGTATCTCTGTGCTAACCATGCACCGACTGTGTCCTGTTTTATATAGGCGGGTCCTGTTGTAAAACACATGTTGCAACTATTAGCACATTCATTAGTTGATGTCTCTCTTATTTATTTTTTTTTTTTTTTTTAATTTGTAACTGCCGGACATTAGATTTCACCATCTGTAGTAAGCTGTACTCAACATCCTGTTCTAGCCCTACCAGTAATCTGAGAAGAATGTCTGGGAGGATGTTGCCATTTGTATTAAGAAGATAACAGAAGTGGTAAGACATTAATGGACTAATACTCTTTATATCAAACAATATCAAGCGCTATAAACTTAATATCAAGCAGTATCAAGCGATATAAACTTTATATCAAACACTATCAATCAATATAAAAGGGGCGGGTTTAACTGTATAAAAGAGGGCGTGGTACCTGTCACTTTTAGTTTGACGAAACATCCATCCTCTTACTACTCCCCTAGATGCTGCAGAATCAGGGATCGGGAGAGATTAGTATATTTATTAAACTTTAAATGAGTTTATTGAAGCACCAGGACTGAGCATTTTTCCTTTTTCATATGGGAAAAGATCTGACTACGTTTAGCTGGGGCATGGAGTCCCTTTACATTGAAGGAGGCTACACATATATCAGCCATCTATCAAAGGAATATCAGTCTGCTGTTCGCTTTGATAGATCCTGTGTGTGTATAAAATAAGGGTACTTAACCTCCCTTGGTGAAGCATCCGGGATCCGGAGAAGACACCCTCCCACCTTGGAATGAATCTTAGATACTGGAGAGCACCTGTCATCAAAACAAAAAACATACAACATAAGTGAAAAACATAACAACGAATGGTTTCGTTAACCTTGAGAAAAAGAGCAATGAAGCTCAACATATTTTTGACGTGGTGTGTTAGCCTTGTAGGGATCAATATCTTGGATCCTGTAAGGTACAAGAACAGGTGGAAAGGATGGTCTTGTCCTTGTGGGTATAAATACAGAAACATAAACAAAATGGCCTAAATAGGATATCTTAATGAAAGAGAAAGCATGCAAATGGCAATAATACTTATATATTGGACGATCTAGTATGCCATTATAAGAGGAGTCTCTTAATCTTCATTGAGAGGAAGTCTTCTTGGCGTGGAGTAGTTACGGCCTCTTCTTGATATTTGGGGCTTGGCTGGGCGAGGTGTCTTCCACTGGGCAATTGAAGGAAGATTGGTTGCTGAGATATTTTCTTGAATAATGTCCCAGTTTTCAATGTGGAGATGGTCAATTTGCAGGATATCAAATGCTTTGGTCAGAACCTGATATGATGAGATGGAGAATCTCTGGCCGTTAAAGAGAAAGGACAGGCCAAAGGGAAAGAGCCACTTATACATCACTTTATTATTACGTAGCCACTCAGTTAGTGGTTTCAGGGCTCTCCTTTTCTTTAAAGTGGTTTGTGCTAAGTCCTGATATATTGAAATAGGACAGTCATCCACACTTATTTGTGGGGCACTTCTTGCTTTATTCAGTATAGCGTCCTTAACAGGGTAATGTAGAAATTTACAGATCACATCCCTTGGCGGCTCTGTAGGTTGGGGTTTGGGGCGCAGTGCTCTGTGTGCTCTCTCAATGATTATTTCATGTGTAGAGTCTGGGTCCAGCAGCTGCATGCATATGTTTGTTACAGCTTCATTTATTTCATCTGTGCCCACTGTCTCAGGTATGCCTCTAAAACACAGGTTATTGCGTCTTCCCCTGTTCTCCTGGTCTTCCAGGAGTGTGTACAGGGCGTTCAGGTGCTTCTGGTGTTGAGACAGCGTGGAGGAGGTATTTTTATTATCGCCGACTGTGTGTCCTCTAGCACCTCTACCCTTCTTCCTATGTGGCGCATGTCTTCTTTAATAGAGGTGAGATCGGATCTCAGGGGTTCTAGCACTTCATTCAGGGCATCTTTTAGAAATGATCTGGAGATAGGGTGTCTGTCCCGGGGGAGGTCTCCCTTACCTTCTCATAGGCCGCTGCAGGCTTCACACTGCTCCCCGCCACTCTCGGCATGCCGGGCGCAATCTTGGATTCTTTAGCCACATGAGCTTGAGCGGCTTTCTTTAGGAATCTTTCCATAGATTTGTTTGGAATCGTTTCCTTTGTTTGGAATCGTTTGTACCCTGTGAGTCTCCAGGTCTGGGGACACCTATTTTGACCATTGTGGATCCAAATCGCAGATTGAATAGGGCTGTGAGGGATTTTACACAGCAGAGCTGCACTTTAAGCTGCCATCTAGCTCCGGTGCAGGCTCCGCCCACCCCACTTCCTGCTTTTTAATACCACGCCAATCTGTAGTTTGAGCTGAACATTGAAAAAATGATGGGCAAGTGCCTCCTTCTTAGCTAACCATTGAAAATAATTATGCTGGGGGGGGGGCGGAGCCAGCGCTTGATCCGGATGGACGTGTAGAGCGCTGCTCTCCTGCCTGCATATCCCTCATAGCACCTTATCACAAGCCTACCAGAGCCAGAAAATGGTTAAAATCGGGGGACAAAAGCCCCCAGAATCAAGCGGGAGAAATCGAGCGATTTATGAAAAAAGCTGCCGCTGCTGCTGGGAGCCGAGATTCTAAGATGGCGCCCGGCACCCCACGCTCCGGTCATAAACAACCATCTGCCTGTAGTGATGACCAGGTAGGAAATGACCCCAGTGAAGCGGAATGCCTACCGATATCTAGAGCCTTTCTGAAGGAAGCGCTAGCTGAGGCTCTGAGCCCCATAAGTGTGGACATTTCTTCTATAAAAGAAGACATCAGGCACATAGGTAGGAGAGTGGAGGCCCTAGAGGAATCGCAGGCCACAACCCTCCAGCATCAAAGGGAGGTCTCATCTAGCCTGTCGCTAGCACAGTGTCATTTAAATGCCTTGTACACAGCTATGGAAGATCAGGAGAACCGAAGCAGGCGTAACAACCTGCGTTTCAGAGAGATTCCTGAGACCGTTATGGCAGTGGACATTCCGGAAACGATAATCCAAATATGCCTTAAAATTCTGGCCCTTGACTCGGCACATGAAGTACTGCTTGAGCGGGCACACAGAGCCCTTAGACCAAAACCAAGGGACGGCGAACCACCCAGAGATATAATATGCAGATTTCTACATTTTCCAGTAAAAGAAGCCATTTTGACCGGCGCAAGGAGCTCTAACTCAGTAGAATGGGAGAACATCAGCATTTCCATCTACCAAGATCTGTCACAATCAACCCTCAGAAAGCGCAAAGCTTTAAAACCTCTTACGGATTGGCTTAGACAGAAGAGAATTATCTATAGATGGACATTTCCCTTTGGTTTGTCCTTCCTCCATGATGGCCGTCGTATTCATGTCTCGTCGTTTGCGGATCTGGACAAGACATACGATCTCCTCCAACTGCCCCCGCTGCCTATTGCTAACTGGGACATGGTCCAGAATCTGAACTCTCTTCCAGAACTACCCAAGACCATCCCCTGGGAGCCCCAACGCACCCCAAGGCCACAAAGAAACAGCAAAAGAAGAGGTTCCTTCTCCACCCCAAAGCGTCTCTCCATGGCGGACAGCTAATTAGCCCTTTCTTCCTCCTCTCTTTCTCAATTTAGGATCTAGGTGACCTAGAAAAGCGTCAGATGGGACTCAACACAGCTGAGTTTTTATTTTACATTTGATTTTATGACTACGTGCTATACGCTTGGTGTGGAGCTGGGTCCGCCCTATTTTCGGGCCCTGCTCTTCACTGAGTAGTAGACGTAGAGACAGTGGGGACTTCTCCTTGGAGATTTCTCATCTGTTTGAATGCCAGGCTAGTCATGCTATATTTAATTTTATTTTGTTTTTTGCACTAATGTTTTTTCCCCATTTGCATAGGCTCTACTATATTGAGAAAGTTAAATGTGCCGCCTTACTAGCATGTTTTCTGTTTAATAATTTGAGAGTTGTTGCAGCAACGGAAAAGTTCTCCAGCCTTCCCCCCTTACTAATACCGCATAAACTCACTATGTTTTGGTATCCTTATTACTTTAGAGGGAAAGTGCTTCTGGGTATACTACCCTTTCCCCCCTGTTACTGGTTCTGTTTTCTCAGACAAACAGAGTATGCATACACCTTATCTTGTCTGGAGGATATTCATCCTCTTATTGTTTTTACTTAAGTTTTTTAGTTACTGTTCTTTGGTTCTTACCCTGACAGGTACTTCAGAAACAATTCTATACCCTTTTCAATATGGATGCGGGGACCCCCACCGGAAGGGAGGCAATTTGAAGGGAAAAATCTTAGGAGATGGGTGTTTAGCGGATCCTCTCGTGGCTGTGCTCTCCGCCTCACGATGTCTCTGGTTTTTCAATTAATTAATGGTTTTGTCACTTACAGCTTGGGGCCGGCCCTCCCCCACTGAAAAATTATGGCGGACTTTAAGTTAGCCTCCTATAATGTAAAGGGGCTGAGATCCCCCTCAAAGAGGTGCCAGATCTTATCTCTCCTACACAAGGAAAAATGCTCAGTGGTATTTCTCCAAGAGACACATTTTAAGCACAACAACTATCCTAACCTTTCCTTTTCCAGATTCCCTTGCTGGTATCATTGTGGGGCTGGGGGTGCAGCTTCGAGAGGAGTCAGCATAGGCTTCCGCAGAGGCCTTCCATTCCAATACAAGTCCCACATCCAGGACCCTGATGGTCGATATTTAATCCTTAAAGGTCTGGTAGGACAGTCTATGTTTACATTTGTAAATGTTTACGCCCCTAACACTGACCAACTTGACTGGCTTACTAATATTTTTTCCTTAATAGAGCAACATAGAGAGGGCTTCCTGCTTGTCGCAGGAGACTTTAACGTCGCTTTTAACCCCTACTAGACACATCTTCTAAAAAATCCCCTATCTCCACAAAAAACCTCAGACGGTTACATAATACGCTACACAAACTGGGAATTATAGATGTATGGCGTTGTCATAATCCAGATTTAATAGACTACTCCTTTTACTCGCCCCCTAATAACTCCTATAGCAGAATTGATTATATTCTAGTCCCAAAGGAGAAAATACAATACTGTACTGTACCCAAGATAGGAGACATCACTCTATCAGACCACTCTCCAATTTTCTGTACCATATCCCCGGATATAAAAAGTGCTAAGCAACCCAATTGGAGATTTAATGAATCCCTCTTGAGTAATGCGAAACATACTGCCCAAATCTCCTCTTACCTAGAAGAATATTTTCTAATTAACAACACCCCTGAGGTAGCCCCCCAAGTTGTCTGGGACGCCCATAAAGCTTATATACGTGGAAGATTGATCAGCCTTTGCTCCTTCTTAAAGAAAGAGTCAGAGAGGAAACTTAACACCCTGCTTTTACAAATCCATCAGGTAGAAAAAGCCCATAAACAATGTTTGTTGGCACAGAAACTTGCGGAACTCTCTTCTCTTAGAACTCAGCTGAAAAACCTTCTGAATGAGCGTTCAGCCAAATTTTTTCTGTCCGCCCAGCAGAAGATTTATGCTCATGGGAATAAGGCTTCAAAATATGTTATGAGCCGCATCAAGCAGAGGAGAGTCTCCCGCTATGTTCAGTCCATTAAATCCCCCCAGGGTACTCAGTTATTCAAAGCTGATGAAATTGCTGAACAATTTAGACTGTTCTACAAATCTTTATATAATTTCCCGGCCTCTAATCTCCCTAACCCCTCCTTAAGCAGAGAGAGCAATATCAACTCGTTTCTGGAGACCCTTCACCTCCCAGCACTAACTTTGACACAACAAAATTCCCTGACTACACCATTCACTATCTCAGAATTAATTACTGCAATTAAAGCTACCCCTAGAGGCAAATGCCCTGGCCCCGATGGTCTTCCCATAACTTATTATTCATCCTTTCAAAGTATCCTACTACCCCACTTACTTCGTATATGTAATCTCTCATTGGCCAATAAACCACTCTCTCCCGATATGACCAAAGCAGTCATTACTGGTAATCCCCAAAGAGGGTAAGGATCCCTCGAGCTGCTCCAATTATCGCCCGATTTCCTTACTTAACGTGGATCTTAAACTCTTAGCAAAAATGCTGGCCACTAGGCTCCAAAGCTTACTCCCTGATCTTATTCGGCCTGATCAGGTGGGATTTGTTAAAGGTAGGGAAGGCAAAGATAACACCACAAAAATCCTGGATGCCCTGTTCTATGCCTCTCATAAACCCTGCCCTCTGGTCTTGCTTGGCACGGACGCCGAGAAAGCATTTGATAGAGTGGATTGGATTTATATTAGATTAGCCCTGGCAAAATTCCAAATTCCTGAGCAATATATTGACTCTATATTCTCCATGTACACTTGCTCCTCGGCGTCCGTGTCAGTAAACTGACTTCTTTCCTCCCCTTTCCCCATTAGAAACGGTACAAGGCAGGGGTGCCCCCTCTCTCCACTCATCTTTGTCCTTGTAATGGAATCCCTCCTTCAAGCCCTCAGACAGGACGGTGAAATTAAGGGCCTTAGGGTGGAGAAGCAAGAGTTTAAATTAGCGGCTTTCGCCGACGACGTGTTGATCATCACGACTAATCCACAGAGATCTATGCCCAGGATTCTTTCGATACTTGACCTCTTTGGCTCTCTCTCCAACTTTAAGGTCAACCCTTCTAAATCCCAGATCTTACACATAGGTCTATCCTCCGCCAGTCTTGCCTCCCTCCAATTTAACTCCCCTTTTAATTGGCAAACCCAACAATTAACTTACCTAGGGATAAAATTGTCCTCCAACCTCCCTGACCTATTCCAATTGAATTATAAACCCCTTTTAGCCTCTATGATAGCTCAAATGGACTCCCTGGACTCTCCCTACCTCTCATGGTTTGGAAGGAAGAATATTTTTATGTCACTGATCATGCCGAAACTTACATATATGATGCAAGTCCTCCCTATCAATATCCCTAATTCATATTTTGCTTCCTTAAACAAGCATATCCGTAAATTTATCTGGCAAGGCAAAAACCCCCGTATCTCCTTCGATACCTTAACTAAACCCAGAACCAGAGGAGGTATTGGCCTTCCTGATCCTAAATCTTATATGCAAGCCATTCAACTTTCCAGAGCTATTGATTGGATTAGGGAGCCCACACATAAATCCTGGCTCACGCTAGAGACTGCCCTCCTTCCCTCCTCTCCCAGGGCTTTGTTGTTGGCTGACAGGCTACCCCCGTCCCAATCCTCAATTCCTAACCCTATTGTACGCAGCACCTTAAGGGTCTGGGGTGGCCTCTCATCCATCAGCGGAGCTCCATTATCTCTCACCTCGCTTATGCTCATAAAAGACATAATTAGTTTGGCCCCCAAAGAACTGAGAGACAGTTGTCCGGTGCTTATTAGGTCCTCATTGGTCCCCATAACCCATTTCCTAGATGCAGAAGGATGTATCATCTCTGACTCGGAAATATGCAAACTTCTAGGGACACAGATCCATAATCCCACCCTGTTACACTTTCTTAAGACTGAAACACTCAGTAGGGTTAAACATTCTCAAGTATTGGAAGAAACAAAATGGTTGGTGGAAATGCTAACCAGCAAGCGATACCCTCCTAAACCCATCTCCACAATTTATAGGCACCTGAAATCCCCTACCTCCTTTGTTAAACCAGCAATAGTGGGCAAGTGGGAAAAAGATCTACAAAGATCACTGACACCTCAAGAAACTTCAAGAATCTTAATCCTTCCACACAAAGCATCTAGATGCATTCGAGTCCAAGAAAACGGATACAAGATTCTTATGCAATGGTATAGAACCCCAGATAAAACCTATAGATACAGTACGTCAGCCTCTGATGTGTGTTGGAGATGCCATAACACCAAAGGAACCTTCTTACATATTTGGTGGGCTTGCGATAAGATTAACCCATGGTGGCACACAATCACCAAAATATGTAACCAGATATGTGAGTCATCCCTTCCTTGTTCTCCTGAATTGACACTGTTATCTTTAGGGATGGAAAATCTAGACAAACATAGAAAAACCCTCTTTACTCTCCTTTTGGCAGCGGCTAGATTGCTTTTAACTACCCACTGGTTGTCCTCTGAAATCCCCAGTACTGAACACTGGACGAATAAAGTTGACCAGATTTATAGACTAGAGGAAATTTCACACTGGGAGGCACAATCTAGACCTTCCTTCTTAAAAACTTGGACACCCTGGAAACGTTACAGGAACTTCTCCTAGGTGTAAATTCCTTGAAGCTTTTTATTTGCTTTCATAATCCTCTCTAATACACCCCTCCAGGTAACAAAGTGTTATCAATTCATACCACTCCCCCCCTCCCTCTCATCCCCCCCCCACCTGCACACATATAATATAGAATTGTTAACTTTATTTTTGCACTTTTATGCTTAACCTGACTTTGCTGTCAAGTTTATACTTCTTGCTGATACCTGTCAAGTTTTGGCTTAACTGCCCTTTGGTTCCTTGTTTTTATTTGTGACACCTTTCTTTAGGTGATCTTCGCTTATGATTATGTCACATGTATTGTTGTACGCCTTACTTATTGGATAATGTACTTTGCCATGAAAAAATTGAAAACAATAAAAATTTTCAATATAAAAAAAAAAAAGAAAATAAATATGCTGGTGATCTAACCCTCTAAAATATTATGGTTGAGGGCCTGCTGGTGAGCTGACCCTGTAAAACATTATGGTTGAGGGCCTGCTGGTGAACTGACCATCTAAAATATTATATGCAATGGCCTGAAGGGGAGCTGATACTCTAAAAGATTGTAAATGAGGGTCTGCTGGTGAGCTGACCCTGTAAAACATTATGGTTGATGGCCTGCTAGTGAGCTAACCCTCTAAAACATTATATGTGAGGGCCTGCAGGTGAGCTGACCCTCTAAAAGATTGTAGATGAGAGCCTGCTGGTGATCTGAACCTTTAAAACATTATATGAAAGGGCCTGCAGGTGAGCTGACCCTCTAAAAGTTTTTAGGTGAGGGCCTGTTGGTGAGCTGATCCTCTAAAACATTATATGTCAGGGCCTGTAGGTGAGCTGACCCTATAAAAGATTGTAGGTGAGGGCCTGCTGGTGAGATGACCCACTAAAATATTATATGTGAGGGCCTGCAGGTGAGCTGACCCTCTAAAAGATTTTACGTGAGGGCCTACTGGTGAGCTAACCCTGTAAAACATTATGATTAAGGGCCTGCTGGTGAACTGACTCTCTAAAACATTATATGTGAAGGCCTGCAGGTGAGCTGACCCTCTAAAATATTGTAGGTGAGGGCCTTCTGGTGAGTTGACCCTCTAAAACATTATATGCAAGGGTCTGCAGATGAGCTGGCCCTCTAAAAGATTGTAGGGTAGGGCCTGCTGGTAAGCTGACCCTCTAAAACATTACAGACGAGGGCCTGCAGTTGAGCTGGCACTCAAAAAGATTGTAGGTGTGTGCCTGCTGGTGAACTGACCCTCTAAAACATTATATGTGAGGACCTACAGGTGAGGGCCTGCTGGTGAGCTGACCCTCTAAAACTTTACATGTGAGGGCCTGCAGTTGAGCTGTCACACAAAAAGAATGTAGGTGAGTACCTGCTGGTGAGCTGACCCTCTAAAACATTATATTCGAGGGCCTGCAGGTGAGCTGACCCTCTAAAATATTGTAGGTGAGGTCCTGCTCATGAGCTGACCCTCTAAATCATTATATGCGATGGCATGCAGGTGAGCTGGCCCTCTAAAAGATTGTAGGTGAGAGCCAGCTGGTAAGCTGACCTTCTAAAACATTATATGCGAGGGTCTGCAGTTGAGCTGGCACTGAAAAAGATTGTAGGAGTGTGCCTGCTGGTGAACTGACCCTCTAAAACATTTTATATGAGTGCCTGCAGGTGAGCTGACCCTGTAAAAGATTGTAGGTGAGGGCCTGCTGGTGAGCTTACCCTGTAAAACAATATGGTTGAGGGCCTATTGGTGAGCTGATTCTCTAAAACATTATATGTGAGGGCCTGCAGGTGATCTGACCCTCTAAAACATTGTAGGTGAGGGCCTGCTGGTGAGATGACCCTGTAAAACATTACATACAAGAGCCTGCAGGTGAGCTGGTCCTATAAAAGGTTGTAGGTTAGGGACTCATGTTGAGCTGACACACTAAAACATTATATGCGAGGGCTTGCAGGTGAGCTGACCCTCTACAACATTAGAAGCGAGGGCAGACCAGACTAATAAGCATGTTGATATGATGGAAGAGGAGGACGAGAAAAGGAAGATTTAACAATATACCCTTTTTTATGGTGGAATAGGTGCATGGGAATACAGTTTATTCAGTACATTATACAAAAAATCATTTAAACTGCCTTTATGTTCAGCAGCTTTCCTCTGGTGGAGTAGAGAAGTCAGGGGCAATCCAGGCCATGTTCATTTTTAAAAGAGTCAACCCGTGAGCATTTTCAGTTGACAAGTGGATGCCCTTATCTGTTATAATGCCACCAGTAGCACTAAATACCCGCTCTGACAAAACGCTCTCAGACCTCCAAGGCGTAGAGCTTCGGTTCGTCCAGCTTGGACACCCAGTAGTTTTAAGGCACAGAAGGATCATTGAGGACGCTGAAACGGTCTGCTACGTACTACTTTAACTTCTTCCAAATTATTTTCTTCTTGTGACACTAGGCTACGCATCAGAGTGAGGGTGCTGGCTGGGTGTCAATATACTGTCCCAGGCTTTAGAGAGTGTTGCCCTACCTCTGTTGAAGCTGCTGTGTGCTCCCCTCATCTTGCCTCCTTGGTTGCCACAAGGAACTACGTAATCTGCCGCCAGCATGTCAGCTGGAAACTTTTGGAGCAATTTTTCCACAAGGACCTTATGGTATTGCTCCATTTTCCTCAAAAAAGCACCAGACTGCAGAATACCTATCCCTTGGCAAGGGAGATTTCCGCAAGGGTGTGCTCCGGAGAACAGTTCTGGGCTTGTTTGGTGTGGTCCGCCTTCTCCCTTTTGCCACCCCACTGCCTCCTCCAGCCTATTGCAGTGCTGCGGATCCCTCCCCCTCTGTACTGCTGTCCTTGCTTGGTTTTCCACCTTCCCAGGTTGGGTCAGTGACTTAATCGTCCAGCACCTCCTCTTCCAATTCCTTACTCTGCTCATCCTCCTGACTTGTTGATTAAACAACCTCAGTTGTTGACAAATGACGCAAATTGCCGTTGAATTATTGGCAACTGTGTCTCGCCATCATTATCCACCTCATGAAACACTAATTGCCGTTCCCCACCGTCATCTTCTTGTGACTGTGGATGCTCAAGAGTTTGGGAATCAGGGCTCAAGATCTCCTCAGCTGACTATCAGGCCTACTTTAAATGTATCCCTAAAAGGGAATATTAGATTCAAGGTGCTGAGTCATTCTCAATAACTTCACACACACGCCACTGTGCATATCCCAGTCTAATTCTGTCCGTAAACTTATACCTGTCACCCAGCGCCTAAATACCAGGCCTCAAATTCATAGTCAGCTAAATCTGTGGTTACTGCTGTACCTGTATTAGTGCAATACGGTACCTAAATAGATAGCCCGATAGTGTTAGGTGTCTGTAAAATAAGGCCAGAATTTGAATTCAATACATTGGGCCAAATAATATTTTTGTTGTTGTGGTGAACGATAACAATGAGGAAAACATCTAGTAAAGGACGCGGACATGGTCGTGGTGGTGTTAGTGGACCCTCTGGAGATCTTGAGCCCTAAATTAGAGGTTTCTGCTGTATCAGGCCTACTTTAAATTTATCCCTAAATGGGAATATTAGATTCAAGGTGCTGATAGGGTCATTCTCAATAACTTGACACACACGCTACTGTGCATATCCCAGTCTAATTCTGTCCGTAAACGTATACCTGTCACCCAGCGCCTAAATATTAGGCCTCAAATTTGTAGTCAGCTAAATCTGTGGTTATTTCTGTGGCTGGGCAAGTTATTTAGTGTCCGTCAAAGCACAGTTTTTGTTCTGGGTTGAAATGCAATTCCCAATTTAGCAATTCTCTAAATTAGTGGTTTCTGCTGTATCAGGCCTACTTTAAATTTATCCCTAAATGGGAATATTAGATTCAAGGTGCTGATAGGGTCATTCTCAATAACTTGACACACACACTACTGTGCATATCCCAGTCTAATTCTGTCCGTAAACTTATACCTGTCACCCAGCGTCTAAATATTAGGCCTCAAATTTGTAGTCAGCTAAATCTGTGGTTATTTCTGTGGCTGGGCAAGTTATTTAGTGTCCGTCAAAGCACAGTTTTTGTTCTGGGTTGAAATACAATTCCCAATTTAGCAATTCTCTAAATTAGTGGTTTCTGCTGTATCAGGCCTACTTTAAATTTATCCCTAAATGGGAATATTAGATTCAAGGTGCTGATAGGGTCATTCTCAATAACTTCACACACACGCTACTGTGCATATCCCAGTCTAATTCTGTCCGTAAACGTATACCTGTCACCCAGCGCCTAAATAATAGGCCTCAAATTTGTAGTCAGCTAAATCTGTGGTTACTGCTGTGCCTGTATTAGTGTAATACGGTACCTAAATAGATAGCCCGATAGTGTTAGGTGTCTGTAAAATAAGGCCAGAATTTGAATTCAATACATTGGGCCAAATAATATTTTTGTTGTTGTGGTGAACGATAACAAAGAGGAAAACATCTAGTAAAGGACGCGGACATGGTCGTGGTGGTGTTAGTGGACCCTCTGGTGCTGGGAGAGGACGTGGCCATTCTGCCACATCCACACATCCTAGTGTACCAACTACCTTAGGTCCCAGTAGCCGCCAGAATTTACAGCGATATTTGGTTGGGCCCAATGCCGTTCTAAGGATGGTAAGGCCTGAGCAGGTACAGGCATTAGTCAATTGGGTGGCCGACAGTGGATCCAGCACGTTCACATTATCTCCTACCCAGTCTTCTGCAGAAAGCACACAGATGGCGCCTGAAAACCAACCCCATCAGTCTGTCACATCACCCCCATGCATATCAGGGAAACTGTCTGAGCCTCAAGTTATGCAGCAGTCTCTTATGCTGTTTGAAGACTCTGCTGGCAGGGTTTCCCAAGGGCATCCACCTAGCCCTTCCCCAGCGGTTGAAGACATAGAATGCACTGACGCACAACCACTTATGTTTCCTGATGATGAGGACATGGGAATACCACCTCAGCACGTCTCTGATGATGACGAAACACAGGTGCCAACTGCTGCGTCTTTCTGCAGTGTGCAGATTGAACAGGAGGTCAGGGATCAAGACTGGGTGGAAGACGATGCAGGGGACGATGAGGTCCTAGACCCCACATGGAATGAAGGTCGTGCCACTGACTTTCACAGTTCAGAGGAAGAGGCAGTGGTGAGACCGAGTCAACAGCATAGCAAAAGAGGGAGCAGTGGGCAAAAGCAGAACACCCGCCGCCAAGAGACTCCGCCTGCTACTGACCGCCGCCATCTGGGACCGAGCACCCCAAAGGCAGCTTCAATGAGATCCCTGGCATGGCACTTCTTCAAACAATGTGCTGACGACAAGACCCGAGTGGTTTGCATGCTGTGCCATCAGAGCCTGAAGCGAGGCATTAACGTTCTGAACCTTAGCACAACCTGCATGACCAGGCACCTGCATGCAAAGCATGAACTGCAGTGGAGTAAACACCTTAAAACCAAGGAAGTCACTCAGGCTCCCCCTGCTACCTCTTCTGCTGCTGCCGCCTCGGCCTCTTCTGCTGCTGCCGCCTCGGCCTCTTCCTCCGCCTCTGAAGGAACGTTGGCACCTGACGCCCAGCAAACAGGGGATGTACCACCAAAACCACCACCTCCGTCACCAAGCATCTCAACCATGTCACACGGCAGCGTTCAGCATTCCATCTCACAAACATTTGAGAGAAAGCGTAAATTCCCACCTAAACTACTGGCCTATGAAATGCTGTCATTTAGGCTGGTGGACACAGACAGCTTCAAACAGCTCATGTCGCTTGCTGTCCCACAGTATGTTGTTCCCAGCCGCCACTACTTCTCCAAGAGAGCCGTGCCTTCCCTGCACAACCAAGTATCCGATAAAATCAAGTGTGCACTGCGCAACGCCATCTGTGGCAAGGTCCACCTAACCACAGATACGTGGACCAGTAAGCACGGCCAGGGACGCTATATCTCCCTAACTGCACACTGGGTAAATGTAGTGGCGGCTGGGCCCCAGGCGGAGAGCTGTTTGGCGCACGTCCTTCCGCCGCCAAGGATCGCAGGGCAACATTCTTTGCCTCCTGTTGCCTCCTCCTCCTACTCGGCTTCCTCCTCCTCTTCTTCCACCTGCTCATCCAGTCAGCCACACACCTTCACCACCAACTTCAGCACAGCCCGGGGTAAACGTCAGCAGGCCATTCTGAAACTCATATGTTTGGGGGACAGGCCCCACACCGCACAGGAGTTGTGGCAGGGTATAGAACAACAGACCGATGAGTGGTTGCTGCCGGTGAGCCTCAAGCCCGGCCTGGTGGTGTGCGATAATGGGCGACATCTCGTTGCAGCTCTGGGACTAGCCGGTTTTACGCACATTCCTTGCTTAAGGCATGTGCTGAATTTGGTGGTGCAGAAGTTCATTCACAACTACCCCGACATGTCAGAGCTGCTGCATAAAGTGCTAGCCGTCTGTTCGCGCTTCCGGCGTTCACATCCTGCCGCTGCTTGCCTGTCTGCGCTACAGCGTAACTTCGGCCTTCCCGCTCATCGCCTTATATGCGATGTACCCACCAGGTGGAACTCCACCTTGCACATGCTGGACAGATTGTGCGAGCAGCAGCAGGCCATAGTGGATTTTCAGCTGCAGCACGCATGGGTAAGTCGCACTGCGGAACAGCACCACTTCACCACCAATGACTGGGCCTCCATGCGAGACCTGTGTGCCCTGTTGCGCTGTTTCGAGTACTCCACCAACATGGCCAGTGGCGATAACGCCGTTATCAGCGTTACAATACCACTTCTATGTCTCCTGGAGGTGGCCCAGGAGGAGAAGGAGGAGGAAGAGGGGTCATTTTTAGCACTTTCAGGCCAGTCTCTTCTAAGTGACTCAGAGGGAGGTTTTTTGCAACAGCAGAGGCCAGGTACAAATGTGGCCAGCCAGGGCCCACTACTAGAGGACGAGGAGGACGAGGATGAGGAGGAGGTGGAAGAGGATGAGGATGAAGCATGGTCATAGCGGGAAGGCACCCAACGCAGCTCGGGCCCATCACTGGTGCGTGGTTGGGGGGAAACGCAGGACGATGACGATACGCCTCCCACAGAGGATAGCTTGTCCTTACCTCTGGGCAGCCTGGCACACATGAGCGACTACATGCTGCAGTGCCTGCGCAACTACAGCAGAGTTGCCCACATTTTAACGTGTGCGGACTACTGGGTTGCCACCCTGCTGGATCCACGGTACAAAGACAATGTGCCCACCTTACTTCCTGCACTGGAGCGTGATAGGAAGATGCGCGAGTACAAGCGCACGTTGGTAGATGCGCTACTGAGAGCATTCCCAAATGTCACAGGGGAACAAGTGGAAGGCCAAAGCAGAGGAGGAGCAAGAGGTTGCCAAGGCAGCTGTGTCACGGCCAGCTCCTCTGAGGGCAGGGTTAGCATGGCAGAGATGTGGAAAAGTTTTGTCAACACGCCACAGCTAACTGCACCACCTCCTGATACGCAACGTGCTAGCAGGAGGCAGCATTTCACTAACATGGTCGAACAGTACGTGTGCACACCCCTCCATGTACTGACTGATGGTTCGGCCCCATTTAACTTCTGGGTCTCTAAATTGTCCACGTGGTCAGAGCTAGCCTTTTATGCCTTGGAGGTGCTGGCCTGTCCGGCGGCCAGCGTTTTGTCTGAACGTGTATTCAGCACGGCAGGGGGCGTCATTACAGACAAACGCAGCCGCCTGTCTACAGCCAATGTGGACAAGCTGACGTTCATAAAAATAAACCAGGCATGGATCCCACAGGACCTGTCCATCCCTTGTGCAGATTAGACATTAACTACCTCCCCTTAACCATATATTATTGTACTTCAGTGCACTTCCTCATTCAATCCTATTTTTATTTTCATTTTACCATTATATTGCGGGGCAACCCAAAGTTGAATGAACCTCTCCTCTGTCTGGGTGCCGGGCCTAAATTTATGACAATGGACTGTTCCAGTGTTGGGTGACGTGAAGCCTGATTCTCTGCTATGATATGAAGACTGATTCTCTGCTGACATGAAGTCAGATTCTCTGTTACAGGACCTCTCTCCTCTGCCTGGGTGCCTGGGCCTAAATATATGACAATGGACTGTTACAGTGGTGGGTGACGTGAAGCCTGATTCTATGCTATGACATGAAGACTGATTCTCTGCTGACATGAAGCCAGATTCTCTGTTACGGGACCTCTCTCCTCTGCCTGGGTGCCGGGGCCTAAATTTATGACAATGGACTGTTACAGTGGTAGGTGACGTGAAGCCTGATTCTCTGCTATGATATGAAGACTGATTACTCTGGTGATATGAAGCCAGATTCTCTGTTACGGGACCTCTCTCCTCTGCCTGGGTGCCGGGGCCTAAATATATGACAATGGAATATTACAGTGGTGGGTGACGTGAAGCCAGATTCTCTGCTATGGGACCTCTCTCCAATTGATATTGGTTAATTTTTATTTATTTTATTTTTATTTTTATTCATTTCCCTATCCACATTGTTTGCAGGGGATTTACCTATATGTTGCTGCCTTTTGCAGCCCTCTAGCCCTTTCCTGGGCTGTTTTACAGCCTTTTTAGTGCCAAAAATTGACTTCAATGGGGTTCGGGTTCGGGACGAAGTTCGGATCGGGTTCGGATCCCGAACCCGAACATTTCCGGGAAGTTCGGCCGAACTTCTCGAACCCGAACATCCCGGTGTTCGCTCAAATCTACCTGTAATATTATTACGCTCCAGAAATACATCCAGGCCCCTCTTGAATTCCTTTATTGTACTCACCATCACCACCTCCTCAGGCAGAGAGTTCCATAGTCTCACTGCTCTTACCGTAAAGAATCATTTTCTATGTTTGTGTACAAACCTTCTTTCCTCCAGACGCAGAGGATGTCCCCTCGTCACAGTCACAGTCCTGGGAATGAATAGATGATGGGATAGATCTCTGTACTGTCCCCTGATATATTTATACATATTAATTAGATCTCCTCTCAGTCGTCTTTTTTCTAAAGTGAATTACCCTAATTTTGATAATCTTTCAGGGTACTGTAGTTGCCCCATTCCAGTTATTACTTTAGTTGCCCTCCTCTGGACCCTCTCCTGCTTTGCTATGTCTGCTTTGTTCACTGGAGCCCAGAACTGTACACAGTACTCCATGTGTGGTCTGACTAGCGATTTGTAAAGTGGTAGGACTATGTTCTCATCACGGGCATCTATGCCCCTTTTGATGCAACCCATTATCTTATTGGCCTTGGCAGCAGCTGCCTGACACTGGTTTTTGCAGTTTAGTTTGCTGTTTATTAAAATTCCTAGATCCTTTTCCATGTCAGTGTTACCGAGTGTTTTACCATTTAGTATGTACGGGTGACTTGCATTATTCCTTCCCATGTGCATAACTTTACATTTGTCAGTGTTAAACCTCATCTGCCACTTATCTGCCCAAACCTCCAATCGATCCAGATCCCTCTGTAATAGTATACTGTCCTCTTCAGTGTTAATTACTTTATATAGTTTAGTGTCATCTGCAAAAATTGATATTTTACTATGCAAGCCTTCTACAAGATCATTAATAAATATATTGAAGAGAATAGGGCCCAATACAGACCCCTGAGGTACTCCACTAGTGACAGTGACCCAATCTGAGTATGTACCATTAATAACCACCCTCTGTTTCCTATCATTGAGCCAGTTACTTACCCACTTACAAACGTTTTCTCCCAGTCCGAGCATTCTCATTTTATATACTAACCTTTTATGTGGTACAGTGTCAAATGCTTTGGAGAAGTCCAGATACACGACATCCATTGATTCCCCGCTGTCAAGTCTAGAACTTACCTCCTCATAGAAACTGATTAAATTAGTTTGACATGACCGATCCCTCACAAAGCCATGCTGATATGGCATTATTTGCTTATTTCTGTTAAGATGCTCTAACATAGCATCTCTCAGAAAACCTTCAAACATTTTAGCCACAACAGATGTTAAACTTACCGGCCTATAGTTTCCAGGCTCTGTTTTTGAACCCTTTTTGAATATTGGCACCACATTTGCCATGCGCCAATCCCGTGGGACATTCCCTGTTAATATAGAATCTGCAAATATCAGAAATAAGGGTCTTGTTATTACATTACTTAATTCCCTTACGATACTGCGGTCTATGCCATCCGGTCCTGGCGATTTGTCTATTTTAATCTTTTTAAGTCGCTGTTGTACTTTTTCCTGGGTCAGACAGGACACTTTTAATGGGGAGTTTATTTAAACATTCAGCAAGTCATCTGACAGTTTATTTTCCTCAGTGAATACATTGGAGAAAAATATTTAACAGCTTTGCTTTCTCCTCGTCTCTGCGACTCCCCCCTCATTACTCTTTAAAGGGCCAACACCTTCAGATTTATACTTTTTAACATTTATATAATTGAAGAATATTTTAGGGTTAGTTTTACTCTCTTTGGCAATTAATCTCTCGGTCTCTAGTTTGGACGCTTTTATTTGGTTTTTACATGTTCTATTTTTTTTTCCTTATAGTTTTTCAGTGCTTCCGTGCTACCTTCCTGTTTTAGTGTTTTATATGCTTTCTTTTTGTCATTTATTGCTTTCTTTACAGTTCTGTTTATCCACATTGGTTTCTTTTTGTTCCTTAACCTTTTATTCCCATACGGTATGTACCTCTCACAATGAGATTTTAGGATGCTTTTAAAGATATCCCATTTTGTGGCTGTATTTTTATTTGTGAGGACTTTATCCCATTTAGTTAGGCCTATGGCCTCTCTTCGTTGGCTAAATTTAGCTTTTTTGAAGTTTGGTATTTTTGTTCCTCCCTGTAGAAACGCTCTTTTGAATGATAATTGGAAGGTTATTACTTTGTGGTCACTATTTCCCAGGTGTCCCCCAACCTGCACGTCTGTTGTTCTGTCAGGCCTATTGGTTAATACTAAGTCCAGTATGGCCGTCCCTCTAGTCGGGTCCTGAACCAGTTGGGAGAGGTAATTGTCTTTGATTATTGCCAAGAACCTGTTTCCTTTATGAGATATACAAGTTTCAGTTTCCCAGTCTATATCTGGGTAGTTGAAGTCCCCCATAATAACCACCTCATTATGATTTGCTGCCTTGTCAATCTCATTTAGTAGTAGATTTTCTGTGGACTCTGGTATATTAGGTGGTTTATAGTAAACTCCTATTAGTAATTTATTATTGTTTTTCGCGCCTTGTATCTCTACCCACAGTGTCTCCACATGTTCCTGTCCCTCACTTATATCTTCACGGAGAGTGGGCTTTAGACCGGACTTTACATAAAGGCAGACCCCTCCCACTCTCTGGTTTTGACGATCCTTTCTAAACAGACTGTAACCCTGTACATTAACTGCCCAGTCATAGCTATCATCCAGCCATGTCTCAGTTATTCCCACTATGTCATAGTCCTCCTCACACATCACTAATTCCAGTTCACCAGTTTTATTAGTCAGGCTTCTGGCATTAGTATACATACATTTGAGAGGTTTATGTATATTTTTTACCCTACACCTTTCCTTCTGAACTGTTCGAGTCCCTCCTTCCATTCCTCCCCCAGTCCCATTACCTTGCCCCCCGGTCTCTATCTGCACTATCTTCCCATCCTATAACATAATTACCCTCCCCCCCAGTCCCTAGTTTAAACACTCCTCCAACCTTCTAGCCATCTTCTTCCCCAACACAGCTGCCCCTTCCCCATTGAGGTACAGCCCGTCCCTACCATAGAGCCTGTAGCTGATAGAGAAGTCGGCCGAGTTCTCCAGGAACCCAAACCCCTCCTTCCTACACCAGTTCTTGAGCCACTTGTTAATCTTCCTAATCTCCCGCTGCCTTTCTTTTGTGGCCCGTGGTACAGGTAGTATTTCGGAAAATACTACCTTTGAGGTCCTTGCCCTAAGCTTTTGACCTAAATCCCTGAAATCATTTTTCAGGACTCTCCACCTACCCCTAACTTTGTCATTGGTTCCGATATGGACCATGACAGCTGGATCTTCTCCAGCCCCTCCCAGTAATCTGTCAAGCCGATCCGCGATGTGTCGAACTCTAGCGCCAGGAAGACAGCACACTGTTTGGCGATCATGGTCTTTGTGACAGATTTCCCTATCTGTTCCCCTAATAATTGAGTCTCCCACTACCAGCACCTGTCTGGCCTGCCCTGCTCTCCTGGTCCCCTGCTTACTGGAGCTGACATTCCCCTGACTGGCAGAGGAAGTGTCTGGTTGCGGCAGTGCCATCCCTGGACTGACATCCCCCTCATCTGCCAAACGTGCAAACTTGTTGGGGGGTGTCAGATCAGGGCTAGCCTCTCTGGCACTCTTCCCTCTACCCCGCTTTCTAACTTACCCAGCTAGCTACCTCACTTTCCTCAGCCTCCTCTCTGTCACCCACCCCCTCATCTACCCCAAAGAGTTCTTGCTCGGTGAGAAGCAAACTCTTTTGCAAATTGTCAATGCCTCTCAGTGTTGCAACTTGCCCATTTAGAGACTCGATTTGCGATTCCAAACGGGTAATTTGCTCACATCTTGAACAAAGATATGCACCCTTGAACTCCTGTTCCAGGACTGCATACATCATGCAAGATGTGCACTGGACTGCGTTGTCAATTGTGCAACACATACTAAATGGGGATTACACCACAAAAGCGAAAAGTACAATATAATGTAGTACTAAGAAACTGGCTAATTACAGTCCCCCACTGAAGTCCCTTAATCTAAAGTCACTTAATCTTAAGTCACACACTTAATCAACCACGCTTCACGGTCAAACTCGCGTTATATATCTCCTTATATAAATAAATATAAATGCAGCTCACTATACCAGCCTGGTTTGTTTTCCCTCTGGATTCAAAAAGGCTGTGCTGCTCTCACTGCTGAGTTTTTATAGTCTCCTAATTAGACAACCACACCCTAATTAGACAGCCACACCCTAATTACTCACCTGTGCAACCCCTGGAGAAGGAAAAAAAAAGTGTTATCACAGCACACAATGCAGTCAAATACAGCCACTCAATGTCCACAAGACCTAATTTCTCAGGTGTAATAGCAAGTGATCAAAAAGTCATGCGCACCCCAAAATAGTGCCAATCAAACAGTCATCTCATCCTGCAAAAATCATAACCTACCCTGGATAATCGCACAAAATCTGAAAAAACTATGGCGCTCAGACTAAGGAAACACTAAAACATGATTTTTTTGTTTAAAAAATGAAATCATTGTGTAAAACTTACATAAATATGTTTTTTTTATACATATTAGGTATTGCCGCATCCGTAATAACATGCTCTATAAAAATATCATATGACCTAACCCCTCAGGTGAATGCAGTAAAAAAATAAAATGGTGTAAAAAAAGTCATTTTTTTGTCACCTTACATCACAAAAAGTGTAATAGCAAACGATTAAAAAGTCATACGCACCCCAAAATAGTGCCAATCAAACCGTCATCTCATCCTGCAAAAATCATACCGTACCCAAGATAATTGCCCAAAAACTGTAAAAACTATGGCTCTCAGACTATGGAAACACTAAAACATGTTTTTTTTTTGTTTCAAAAATGAAATCATTGTGTAAAACATACATAAATAAATAAAGTATACATATTAGGTATTGCCGTGTCCATGACAATCTGCTCTATAAAAATACCACATGATCTATTCTGTCAGATGAGTGTTGTAAATAACAAAAAATAAAAAAGGTGCCAAAACAGCTATTTCTTGTTACCTTGCCACACAAAAGTGTAATATAGAGCAACCAAAAATCATATGTACCCTAAACTAGTACCAACAAAACTGCCACCCTATCCCGTAGTTTCTAAAATGGGGCAACTTTTTGGAGTTTCTACTCTAGGGGTGCATCAGGGGGGCTTCAAATGGGATATGATGTCAAAAAAACAGTCTAGCAAAATTTGCCTTCTAAAAACTGAATGGCCTTCCTTTCCTTCTGGTCCCTGCCGTGTGCCCGTACAGCAGTTTACAACCACATATGGGGTATTTCTGTAAACTACAAAATCAGGACCATAAATATTCAGTTTTGTTTGGCTGTTAAACCGTTGCTTTGTAACTGGAATTAAAATGGAAAATCTGCCAAAAAAGTGACATTTTAAAATCGGATCTCTATTTTCCATGAATTCTTTTGGAATACTTAAAGGGTTAACAAAGTTTGTAAAATCAGTTTTGAATACCTTGAGGGGTGTAGTTTATAGAATGGGGTCATTTTTGGGTGGTTTCTATTATGTAAGCCTCAAAAAGTGACTTCAGACCTTAACTGGTCCTTAAAAATTGGGTTTTTGAGAATTTCTGAAAAATTTCAAGATTTGCTTCTAAACTTCTAAGCCTTGTAGCATCCCCAAAAATAAAATGTAATTCACAAAATGATCCAAACATGAAGTAGACAGTAGATGGGGGATGTAATTTAATAAATATTTTTGAAGGTATTACTATGTAATATACAAGTAGAGAAATTTAAACAAAAAAATTAGCAAATTTTCCCACATTTTTGGTAAATTTGGTATTTTTTTATAAATAAAAATGAATTTTTCTGACTCCATTTTACCAGTGCCATGAAGTACAATGTGTGATGAAAAAACAATCTCATAATTTCCTGGATAAGTCAAAGCGTTTTTAAGTTATCACCACATAAAGTGACACTGGTCAGATTAGCAAAAAATGGCCTGGTCCTTAAGGTGAATTATGTCCGTGTCCTTAAGGGGTTAATAGTGACTTCCCCTTTAACAGTGACCTCCACAGTGCCCAACCCTTTAACATTGACCACCAATTTAACAGAAACCTTCATAGTCGCCGCCCCTTTAACAGTGACCTTAACAGTGCCCTCCCCTTTAACAGTGACCTCCACAGTGCCCACCGATTTAACAGTGCCTGCACCTTTAAAAATGACATCCACAGTGCCCGCCCCTTTAATAGTGACCTTCACAGTGTCCACCCTTTTAACAGTTACCTCCACAATGCCCACCACATTAACAGTGACCACCACTTAAACAGTGAATTCCACAGTACCTGCCCCTTTAACAGTGACCTCCACAGTGCACGCCCCATTAACATTGACCACCCCTTTAACATTGACCTTCAAAGTGGCCACCCCTTTAACAGTGACCTCCACAGTACCAGCCCCTTTAACAGTGACTTTCACAGTTCCCCCCATTTAACAGTGACCTCTGCAGTGCCTGCCCTAATAACTGTGACCTTCACAGTGCCCGCCCCTTTAACAGTGCCCGTCCGTTTAATAGTGGCCCCTACCCCCCATGCATGTAGCAGTGTAGTTGTGCCGTCATATGACTGAATATTTAAGGACCTGCGAACTGCTAAAACCTGTGATCAGTTGTTATGGCAACCTTGAGTAGGACCTGCGAGCTTCTATTGGCTAATAAGGGACATGTAACCGTGTAAATGGCAGTTCAGATTTAAGTGAAAGGCTTGCTGGCTTCTATTGGCAAATGCAGATAATTTTGGGGGAATATCTCAGGAACGGTACGTCCTAGATAGCTGAGACATGTTCTAAAACCATCCTAAACAACTGATATACATTTGTGCCAAATTTGGTGAAGATCGATCCAGTTGTTTGGTCGCGCATAAAGAATGTTCAGATAGACAGACAGACGGCTAGACAGACAGAAACAATTTTTTAATATATATAAGAGACTAGCAGAAGGACCCGACTTCGCACGGTTATAGTACATCTGTTTAATTAAAAGTTTCTATGTGTCGTTAAAAGATATCGACAGTTTCCCCCATAACAGTGACCTCTCCAGAACCCTGCCCCACTGTCTGCTGAGCTGTGTATCAAATCCTATCCTGTGTGATACTGTCTGCTGAGCTGTGTATCTAATATGAACCTGTGTGATACTGTCTGCTGAGCCGTGTATATAATCCTATCCTGTGTGATAATGTCTGCTGAGCTGTGTATCTAATCGTATGTTGTGTGATACTTTTTGCTGAGATATGTATCTAATCCTATCCTGTTTTATACTGTCTGCTGAGCTGTGTATCTAAACCTATCCTGTTTGATACTGTCTGCTAAGCTGTGTATCTAATCCTTGCTGAGCTGTGTATCTAATCCTATCCTGTGTGATACTGTCTGCTGAGCTGTGTATCTAATCGTATGTTGTGTGATACTGTCCGCTGAGCTATGTATCTAATCCTATTCTTTTTTATACTGCCTGCTGAGCTGTGTATCTAATCCTTGCTGAGTTGTGTATCTAATCCTATCCTGTTTGATACTGTCTGCTGAGTTGTGTATCTAATCCTATACTGTTTGATAATGTCTGTTCAGCTATGTATCTAAGTTTATGTTGTGTGATACTGTATGCTGAGATAAGTATCTTATCCTTTCCTGTTTAATACAGTCTTTTGAGCTGTGTATCTAATCCTATGCTTTGTGATACTGTCTGCTGAGCTGTGTATCTAATCTTTGCTGAGCTGTGTATCTAATCCTATGCTTTGTGATACTGTCTGCTGAGCGGTGTATCTAATCCTATCCTGTGTGATACTGTCTGCTGGGCTGTGTATCTAAGCCTATCCTGTGTGATACTGTATTTTGAGCTGTGTATCTAATATCCTACCCTGTGTGATAATGCCTGCTGAGCTGTGTATCAAATCCTATCCTGTCTGATGCTGTCTGCTGAGCCGTGTATCTAATCCTATCTCGTTTAATACTGTCTGCTGAGCTGTGTATCTAAACCTATACTTTTTGATACTGTCTGCTGAGCTGTGTATCTAATCCTATCCTGTGTGATACTGTCAGCTGAGCTGTGTATCTAATCTTATGTTGTATATTACTGTCTGCTGAGCTATGTATCTAATCCTATTCTTTCTTTATACTGTCTGCTGAGCTGTGTATATAATCCTTTCTGAGCTGGGTATCTAATCCTATCCTGTGTGATACTGTCTGCTGAGTTGTGTATCTAATCCTTGCTGAACCGTGTATCTAATCCCATCCTGTGTGATACTATTTGCTAAGCTGTGTATCTAATCTTATGTTGTGTGATACTGTATGCCGAGATATGTATCTAATCCTATCCTGTTTGATACTGTCTGCTGAGCTGTGTATCTAATCCTATCCTGTGTGATTCTGTATGCTGAGCTGTGTATCTAATCCTATGTGAAACTGTCTGCTGAGCTGTGCATCTAATCCTATCTTGTTTGATACTGTCTGCTGAGCTGAGTATCTAATCCTTGCTTAGCCGTGTATCCAGGGCCGGCTCTATCATAAGGCAGCCCTAGCGGCTGCTTGAGTGCGCAGAGAAGGGGGAGGGGGGCGGCAAAAAATTTACTTGCCAACTTACACTTGCCCCGCTGAGCCTGTACAGTACAGACCAAAAGTTTGGACACACCTTCTCATTCAAAGAGTTTTCTTTATTTTCATGACTATGCAAATTGTAGATTCACACTGAAGGCATCAAAACTATGAATTAACACATGTGGAATTATATACATAACAACAAAGTGTGAAACAACTGAAAATATGTCATATTCTAGGCCACCTTTTGCTTTGATTACTGCTTTGCACACTCTTGGGATTCTCTTGATGAGCTTCAAGAGGTAGTCACCTGAAATGATCTTCCAACAGTCTTGAAGGAGTTCCCAGAGATGCTTAGCACTTGTTGGCCTTTTTGCCCTCACTCTGCGGTCCAGCTCACCTCAAACCATCTCGATTGGGTTCAGGTCCGGTGACTGTGGAGGCCAGGTCATCTGGTTCAGCACCCCATCACTCACCTTCATGGTCAAATAGCTCTTACACAGCCTGGAGGTGTGTTTGGGGTCATTGTCCTGTTGAAAAATAAATGATGGTCCAACTAAACGCAAACCGGATGGAATAGCATGCCGCTGCAAGATGTTGTGGTAGCCATGCTGGTTCAGTGTGCCTTCAATTTTGAATAAATCCCCAACAGTGTCACCAGCAAAGCACCCCCACACCATCACACCTCCTCCTCCATGCTTCACAGTGGGAAACAGGCATGTAGAGTCCATCCGTTCACCTTTTCTGCGTCGCACAAAGACACAATGGTTGGAACCAAAGATCTCAAATTTGGACTCATCAGACCAAAGCACAGATTTCCACTGGTCTAATGTCCATTCCTTGTGTTCTTTAGCCCAAACAAGTCTCTTCTGCTTGTTGCCTGTCCTTAGCAGTGGTTTCCTAGCAGATATTCTACCATGAAGGCCTGATTCACTCAGTCTCCTCTTAACAGTTGTTCTAGAGATGTGTCTGCTGCTGTCATGGAACCATGAACCAGACGTACAACAAGAGATAAGTGGAAATAAGAAGGCTTTATTGAAAATCAAGCTGTAAGGCAAAAGTCCAAATGGATGGCTAAACCGAAGCAGGGTCTTGCGAAGCCAGAGGTCAGAAACCAGAAGGGTAGTCAGACGAAGCCTGGATCAGGAACCAGCAGGGTAGTCAGACGAAGCCTGGATCAGGAACCAGCAGGGTAGTCAGACGAAGCCTGGATCAGGAACCAGCAGGGTAGTCAGACGAAGCCAGGATCAGGAACCAGAAGCAGCAGCAGTCTTAGAAGCATGTGAACACAGGAGGACCAAGCAAGGAACTGAAGCCACAGACCTCCTATATATATGAGCTAGGCATCCAGCTCCTCCCAGTGGGAAGGAGAAGCCGCAGGGTGGGAGGCTACAAGAAACCCAGAAACCAAGATGGCCGCCAGCACATGTCAAACGAAGGAGAACAGCAAGAAGGTAAGACCATGACAGCTGCTAGAACTCTGTGTGGCATTGACCTGGTCTCTAATCTGAGCTGCTGTTAACCTGCCTTTTCTGAGGCTGGCAACTCAGATAAACTTATCCTCCGCAGCAGAGGTGACTCTTGGTCTTCCTTTCCTGGGGCGGTACGCATGTGAGCCAGTTTCTTTGTAGCGCTTGATTGTTTTTGTGACTGCACTTGAGGACACTTTCAAAGTTTTCCCAATTTTTCCGGACTGACTGACCTTCATTTCTTAAAGTAATGATGGCCACTCGTTTTTCTTTACTTAGCTGTTTTTTTTCTTGCCATAATACAAATTCTAACAGTCTATTCAGTAGGACTATCAGCTGTGTATCCACCTGACTTCTCCACAACGCAACTGATGGTCTCAGCCCCATTTATAAGGCAAGAAATCCCACTTATTAAACCTAACAGGGCACACCTGTGAAGTAAAAACCATTTCAGGTGCCTACCTCTTGAAGCTCATCAAGAGAATGCCAAGAGTGTGCAAAGCAGTAATCAAATCAAAAGGTGGCTACTTTGAAAAACCTATAATATGACATATTTTCAGTTGTTTCACACTTTTTTGTAAAGTATATATTTCCACGTGTTAATTCATAGTTTTGATGCCTTCAGTGTGAATCTACAATTTTCATAGTCAAATTAAAGAAAACTCTTTCAATGAGAAATTGTGTCCGAACTTTTGGTCTGTACTGTATATATATATATATATATATATATATATATATATATATATATATAGAGGAGATGAAAAAGGACAGCACTCCGGGTAAAAGTTAGTGGTGTTTAATCACCCATGTGAAGGCAACGTTTCAGCTCATACAAGAGCCTTTCTCAAGCTCTTGTATGAGCTGAAACGTTGCCTTCACATGGGTGATTAAACATCACTAACTTTTACCCGGAGTGCTGTCCTTTTTCATCTCCTATTGACGGGGTAAGCTGCTACATCCCTGGACATAGCACCCTCCTTGTGTTTTCTTCCAGTGCCGCCATTGTTTTCCTTTTTATACATATATATATATATATATATATATATATATACACACTAGCAGAATGACCTGGCTTCACATGTATATATTTTATCTATTTCATTTTATTTTTCTGTGTGTCGTAAAAAGATATTGACAGTATCCCTCATAAAAGTGACCTCTACAGTACCTGTCCCTTTAACATTGACCTTCACAGTGCCCACCCCTTTAACAATAACCTTCACAGTGCCCACCCCTTTAACATTGACCTCCACAGTGCTTGCCGCTTTAACAGTGCCTGCCTTTTTAGCAATGACTACCCATTTAACAGTAACATCCACAGTGCCCACCCCTTTAACAGCGACCTCCACAGTGCACGCCCCTTTAATAGTAACTTTCACAGTGGCTGTTCTTTAACATTGACTTTCACAGTAACCGCCCCTTTAACAGTGACTTTCACATTGACCGCCCCCTTAACAGTGACTTTCACAGTGACCGCCCCTTTAACAGTGACTTTCACAGTGACCTCCCCTTTAACAGTGACTTTCACAGTGACCGTTCATTTGACAGTGACTGCCCCTTTAACTATGACTTTCACAGTGACCGAACCCTTAAACAGTGACTTTCACAGTGACCACCACTTTAACAGCGACTTTTACACTGACCGCCCTTTTAACAGTGACTTTCACAGTGACCGCTCGTTTAACAGTAACCTTCCCTCTAACAGTGACGTTAACAGTGACCATCCCTTTCACAGTGACCACCCCTTTAACAGTGATTTTCACAGTGACCGCCCTTTAACAGTGACTTTCACAGTGACCACCACTTTACACAGTGACCGCCCCTTTAACTGCAACTTTCACACTGACCGCCCCTTTAACAGTGACTTTCACAGTGACAGCCCCTTTAACAGTGACTTTCAAAGTGACTGCCCTTAAAAATTGACTTTCACAGTGACCTATCCTTTAACAGTGACTTTAACAGGTACCGTCCCTTTCACAGTGACCGCCCCTTTAATAGTGATTTTCACAGTGACTGCCCCTTTAACAGTGATTTTCACAGTGACAACTCCTTTACACAGTGACCGCCCTTTTAACAGCGACTTTCACAATGACCGTTCCTTTAACAGTGACTTTCACAGTGACCGCCCCTTTAACAGTGACTTTCACAGTGACCTCCCCTTTAACAGTGACTGCCACTTTAACAGTGACTTTCACAGTGACCTCCCTTTTAACAGTGACTTTAACAGTGACCGTTTCTTTCACAGTGACCGCTCATTTAACAGTGATTTACACAGTTACCACCCCTTTAACTGCGAGTTTCACAGTGACCTCCCTTTTAACAGTGATTTTAACAGTGACCATTTCTTTCACAGTGACAGCCCCTTTAACAGTGACTTTCACAGTGACCACTCCTTTACACAGTGACCGCCCCTTTAACAGTGACTTTCACACTGACCGTTCCTTTAACAGTGACTTTCACAGTGACTGCCCCTTTAACAGTGACTGCCCCTTTAACAGTGATCTTCCCATTAACAGTGACTTTCACAGTGACCTCCCCTTTAACAGTGACTTTAACAGTGACTGTCCCTTTCACAGTGACCGCCCCTTTAACAGTGATTTTTTACAGTGACTGCCCCTTTAACAGTGACTTTCACAGTGACCACCCCTTTAACAGTGACCGCCCCGGTAACAGTGACCTCCCGTTTAACAGTGACTTTCACAGTGACCTCCCCTTTAACAGTGACTTTAACAGTGACTGTCTCTTTCACAGTGACCGCCCTTTTAACAGTGACTTTCACAGTGAACCGCCCCATTAACTGTGACTTTCACACTGACCACTCCTTTAACAGTGACTTTCACAGTGACCGCCCCTTTAATAACATTGACCTCCACTGTGCCCGCCCCTTTAAGTAGAAAAGAAAAATAGCTGTGTTGTTATGGAAACCTGGAGTAAAACTGTGTTTATGGCAGTTGGGATTTGAAGAGAAAGACTTGCAGGCTTGTATTTGCTAATGTGGGACATTTTTGGGGAATATCTCAGGACTGGTACCTCCTAAATTGCTGAGACCCCTAAAACCTTCCCGACACCTGATGTATCTGTGTGCCAAATTTGGTGAAGATTGGTCCAGTCGTTTGGTCGTGCATAAAGAACGTCCAGACAGACAGAAATTCATTTTTATATATGGTATATAAGAGATATAGAGAGAGAAAGAGAGAGATGATAGATAGATTCTCTTTAATATTTAAATACCCTATACAAATTGTTCTTTAACATAAACCTATATAATAAATACTGTATATTTTTATCAAATCAGATTTTTTGGATTGTCAGAACCCTGTCAAATTTTTTATAATACATGGATATTTAACTTCATTATGTCAGTGAAAAATGTACAATAATATTCCCTCATTTTGATAGAACTGAAGGCTAGGCATGGTGTTAACAAATCATGTATTGCTTTAGATCGAAATAAAATGAATTATTTCCAGACTGAATTTAGAGTAGCAGTCTAAAAATTATTCATATTGTATTTAAAATGCATTTTATTACAGAGTTACTGGCAAAACGAACAGGCATCTGCACATAACATTTGATCTGTAAATGCTGATAAATATTAAAATTGATGTAATGTTACAAGAAAAATAAAATAAATTGTATTGTTTGTTTTCTTATTACTATACAGTATATTCACAAAAGAGATATCTTTATACAATAGTGTGAATTGTTCTGTATGTTGTATGCTGCAGGAAGCATGCCCTTCCAAAAATGTCATAGTGATTGCCTGGGGAATAGAATTAATAGGTGCCCTGCTACACTATTGACCATGAACTCTGCTAGTCATTTCTGCACTGCAATCAAAGTAGATTGTGGTGCTGATCAAGGGTTGGGACATTGTCATCCCCAGGGCTGATAGTTCTACACAGGGAGTGCAGAATTATTAGGCAAGTTGTATTTTTGAGGATTCATTTTATTATTGAACAACAACCATGTTCTCAATGAACCCAAAAAACTCATTAATATCAAAGCTGAATATTTTTGGAAGTAGTTTTTAGTTTGTTTTTAGTTTTAGCTATTTTAGGGGGATATCTGTGTGTGCAGGTGACTATTACTGTGCATAATTATTAGGCAACTTAACAAAAAACAAATATATACCATTTCAATTTTTTATTTTTACCAGTGAAACCAATATAACATCTCAACATTCACAAATATACATTTCTGACATTCAAAAACAAAACAAAAACAAATCAGTGACCAATATAGCCACCTTTCTTTGCAAGGACACTCAAAAGCCTGCCATCCATGGATTCTGTCAGTGTTTTGATCTGTTCACCATCAACATTGCGTGCAGCAGCAACCACAGCCTCCCAGACACTGTTCAGAGAGGTGTACTGTTTTCCCTCCTTGTAAATCTCACATTTGATGATGGACCACAGGTTCTCAATGGGGTTCAGATCAGGTGAACAAGGAGGCCATGTCATTAGATTTTCTTCTTTTATACCCTTTCTTGCCAGCCACGTTGTGGAGTACTTGGACGCGTGTGATGTAGCATTGTCCTGCATGAAAATCATGTTTTTCTTACCTTGCAGACTTCTTCCTGTACCACTGCTTGAAGAAGGTGTCTTCCAGAAACTGGCAGTAGGACTGGGAGTTGAGCTTGACTCCATCCTCAACCCAAAAAGGCCCCACAAGCTCATCTTTGATGATACCAGCCCAAACCAGTACTCCACCTCCACCTTGCTGGCGTCTGAGTCGGACTGGAGCTCTCTGCCCTTTACCAATCCAGCCATCTGGCCCATCAAGACTCACTCTCATTTCATCAGTCCATAAAACCTTAGAAAAATCAGTCTTGAGATATTTCTTGGCCCAGTCTTGACGTTTCAGCTTGTGTGTCTTGTTCAGTGGTGGTCGTCTTTCAGCCTTTCTTATCTTGGCCATGTCTCTGAGTATTGCACACCTTGTGCTTTTGGGCACTCCAGTGATGTTGCAGCTCTGAAATATGGCCAAACTGGTGGCAAGTGGCATCTTGGCAGCTGCACGCTTGACTTTTCTCAGTTCATGGGCAGTTATTTTGCGCCTTGGTTTTTCCACACGCTTCTTGCGACCCTGTTGACTATTTTGAATGAAACGCTTGATTGTTCAATGATCACGCTTCAGAAGCTTTGCAATTTTAAGAGTGCTGCATCCCTCTGCAAGATATCTCACTATTTTTGACTTTTCTGAGCCTGTCAAGTCCTTCTTTTGACCCATTTTGCCAAAGGAAAGGAAGTTGCCTAATAATTATGCACACCTGATATAGGGTGTTGATGTCATTAGACCACACCCCTTCTCATTACAGAGATGCACATCACCTAATATGCTTAATTGGTAGTAGGCTTTCGAGCCTATACAGCTTGGAGTAAGACAACATGCATAAAGAGGATGATGTGGTCAAAATACTCATTTGCCTAATAATTCTGCATGTAGTGTACTGTTGGTCTGGGACCTGAAAAAAAAAATAAAAAATTCCAATCCGTTAAAGTCTTTATGAAGATAAGCAATATGTAAGGCCAACCCTATTGAACTCCACTTAACTGTCTCAAAGTACAGGTTATTATATTACTTATATTCTGGATCTTGCCAGTTTTCATCCTCAGGCTTTGTTTCTAATTGTAAGTTTTCCCAAACAAGTGGATGCAAGCAAGCTGTGAGGTCTCCACAAGGAAATGAGTATTTGTAAAAGAGGTCCCCTTACCTTGGTGGATGGGCACAATTGATCTTGATCAAAATATAACTCCTTTTGAAGTACCCCAGACCTGTATATAGTTTGTATTCTATTTTATATCGTTATGCATTTTTGCATGCTTGGCCAAGTCTAAAAGTAACACCAGGAACAGTCATCAGGGCCAATACCACAACCATCGTCTGCACCAGCTCTTCCTGGGCTTGATGCACTTTCCTTCAGTCAACAACCCAATAATTATATTAATTTATACAGTGAATATAGCATTAATAAAATTTCCAGTCTATATATTCAATGTATTGTACTGCTGCATTTTATTTGGTTTTACTTTTGTATTTTCAGCCACAGCGATGCACACCTACACATGTATTACATTTTACAAGCAAGATGTGCTGACTAAGTTTGTGTTTTGGTTTTACAGTCTGCTTTTTGATGTGTGGCTGCCTCCATTTTGGTTGGGCACTCTTAATCACTAGTGTTGGGCGCAAATATTCAAATACCAGATTTTAATCGCGAATATCGGCACTTCCAAAATTTGTGAATATTTAGAATACAGTGATATATATTCATAATTTCAAATATTCTAGATTTTTTTTTTTTTCATCAGTAACCTCCCTTCTTGCTTGTGGACCGATGACACCAATATAAGAGCACTGGCCCTAAAGTAAAGGCTGTGAAGTAGCTACAAAGCAGATAACCCCTAAACGCGTGTTGGGGCCTGGACTACACTGGTCTGTATACAAATGGCAGTTGATTGTCCCTAGGTTACTCTCTCCCTTATGCACTGTGCACTTTACATACCTGTATAGTGAGATTTTCTCATCTAGGTAGCCTGGGAGTGTTTGGGATTATCTGCAATTATTTATTGACAATTTATGTAGTCATTGTTTTTTGTCCTTTGTATAGCCACATACATGTATTTTATCATATTTGGTAATTGTACAATAAACTCGTTTTCTATTATTAGTAAGTGTGTAGTGTATTTTTAGGGGTTATTTGTGGGCTAATGAGAAGGCTGCAATGTCTTTGTCTGAGCTTAGCAACATCCCTAGCAACCAATAGAAAAGTTGCCTACCCCTTACTATATAAAAACCTTCACAGCAGCCCTCGTATGCAGTAATCTGCAGTGTAATTGCTGTGCTCTCTGCTCTCCAGTGTCATTACATTAGATAGCTAGCTAGTTAGTATATATACAGTACAGACCAAAAGTTTTGACACACCTTCTCATTCAAAGAGTTTTCTTTATTTTCATGACTATGAAAATTGTAGATTCACACTGAAGGCATCAAAACTATGAATTAACACATGTGGAATTATATACATAACAAAAAAGTGTGAAACAACTGAAAATATGTCATTTTCTAGGTTCTTCAAAGTAGCCACCTTTTGCTTTGATTGCTGCTTTGCACACTCTTGGCATTCTGTTGATGAGCTTCAAGAGGTAGTCATCTGAAATGGTCTTCCAACAGTCTTGAAGGAGTTCCCAGAGATGCTTAGCACTTGTTGGCCCTTTTGCCTTCACTTTGCGGTCCAGCTCACCCCAAAGATTGGGTTCAGGTCCGGTGACTGTGGAGGCCAGGTCATCTGGAGCAGCACCCCATCACTCTCCTTCATGTTCAAATAGCCCTTACACAGCCTGGAGGTGTGTTTTGGGTCATTGTCCTGTAGAAAAATAAATGATGGTCCAACTAGATGCAAACCGGATGGAATAGCATGCCGCTGCAAGATGCTGTGGTATCCATGCTAGTTCAGTATGCCTTCAATTTTGAATAAATCCCCAACAGTGTCACCAGCAAAGCACCCCCACACCATCATACCTCCTCCTCCATGCTTCACGGTGGGAACCAGGCATGTAGAGTCCATCCGTTCACCTTCTCTGCATCGCACAAAGACACGATGGTTGGAACCAAAGATCTCAAATTTGGACTCCTCAGACCAAAGCACAGATTTCCACTGGTCTAATGTCCATTCCTTGTGTTCTTTAGCCCAAACAAGTCTCTTCTGCTTGTTGCCTGTCCTTAGCAGTGGTTTCCTATCAGATATTCTACCATGAAGGCCTGATTCACACAGTCTCCTCTTAACAGTTGTTCTAGAGATGTGTCTGCTGCTAGAACTCTGTGTGGCATTGACCTCGTCTCTAATCTGAGCTGCTGTTAACCTGCGATTTCTGAGGCTTGTGACTTGGATGAACTTATCCTCCGCAGCAGAGGTGACTCTTGGTCTTCCTTTCCTGGGGCAGTCCGCATGTGAGCCAGTTTCTTTGTAGTGCTTGATGGTTTTTGTGACTGCACTTGGGGACACTTTTAAAGTTTTCCCAATTTTTCAGACTGACTGACCTTCATTTCTTAAAGTAATGATGGCCACTCATGTGTATCCATCTGACTTCTCCACAACGCAACTGATGGTCCCAAACTCCCAACCCATTTATAGGGCAATAAATCTCACTTATTAAACCTGACAGGGCACACCTGTGAAGTGAAAACCATTTCAGGTGACTACCTCTTGAAGCTCATCAAGAGAATGCCAAGAGTGTGCAAAGCAGTAATCAAAGCAAAAGGTGGCTACTTTGAAGAACCTAGAATATTACATATTTTCAGTTGTTTCACACTTTGTTGTTATGTATATAATTCCACATGTGTTAATTCATAGTTTTGATGCCTTCAGTGTGAATCTACTATTTTTTATAGTCATGAAAATAAAAAAAACTTTTTGAATGAGAAGGTGTGTCCAAACTTTTTGTCTGTACTGTATATTTAATACAAACCATACTAAAAACATCCATAATACAATATCCGTATCCCTAAGATAGTTGTTTTGACTGATCAGGCAAAAGATAAAACCGTAGCATGGTACGGTACGTAGCATGGCATCCCACCTCAGCAGCGATGGCTTTCAAAAGGGGAGTTTTTTTGCCTTTGCTATCACAACGTGTGACTACCTGACAGAAAATTACAATGAATCCACATCTTTGCACAGATTTGGCCTTTTAAAGGCATGTGGTCCTAAACTTTGGATCAGCTGAAAGCCTGTTTCAGTTTAATCGTTATTTTCAATTAATTGAATGCTCAAAAATAGGGTTGAGCGAACCCAAACTGTAAAGTTCGGGTTCGTACCAAACTATAGGATTTTGGGACCCCAAAATCAGACTAAGGAAAATAACTTTCCAAGGGTTTAGTCCTCTTTTCAAATAATGTCAGATCTTCCATTAAAAATATGCATCTTTGCTAAGAGAATAATCAGCATTATGGAGGCACCTAAGACTATATATTCCCACAGTATGGGAACTCTTGGCTATATACCAAGAGAAATATATTATTAATATCATAAGTAGTAAACAAAATATACGTTACCGGGTCAAAGGTAGACAGAGTTCAGATGGGACCAGTTCTGAAGAACTTTCCTAGTAATCCAAAAAGAATAATCCAAGTTTCTTCTGATAAAGTTTTTCTTTTGGATTGAATGAATGGATCAATGCATATATGGATCTTTTTTTCTCTCTCTCTAGTTCTTCCTTGCTACCTCGCACACAAGTAATTATCCCCCCCCCCCTTATCTAAGAATCATCCCCTTTAGATTAGGGATTCCCAATCAGGTAAGGTGGGTGTACTTGCATGCTAATAACACCATGATGTCATATCAACTCCTTATATGGTATAGAACAAATAATGAAATAATTTAATATTGTCCATCTGCCTCCAGATGGCACTGTGGTATTGTAAATGAACATCACAACTTTAAGCATTAAAATTAAATATCTAATAATATGTTCTCAGGACCTTGTTGACCTTTCTATATAAATCATTGAGGAAGGTCTTTCCCTGACACTTTTAATTACCTATATCCTGGACTTGTTGGAGTTGACTGTCTTCTATCTTTTTGAAATATAGGTTGACTTGATAAAAATTTTATATAGCGGCTTTGATGCTTGGCATCGGAACTTCTACATTTAACTTATCTACATCCATGAATAACTATTGTTTTGAAATGGCATTTACTTTTCCCAGAAATCCAATTAACATACCTTCTACAATACCTTCTAAGTGGTAAATACATGCTATGACATATATATAAATCGATACATTGTTACACATAAATAACACATTATATGAATTATTAATTAACATATGTTTTAAACTAAATATACCATGCAGAGATATATATAATATAATTATGAATATATAAATTGAACTTCATATAGCAGGTGTGCCTCAAGGATATGAGACCTTATCAAGTATCCTTGTTCCCTCCAGACAGATATGTCTTAGGGAGTTGACTTACTCCTTACAGATGGTCCTGTATCTTTAGCAATAACTTTTAAACACAATGTCCTTTTATGTTCACAATTATTATTTTTATAAATTGAACTTGCCATGAACTCATACCATGAACTCATCTTGGCTTCCTCAGCCACAGTAATAGAACTTTGGTTCAGGCTGATTTTATTCTTAAAGGCAATGAGATGAGCATACATTTTGATCATAATGTCATTAGATAATATTGTATACGTATGAAAATGCACAACAGGTTACATTTAGAGATTTTAAATAACGCCATTTGGTGCACCAATATTGAATTCAGGCCTACACTGTTTCAGGCCCTGTGAGATACACCCTCTACATACAGAGGTTTGAATTAGGCATTTGAAATATAGCCATTTGAAATACAGCCATTTAGTTCAAAGATATATTTACTTCAGGCCTACACTGGTACAGGTCCTGTGAGATACTACCTCTACATACAGAGGTTCGAATTAGGCTTTTGAAATACAGTCATTTGAAATACTGCCTTTTTGTGCAAATATATATTTACTGCAGGTCTACACTGATTCAGTGTGTGTGTGTGTGTGTGTGTGTGATCCCCCCTATACATACAGGGGTTTGAATCAGGCATTTGAAATACATCCATTTTGTGCAAAGATATATTTACTTCAGGCCTACACAGGTTCAGATCGTGTGAGATACCCCCTCTACATACAGGGGTTTGAATTAGGCATTTGAAATACAGCCTTTTTGTGCAAAGATATATTTACTGCAGGCCTACACTGATTCAGGGTGTGTGGGATCCCCCCTACATACAGGGGTTTGAATCAGGCATTAGAAATACAGCCATTTGAAATACAGGCATTTTGGGCAAAGATATATTTACTGCAGGCCTACAGAGGTTCAGGCCCTATGAGATACCACCTCTACATACACAGGTTTGAATTAGGCATTTGAAATACAGCCATTTTGTGCAAAGTTATATTTACTAAAGGCCTACACTGGTTCAGGGTGTGTGTGGTCCCCCCTATACATACAGGGGTTTGAATTAGGCATTTGAAATACAGCAATTTTGTGCAAAGATATATTTTCTTCAGGTCTACACTAGTTCAGGGTGTGTGTGATTGTAACATCTCAGAGTGGGGTTACTAAATGCTTTTACCCGCTACAATCTGCTAAGAGCATTAATATTGTCAACTGATGTGATTTCCCTCATGTCATTCACAACTGTGCAAATTAAACGATTTTAAATGTGATATTTTCTTTGTAATGTTTCAGGTCTACCAGCAGGTGGTGGCATCGTTGGTAGGATTAGTTTTAATGTTATGGCCATTCAGAATGGAACGCTCCAGTTCTGTTCTGCCCCCCTGCTTAAGGGAAGTGGTGTTTCCCACACCCTGCAGCAAGGGAGGGCAAAAACCAGTTAGAGCAAGTGTGTTCCAGCTCTCCCTGCAAGGGGAAGGCTGTGCAAGTAGGAGCTCCCAGAAATAGGGATCCCAAGCCAGGATCTTGTCTCGGTTGAGACCAAAGATCTTCATTCCCAGTCTGAGCCCTTCAGCCTCAACTGGTGACAAGCAAACAACCATCTCCAGAACTCCAGGACAAACCATTCCCTGTGAGCAAAACTGTGAGTAACATCCAGAGATCAGGAGAAGCCAAATTCCTCCTCAGCTAGTCAGTCCCGTACACAGCAGAAGATAGACAGAGCAGAAGACAGATTCCTGCCATATTCTCCAGGCACATGATAGAAGCAGAAGAGATAGTAATCCCTGCCATATATTGCCAATACCTGCTGGGACCCAAGACTATTGCTGTACCTCATGCGGATTGATGCTGCCTTCAGTAAAGACAAGTTGAATTATACTTCAAGTCTGGATCTCATTCATTCCTCAATTACTCCTACTAGCAACACTCAATTTATTGCAAGTGAGCCAGGATTCAGGAGTCCAGCCGTACCAAGGTAGGAGACACCGTTGACACTAGCACTACTGCTACACAGAGACATTACCCCACTATGGCATTCCTCATCTGGTACACGAGTTGCAACACCTTAAAGGGCCCTGAGACTATAGCCTGCACACCCTGCAATTGGCGTCACAAACAAAAACTATTAACTATTACTTACACCTGACCCAGTCAGTGCATATTATTGTGCCAGTGTGCATTAGTCCAATCTGGCTTACTGCATGATCCCCCCCATACATACAGGGGTTTGAATTAGGCATTTGAAATACAGCCATTTTGTGCAAAGATATATTTACTTCAGGCCTACAGAGGTTCAAGCCCTCTGAGATACCACCTCTACATACAGGGGCTCGAATTAGGCATTTGAAATACAGCCATTTTGTGCAAAGATATATTTACTTCAGGCTTACACTGGTTCAGGGTGTGTGTGATCCCCCCTATACATACAGGGGTTTGAATTAGGCATTTGAAATACAGCCATTTTGTGCAAAGATATATTTACTGCAGGCCTAGAGAGGTTCAAACCCTCTGAGATATTACCTCTACATACAGGGGTTTGAATTAGGCATTTGAAATACAGCCATTTTGTGCAAAGATATATTTACTTCAGGCCTACACTGGTTCAGGGCGTGTGTGATTCTCCCTATACATACAGGGGTTTGAATTAAGCATTTGAAATACAGCCATTTGAAATATAGCCTTTTTCTGCAAAGATATATTTACTTCAGGCCTACACTGATTCAGGGCGTGTGTAATCCTGCCTATACATACAGAGGTTTGAATTAGGCAATTAAAATACAGCCATTTGAAATACAGCCATTTTGTGCAAAGATATATTTACTGCAGGCCTACACTGGTTCCGGGCGTGTGTGATCCCCCCTATACATACAGGGGTTTCAATCAGGCATTTGAAATACATCCATTTGAAATACAGCCATTTTGTGCAAATAAATCTTTAATTGAGGCCTAGTCTTGTTCAGGCCGTGTGAGATACACCCTTGACATACTGTTGTTCTATTCTACTATTAATTAAACACCCATTTAGGGCAAGATCCTAAATTCCAAAAATATGAGGAGAGTGTCAAATAAGGGACGTGGCCCAAGTCATGGTGCTGCTGGTGAAGCTCCTTGTTGCAGGGAGAGGACGTGGTCGATCTGTGCCAGCTACACGTACAAGTGAAACCCCTTTCTCAGGTATTTGGTCGGGCCTAATGCTGCTCTATGAATGGTGAGGCCTGAACAAATACAGGCGATAGTAGATTGGGTTGCTGACAGTGGATCCAGTTCCTTCACATTGTCTCCCACCCAGTCTCCTGCTGAAAGACCACAGTTGGCACCTGCAGCCGATGTTCATCAGTCTTTCACCTCACGCCCTTGCAAATCAGCCAAGCAGTCTGAGCCCCAAGTCATGCAGCAGTCTCTTCTGCTTTTTGATGACTCTGTTAGCAGGGATTCCCAGGGCCATCCACCTAGCCCTGCCCAAGAAGTGTAAGAGATTGAGTGCGCCGATGCCCAACCACTTATTTTTCAAGATGAGTATATGGGAGGACCATCGCAGCACGTCTCGGATGATGACGAAACACAGGTGACAACTGCTGGGGCTTTCAAAAATTTGCAGACCGACAAGGAAGTCAGGGGTGAAGACTGGGTGGAAGATGATATGGAGGACGATGAGGTCCTCGACCCCACATGGAATCAAGGTCATGCGAGTGACCGATGAAGTTTGGAGGAAAAGGCGGTGGTCGCAAAGAGCCACCAGCACAGCAGAAGAGGGAGCAGGGTGTAAAAGCGGAGCGGCCGTCCTCTAGACAGTACGCCTCCTACTGCCCATCGCAGCAAGGGACCGAGCACATCAAAGCCAGCTCCAAGGAGTTCCCTGGCGTGACAGTTCTTCAGACAATGTGCTGACGACAAGACACGAGTGGTTTGCACGCTGTGCAATCAGAGGCTAAAGCAAGGCATAAACATTCTCAACCTGAGTGCAACCTGCATGACCAGGCATTTAAGTGCAAAGCATGAGCTACAGTGGAGTAGACACCTCAAAACCCAAGAAAGGTCTCTGGCTCCTCCTGCTTGCTCTTCTGCTGCAGTTGCAGCTTTTTCATCCACCTCTGGAGTGACAGTGCCACCTGGCACCCCACAAACAGAGGATCTGCAAGCAACACCAACACCTGGGTCACCAAGTATCTCCACAATGTCACACGGAAGCATTCAGCTCTCCATATCCCAAACGCTGGAGAGAAAGAGGAAGTACCCCTACCCACCCGCAATCCCTAGCCCTGAATGCCAGCATTTCTAAATTACTTACCTTTGAAATGATGTCATTCTGTCTGGTGGAGACGGATAGTTTTAAAGGCCTTATGGCGGTGGCTGTCCCACAGTACGTTGTTCCCAGCCGCCACTACTTTTCAAGGCGAACCATCCCTTCCCTTCACAACCAAGTAGGGGACAAAATCAGGTATGCACTGCGCAATGCCATCTATGGCAAGGTGCACCTGACTACATATATGTGGACCAGTAAGCACGGTCAGGGACGTTATAGCTCCATAACAGCGCACTGGGTAAATCCAGTGGCGGCTGGGTCTGAGGCGGATAGCAGTTTGGTGCATGTCCTTTCACCACCGAGGATTGCAGGGCGCATAAGTTTGCCTTCTGTTGCTTCCAACTCCTACTCTGCTTCCTCATCCTCTACCAGCTCCTTATCCGGTCAGCGTAACACCTTCCCCACCAACTTCAGCACAGCCAAGGGTAAACGACAGTAGGCAGTTTTAAAACGTATCTGTTTGGGGGACAAACCCCACACCGCGCAGGAGCTGTGGACGGGCCTTGAACAACAGACCGATGAGTGGTTGGTGCCAAGTCAGCCTCAATCCTGGCCTGGTGGTGTGCGATAATGGGTGAAATCTCGTAGCAGCTCTGGGACTAGCCGGTTTGACACACATACCTTGCCTGGTGCATGTGCTGAATTTGGTGGTGCAGAGATTACTTAAAAATTACCCTGACATGTCAGAGCTGCTGCATAAAGTGCGGGCTGTCTGTGCGCGCTTTCGCCGTTCTCACCCTGCTGCTGCTCGCCTGTCATCAGCGCTGAATCGTAACTTCGGCCTTCCCACTCACCTTGCACATGCTGGCCAGACTGTGCGAGCAGCAGCAGGCGATAGTGGAGTTTTAGCTACAGCATGCACGGGTGAGTCACTCAGCGGAACAGCACCACTTCACCACCAATAACTGGGCCTCCATACGAGACCTGTGTTCCTTGTTGCGCTGTTTCGAGTACTCCACCAACATGGCCAGTGCCGATATCACCGTTCTCAGCGTTATTATCCCACTTCTATGCCTCCTTGAAAAAACGCTCCTGGCGATGATGGAAGAGGATGTGGCACAGGAGGAGGAGGAAGAGGGATCATTTTGTAGGGTTTCCGGCCAGTCATTCCCAAGTGGCTACGAGGGTGGGTTCCTGCACCCACAAACCCAAAGTACACAATTGCCCAGCAATTGAGGAGGTGGAGGATTAGGAGGAGGAGATGCAGGAGGAGGAACCATCATCACAGCAGGGTGGCACCCAGACCAGCTCATGGCCAGCACTGGTGCATGGATGGGGGGATACAGAGGACACAGACGATACACCTCCCACAAAGGACAGCTTTTTGTTGCCTCTGGGCAGCCTGGCACACATGAGTGATTACATGCTGCAGTGTCTCCGGAACGAACGCTGAGTTGCCCACATTCTAACTGATGCTGATTACTGGGTGGCCACACTGCTGGATCCCCGTTACAAGGACAACGTACAGTCCTTAATTCCATCTCTGGAGCGTGATCGTAAGATGCGCAAGTACAAGCGCACGCTGGTAGACGCTCTGCTGGTGGCATTCCCACCTGACAGCGGGGGCACAGTGGAAGCACAAGGCGAAGGCAGAGGATGAGGCAGAGGTCGCCAACGCAGCTGGGGCACCGCCAGCACCTCAGAAGGCAGGGTTAGCATGGCCAAAATGTGGAAAAGCTTTTTTAAGCACGCCACAACAACCAGCACCACCAGCCGATATGGAATGTTTTAGCAGGAGGCAGCATTTCACCAACATGGTGGAGCATTATGTGTGCACACACCTACACGTACTGAATGACGAGTCTGCCCCCTTCAACTTCTGGGTCTCCAAATTGGGCACATGGCCTGAGCTTGCTCTTTACGCCTTGGAGGTGCTGGCCTGCCCTGCAGCCAGTGTATTATCTGAACATGTGTTTAGCACGGCAGGGGGCGTCATCACAGACAAGCGCAGCCGTCTGTCCACAGCCAACGTGGACAAGCTCACGTTCATTAAAATGAAGCAGGCTTGGATCCCACAAGACTTGTCTGTACCTTGTGCAGAACAGACATTTATACCACCATCAAACATACATTCTTGTACTCAAGTCAAGTGCAATTATTCATTTTTTTTTGTCCCAATATTTTGGAGGCTACCTACCCCAATAAAAAAAACTAAAAAGATTGTTGGCTACCTCCTCCTCCATTGCTGCCTCCACCTACAACACCACATTCACTGCCTCCTCAACCTCCATATCCACCTCCTCTGAGTTGCAGGTTAACAATTAGCTTTTTTTTTTTTTTTTTTTTTTTTTAAGTTATTTCCCTATCCACATTTGTTTGCAGAGAAGTTGCCATGCTCTTAAGCACATTTTACTGCCTTTTAAAACCCTATAGCCTTTTCAAGGACTATTTTAGAGCCATTTTAATGCAAAAAAGTGCCAGTTTTAGTGCCCTAAATTGAAAAAAATCGTATTTTTAATTGTCGGGTGACATTTTACAATTTTGGCGTGTACAAACCCCTGCTGTGCCTGGGTGACAGGGGCCTAAATCTCTCAAAATCCTCTGTTCTATTGCTGGGTGACAAGAACCCACTTTTGCCGTGAATGAACCCCTGCTGTGCCTGGGTGACATGGGCCGTTAATCTCTCAAAATCCTCTGTTGTATTGCTGGGTGACAAGAACCACCTTTTGCCGTGAATGAACCCCTGCTGTGCCTGGGTGACAGGCGCCTAAATCTCTCAAAATCCTCTGTTCTATTGCTGGGTGACAAGAGCCCACTTTTGCCGTGAATGAACCCCTGCTGTGCCTGGGTGACAGGCGCCTAAATCTCTCAAAATCATCTGTTCTATTGCTGGGTGACATGAACCCACTTTTGCCGTGAATGAACCCCTGCTGTGCCTGGGTGACATGGGCCTAAATCTCTCAAAATCCTCTGTTCTATTGCTGGGTGACATGAACCCCCTTTTGCTGTGAATGAACCCCTGCTGTACCTGGGTGACATGGGCCTAAATCTCTCAAACTCCTCTGTTCTATTGCTGGGTGACATGAAGCTAGTTTTGCCGTGAATTAACCCCTGCTGTGCCTGGGTGACAGGGGCCTAAATCTCTCAAAATCCTCTGTTCTATTGCTGGGTGACATGAACCCCCTTTTGCCGTGAATGAACCCCTGCTGTGCCTGGGTGACAGGGGCCTAAATCTCTCAAAATTCTCTGTTCTATTGCTGGGTGACAAGAACCCACTTTTGCCGTAAATGAACCCCTGCTGTGCCTGGGTGACATAGGCCTAAATCTCTTAAAATCCTCTGTTGTATTGCTGGGAGACATGAACCCCCTTTTCCCAAGAATGAACCCCTGCTGTGCCTGGGTGACAGGGGCCTAAATCTCTCAAAATTACTTGTTCTATTGCTGGGTGACAAGATCCCCTTTTGCTGAGAATGAACCCCTGCTGTGCCTGGTTGACAGGGGCCTAAATCTCGCAAAATCCTCTGTTCTATTGCTGGGTGACAAGAACCCGCTTTTGCCGTGAATGAACCCCTGCTCTGCATTGCTGACAGGGAACTAAATTTTGTGAAAACATCTGTTACTGATCGGAAGATGCGCGACTACAAGCACACGCTGATGATAGCATTCCCACCTGACAGCGGGGGCACAGTGGAAGCACAATGTGAAGGCAGAGGAGGAGGAAGAGGTCTCCAACGCAGCTGGGGCACCACCAGCACCTGAGAAGGCAGGGTTAGCATAGCCAAAATGTAGAAAAGGTTTGTCAGCCTTGGAGGTACTAACCTGCCCTGCAGCCAGTGTATAGTGTGAACGTGTGTTTAGCACGGCAGAGAGCATTATCACAGGCCGCAGCCAATGTGGACAAGCTTACATTCAATAAAATGAACCAGGCATGGATCCCACAGGACTTGTCCGTACCTTGTGCAGAATAGACATTTATACCAGCCTCAACCATCCATTCTTGTACTCAAGTGCACTTATTCTTTGTTTTATTTTGTTATATGTCCCAATATTTTTTAAAAATAAAAAATAACACAGATCAGTGTTGGCTACCTATTCCGCCATCACCACCGATTCCACCTACACCGCCAAGTCAACCTACACCGCCACATCCACCACCTCCTCAACTTCCTACTCCTAGATCTAGATTGCTATTTTTAATTTTTCAGTATTTTCTGTTATTTTAAGTAATTTCCCTATCCACTTTGGTTTGCAGAACAGTTGCCATGCTCTTAAGCACATTTGCATGCCTTTTGCAGCCCTCTAGCCCTTTCCAGGACTATTTTAGAGACATTTTAGTGCCCAAAAGTTCGGGTCCTCATTGACTTCAATGGTGTTCGGGGTCAAGTTTGGGTTCCGAACCCGAACTTTTTTTCAATTTTGGCCGAACTAGTTGAACCCGAACATCCAGGGGGTCCGCTCAACTCTACTCAAAAATGTTTTGTCTCACTCTCATTTCTTCTTGTTGCATGTTGAAGCTCTACTTGGAACCTTGTTAAGATCCTACAATGTAAAATATGATTTTTTGCCATTTTTCAAGTGGTCTTAAACTTTTGATCAGGACTGTATATATATATATATATATATATATATATTACAGATAGTTAGTGGGAGTCTCAGTCTCAGGAAACTTCTAGCAGCTTAAAAAATGTAGCTATATTGACCCACGCCTGTATTTCGTGCGCATTACGCGAATATTACATTGCCCATTTTTTGCGATCAAGCAAATAATCTCGAATTCGCAAATATATGACAAATATTCTACCAAATATTTGAGAAATATCACAAATTCGAATATTGCCCCTGCCGCTCATTACTATTTATCACTCATCTTTCCTAAAGGCTGTTTTTAAATCAGAGAAGTGTACAGATGGATCCTACTCTCCCTTCTGGGAGATTAGTCATTATAGAGCAGGGTCCCTTCTAAAAGAGGTCGCCTTACCATGGTGGATGGGCACAAATGATTTTGAATAAAGTACAGTATATTTGCTAGTCTCCTCATATTGATTCATATAGTGAATATAGCCTTTATAAAATATTTTGAGTCATTGCATTGTGTTTGGTTTCACAGTTTTTACAGTGCTCATGCAATGTTTTTTTTTTATTTGAGTTGAAGGAAAACACTGCAGTTTTGGCAAAAACTCCTGTAATTTGATATTAGTCATGTCTGAATTCACCATAAGGCTGGATTCACACTTTGCTGACACATCGCTGCCGAGGTATCTATTGGCACAGTTTTCAAATTGTCTGCAGCTAAGAGCAGTTTCCTTGTTACTGGCTATGCAGTAAACTTCCTTTTAGCTGCATATCTGGGAGGCCAATAACAATAAAACTACAGTTTGCTGCAGTCAGCATGTTAACCCAGCCCCAGACTTTCCTGGCCTGACAAAAAAAATATTCTCATATTAGTGAATGAACCAAATTAAGAATGAATTTATCATTAATGAGTAATGTGTATAAATTCTATCTACATAGATATGGTAGAGTGATACAAATTATGCTAAATATAATACTTTATCAAATGCTGTATTGATAACAACACTGCATGCCCAATGCAATAGGTAAAATATAATAAATTGCTGTAAAGTTTTCAATAATGGTTTAGAACACTGTCAGCATTTAATGCGTTTTGGCTCAGCTATAGGAATAGCAGACACACAATTAGGGAATATTAAACACATTCTATCTTTCTGTGAAGCTCGTAATTTCCATATCTCACTTAACAACCTACACTGTGTTGGAGTTTCTATTAAGTAATTTAAAAGGCCAGTAATTAGACACTCTGCGTTTTTGAGAGTAATTAACAACAGCTGAAGTACGTGCTTTTTTAATACCCCAGGTAAATGCAGGTCATGTGCATCATTTTTACAGTTATTTCCTAGCCAAGATATATAATCTAATTAGTAAAACATCACCAGGCTATCATCCCTCTAATCTTGCCGATGCCTAGGTACTGTATTTAAAGGGTTGTGTTTGCCTCACTTCTGCATGATAATGAATCATTCTGTAAGAAGTGAATTGTATTATCTCCAGTTATTGAAGAAGTTGAAGAGAATAGGGTAGTTATGGAATTCTTGTGGAAGTGTGCCGTTATGTGAACATCATTGCTCGCTTCTTAATGATTACTTTTTAAAATACTCATCAAATTACTGAAGAAAGGAATGCATACACCATGAATAGAAACAATGATGAAAGTGAAAAAAAAAACAGACAAGACGATGTACCATACATATTTTAAAGAACTATTTATTGGAATAGTTAATTCATTTAGTAGCAAGGCATCAGTGTGGGAGACTACTGTCATGTTCTACATGTACTCTCATCTTAGGGTCAGTCAGTGTGTAAATAGATTAAATGGGCAGTTGTAGTTTGTTGACGTTTAACACTGTTCTCCTTTGATTTTCTAAAGGAATACTCTGTTTATAATCAAGGTAGTTCACATGAATGTAATTTTTTATTTTTATTTTTAAGGTGCACATCTCTGTTTCCCTTAAAAGGGGTGGCCACTTTCTGGTTACTGTTGATCAATGTGTATGTAAGATGATTATATGAAACTTACTAATATAACTAGAGATGAGTGAATTTTAAAAAAAAAAACAATTTGCCGGTTTGCTGAATATTTTGGGAAAAATTCAGTTTGATCCGAATAAATTTACTGTGAATCTTGTTAAAAAAACAGCTATTGCATGGCTGCAGAAAGACTTTATTGTGGTGTAGGACACTGTGCCTTGCAGTAACACTCATAGGGACGCACACGCTTTGGTAGTGAAATAATAATGTGAGTCGGTATGACATGCAGATGACAGGCTTCACACTTAGCATCACTGCACACTTCACTTATTTGGGCAGTCACGGGGCCAAAACTGACCAAAACACTCACGTACAGTATGAACTCTGCCTTACAGGTCAATGTTTGCGCCAAGAAGAAGCACACTCATTTTACACCATCATCAGCTGATTCCACTTAGATGTCTACAGACCCTGTTCTATTAAACGCTTATACAAGTAGAACCCCCCCAACAGAGTGGAGAGGGTGTTAGCAGTAAGTTTGCGTCAACTTCACTGATTATTTTGCCCTTCCTCCGATACGTCAGAACAATAGCCAACAAAAATATGGATCCTGTCTGTGGAGCATCCACCTTCACTCAGTCAGCATTTGGTCAGTAATCCATCAGTACTGCTAATGCCCAAAAAAAAAAGGGGGGGATCCAAAACAGAGATGACATGTGAACTGAATAGTTGCATGTCTTCTGTGTTTTGTACCCACTCCTGCTTTAGGCTACCAAAATCATAAACCAATTCTGATGGGACCATACAAGCCTCACAGACAGGATCCGTTGTGCATCTAATTTTATCTTCCTTCTGACAGATCAGACAAAGGGTCAAATATATGATGATGTCAGCCAAGCCAAAAATGCTAAATATTGGCCTAGTCATGAACTGGGAAGGGTAAGAGCAGCATGCAAAGTCCACAAAGTGGCCCTATGACATAGTGGTGGAGTGGAAGCAGCATGAGGTGGCCAAATGACAGAGTCTGAAGGTGGAGCTAATATCAGGAGGCAAATAGTGGCACAATGACAGAGTGTGGTGGTGGCATCAGCATCAGGAGGTCAAAGAGTGGCTAGGTGACATAGTGTGGAGGTGGCAGCAGCATCAGGGGGACACAGAGTGGCACAATGACAGAGTGTTGAAGTGGTAGCAGCATAAGGAGGCCAGAGAGTGGCACAACAACAGAGTGTGGGGGCAGTGGCAGCAGCAGCATCAGGAGGAGGCCACAGAGTGGCACAATAACAGTGTCTAAAGGTGGTGGCAGCATCATGAAGCCACAGAGTGGCACAATAACAGAGTCTAGAGGTGTCAGCAGCATCAGGAGGCCACAAAGTGGCACATTGACAGAGTCTGGAGGTGGCAGCAGCATGAGGAAACCACACAGTGGCCCAATGACAGAGCCTAATTGTAGCGGCAGCATCAGGAGGACACAGAAAGGCACAATGACAGTGTCTGAAGATGGCAGCAGCATCAGGAGACCACAGAGTGGCACAAAGACATAATCTGGAGGTGGTGGGAGCAGCAGCATCAGGAGGAAGCCAAAGAGTGGCCCAATTAACAGAGTCAGAAGGTGGCGGCAGCATCAGGAGGCTACAGAGTGGCACAATGACATAGTCTAAAGGTGGCGGCAGCATCAGGAGACCACAGAGTGGCCCAATGACAGAGAGTGGAGGTGTCAGCAGCATGAGGAGGCCACAGAGTGGTCCAATAACAGCGTGGAGGTCACAGCAGCATGAAGAGGCCACAGAGTAGCACAATGACAGAGTGTGGAGGGGGCGGCAGCATGAGGAGACCACAGAGTGGCCCAATGACAGAGTCTGTAGATGGCAGCAGCATCAGGAAGCCACAGAGTGACCCAATAACAGAGTCTGGAGGTGTTGTCAGCATCAGGAGGCCATAGAGCCATTTGCCCAAGAGACTCGGAGGGACTCCCTGCCTCCATCTCCACTGCATACTGCCACAGTGTGCCTGGGTCATCTGGTTCATCTTCCTCATCTTCCTATTGCTCCTCAGGCTGCTCCTGCTCCTCCTCTCCTGTCACCTGTGTTGAAAAACCACATATTTCACACACATTGCTTGTGCTCCAATGTCCTCCTCCTCCTTCAGTTCAGCCCCCACAGGGCTCATGTGGCCGTAATATCTAGGCGTCACATCTCCAGTCCTCTGTACAGCCATATTTAGCACCATCTGTTCCAGGACATGAAGCAGTGGAATGATGTTGCCATAGGCCTGGCTAGTGATGAGTGGCAGGGGTCAAATTCGAATTTGCTATATTTTGCAGAATATTCGTTAGATTCTGCAATTTTTTTTACTATGATCGCGTAATATGCAATTTTTCGTTATGCAAATTTTCGTTATGCAAATTGTTATTGCAAATTTTTCAATTGCCGAGTAAAAACATAATTCTTCCATGCTTCTTGGTTGTTGGCCAATGAGTCATAGAACTATATTGAATAAATTTGTTCTTTTTCAAATATTCATAATATTCTAAAACAAGAATATATAGCAATATAGAAAATATTTGAAAAAAATAAAAACCCGAATATAGAGCAATATAGTGCTATAATCTTTTTTGAATAGTTGAATTTTTTTTTCCAATCTGAGCTTCAGATGAGAAAAGAATTACAACTATTAGACAAAGAAGATTATAGCACTATAATATTACGAATATACGAAAAAATGAATATATTTGTTTTTTCGAATATTCGTAATATTCTAAAACAAGAATATATATAGCAATATAGCAAATATTCAAAAAAATAAAAACCCGAATATAGAGTAATTTTGCTAATATAGTGTTATAATCTTTTTTTCAATAGTTGAATTTTTTTTTCCAATCTGAGCTATTAGACAAAGAAGTTTATAGCACTATTTTAGCTAAATTGCTCTATATTCGGTTTTTTTTCAAATATTTGCTATATTGCTATATATTCTTGTTTTAAAATATTAAGAAAAAAATATATATATTTAATATAGTGCTATATATTAGTTTTTTCCCATCTAAAGTCATGATTCCTTCCTGCTTCTTGCTTGTGGGCCAATGAGTCAATGGCCCACAAGCAAGAAGCAGGGAGGAATCATGTTTTTACTCGGCAGTTGAAAAATTTGCGATAAAAATCTGCATAACGAAAATTGGCAATAAAAAAAATCTTGAATATTCAAAATTACGAATATATATCACTATATTCTAAATATTAGCGAATTTTTGAAGTACCCATATTCGCGATAAAAATTTGCAATTAAAATATTCGTGATCAACACTAGTCCTGGCGACTGAAAAATAGCGTGGGCCTGAGCAAACGGCAGGAGTCAAACATGAGCTGCCACTGGCTGACATCGAAGTTACACAGGGGAGTACTCATGTCCACTTGGGTCATCAGGAAATCGTTGATGGCCTTTCTGTGTTCGTACAGTCGGTCCAACATATGGAGGTTGGAATTCCACCGGGTGGAAACATCACATATCAGCCTATGTTGGGGGATGGTGTTCTGCCGCTGCAGCTCAAGGAGGGTGTGCTTTGCGGCATATGAGTGACTGTAATGCATGCAAAGTTTCCTGGCCATTTTTATGATGTCTTGCAGATTGGTGGAAGACTTCAGGAAACGCTTGACAACCAGATTGAACACAAGTGCCATGCAGGGTGCATGGCTCAGTTCTCCTTGATGCAGCACCGACACAATGCTCTTCCCGTTGTCAATTGCGATGATTCAGATTTTTTTGTTGTTGGGGAGAAAACCAGCATACTGGAGGGGCACTGTGAATTGTCCCTGCAGTGGAGGCTGAGGACACGATGGAGGATGAAGAGGCATAGACAGACATTGTCACTGGACCATTGGCATGGCAAAGTGAAGGCAGAAGCGTGGCCAAGTTGCTGGTGTAGCTGAGCATCAGGAACCACAGTCACCCAGTGGGCCTTAAAGGACATGTACTGTCCCTGACTGTAGTTACAGCTCCACACATCGGTGCTGCTGTGCTCTTTGGCAGACACCAACACGCTCAAGGACTGCCCCACCTTCGGTGTTACATATTTGTGCAGGACTGGTACTGCCTTTTTGGCAAAGAACTGACAGCTAGGGACTCTCCACATTGGCTCGGCACAAGCCATCAGTTCTCTGAAAGGTGCAGAGTCCACCACTTGGAAAGGGAGGGATTGCAGCACGAGCAACTTGGTGAGGAGCACATTCAGCTTTTGTGCCATTGAATGAGTGCATGCATACTGTTATCGCTTTGGTGATCGATTGCTGAAGGAATGGGTAACGGGGAGTAGGAGGAGGAGCAGGAGCATCGGGACTAGCAGATGATGGGAATGACAGATAGTTCCTTTTGGCTGAGGTGGTGGAGCCTTGACTGCCAGAAACCAGGTGTGTGCCACTGGGTGATGCAGCAGTTGCTGCAGCAGGCTGGACCACCAGATCGGAGCCACAGTTCTCCCAGGCCACTGCATGGCGATGCTGCATATGTTAATGCAGGGCCATAGTGCCAACATTGGCACCCTGGCCACACTTCACCTTCTGCCCATAGATTCTAAATATGGCCACATTCACCTCCTCTGGTAGCTTAAAAAAAAAAACTGCCACACTCAAGAGTAGGTGATTTCACCATAAACACTACACACTGACTGAATGCTTCTGCCGCTGCCTCCTTGAACCACTGAACCACTACTTTAAGGGCAGGTAGGCTCCCTCTTTTCAGCTCTGCGGTCACAGGCTGATCAGTGGCTGAACCTGCTCAATTTGACAGTTGGTAAAGTGGTGTGCGACAACAGTGCCAATCTGCTGAGTGCGCTGAAAGAGGGCAAAATGACACATGTTCCGTGCATGGCACACGTCTTGAACTTTGTAGTGTAGTGATTAGGTAATAAATACCCCGGGGTATAGGATGTCTTTTGACAGGCCAGGAACATCTCTGCCCATTTTAGAAGATCTTACATGGCCATGGCTCGCCTTGCTGATGTTCAGCAGTGACACCACCTGCCAGTCAGACATCTAATTTGTGACTGTCCGATATGCTGGAACTCAACCTTGTATATGCTTGATAGGCTGCTCCAGCAGAAGCGTGCCATTAACTACCTGTACGAAGTCTGCGGCAGGAAAGGTTCTAGGGAGCTTTGTTTTTTTCACTGGGCCAGTGGCTGCTCATGCGTGATGCATGCAGACTTCTGCGACCATTTGATAAGATCACCAAACTGGTCAGTCGCAGCCACGGCGCCATCAGTGACATCATACCTTACGCCTTCTTTCTGGAGCGTGCAATGCATTATGTCATTGATCAAGTCGTCGAGGAGCAGGAAGATGAAAAAGATGCAATGCTGAATGAATTCCCAGGGGGAACTACTCCATCTGAGACAAGTCAGCAGGAGTCTGAAAAAGAGTCAGAGGAGGATGGTGCCTGGGGGTAGGAAGAGTATCTAATGTATCTCCAGCCACATAATCACTTGATGTTTTCTGTCCGGTGAAGGAATAGTTTTTGGGGCCTGTAGTCCACTGGCCTGCAGTAAAATTTATATCCATTGACTGTCTAATATACCTCCATCCACATAATCACTTGATCTTTTCTGTACGGTGAATGCATAATTTTTGGGGCCTGTAATCTAACTGACTAACAGTAAAATTGTTATGTGGTGCCCACCTAATGTACCTACAGGCACATAATCACTTGATGTTTTCTGTCCTGTGAATAAATAATTTTTGGGGCCTGCAATCCACTGGCTTACAGTAAAATTGATATCCAATGACCATCTAATTATACCTCCAGCCACTTAATCACTTGATGTTTTCTGTCTGGTGAATGCCTAATGTTTGGTGCCTGTACTCCAGTGGTCTAAAATAAAAAAAAAATCTAGGCTCCATTTTTCACAGTTTCACTTTAAGACACATAAAAATGGCCCCTGATTATAATACATTTTTTTTTTGTGTGATTTTTTTCCATTTATCCCCCTCTGGTATGTCACGTTCCATGTTGTGGGATTATTTGTGCACTTTTAGTAAGTATTTGGTGGCTGCAAATATGACCAGAAGGTTTTCCAGGTTCGCCTGCCATTAAAGTGAATGTGGCCTGCCGCGAACTTGCAGTTCACGAACATTTGATCGTGCGCAATCGCATTCACGAACCGTGAATGTTCGTGAATGCGAAAATATTCTCAATATTCTAAAACAACTAAATATAGCAATATAGTGAATATAAAAAAATAAATAAAAATATAGAGCAATTTACAGTTGCAAGAAAAAGTATGTGAACCCTTTGGAATGATATGGATTTTTGCACAAATTGGTCATAAAATGTGATCAGATCTTCATCTAAGTCACAACAATAGACAATCACAGTCTGCTTAAACTAATAACACACAAAGAATTAAATGCAACCGTATTTTTATTGAACACACCATGTAAACGTTCACAGTGCAGGTGGAAAAAGTATATGAACCCCTAGACTAATGACATCTCCAATAGCTAATTTGAGTGAGGTGTCAGCCAATTGGAGTCCAATCAATGAGATGAGATTGGAGGTGTTGGTTACAGTTGGCCTGCCCTATAAAAAACACACACCAGTTCTGGGTTTGCTTTTCACAAGAAGCATTGCCTGATGTGACTGATGCCTCGCACAAAAGAGCTCTCAGAAGACCTATGATTAAGAGATTAAGAATTTTTGAGTTGCCTAAAGCTGGAGAGGGTTATAAAAGTATCTCCAAAAGCCTTGCTGTTCATCAGTCCACGGTAAGACAAATTGTCTATAAATGGAGACAGTTCAGCACTGCTGCTACTCTCCCTAGGAGTGGCCATCCTGTAAAGATGACTGCAAGAGCACAGAGCAGACTGCTCAATGAGGTGAAGAAGAATCCTAGAGTGTCAGCTAAAGACTTTCAAAAGTCTCTGGCATATGCTAACATCCCTGTTAGCAAATCTACGATAAACACTAAACAAGAATAGATTTCATGGGAGGATAACACAGAGGAAGCCACTGCTGTCCAAAAAAAATAAAAAAACATTGCTGTACGTTTACAGTTTGCACAAGAGCACCTGGATGTTCCACAGCAGTACTGGCAAAATATTCTGTGGACAGATGAAACCAAAGTAGAGTTCTTTGGAAGAAACACACAACACTATGTGTGGAGGAAAAGAGGCACAGCACACCAACATCAAAATCTCATCCCAACTGTGAAGTATGGTGGTGGGGGCATCATGGTTTGGGGCTGCTTTGCTGCATTAGAGCCTGGACGGATTGCTATCATTGAAGGAAAAATTAATTCCCAAGTTTATCAAGACATTTTGCAGGAGAACTTAAGGCCATCTGTCCACCAGCTGAAGCTCAACAGAAGATGGGTGTTGCAACAGGACAACGACCCAAAGCATAGAAGTAAATCAGCAACAGAATGGCTTAAACATAAGAAAATACGCCTTCTGAAGTGTCTCAGACAGAGTCATGACTTCAACCCCATTGAGATGCTGTGGCATGACCTCAAGAAAGCAATTCACACCAGACATCCCAAGAATATTGCTGAACTAAAACAACAGCAAAAGAGGAATGGTCAAGGATTACTCCTGACCGTTGTGCACATCTGATCTGCAAGTACAGGAAACATTTGGTTGAAGTTATTGCTGCCAAAGGAGGGTCAACCAGTTATTAAATCCAAGGGTTCACATACTTTTTCCACCTGCACTGTGAATGTTTACATGGCGTGTTCAATAAAAACATGGTAACATTTAATTCTTTCTGTGTTATTAGTTTAAGCAGACTGTGATTGTCTATTGTTGTGACTTAGATGAAGATCAGATCACATTCTATGATCAATTTCTGCAGAAATCCATATCATTCCAAAGGGTTCACATACTTTTTCTTGTAACTGTAGCTAATATAGTGCTATATTCATTTAGTGGTATATTCTAACCCCCAGGCATTCCCATGGTGATGGGGACGCTTGTTGGGGAGGAGTATGCTGAAGTGGAAACTGTACAGATTGGAAAAAAAAACAAAAAAAGAAATATTCTAAAATAAAAAAATATATTTGATATAGTGCTATATATTTGTTTTTTAGAATATTTGTCATTTTTTCCATCTAAAGTTATGATTCCTCTCTCCTTAAGTTGCTTGTGGGCCATGACTCAGCAGGGAGGAATCATGTTTTCAGATGTTAAAAAATGACGAATATTCGATATAGCGAATATATAGCAATATATTTAAAATATTCACAAATTCTCAAAGTTGCGATATTCAAGATAAATATTTGTAATTCAAATATTCACGCTCAACAATAATTAAAACACCCCACAAAAGCCTTCACTACTGATAACTGCACCGCAGAGCAGGAAAAGCTATTATTTTTTTTGCTAATACATATCACAAAAGGTTAACAAAAAATAACTACACTAGTGAGCGGCAAATGTATTTTTTCTTTTTGTGCTAATACACATCACAAAAGGCATTACAAGAAATAACTACACCACTGTGCGGCAAATATATTTTTAGTTTTCTGCTAAAACACCCCATCAAAGCCTTTACAACAGATACAGTACAGACCAAAAGTTTGGACACACCTTCTCATTCAAAGAATTTTCTTTATTTTCATGACTATGAAAATTGTAGATTCACACTGAAGGCATCAAAACTGAATTAACACATGTGGAATTATAAACATAACAAAAAAGTGTGAAACAACTGAAAATATGTCATATTCTAGGTTCTTCAAAGTAGCCACCTTTTGCTTTGATATATACAGTACAGACCAAAAGTTTGGACACACCTTCTGATTCAAAGAGTTTTCTTTATTTTCATGACTATGAAAATTGTAGATTCACACTGAAGGCATCAAAACTATGAATTAACACATGTGGGATTATATACATAACAATAAAGTGTAAAACAACTGAAAATATGTCATATTCTAGGTTCTTCAAAGTAGCCACCTTTTGCTTTGATTACTGCTTTGCACACTCTTGGCATTTTCTTGATGAGCTTCAAGAGGTAGTCCCCTGAAATGGTCTTCCAACAGTCTTGAAGGAGTTCCCAGAGATGCTCAGCACTTGTTGGCCCTTTTGCCTTCACTCTGCGGTCCAGCTCACCCCAAACCATCTCAATTGGGTTCAGGTCCGGTGACTGTGGAGGCCAGGTCATCTGGCACAGCACCCCATCACTCTCCTTCATGGTCAAATAGCCCTTACACAGCCTGGAGGTGTGTTTGGGGTCATTGTCCTGTTGAAAAATAAATGGTGGTCCAACTAAACGCAAACCGAATGGAATAGCATGCCGCTGCAAGATGCTGTGGTAGCCATGCTAATTCAGTATGCCTTCAATTTTGAATAAATCCCCAACAGTGTCACCAGCAAAGCACCCCCACACCATCACACCTCCTCCTCCATGCTTCACGGTGGGAACCAGGCATGTAGAGTCCATCCGTTCACCTTTTCTGCGTCGCACAAAGACACGGTGGTTGGAACCAAAGATCTCAAATTTGGACTCATCAGACCAAAGCACAGATTTCCACTGGTCTAATGTCCATTCCTTGTGTTCTTTAGCCCAAACAAGTCTCTTCTGCTTGTTGCCTGTCCTTAGCAGTGGTTTCCTAGCAGATATTCTACCATGAAGGTCTGATACACACAGTCTCCTCTTAACAGTTGTTCTAGAGATGTTTCTGCTGCTAGAACTCTTTGTGGCATTGACCCGGTCTCTAATCTGAGCTGCTGTTAACCTGCGATTTCTGAGGCTGGTGACTCGGATGAACTTATCCTCCGCAGCAGAGGTGACTCTTGGTCTTCCTTTCCTGGGGCGGTCCGCATGTGAGCCAGTTTTTTTGTAGCGCTTGATGGTTTTTGTGACTGCACTTGGGGACACTTTCAAAGTTTTCCCAACTTTTCAGACTGACTGACCTTTATTTCTTAAAGTAATGATGGCCACTTGTTTTTCTTTACTTAGCTGCTTATTTCTTGCCATAATACAAATTCTAACAGTCTATTAAGTAGGACTATCAGCTGTGTATCCACCTGACTTCTCTACAACGCAGCTGATGGTACCAACCCCATTTATAAGGCAAGAAATCCCACTTATTAAACCTGCCAGGAAGTGAAAACCATTTCAGGTGACTACCTCTTGAAGCTCATCAAGAGAATGCCAAGAGTGTGCAAAGCAGTAATCAAAGCAAAAGGTGGCTACTTTGAAGAACCTAGAATATGACATATTTTCAGTTGTTTGCACATATTATTATATATTTAGAATATATAATATATTATAATATATGTAAATATATTATGGCTAAAACATCAGTAGTAATTTCCTACATACTGTAGTATACATTCATAAATATCTGAATATATATATATATATATATATATATATATATATATATATATATAGTAATTATACATTTATTTTGTGCCATACAATTCCGAAAAAAATATATAAATCTAATTTAACCTCTATTTCTGAAGAAGCTTGTGATGGGATTTGAACTTGAGCAGCTTCTGCATCATGGTGCAGAACTTTAACCACTACACTATAGAGCTGCATAGCTAGTCACTGGTAAAAGAAAATAGACTGTTACTGTATAGGTCTCAGTAGAAGTACAGTATAGTAGAAAAGTATTATTTTTTTTTATTTTATTTTTTTAAGTAACTGGCTATGCAGCTGTTATAGCTAAGTGGTTAAATGCCTTGCCTCTAATGCAGATGGTCATGAGTTTAAATACCAGCAGAATTATTTTTTTAAATGCAGGCTAAATTAGATTTAAATACACTGGAGTGTCCCCAAGCAATATATGGACTTAGCTATATATATGGAGTCAGAGCAGGGTCTCCTAATCTGCAAACTCACACTGAGGGATTCCCTCACTGTACTGCGATCTTCTGCATAGAAATAGAGGCTAAATTAGATTTAAATAGACTGACTCGAGCACCGTGCTCAAGCACATGCGGTGTTCGGCCAAATTCTACGATGTGCCAAGCAAAGCGATGCTCGAGCTGAACAGCAGAAAAGCTAATATACCGTATGCATCTATCCTACCAATACACCCTGTAAATAGCTATATTACAATGGAACTTCACCGCTGAACGGCAAATATTTTTTTTTTACACTAATGCACACCAAAAAGGGCTTTAAAAAAACTATAATTGCGCCGCTATTTTGCAAATATATTTAAATTTTGCCACTATTGCACGACAAAAAGGGCTTTATAACATATAACTGCACCACTAAACAACAAATATATATATATATATATATATATTATTTTTTTTTTTTTTTTCTACTAATACACACCACAAAAGGCTTTGGAACATATAACTGCATCGCTGAGCGGCAAATATATTTTTATTTTGCCACTAATACATGACAAAAAGGGTTGTAATTTTAGCACTTCACAACACAACAGCTAATAAGCCCTTTTTTCCCACTAATACAAGCCAAAAATGCTTTAGAACAGATTACTGCACTGCACAAGGGCAAATATGACCTAGAAATATTAACCGTGTTAATGCCTGTATCATTCAGCAGTTACATCATAATATAAATGGTTTGCTGGAATTACAGAGCTGTATAATGGCAATTTGAATCCCCAGTCAGTGCAACAAGGTGTAATAGGATTGTTCATTTTACCCAGGCTGTAACCTCCCCTACTGAACCCTGTTCTACATAAATGCTGTGGAATGATTCCTCCTTATCCTTTCCCTACACCTTGAAAAATCTCTCCCTGCACTTGTAAATATTTTTTTCAGCACAATGAAGTTTTTTTCTAGCACTCTCCCTAGCGCCTGCTGACATCTCTCCCTGCACTAAGTACATTGGAAAATGGCAGAATCCAAGATGGCTAAGGCTATTTATAGAGCTGTGACATCACAGGGCTGGCTGGCTGCTGATTAGCTGCATGCATGACATTATTTGTGATCCCACCTCCCCAGAGTTCCTTGCTCCATGTCCTCACATGTGCAGCTGCCATTTTAGGACAAAATTTGATTTATTACCACAAATCACGAGGAAATTCGGCCTTGGTGCAAATCAAATTTTTCCTGAAATTCTGAACAAATTTCACTTTGTCAGCTTCGATTCGCTCATGTCTACTAATATCTATGTATAAATATATCAGGGGTCAGTATAGAGATCTCTCCCATCATCTATTATCCCCAGGACTGTGACGAGAAGAGGATTCTTTACGGTAAGAGCAGTGAGACTATGGAACTCTCTGCCTGAGGAAGTGGTAATGGTGAGTTCACTAAAAGAGTTCAAGAGGCGCCTGGATGTATTTCTGGAGTGTAATAATATTACAGGCTATAGTTGTAAGATTTCTGGAGAAGGGTTACTGATCCAGTGAGTTATTCTGATTTCTTGATAGGATTTCTTGATTCCTCATATTCCCAATAATAAAAGGAAAATGAAGCAGAGATGTTAACTCTCCCTTAAATGTTATTCCCTGTTGCTGACAGACATTTACCTACTGAGCACCAGTGTCATTTAATACTAATTATATGTGCTACTATTTTGCATCAGTTGTTCTTATTTTTTTAATAATTCATCATTTTTGCCTATAAATAATGAAAGCAAACAATACAGTCAATCACCTAATAATCTCTGGCCAGAGCTGAGAAAATAAAACTAAAAAAGGAAAAAAAAAATAATGTGTAAGAATGTATTTGCCCCAAGACAATTCTTTTATTATACAATAGTTTTTCAGAGTCCAAAAGTGCCTCCAACAAGATTTTCCAAATAGTATAAAATTGCTTTAGAGAATTTCTACTCTGATAATAACATTTCTCCAACATTATATTAATATTCATTCTTCTCTTCCATTCTGTGAGGGAAGGTATTTTCTTTCTGTTATCCAGTTGGCCAAGATCGTTTATCTTGCTGCATAGGAAGCTTTCAGAATAGCCTTTCTTTAATGTTTATTTCCTTGCAGATTTTAACTATAACCAAGAATACAGCCAACTGTATCATATTTCAGGTTTAAATTGAATATCTCTTGCAGATTGCTATTAACCCCTACAGACTTACAGTTTTGGCCTGTGCTTTCTAAAGAACCGATCATTATTATTATTATTATTATTATTATTATAATAATATTATTATTTGGTGTGTGTGTGTGTGTGTGTGTGTGAAACGCTGCCTTTTGCAATGGCATAATTTTGGTGTATATATAACTGTATATATATATATATATATATATATATATATATATATTTATTTTTATTTATTTTTTTATTTTTTTTATTTTACTTATTTCATGGAGAGAGAAAAAAAATGCAATTATCCATTTTTGTTTTCAACATTCACCATGCAGTATATATGACATTTGTATTTTATTCTGTGGACTACTTTGATAACAGCAATGTCTGTTGTTTATTTATTTATTTTTGGGAATAGTTTTTCAAATAAATAAAAATATTTATTTTTGTTTTGCTTTTTTCCAATATCTTTAAACTTTTTTTTATTATTATTTTGTGAACTTAGCTGTAGAAGAGATAGCTTTTTTTCTGCAGGTTAAGTTGTAGTTTTGATTGGTACTATTTTGCAGTACATATAACATTTTAACCACTTACTATTCCATTGTAGGCTGGGTTCACATTACCGTTTTGTTTTTGGTTCTTCTGATCCATCAGAACAGCAGAAAACAAATAAAATAAATGGATTCTGGATTTTAAGCATTAGGCTCAGTTATGCACAATTTGCATCCGTTTTAACCATTTCCATCATAGCTCCATTATTTTAGATGGAAACAAGTCCGTTAAAATAACAGATCTCAGATAGAAATGACTAAAACAGATGCAAAATGTGAATAACTAAGCATTATGGATGCTTAAATTCCAGGATCAATTTGTTTTTAGGCTCCTTTCACACCTGCGTTCAGGTGTCCGCTCGTGGGCTCCGTTTGAAGGGGCTCACAAGCGGCCCTGAACGCAGCCGTCTGGCCCTAATGCATTCTCAGTGGAGGCGGATCCACTGAGAATGCATTTGTGTGCCAGCGCTCAGCCTCCGCTCCGCTCAGTGAGCGGTCACCTGAACGCTGCAAGCAGCGTTCGGGTGTCCGCCTGGCCGTGCGGAGGCGAGCGGATCCGTCCAGACTTATAATGGAAGTCAATGGGGACGGATCCGCTTGAAGATGACACCATATGGCTCAATCTTCAAACGGATCCGTCCCCCATTGACTTTCAATGTAAAGTCTGAACAGATCCGCTCAGGCTACTTTCACACTTAGAAAATTTTTCGAAGTTATAATGCAGACGGATCCGTTCTGAACGGAGCCACCGTCTGCATTAATATGAGCGGATCCGTTCAGAACGGATCCGATCGAACGCTAGTGTGAAAGTAGCCTTATGTTGTTTTCTGTTGTTTTGACAGATCATAAAAATAGCAAACAAAACAGTGATGGGAACCCGGCTTAAGGCCTCTTTCACAGAAGCGTTTTTGCTATCTGTATATGGCCCAGACTTTATGTACCGGAATGCGGTACTAATGTTAATGAATAGATATTCACATGGACATCCAAGCTTTGTCAGTATTTGGAAACAGTCTATGAAGGGAAGAAAGAATACGCATGTAAATCCTAATGAAATCCTGAAGCAATTTTGATGACAATACTGATGGTATATCATCAGGAATCCATGCATAAGGCTACATTTACACAAGCCTATTTTGTTTCCGTCTCAGTTTCAGTTTTTTTTTTGCAGATTGGATGAGAACCCATTTATTTCAATGGGCCAGCAAAAAATGCGGACAGCAGACCGTGTGCTATCCGCATCTGTGTGTCCATTCTGTAGCCCCGCAAAAAATATGAATGTATCTTAATTCATAGCCAGAATATGGGCGGATATCAATATGCTTGTGTGAAAGAGGGCTTAGGCAGAAGAAAGAAAGAAAAATAGCAATTTACGATTGTCTTTTAGGTTCAGTGTATATAGTGTCCAAAAAGAATAACTTTTGGACTGCTTGATATAAAAACAAGCCATTGATTCTTTGACATTACCTGACACACTGCCAGGCAACTGCACCCAAAAAAGGAGTTTTTTTTAAATAAGCACTATGTTAGCACTGGTTACAATCAGTTTACCCATAACCATTGCTGTCTCTTTGACATTACCAATAGTGATAAAGAGGTTTAGATACAGTCCTAAAAGTTCAAAAGTCCCACAGTGTCATACACAACTTTTGAGGGCAATTGGGACACTTTTTTGATTCAGACCAAATTTTCGGCCTACAGCGTTTTGCTGTCCGCTTGACAAAACTGAGCCAAACAGATACGCCCTGGCACACAATGAAAGTCAATGGGGCCCGTTTTCTCTAATACAATCTGGCACAATAGAAAATGGATCTGTCCCCCATTGACTTTCAATGGAGTTCATGACGGATCCGTCTTGGCTATGTTACGGATAATACAAATGGATCCGTTCATGAAGGATGCATGGGGTTGTATTATTTGAACTAGAGATGAGCGAATTTTTAAAAAATTCGATTCACCAGTTCGACTAAATTTTCGGGAAAAAATTGTTTGTTCGGAATATATTTGCGGCAAATTATGTTAAAAAAAACTTCTATTTCCTGGCTGCAGAGAGCTTTTATAGTGGTGTAGAACACTGTGTCATGTAGTAACACACATAGGGAGTCTGCTTTGGTAGTGAAATAATACTGTGAGATGGTATGACATGCAGGTGACAGGCGTCACTTTTAGAATCACTGCACACTTCACTTATTAGGGCAGTCACGGGGTTAAAACTGACCAAATAACTCAAGTATGAACTCAACCTATGAACTCAAGTATGAACTCATCTATGTGCAATCAGCTGGCGACGGTGTAAAAGGAGTGCGCTTTTTCTTGAGGCTAACATTGACATGATTGCACATAGATGTTTACAGTACCTGTTCTACCAAATCATAAGCCAATTCTGGGACCATACAGACCTTATAGCTGATACACAGACAGAATCTGTTGTGTGTCTCATTTTTCCTTCCTTCTGACAGATCAGAAGAAAGGTAAAAAAAAAAAAATTATGTCAGCCAGCCAAAAGGCAAAATAGTGTACTAGTCATGATGTGGGGAGGGTGGGAAAAGCATGATAAGTCCACAGAATGGCCCTATGACATATTGATGAGGTGGAAGCAGCATCAGGATACCACAGAGTGGCAAGATGCAGTGCTCCAGACAAAAAAAAAAAAAAAAAAAATACCTAGTAGCCATTGGCTCCTGAAATGAAAAATTTAGGAGCAAAATAAAATTTTTAGTCGCCAAATCGAAATTGAATCAAAATTTTGGTATTGTGACAACGCTAATAGGATAGGACTGTTCTATTATGGGCCGACCGTTTCATAAAATGCGAAATGCACGCAGATTTTATATTTTTATTTGGGGGGGGGGGCGCGGTATTGAGTATTGCAATACTTTTTTATGGTGATGAAAGCGAATCCAAATTTTGGTATTGTGACAACGCTACGTCGATCAGATCTGCGTAGGGTTGTTTCGATACCAAAATTTGGATTTGCTTTCGTCACCATAAAAAAGTATTGCGATACTCAATACCGCGCCCAAAAAAAAAAAAAACACCAAATAAATCTGCGTGCATTTCGCATTTTATGAAATGGTTGGCCCATAATAGAACAGTCCTATCCTATTTTTTGGGGTGACAAGGTGACAAAAAAATGGCGAATCACATGGTTTTTATTTATTTTTTTCTGTTACAGCGCTCACCGCATAGGAGATGTTTTTTAATAATTTAATAGTTTGGACTTTTCGGACGCAGCGCTATGTAATATGTTTATTTATTGTTTATATATTTTATATGTAAAATTGAGAAAAGGGGGGATTTAAACTTTATATTTTAGGGTACTTTCACACTAGCGTTTTCCATTTCCGGCATAGCGTTCCGTCACAGGGGCTCTATACCGGAAAAGAACTGATTAGTTTTATCGCCCTGCATTCTGAATGGAGATAAATCCGTTCAGGATGCATCAGGATGTCTACAGTTCAGTCATTTTGACTGATCAGGCAAAATAGAAAACAGTGCCATGCTACGGTTTTATCTCCGGCGAAAAAAACTGAAGACTTGCCTGAATGTCGGATCCGGCATTTTTCCCCATAGGAATGTATTAGTGCCAGATCCGGCATTCAAAATACCAGAATGCAGGATCTGTCTTTCCGGTCTGCGGAGACCAGTAAAAATGTGTAAAAAGCTACAAGACGGATGCGTCTGTTCGCATGACAAGCGGAGATATGGATTCGTTCTTGCAATGCATTTGAGAGATAGATCCGCATCCGGATGCGTCTCACAAATGCTTTCTGTCACATCACAGTTTTTCTCGAAGAATTCGGCAAATCTGAATTCTTTTATCCGTGATAAAATTCATGGACAAATAGGGTCCAAGGTGTGGACGGGATGGGCAATGGAAGCAGAGATCCGGAAGGCCGAGTATGTGTCACCTTAGCACATGCACAGGTACCACAGGCTGACACATAGTCCTCAACACACTTACGCACTTATGCAACCATGGCCACCAAAATCTGCGAGAGATGAGATCAACAGTCAATCTTCTCCCAGGGTGCCCAGAAAGCACCATACAGTGATATTCCTCAAACACCTTGTGACGTAATTCTGTGAGGACAAGAGTCCGGAGCATCCTCCTGTGCCTCCAACACCCTGGCCTCAAGATCAGTATAAAGAGCGGATATGACTACCCCTTCAGATAAAATGGGACTAGAGACATTAGACTCACCCCCCCCCCCCCCAGGTAGGCCAGGTTCTTGTGATCCATAATTACCGTAATAGGGTGATTTGCTCCTTCCAACCAATGCCGCAATTCCTCAAACGCCAACTTAATGGCCAGCAATTCCCTATTCCCCATATCCCCCCCCCATAATTCCTTTCAGCAGTAGATATTTTTCTGGAGAAAAATGCACATCGGCGCCATTTACTAGGTGAAGGACCTTGCAAAAAGATTTCTCCTACCCCTACCTCGGACGCGTCAACCTCAACAATAAATGGCTGAGTCACGTCCAGTTGCATCAGAATAGGGGCCAAAGCAAAACATTCTTTCACAGCATAAAAGGCCTGTAATGCCGCACCAGACCAGACATAAATATCCGCACCCTTCCTAGTCATGTCTGTTAAAGGTTTAACCACCGATGAATAGTTCAAGATAAATTTACGGTAGTAGTTGGTAAACCCCAAAAACCGCATAAGAGCTTTCAGATTTTCAGGTCGATCCCAGTCCAACACGGCACGGGCCTTCTCGCGATCCATACAAAAACCTGAGGATGAGAGCAGGTAACCCAGAAATTGCACTTCCTGTACAGCAAATACACACTTTTCCATCTTAGCATACAATTTATTCTCTCTTAGGATCTGTAACACCTGTCTCACATGATTCTGATGAGTCTTCATATCAGGCGAATAAATTAGTATGCCATCAAGGTATATAACGACAAACCTCCCCACCAGATGATGAAAGATGTCATTAACAAAGTATTGAAAAACCGCAGGAGCGTTGGTTAACCCAAAGGGCACGACCAGGTTTTCAAAATGACCCTCAGGTGCATTAAATGCAGTCTTCGACTCATCCCCCTCCTGGATCCTTAGCAAGTTAATATGTCCCCCTCAGATCCAACTTAGAGACCACCTTGGCACCAACAATCTGACTAAACAAATCCGGAATCAAAGGAAGGGAGTAAGGATTACAGACGGTAATACGATTCATCTCACGGAAGTCCAGGCCTGGTCTCAGGGTACCATCTTTTTTCTTTACAAAGAAAAACCCAGCAGTAATTTGGCATCCGGGAATAAGATTGACGGGACAGCCATACTCCCGATGCGGAGGCAACTCCTGATTACCACTCTCAGAGAAAACATCAAAAAATTATGTTTTAGTGGTCACCATAGAGAATGATGCATTAAGACAGTTGTCCATGCAAAAATCACTCCAATCAAGAATCTGTCTCGCTTGCCAGTCGATGTTAGGGTTATGTTTGCTTAACCATGGTAAGTCCAACACCAACGGAGCAGGCAGACCCTCCAACACAGAACAGGAGATAGATTTCTGATGCAAATCACTCACTCTTAAATTGATGTCATTCACTACCTGCGACAGGCATTTTTGGGCAAGAGGTGCTGAGTCAATTGCAAAGACAGAAATACTTTTCTCTAATGCATTAGTAGTCAACCCATTAATGCATACAAACTCTCCATCAATCAAGTTAACTTCTGCCCCACTGTCGATGAATGCTTTGATTTTCATAGTTTTATACTCTAGCGCCACCTCGGCAGACAGGAGAAAACGGGTACTATCAGTAAAAGACATATGTAGTTTTTCTTGCTCGCCATCCACACCACCAAAAGTAATTTGAGGATTAAAAGTTGTTTTTTTTCTTTTTGTTTACACCTTGATGCTGCAAGTACGGACAAATATTCACAAAATGTCCCTTCTTGCCACAATAAAAGCAGACTCCTTTCACATGACCCAAGCTTTTGCCAGGAGAAGCTCCTCCTAATTGCATAGGCTCATCACAAGGTGCAACTACCAGTGTCTCTGCACCTTAAGTGTCAAAGGAAACAGTACCCTTATTGGACAGTACGTCCTGAAGGTGAGGACCCCTAGATCTCTCCCTCAGACATCTATCTAGACGTACAGCAAGGGACATAGCAGCCTCCAATGACACAGGATTTTCATGGAAGGCCAACGCGTCCTGCAGTCTCTCAGAGAGACCCTGACAGAATTGGCTGTGGTGAGCAGGATCGTTCCACTCAGTATCGGTAGCCCATCTCCTAAATTCACAGCAATAGGTCTCCGCGGAACGATCTTCCTGCCACAAACTCCGTAACTTGGTCTCGGCCTCAGAGATCTGATCCGGGTCATCGTAGATGAGACCCAAGGCTCTGAAGAATTCATCTACCAACCAGAGGGACAGTGATCAGGTTGGCAGAGAAAAAGCTCAAGATTGGGCGTCCTCTTTAAGCAATGAAATAATCATACCCACATGTTGACACTCATCCCCAGAAGAGTATAGACGCAGCTTAAAGTATAATTTACATGACTCCCTGAACCGGATGAAATTGTCACTATCCCCGGGAGGGCCACCTTCGGTTCAGGACAGGCCTGGGACCGACCACCGGAACCAGCAGCCTGTGGCCTCTGAATCTGCAAGACAGTTGCGCGGAGGTCTGCTACCTCCAAAGTCAGATTCTGCATCTGTTCGACCAGTGCAGACATAGTATCCATAGCTGCACAGATCAGAACAAAAAAGGCGGTATTGGCATGGGATAATGTCACAGATGTAGTAGGGGAGAACACCAAAAGACAATCAAGAAGAAAGAGGAAAGACACTAGGCCTCACCACTAGGGAAGGAAAAGGGTCACCACATATAAAACCCTGCTCCTGGCCCTACCCTAACTCCTATCCGTATGGGCACCTCTTGATGGTAGATACCCATACATGGGGAACCTAGAAAACCCTGGTGACCGTCAGATGCCCTAAAGATAATGACAGGGCAGAGACCACCTGTTTCTTCCCTGGTGAAGGAACTAGCGTCTCACTGAGGCCTAGTAAATACTAGGGGGGAATATAAAACACGACAAGCAGAACACTTAACTTCAGAGGATAAATGATGAACAGGACTTCAACACGAACCACACTCCAGCTCTTCCAAGACCAAATTAAGCTATCCCAAGCAAGGAGTGATGGGAAAAGTCAGACAAAATAGGGTGAGGTAAAGGTCACATGATCCACACCTGAACAGGAGGTGTGGACATACCAGCAACACACAGACAAAGTGAAACCGAAAGAGGCTGTCAGATCACTAATAGGTAGATAATCTTTCAGACCTTCTGGGACCTGTCACAGATGTGACACAATGTGACATAGTTTGGAGATGGCATCAGCAGCAACAGGAGGATACCACATAGTGGCAAAGTGACATAGATATGAAAAATAAATTGAATTCCAGCACTTACGATTTTTGGTAGCTAAAATCTTCAGTCTTTTATTCAGGCAGTAGACAAAATAGACAGGACATCCACCCACAAGTTTAGCAAACTTGACGCGTTTCAAACAAAAGTTCTTAATCTTAACGTGTCAAGTTTGCTACACTTGTGGGTGGATGTCCTGTCTATTTTGTCTACTGCCTAAATAAAAGACGAAGATTTTAGCTACCAAAAATCGTAAGTGCTGGAATTCCATTTGCTTTTCATATCTACGATATACAGGCTCACCAGCCTTTTCCGTGCACGCAGGTGTCTTGGATTGTTGGGTGAGCTAGACTTTCTTTGTGCATATTCACACCGCTGGCAAAGTGACATAGTGTGGATATGGCAGCAGCAGGAGGATATCACAGAGTGGCAAGGCAACATGGTGTGGATATGGCAGCAGCAGCAGGAGAAGACCACAGAGTGGCAGTGGCAAGGTGACATATCGTGATGTGAAGATGGCAACAGAAGTAACAGGAAGATAGCACAGAGTGGCAAGGTGACATAGTGTGGATAAGACAGCAGTAGAATACCACAGAGTGGCAAGGTAATATAGTGTGGAGATGGCAGCAGCAGGAGGATACCACATAGTCGAAAGGTGGCATAGTATGGAGATGGCAGCAGCAGCAACGGGAAGGAGACCACAAAGTGGCAAGGTGACATAGTGTGGAGATGGCAGCAGGATGATACCACAGAGTGACAAAATGACATAGTGTGGAGATGGCAGCAGCAGGGGGATACCACAAAGTAGCAAGGTGACATAATGTGGATATGGCAGCAGGAAGATTCCAAACAGTGGCAAGTTGACATAGTGTTGATAAGGCAGCGGCAGGAGGATACCACAGAGTGGCAAGGTGACATAGTCTGGAAATACTATTAACCTACAAAAGGCCACCTGTCAACTAGACAGCTACAATTACCACTTGTATAACATCTAAGGTAAACCAAAACGAACAAGTGGAAAATGGTATAAAAAGGTATAAATTTATTAATAAAATACAAAGGATGGAGCTACTACAGAATTGCAAGAATACGGAGAAGCGCAGGGTCACAGACACCACAGCACACCTAGATGTCTATGCGTAATAACACACGTTATTAGTCTGGAAATGGCAGCAGCAGCAGGAGGAGACCACAGAGTGGCAAAGTGACATCGTGTGGAGAAGGCAGCAGCAGGAGAATATAGGTGTTTTTCATCTTTTTCTTTCTGGCCCCCTTTTCATATCTTGGAATATTCACCTATAGAGACCTCCATCAACTTCATGAAGTATCTACCTGTAGAGACCCCCTCTGCAAACTTCAAGCAGTCAATGTTGGGCTTTATCAACAAACCGTGAGTAATCTCAGATAAACTAATAAGTATATTGTTCTGAGATAATAAGTGTGCCATATGTATCTGCATATATGACCAACGGGTTCTGAGCTTGATTTGAGCTTATTTTTAAGGATATTAATAAAAAATATATTTTATATTCGTGGGAAGGTGTTTCAAGTATGGATAAGGCAGAAGCAGGAGTATTCCACACTGAGGCAAGGTGACATAGTGTGGATAAGGCAGCAGCAGCAGTAGGCTACCACGGAGTGGCAGGGTGACATAGTGTGGATAAGGCAGCAGCAGCAGTATTATACCACAGAGTGGCAAGGTGACACAGTGTGGATATGGCAGCGGCAGAAGGAGAAGACCAGAGTGGCAAGGTGACATAGTGTGGATAAGGCAGCAGCAGGAGGACACCACAGCGTGGCAAGGCGACATAGTGTGGATATGGCAGCAGCTGGAGGATAACAAAGAGTGTCAAGGTGATATAGTGTGGAGATAATATAGTGTGAGGATACCAGAGAGTGGCAAATTGACATAGTGTGGATAAGACAGCAGTAGAATACCAGAGTGGCAAGGTAATATAGTGTGGTGATGGCAGCAGCAGGAGGATACCATATAGTAGAAAGGTGGCATAGTATGGAGATGGCAGCAGCAACAGGAGGAGACCACAAAGTGGCAAGGTGACATAGTGTGGAGATGGCAGCAGGATGATACCACAGAGTGACAAAATGACATAGTGTGGAGATGGCAGCAGCAGGGGGATACCACAAAGTGGCAAGGTGACATAGTGTGGACATGGCAGCAGGAAGATTCCAAACAGTGGCAAGTTGACATAGTGTTGATAAGGCAGCAGCAGGAGGATACCACAGAGTGGCAAGGTGACATAGACTGGAAATGGCAGCAGCAGCAGGAGGATACCACAGAGTGGCAAGGTGACATAGTGTGGAGAAGGCAGCAGCAGGAGAATATAGGTGTTTTTCATCTTTTTCTTTCTGGCCCCCTTTTCATATCTTGGAATAGTCACCTATAGAGACCTCCATCAACTTCATGAAGTATCTACCTGTAGAGACCCCCTCTGCAAACTTCAAGCAGTCAATGATGGGCTTTATCAACAAACCGTGAGTAATCTCAGATAAACTAATAAGTATATTGTTCTGAGATAATAAGTGTGCCATATGTATCTGCATATATGACCAACAAGTTCTGAGCTTGATTTGAGCTTATTTTGAAGGATATTAATAAAAATTATATTTTATATTCGTGGGAAGGAGTTTCAAGTATGGATAAGGCAGAAGCAGGAGTATTCCACACTGAGGCAAGGTGACATAGTGTGGATAAGGCAGCAGCAGCAGTAGGCTACCACAGAGTGGCAGGGTGACATAGTGTGGATATGGCAGCAGCAGCAGCAGGAGGATACCACAGAGTGGCAAGGTGACACAGTGTGGATATGGCAGCGGCAGCAGGAGAAGACCAGAGTGGCAAGGTGACATAGTGTGGATAAGGCAGCAGCAGGAGGACACCACAGCGTGGCAAGGTGACATAGTGTGGATATGGCAGCAGCTAGAGGATAACAAAGAGTGTCAAGGTGATATAGTGTGGAGATAATATAGTGTGAGGATACCAGAGAGTGGCAAATTGACATAGTTTGTATATGGCAGGAGCAGCAGGAGACCACAGAGTGGCAAGGTGACATAGTGTGGAAATGGCAGCAGCAACAGGAGGATACAACAGAGTGGCAAGGTGACATAGAGGGCAGCAGAAGAATACCAAAGAGTGGCAGGGTGACATAGTGTGGATATGGCAGCTTCAGCTGGAATGTACCACAGAGTTTCAAGGTGACAAAGTGTGGAGGTGGCAGCAGCAGGAGGATACCACAGAGTGGCAAGGTGACACAGTGTGGAGGTGGCTGCAGAAGGATACCGCAGAGTGGCAAGGTGACATAGTGTGGATATGGCAGCAGCAGGAGGATTCCACTGAGTGGCAAGGTGACATTGTGTGGAGATGGCAGCAGGATGATACCACAAAGTGTAAAAATGACATAGTGTGGAGATGGCAGCAGCGGCAGGAGAAGACCACAGAGTGGCAAGGTGACATAGTGTTAATATATTGCAGCAGCAGGAGAATACCACAGAGTAGCAAGGTGACAATATGGATAAGGCAGCAGCAGGATACCACAGAGTTGCAAGTTGACATACAGTAGTGTGGATATGGCAGGAGCAGCAGTAGACCATAGAGTGACAAGGTGACATAGTGTAGAGATGGCAGCAGCATTAGGAGGACACCACAGAGTGGCAAGGTAACATAGTGTGGAGATGGCAGCAGCAGCAGGAGGATACAACAGAGTGGCAAGGTGACATAGTGTGGTGATGGCAGCAGCAGCAGGAGACCACAGAGTGGCAAGGTGACATAGTGTAGAAAAGGCAGCCGCAGTAGGAGGATTCCACAGAGTGGCAAGGTGACATAGTGTTGAGATGGCAGCAGCAGCAGGAGGATCCCACTGAGTGGCAAGGTGACATAGTGCCGATAAGGCAGCACAGCAGGAGGATACCACAGAGAGGCAAGATGGTATAGTGTGGATATGGCAGCAGGAGGAGACCACAAAGTGGCAAGGTGACATAGTGTGGAAATGGCAGCAGCAGCAGCAGGAGGATACCACAGAGTGGCAAGGTGACATAGTGTGAATAAAGCAGCAGTAGGATACCACAGAGTGTCAAGGTGACATAATGTTGATATGGCAGCAGCAGTAGGATACCAAAGAGTTTCAAGGTGACATAATGTAGTGATGGCAGTAGCAAAAGGAGGATACCACATAGTGGCAAAGTGACATAGATATGAAAAATAAATTGAATTCCAGCACTTACGATTTTTGGTAGCTAAAATCTTCGTCTTTTATTCAGGCAGTAGACAAAATAGACAGGACATCCACCCACAAGTTTAGCAAACTTGACGCGTTTCAAACAAAAGTTCTTAATCTTAACGTGTCAAGTTTGCTACACTTGTGGGTGGATGTCCTGTCTATTTTGTCTACTGCCTAAATAAAAGACGAAGATTTTAGCTACCAAAAATCGTAAGTGCTGGAATTCCATTTGCTTTTCATATCTACGATATACAGGCTCACCAGCCTTTTCCGTGCACGCAGGTGTCTTGGATTGTTGGGTGAGCTAGACTTTCTTTGTGCATATTCACACCGCTGGCAAAGTGACATAGTGTGGATATGGCAGCAGCAGGAGGATATCACAGAGTGGCAAGGCAACATGGTGTGGATATGGCAGCAGCAGCAGGAGAAGACCACAGAGTGGCAGTGGCAAGGTGACATATCGTGGTGTGAAGATGGCAACAGAAGTAACAGGAAGATAGCACAGAGTGGCAAGGTGACATAGTGTGGATAAGACAGCAGTAGAATACCACAGAGTGGCAAGGTAATATAGTGTGGAGATGGCAGCAGCAGGAGGATACCACATAGTCGAAAGGTGGCATAGTATGGAGATGGCAGCAGCAGCAACGGAAGGAGACCACAAAGTGGCAAGGTGACATAGTGTGGAGATGGCAGCAGGATGATACCACAGAGTGACAAAATGACATAGTGTGGAGATGGCAGCAGCAGGGGGATACCACAAAGTAGCAAGGTGACATAATGTGGATATGGCAGCAGGAAGATTCCAAACAGTGGCAAGTTGACATAGTGTTGATAAGGCAGCGGCAGGAGGATACCACAGAGTGGCAAGGTGACATAGTCTGGAAATACTATTAACCTACAAAAGGCCACCTGTCAACTAGACAGCTACAATTACCACTTGTATAACATCTAAGGTAAACCAAAACGAACAAGTGGAAAATGGTATAAAAAGGTATAAATTTATTAATAAAATATAAAGGATGGAGCTACTACAGAATTGCAAGAATACGGAGAAGCGCAGGGTCACAGACACCACAGCACACCTAGATGTCTATGCGTAATAACACACGTTATTAGTCTGGAAATGGCAGCAGCAGCAGGAGGAGACCACAGAGTGGCAAAGTGACATCGTGTGGAGAAGGCAGCAGCAGGAGAATATAGGTGTTTTTCATCTTTTTCTTTCTGGCCCCCTTTTCATATCTTGGAATATTCACCTATAGAGACCTCCATCAACTTCATGAAGTATCTACCTGTAGAGACCCCCTCTGCAAACTTCAAGCAGTCAATGTTGGGCTTTATCAACAAACCGTGAGTAATCTCAGATAAACTAATAAGTATATTGTTCTGAGATAATAAGTGTGCCATATGTATCTGCATATATGACCAACGGGTTCTGAGCTTGATTTGAGCTTATTTTTAAGGATATTAATAAAAAATATATTTTATATTCGTGGGAAGGTGTTTCAAGTATGGATAAGGCAGAAGCAGGAGTATTCCACACTGAGGCAAGGTGACATAGTGTGGATAAGGCAGCAGCAGCAGTAGGCTACCACGGAGTGGCAGGGTGACATAGTGTGGATAAGGCAGCAGCAGCAGTATTATACCACAGAGTGGCAAGGTGACACAGTGTGGATATGGCAGCGGCAGAAGGAGAAGACCAGAGTGGCAAGGTGACATAGTGTGGATAAGGCAGCAGCAGGAGGACACCACAGCGTGGCAAGGCGACATAGTGTGGATATGGCAGCAGCTGGAGGATAACAAAGAGTGTCAAGGTGATATAGTGTGGAGATAATATAGTGTGAGGATACCAGAGAGTGGCAAATTGACATAGTGTGGATAAGACAGCAGTAGAATACCAGAGTGGCAAGGTAATATAGTGTGGTGATGGCAGCAGCAGGAGGATACCACATAGTAGAAAGGTGGCATAGTATGGAGATGGCAGCAGCAACAGGAGGAGACCACAAAGTGGCAAGGTGACATAGTGTGGAGATGGCAGCAGGATGATACCACAGAGTGACAAAATGACATAGTGTGGAGATGGCAGCAGCAGGGGGATACCACAAAGTGGCAAGGTGACATAGTGTGGACATGGCAGCAGGAAGATTCCAAACAGTGGCAAGTTGACATAGTGTTGATAAGGCAGCAGCAGGAGGATACCACAGAGTGGCAAGGTGACATAGACTGGAAATGGCAGCAGCAGCAGGAGGATACCACAGAGTGGCAAGGTGACATAGTGTGGAGAAGGCAGCAGCAGGAGAATATAGGTGTTTTTCATCTTTTTCTTTCTGGCCCCCTTTTCATATCTTGGAATATTCACCTATAGAGACCTCCATCAACTTCATGAAGTATCTACCTGTAGAGACCCCCTCTGCAAACTTCAAGCAGTCAATGATGGGCTTTATCAACAAACCGTGAGTAATCTCAGATAAACTAATAAGTATATTGTTCTGAGATAATAAGTGTGCCATATGTATCTGCATATATGACCAACAAGTTCTGAGCTTGATTTGAGCTTATTTTGAAGGATATTAATAAAAATTATATTTTATATTCGTGGGAAGGAGTTTCAAGTATGGATAAGGCAGAAGCAGGAGTATTCCACACTGAGGCAAGGTGACATAGTGTGGATAAGGCAGCAACAGCAGTAGGCTACCACAGAGTGGCAGGGTGACATAGTGTGGATATGGCAGCAGCAGCAGGAGGATACCACAGAGTGGCAAGGTGACACAGTGTGGATATGGCAGCGGCAGCAGGAGAAGACCAGAGTGGCAAGGTGACATAGTGTGGATAAGGCAGCAGCAGGAGGACACCACAGCGTGGCAAGGTGACATAGTGTGGATATGGCAGCAGCTAGAGGATAACAAAGAGTGTCAAGGTGATATAGTGTGGAGATAATATAGTGTGAGGATACCAGAGAGTGGCAAATTGACATAGTTTGTATATGGCAGGAGCAGCAGGAGACCACAGAGTGGCAAGGTGACATAGTGTGGAAATGGCAGCAGCAACAGGAGGATACAACAGAGTGGCAAGGTGACATAGAGGGCAGAGGGCTGCAGAAGAATACCAAAGAGTGGCAGGGTGACATAGTGTGGATATGGCAGCTTCAGCTGGAATGTACCACAGAGTTTCAAGGTGACAAAGTGTGGAGGTGGCAGCAGCAGGAGGATACCACAGAGTGGCAAGGTGACACAGTGTGGAGGTGGCTGCAGAAGGATACCGCAGAGTGGCAAGGTGACATAGTGTGGATATGGCAGCAGCAGGAGGATTCCACTGAGTGGCAAGGTGACATTGTGTGGAGATGGCAGCAGGATGATACCACAAAGTGTAAAAATGACATAGTGTGGAGATGGCAGCAGCGGCAGGAGAAGACCACAGAGTGGCAAGGTGACATAGTGTTAATATATTGCAGCAGCAGGAGAATACCACAGAGTAGCAAGGTGACAATATGGATAAGGCAGCAGCAGGATACCACAGAGTTGCAAGTTGACATACAGTAGTGTGGATATGGCAGGAGCAGCAGTAGACCATAGAGTGGCAAGGTGACATAGTGTAGAGATGGCAGCAGCATTAGGAGGATACCACAGAGTGGCAAGGTAACATAGTGTGGAGATGGCAGCAGCAGCAGGAGGATACAACAGAGTGGCAAGGTGACATAGTGTGGTGATGGCAGCACCAGAAGGAGGATACCACAGAGTGGCAAGTTGACATAGTGTGGAGATGGCAGCAGCAGCAGGAGACCACAGAGTGGCAAGGTGACATAGTGTAGAAAAGGCAGCCGCAGTAGGAGGATTCCACAGAGTGGCAAGGTGACATAGTGTTGAGATGGCAGCAGCAGCAGGAGGATCCCACTGAGTGGCAAGGTGACATAGTGCCGATAAGGCAGCACAGCAGGAGGATACCACAGAGAGGCAAGATGGTATAGTGTGGATATGGCAGCAGGAGGAGACCACAAAGTGGCAAGGTGACATAGTGTGGAAATGGCAGCAGCAGCAGGAGGATACCACAGAGTGGCAAGGTGACATAGTGTGAATAAAGCAGCAGTAGGATACCACAGAGTGTCAAGGTGACATAATGTTGATATGGCAGCAGCAGTAGGATACCAAAGAGTTTCAAGGTGACATAATGTAGTGATGGCAGTAGCAAAAGGAGGATACCACAGAGTGGCTGGTTGACATACTGTGGTGATGGCAGCAGCAGAAGGAGGATACCACAGAGTGGCAAGTTGACATAGTGTGGAGATGGCAGCAGCAGCATGAGACCACAGAGTGGCAAGGTGACATAGTGTGGAAAAGGCAGCCGCATCAGGAGGATTCTTCAAAGTGGCAAGATGACATAGTGTTGAGATGGCAGCAGCAGCAGGAGGATCCCACTGAGCGGCAAGGTGACATAGTGTGGAGATAGCAGCAGCGACAGGAGGATACCACAGAGTGGCAAGGTGACATTGTGTGGAGATGGCAGCAGGATGATACCACAAAGTGTAAAAATGACATAGTGTGGAGATGGCAGCAGCAGCAGGAGGATACCACAGAGTGGCAAGGTGACATAGTGTGGATATAATTCAGCAGCAGCAGGAGAAGACCACAGAGTAGCAAGGTGACAATATGGATAAGGCAGCAGCAGGAGATCACAGAGTGGCAAGTTGACATACAGTAGTGTGGATATGGCAGGAGCAGCAGTAGACCATAGAGTGACAAGATGGCATAGTGTAGAGATGGCAGCAGCTTTAAGAGGATACCAAAGAGTGGCAAGGTAACATAGTGTGGAGATGGCAGCAGGAGGATATTACAGAGTGGCAAGGTGATATAGTGTGGATAAGACTGCAGGAGGAATCCATACAGTGGCAAGGTGACATAGTGCTGATAAGTCAGCAGCAGCAGGAGGATTCCACAGAGAGACAAGTTGGTATAGTGTGGATATGGCACCAGCAGCAGGAGGAGACCACAGAGCAGCAAGTTGACATAATGTGGATAAGGCAGCAGGCAGATACCACAGAGTGGCAAGGTGACACAGTGTGGATATTGCAGCAGCTGCAGGAGAAGACCACAGAGTGGTATGGTGACTTAGCTTGGATAAGGCAACAACAGCAGGAGACCACAGAGTATTAAGATAACGCAGTGTGGAGATGGCAGCAGCAGAAGGAGGGTACCACAGAGTGGCAAGGAGACATAATGTGGATATGCCAGCAGCAGGAGGACATCACATAGTGGCAAGGTGATATAGTATGTATATGGTGGCAGGATGATACCAAAGAGTGGAAAACTGAAATAGTGTGGAGATGGCAGCAGTAGCTGGAGGATACCACAGAGTGGTAAGGTGACATAGTGCCGATAAGGCAGCACAGCAGGAGGATACCACAGAGAGGCAAGATGGTATAGTGTGGATATGGCAGCAGGAGGAGACCACAAAGTGGCAAGGTGACATAGTGTGGAAATGGCAGCAGCAGCAGGAGGATACCACAGAGTGGCAAGGTGACATAGTGTGAATAAAGCAGCAGTAGGATACCACAGAGTGTCAAGGTGACATAATGTTGATATGGCAGCAGCAGTCGGATACCAAAGCGTTTCAAGGTGACATAATGTGGTGATGGCAGTAGCAAAAGGAGGATACCACAGAGTGGCAGGTTGACATACTGTGGTGATGGCAGCAGCAGAAGGAGGATACCACAAAGTGGCAAGTTGACATAGTGTGGAGATGGCAGCAGCAGCATGAGACCACAGAGTGGCAAGGTGACATAGTGTGGATAAGGAAGCCGCATCAGGAGGATTCCACAGAGTGGCAAGATGACATAGTTTTGAGATGGCAGCAGCAGCAGGAGGATCCCACTGAGTGGCAAGGTGACATAGTGTGGAGATAGCAGCAGAAACAGGAGGATACCACAGAGTGGCAAGGAGACATTGTGTGGAGATGGCAGCAGGATGATACCACAAAGTGTAAAAATGACATAGTGTAGAGATGGCAGCAGCAGCAGGAGGATACCACAGAGTGACAAGGTGACATAGTGTTAATATATTGCAGCAGCAGGAGAATGCCACAGAGTAGCAAGGTGACAATATGGATAAGGCAGCAGCAGGAGATCACAGAGTGGCAAGTTGACATACAGTAGTGTGGATATGGCAGGAGCAGCAGTAGACCATAGAGTGGCAAGGTGACATAGTGTAGAGATGGCAGCAAAAGCAGGAGTATACCACAGAGTGGCAAGGTGACATAGTGTGATGATTGCAGCAGCAGTAGACCATAGAGTGGCAAGGTGACATAGTGTAGAGATGGCAGCAGCATTAAGAGGATACCACAAAGTAGCAAGGTAACATAATGTGGTGATGGCAGCAGCAGCAGGAGGATACCACAGAGTGGCAAGGTGACATAGTGTGGATAAGGCAGCAGTAGGATACTACAGAGTGTCAAGGTGACATAATGTCGATATGGCATCAGCAGCAGGAGGAGACCACAGAGCATCAAGGTGACAAAATGTGCATAAGGCAGCAGAAGGATACCACAGAGTGGCAAGGTGACACAGTGTGGATATGGCATAAGCAGGAGAAGACCACAGAGTGGTAAGTTGACTTAGTGTGGATAAGTCAGCAGAAGAAGGAGGGTACCACAGAGTGGCAAGTTGACATAATGTGGATATGCCAGCTGCAGGAGGACATCACAGAGTGGCAAGGTGATATAGTGTTACAGGAAGCAGGATGATACCACAGAGTGGAAAAATGACGTAGTGTGGAGATGGCAGCAGCAACAGGAGCATACAACAGAGTGGCAAGGCGACATAGTGTGGAGATAGCAGCAGCAACAGGAGAATACCACAGAGTGGCAAGGTGACAGTGCCGACAAGGCAGCAGCAGCAGGAGGATTCCACAGAGAGACAAGATGGTATAGTGTGGATATGGCATCAGCAGCAGGAGGAGACCACAGAGCATCAAGGTGACGTAATGTGGATAAGGTAGCAGAAGGATACCACAGAGTGGCAAGGTAATACAGTGTGGATATGGCAGAAGCAGGAGAAGACCACAGAGTGGTAAGGTGACTCAGTGTGGATAAGGCAGCGGCAGCAGGAGACTACAGAGTATCAAGATGACACAGTGTGGATATAGCAGCAGCAGAAGGAGGGTACCACAGAGTGGCAAGGTAACATAATGTGGATTTGCCGGCATCAGGAGGACATCACAGAGTGGCAAGGTGATATAGTGTGTATATGGAAGCAGGATGATACCACAGAGTGGAAAAATGACGTAGTGTGGAGATGGCAGCAGCAGCACCAGGACACCACAGAGTGGCAAGGCGACATAGTGTGGAGATGGCAGCAGCAACAGGAGGATACCACAGAGTGGCAAGTTGACATAGTGCCGATAAGGCAGCAGGAGGATACCACAGAGAGGCAAGATGGTATAGTGTGGATATGGCAGCAGCAGCAGGAGGAGACCACAGAATGGCAAGGTGACATAGTGTGGAAATGGCAGCAGGAGGAAACCACAGAGTCGCAAGGTGACATAGTGTGAATAAGGCAGCAGTAGGACACTACAGAGTGTCAAGGTGACATAATGTCGATATGGCATCAGCAGCAGGAGGAGACCACAGAGCATCAAGGTGACATAATGTGCATAAGGCAGCAGAAGGATACCACAGAGTGGCAAGGTGACACAGTGTGGATATGGCAGAAGCAGGAGAAGACCACAGAGTGGTAAGGTGACTTAGTGTGGATAAGTCAGCAGCAGAAGGAGGGTACCACAGAGTGGCAAGGTGACATAATGTGGATATGCCAGCAGCAGGAGGACATCACAGAGTGGCAAGGTGATATAGTGTGTATATGGAAGCAGGATGATACCACAGAGTGGAAAGATTACGTAGTGTGGAGATGGCAGCAGCAACAGGAGGACACCACAGAGTGGCAAGGCGACATAGTGTGGAGATAGCAGCAGCAACAGGAGGATACCACAGAGTGGCAAGGTGACATATTGCCGATAAGGCAGCAGCAGCAGGAGGATACCACAGAGAGGCAAGATGGTATAGTGTGGATATGGCAGCAGCAGCAGGAGGAGACCACATAGTGGCAGGGTGACATACCATGGAAATTGCAGCAGCAGCAGGAGGAAACCACAAAGTGGCAAGGTGACATAGTGTGAATAAGGCAGCAGTAGGATACCGCAGAGTGTCAAGGTAACATAATGTCGATATGGCAGCAGCAGTAGGATACCACAGAGTGGCAAGGTGACATAGTTTAGATATGGCTGGAACAGCAGGAGACCACAGAGTGGCAAGTTAACATAGTGTGGTGATGGCAGCAGCAGAAGGAGGATACCACAGAGTGGCAAGTTGACATAGTGTGGAGATGGCAGCAGCAGCAGGAGACCACAGAGTGGCAAGGTGACATAGTGTGGATAAGGCAGCTACAGCAGGAGGATTCCACAGAGTGGCAAAGTGACATAGTGTTGAGATGGCATCAGCTGCATCAGGAGACCACAAAGTGACCCAATGACAGAGTGGAGCGGTGGGTGTCAATTTTAGTACCTGCTGATGAAGGTGGCTGAAAGAAGGAGTACTTAGTATCAGATGTGTGGCATCAGGTGGGTGGCAGCATCATAGTAGTATCTGAAGCATGTACAGATGTAGTAGATTTAACACACATTCTCTATGAGATATGTTATCTAAAATAAATCATTCCATTACTTTTCAATGGCTTTTGTTTCAAGATAACGCAATCAGTTAATAAATTAGAGTTAATAGTTTGTGTGTTAACCCTGCTACTTCTGTAGTCAGAAGAAACCGGTCTCTTTTATTAAATTGTTGGTGTTGCACCATGGTTTAACTAGTCTGATGCATCAGGAATAGAGATGTCGCAAACATAAAATTTTGTTTTGTACATGAACTATCTGCTGCTGAGGCGGCATTGTGTTATATGAAGAAAAGTTGAAGTTAATAAAAAAGTTATTTTAAGCATTTGGTAGTGCTCTTTAAACCTACTGTTTCCATAGAACGGCGCTAGAGGAATTACAGAGTAATAGATAGTGTGGTTAGACTAAAAGTCAAAGATACCAAAATTATGCTAATGCCACAGTGCAAAAGGCACTTCATAGTGATGTGCCTGCCACACTAACCACCTGCTCTGATGCCACAATACTGGCCAGGCAGGACAGCTTTTCCAGGGGCAAACTCTGCTAGTTGCGGCCACAAATCCAGTTTAGCTGCTCATTAGTCCAGCGGAAATTCAGTGTGGAGTGGCCGGGTGCTGTCCAAGTATGCCACCACCTGCTGTTTCAGGTCCTGCTCCAGGTCCACCTGCTGCTGCTGTTGAGAAGTTTCTTCACTATGTGGGGGAAGAAAGCTACTAATCCGTGACTGTAAACTCAGGCTACTGCTGATGGAGTTGGTACTGCTCCTGTCACCCAACCCCTCAACAGCTGTCATGGCAGTGAAAAGTGAGCGCAGATGGCCCCCCCAATCCGACCTGCGAGAGGATGGACGATGACGCAGATAGGCAGTGGAAAACTGACTACATAGGATGTCACTGTTGTAGTTCAGTTTGTCCTCCCTCTCAGTGGGTGTAAAACAAACCCCCCATTCTGGAACTGTAGTGAGGGTCCAACAAGGTGGAGAGCCAGAAGTCATCCCTCTGCCGAATGGTGTCAATTCGACTGTCACTACGCAAGCAAGTGAGCATGGATCCAGCCATTTGCACAAGTGACTCAGAGGGACTCCCTGCCTCTACCTCTACTGAATACTGCCACGGTGTGTCTGGGTCCTCTGTCTAGTCATTCTTATCACCCTGGAGCTCCTCTGGCTACTCCCGCTTCTCTTCTCCTATCTCCTGAGTAGAAAAAACACAGATTTGGCTACACATTCTCTGTGATCAAATGTCCTCCTCCCCATCCTCCTCCTCTTCCAGTTCAGCCCCCACATGTGCCCGTGAGATCTAGGCACCATGTCTCCAGTCCCATGATTAGCCATTGTTACCAGCATCTGTTCCAGGACATGAAGCAGTGGAATTACTTCATTCAGCCCGTAGTCCTGGCGACTGACAAATAACGTGGTGTCCTCAAAGGGCCTGAGCAAATGACAGGTGTCATGCATGAGCTGCCGCTGGCTGACATCAAAGCTACACAGGGGAGTACTCCTATCTGCTTTCATCATCAATAAATCGTTGATGGCCTTTCTCTGTTCGTATAGTCGGTCCAACATATGGAGGATGGAATTCATCGCATATCAGCCTATGTTGGGGATGTTGTTCTGCAGCTGCAGCTCAAGGAGAGTGTGCTTTGCGGTGTACGAGTAGCTGAAGTGCATGCAAAGTTTACTGGCCATTTTTAGGATGTCTTGCAGATGGGTGTAATACTTCAGGAACCGCTTGACAACCAGATTGAACATGTGTGCCATGCAGGGAGCATGGCTCATATTTCCTTGACGCAGCACCGACACAATGTACTTCCCGTTGTCGGTCACAATTATTACAATTTTCAGTTGTCAGGGAGAAAGCCAGGATTCTTGACAAAGGACACGGAGCAGTTTCTCCCCTGTGTGACTCCGTTCGCCCAGGAAAACGAGGTGCAGAACAGCGTGAAACCGCCATGTCCTGCACATGTGGTATGCTGGAGGAGCACTGTGACTTGTCCCTGCAGTGGAGGCTGAGGACATGGTGGAGGATGAGAAGGCAGAGGCGGACATTGTTGCAGGAGAAATGGCTTGACAACGTGGAGGCGGAAGCGGCGTAACCTGGCCAAGTTGCTGGTGTGGCTGTGCAGGAACCACATTAAACCAGTGGACCGTAAAGGACATGTACTGTACATGACCGTAGTTACAGGTTCACATGTAGGTGCTGCCGTTCACTTTGGTAGACACCGACAGACTCAAGGACTGGCCCACCTTCTGTTCGAGATATTTGTGCAGGGCTGGTACTGCCTTTTTCACAAAGAAATGACAGCTTGGGACTCCCCACCTTGGCTTAGCGCAAGCCATCAGTTCTCTGAAAGGTTCAGAGTCCACCACTTGGAAAGTGACTGCAGCACCAGGATGGAAGGCCGTGCCTTTAAAGACTGTCCAAAGTGTGGTAGAGCTTGTTCCTATGCGGATGTTTTCGTAGGCAAGGGACCTACAAAAGAACCGGAGGCCCCCGAAAAGGCTGGAGCTGCACCAGCTATGAAAGAACCGGGGAAACCTGAGACTACGAACATGACTGGAACATCCAGAGTGCTGATGAAGGAGAAAATGGTGGATCCTGTGAATAGTGCTCCTGGAAAATCTGCTACTGCAAAAGTGGCAAGGGGACCTGCTACTGACGCAGGAGTGAAGGGGATGAACACAGGAGACAAATCCATGGACCAAAAGACAAAAGATTGGCAAAATGTAAAAATCAGCGGCTCACCCTATATACTGAATGGACAGGGTGCTCACCTCTCGGTCCACCCAGACCGCACGGAAGGAAAAAATGTGTAATAAGAGAATGAGGGGCACTCCGTATAAGGGAACAGGAGACAATAGTTAACAGTATAAATTTAATGTCACATCAAATCATTAAACATAAAATGAACCAATATAATAAATAAAATCTAATAAAATCTGTATCACAATAAAGGCAGGATCCTGAATAAGTCGTACTAATTCAAAAGTCCATGAAACGCCAAGCATCCGATATTCAATCACAACAGATGGTGAGGGCAGATTGCCGTTTCCAGGATGTATCTTTCAGATGTATCACAAAGAGGTGCAAAATTTCATCAATGTCCAATATGCAACAGCCAAATTCTGACGATACATTAGTCAGATACTGAGCAAAGATGCTCTCTTGTGTAATAACACAGTAACAGCCGAAGTCTCTTACCCTCTGTGTCCGCTCCACTTACATGGAGACTCGAGGTAGCGGCTGAATGAAGCTAACGCGGCGTCCCACGTCGTGTAGAGTCTGACGTGACGTCTCACGTGACTCACCAGCTTGAATAGTAGTGGCGTGTTCCTATAGCGCTCACCAGCTCTGTGTTGGACTGGCTGTACAAATGACCCCGACCGAAGCAATCGCTCAACAGTTCACTCGTAGTGCTTGGGGGAAAAAGGCTTACTGTCTCGACTTGCCCAAACGCGTTTCGAGGTATACACCTCTTCCTCAGTGGTCCAAAAGAAACAAAAAGAAAAGTGAGTGGTCATAAAGAACAGGTTCTCAGTGTCAAAAGATCATCCCGTCAAAGTGCAGATGATAGCGGCAGTGGCTTAAGACCAAGCGTGACCTTATCTGATCTTATGCACATTCTTCCCTTTGAGAGCTTAGCATTACCACAGCCATTAGTTCCATTTATTTCAAGTAGTTCATCTGATGAAAAAACGCAATGCTTTTCTACAAATTCATCTCACAGAAAGTGAGAAATTTTGAGAGATCTCAACAAAGAGAGCAGCTTTATTATGCAAAGAGATCTTTTTGTTATTTGAAGTTTTTCTTAATGGAGAATGTCTGATACTGTAAAAATCTCTTCCCTTAATGTAAGGAGTATAAAGGGAGCATCTAAGAAAGCTGTTCTTTTGGCTTATCTGGAGACAGTCAACTGTGACATCATCTTTTTACAAGAAAGTAGAATAGAATACTCCCCAAACTATGCAGACCTAAGGGAAAGTTGGACACAGGGCCCTTCATTGTGGTCTGGAGACAACAACAACAAAGCCACTGGAGTTTAAATACTATTCAAAGGAAATACAATTAATTCCAAGAATAGCTTTATTAGTAAATATCAACTTAAACACGTTAGGGACCCAGGACGAGAATGCTCATCCTAAAAGGCTAGTACTTAGTGCCCCAGGATGAGCATTCTCGTCCTACGGTCCTTCCTCATCCCCCCGATTGCGGTACCGCTATCAGCGGAAGAGATCCGGCTGTTACTGACAACCCCTCATATACCCCTCATATACTGATTAACCCCTCATATGCCGCGATCAGCACTGACCGCGGCATATAGGAGGTTTGCGCTCCCTCACCTCATCCATCGGGTGCCTACGCTGCTGTGGCGGGGACTCAATGGTTGCCATGGCAGTTTGGGGCCAGACATGTATGGAGACCTAAGAGACCCATCCCCCAGGCAAGGTCTCATAGGAAACTGTTAACGTCTTACAGTGTAAGACACTAAGGCTGGTTTCCCACGGGCGTTGCGGGTGCATTGCTGGAAAAGATGCGGGTGCTTTGTGGGAACATGTGCAATTTTTTTATGCAAGTACATTGTAATGCGCTTTGCACACACGGGACAAAAATCGTCATGTTTGGTACCCAAACCCGAACCCGGACTTCTTAACAGAAGTTCGGGTTTAGGTTAGGTGTTGTGTAGACTGTATTATTTTCCCTTATAACATGGTTATAAGGGAAAATAATAGCATTCTTAATACAGAATGCATAGTACAATAGGGCTGGAGGGGTTAAAAATAAATAAAAATTAACTCACCTTAATGCACTTGTTTGCGCAGCCCGTCTTCTCTTCTGTCTTTTACTTTGCTGTGCAGTAGGAATAGGACCTTTGATGACGTCACTGCGCTCATCACATGATCCATCACCATGGTGATGAATCATGTGACGGACCATGTGATGAGTGCAGTGACGTCACCACAGGTCCTTTTCCTACTGCACAGCAAAGATGAAGACAGAAGAGAAGTCGGGCTGTGCGAACAAGCCCTATTGTACTATGCCCTATTGTACTATGCATTCTGTATTAAGAATATTATTTTCCCTTCTAACCATGTTATAAGGGAAAATAATAATGAGCGGGTTCCCATCCTGATTGTCTCCTAGCAACAAAGTGTGAAAATCAAACCGTATCCGCACTTGCTTGCGGATGCTCGCGATTTTCACGCAGCCCCATTCACTTCTATGGAGTCTGTGTTACCTGAAAAATGCACAAAATCAAGCATGCTGCGATTTTCATGCGATCTCATATGCACAGCCCCATAGAAATGAATGGGTTCAGATTCAGTGCGGGTGCAATACGCTCACCTCACGCATTGCACCCGTGCAGAAAACTCGCCCGTGTGAAAGAGGCCTAACAGTTCAATACAGTATAATACAGATGTATTGTGCTGAATTTAAACAGGGGTCAGACCCTGTAATGTTGAAGTCCCATGTTGAGTGGGACAAATAATAAAGTGAAAAAAAAACAAAAGTATTACAAAATAATTAAAAGTTTCAAGTAAAAAAAAAAAAAGTGTTTTGCTGTGTGTTTTGGGTCATTGTCGTGCTGAAATGTCCACTGGCGCCCAAGGCCAAGTTTCTCTGCCTGATGTCATTGAGAATCCTCATGTATTGCTCTTTTTTCATGGTGCCGTTTACTTTGATTAGGTTCCCTGGTCAACTGGCTGAAAAACACCCCCAAAGCATTAGGTTCCCACCACCATGTTTGACAGTGGGGATGGTGTTTTTTGGGTGAAGGATATTCCTTCTTTACACCAAATGAAGGAAACATCATTGTGACCAAACAATTCAAATTTTGTTTCATCTTACCATAACACAGAAGACCAGAAGTCTTCTTCTTTGTCCAGATGAGCTTTTGCAAAGGCCAAGCAAGCTTTTGTGTGCCTTATCTGGAGAAGTGGCATCCTCTTTGGTCTGCATTGTGCAGTTTCAGTTGGATTGACTGCCTTGAGACATTGCCACCAGCAGAGCCCAGATTCACCAGGATGGCCTTGGTGGTGATCCTTGGATTCTTTTTCACCTCTCTAACTACAGTGGGATGCAAAAGTTTGGGCAACCGTGTTAATCGTCATGATTTTACTATATAAATCGTTGGTTGTTACGAAAAAAAAAAAGTCAGCTAAATATATCATATAGGAGACACACACAGTGATATTTGAGAAGTGAAATTAAGTTTATTGGATTTACAGAAAGTGTGCTATAATTGTTTAAATAAAATTAGGCAGGTGCATAAATTTGGGCCTGTTGTCATTTTATTGATTCCAAAACCTTTGGAAGGAATTATTGGAACTTAAATTGGCTTGGTAAGCTCAGTGACCCCTGACCTACATACACAGGTGAATCCAATTATGAGAAAAAGTATTTAAGGGGGGCAATTGTAAGTTTCCCTCCTCTTTTAATTTTCTCTGAAGAGTAGCAACATGGGGGTCTCAAAACAACTCTCAAATGACTTGAAGACAAAGATTGTGCACCATCATGGTTTAGGGGAAGGATACAGAAAGCTGTCTCAGAGATTTCAGCTGTCTGTTTCCACAGTTAGGAACATATTGAGGAAATGGAAGACCACAGGCTCAGTTCAAGTTAAGGCTCGAAGTGGCAGACCAAGAAAAATCTCAGATAGACAGAAGCGACGAATGGTGAGAACAGTCAGAGTCAACCCACAGACCAGCACCAAAGACCTACAACATCATCTTGCTGAAGATGGAGTCACTGTGCATCATTCAACCATTCGGCGCACTTTACACAAGGAGATGCTGTATGCGAGAGTGATGCAGACGAAGCCTTTTCTCCGTCCACAGCACAAAAAGTGCCGCCTGAGGTGGGCTAAAGCACATTTGGACAAGCCAGCTTCATTTTGGAATAAGGTGCTGTGGACTGATGAAACTAAAATTTAGTTATTTGGCCATAACAAGGGGCGTTATGCATGGAGGAAAAAGAACACAGCATTCCAAGAAAAACACCTGCTACCTACAGTAAAATATGGTGGTGGTTCCATCATGCTGTGGGGCTATGTGGCCAGTGCAGGGACTGGGAATCTTGTCAAAGTTGAGGGACGCTTGGATTCTACTCAGTATCAGCAGATTCTGGAGACTAATGTCCAGGAATCAGTGACAAAGCTGAAGCTGTGCCGAGGCTGGATCTTTCAACAAGACAACGACCCTAAACACTGCTCAAAATCCACTAAGGCATTTATGCAGAGGAACAAGTACAACGTTCTGGAATGGCCATCTCAGTCCCCAGTCCTGAATATAATTGAAAATCTGTGTTGTGACTTAAAGGGAGCTGTCCATGCTCGGGAGCCATCAAACCTGAATGAACTAAAGATGTTTTGTAAAGAGGAATGGTCCTAAATACCTTCAACCAGAATCCAGCCTCTTATTGGAACCTACAGGAAGCGTTTAGAGGCTGTAATTTCTGCAAAAGGAGGATCTACTAAATATTGATTTCATTTCTTTTTTATGGTGCCCAAATTTATGCACCTGCCTAATTTTGTTTAACAATTATAACACACTTTCTGTAAATCCAATAAACTTCATTTCACTTCTCAAATATCACTGTGTGTGTCTCCTATATGATATATCTAACTGACATTTTTTATCGTAACAACCAACGATTTATACAGGAAAATCATGACGATTAACAAGGTTGCCCAAACTTTCGCATCCCACTGTATCCTTCTGGCCAGCACAGGTGTCACTTTTGGCTTCCAACCATGTCCTCTGAGATTTTCCACAGTGCAGAACATCTTGTATTTTTTGCTCAAATGTAAATAGAAGCCGAGAAACATTTTTTTTTTCCACACAATAATGCCTCTTGTACATCGTCTTATTATCTTTTGGGAGACAACTATGTCATTTCCCGTCAAAAAATTACTAGCTGGTTGAATAAAAGTAACTTTAAGTCAAAATTTGCCAGGGGTATGAATAATTATGGCAGCACTGAGAATATATTTTTCTTGATGTACTGAAATACGCCCCTATACGCTTTTGCCAGAAATAACTGCAACAGTGCGTATAATGGCCTTTTTCAGTATAACACGAAATATATATTCTCAGTTCACTTCTGCAGTTATTTCTGTTAAAAGCGTATTGGGGTGTATTTCAGTAAAAAAAGAAAAATACATACCTACTTCACTGTTGCAGTTATTTCTGGTGAAAGCATATAGGGGCATATTTCAGTACTACAGGAAAAATATATACGCACTTCACTCTTTAAGTTTGTTCAGGTCAAAGCGTATAGGGTCATATTTCAGTACTACAAGAAAAATACATTCTCAGTTCACTTCTGCTATTATTTTTTTGTGAAAGCGTATAGTGGCCTATTTCAGTCCAACAAGAAAAATATATTCTCAGTTCACTTTCTGCAGTTTTTTCTGTTGAAAGAATATAGGGGAGTATTACAGTAAAAAAAGAAAAAAACAAATTGGGGGGAATTTGATGGGTGAATGTACACTTTATTCCTTATGAACCGAATTCCGTTATCCTTTCATTGGTGATTTTTTTTTATTTCAAAATAGTTTTTTTAGGTGAAATTGATGAATGACTGCAATATGAACCGAATGACGCTCTGGTGAAATTTGTATCTTTCAAATATTTTTTTTTTTCTGTAAAAATGATGGGTGATGAAAAACTCCTTTTGCTGCATTGAACGAATGATGTTGTGTGATGTCTGAAAGTATGAGGAAAAAAAAAATATATATATATATGGTGTTTTGAAACAACAAATATACAAAAAGTACATGAAAACAACGACAACCTCCTGATGCGGCCGCCACCTCCAGACTGTCATTGTGCCACTTGCTGGCCGTTTCCTGATGCTGCTGCTGCATCCGCCACTTCCAGACTCTGTCATTGTGCCACTCGGTTGGCTCCTCATACTGCTGCCATCTCCAGACTCTGTCATTGTGCCACTCGGTGGCCTTCTCATGATGCTGCTGCTGTATCCGCCACCTCCAGACTGTCATTGTGCCACTTGGTGGTCTCCTCATACTACCGCCACCTCCAGACTCTGTCATTGTGCCACTCAGTGGCCTTCTCATGATGTAGCTGCTGCATCTGCCACCTCCAGACTCTGTCATTGTGCAACTCTGTGGTCCCCTCATGCTGCTTCCACCTCACCACTATGTCATAGGGCCACTCTGTGGACTTCTCATTCTGTTCCCACCCTCCCCACTCCATGACTCGGCCAATACTGATGGATTATTGAGCAAATGCTGACCGAGTGAAGGCAGATGCTCCACAGACAGGATCAGTTTTTTGTGGGTTATTGTTCTGATGGATCAGAGGAAGGGCAAAATAATCATTGACGTCAACACAAGCTTACTTCTGACACCCTCTTCACTCTGTCAGGGGGGGTCTACTTGTATAAGCGTTTAATAGAACAGGTTCTGTAAACAGCTATGTGGAATCAGCTGACGACAGTCCATACTTGAGTTATTTTGTCAATTTTGGCCCTGTGACTGCCTAAATAAGTGAATTGTGCAGTGATTCTAAGAGCGGCACCAGTCATCTGCATGTCATACTGGCTCACAGTATTATTTCAGTACCCCAGCAAACTCCCTATGTATGTTACTGCAAGGCACAGTGTTCTACACCGCTATAAAGGCTCTCTGCAGCCTGTAAATAGCCGTTTTTTAACATGATTCGCCAAGAATAAATTCGGATTGAAGCAAATCTTTTCAAAAAATTTGGCAAACCGACCTTATCGAATTCTTTTGAAATTCGCTCATCTCTAATAAAGATGTAAAGAAGGTATTTGTTTCAAAACTACAAGAAGTTGACTTGTTATAAAGAAAAGGTCACGTCAATATTGCTATAGTGGGAATATGTAAAAAACAAAATAGTGGAATTAAAAAAGCAAAAGAGAAAAAACTGTGGTTCAAAAATCTTAATAAGAAACTACAGACTTAACTGAAGCTGAAAAATAGAGGCATCACTGTTTCAGACCTGATAGAGAAAACAAAAGGAGAAATTAAAATAGCAAAGAAATAATATTTAATACTAAAGTGAAGCAGCTTGAAGCTGATGAAAAATGTACTGGGCAAAAAACTGTAATATCAAATATTGGTGGTGAAACAAAGAAAGAAGAAATGCTTAAAAAATTCAAACAATTCTAAGAGCTGCTTAATAAAAAACAAATAGATACAGCCTTAGATGAAAATGCCTTAAACTCTTTGGAAAACAAGCTGGAGAAAAAGGAGCAAGAATGCTCTGCAATGACATCTCACTAGAATAATTGCATGCTGTGCTGTAGTTAAAGGTGTTGCAAAAAACTAAACGCCAGAGTCTGTTGAATTTTACAGAATTGTATAGTAGAATTTTACTTGACATTCTGGAATGTATTGAAAGGAGACCTGATGGCTATCGTTAATGAAGCTTTAAATACAGAAGTGTTGCCAGAATCTTGGAGAAAAGGTATTGTACATCACTATACAAAAAAGGCAACAAATTGCAATTAGAAAATTGGAGACTAATCACACTCCTAAATACGGAGGAGTATGGGAAAATCTCAACATAATAAGAGACTGTATTTGCTTTCGGAATGAGAGAAAACAAGATACAGCCATACTATCCTTGGAATCTCTCAAAGCATATGACAGAGTGTCACATTAGTTTCTGTGGTTGGTGCTGAAGCAAATTAAAGGGGTTCTGCACTTTCATTTAAGAAAGATCATCAGCTTCTGATCAGCGGGGGACCCCCGCCGATCAGCTGTTTGAGAAGGCAGTGGCGCTCCAGCAGCACTGCGGCCGGCCCACTGACGTCACGACTAGTGTCAACTAGCGTGGGCGGGGCTAAGCTCTGTTCACTTGAATGGAGCATAGCCTCGCCCACGTTAGTTGATACTAGTCGTGACGTCAGTGGGCCGGCAGTAAACAGTGAAAAGGCCATGGTGCTGCTGAAGTGCCGCTGCCTTCTCAAACAGCTGATCGGCGGGGGTCTCGGGTGTCGGACCCCCACCGATCAGAAGCTGATGATCTATCCAGAGGATACATCATCAGTTAAAACAAAGTGCAGAACCCCTTTAACGTTCCAGATGTTGTAATAAAACAGATATCATTGCTCTATAATGAATCCTTCAAACAAATTCTTGCTAATGGTTTTCCGGCTGGAAAAGTCACTTTGTTTTCCAGAGTCAAGCAAGGTTGCCCCTTGTCACCCATTCTGTTTATTTGTGTTTTGGAGCCACTATTGCTACTATGAAAAGACAAGGTGATCAAGGGTGTCTCTATACCTGGTGGTAATGGAGTTACTGTTAAAACAGGGGCCTACATGGATGATGTCATAATCTTGTGTACAACAATACCTGCATTGAGAAGAGCCGTACAAATTACAGAATTACTTCTGTCTTTCGTCTTAATAGAACAAAGTGTGATTGCTTTGCCAAAGGAGACTGGAGAGAAGCAAATATCCCAGATCTCAAAATACAAAAAGAGCAGATAAAAATACTTGGAGAAATTTTTGATGACAATAACAATGGTCAAAAGGGAGGAAGTCAAAGCAAAATACCAAAAGCTAGTGAAGCTGCGCAGATTAACAATAGAAGGGAAAAAAATGATCATTAAAGCTCTAATAATCCCAATTCTACTGTACTTGAATGTAGTCTTCCCTCCAAATTATTTAGTGTCTGAAATATCTTCAGAGAGTAATCTTTCAGTTTATTTGGAGCTCGAAAATGGAGAAAGTCAACAGGGAGACAATGTATAAACAAAAAAAGTTTGGAGTCAAAAGAATACCCAATATTAAGAAAATCATGTACCTGCATTTCTTTTCCTTGTGCTTCAGAATGATTAAAAGGACTGAGAATACCTGGTCTTTTTTCCTAAAGTATGCAGCAGGACATTTGTTCCGGAAAACCCAATAGATACAAATTCCTTTAACAGTACCAGTGTTGCTTGTCCCACCAAGGCAATATGTATTAATTGAGACAATCACACCCTCTGGAGGAAAGAAGGGTTGTACACAAACATAGAAAAGGATTCTTTACGGTAAGAGCAGTAAGACTATGGAACTTTTTTTAAATATAAATAAATATATATATTTTTTTTTAATAATAATACAACATCTGAATAATAAGGAACAAGTCTGTCCAGTCTCAAATTATACAGAAGCCAAGTCTTTGGAATGTTGGAAGCTGTGTAATTGCAATTGTTTAAAAGACTTAGCCTGGATGGTAATGCAGGATTGTCTACTGACGAGAGCCTTTCAGCACAGGAGAGGACTGGTGCCAAAGTGTCCAAGAAATGACTGTGTTATGGATGAAACCTCTCTCCACGTAATCTGGGCTTCTTGAATCACAAACTGGTAATGTATGGACTTTGTACTGTGCAGCAGACAGGAAGGAAGCAGGTATTATGGACTAAGGTAAACTGCTTGAAGAACGCATTGTGGGAAGTTTGTAATATTTTGTTGTTTAGGAGAGACTTGATTGATGAAAAAGAATGCATCAAAATTGCTTTAAGTGAGATTTATGTTTCTATTTGCGAGACAGAAAACGTTTATGTGTTAGAGCTGCTACATTGTGGAATATTAACAGTTGGAATGTGCTTTTTGTAAGTTTTTTAGTTTTATAGACTAAACAAAAATATAAATGCAACACTTTCGGTTTTGCTCCCATTTTGCATGAGCTGAAAGATCTGAAACATTTTCTACATACATAAAAGACCCATTACTCTCAAATATTGTTCACAAATCTGTCTAAATCTGTGTTAGAGAGCAATTCTCCTTTGCTGAGATAATCCATCCCCCCTCACAGGTGTGGCATATCAAGGTGCTGATTAGACAGCATGAATATTGCACAGGTGTGCCTTAGACTGCCCACAATAAAGTGACACTCTTAAATGTGCACAGTTTTACTGGGGGGGGGGGGGGGGGCAGAAAACCAGTCAGTATCTGGTGTGGCCACCATTTGCCTCACTCAGTGCAACACATCTCTGTTGCATAGAGTTGATCAGGTTGTCGATTGTGGCCTGTGGAATGTTGGTCCACACCTCTTCAATAGCTTTGCAAAGTTGCAGAATATTGGCAGAAACTGGAACACGCTGTTGTATACGCTGATCCAGCGCATCACAAACATGCTCAATGGGTGACATGTCCGGTGAGTATGCTGGCCATGCAAGAACTTGGATGTTCTCAGGTTCCAGGAATTGTGTACATTTCCTTGAAATATGGGGCCATTCATTATCATGCTGCAACATGAGGTGATGGTCCTGGAGGAATGGCACAACAATGGGCCTCAGGATCTTGTCAAGGTATCTCTGTGTATTAAAAAATGCCATTAATAAAATGCACCTGTGTTCATTGTCCATAACAAATGCCCCATCCTACCATAACCCCATCGCCACTATTGGCAACTTGAATCAACAACGTTGACGTCAGCAAACCGCTCACCTACACAACGCCACACACGCTGTCTGCCATCTGTCCTGAACAGTAAAAACCAGGACTCATCTGTGAACACAACACCTCTGCAACTTGCCAGACGCCATCGATTGAGAGCATTTGCCCACTCAAGTCGGTTACAACGATGAACTGCAGGTCCAGACCCCGATGAGGACAACGAGCATGCAGAGGAGCTTCCCTGAGATGGATTCTGACAGTTTGTGCAAAAATTCTTTGGTTATGAAAACCAATTGTTGCTGCAGCTGTTCAGGTGTCTGGTCTCAGATGATCCTGGAATGAACATGCTTGATGTGGAGTTCCTGGGCTGGTGTGGTTACACGTGGTCTGCAGAGGTCGGTTGGATGTACTGCCAAATTCTCTGAAACGCCTTCGGAGACGGCATATGTTAGAGAAATGAACATTCATTGCACAGGCAACAGCTCTGGTAGACATTCCTGCAGTCAGCATGCCAATTGCACGCTCCCTCAAATGTTTCAACATCTGTGGCATTGTGCTGTGTAATCAAACTGCACATTTCAGGGTGGCCTTTTATTGTGGGCAGTCTAAGGCACAACTGTGCAATATTCATGCTGTCTAATCAGCACCTTGATATGCCACACCTGTGAGATGGGATGGATTATCTCGGCAAAGAAGAAGTGCTCACTATAACAGATTTAGACAGATTTGTGAACAATATTTGAGAGTAAAGGGTCTTTTGTGTATATAGAAAATGTTTCAGAGTTCAGCTCATGCAAAATGGGAGCAAAACCGAAACTGTTGCATTTATATTTTTGTTCAGTGTAATAAAAATGTAAAGCTGGTTTTGTACGTCTCAGTGCACAAGGCTGCCATTGTAAGGCATGCTGACTGTACCTGTCTCATGGATAGGTTGTTGGCTCGCACATACCTGGCTTTTGGCATGCAGCCTTTGTGTGATTGTTTGTTATATGTTATAGGTAATGAAAGTGTGCGCACAATATGCACATATTCCATTGCCAATTTTAGCAATCACAAATTTTCGAATTTGCAAATTTATGGTGAATGTTCAACAAAAAATTGTTAAATATAGCAAATTTGAATATTGCCTATTCCGCTGATCACTACCCGGTCTTCGACTTTGTCGCAAATGACATCAGACACCCCCAGCCAAGAGTCGGTGGGTTCCTTTGACATGACACTTAGTTGGCATAGCCAAGTCCCGAACCTCTCTGTCATTTTCAGTCCCCTCAGGGCGAGAAGTATTATAAGCCGTAGGCTCGGCTCCACTTTTTAACGAGGACGAGCTACTAGAGGACAGTCAGTAGATACTGCCCAGCCAAGATCTGGAGGAGACATACGCTGCTTCCTCCGGTAGGCGGGCAAGTATTGATGAAAAGAGTCACGTGGGAACAGGTGTTGCGAGCGGTCAGGATTCTGGCCCTGAGACCGTTGAGGGGGACATCATTAAAGTGCAGACAATAGCGGATGATACTGATGATGTAGCCGATCACACTTGGGGGCTGGGTGAATTAGGGGCTTCATCATCATCATCGGATGAAGAGGGAGGCAGAATGCATGTGAGGCAGTGGCTGAGCCAGAAGGGTGGCAGCGTGGCTGCGAGTCAGCAGGGTGGCAACAGTGGGAGGTAGGGAGCCAAACATGCCTGGGGTAGACCACCTGCTTTGTAGGAGCCTACCGACCCGGAAAATAGCATACTAGGCGGTGTGGCAATTTTTTGTCAGGCCACCGGAGGAGGTGAACATGGCCATTTGCAAAATTTGTGGGCATAAGGTGAAGTGTGGCTAGGGTGTCAATGTTGGCACCACAGCCCTGCATCAACACATACAGCGTCACCATAAAGTGGCCTGGGATAACCGTGGATCCTATGTGTGATGGGGCTCCGATGTGGTGGTCCAGCCTGCTGCAGCAACCGCTGCATCACACAGTGGCACACACCCAATTTTATGCAGTAAAGGCTCCAGCACCTCAGCCGAAGGGAGCTGTCTGTCCTTCCCATCATCTACCAATCCTGATGCTCCTGCTCCTTGCCCTCATACTCCTCATCAGTCATTCCAACAACAGTATCAATGCACCCATCAAATGGCACAGAAGATGAACATGCTCCTGGCCCAGTTGCTGGTGCTGCAGTCCCTCCCTTTCCAAGTGGTGGATTCTGCACCTTTCAGAGAACTGATGGCTTGTACCAAGCCGAGGTGGAGAGTCCCAAGCCATCATTACTTTGCCAAAAAGGCAGTACCAGCCCTGCACTCATATATAGAACAGAAGGTGGGCCAGCCCTTGAGCCTGTTGGTGTCTGCCAAAGTGCATGGCAGCGCCGACGAGTGGAGCTATAACTACGGGCAAGGACAATATATGTCCTTTATGGCCCACTGGTTCCTGCACAGCCACACCAGCAACTTGGCCTGGTGACAACGCTTTTGCCTCCACTTTCTTACACCATTGGTCCTGCGACAATGTCCGCCTCTGCCTCCTCATCCTCCACCGTGTCATAAGCCTCCACTACAGGGACAATTCACAGTTACCCTCCATCATACAGCATGTTCAGGGCACGGCGGTGTCACGCTGTTCTGTTGCCTGGATAAACAGAGTCACACAGGAGAGCAAATGCTCCATGTCCTTCATCAAGAAATCGAATCCTGGCTTTCTCCACAACAACTCAAAATCTGAACCATGGTGACCGACAACGGGAAGAACATGGTGTCGGAGCTGCGTCAAGGAGGGATGAGCCATGCGCCCTGCATGGCGCAAGTGTTCAATCTGGTTGTAAAGTGGTTCCTGAAGTCTTCCGCCCATCTGCAAGACATCCTGAAAACTTTACTTGTACTTTGGCCACTCATACACCGCAAAGCACACCCTCCTTGAGCTGCAGCGGCACAATGGCATCCCCCAACATAGGCTGATATGCAATGTTTCCACCTGTTGGAATTCCACCCTCCATATGTTGGACCGATTATATTAACAGGCCATAAACTATTTCTTGATCATACAGGCGGACAGAGGTACTCCCCTGTGTAACTTCGATGTTAGCCAGTGGCAGCTCATGAGTCACACCTGCCATTTGTTTGGGCCCTTTGAGGGGGCCACTTAATTTATCAGTCGCAAGGACTACAGGATGAACAACATAATATTACTGATTCATGTCCTGGAACATCTGGCTGGTCAGGGGACAGGAGACATGGGGACTACATCTCATCTACATCTTCAGATGGAAAAAAAATGACAAATATTCTAAAAAAACAAATATAACGCACTATATTCAATATAATGCTATATATTCGTTTTCTAGACTATTCGTCAATTACGGATATTCGAAAAACAAATATATATCTTTATATTCGTTATAGTGCTTTATATTCATTTTTTAGAATATTAGTCTTTTTTTTTTCCATCTAAAGTCATGATTCCTCCTGCTTAAGTTGCTTGACAAGCAACTTAAGCAGGTAGGAATCATAACTTCAGATGGAAGAAAATTACAAATATTCTAAAAAATTAATATACAGTATAGCACTATATTCTATAGTGCTATATATTCCTTTTTGACCCACGCCTGTATTGACCGCGTAACATTTGCATTGCCGATTTTTCAAGTAATAAAATGTAGAATATAACGAATATTCAAATTCTCAAATATTCGCTGAATATTCTACAAAATGTTAGCGAAATATTGCAAATTCAAATATGACCCCTGCCACTCATCACTATTTAGCAATACTGATGGATTACTGACCAAATGATGACCGAGTGAAGGTGGATGCTCAACAGACAGGATCCATTGAGGGGTTATTGTTCTGATGGATCAGATGAAGAACAAAATAATCAGTGACTTCAACACAAACTTACTGCTGACACCCTCTTTACTCTGAAGGGGGGCTCTACAGGGAGTGCAGAATTATTAGGCAAGTTGTATTTTTGAGGATTAAATTTTATTATGGGAACAACAACCATGTTCTCAATGAACCCAAAAAACTCATTAATATCAAAGCTGAATATTTTTGGAAGTAGTTTTTAGTTTGTTTTTAGTTTTAGCTATTTTAGGGGGATATCTGTGTGTGCAGGTGACTATTACTGTGCATAATTATTAGGCAACTTAACAAAAAACAAATATATACCCATTTCTATTATTTATTTTTACCAGTGAAACCAATATAACATCTCAACATTCACAAATATACATTTCTGACATTCAAAAACAAAACAAAAACAAATCAGTGACCAATATAGCCACCTTTCTTTGCAAGGACACTGAAAAGCCTGCCATCCATGGATTCTGTCAGTGTTTTGATCTGTTCACCATCAACATTGCGTGCAGCAGCAACCACAGCCTCCCAGACACTGTTCAGAGAGGTGTACTGTTTTCCCTCCTTGTAAATCTCACATTTGATGATGGACCACAGGTTCTCAATGGGGTTCAGATCAGGTGAACAAGGAGGCCATGTCATTAGATTTTCTTCTTTTATACCCTTTCTTGCCAGCCACGCTGTGGAGTACTTGGACGCGTGTGATGGAGCATTGTCCTGCATGAAAATCATGTTTTTCTTGAAGGATGCATACTTCTTCCTGTACCACTGCTTGAAGAAGGTGTCTTCCAGAAACTGGCAGTAGGACTGGGAGTTGAGCTTGACTCCATCCTCAACCCGAAAAGGCCCCACAAGCTCATCTTTGATGATACCAGCCCAAACCAGTACTCCACCTCCACCTTGCTGGCGTCTGAGTCGGACTGGAGCTCTCTGCCCTTTACCAATCCAGCCACGGGCCCATCCATCTGGCCCATCAAGACTCACTCTCATTTCATCAGTCCATAAAACCTTAGAAAAATCAGTCTTGAGATATTTCTTGGCCCAGTCTTGACGTTTCAGCTTGTGTGTCTTGTTCAGTGGTGGTTGTCTTTCAGCCTTTCTTACCTTGGCCATGTCTCTGAGTATTGGACACCTTGTGCTTTTGGGCACTCCAGTGATGTTGCAGCTCTGAAATATGGCCAAACTGGTGGCAAGTGGCATCTTGGCAGCTGCATGCTTGACTTTTCTCAGTTCATGGGCAGTTATTTTGCGCCTTGGTTTTTCCACACGCTTCTAGCGACCCTGTTGACTATTTTGAATGAAACGCTTGATTGTTCGATGATCACGCTTCAGAAGCTTTGCCATTTTAAGAGTGCTGCATCCCTCTGCAAGATATCTCACTATTTTTGACTTTTCTGAGCCTGTCAAGTCCTTCTTTTGACCCATTTTGCCAAAGGAAAGGAAGTTGCCTAATAATTATGCACACCTGATATAGGGTGTTGATGTCATTAGACCACACCCCTTCTCATTACAGAGATGCACATCACCTAATATGCTTAATTGGTAGTAGGCTTTCGAGCCTATACAGCTTGGAGTAAGACAACATGCATAAAGAGGATGATGTGGTCAAAATACTCATTTGCCTAATAATTCTCCACTCCCTGTACTTGTGTAAGTGTTTAATAGAACAGATTCTGTAGGGGGAGGCGATCTAGCGCCTGGTGGAGATAGATGTGTGAGGCTGCAGCTCGGTACAACAACTCGCCCTATCAGCCTGGAAATTCAGCCTGTATGATCAAAAATGTTCAAGATTGGTGGACCTAAAGATGGGGAAGCTGCTGGACACCAAAATGCTACAGTGAGTAGTGGGGAGATGGAGAAATTTATTTAAAAAAACGGCCGCCACATATGTAGCCCAAGAATCCAAGATGGCGCCGGCCATGCCACAGACAGCGAGTCACAAGCACTCAGAGTGTTTAGAGTCAGCGCAATGAGAAGGTGTAGAAGGTGACAGTCTCCCCATACTCTGCACTTACCTGAGAGAAACTCTGACCTCTTCATTATCACCACCGTTAGAGCCACTGGGCTTAGATATATCAATTATCAAGCAAGATGTCAGACATATTGGGAGAAGAGTAAAGTCACTAAAGGATGCACAAACAAGTTTTCTCCATCACCAAACAGCAGTTAATCAGCGCTTACATTCTATCCAGAAACATCTGAACATTCTTCATAACGCCCTTGAAGAACAAGAAAACCGCGGAAGGGGTAACAACCTATGTTTTAGGGGCATCCCTGAAACAGTTGCCCAGGGAGATTTCCCTAACACAGTGGTGCAAATCTGTCTATCTATCCTGGGCCCAGACACAGTCCATGAAGTAATACTGGAAAGGGCTCATACCGCCCTGAGACCCAAACCACCACCATCAGAACTGCCAAGGGACGTAATTTGCAAGTTCCTAAATTTCCCAGTTAAAGAAGCTTTCATGACAAAAGCACTCAATATGCAGTCAATTGAATGGGATGGAAATGAAATAATAATCTTTCAAGACCTCTCACAATCCACCCTAAAAAAAGAAGGGCACTAAAACCCCTCACAGATTGGCTGAGGTTAAATAAATTACTATATAGATGGACATTTCCTTTTGGCCTTTCATGCATGAAGATCGCAGGGTGACAGTCTACATTCCTGGACTTGGAAGCAGTATATGCATAGATTGACCCTTTGGCAAATATTCCATAGCTACCAACTGTTGAACCCTGGGAAAAACAGCTCACTCCAAAGCCCCACAAGAACAAAAGAGGATCATCACTGTCAACCCCCAGAAGATTGCCATTAGACAATTGAAGCTGAATGGGTTGTAATAGTCCTTCTCTTCCCCTTTCTTTTCATATCCCTATCTACATCTCCCTCCCCTCCCCCCCCAGCTATACTCCAAGAGATTTAATGACCATTTGACCTGATCTTTGGACTGCACTTGACTAAAGTTACTTGTCACCTATATACTTACCCCTAATAATTTTCCTCTTTCTATGTCTATTCTGCCTTTTATTACACAGCAGAATGTATAACTGGTACCATCTGACCCAAGCCATAGTACCCCTGTTAATATGTTTTGTTTGGTTTCAATATGTTTTTGTTGTTTCATTCATTAACAAATGCTTCTCTCAACATGCTGGATTTGAAAATTAGTGGATAGCTATCCTGCTGGGCTGGACAGCTCCACCCTGGGAGGCTGAGTACCAAATTCTAGCTTTAAAGGGTTTCTGTCATCAGAAAAATCAGTATGCATCTGTCTGACATTAGCGATGTGCTAATGTCAGCAGAACATAACTGTATGATTTTTAACTCCCTGCCTGCCGCCATTCCCTCAAAATAAAGACTCTTATAATATTCTATTGAACCTCTAGGTGCCAGTGGGGCGTTGCTGCAGCACCTAGAGGCTCCATATTCTCACCCTTTGAGACGCCCATGTCCAGTTGATTGAAATCCTAGTTTTCCTCAGTGCCCCGTAAATCACGGGTCTGCGCCATCCCATTTAGTATTCGGCACAGGCACAGTGAGTGAAGGTCGATCTCCTGCTGCCGGCTTCATTAACTGCGTCTGCGCCAAATACTAAATGGGACGGCGCAGGATTTTATGGGTACAGAGGAGAACAAGGATGTCAATTAACTGGACATGGGCGTGCCAAAGGGTGAAAAGACGGAGTCTCTAGGTGCTGCAGCAACACCCCACTAGCACCTAGAGGCTCATTAGCATATTATAAAAGTCTTTATTTTGAGGGAACAGCGGCAGGCAGGGAGTTAAAAATCATACAGTTATGGTATGCTGAAATTAGCACATCGCTAATGTCAGCCAGATACATAACGATTTTTCTGATGACAGAAGCCCTTCAACTCTGATAGACACACTGACCCAGAACCATGCTATGTCTTTCCCTTTACTAGATAGATATGGCAGATCTACACATTACTTCTTACAATGTTAAAGGTTTCAACCCTCTAAAAGGTGTCAAGTTATCTCACATACGAGGGAGAAAAAATGCTCAGTCCTATTGTTACAAGAGATACTCTTTAGATTTAACCACTATCCAAATCTTTCCCACTCCACCTTTCCCATATGGTTCCATTGTGGTTCAGACTCCTCGGCCTCCAGGGGTGTGAGTGTTGGGTTCGGTAAGGGGACCCCATTTCAGTATTGTGACGATCTGCAAAATAGGGAGGGTAGATACACTATATCAAACCAAATGTATAGCAAACCAAATGTATGCCTTTATTAATGTATACACACCAAATATTAATCAGATCTCATGGTTTAATGCTTTAATCCCACTGATTGAAATATTCAAGGAGGGTGTGTTCATCTTGGGAGGGGATTTTAATATCACTCTAGAACCTCTTTTAGATTCTACATCTAGGAAATCAGCCATTTCAGAAAATACCTTAAGCTCCTTACGCAAAAAAAAACAAAAAACTCCAAAACTCCCATTTAGTGAATGCTTAGAGATTGATGAATCCCTCTGAACATGACTACACCTTCTTCTCAACCATGCGTGGGTCGTACCATAGACTAGACTACTTGTTCATCTTTAAGGAGCACCTAAAGCTAAGCAGCATGTATCAATTCTATTCACATGTCGGACTATTCTCCTGTACATCTGACTATCTATGCTCCAGAACTCACCCCACGGGCATTTAGATGGGGCCTTAATGGACAATTAATATCATCAAATGACCTTATTGATCAAGTGTGGGGGCTCCTGGATGAGTATTTCTGGCTGAACTTTCTCCAAGAGACCACATCACATATAGTTTAGGACACCCATAAAGTGTATATAAGAGGTCAGTTCATTAAAATAGGCTTTTGTATTAAGAAGCAGAGAGGGGCTCGTATAGATACCCTCCTTGGTGAGATACTAAAGATAGAATACCTTCATAAACAATCTTTGTTAGACTCCCATCTTTTTTAACTAAGAACTGAAAAACCTACTTAATACTGCATCAGCCAAATATTTCCTAAATTCACAGTATAAATTTTTCACACATGGAGATAAAGCCTCCAAGTTTATGATGAGTCGCATTAAACAAAGGAAGTCACATAATTACATTTGCAGGATTCACATACTGTATCAGGGAATGGAGTAGTAATTACAACTAAAGACATAGCATTGCAGTTCCTAGACTTTTACAAATCAGTATACATACAATATCTCCCAAAATTATATAAGGAAAGGTCTGTCGGCATCCATAGACTCAATTAAAGCCTTTCTACAATCTGTGTCACTCCCTAAACTGAACGAGATGTTGAGCTCTCCATTTATCACTGAATAACTTCAGACAGCCATAAAACAATTACCCAGGGGAAAGGCCCCAGGTCCAGATGGCCTACCAGCCCTTTACTATCGCACCTTCAGTGAAACCCTCAGTTCACACTTACTATCTATATGTAACCTCTCCCTGATGGGATCTCCCCTGTCCATAGACAGGACAAGAGCACATATCACCATACTCCCTAAAGAGGGTAAAGACACGGCTTATTGCGCCAGCTACCGCCCCATATCCCTGCCTAACCTAGACCTCAAACTACTGGCGAAAATGCTAGCAAATCACCTTTCCAACTATTTACCTTCTTTAATACACAGACAAACAGACAGGATTAATTAAAGTTCGAGAAGGGAGAGATAACAGAGCCATAATTCTAAATATACTATATAATTCTAAACAGTACTCCCACCCTTTGGTCCTTATCAGCACTGACGCTGATAACGCCTTTGATAGAGTCAATTGGGAATACATGTGCTTAACGCTGGAAAAATTTGGCCTCCCAGAACCATTTATCAGAGCTAAATTTTCCATGTATGACAACGCCTCACCTGCTGTGATCGTGAATGACACCCTATTCCTTCCTATTAAAAATGGTACTAAACAGGGATGCCCCCCCCCCCTGATCTTTGTGATACCTATGGAACCCTTGCTTCAGGCCATTAGACAAGAGGAGAATATAGGAGGTATCAAACTGTATGACCAGGAACATTGCAGATGATCTTCTGGTGATCACATCCAACACTGTGGTCTCTATGCCCTTTATATATGAGATTTATCCCCTCTCCAACCTCAAGATAAACATGAAAAAAATCAAATGTCCTAAGTATGGGTATCAGGCCCTCAGGTTGAGGTTGATGTCACAATCCACATTCAGTTGGGATGCCCCTTCCATGACATATTTCGGAATAAAAATCAGTTAACCTTTTTCACCTTAACTCTCTCCCATTATTGTAATCTATGACTGACCAGCTCTCTGCACTTCAAGCCCCTATGCTCTCTTGACCGAAGAACTTAGTTTCCTCCCTCATTCTCCCAAGACTGCTACCTAAAACAAGTTCTACCTATCCCAGTTCCGAAGGCTTTCTATCTGACCCTTTCAAAACATATCCATACTTATATATGGTAAAATAAAAAACCTTGCCAAGCCATGTCGACTTTCCAGAGACCGAGATCCTCTTGAGGCATAGGCCTGCCAGACCCGATGAGATATGGAAGACCTATTCTTTTATCGAGAGTAGTTGACTGGCTTAGGCAAACTCCATACAGATCTTGGGTGTACCTGGAAGCATCAAACTTCTAATCATCCTTCAGAAGCCTTCTAGTTGGTTCATCAGACACACCACCTAAATCTTCACAGTTAGACCCAACAATGAAAACTACCCTCGAAGCCTGGAATTGGCTTCAATCATCACCCTGGGAAATCCCACTTCCTTTTCCAGAGATACAGGTGAGGGACTTAGTGAGCCTGGCTCCCTGTGAGTTAAGACAGAGTCTCCCCACTTCAATCCAACAATCCAAAACTCCTATCCTATCCCTATTTGATGAGACGGGGAAGGTGTTGGGATTGGAAGACTTGATTCATAAATTACCAGGATTGAAATTCCACCTCCCATTGATATCCTTCCTTCACACATACATAACCAAACATATCCCTAAACAGGCACACCTTAGACCACTTACCTGGTTTTAAAGCCTGTTTTCTAACCCCACCCCCCAACTAAATTGATCTCAAGAATTTATAAATGGCTGAACACCCCCATATCTATGCCTACACCGGCTTTCATTGGTCTCTGGTAGTGATGAGCGGCAGGGGCAATTTTCAAATTTGCGATATCTTTCAAATATTTTGGTGAATATTCATCATATATATTCGTAAATTCGTGATTATTTTCTTAATTGCGAAAATCGGCAATGTAATATTCGCATATTGTGCACGCAATCCAGGCTTGGGTGGTTGCTGTTGCTACATTTTTCAAGCTGCTAGCAGTTTCCTGAGACTGGAAAGAATGGTTGGTACAGCAGAACATTATAATAGCTTTATATGCAGATAGAGCTCCAATATATTTATGATTGCGCAAATCCGCAATTAATGATGCACATATTTTTGTGCAATATGTGCAACTTCACATTTTAGCAGGTCTGACTACATATTACTGATTGGTGCACTTAGTATTGTTGTGAACTTATGACATCACAGCACTATGTCTGTAGCATTTATGTATGGACAGCAGAACCTATCACACTACCTAACACCCTGCCCTAGAACCTAGAATCAGCTACACTATCACGATCTAACCTACACTGACTATATCCCACTAACTATTCAGACAAAGGCATTGCAGCCTTTTCACTGGCCCACAAGCAAGAAGGGAGGTTACTGATAAAAAAAACAAAAAAAAACAAACATCTAGAATATTTGTGAATACGAAAATATAGCACTATATTCTAAATCTTCACAGATTCTCAAAATGGCGATATTCGCAATAAAAATTTGTGATTCTAATATTTGTATCCAACACTAGTCTCTGGGAGAGAGATCTGGGGACATCTTTTACACTTTCTGAGCACATACAACTCTTTCTGCAGCCCCATGTATCTTCAAGATGTGTGAGAATACAGGAGAATGGCTACAAGGTCCTCACTAGGTGGTACAAGACACCTGACTTAACCTGTAGATATGATAGTTGTCACGGTGGGAAGTGGGGGAAAAAAAACACCGTACAATGTCAGGCGATAAAGGGTAGCCGCTAGGCCAGGACGCTGGAATCAGGGAGCAGGTCACCTCCTATTGCGTCCCTTATCCTCCAACTAACTCCTCACCGTATGAGCGGACCTGGATGATACCTTTGGCCCTGAGTCGCCCTGATAATCCCTCACATAGGAGCAGGGGAGAGACAACCTTTTCTTCCCAGACACGGATGAACAGGAGTCTCAAATGGCCTAGTAGCAGGGAAAGAAAAAGGCCATATGCAGCAAGAGGATCAGCAGGTAAGAACAACAAGACTACTCACTTACCCGCCGAAGCCTCCACAACTGGAATCTGTGCATACACATAGGAGCCCGAACACACAGCAGGTCACAGTACAAACTACCACACAGGAATCCCGCATTCCAACTCTGCCAGAGACCCACATGCTCACACAGTGCTTGGCAGCCCCAAGCAGCACTGAATACAGGCTTATGATTCACCTCTCTGGGAAACCAGCCCCTCACGGAGGTAACACACACAAAGAGAAATCGTCTTGCACGCATGCAGGGACAAACACCAACAACAGCCCAGACATGTAACAACAAACAAGATGTACAACAAACCCTGAACATAAACCCACACCAAACATACAACAAGTGAGGTTGGGTACATAAACGATACAAGGGAGAAACTGGAAAAACCTTGATGACCACAAGGGTGGCCCTCACTGGACAGATGGTAAAGCCAGCCAGGAGCAGTGAACCACCAGCACACACCAAGCCTGGAGGAACACTGAGCTACAGGCTTCCAGCAGAAGCTAAATAGCCCAAAGTGACCACACCCAATCAGGGGGAAAACCCTTACAGCTCCAGACAGGGGAAGTCTACAACTTAAAGGGGAAGTGCACAGACAAGTCACCACGTTGCCACCGGCAACAGCATGCACGGCAACCATGTCACGGCACACACAGCCAAAGCCGAGACACTGCAACCACATGCCATAATAGCAACATGTTGCCACCGGCAACCACAAGCATGGCACAAGTCTCAAGGCGCACACAGCAAAGGCCGTGACAATAGTGCAAACTCAAATGTTTGTTGGTGCTGCAGGGTTGAAAGGGGCACATTTTTCCATGTATGGTGGTCATTCCCCCAAATTCAGAAATTATGGGTAGAGATCTTTAAGAGATGCAATGACATTTGCAAGTCTAATATCATATTATCCCCCCAACTATCTCTCTTGGGTCTACCACCTTCCAACGCTGCAGCCACCCCCACATTTTTCTTTAAAAAAACTTCTCATTGTGGCACGACTACCAGTTCCTCGACATTGGCTTTCACCCGAACTCCCATCTTTTGATCAATGGACTGGAAAAGTAGACTCCATCTACAGATTTGAACAGAAAGCAGCAAAGGAAAACCGCACCTTCCTTAAATTCCAGGCCCAATGGAGGACGTGGGAAATGCATAGAGGTTGTAAGGCCTGAGTAGACACACTTTGGGAGTTTACTTCATTGCATGTCACAAAAATGGCTTGAATGCTCTATATTTGACGCCTATAATTTCAGATTAAGCATCTGTACATGTTCTTTGACTGTTTATATATATTACTAATGTAATGCTGAGCTTCCAATAAAGCTTGTTTAAAACCCCCCTAAAAAAAATTATAATAATGGTTCTGTAGACATCTATGTGGTATCAGCATGTAAAAGGAGTGTGCTTCTTCTTGACGCTAACATCGATTGCATCAGTTCAGTCTCCATTCCGCTTTGGAGGCAGACTCCACCTGACGAAACTGAGCCAAACTGATCCGTTCTGACACACAATGCAAGTCAATAGGGACTGATCTGTTTTCTATGACACAATCTGGCACAATAGAAAACGCATCCGTCTTGGCTATGTTAAAGATAATACCAACGGATCCATTCTGAACAGATGCAGATGTTTATATTATCTGAACGGATCCATCTGGGCAGATCCATGACGGATCTGCACCAAACGCGAGTGTGATAGTAGCCTAAGTGAAGTGTGCATTGATTCTAAGAGTGACGCCTGTCATCTGCATGTCATACTGACTCAGAGTACTGTTTCACTACCGCAGCAGACTCACTATGCATGTTACTGCAAGGCACACCACTATAAAGGCTCTCTGCCGCCTGGAAATAGCTGTTTTTAACGCAATTTGCCACAAATAAATTTGGGTCGAATCTTTTCGGAAAATTCAGCAAACTGGCCGAAGCAAATTTTTGAGAAATTCACTCATCTCTATTATTGTGTATTGAGTAAGACAGTTTTTTTTTTTCCAAATTACCTGATGTGTACTTGAGAAAAATAGACAGCTCACTGTCTACCCTGCCTCCCTAATAAAATCCACCTGCATAACCAAAAAGAAAAGAACAGATTCAGTTAAATTGTACTATTTCCACATTCATCCTTATTATATAGCAATCTACAGTATAATCAATAAGAAAAAAACATTTCTTTCTCAGATGATTAGCATCAACCCTTCAACTTATTCCTGGCTCATCCATTTATCTAGAGAAACATTGTGAATTTGGAAAAACATTTCTTTTTTTAATATATATTACTCTCGTTTTAGCAGGATACAGTAATACATATTTAACGAAAGCTTGTCCCAGTCTCTTTTTAACTTCTCAGAATTTTTGAGTCTCAGAAGTCTTTTTAAATCATTATTTTGTTTCTGTCAAATGATAGGAATGATGTTGCCCTTGTTTTTTTTTTTTTTTTATTCCAAGAAGCCATCTCAATCAAGAAAGAGCGCAAATTGCTTAAAAAACTGTATGATGAAGGTTATCACCCGACAGTGCTAGACTTGATATGTTCTCTTAATGGTAAATACATTTGAGCAGACATTCAGAGCAATATTTTCAATAATCCAGGAATGAATAAGAGATGAACAGTCTGCTCCTTTGGAGCCTTCCGGAAAACCAATTAATCTCAAGAGACACCATCTCGATCTGTCCTCCAAATCGCTTATTTTATTTTTAAGCATCATGTTTAAGATGTCATATCTCTGATGTCTATGGCCTACTTTTCCTTTTCAGAAATTTTGCTTTCAGCCTTCATCTCTCTCTGATCTTAACCATAACATCCCATATAGAACACAGATCTGTTTTAAGTCTACCCATCTGCAAATATAGATCTGAAAAAACATTTATTGTAGTTATTCTCCACGATCAACATGTCCTTTAGGGTTAGGAACTCCCATTTTTAGAATATTTAATTAAAATAATAAGGATTTATCTCTTGGTTTCAGCTCTCTCCTGACTCTGATCTCAATGCTAAATCAGATATATATGTTAGGTTGCTAGGTGGGCGAGTAAGTTAGTAGGTTGTTAGGTGGGTTAGTGACACTACCAATAGGGATATTTTTCAGTAGAAACTTTGGATACTATCAGTGCCAGAGACCTCCACATATTTTTCTTTGTTGAATTTGCAGCTTTACTCTGATAGTGCTGACCCATGGGAGCAATACTTGACTGTAATTTCTACATGTCAAAGAAATGACATTTATATAACACTTTTATCTTGAGCTTTTAATGCTTTCTCTATAAAATTCTGTGGATTATTAATGTAGGTCTTGGACTGATCACAGCTTTTGCAAAATCAAAATGGCAAAACATAACAGCTATGTCTGAATATACTTACAGTCAGCAGCACCACACATTAGTACATCTTTTTACTGCTCTTGCAGTTTTTAAAAGAAACTGACTGTTATTTTGTTGGGAAAGTACAATTCCCACCTAATGCTTACAACTGTAAGCCTTCAGGAAATGCTTGGAGTTGTAGCATTCAAAAGTACAACATGCATGTGCACCTAGTCTGCAGCTGTCAGGATGTGCTGGGAGTAGAGATGAGAAAACAACTCATCATTTGTATCGGGTCAGGTTCACTGAATTTGTGAAAAAGTTCAGTTTGGACCATAATCAAAACAAGTTTGCTTCAATTGCCCTGAAAGTTGGCATATAACCCACTCTAGCCTCTAAAACTTATAATTTTGTGGAAAACTCTCTTTTTGTTTATTTATTAGGATTTTTTGCCCTCCCCTCGAAGGCTCTGGAGCGCAATGATAGCAATACATATAGTAAATGATGTCTGAGTGATACTGACATACATAGCTATGGGTAAACGCATGTTTGATGGCATTAACTTACAGCGTGTTTAAAAACACCACGCCAGCACATGTATTATACTTTTTCATATTCCAAAGCTTCCAAAAGTTGTCGATTATTGGGGTGAGATTTTACATTTTAACACACACGTGTTAAGGGATTTAAAAAAAGGTGGCTTGAGGGACCAAGCATACAAAAATTATGCCTTGATAGGGTCATAATGCCTGTCCATACAACACACACAAGTGTTGATTGTCAGAAGAAAAAGTTCTCCCTTTTAATTGGGAGAAGCATCAGTCCAGTGTGGATGTGTAAAGGGTACTGCACCGATATAGTGGCATGCAGCCGCAATAGTAGCATCAACAGAAGCAGCAGAGAATGGAACATACAAGGCAGTAGGCCAGCTGTCTATGGGTAGTAGTACTAGTATTAGTAGTAGTAGTAGTGGAACTGGTAGTAGTGGTTGTAGTAGTAGTAGTAATAGTGGCAGAGGCTTTGTATTAACCACTTAAGGACCACAGGTTTATACCCCCCTAGTGACCAGGCCCTTTTTTACAAATCGGCACTCCACAACTTTAGCGGTTTATTGCTCGGTCATGCAACTTACCACCCAAATTAATTTTACCTCCTTTTCTTCTCACTAATAGAGCTTTCATTTGGTGGTATTTCATTGCTGCTGACATTTTTACTTTTTTGTTATTAATCAAAATTTAACGATTTTTTTCAAAAAAATTACATTTTTCACTTTCAGTTGTAAAATTTTGCAAAAAAAACGACATCCATATATAAATTTTTCGCTAAATTTATTGTTCTACATGTCTTTGATTAAAAAAAAATGTTTGGGTAAAAAATAAAATGGTTTGGGTAAAAGTTATAGCGTTTACAAACTATGGTACAAAAATGTGAATTTCCGCTTTTTGAAGCAGCTCTGACTTTCTGAGCACCTGTCATGTTTCCTGAGGTTCTACAATGCCCAGACAGTAGAAACCCCCCACAAATGACCCCATTTCGGAAAGTAGACACCCTAAGGTATTTGCTGATGGGCATAGTGAGTTCATAGAACTTTTTATTTTTTGTCACAAGTTAGCGGAAAATGATGATTTATTTTATTTTTTTCTTACAAAGTCTCATATTCCACTAACTTGTGACAAAAAATAAAAACTTCCATGAACTCACTATGCCCATCACGAAATACCTTGGGGTGTCTTCTTTCCAAAATGGGGTCACTTGTGGGGTAGTTATACTGCCCTGGCAATTTAGGGGCCCAGATGTGTGAGAAGAACTTTGCAATCAAAATGTGTAAAAAATGGCCTGTGAAATCCGAAAGGTGGTCTTTGGAATGTGTGCCCCTTTGCCCACCTAGGCGGCAAAAAAGTGACACACATCTGGTATCGCCATACTCAGGAGAAGTTGGGGAATGTGTTTTGGGGTGTCATTTTACATATACCCATGCTGGGTGAGAGAAATATCTTGGCAAAAGACAACTTTTCCCATTTTTTTATACAAAGTTGGCATTTGACCAAGATATTTATCTCACCCAGCATGGGTATATGTAAAATGACACCCCAAAACACATTGCCCAACTTCTCCTGAGTACGGCGATACCAGATGTGTCACACTTTTTTGCAGCCTAGGTGGGCAAAGGGGCACATATTCCAAAATGCACCTTTAGGATTTCACCGGCCATTTTTTACAGATTTTGATTTCAAACTACTTCGCACACATTAGGGCCCCTAAATTGCCAGGGCAGTATAACTACCCCACAAGTGACCCCATTTTGGAAAGAAGACACCCCAAGGTATTCCATGAGGGGCATGGCAAGTTCCTGGAATTTTTTATTTTTTGTCACAAGTTAGTGGAATATGAGACTTTGTAAGAAAAAAAAATCAAAAAAAAATCATCATGTTCCGCTAACTTGTGACAAAAAATAAAAAATTCTAGGAACTCGCCATGCCCCTCACGGAATACCTTGGGGTGTCTTCTTTCCAAAATGGGGTCACTTGTGGGGTAGTTATACTGCCCTGGCATTCTAGGGGCCCTAATGTATGGTAAGTAGTTTGAAATCAAAATGTGTAAAAAATGACCTGTGAAATCCGAAAGGTGCTCTTTGGAATGTGTGCCCTTTTGCCCACCTAGGCGGCAAAAAAGTGACACACATCTGGTATCGCCATACTCAGGAGAAGTTGGGGAATGTGTTTTGGGGTGTCATTTTACATATACCCATGCTGGGTGAGAGAAATATCTCTGCAAAAGACAACTTTTCCCATTTTTTTATACAAAGTTGGCATTTGACCAAGATATTTCTCTCAACCAGCATGGGTATATGTAAAATGACACCCCAAAACACATTCCCCAACTTCTCCTGAGTACGGCGATACCAGATGTGTGACACTTTTTTGCAGCCTAGATGCGCAAAGGGGACCAAATTCCTTTTAGGGGGGCATTTTTAGACATTTGGATCCCAGACTTCTTCTCACGGTTTCAGGCCCCTAAAATGCCAGGGCAGTATAAATACCCCACATGTGAACCCATTTTGGAAAGAAGACACCCCAAGGTATTCAATGAGGGGCCTGGCTAGTTCATAGAAATTTTTTTTTTGAGCACAAGTTAGCGGAAATTTATTATTTTTTTTCCCCACAAAGTCTCCCTTTCCGCTAACTTGGAACAAAAATGTCAATCTTTCATGGACTCAATATGCCCCTCACGGAATACCTTGGGGTGTCTTCTTTCCGAAATGGGGTCACATGTGGGGTATTTATACTGCCCTGGCTTTTTAGGGGCCCTAAAGAGTGAGAAGAAGTCTGGAATATAAATGTCTAAAATATGTTACGCATTTGGATTCCGTGAGGGGTATGGTGAGTTCATGTGAGATTTTATTTTTTGACACAAGTTAGTGGAATATGAGACTTTGTAAGAAAAACAAACAAAAAATATATATATTTCCGCTAACTTGGGCCAAAAAAATGTCTGAATGGAGCCTTACAGGGGGGCGATCAATGACAGGGGGGTGATCAGGGAGTGTATATGGGGTGATCATTCCCCTGTCACTGATCACCCCTCTGTCATTGATCACCCCCCTGTAAGGCTCCATTCAGACGTCCATATGTTTTTTACGGATCCACGGATACATAGATTGGAACCGCAAAACACATACGGACGTCTGAATGGAGCCTTACATGGGGGTGATCAATGACAGGGGGGTGATCAGGGAGTGTATATCGGGTGATCACCCCCCTGTCATTGATCACCCCCCTGTAAGGCTCCATTCAGACGTCCGTATGCGTTTTGCGGATCCGATCCATGGATGTGTGGATCCGTAAAACACATGCAGACGTCTGAATGGAGCCTTACAGGGGGGTGATCAATGACAGGGGGTGATCATGACAGGGGTGATCAGGGAGTGTATATGAGGTGATCACCCCCCTGTCACTGATCACCCCCCTGTAAGGCTCCATTCAGACGTCCGTATGCGTTTTGCGGATCCGATCCATGGATGCGTGAATCCGTAAAATACATGCAGACGTCTGAATGGAGCCTTACACGGGGGTGATCATCCCATATAGACTCCCTGATCACCCCCCTGTAAGGCTCCATTCAGACGTCCGTATGCGTTTTGCGGATCCGATCCATGGATGCGTGGATCCGTAAAACACATGCAGACGTCTGAATGGAGCCTTACAGGGGGGTGATCATTGACAGGGGGGTGATCATTGACAGGGGGGTGATCAATGACAGGGGGGTGATCAGGAAGTCTATATGGGGTGATCACCCCCTGTCACTGATCACCCCTCTGTAAGGCTCCATTCAGACGTCCGTATGTGTTTTGCGGATCCGATCCATAGATGTGTGGATCCGTAAAACACATACGGACATCTGAATGGAGCCTTACAGTGGGGTGATCAATGACAGGGGGTGATCAGGGAGTGTATATGGGTGATCACCCGCCTGTCATTGATTCCCCCCCTGTAAGGCTCCATTCAGACGTCCGTATGTGTTTTGCGGATCCGATCCATGTATCCGTGGATCCGTAAAAATCATACGGACGTCTGAATGGAGCCTTACAGGGGGGTGATCAATGACGGAGGTGATCAGGGAGTCTATATTGGTGATCACTCCTCTGTCATTGATCACCCCCCTGTAAGGCTCCATTCAGACGTCTGCATGTGTTTTGCGGATCCGATCCATGTATCAGTGGATCCGTAAAAATCATACGGACGTCTGAATGGAGCCTTACAGGGGGGTGATCAATGACAGGGGGGTGATCAATGACAGGGAAGTGATCAGGAAGTCTATATGCGTGATCACCCCCTTGTCATTGATCACCCCCCTGTAAGGCTCCATTCAGACGTCCGTATGCGTTTTGCGGATCCGATCCATGTATCCGTGGATCCGTAAAAATCATACGGACCTCTGAATGGAGCCTTACAGGGGGGTGATCAATGACAGGGGGGTGATCAATGACAGGGGGGTGATCAGGGAGTCTATATGGGCTGATCAGTGGTTTATAAAGGGTTAATAAGTGACAGGGGGGGTGTAGTGTAGTGTAGTGGTGTTTGGTGCTACTTTAATGAGCTGCCTGAGTCCTCTGGTGGTCGATCCTAACAAAAGGGACCACCAGAGGACCAGGTAGCAGGTATATTAGACGCTGTTATCAAAACAGCGTCTAATATACCTGTTAGGGGTTAAAAAAATCACATCTCCAGCCTGCCAGCGAGCGATCGCCGCTGGCAGGCTGGAGATCCACTCGCTTACCTTCCGTTCCTGTGAGCGCGCGCGCCTGCGTGCGCGCGTTCACAGGAAATCTCGGCTCACGCGAGATGACGCCTATTGGCGTTAGCGTAGCCTGGGAGAGCCGCCGCAATGACGCCTTTCGGCGTTAGCGCGGCGGCAACTGGTTAATAACCATGGCAGTAGAGAAACAGATTTAGGTCTAGCTTCATTATCACTCCCAGATACTTTTGTGTGCTACCCTTTTTATTGGTGTAGTAACCACATATATATGCTTGGAAATAATCAACAACCCCAATAAAAAAAATAAAAAATTGGGTGAAAACATGTGAACATAGAAATAAAGGTAAACTCACAGATACTTTTGTTTGCTGGCCTGTGTATTGGTATACTGATCACCTATATGCTGGTTTAATTAAATGGAGTCCTCAAAAAATAAATTTCCTACTGTATGGAGAAATAAATGAACATAAACAAATGATTAACCCCTTCACGACTGCAATACGTTTATATATGTGATATTTGCACATGCCCCGTGCAGCTATCACGTATATAAACGTCAAACCAGTTCTTTAATCCAAGCGCTGCAAAGCGCTTGGATTAAAGCTTCTGCTCCTGCACTGCTGCTGTCCATTCCTGAGCCGCCGCCATAAGCAGCGAGTGACAGCTCTATGCTGACACTCTACTGTAACCCCATAGATGCCGCAGTTGCGGCATCCATGGGGTTAATAGAGGGAGGGAGCTCCCTCTCTCAACCATCGGGGCTGCCGCGCTGTGATGGCAGCGCCCGATGGTTGCCATCTACAGGGCATCTAATAGTATTATACTTTGCAATGCAAGAGCATTTCAAAGTATAGTACAGCCATCAGCCCCACTGGATCTTCATGATCCAAGAGGGACTTGATCAAAAAACAAAGTGAAAATAATAAAAATGAAAAATAAAAAAATAAATAAAAATGTAAATGAAAAAAATAAATTGCCTTTTCCTGTAAAAAACTGAAAAAATAAAATAAAATACACATATTAGGTGTCACCACGTCCGTAACGACCGTCTCTATAAATATATCACATGATAGACCCCGTCCGATAAACACCATAAAAAAACTGGTCCAAAAAAGTTATTTTTGTCACCTTACATCACAAAAGGTACAACAGCAAGCGATCAAAAAGGCTTATGACCCCCAACATAGTACCAATCAAACCGTCACCTCATCCCGCAAAAAAGATACTCTATTTAAGACAATCGCCCAAAAAATAAAAAAAGCTATGGCTCTCAGACTATGGAGACACTAAAACATCATTTTTTTTTGTTTCAGAAATGCTATTATTGTGTAAAACTTAAATAAATAAGAAAAAGTATACATATTAGGTATTGCCACTTCTGTAACGATCTGCTCTATAAAACTCCTCAGATGAACGCTGTAAAAATAAATAAATGAAAACTGTTCCAAGACAGCCAATTTTTTTGGTCACCTTGCCCTATAAAGTGTAATAATGAATGATCAAAAAATCCTATGTTCCCAAAAATGGTACCAATAAAACCTCAACACTTTCTGCAAAAAACGAGCCCCTGCACAAGACGATCGGCAGAAAAATAAAAAACATATGGCGTTCAGAAAACCAATCCAGCAAAATCTGCCTTCCAAAAACCGTATTGCATTCCTTTCCTTCTGCGCCATGCCATGTGCCCATACAGCAAATTACGACTACATGTGGGGTGTTTCTGTAAACCGCAGAATCAAGGTAATAAATATTGAGTTTTGTTTGGCTGTTAACCCTCAATGTGTTAAAGATTTTTTTTTTTTTTTATAAAATGGAAAATCTGCCAAAAAAGTGAAATTTGGAAATTTCATCTCCATTTTCCTTTAATTCTTGTGGAACACCTAATGGGTTAACAAAGTTTGTAAAATCAGTTTTGAGTAACTTGAGGGGTGTAGTTTCTACAATAGGGTCATTTATGGGGGTATCCACTATGTAGGCCCCACAAATTGACTTCAGACCTGAACTAGTCCTTAAAAAGTGGGTTTTGGAAGTTTTAAAGCCTTCTAACGTCCTAAAAAAAGAAATGACATTTCCAAAATGATGCCAACATAAAGTAGACATATGGGGAATGTTAAGTAATAAATATTTTATTAGGTATCACTTTCTGTTTTCAAAGCAGAAAAATAGAAATTTGGAAAATTGAGAATTTTTCAAAATTTTGGGTACATTTTGGATTTTTTCATAAATAAAGGTGAAATATATTGACTCAAATATATGACTATCATGAAGTACAATGTGTCACGAGAAAACAATCTCAGAATGGCTTGGATAAGTAAAAGTGTTCCAAAGCTATGTCAGATTGGATAAAGTGACGCATGTCAGATTTCTAAATTTTGACCTGGACACTAGGGCATCAATGACCCTTGGTCATGAAAGGGTTAAAGGCCAGACCTGATGATCAATTTCATTTTAATACTCGCAGGTAGATGAAGTGTTTTGCTGTAATCACTAGTGATGAGCGGCAGGGGCTATATTCGAATTTGCAATATTTCATGAATATTTTTTAGAATATTTGTCATATATTTCGAGAATTCAAGATTATTTTATTGAATGTGCTAAATCTGCAATGTAAAAATAGCGTAATGCTAATTTGTAATGCGAAATACAGGTGTGGGTCAATTTGGCTAAATTTTTCAAGCTGGTATAAGTTTCCTGAGACTGGAGAAAATGGTTGGCACGGCAGAACATTAGAATAGCTTTATATGCAGATAGAGTGCTCCAATATATTTGCGATTGCGCTAATCGGCAGTGATTGGAATATTTTATAACACTACATGCAACTTCACATTTTAGCAGGTCTGACTATAGATTACTGATTGGTGCACTAAGTATTGTTGTGAACTTGACATTGCTTCCTTCTCATTGGCCCACAAGCAGGAAGCAGAGAAGAATCATGTTTTCAGATGGAAAAAAAATGCTGAATATTCAATATAACGAATATATAACACTATATTCTAAACATTCGTGAATTCTTGAAGTGGCAATATTTGCAATAAATATTTGCTATTCGAATATTCATGCTCAACACTAGTAATCACCTATGGTACATATGCTGGCTTAACTAAATTGAACAATCCCCAAATAAATTAAATTCCAACCGAGTGGATATAGAATAAATGGAAGCGGACGATTGAGGCCTGCCGCTTAAATTCACTTTAGTACACACATGGAAACTTCTGCCCTAGGCTGTGTTTCTCTGTAGTGATTATGTATTTATGAAGGTTTAATTAAATTGAACAAGTCCCAAAAAATATATAATTCCAAACTGAATATATACGGAAATGGAAAATTGAGGCCTGACCATTAATATTGCATTAACTATCATTGGAAAATTGTTACCCTAGTGTGTACTGATCACCTATATGCTGGTTTCATTAAATTCAATAACCCCCCCCCCCCAAAAAAAAAAAAAAAAAAAATGTGTGTCCACAATCACTGATATATAGGGTTTTTCAAACTAAAACAAAAATACAAAAAAATTATTACATATGTGAGATGATCAGACACTAGTATTCTATATACTAGTCTAGATTGATAGTAGAACACATGTTGTACATTTTTTGCTTATTGCACCCCCACCACCTAAAAAAGAATTTTTGTGAAAATGTGAAAAAAAAAAAGATGCCCTTGCAGGTAGCTGTTTTTGAGGCAGCTGCAGTTCTGCTAGGATGCATAGCAGCCACAGCTACTCACTCCTTCCTCCCTGGCTGACAGCTTCCCTGCTTGTTCCTATTCTACAAACAGAATTCTTCTTCTCCTTTGTAATTCTAGACTTTCCTTTCATTCTGCCTCGTGGTAGAATACAAGCTTGATTGATATCTGACTGTACCTGATTGTTTTTTAACTCTTCCCTACTCCCTAAGATAATTCTTCTGTCAGACACTGTAAGACCCAAACACCCTCATTCATAGCCCAGTACAGAATGACATTCTGCTCGTTCTGCTAGGGCGCCTCCCTGTCTGCTGCAACACTGATTGGCTCATCCAGCTGTCTGTCAGCCTGGAGACTAATGAGACCAACACCGCCCCCACACACACACACTTCATATCAGGGTCATGTGAGAACCCTTATTCCTCGCTAGTGCTTTTTTCCTGCCAACACGAACACTAAAATGGCGCTGTGCGTCATTTTTGTAGATTTGTCAGAAAGAATCGTGAAAAGATTCGGATTCGTCTGAAAAATAGCAAAGTTCGGACTGAACCAAGTTTATTCCAAACTGGTTTGCTCATCCTTAGCTGGGAGTTGAAGGTTAGCATGAATAGAGTACTTTGAAGCATTAATTACCTTGTTTAAATGCTCAGTGTTTTATAAGTGATGGGTGCTTGAGAACTAGAGGAAAAACTAAAATAGGGTTGGTATGTAGAGCAGTATATTGATACAGCAAGATCAAAGAGGTGGAGTGTAGGTGGAGCCCACCTGTACAAACTGTTGCATTATGTGCAGTACCCCAAAGTGTGGGAACTTGCAAATTGTTTGCTGTTTAATTAACTCTGGCACTACCCCTACAGCTAAAGAGCTCAGTTAGAGTCAGTAAAAAAAGAGAGAGTAAAAAACTTCACTAGCCTAAAGCTACAATGACTCACTGATCTCTGATCTACAGAAAGAAAGAGAGAAAGAAACACAAGTTTCAGAAATATGCATAGCTGAGCATTGAAGTCAGTAAGGTGACCTGCTCTTACAGCCATTCAGACTTTTTTTTTGCAGTAAGGGGAATACACACTTGGGCATGACTTGGCTGTTTGTGTCACTGAAACCTGTATACCTCAGTTGCAAACTACAGGCACAATTGCAAGTTGCAGACTTGCGGGGTACTATCTATCCTTGGGGAAAGTGCCTTAATTGGTGTGAGGAGACTTAAAGGCCATACATGCTGCTCTCGAATTCTGGGAAAGTGATGCAAATGAGCAGTTAACATCTAGTGATTAGTGGCAGGGGCTATATTAAAATTTGTGATATTTCACGAATATTTGGGTGAATAGTCGTCATATATTCGCAAATTAGCAAATATGAGATAATTTTCTTGATTGTGAAAAATTGCCAATGTATTATTTGCGTAATGCGTGCAAAATACAGGCGTGGGTCACTTTTTGCTACATTTTCCAGGCTGCTAGAAGTTTCCTGAGACTGGAGAAAAGGGTTGGCACGGCAGAACATTAAAAATGGCTTTATATTCAGTTAGAGTGCTCCAATATATTCACGATTGCACTAATCGGCAATAATAATACAAATATTTTGGTGCAATACGCGAAACTTCACATTTTAGCAGGTCTGCATATATGTATGGACAGCAGAACCTATCACACTACCTAACACCCTGCACTGCAACAGCTACACTATATCAGGATATAACCTACACTAACTATCTGTAATATATATATATATATATATATATATATATATATATATATGTATATATATATATAAAAGCTATCTAACTATCTATCTACTGTAGTGTGGAAAGCACAGAGCACAGCAATGACACTGCTGTCTCTCTCAGAACTATATAGTAAGGGGTAAGAAACTTTCCTATTGGTTGCTAGTAATGTTGCTAAGCTTAGACAAAGACATTGCAGCCTTCTCATTGGCCCACAAGCAAGAAGAGAGGGATCATGGGTTCAGATGAAAAAAATAAATTCTAGAATATTCAAAGTTACGAATATATATCACTATATTCTAAATATTTGCGAATTCTCAAAGTGCCCATATTCATGATTAATATCGGTGATTCGAATATTCGCGCCCAACACTATTAGGCTACTTTCACACTAGCGTTGTTTAAATCTGGCGTTCAATTCCGACACCGGAACTGCCCGCCGGATCCGGAAAAACGTGTGAAAACGGATTACATTTGAATCCTGATCGAGATTTTGATCACAATGAAAAAATGCATTGGAAAAAACGGATCCGCCATTTATGGACTTTAACATTTTTTTCACATTTTTGGGGTATAACATGCAAAAGCCGGATCCGGTTTGACTGAACACACAGCGCCGGATCTTAATGCAAGTCAATGGGAAAAAGACCGGATCCGGCGTTCAGTCAAAGTGTTCCGGATTTTTGTCCGGAGGTAAAACTACAACATGCTACGGTTTTCAGAAAAACCTGATCAGTCAAAAAGACTGAACTGAAGACATCCTGATGCATCCTGAACGGATTACTCTACATTCAGAATCCATGGGGATAAAACTGATCAGTTCTTTTCCGGATTTGAGCCCCTAGGACGGAACTCAGAGCCGGAAAAGAAAAACGCTAGTGTGAAAGTACCCTAAACAAGCTCTGTCTCTAATGCCAACAGATGTTATACTATAAGTCAATGTTAAACCCTTTAACTAAGCCTTAAAATATAACTTTGATAATAAATAAGCCAGCACCTGTATACATCTGTAGACAGCTGTTTTCAGGTGATTTACCCTCATCAGTGCAGAGCAGAGAGTACTGGCTTAAGTGGCTGAGAGATCTAAGTCAGTATTTGGAGGGTACTCTCTCTCCTTGGGGACAGCTCCTTAATCGGCGTGTAGAGACTTATAGGCCGTACATGCTCCTTTGGAATTCTGGGAAGACAGGTATGCAAATGTCGTCTCTGCTCTGCACTGGTGAGGTGCAATTACCCCAAAACAGCTGTCTGCAGATGAAGTGCTGGCTTATTTATTATCAAAGTCATGTCTCAAGGTCTAGTTAAAGGGTTAGTAACAGCAGCTGCCCAAACTGTGTATATTCTAATTAGCCATTGATAGAAGCTCAGACAGATACTGAGAACCACCAAACCAAAATGCAATCAGTAAAGAAATTCAGTTGTAATTCCAGTGGTTAGAGTTGTATGGAGAGTCAGGGAAACTTTTAACTGACAATTATAAAAAAAATAATATCAGATCATCAGTAGTGTTGATCACGAATATTCGAATTTCAAATTTTTATCGCGACTATAGGTACTTCGAAAATCCGCAAATATTTTGAATATAGTTATATATTCGTAATTTCGAATATTCAAATATTAGATTTTTTTTTTTTTTTTTATCAGTACACATGATCCCTCCCTGCTTCTAGCTTGTGGGTCAATAAGAATGCTGCAATATACTTGACTTTAGGAGTAGTAGTGTTTGTGAATTTTGCTCTATATTCGTTTTTTTCGAATATTCGCTATATTGCTATATATTCTTGTTTTAGAATATTACGAATATTCGAAAAAAACTAATAGCAATATAGTGAATATTCGAAAAAAAAGAATATAGCAAAAATTAGCTAATATAGTGCTATAATGTTTTCTGTCTAATAGTTGTAATTTTTTTCTCATCTGAAGTTCAGATTGGAAAAAAATTACAACTATAAAAAAAAGATTATAGCACTATATTAGCTAAATTGCTCTATATTTGTTTTTTGAATATTCACTATAATGCTATATATTCTTGTTTTAGAATATTAGAAAAAACTAAGTTATAGCAATATAGCGAATATTCGAAAAAATAGTGCTATAATCTTCTTTGTCTAATAGTTGTAAATTGAAAAATTTGCAATAAAAAAATCAAATATGAAAATTCAAATTCAGAAAATTTGCATATTACACAATCATTACCTTGCAGATTTTTCAAGTAAAAAAAAATCGTGAATTTTCGAATTTGCGAATATTCGCCGAATATTCTACAAAATATTCGCGAAATATCGCAAATTCGAATATGACCCCAGCCACTCATCACTAATCATCAGTGCATTTCATACCTCAGATGGGAACAGTGCACACTGCCATCAAGATACCACAGACTTTTTCCAGAGGTGAATTGGTGAGAAATTCTTGGCAGCAATATCAGCAACATTTTAGCATGGGACATTAACGTGTCCAGCATCCCCCCATCCCTCCCTGTGCTTGCAGAGAAAGCACCTAATTTATGATGAGACTCAGGCCTCATCATAAATTATGCGCACATACTGCTGGAGGTAAAATGACTGTAGTAATTTTCACTCTGCTTTTAAAGATGGTGAATGTGTGCCCCCCAGCCCAGTCCCTGCCAAGCCCTCGTCACATCTGTGTGACGAAATATTGCAGTATAGAATACTAGTCTTTCTCTCTGTCTCTCTCTTTCTCGTCTTTCCAAGGATACCAGAGAGTGTCATATAGTAGCTTTCAGTGCAATTGGAGCATATTTGATTTGTATATGAATCAAACTTTTTCAAACATTTAGTAAATCAGACACAAAACAAATTTCAAGAAATTCCCTCATCTCTATTGCCTACCATGGAGTTGGAGTGAGTAGTCAGGGGGCACATCAGCAGTGATAGGTCCACTTAGTGAGAGATCCCGCGTAGGTTTACTAGGATGCTGTTGCCGCTATGGTCAAGGAGGGCACAGCAGACAGCAGTGATCTCTTCCGTAGTAATATGCTGCTTACCCACAGACTAGGAGGGCTGTGAGAAGTACTAAGTACAATTGAGATCCTGCAGAGATAACATGAGGGCTGATTCAGTGCATATTTAAAGGAGTTCTCTAGGTCAACCCTATTATATGGCCTTTTAAACTAACCTATGGAAAAAAGGGCTTCACTTCTATACTTACCCTCTGCCAGGCTGCTGATTTCCTCACTCCGGGGTTTGGTCACGTTACTCTAAACGCCAAAGGGTTTATCTTATTCCTGCACCTATGAAATGTATTAACCTCTATTTGGAATATTACAGATTATGGGGGATGTTTATTAAGACCGACATAGGCCTCTAAATACAGTAACTTCGGCACTTCCTCAATCAGGACGTGCAACGTACTAAAATCCACATTGCTGGCATTGATTTAAGTCATTTTCCATTTCAAAAACTGATGTGGAAAATAATAAATGTGTCAAGCCTGCCAGTCTGACCTCTTCCCTACCCACGTCACACTCCTTTTTCTCTGCACTTGGGAAAAGTGGCATGAATGGCAAGAAGTCGCAGATTTGGCAGCAAAAAGTCATCGTGACAAAATCTGCAACATTAATACACCAAAATGTTCAGTGTAATTTGGCAATGTCCACCGTCACCATATTCTTTGCATTGTGCAGAACTTTGACCCATGACACATCCATCAAGTGGGACAGGACACCCAATTGAGACGTTTCAGCACACGGACATACCCCCTACCCTATAAATAAACCCGATCTGGCCGCCATTTTACATTCTGTTTTTTGCCAGTGTAGGGAGACGTTGCTGTGTGGATAAGGGACAGACTGTTAGGGACACCAAACTCTAGCTAATAGGGCCACAAAAGTATGGGTGTGCTATTGATAGGTGTGATATAGCGGGGTATAACATAGAAAGTATATAGTATAGTGCATTTGTATTGTGCAGCAGTTGCTTGCGGTTCTGCTGCGATACTGCAGCTATACAGAGAGACAAACACCATTGGAACAACTAATTGCAACTGGTGTGATATACCAGTTGCCCCCCAAAAAATCTGATTGAGGCAGGGGTGTGATATACCTATATTATAATTTCTATATAGTGCATTTGTATTGTGCAGCAATTGTGTGCTGTTCTGCTAAGATACCACAGCTATACAGAGGGACAAACGCCATTGGAACAACTAGTTGCAACTGCTGTGATATACCAGTTGCCCTCCAAAAAACTGATTAAGGGGTTTTATATACCTGCTTCCACAAATACTAATCTTCTATAGGGACTTTATCACAGGGTCATTTTGAAAATGACAGGCAGAGGAAGAGGCAGGCAATTCCGCAGGGGTGGTAGGGGTCGGGCAGTTGCACGAGGCAAGAACCTAAGTGGGAAGTTGGAGAAGACGCGTGCGATTACGTCAAAGGACACACCAGAGTTGGCTGAGTGGCTCACTCAGCCTTACGCTTCTGTACCCTCCTCATCCTCTGTATCTGGAACCTCCTCACTCTCTGCTATGTGCACCCTCAAAGACACCACCACCATCACCACCATAGCACCTCCACTCGAGTCAGAGAAATTATTTTCCCATCCTTTCCCAGACCTTACCCGATGCACAGCCATTCTTGGCATCCGATGAGGAAGAGGAGGTAGCAACGGCCACCACCCAGCGGTCTGACAACAGTAGATCAGATCAGCCCAAGGAGGGTGGACCCCGCTGTTGCTGTCTACTCCGAGATCTCTAATGTCAGTGGTGGTGAAGGTGACGATGAATATGTGTCGTTGGACATCACATGGGTGCCCACAAGAGAGGAAGGGAGTTCATAGGGAGAGACGGAGCAGCAGATAGGTAGGAGAAGGAGGAGAAGCAGGCAGAACTTACAGTGCACAGGAGGCAAAAAGCGGACCGCTAATGTATCTGGAACTAGCCATCCACCATGTACGGTCACATCTGGCGCTCCCAGGACGCCGGCACATGGCTCCACAGTGTGGGCTTTTTTTTTTACATGTTTGCTGCTGACAATAGTCTTGCCATCTGCAGCCTGTGCTGTCAACGCATAAGTCGCGGTAAGCCCAACACTCACCTAGGGACGACCGCCTTAAGAAGGCACCTGGCCTCACATCACCAAGCCCAGTGAGAGCAACGCCGTCAGAACCCACAAAGCCAGACTTCTGGTGCTCCACATAATGCCTCTTCTCCTTCTCTCTCCTCCCATTTTTCCTTCTCTCTACCTTCCACCATTCTGTCATCGCGTTCATCTGACACAAGGCAGTCTTCCGTGGCCCAAGTATTTGAGCATAAAAAAATTATAATGACGGATAATCCTTTGCCCAACGGCTGACCGCTGGCTTGTCGGAACTGCTAGCCGACCATCTACTGCTATATAAATTGTTGGCATTGGAGGCCATAAGAAAATTTTCGGCCATTGGTACACTGCAATAGAATGTTCCCAGAAGGAAATATTTCCCCCAGAAGGGCATCCCTGAACTATATGGCCACGTTCAGCTGCAAGTTAATATATCTCTGGCACACAGTGTTGGTGCCAAGATACATCTAAGCACAGACACGTGGTCTAGAAAACATGGGCAGGTAAGGTACACAACTTTTACTGCCCACTGGTTGAACCTTCTGACGGCCATCAAGCATGTAACCTGTGGCTCCTGTGTGGATTTGGTGCTATCGCTGTGGATTGCATGCAGGCCTGCCTCTTCTTCTCCTCCTCCTACTCCATTCTCTGTCTCCTCCTCGGCTGACTCCTGCTTTTCCACTGCTACCGCCTTTTCCGTTGCACCCCCCAAGCTCCCAAGAACCTATTTGATGTGCCAGGCGAGACATTGCCATGCTGTGCTACGGCTGTTGTGCCTGGAAGCCAAGAGCCACACTGGTCCTGCACTGCTTTCAACTCTGCGGTCACAGGCCGATCAGTGGCTAACCACATTCAACTTGACAGTTGGTAAAGTGGTGTGCAACAAAGGTTCCAATCTGCTGAGCGTGCTGAAACAGGGCAAAATGACACACGTGCTGTACATGGAACATGTCCTGAACTTAGTCAAGCAGCGATTCGTTGACAAATACCCCGGGGTCCAGGACATCTTGCAGCAGGCGAGGAAAATCTCTGGCCATTTTAGAAGATCTTACATGGCTCGCCTTGCTGATGTTCAGCGTTGAAATTAATTGTCCGTCAGATGTCTGATTTGTGACTGCCTGACGTGCTGGAACTCCACCTTGTTTATGCTTAATAGGCTTCTCCAGCAGAAACTTGACTATTTGGTGTGCAGGCTTGACCTGTGGGCAGAGCTGGCAAAATTTGCCATGGAACTCTTGGCTTGCCCCTTGTTGAGTGTCCTGTCTGAAATGACGTTCAGCGCAGAAGGGGGGATCGTGACCTATAAGTGCACTTGCCTAGCTCACGACAGTGTGGACTACCTCACACTTTTAAAAATGAATGATGCATGGATCTCAGAGAAATTCAACACCTGTATCGACCACGTGTAATTGAATTTCCTCATGACAGCCCACAAATATCTGCCACCACCCAGAACAAATAATGGTCCCTGTCTTAGGTAAATGCAGTGGCATAAAAGGCCTTTTCTGTCCGGTGAATGCCTAATGTTTGAGACCTCAGAAAAATTCAACACCTGTGATGACCACTGTTAGCGGTTTTTCTCCAAGCAGGTTTATGATGGTTATAGGATGAGGCATCAGACCTCCAACCCGTGAATATTTCCCTGTGCAATGAATATCCGATTTGCACTGGCCAGGAGATAAGACAGCCCAGACTGAACTCAGGTTGCCAATATCTAAAATCTTTATTCCACAGCACATACTTATAGGGCTTTGGTGGTGGGAACATAGTGTCTGGCAAGATACAAGTGAAACTTTGTTAAACAATACTGGTATCTGCTATATACAATAAATGAAAGGGTTATTTTACATATTGACCAAGGTTAATTTAAATGCTAATAAGTTGAATGATAGGTTGCTGTCATGGTATGTAAGGTGTGATTTTAAATAGCCTTATGTTAAGGGAGGAAGGTGCTATTGTGTTCCCCAACTTGCAAAGGGTGTGAGATGTGCTAATTTGGGGTACTGTATTCCACAAGAGATGAGGCTTGTAGGCCTTGTATAATCTGGGATGCATCAATAGTAAAATTATGAAAAATCCGTTTCAACCACATGTTCTCGAATCTCATTTTTATTTTATTTTTTGAAGAGGGAGTTTTGGTAGCCATGTTTTTAATCCAATTTTTAAACATATCTATTTGACATCTATTTGTACTGGCCTGCAGTAAAATTGACATCAAATGACCGTCTAATATACCTCCAGATACATAATTAATTGTTCTTTTATGTCCGGCTAATTTTTGGGGCTTGTACTACACTGACCTGCAGTGAAATTGATATTGAATAGTCGTATAATATACCTCCAGCCACATAATCACTTTATCATTTATGTACGGTAAAGGCATAATTTTTGGGGCCTGTAATCTAACTGGCCAACAGTTAAATTGTTATACGGTGACTGCCTAATGTACCTCCAGCCCCATTATCAATTGTTCTTTTCTGTATGGTGAATTAATAATTTTTGGTGCCTGTAGTCCACTAGCCTGCAGAAAAATTGATATCCAATGACCGTCTAATATACCTCCAGCCACATACTGTAATTACTTGTTCTTTTCTGTCAGGTGAATGCCTAATGTTTGGGGCCTGTATTTCAGTGGCCTACATCAATTGACTGCAAAATGTACCTAGAGCCACATAATCATAATTTCTTTTATAAATGTAGCAAAAACGAGATGGGGGCGGCACCACTCACGGCGGCTCGGCGTGTAAGCGTGCCAGAATCCAATGCAGGATATGGCTGTGGAGGACACACACAGGCGGCGGTGCTCAGCTATGAAAGCAAGACTCAAGTTGGAGGCAATGTAGAAAGATGAAAGAAATAGCGGCACTCACCAGTGTGGTCAAATGTTGCAGCTTTATTGTAATCCACAAAAACATCAGGCAGTGGGGGAGAGGCAGTTCACAGCACGCACAGGTCAGCGGCGGCCGTTTCGCGCTAAATGCGCTTCATCAGGCTGAACGTCAATGCGTGCTGGTGCACAGCTCCTTTTTAAGTGCCGGCGTGAGCTGCTGTCATGGAAACTGACAACTCAGGTCACGTCCGCACTGGGGAGATAATTAAAACAGCATGTATATTAAAACAATGTGCAAGTAATGCGTATGCAATAGCCAAAGAAAGCGCACATATAGAACACAATAAAGGGGGAGTGGAGACCCTGCATACTTGGGATATTACAAAAACGGACTTAGATCATTTCTATCATTGAGTCCTAATTCCCCCAGGGCTCCCGTGCGCAATACCCATTTTGCTTCTCTCTGTAGCAAGAGGCGGTGTCTATCTCCCCCCTGAGGGGGCATGGATACGACTTCCAACCCGGAAAAAGAGATACACTTCGTGTCACCATTGTGCACACTTCTGATATGTTCTATCAGTCTCGGACAACCTTTGCCGGTTTTGATAGAATTAAAGTGTTCTCTTATCCGTTCGAAGAGGCATCTAATGGTTTTACCGATGTAAAACCGTCCACACGTGCACAACAATAAATAAACTACATGGGTACTCCGGCAATTAATAAAATTATTGACTTTATGCCGAATGCCGGCAAATTCAATAATCTTTTTCTGCGGATTATTGGTGCAAAGTGAACAATTTCCACACCTGTAATTACCATTAGGTCGATTACTTGTGAGCCAATTTTTACTGCTATCTTTTTGGAGCCTACTTCTAACAATTTTGTCTTTAACCGTGTGACTCCTTCTAAAGGAGATAAGGGGTCTCTGTCCTGTCAGCTCATTTAGAGTTGCGTCCCTCCTTAAAACATCCCAGTTTTTGAATATGACTGATCGGATGCGGTCAGCCATAGGGCTGTATTTAAAGGAGAACGCAAATCTGCTACTTTTTACTGAATCTGCACCTTTTTCCCTTCTCCGATTCTCACCCCTCAAGAGATAATCTTGTGAGAAATTTTCCTCTACTTTTTCCATATCTTTGTTGAGTGTATTTTCAGGGTAACCTCTCTTCATTAGACGGTGTTTGAGGTCATTCGCCTGTCTACGGTAGCCACTATCTCTGCTGTTTATACGTCTAAGTCTAATGAATTGACCATATGGGACAGCTTTTTTGACACCCTCTGGATGGAAGCTGTCGTGGTGGAGCAAGGAGTTGGTCGCCGTGGGCTTACGGAAGCCCTCCGTGACCAACTCGTCGCCTTCCACCAAGACAGCCACATCCAGGAATTGCAATTTGTCTCCCCCGAAGTTCACCGTAAAAGTCATGCCCATATCATTTCTATTCATATAATCAACGAAATGATTGCACTCTTCCTCTGTACCTTCCCAGACTATGAATATATCGTCTACAAACCGTAGATATGTCTTTAATTTAGATAGAAAGGGATTATTCACAGAATAAACATACCTATCCTCTAGTCTGGAAAGGTACATATTGGCGAAGGTGCAGGAGACGGGGGTCCCCATAGCCGTGCCGAGTTTTTGTCTGAACCACTCGCCATCAAATTGGAATATATTGTTGGTTAAAACAAATTTGAGCGCCTCCCCTACAAACTCACAATATATAGGGCTCTTACCCAGGTTCGCCAGAGGGTGTCAAAAAAGCTGTCCCATATGGTCAATTCATTAGACTTAGACGTATAAACAGCAGAGATAGTGGCTACCGTAGACAGGCGAATGACCTCAAACACCGTCTAATGAAGAGAGGTTACCCTGAAAATACACTCAACAAAGATATGGAAAAAGTAGAGGAAAATTTCTCACAAGATTATCTCTTGAGGGGTGAGAATCGGAGAAGGGAAAAAGGTGCAGATTCAGTAAAAAGTAGCAGATTTGCGTTCTCCTTTAAATACAGCCCTATGGCTGACCGCATCCGATCAGTCATATTCAAAAACTGGGATGTTTTAAGGAGGGACGCAACTCTAAATGAGCTGACAGGACAGAGACCCCTTATCTCCTTTAGAAGGAGTCACACGGTTAAAGACAAAATTGTTAGAAGTAGGCTCCAAAAAGATAGCAGTAAAAATTGGCTCACAAGTAATCGACCTAATGGTAATTACAGGTGTGGAAATTGTTCACTTTGCACCAATAATCCGCAGAAAAAGATTATTGAATTTGCCGGCATTCGGCATAAAGTCAATAATTTTATTAATTGCCGGAGTACCCATGTAGTTTATTTATTGTTGTGCACGTGTGGACGGTTTTACATCGGTAAAACCATTAGATGCCTCTTCGAACGGATAAGAGAACACTTTAATTCTATCAAAACCGGCAAAGGTTGTCCGAGACTGATAGAACATATCAGAAGTGTGCACAATGGTGACACGAAGTGTATCTCTTTTTCCGGGTTGGAAGTCGTATCCATGCCCCCTCAGGGGGGAGATAGACACCGCCTCTTGCTACAGAGAGAAGCAAAATGGGTATTGCGCACGGGAGCCCTGGGGGAATTAGGACTCAATGATAGAAATGATCTAAGTCCGTTTTTGTAATATCCCAAGTATGCAGGGTCTCCACTCCCCCTTTATTGTGTTCTATATGTGCGCTTTCTTTGGCTATTGCATACGCATTACTTGCACATTGTTTTAATATACATGCTGTTTTAATTATCTCCCCAGTGCGGACGTGACCTGAGTTGTCAGTTTCCATGACAGCAGCTCACGCCGGCACTTAAAAAGGAGCTGTGCACCAGCACGCATTGACGTTCAGCCTGATGAAGCGCATTTAGCGCGAAACGGCCGCCGCTGACCTGTGCGTGCTGTGAACTGCCTCTCCCCCACTGCCTGATGTTTTTGTGGATTACAATAAAGCTGCAACATTTGACCACACTGGTGAGTGCCGCTATTTCTTTCATCTTTCTACATTGCCCATAATTTCTTTTATGTCAGCTGAATGCCTAATTTTTAAGGACCGTACTCCCATGGCCTAAAATTAAATTTTACTGGGCTCCAGCAGGGCACATTTCTGAGAATTTCCCTTTAAGACGTATACAAATGGCCCCTGGTTACAATACATATATTTTGGGGGAATTTTTGCCATTAATCCCCCTCTGGTATGTCATTGTCCATGTTGTGGGATGATTTGTGCACTTCTTGTAAGTATTTGGTGGCTCAAATATGACCTAAAGGGTCAAATATGACCATTAAAGTGAATGGTGCCCGCCGCAAACTTGCGATTCGCGAACATTTGATCGAGTTGACTCGATCGCGTTCGTGAATCGTCCTGGCCGATGTACGTCCATCACTAATCCCAAATAAGAAGTTCTATATTGGGCCTACTTGTATACTGATGTAGGTCTATCCACATCTTTTAATTCCTTGGAACTTCATTGATGCGGGTGAGGGGTGGGTGATTGTAGTTATTAAAGGGATTGGACACCTTATGGCTATATGCGACCAATGTGTTTGTAGGATAACTATATAGCACTTACTAATATAGCCTTTATTGATATCCTGTGCTGCTCACTAAATTTCATAAGCCATGTTCCCTTATTAGGCAAATTTTCTGTGCTGTCCAAATAGAGGTTCTGTCCATATGATGGCCGGTGATGGAGGGTCATGTGACCAAACACATCACTCAGCCTTCTCCATTCAAATAAATTGCACCTGCATTAAACTCCCGACTTGCATGTCCAGATGGCAGAAGCAGTGCAATTGAATGGAAGAGACATCACATAGAGGTGATTTGCCTGGTCACGTGACCCACCATCAGCAGTCATTTTGGGCAAGACCTCTGTATGGACAGCACAAAAGACTTTATAAGCAAGGAGACATACTTCAAGAAATATAGAAAAAGGCACGTAATTTTGACAAAGGCTGCATCGGTGCCAAATAATCATCTTGGACATAAATAGATCAACAGTAACCACAAAGCGGACAAATGCCTTTAAGTAATGTAAATATATTTAAAATACATAGCAGGAAATCATATTTGCAAGGTTATAAGGCTGCAGTAGAAACATTTAGAGGAAATGAGAGTGCTTAATAAATTATAGACTGAGGCTGGCAACAGGAGTCAGACTACAGCAGAGTTGAAGCTGTATCTAATTGGAAGAGGCTGCCAGTAATAGGTGTCCCACTTTTTTGGGAGTGCAGATTGACATTAAGTAAATCTTTTGAATAGTGATGTACAAACATCGGCCGGGACGTTTCACGAACGCGCGTTTGTGATCAAATGTTCGCGGACTGCACGTTCGTGGGGGACCCCATTCATCTTAATGGCAGACGAACCTTAAAAACTTTCAGGTCATGTTTGCAGCCACCAAATACCTACTAGAAGTGCACAAATAGTCCCACAACATGGACAGTAACATACAAGAGAAGGGATCAATAGCAAAAATTCACACAAAAAATATGTATTTTAATCAGTGGCCATTTTTATGCATCTTAAAGGTAAACTCTCAAAAATGTGCCCTGCTGGAGCCTAGAATTTTTTATTTTATTTTAGGCCATGGGGGTACAGGCCCTAAAAATTTGGCATTCACCTGACAGAAAAGAACAAGTGATTATATGGCTGGAGGTATATTAGACGGTCACTGGATAACAATTTTACTGTAGGCCAGTACAGGCCCCACAAATTGGGAATTAACCTGACAGAAAAGAACAAGTGATTATGTGCCTGGGGGTACATTAGGCGGTTAATGAATAACAATTTTACTGTAGGCCAGTTGAGTAAGGGCCCCAAAAATTAGGCATTCACCTGAAAGAAAAAAAAGTGATTATGTGGCTGGAGGTATATTAGACGGTCACTGAATAACAATTTTAATAAAGGCCAGTACAGGCCCCAAAAATTAGGCATTCACCTGACAGAAAAGAACAAGTGATTATATGGCTGGAGGTATATTAGACGGTCACTGCATAACAATTTTACTGTAGGCCAGTACAGGCCCCACAAATTGGGAATTAACCTGACAGAAAAGAACAAGTGATTATGTGCCTGGGGGTACATTAGGCGGTTAATGAATAACAATTTTACTGTAGGCCAGTTGAGTAAGGGCCCCAAAAATTAGGCATTCACCTGAAAGAAAAAAAAGTGATTATGTGGCTGGAGGTATATTAGACGGTCACTGAATAACAATTTTAATAAAGGCCAGTACAGGCCCCAAAAATTAGGCATTCACCTGACAGAAAAGAACAAGTGATTATGTAGCTGGAGGTGTATTAGACTTTCACTAGATAACAATTTTACAAAAAGCCAGTACAGGCCCCAAAAAAGTAGGCATTCACCTGACAAAAAAGGAACAAGTGATTATGTGGCTGGAGGTACATTAGGCGGTCTCTGGATAACAATTTTTCTGTAGGCCAGTAGAGTAAAGGCCCCAAAAAATTAGGCATTCACCTGACCGAAAAGGCTTTTTATGCCGCTGTATATAAATAAGACAATAACCATTCTTTGCTTTGGGTGATGGAGGATATGTGTGGGCTGGCATGAGGAAATTCATTTACACATTGTCGTTACAGTTGTTGAATTCCTCCCGAGATCCGTGCATCATTCATTTTTACAAATGTGAGGTAGTCCACACTGTCTTGATCTAGGAGAGTGTGCTTATCGGTCACGATCCCCCCTTCTGCGCTGAACAATCTTTCGGACAGGACACTCGATGAGGGGCAAGCCAAGAGTTTCATGGCAAATTGTGCCAGCTCTGGCCTCCTTCTCCTCACCGGCTTGATCAATGACACAACGCAATGCACGCTCCAGAAAGAAGGTGTAAAGTACGATGTCACTGATGGTGCCCTTGCTGCGACTGACCAGTTTGGTGATCTCAAATGGCCGCAGAAGTCTGCATGCATCGTGGATGAGCAGTCAATGGCACAGTGAAAAAACCAAGCTCCCCGGAACCTGTCCTGCTGCAGAGTTTGTACAGGTAGTCATTAACAGCACGTTGCCGCTGGAGTAGTCTCTCAGGCATATGCAAGGTGGCGTTTTGTTCATCGGGATGTCTCAAATCAAACTGTCTGACTAGCAGGTGGTGTCGCTGCTGAACATCAGCAAAGCGAGCCATGGCAGTGTAAGATCTTCTCAAATGGCTAGAGATTTTCCTGGCCTGCAGTAAAAGATGTCCAGTAAAAGGGTTATTTGGCAGCGAATCGCTGCATGACTAAGTTCAGGATGTGTGTCATTTTGCCCTGTTTCAGCGTGTTCTGCAGATTGGCATCGTTGTTGCACACCACTTTACCAACTGTTAAGTTGAACGTGGTTAGCCACTGATCGGGCCTGTGACTGCAGAGCTGAAAGCAGTGCAGGACCGGTCTGGCTCTTGGCTTCCAGGTACAACAGCCGCAGCACAGCATGGCAACGTCTCACCTAGCACATCGAATAGGTTCTGGGGAGCTTGGGGAGTGCAATGGAAGAGGCGGTGGCAGTGGAACACGTGGAGTCAGCCGAGGAGGAGACGGAGGATGGAGTAGGAGGAAGAGAAGAGGAGGCATGCCTGCCTGCAATCCGTGGCGGTAACACCAAATCCACACAGGTGCCACGGGTTACATGCTTGACAGCCATCAGAAGGTTCAGCCAGTGGGCAGTAAAAGTTATGTACTTTCCGTGCCCGTGTTTGCTAGACCACGTGTCTCTGGTCAGATGTATCTTGGCACCGACACTGTGTGCCAGAGATATATTCACTTGCAGCTGAACGTGTCCATATAGGTCTGGGATGCCCTTCTGGGACTTTCAATTGCAGTGTGCAAATGGCCAAAATTTTCTAAAGGCCTACGAGTCCACCAGTTTATATGGCAGTAGTTGGCGTGCTAGCAGTTCCGACAAGCCAACTGTCAGCAGTTGGGCAAGAGGATTATCCGGCGTCATCAACTTTTTACGCTTAAACATTTGGGCCACGGAAGCCTGCCTTCTGCCAAATGAACGCGACAACGACACAGTGGAAGGTGGAGTGGAGGAAAAATGGGAGGAGAGAGGACGTGGAGCTCCGGGAGTGTGGCTTTGTTGGTTTGTAGGTTCTGACGGCATTGCTCCCACTGGGCTTGGTGATGGGAGGGCCGTCATACCTAGTTGAGTGTTGGGCTTACTGCGACTTATGTGTTGACACCACAGGCTACAGATGGCAACACTATTGTCAGCAGCTGACACGTTAAAAAAAAGCCTACAGTGCAGAGCCATGTGCTGACGTCCTGGGATCACAAGATGTAACCGTGTATAGTGGATGGCTCGCTCCAGATACATTTGCAGTCTTTTTTTTGCCTCCTGTGCACTGCAAGTTCTGCCTGCTTCTCTTCCTTCTCCTCCCTATCTGCTGCTCTGTCTCTTCCTCTGAACTCCCCTCCTCTTCCTCTCTTGTGGGCACCCACGTGACATCCATCAGCACGTCATCATCATCACCTTCACCACAACTCACATTAGAGATCTTGGAGTAGTCAGCAACAGAGGGGACCACCCTCATTGGGCTGATCTGAAGTAATGTCATCAGATCGCTAGATGGCGGCCGTTGCTACCTCCTCATCCGATTGTCAAGAATGTCTGCGCATCGGTTAGGTCTGATAATGGATGGGAAAATAATACTTCTGACTCGAGTAGAGGTGCTTTGTTGGTGGTGATGTTGGGTGCAGATACAGAGGATGAGGAGGGTGCAGAAGTGGAAGGCTGAGTGAGCCACTAAACCAACTCTGGTGCGTCCTTAGACGTAATCGCACGCACCTCTCCAACTTCCCACTAAGGCTCCGGCCTGGTGCACCTGCCCGACCCCTACCACCCCTGCGGAACAGCCTGCCTCTTCCTCTGCCTGACCCTGTGCCAAAGTCCCTAGAGAAAAGCATTATTTGTGGAAACAGGTATATGGCAGGCCTCAAACAGTATTTGGTAGAAGCCGATATAGCAAACCCCTTATTTAGTATTTTGTGAAAGCAGGTGTATCGCAGGCCTCAATCAATATTTTGTGGAAGCAGGTATATCAATTACCTTAATCAGTATTTTGTGGAAGCAGGTATATAGAACCCCTTCATCAATATTTTGTGTAAGCAGTTATATCGCACCACTCAAAAGTATTTTGTGGAAGCAGGCCTATTAAACCTGCTTAATCAATATTTTGTGGAAGCAGGTATATAGAACCCCTTAATCAATATTTGGTGGAAGCAGGTATAGCGCACCCCTCAATCTTTATTTTGTGGAAGCAGGTATATCAAACCCCTTAATCAGTATTTTGTGGAAGCAGGTATATTGCACCCGTCAATCAGTATTTTGTAGAAGCAGGTATATCAAACCCCTTAACCAGTATTTTGTGGAAACAGGTATATTGCACCCTTCAATCTGTATTTTGTGGAAGCAGGTATATCGTAGGTCTATATCAATTTTTGGTGGAAGCAGGTATATTGCACCCCTCAATCAGTATTTTGTGGAAGCAGATATAAAGAACCCGTAAATCAATATTTGGTAGGAGCAGATATATCACAACCCTCATTCTGGAATTTTTGGAAGCAGGTATATCGCACCCGTCAATTATTATTTTGTGGAATCAGGTATATAGAACCCCTTAATCAATATTTGGGGGAAGCAGGTATATTGCAACCCTCAATCTTTATTTTGTGGAAGCAGGTATATCAAACCCCTTAATCAGTATTTAGTGGAAGCAGGTATCTCGCACCCCTCAATCAGTATTTTGTGGAAACTGGTATATAGAACCCTTTAATCAATATTTTGTCAAAGCAGGTATATTTCACCTCTTAATCAGTATTTTGTGGAAGCAGGTATATTAAAACCCCTTAATCAGAATTTTGTGGAAGCAGGTATATCAAACCCCTTATTCAGTATTTTGTGGAAGCAGGTATATCGCACCCCTCAATCAGTATTTTCTGGAAACAGTTATATAGAACCGCTTAATCAATTTTTGGTGGAAGCAGGTATATCAATCCCATTAATCAGTATTTTGTGGAAGAAGGTATATTGCACCCCTCAATCAGTTTTTTTTGGGGGAAACAGGTATATCACACCCATTGCAAATAGTTGTTCCAATAGAGCTTGTCCCTCTATATACCTGCGGTATCACGGCAGAACCGTACACAACTGCTGCACAATACAAATGAACTATATACTTTCTATGTTAGAAAGTATATTATAGGTATATCACACCCCTCAATTTGTTTTGTTTTTTGGGAGCAACAGGTATATCACACCAGTTACAAATAGTTATTCCAATAGTGTTTGTCCCTCTATATAGCTGAGGTATCGCAGCAGAACCACAAATAACTGCTGCACAATACAAATACACTATAATATACTTTCAATGTTAGAAAGTATATTATAAGTATATCACACCCCTCAGTATATCACACCTATCGATAGCACACCTATGCCAATCCTTAAAATTACATTTGTGGCCCTATTAGCTAGCGTTTGGTGTCCCTAACAGTCTGTCCCTGCTCCACAAAGCAACCTCTCCCTACACTGGCAAAACACAGAATGCAATATGGCTTCCAGATCGAGTTCTGTTATAGGGTGGAGGTGTGTCGTTGAGCTGAAACATCTCAATTGGCTTTCCTGTCCCACCTAATGTGTGCGTCATGGGTCGAAGTTTGGCGCAATGCAAAAGAATATGGCCCCGGCGGACATCGCCATATAGTTGCAAGTTTGGCGAATCGCAAACACGCAACGTTCGCTGCAAAACAACTGCCGGGTGAACCGCAAGGCCATCTCTACTTTTCAACATACCGTACAACAGCTTGTTTTTTTTTACATGTTTTGCAGTAAAATAACACTGTGGTATCTTCAAATGATTGTTAATCCTATGGATAGTGTTATATTAATGGCACGTGCCCACCGCTGCCCTGCTGCCTTAGGTGAGTACAGGCACCGCCCCACTCACCCTCTTGCTCTTCCTCTGGCAGACCTGTCGATTTCCCTCAACTTCCTTATGGTGAACCTAGATGGCAAAGTCTCATCTCCCATCTGCCTGAATGGAACATGCTACCTCTGGCTCCTAAAGGACCAGCATGCTCACATCCTACTTTACACCAGCCTATGGTTGGCCACCTTTGGGTAATTAATGACCTTTCCTTAGGGAAGGGTGCCTGAGAAATGTGTTGTCTAGCTTCCTAGTTCATTGTAATGCGGTGCTATATTTGTCAAATTTCTGCATGTTTACTGGATTCTAAACCTCAGCTGCCTGTGCCTTCACATTGACCCTTCATTGTCTGCACTGACTTCAGACTGTTTATTGGTTTGCTCATACTGTGCATGCCCTGGCCTTAGCCTGTCCCTAACTATAATTTTTCCTGACTCCTCGATGCTCTGCAACCCCGTGGGTCAGCTGACAACCACATAGAGATTAATCCAATAGGTAGCTGTCTGGCTGATACAGTGGTTCTACATCCACTGCAGTACCAAAATATAGAACAGCAAGTGAGACAGGGGCAATTAAAATGTTTACAATGTCAAAATATTCACAAAGGATTACATTATTGCCCACAAAGGCATCCAATAAGGTAAATAGGTGGGGTACTGTATGTGGAATCCTGTCTGTTCCAACCAACAGCTCTGAGATGGTTTCCCTTATGTAGCTCCATATCACCAGTCCACAACAGATAACCGAACCCCACATGAAATCACTAGCTAAAGTAGTAGTGCTGATTATTTCTAGATACATTTTGGATTTTTGGGGTTTGCTACTAAAACTTTTGCTGCCCTGATATCAGGTTACATACATTACTTGTTTCTTACTAAGAGACAGAGTATGTTTTTCTGTGACCAAATGCTGGCAGCCCTATATTGGAACCAAGACATGGAGGACTATTTGAAACAAATATACGTGAATAGATGAGACTGGTCATGTGGTATCCCCTGGCAAAAAATGCTACCTCAAGACTCCACCAATTTTATCAAATTATACTTCTAAGCTGTTAATTCTTCTCAGCCTCAGAAACTTGCTGTAGATCCCTCAATATGTGGGTGTTTATAACTCGTGTAACGCAAGAGAGAGTTTCAAGACCCAGCTTTCTTGTAATCAATAGTAATTATTCCCTATGCTCTCAGTTAGTACTTCCACAATTTATACTTTTTCCCCTCCCCAAGAAACCGTTAGGCCTCATGCACATGACAGTGAATAATGGCCGTCACACAGCCATTTTTTGCACCATGGAAAGTCTATGGGGCTATTCACATGGCTGTTCTTTTAACGGCCAGTGAGTAGTGTCCGCCCAAAAATAGGACACGTCCTATTTTTGGCTGTTTCCCCGGCAGTCTACTCTCTCTTCATTGAGCAGGACCTGCCGAAGGACCTGCAATATGAGTGGTGACGTAACCACGTGGGAGCGCTCAGTGACATCATATTGTGCACATGCAGGTCCATTGGCAGGTCCTGTTCAGTGAAGAGAGAAGAGACTGCTGCAGCACGAGCAAGTGGATAAGGTGAGTTCTTTATTTATTTATTTGTACAATCAACAAAAAATACAGCTGTGGGCCACTATGGGGGCATTATTTAAACCATGGGGGAATTATTTAAGATGGAGTCCTACATTGGCAGCATTATTAAATCTGGGGGCGGTAAAAAAAAAAAATAATCATACACTATGGGGGACATTATTTTACCAGGGGGCCTACATGGGGGACATTATTCAAGCTGGGGACAATATAAAAAAATCCTACACTATGGGGACATTATTTTAGCTGGGGGCCTACCATCCTGTGGGTGTTCTCAGAAGGGTGGGTCTAGAAATAGCTGCCAATCAAATTCATCCGTTTGAAATGTCCATTTTTAACGGACATGAAAAACTGATGCAAAATGGATGCAAAATGGCCATGAAAAACTGACAGTATGTCCGTTTTTAACGGACATTTTTTTTTTCACTGTTGTGTGACTTAATATAGAAACATTTAAACATAGAATGTGTGTCACCGCCAAACATCTGAGAAGCTCTGACAGACGTTCTTCAGAACCTCCTGCTTGAGGTTCTTTTGTTTTGCTTTCGTTTTGTCATCTCGTTTCCCTCTCTCAGCTGTCATCTAGTTGCACTGATTGCTTCCCTTTAAATCCCCTCCCATACTGCATCACTTTGCGGTTTATACAACTGCTGGATGCTACAACTGATGCTTCTACAGATAAGTCTGTTCATTTATTTGTGGTTTCCTATTTGCTTGATCCTAGGTGACCCTGACTCCCTCCATATTAAGTGTAGGGAGCCGGTGGTCGTGTCCCCTCACTATTATAGGGTGTTCAGGTGTCATAAAGTCGAGGAACGAGTGTATGCAATTATCTACCATAGAGATTTTTGCATAGGCTGAGCAGTAAGGGAGAGAGCTAGGGCTGTTACAGGGCTTACCCTTTTGTTCCTTAGATCAAGTCAGTCGGATCTTCATTTGTGTCTTCTAGTTTTCTGTAACACCTTCCGTGACAATGTGTCGGCAGGTAAGAACCATTTGGCCCATCTAGTCTGGCCCATATCTATCTTATGTAGCCTTAATATCTTACAGAAATTATAGATTGTAGTATTTTATAGGCTTTGAACAAATTGTCAAATTTGCTTAATGTAGACAGGCACACCTTTTTACACTGAGCAAAAATATAAACGCAACACTTTCGGTTTTGCTCCCATTTTGCAAAGATCTGAAAACATTTTCTACATGCACAAAAGACCCATTACTCTCAAATTTTGTTCACAAATCTGTCTAAATCTGTGTTAGTGAGAACTTCTCCTTAGCTGAGATAATCCATCACACCTCACAAGTGTGGCATTTGAAGGTGCTGATTAGACAGCATAAATATTGCACAGGTGTGCCTTAGACTGCCCACAATAAAAGGCCACTCCTAACTGTGCACAGTTTTGCCTTACTGGGGGAGGTCAGAAAACCAGTCAGTATCTGGTGTGGCCACCATTTGCCTCATGCAGTGCAACAGATCTCCATCGCATAGAGTTGATCAGGTTGTTGATTGTAGCCTGTGGAATGTTCGTCCACTCCTCTTCAATAGCTGTGCGAAGTTGCAGAATATTGGCAGGAACTGGAACACGCTGTCGTATACGCCGATCCAGAGCATCCCAAACATGCTCAATGGGTGACATGTCCGGTGAGTATGCTGGCCATGCAAGAACTGGGATGTTTTCAGCTTCCAGGAATTGTGTACAGATCCTTGCAATATGGGGCAGTGCATTATCATGCTGCAACATGAGGTGAAGGTCGTGGATGAATGGTACAACAATGGGCCTCAGGATATTGTCACGGTATCTCTGTGCATTCAAAATGCCATCAATAAAATTCACCTGTGTTCATTTTCCATAACATAAGCCAATCCGCTTACCCACACAGCACCACACACGCTTTCTAGCATCTGTCCTGAACATTGAAAACCGGGACTCATCCGTGAACAGAATGTGTCTCCAACATGCCAGACGCCATCGAATGTGAGCATTTGCCCACTCAAGTCGGTTACAACGACGAACTGCAATCAGGTCCAGACCCCGAAGGGGACGACGAGCTGTAGATGACAGTTTGTTCAGAAATTCTTTAGTTATGCAAACCAATTGTTGCTGCAGCTGTCTGGGTGGCTGGTCTCAGACGATCATGGAGGTGAACATGCTGAATGTGGAGGTCCTGTGCTGTTGTGGTTACACTTGGTCTGCAGTTGTGAGGCCAGTTGGATGTAGTGCCAAATTCTCAGAAATGCCTTTGGAGATGGCTTTTGCTAGAGAAATGAACATTCATTGCACAGTCAACAGCTCTGGTAGACATTCCTGCAGACAGCATGCCAATTGCACGCTCACTCAAACGTTGCAACATCTGTCGCATTGTGCTGTGTTATAAAACTGCACATTTCAGAGTGTCCTTTTATTGTGGGCAGTATAAGGCACACCTGTGCAATATTCATGCTGTCTAATCAGCACCTTGATATGCCACACTTGTGAGGTGGGATGGATTATCTCGGCAAAGGAGAAGTGCTCACTAAAACACTTTTAGACAGATTTGTCAACAATATTTAATAGTAATGGGTCTTTTGTGTATGTAGAAAATGTTTCAGATCTTTGAGTTCAGCTCATGCAAAATGGGAGCAATACAGAAAGCGTTTATATTTTTGCTCAGTGTATTTATATAGGAAGGCACATTGTATTATGTCTACAAGGCAGAGCCTTTCGAGCCTTGCCATGCCTCAGATGAAGACATAATGTAATCAGCAGAAAATGTTACGTGACTGCGATAAAGTGCAGGAAAATGGGGCATTACAGATAAACAATCAAGTAATAAATTATTTCCTGTCAATTGATGCTGTAAATGGCAAAACTGGAAAACTCCTTTAAGGTCAAATGAAAGGAATGACCTGAGAGACTTTTTTTGATAATAGAGGAGTGTAATATATTATATCTTATTATCCTATTATCTTTTGCTTAGTATATTAAGTGATCCTCTTTTAATTTGGTTTATGAGTTACACTTTATATATTAACCCCCCTTCCCCCCCTTCTGCTCGATATATGGTTATCTCCAGATCTTAGTAACACCTGCCACTACCTTGATTTGAATAACCTCATGGCTTGTCATTCTTGGTCTGGCAATTTCAATGTTAAGAAGTGCATACCTGCATGTGAATGCTCCTGTGGTACAAGAAAAACATAATAATAGCAAAGATAATATGATAATAAAACCACATCATAGGAGTAAGAAATGTTTAATTTCCAACAATAATGTATTTGATCAATAGAATCATGCAGTCTTGAGTGAAAAGTATTCAAAGTGGACTTTGATCCGAATTTCAGGGAAAATTCTGATTGCTGCAAAGCTGAATCCTCATGCTTCATGGAAATGAATACATTTTCACCAAAATGGTGGTAAAAAAAAAAATTATGCTTACCTCATCCATTTGAGTGTGAAGAGGCCGCTGCAGCCATCTTAATTAAATCTCGGCCAGCGTGATGATGTCATCACACACCACGCAAGATATTGAGCAGAATATTTAATCAAGTTTGCTGCTGCAGGCCTCTTCTCACTTTTTTAAAACCATTGAAAGCCCTATTTTTTTATATCAGATGTTGTGATCAACAATAAACGCAGCATCTGATGGGTTGAATGGTAGGGGGAGGTACAATAGTCGTGCCCTGCACCCCTACTTAAAAATAAATGCGCCTTGTGGCGCAGTAACTCATCACAAAGCTAATTTCTTTGTGAAATTCGGCAAATCAAATTTTTGTAAACATCGATCATCTCTAATGCTGAGATCTATATCTGTCGCACTTTGACATCAGTACAGTTGTATTGCTAATGAATGTTTGTATGATTTTTATGTGCCGATATGGGAGGTGTTCTCTTGTTTTTCATTACCCTATAAAGGAATAATGCCCTTAGGCCCCTTTCGCACGGGCGAGAATTCCTGCGCGAGTGCAATGCGTGAGGTGAACGCATTGCACCCGTACTGAATATGGATCCATTCACTTCAATGGGGCTGTGAAGATTAGCGGTGATTTTCACCCATCACTTATGTGTTGCATGAAAATTACAGCATGTTCTATATTCTGTGTTTTTCACGCAACGCAGGTCCCATAGAAATGAATGTGGCTGCCTGAAAATCACATAGCAACTGCAAGCAAGTGATTTTCACGCATGGTTGCTAGGAGATGATGTTAGTAAATTGATAAAAGTCAATTTACTGTTTTATTTCCCTTTATAACATGGTCATAAAGGAAAATAATAGCATTCGTAATACTAAAATGTTGCTTGAGGGGTTAAAAAAAATTATAACTCACCTCATCCCCTTTATCGCGCAGCCGCCATTGTCTTCTTTCTTCTTCTTTGAGGACCTGCAAATGGACCTTTGATGACGTAATTGTGCTCACCACGCTGAATGAAGATAGAAGGAAAATAATGACATCAACACAACATCGAACCCAAACCTGAACTTCAGTGAAAAAGGTTCGGGTCTGGGTGCCACATTCAGTTTTTTATCACACACGTTTTTATTATGTGCGTTTAAAATACATTGCACTCGCGCGGAAAAAACTGAACAATGCAACGCAATCGCAAAACTGACTGAAATTGTGTGCACACTCGCGCGGGTTTCCCGCAATGCACCCGGGACGCATCCGGAGCAAATCTGAGACGCCCGTCTGAAAGAGGCCTTAGGGTTTAGGCCAAAACAAAACCAGTTAGTTGGCACAGTGGGTCCACACTTAGTTCTGGTGCTGTGTTTATGTAATAAGCTTGATTCTGGTGCTTTATTTATCTTATGAACTTGTTCTGGTGATGTCTTTATGTTGTGAACGTGGTTCTGGTGCTGTATTTATCTTATGAGCTTGGTTTTGGTGGTGTATTTATTTTGTGAACGTGGACAACTGGAGGGCTGCAGATTGAGCATCCCTGCAGTAGAGGTTCCCTGAGAGGTGGGACCTGAACCCTCACCTGTCAGACATTAATGGTGTATCCTATTGATGCGTTAAAAATGTACTAGATAGGAAAATACCTTTTTAGTCTTAGTTGTGTATTCTTTCTGTATTCTTTTCTGTTAGAGATAAACAAATCAATTTGTATGAATCAATTTGAACAAATTTACACTTAAGAGGGAGCATCCGCACACCTCTAGACACTCCCTCTGCAGATTAACAAGGCAGCTCATCTTGTGCACCACTGGTATTGCAAGTATCAACGCATGCATGGATTAAATGTTTATGCATCAGAATGAACAAATTTGCATGATCCACTAAATTAATTTTACCAGTGCATGCACAATTGCTGATTCCTTTTTGCATGCATATCATCTGTGCATGTGCCAATACTCACAGATGAAGAATGCATTTAGATTAATGAATCAACTTCTATCTATCTATCTATCTACCAAAGGTTGCTGCATCAAAATAAATAACTTATTGCCTACTTTTATCTATTGATTATGATTATCTGATGCTCGAATGGTTTTTTATAAGAAATGCTTTTAAAAATGCATTATATTGATTTACTGCCTATGGATTCAAACAATAATTGCCAGCTATAAAAAACAGTGCGCTAATTATCTCTTGACTTGGCTCCGTTCTTTACATTTTATGCTAATTGCTTGGTGGTTGATAGTCTTCATTCATCCAAATAGCTTTTTTGTATTGATACAAGGAAGTGGTTTAATAAATCATCTCACTCGTCCTTGCACTTTGTATGTATTCTCCAAACAGAGTGAAAACAAAAAGTGCTACAGACATACTGTTTTTACTTTTTATGGGTTTTTTTATGCTTTACATTGGCATTTTGTACTACAAGCGCACACGTGTTTTTGATTGACAAACACATTTTGGTGTTACTTCAGGCTGACTCTAAAGTGGTGCCTACTGTAGTTCAAAAGTTATTACGAATAATAATATAGCATAGATTTAATTTGTGAACTATATGAGGACCGCAATACTGCACAGGTGTTGAATATGGAGCTGAGGTTCGAAAGTATTTAGTAGTGAAGTATAGTTCAGTCACTAAAGACCCTGAGCAATTTTCAGGCCTTGCCTCCAGTCTTCCCCGCAGCGCTTTCATGTTGTTCTATGGGGTCCTCTCTACCTGCTCCTGCTCCTCCTTTTCGTGACTTTGTGACCAAGGTCTAGAATTGACCGAAACATCAAGATTTAGAGTCACATAAAAACTGGCATTTTACTTATCTGCCCATGTACTAAATGGAGGATATGTCATAATAAAAGAATTGTATTTGCATGCTAACCCTTATTGTGCAGTGATATTTCTCTTACTATTTTCTACTTGGATTACATCCACTGCACTGAAGCACCTCACTTTTTGGACAGCCCAATTAATTTACTTTCAATTTTCAGGCCAGTTATCAAGAAAAAGCAATCATAGCAACAATTATTCCAAATAAATGGCGCATATAATTGATAAGCAAATTTTTATGGTCATCTGATTTTCATTTTTCATCAGAGTGAAAGATTTTTTTATTAATGGTACCACATCTCCCTGTTCAATCAGGGATGTGCTGCAGATTATCTATTATATCACCATAAATCACTGTTATTTGTGGTGAGACATCGAATGACATGGGACACTTCCCCTGTAACAGTAAGGATAAGAGTTACCCATCATCTTGTCCGAGGATACGAGGCCAAAATCACCTTGATCTCCATTGCCCTGGAATACATGTGTGAAGTCCCCTGATGATCTCTGGAAAAGACAGAAACATGGCATGTAGGGCGTTGTAGTTAGGGCTTGATAGAACTTTAGACCCATGCTGAGGGAAAAGTTCGGTGTGGGGTCGCCCCTGTCGGGGCGGTTGCTCCAATGTGGTAGGCAGGCTACAAGAACAGCCCCGTGGCCCCTAGACAGGCAGGAAAGCCATAATAGGGTGTCTCAGGAGCAAATACCGTGCCAATTACCACATCAGCACCTGGTCACACCGGTCAAAGGTAACACCACTGCCAGGACCATCCTCCATGGTCGTGGACTCTGCCCAGATGAGGTGAGACCCACCCTTTTTCATTTCATTTTATTTAATAATATAGGAATTGATACAGTGGAGGAAATTGTTGTTGTTAGTGTTGTCAATGTCGTCTCTCACCCAGTGTGATATACTATTTTAAATGACCTAGTAAAGGTTACCTTTTATTGAATCCCAGTTTACAATATTTTTCTGCTATATTTGGGTGTAATTACATACCACGTACATACCTGTAGAGGTGGTATAATTAATTAATTTTTACAGATTATCTATAGACCTGAAGGTGGCAGGCATGACTGTGGTAGTCATAGTTCCTCCTCCATTCATGTTGCATTGGCCTGTATAATAGGCCGATGCAAAGAACATGGATTAACATGTTTATCGATTGGCGCTATTCTTGTCCAAACATTGGGCAGTGTAATAGACCTCTTGGATCAAGAGAAGATCATGTTCTCCTAGGACATAAATTTCACTTGACACAAATAAAGTTCATGTCCCCTGCCCAATATTACCATTTAATTAATGATTGATGTACATTATGTTGACGGCTTGTTTTATATTTTATTTAAAAAATGTAGTGAAATAAATGAAAATATATCAATCACATTTTTACATGGGTGGACTCAACATGTAACAGGAAACAAACAATGATCACAATTAACAATTATGAATGAACACGTTTGTTCCTGACAATTACCTGCTTGACAGAGGAGATGATAGCTGCATTTACACAAATCAATCTCCAGGTGATCGGTGGCACCTTTAGGGCAATTATAGAGAACAAGCATTCCTAGTTATAGTCCTCCCTGATAATTACTCCTATCTTCATAAGACCTAAAGAAAAGCAGGGCATCATGGAGTCTTTCATTACTATTTCCAGCTGTAAACAATAAGCTAGTAACAGTTATGAATATGACCCCAACACACTTGTACAAAATAGATAAGATTTCCTTTGCAGCATACCATAGATGGGCAAATAATGGCACAGATTTTAGTTATCTTATATTCCTATATAACATACAGGAGTCTGTCGATACGGGAGTTTGGGTTAACGGTTGCTTATGTATTCACTGAGAGATATTGATTTGAGGTGGATGGGACCAAATTGGCAAAAACGTGGCATGTGAATTTTAATATTGCTAATTGTAGCGTAATGCACTTAGACTGAAGTAATCATATTACATAATATAATGAGCCTGTCACCAGAATGGACTAATTGAGCTAATCACATGATCATGCTGCCATGGTTCCTAAGATGGTTTTACTGAAGTTCATAAACAGTGTATTTGTATGAAAAAAACAACAACTTACAAATGTACCTGAATATTGTCATCCTCAGAATGACGTTCTGCTTGTTCTGCACCTCCCTGTAAGCTACAGCACTGATTGGCTAATCCAGGCTGTTGGCCTGCGAGCCAATCAGGGCAAGTCCTCCCTCCCACTTCCTCTCAGGGTCATACAAGCATCCTTCTTCTTTCTCCTTAGTGCTTTCTCCCGCCAACATGTGCAGTAAAATGGGTTGTGTGCTGTTTTACTGGATTCATCCAAAACAAACCTGAAAAGGTTTGAGTTTGTCTGCCATCTGAAACTTTGCAACATTCATAACGAACCTAGTTCCTAACAAACTGGTTCGCTCATGCTTAATATGCACATCTTTTTTATTGGCTTATCAAATGAAAGGTGGAGTTGCCAGGTACATAAGCAGCTGCAGAATAGGTGCTTTCATAAGAGGTGCTCAGTTTCTCAGGAGGAAGAGCAGTACATCAAAAGTTACTGTCTGACGCAGGGGACCATTGCAGCTTTGAAGTGGAGTATAAATCTCCTTTCACTTAGTGAACTAGCCAGGAAACAATGTGTTTCACAGAAACATATTATCTATATATATATATATATATATATATATATATATATATATATATACAGTACAGACCAAAAGTTTGGACACACCTTATTCAAAGAGTTTTCTTAATTTTCATGACTATGAAAATTGTAAATTCACACTGAAGGCATCAACACTATGAATTAACACATATGGAATTATATAAATAACAAAAAAGTGTGAAACAACTGAAAATATGTCATATTCTAGGTTCTTCAAAGTAGCCACCTTTTGCTTTGATTACTGCTTTGCACACTCTTGGCATTCTCTTCATGAGCTTCAAGAGGTAGTCACCTGAAATAGTTTTCACTTCACAAGTGTGCCCTGTCAGGTTTAATAAGTGGGATTTCTTGCCTTATAAATGGGGTTGGGACCATCAGTTGCATTGTGGAGAAGTCAGGTGGATACACAACTGATAGTCCTACTGAATAGACTGTTAGAATTTGTATTATGGCAAGAAAAAAGCAGCTAAGTAAAGAAAAACTAGTGGCCATGATTACTTTAAGAAATGAAGGTCAGTCAGTCCGATTAGAGACCAGGTCAATGCCATACAGAGTTCTAGCAGCAGACACAACTCTAGAACAACTGTTAAGAGGAGACTGTGTGAATCAGGCCTTCATGGTAGAATATCTGCTAGGAAACCACTGCTAAGGACAGGCAACAAGCAGAAGAGACTTGTTTGGGCTAAAGAACACAAGGAATGGACATTAGAGCAGTAGAAATCTGTGCTTTGGTCTGATGACTCCAAATTTGAGATCTTTGGTTCCAACCACTGTGTCTTTGTGCGACGCAGAAAAGGTACACAGATGGACTCTACATGCCTGGTTCCCACCGTGAAGCATGGAGGAGGAGGTGTGATGGTGTGGGGGTGCTTTGCTGGTGACACTGTTGGGGATTTATTCAAAATTGAAGGCATACTGAACCACCAGGGCTACCACAGCATCTTGCAGCGGCATGCTATTCCATCCGGTTTGCGTTTTGTTGGACCATCATTTATTTTTCAACAGGACAATGACCCCCAAACACACCTCCAGGCTGTGTAAGGGCTATTTGACCATGAAGGAGAGTGATGTGGTACTGCACCAGATGACCTGGCCTCCACAGTCACTGGACCTGAACCCAATTGAGATGGTTTGGGTTGAGCTGGACTGTAGAGTTGAGCGAACACCTGGATGTTCGGGTTCGAGAAGTTCGGCCGAACATCCCGGAAATGTTCGGGTTCGGGATCCGAACCCGATCCGAACTTCGTCCCGAACCCGAACCCCATTGAAGTCAATGGGGACCCGAACTTTTCGGCACTAAAACGGCTGTAAAACAGCCCAGGAAAGGGCTAGAGGGCTGCAAAAGGCAGCAACATGTAGGTAAATCCCCTGCAAACAAATGTGGATAGGGAAATTAATTAAAATAAAAATTAAATAAATAAAAATTAACCAAAATCAATTGGAGAGAGGTTCCATAGCAGAGAATCTGGCTTCCCGTCACCCACCACTGGAACAGTCCATTCTCAGATATTTAGGCCCCGGCACCCAGGCAGAGGAGAGAGGTCCCGTAACAGAGAATCTGTCTTCATGTCAGCAGAGAATTAGTCTGCATGTCATAGCAGAGAATGAGGCTTCACGTCAGCCACCACTGCAACAGTCCATTGGCATATATTTAGGCCTAGCACACAGGCAGAGGAGAGAGGTCCCGTAACAGAGAATCTGGCTTCATGTCAGCAGAGAATCAGTCTGCATGTCATAGCAGAGAATGAGGCTTCACGTCAGCCACCACTGCAACAGTCCATTGGCATATATTTAGGCCCAGCACACACACAGGCAGAGGAGAGAGGTCCCGTAACAGAGAATCTGGCTTCATGTCAGCAGAGAATCAGTCTGCATGTCATAGCAGAGAATGAGGCTTCACGTCAGCCACCACTGCAACAGTCCATTGGCATATATTTAGGCCCAGCACACACACAGGCAGAGGAGAGAGGTCCCGTAACAGAGAATCTGGCTTCATGTCAGCAGAGAATCAGTCTGCATGTCATAGCAGAGAATGAGGCTTCACGTCAGCCACCACTGCAACAGTCCATTGGCATATATTTAGGCCCAGCACACACACAGGCAGAGGAGAGAGGTCCCGTAACAGAGAATCTGGCTTCATGTCAGCAGAGAATCAGTCTGCATGTCATAGCAGAGAATGAGGCTTCACGTCAGCCACCACTGCAACAGTCCATTGGCATATATTTAGGCCCAGCACACACACAGGCAGAGGAGAGAGGTCCCGTAACAGAGAATCTGGCTTCATGTCAGCAGAGAATCAGTCTGCATGTCATAGCAGAGAATGAGGCTTCACGTCAGCCACCACTGCAACAGTCCATTGGCATATATTTAGGCCCAGCACACACACAGGCAGAGGAGAGAGGTCCCGTAACAGAGAATCTGTCTTCATGTCAGCAGAGAATTAGTCTGCATGTCATAGCAGAGAATGAGGCTTCACGTCACCCACCACTGCAACAGTCCATTGGCATATATTTAGGCCTAGCACACAGGCAGAGCAGAGAGGTCCCGTAACAGACAATCTGGCTTCATGACAGCAGAGAATCAGTCTGCATGTCATAGCAGAGAATGAGGCTTCACGTCACCCACCACTGCAACAGTCCATTGGCATATATTTAGGCCTAGCACACAGGCAGAGCAGAGAGGTCCCGTAACAGACAATCTGGCTTCATGTCAGCAGAGAATCAGTCTGCATGTCATAGCAGAGAATGAGGCTTCACGTCACCCACCACTGCAACAGTCCATTGGCATATATTTAGGCCTAGCACACAGGCAGAGCAGAGAGGTCCCGTAACAGACAATCTGGCTTCATGACAGCAGAGAATCAGTCTGCATGTCATAGCAGAGAATGAGGCTTCACGTCACCCACCACTGCAACAGTCCATTGGCATATATTTAGGCCTAGCACACAGGCAGAGCAGAGAGGTCCCGTAACAGACAATCTGGCTTCATGTCAGCAGAGAATCAGTCTGCATGTCATAGCAGAGAATGAGGCTTCACGTCACCCACCACTGCAACAGTCCATTGGCATATATTTAGGCCTAGCACACAGGCAGAGCAGAGAGGTCCCGTAACAGACGATCTGGCTTCATGTCAGCAGAGAATCAGTCTGCATGTCATAGCAGAGAATCAGGCTTCACGTCAGCCACCACTGCAACAGTCCATTGTCATAAATTTAGGCCCAGCACCCAGGCAGAGGAGAGAGGTCCCGTAACAGACAATCTGGCTTCATGTCAGCAGAGAATTAGTCTGCATGTCATAGCAGAGAATCAGGCTTCATGTCAGCCACCACTGCAACAGTCCATTGGCATATATTTAGGCCTAGCACACAGGCAGAGGAGAGGTTCATTCAACTTTGGGTAGCATCGCAATATAATGGTAAAATGAAAATAAAAATAGGATTGAATGAGGAAGTGCCCTGGAGTCCAATAATATATGGTTATGGGGAGGTAGTTAATGTCTAATCTGGACAAGGGACGGACAGGTCCTGTGGGATCCATGCCTGGTTCATTTTTATGAACGTCAGCTTGTCCACATTGGCTGTAGACAGGCGGCTGCGTTTGTCTGTAATGACGCCCCCTGCCGTGCTGAATACACGTTCAGACAAAACGCTGGCTGCCGGGCAGGCCAGCACCTCCAAGGCATAAAAGGCTAGCTCTGGCCACGTGGACAATTTAGAGACCCAGAAGTTGAATGGGGCCGAACCATCAGTCAGTACGTGGAGGGGTGTGCACACGTACTGTTCCACCATGTTAGTGAAATGTTGCCTCCTGCTAACACGTTGCGTATCAGGTGGTGGTGCAGTTAGCTGTGGCGTGTTGACAAAAGTTTTCCACATCTCTGCCATGCTAACCCTGCCCTCAGAGGAGCTGGCCGTGACACAGCTGCCTTGGCGACCTCTTGCTCCTCCTCTGCCTTGGCCTTGGGCTTCCACTTGTTCCCCTGTGACATTTGGGAATGCTCTCAGTAGCGCGTCTACCAACGTGCGCTTGTACTCGCGCATCTTCCTATCACGCTCCAGTGCAGGAAGTAAGGTGGGCACATTGTCTTTGTAGCGTGGATCCAGCAGGGTGGCAACCCAGTAGTCCGCACAGGTTAAAATGTGGGCAACTCTGCTGTCGTTGCGCAGGCACTGCAGCATGTAGTCGCTCATGTGTGCCAGGCTGCCCAGGGGTAAGGACAAGCTGTCCTCTGTGGGAGGCGTATCGTCATCGTCCTGCCTTTCCCCCCAGCCACGCACCAGTGATGGACCCGAGCTGCGTTGGGTGCCACCCCGCTGTGACCATGCTTCATCCTCATCCTCCTCCACCTCCTCCTCATCCTCGTCCTCCTCGTCCTCCAGTAGTGGGCCCTGGCTGGCCACATTTGTACCTGGCCTCTGCTGTTGCAAAAAACCTCCCTCTGAGTCACTTCGAAGAGACTGGCCTGAAAGTGCTAAAAATGACCCCTCTTCCTCATCCTCCTCCTCCTCCTCCTGGGCCACCTCCTGTTCCATCATCGCCCTAAGTGTTTTCTCAAGGAGACATAGAAGTGGTATTGTAACGCTGATAACGGTGTCATCGCCACTGGCCATGTTGGTGGAGTACTCGAAACAGCGCAACAGGGCACACAGGTCTCGCATGGAGGCCCAGTCATTGGTGGTGAAGTGGTGCTGTTCTGTAGTGCGACTGACCCGTGCGTGCTGCAGCTGAAACTCCACTATGGCCTGCTGCTGCTCGCACAGTCTGTCCAGCATGTGCAAGGTGGAGTTCCACCTGGTGGGCACGTCGCATATGAGGCGGTGAGCGGGAAGGCCGAAGTTACGCTGTAGCGCAGACAGGCGAGCAGCGGCAGGATGTGAACGCCGGAAGCGCGAACAGACGGCCCGCACTTTATGCAGCAGCTCTGACATGTCGGGGTAGTTGTGAATGAACTTCTGCACCACCAAATTCAGCACATGCGCCAAGCAAGGGATGTGCGTCAAATTGGCTAGTCCCAGAGCTGCAACGAGATTTCGCCCATTATCACACACCACCAGGCCGGGCTTGAGGCTCACCGGCAGCAACCACTCGTCGGTCTGTTGTTCAATACCCCGCCACAACTCCTGTGCGGTGTGGGGCCTGTCCCCCAAACATATGAGTTTCAGAATGGCCTGCTGACGTTTACCCCGGGCTGTGCTGAAGTTGGTGGTGAAGGTGTGTGGCTGACTGGATGAGCAGGTTGAAGAAGAGGAGGAGGAAGCCGAGAAGGAGGAGGTGGCAACAGGAGGCAAAGAATGTTGCCCTGCGATCCTTGGCGGCGGCAGGACGTGCGCCAAACAGCTCTCCGCCTGGGGCCCAGCTGCCACTACATTTACCCAGTGTGCAGTTAGGGAGATATAGCGTCCCTGGCCGTGCTTACTGGTCCACGTATCTGTGGTTAGGTGGACCTTGCTACAGATGGCGTTGCGCAGTGCACACTTGATTTTATCGGATACTTGGTTGTGCAGGGAAGGCACGGCTCTCTTGGAGAAGTAGTGCCGGCTGGGAACAACATACTGTGGGACAGCAAGCGACATGAGCTGTTTGAAGCTGTCTGTGTCCACCAGCCTAAATGACAGCATTTCATAGGCCAGTAGTTTAGAAATGCTGGCATTCAGGGCCAGGGATCGAGGGTGGCTAGGTGGGAATTTACGCTTTCTATCAAATGTTTGTGAGATGGAGAGCTGAACGCTGGCGTGTGACATGGTTGAGACGCTTGGTGACGGAGGTGGTGGTGGTGGTGTTGGTGGTACATCCCCTGTTTGCTGGGCGGCAGGTGCCAACGTTCCTCCAGAGGCGGAGGAAGAGGCCGAGGCGGCAGCAGCAGAATAGGCCGAGGCGGCAGCAGCAGAAGAGGTAGCAGGGGGAGCCTGAGTGACTTCCTTGGTTTTAAGGTGTTTACTCCACTGCAGTTCATGCTTTGCATGCAGGTGCCTGGTCATGCAGGTTGTGCTCAGGTTCAGAACGTTAATGCCTCGCTTCAGGCTCTGATGGCACAGCGTGCAAACCACTCGGGTCTTGTCGTCAGCACATTGTTTGAAGAAGTGCCATGCCAGGGAACTCCTTGAAGCTGCCTTTGGGGTGCTCGGTCCCAGATGGCGGCGGTCAGTAGCAGGCGGAGTCTCTTGGCGGCGGGTGTTCTGCTTTTGCCCACTGCTCCCTCTTTTGCTACGCTGTTGGCTCGGTCTCACCACTGCCTCTTCCTCCGAACTGTGAAAGTCAGTGGCACGACCTTCATTCCATGTGGGGTCTAGGACCTCATCGTCCCCTGCATCGTCTTCCACCCAGTCTTGATCCCTGACCTCCTGTTCAGTCTGCACACTGCAGAAAGACGCAGCAGTTGGCACCTGTGTTTCGTCATCATCAGAGACATGCTGAGGTGGTATTCCCATGTCCTCATCATCAGGAAACATAAGTGGTTGTGCGTCAGTGCATTCTATGTCTTTCACCGCTGGGGAAGGGCTAGGTGGATGCCCTTGGGAAACCCTGCCAGCGGAGTCTTCAAACAGCATAAGAGACTGCTGCATAACTTGAGGCTGAGACAGTTTCCCTGGTATGCATGGGGGTGATGTGACAGACTGATGGGGTTGGTTTTCAGGCGCCATCTGTGCGCTTTCTGCAGAAGACTGGGTGGGAGATAATGTGAACGTGCTGGATCCACTGTCGGCCACCCAATTGACTAATGCCTGTACCTGCTCAGGCCTTACCATCCTTAGAACGGCATTGGGCCCCACCATATATCGCTGTAAATTCTGGCGGCTACTGGGACCTGAGGTAGTTGGTACACTAGGACGTGTGGATGTGGCAGAACGGCCACGTCCTCTCCCAGCACCAGAGGGTCCACTAACACCACCACGACCATGTCCACGTCCGCGTCCCTTACTAGATGTTTTTCTCATTGTTATGGTTCACCACAACAACAAATATATTATTTGGCCCAATGTATTGTATTCAAATTCAGCGGGATATAAATTTGAGGCCTAGTATTTAGGCGCTGGGTGACCGGTATGGATTTAGTGACAGAATTAGACTTGGAAATGCACAGAAGCGTGTGTGTGAAGTTATTCTGAATGACCCAATGTGCACCTTGAATATTATATACCCTTTTTGGGATAGATTTCAAATAGCTCTGATATAGCAGGAACCACTAAATTATGAAATTGCTAAATTGGGAATTGTACTTCAACCCAGAACAAAAAATGTGCTTTGACGGACACTAAATATCTTGCCCAGCAACAACAGTACAGTGGTGGGTAACGAGAGATTTAGAGGGATTTAAATTTGAGGCCTAGTATTTAGGCGCTGGGTCACCGGTATGGATTTAGTGACAGAATTAGACTTGGAAATGCACAGAAGCGTGTGTGTGAAGTTATTCTGAATGACCCTATGTGCACCTTCAATATTATATACCCTTTTAGGGATAGATTTCAAATAGCTCTGATATAGCAGAAACCACTAAATTATGAAATTGCTAAATTGGGAATTGTACTTCAACCCAGAACAAAAAATGTGCTTTGACGGACACTAAATATCTTGCCCAGCAACAACAGTACAGCGGTGGGTAACGAGAGATTTAGAGGGATTTAAATTTGAGGCCTAGTATTTAGGCGCTGGGTGACAGGTATGGGTTTAGTGACAGAATTAGACTTGGAAATACACAGTAGCGGGTGTGTGTGAAGTTATTCTGAATGACCCAATGTGCACCTTCAATATTATATACCCTTTTTGGGATAGATTTCAAATAGCTCTGATATAGCAGGAACCACTAAATTATGAAATTGCTAAATTGGGAATTGTACTTCAACCCAGAACAAAAAATGTGCTTTGACGGACACTAAATATCTTGCCCAGCAACAACAGTACAGTGGTGGGTAACGAGAGATTTAGAGGGATTTAAATTTGAGGCCTAGTATTTAGGCGCTGGGTCACCGGTATGGATTTAGTGACAGAATTAGACTTGGAAATGCACAGAAGCGTGTGTGTGAAGTTATTCTGAATGACCCTATGTGCACCTTCAATATTATATACCCTTTTAGGGATAGATTTCAAATAGCTCTGATATAGCAGAAACCACTAAATTATGAAATTGCTAAATTGGGAATTGTACTTCAACCCAGAACAAAAAATGTGCTTTGACGGACACTAAATATCTTGCCCAGCAACAACAGTACAGCGGTGGGTAACGAGAGATTTAGAGGGATTTAAATTTGAGGCCTAGTATTTAGGCGCTGGGTCACCGGTATGGATTTAGTGACAGAATTAGACTTGGAAATGCACAGAAGCGTGTGTGTGAAGTTATTCTGAATGACCCTATGTGCACCTTCAATATTATATACCCTTTTAGGGATAGATTTCAAATAGCTCTGATATAGCAGAAACCACTAAATTATGAAATTGCTAAATTGGGAATTGTACTTCAACCCAGAACAAAAAATGTGCTTTGACGGACACTAAATATCTTGCCCAGCAACAACAGTACAGTGGTGGGTAACGAGAGATTTAGAGGGATTTAAATTTGAGGCCTAGTATTTAGGCGCTGGGTCACCGGTATGGATTTAGTGACAGAATTAGACTTGGAAATGCACAGAAGCGTGTGTGTGAAGTTATTCTGAATGACCCTATGTGCACCTTCAATATTATATACCCTTTTAGGGATAGATTTCAAATAGCTCTGATATAGCAGAAACCACTAAATTATGAAATTGCTAAATTGGGAATTGTACTTCAACCCAGAACAAAAAATGTGCTTTGACGGACACTAAATATCTTGCCCAGCAACAACAGTACAGCGGTGGGTAACGAGAGATTTAGAGGGATTTAAATTTGAGGCCTAGTATTTAGGCGCTGGGTGACAGGTATGGGTTTAGTGACAGAATTAGACTTGGAAATACACAGTAGCGGGTGTGTGTGAAGTTATTCTGAATGACCCAATGTGCACCTTCAATATTATATACCCTTTTTGGGATAGATTTCAAATAGCTCTGATATAGCAGGAACCACTAAATTATGAAATTGCTAAATTGGGAATTGTACTTCAACCCAGAACAAAAAATGTGCTTTGACGGACACTAAATATCTTGCCCAGCAACAACAGTACAGTGGTGGGTAACGAGAGATTTAGAGGGATTTAAATTTGAGGCCTAGTATTTAGGCGCTGGGTCACCGGTATGGATTTAGTGACAGAATTAGACTTGGAAATGCACAGAAGCGTGTGTGTGAAGTTATTCTGAATGACCCTATGTGCACCTTCAATATTATATACCCTTTTAGGGATAGATTTCAAATAGCTCTGATATAGCAGAAACCACTAAATTATGAAATTGCTAAATTGGGAATTGTACTTCAACCCAGAACAAAAAATGTGCTTTGACGGACACTAAATATCTTGCCCAGCAACAACAGTACAGCGGTGGGTAACGAGAGATTTAGAGGGATTTAAATTTGAGGCCTAGTATTTAGGCGCTGGGTCACCGGTATGGATTTAGTGACAGAATTAGACTTGGAAATGCACAGAAGCGTGTGTGTGAAGTTATTCTGAATGACCCTATGTGCACCTTCAATATTATATACCCTTTTAGGGATAGATTTCAAATAGCTCTGATATAGCAGAAACCACTAAATTATGAAATTGCTAAATTGGGAATTGTACTTCAACCCAGAACAAAAAATGTGCTTTGACGGACACTAAATATCTTGCCCAGCAACAACAGTACAGTGGTGGGTAACGAGAGATTTAGAGGGATTTAAATTTGAGGCCTAGTATTTAGGCGCTGGGTCACCGGTATGGATTTAGTGACAGAATTAGACTTGGAAATGCACAGAAGCGTGTGTGTGAAGTTATTCTGAATGACCCTATGTGCACCTTCAATATTATATACCCTTTTAGGGATAGATTTCAAATAGCTCTGATATAGCAGAAACCACTAAATTATGAAATTGCTAAATTGGGAATTGTACTTCAACCCAGAACAAAAAATGTGCTTTGACGGACACTAAATATCTTGCCCAGCAACAACAGTACAGCGGTGGGTAACGAGAGATTTAGAGGGATTTAAATTTGAGGCCTAGTATTTAGGCGCTGGGTGACAGGTATGGGTTTAGTGACAGAATTAGACTTGGAAATACACAGTAGCGGGTGTGTGTGAAGTTATTCTGAATGACCCAATGTGCACCTTCAATATTATATACCCTTTTTGGGATAGATTTCAAATAGCTCTGATATAGCAGGAACCACTAAATTATGAAATTGCTAAATTGGGAATTGTATTTCAACCCAGAACAAGAAATGTGCTTGAACGGACACTAAATAACTCGCCCAGCTACAGCACTAGGGACAGATTTAGCTGGATATAAATTTGAGGCCTAGTATTTAGGCGCTGGGTGACCGGTATGGATTTAGTGACAGAATTAGACTGGGATATGGCCAAAAAATGAACAGACTATTGCTGGTTAAATGCACTTGGTGTGACAGCTTCACCCTGATGTAGGCTTTAGCCAAAAAACAACCACACCATTGAGGGTTAAATGCACTTGGTGACAGGCGCAGCTTGCCCCTGATTTTGTATATGGCCAAAAAATGAACAGACTATTGCTGGTTAAATGCACTTGGTGTGACAGCTTCACCCTGATGTAGGCTTTAGCCAAAAAACAACCACACCATTGAGGGTTAAATGCACTTGGTGACAGGCGCAGCTTGCCCCTGATTTTGTATATGGCCAAAAAATGAACAGACTATTGCTGGTTAAATGCACTTGGTGTGACAGCTTCACCCTGATGTAGGCTTTAGCCAAAAAACAACCACACCATTGAGGGTTAAATGCACTTGGTGACAGGCGCAGCTTGCCCCTGATTTTGTATATGGCCAAAAAATGAACAGACTATTGCTGGTTAAATGCACTTGGTGTGACAGCTTCACCCTGATGTAGGCTTTAGCCAAAAAACAACCACACCATTGAGGGTTAAATGCACTTGGTCGCAGCTTGTGCTGGCGCACCACAAGACACAAAATGGCCGCCGATCACCCCAGAAAAATGAGACTGACAAACGGTCTGTGCAGCCTAAAAACAGTGAGCAATTGAGGATCAGCAGCTCAATGATCCACAGCTGCAGATCGATCAGTTAATCAAGTCCTTTGGAGGAGTTAATCTGCCTAATCTCGCCCTACTGTCGCAGCCGCAACCTCTCCCTACGCTAATCAGAGCAGAGTGACGGGCGGCGCTATGTGACTCCAGCTTAAATAGAGGCTGGGTCACATGGTGCTCTGGCCAATCACAGCCATGCCAATAGTAGGCATGGCTGTGATGGCCTCTTGGGGCAAGTAGTATGACGCTTGTTGATTGGCTGCTTTGCAGCCTTTCAAAAAGCGCCAAGAAAGCGTCACAAAAGCGCGAAGAAAGCGACGAACACCGAACCCGAACCCGGACTTTTACGAAAATGTCCGGGTTCGGGTCCGTGTCACGGACACCCCAAAATTCGGTACGAACCCGAACTATACAGTTCGAGTTCGCTCATCCCTACTGGACTGCAGAGTGAAGGCAAAAGGGCCAACAAGTGCTAAGCATCTCTGGGAACTCCTTCTAGACTGTTGGAAGACCATTTCAGGTGACTACCTCTTAAAGCTCATCAAGAGAATGCCAAGAGCGTGCAAAGCGGTAATCGAAGCAAAAGGTGGCTACTTTGAAGAACCTAGAATATGACATATTTCCAGTTGTTTCACACTTTTTTGTTATGTATATCATTCCACATGTGTTAATTCATAGTTTTGATGCCTTTAGTGTGAATCTACAATTTCCATAGTCATGAAAATAAAGAAAACTCTTTGAATGAGAAGGTGTGTCAAAACTTTTGGTCTGTACTGTATATACACACTCAAAAAAGGACACCAGGAATAAAATGAAAGACCACCCATATGAAACAGGACATCCCATTCCTAAATAAACAGAAGAAAATTCCTTTTGTATAAATAGTCGGTCCAAACTAGGTTAAATTTATTTCATTAAAATATTCATAAATAAACAGAGGGAGATTCTTTTAAAGATGCTCTTCAGCAGAGTGGTCACATCATAGCTGCTATGTGAACACCTGATCCTATGAGGTGACCCATTGTCAGTGGAATAGGATGCTTTGGCATGCTACGATAATGAGCATACCACGTCCGTCACATGACCGTAATTGTTTGATCATTTAACGGTATCACGTGACCTGTCTTTAGGGAGACATAACACTGGGGGAAAAATGGTTCTTAATGAATAACAAGCAGAAGTCACGTGACACACATGATGGTTTATCAGGATGATAGTAACTTGAAAAATAGTCGCAGAAAGAGCCCTGCCAGTGATCATATGATTCAATCACTCAGCCGAGTGCCCTAGGGGATGAAACACAAACAGGGATCTATAGGCTTACCCTGTGTGTCTTCAAACTACATGATTGCTACAAGAACTCTTAGTGGTGAAGGGGAGAGAGCTGCCACGCGACAGCGTCAGGTTGAGACAGGAATGGGTTGTCTTTCTCATGGTGGGTTTAGATGTCTATAAGAGACAGATTAAAAATAAATAAATAACAGTACACACCAAGTTTGAAGTGACTAAAAGAGATGAGCGAATCAAAGCTGACGAAGTGGAATTCGATCCGTATTTCTGGAAAAAATAGATTTGCACCTAATTCAAAATTTCTCGCACCTCGTGGTAACGAATCACATTTTTCCTAAAATGGCTGCTGCACGTGTGAGGACATGGAGAAAGGAAGTCTAGGAAGGCGGGATCACCCAGACTGACATGCATGCAGCCAATCAGCAGCCAGCCAGAGCTGTGATGTCACAGCCCTATAAATCCAGTGGCCATCTTAGATTCAGACATTTTCCAGCATTCTGAGTGCAGGGACAGACGTGATAAGGCGCTAGGGACAGCAATAGGAAAAACCTCATTGTGAAAAAAAACCTGAAAATGATTTATAAGTGTAGGGAAAGGATAGGGAGGAATCATTTCACAGCATCTTAGTGCAGGGAGAGACATCAGAAGGCATTAGGGACAGTGCTAGAATAGCGATTTACAAGTGCGGGGAAAGATTATTTGGGGATTTAAATAGCCATTATACAGCTCTGTCATTCCAGCAATTTGCTCTTGTTATTGGGGTGCAAGTGCTATGTTGAAAAGCCTTTAGTGGCCTATTTTAGCATAAAAAGAAAAATATATACGCATGTCATGGAACCATGAACCAGACGTACAACAAGAGATAGGTGGAAATAAGAAGGCTTTATTGAACATAAAGCTGTAAGGCAAAAGTCCAAACGGATGGCTAAACCGAAGCAGGGTCTTGCGAGGCCAGAGGTCAGGAACCAGAAGGGTAGTCAGACGAAGCCTGGATCAGGAACCAGAAGCAGCAGCAGTCTTAGAAGCATGTGAACACAGGAGGACCAAGCAAGGAACTGAAGCCACAGACCTCCTATATATATGAGCTAGGCATCCAGCTCCTCCCAGTGGGAAGGAGAAGCCGCAGGGTGGGAGGCTACAAGAAACCCAGAAACCAAGATGGCCGCCAGCACATGTCAAACGAAGGAGAACAGCAAGAAGGTAAGACCATGACAGTACCTCCCCCTCAAGGGCCCCTCCTCCGTGGAGTAAAGAACGGTTTCTGAGGGAAGCGTGCGTGGAAGGCTCGGAGCAAGGCAGGAGCATGGACATCTGCGGAGGGAACCCAGGAACGCTCCTCTGGACCATAACCACGCCAATGGACCAAAAACTGCACCCGACCGCGGACCAGGCGTGAGTCCAGGATATTGCTCACCTCATACTCCTCACGATTGCCCACTTGGACCGGACGAGGCCGAGGAACCGAGGAAGTGAAACGATTACACACCAGTGGCTTCAACAGGGAGACATGAAACACGTTGGAGATCCGCATGCCAGGAGGAAGCGCAAGGGCATAGGCTACCGGGTTTACCCTGCGAAGCACTCGGAAGGGACCAACAAAGCGAGGCGCCAGCTTGGGAGTGGGCACTCGAAGGTTGAGGTTGCGGGTGGACAACCATACGCGGTCTCCGACCTGGTAGGAAGGAGCGGGCGCTCGTCTGCGATCAGCCTGGAGTCTCTGGCGCTGCGCAGAGACCTCAAGGGACCTCTGGATCTGTACCCAAGAAGCACGTAGGACGGAAAGGTGATCCTCCACAGCCGGAATATCCTGGGGAGAGAATACCTCCGGTAACACGGCAGGTTGGAACCCATAATTGGCCATGAAGGGAGACGTCCCAGAGGAAGAGTTCACCGCCGTGTTCCTGGCAAACTCAGCCCAAGGCAGGAGGTCAACCCAATTGTCTTGGTGATCGGAGACATAGCAACGAAGGAATTGCTCCAAGGCCTGATTGGATCGTTCTGCGGCCCCATTGGACTGAGGGTGGTAGGCCGAGGAGAAAGAGAGATGAATCCCCAACTGGGAGCAAAAGGCGCGCCAGAACCTGGACACAAACTGACTCCCCCGATCCGACACAATCTCCTTGGGCAAACCGTGCAACCGGAAGACCTCCCTGGCAAAAATCGAGGCCAACTCTTGTGCAGAGGGTAACTTCTTGAGAGGAACACAGTGGCACATTTTGGAAAACCGATCCACAATCATGAGAATGACCGTATGGCCTCGGGATGCAGGGAGGTCCACAATGAAATCCATCCCCAGGTGTGACCATGGACGCTCCCCGGTGGCTATGGGTTGCAAAAGGCCCAACGGAAGGTGCCGAGGGGACTTACTCTGGGCACAAACGGAGCATTCCGCTACATATGCGGCGATGTCGGAACGTAGAGAAGGCCACCAGAACAGACGTGAAACAGCCCAGGACAGCTGATTCTTTCCAGGATGCCCCGCGGCCTTGGAGTTATGGTAGGTTCGCAACAACCGAGTGCGCAACTCCTCAGGCACAAAACATCTGCCGTTGGGTCTCCCAGAGGGAGCACCAGATTGAGCCGCCAAAATCTGCTCACCCAGGGGAGAGGTCAGGCTGGTGCGAATGGCGGCCAGGATCTGATTCGGAGGTATGACCGAAGTCGGAATTGACTCCTCCCCGGACAGCTCAGAGTACTGCCGTGATAAGGCATCCGCTCTGATGTTCTTGGAACCGGGTAGGTAGGAGACCACGTAATTAAAACGTGACAAGAACAGAGCCCATCTGGCCTGACGTGGTGTCAATCTCCTGGCCTCAGAGAGGTAGGTCAGATTCTTGTGGTCCGTCAGGATGAGAACCGGAACCACCGAGCCCTCGAGCAAGTGCCTCCATTCTTTAAGGGCCTGCACGATGGCCAATAACTCCCTGTCACCAATCTGATAGTTGCACTCCGCGGAAGACAGTCTCCGGGAGTAAAACCCACAAGGAAGCAGAGGGCCCTCTGGTGTTCTACGCTGAGACAGGAGGGCGCCTACTCCCGTCTCAGACGCGTCCACCTCGAGGACAAAAGGCAACCCAGGGTTGGGATGCGACAGAATCGGAGCCGACACAAAGGCGGACTTTAGAGCCTCAAAAGCTCGGATGGCCTCGAGCGGCCAGACCTGGGGATTACTGCCCTTCCTGGTCAGATCCGTGAGAGGCTTGGCTAGCATGGAAAAGTCCCTGATGAACTTCCGATAATAATTGGCGAAGCCCAAAAAGCGCTGCAGGGCACGAAGACCACTGGGCTGGGGCCACTGTAAGACAGCCGAAACCTTCTCAGGATCCATGGAGAACCCCTCAGCGGAAATGATGTAACCTAAGAAGGTTACCTGGGATCGGTGAAATTCGCATTTCTCAAGCTTACCGAACAGCTTGTTCTCTCGTAACCGTTGCAACACTCGTCTGACATCCAGAATGTGGGCCTCCATGGATTCAGAATATACCAAGATGTCATCCAAATAGACCACCACACACTGCTGCAACAGGTCACGGAAAACATCGTTGATGAATTCCTGGAAGACTGCGGGCGCATTGCACAACCCAAAGGGCATAACCAAGGATTCATAATGACCGGTCCTGGTGTTAAACGCGGTCTTCCACTCATCGCCCGCCTTGATCCTTACCAGGTTATATGCCGCCCTCAGGTCGAGTTTGGTAAAGACCGTGGCCCCTTTGAGGCGATCGAACAGCTCGGAAATCAAGGGTATCGGGTAAGCGTTCTTGATTGTGATGCGATTGAGACCCCTGTAATCGATGCACGGCCTCAACTCGCCGCCCTTCTTTTTCACAAAGAAAAATCCAGCCCCTGCCGGGGACGAGGATTTGCGAATGTGTCCGCGTGAAAGCGCCTCCCTCATGTACTCCTCCATGGCCTCATTCTCCGCTACCGACAGTGGATAGACCTTGCCACGAGGAGGAACGGCACCAGATTGTAACTCTATGGCACAATCGTATGGGCAGTGCGGAGGTAGGGCAACCGCACGCACCTTATCGAATACATCCCGGTACTCCTCGTATTCATGAGGCAACAGAGAGTCCGAGGAAGTACACAGCAACTTGACAGGCCCATGGATGCAACTAGCCCCACACTGCGGTGACCACGAGAGGATCTCGGCCGATCTCCAATCGAAAGTCGGATTATGCTTCTGGAGCCAGGGGTACCCCAGGACCACCGAGTAGTGTGGAGACGAAATAACCTGGAGACAGACCGACTCTCTGTGAACGGCACCAATGGCCATCCCCACTGGAAGGGTCTCCTGAGTCACGTGTGGCGGCAGAAGGGGTCTGCCGTCTATCGCCTCAAGCGCCAGTGGGGAACCTCGAGGCTGCAGAGGAATGGAATTGGCGGCAGCGAACACACTATCAATGAACAAACCACCAGCACCAGAGTCCACCAACGCCTGGGTCGTCACCGAGCCCCCGACCCAGGAGAGGACAACAGTAATCAGTGGTTTGTCAACACGGGAAACCGGGGACGAGGAGACTCCACCCAAGATCTGCCCCCGACAGGATCTCAGGTGCGAGCGTTTCCCGGACGGTTCGGGCATGCCAACCGAAAATGCCCACCGAGACCACAGTACATGCATCGGCCCTCGCGTCTCCGGAGTACCCTCTCCCCCTCGGACAGGCGAGCAAACCCCAGCTGCATGGGTTCACCCCCAGACAAGTCATCCCCAGGAGGCGTGGGAGGAGAGGGAGGCACGGGTGGGACAGCAAACGTAGGCGCCAATCTGTTTGAAAACCTCCGCAGACTCTCCTTAAAGGAAGGTCTCTCCCTGAGTCTGGTGTCAATCAAAATCAGGAAAGAAATAAGAGACTCGAGCTCCACTGGTAGGTCCTTAGCTGCAACCTCATCCTTCAAGGCATCCGAGAGACCATGAGAGAAAGCAGCGACCAGAGCCTCATTATTCCAGCCCACCTCTGCTGCCAGGGTACGAAACTCAATGGCGTATTCAGCTACGGATCGTGAACCCTGTCTGATGGACATAAGGAGCTTCGCAGCAGAGGCAGCACGAGCCGGCACATCGAATACCTTCCGAAGAGAAGCAACAAAACCGGAAAACTCGGCAACCACCGGATTGTTGTTCTCCCATAAAGGGCTGGCCCAGGCCAAGGCCTTGTCCGAGAGCAGCGAGATCAAGAAGCCCACCTTTGATCTCTCAGTAGGAAAGGCATGTGGCAGCAACTCGAAATAAATGCCCACCTGGTTAAGGAAACCTCGGCACTGAGTTGGCTCTCCCCCAAAGCGCTGTGGAAGGGGGGCAGAACCGGTCATACCCCGAAACACCGCAGGCGCAGCAACAGGTGTCGGGGTAGACTCTGGCGCAACAACCGGAGCGGCAGTAGGAGCGGGCCCAGGAGCGACAACCGACCCATCGGCAACGGAAGCTAAATGAGCCGTGCGTTCAAGCAGGGTTTGCAACGCCACAGCGAACCGACCCAACAGGTGATCCTGCTGATCAAGTCTGGCAACCAGCGTAGGTAGCGAGGATGGCCCTGTACCGTCAGAATTCATGGCTTGGTCCTAATGTCATGGAACCATGAACCAGACGTACAACAAGAGATAGGTGGAAATAAGAAGGCTTTATTGAACATAAAGCTGTAAGGCAAAAGTCCAAACGGATGGCTAAACCGAAGCAGGGTCTTGTGAGGCCAGAGGTCAGGAACCAGAAGGGGAGTCAGACGAAGCCTGGATCAGGAACCAGCAGGGTAGTCAGACGAAGCCAGGATCAGGAACCAGCAGGGTAGTCAGACGAAGCCAGGATCAGGAACCAGCAGGGTAGTCAGACGAAGCCAGGATCAGGAACCAGAAGCAGCAGCAGTCTTAGAAGCATGTGAACACAGGAGGACCAAGCAAGGAACTGAAGCCACAGACCTCCTATATATATGAGCTAGGCATCCAGCTCCTCCCAGTGGGAAGGAGAAGCCGCAGGGTGGGAGGCTACAAGAAACCCAGAAACCAAGATGGCCTGCCAGCACATGTCAAACGAAGGAGAACAGCAAGAAGGTAAGACCATGACAACGCACTTCACTGTTGTAGTTATTTGTGGTTAAGGCGTTCAGTGGCCTATTTCAGTGCAAATAGAAAAATATTAATGCACTTTACTATTGCAGTTATTTGTGGTGAAAGCGTTTAGTGGCCTATTTCAGTACAGAAAGAAAAAATATATACGCATTTCACTTCTGCAGTTATATGTGGTGACAGCGTTTAGTGGCCTTTTTCAGTACAGAAAGAAAAATATATATGCACTTCTCTGTTGCAGTTATTTGTGGTGAAAGCGTTTAGTGGCCTTTTTCAGTGCAAAAAGAAAAATATCTACAAACTTCAGTGTTGCAGTTTTTTGGTGGTGAAAGCGTTTAGTGGCCTATTTCAGTACAAAAATAAAAATATATTCTATTTATTTGTGCTTAAAGCATTTAGTGGCCTATTGGGCAGACTAGATGGGTCAAATGGTTCTTATCTGCTGACACATTCTATGTTTCTATTTCAATACAGAAAGAAAAATATATACGCATTTCACTTCTGCAGTTATATGTGGTGAAAGCATTTAGTGGCCTATTTCAGTACAGATAGAAAAATATATTCTTACTTTACTTCTGCAGTCATTTGTGGTGAAAGCATTTAGTGGTCTATTTCAGTACAAAAATAAAAATATATTCTCAGTTCACTTCTGCAAAATAAATATATATGCGCATTTCACTGTTGCAGTTATTTGTACTGACAGCATTTAGTGGCTTATTTCAGTACAGAAAGAAAAGAAAAATGTGCATTTCACTTCTGCAATTATATGTGGTGAAAGCGTTTAGTGGCCTTCTCAGTACAGAATATATATATATATATATATATATATATATATAAATATATGCACTACACTGTTGCAGTTATTTGTCCTATTTCACCTATTGAAGTACAAAAATAAAAATATATTCTCAGTTCACTTCTGCAGTTATGTGTTGGAAGTGTTTAGTGGCCTATTTCACTATTTCAGCAGAAAAATAAAAATATATGTGCACTTCAATGTTGCAGTTATTTGGGGAGAAAGCATTTAGTGGCCTATTTCAGAACAAAAAGAAAATATATACACATTTCACTGTTGCAGTTATTTGTGGTGAAAGCATTTAGTGGCCTATTTCAGTACAGAAAGAAAAATATATACACACTTCACTGTTGAAGTTATTTGTGGTGAAAGCGATTAGTGGCCTATTTCAGTACAGAAAGAAAAATATACATACTTCACTGTTGCAGTCATTTGTGGCAAAAGCGTTTGTCAGGCATAAAAAACAGCCAGCACTGCCAGGTGTGGATTCACCTCCCTCTGACAGTGGAGCTCAGGAGTCTGTGTGCTGTGAACTGAGGGCTGTGCTGGGATTTGAGGTTTGAGCCAGGCTGGAGGACTCAGGCCCCACACATATACACACATATATATATATATATATATATATATATATATATATATACAGGTCCTTCTCAAAAAATTAGCATATTGTGATAAAGTTAATTATTTTCTGTAATGTACTGATAAACATTAGACTTTCATATATTTTAGATTCATTACACACCAACTGAAGTAGTTCAAGCCTTTTATTGTTTTAATATTGATGATTTTGGCATACAGCTCATGAAAACCCCAAATTCCTATCTCAAAAAATTAGCATATCATGAAAAGGTTCTCTAAACGAGCTATTAACCTAATCATCTGAATCAACTAATTAACTCTAAACACCTGCAAAAGATTCCTGAGGCTTTTAAAAACTCCCAGCCTGGTTCATTACTCAAAACCGCAATCATGGGTAAGACTGCCGACCTGACTGCTGTCCAGAAAGCCATCATTGACACCCTCAAGCAAGAGGGTAAGACACAGAAAGAAATTTCTGAAGAAATAGGCTGTTCCCAGAGTGCTGTATCAAGGCACCTCAGTGGGAAGTCTGTGGGAAGGAAAAAGTGTGGCAGAAAACGCTGCACAACGAGAAGAGGTGACCGGACCCTGAGGAAGATTGTGGAGAAGGACCGATTCCAGACCTTGGGGGACCTGCGAAAGCAGTGGACTGAGTCTGGAGTAGAAACATCCAGAGCCACCGTGTACAGGCGTGTGCAGGAAATGGGCTACAGGCGCCGCATTCCCCAGGTCAAGCCACTTTTGAACCAGAAACAGCGGCAGAAGCGCCTGACCTGGGCTACAGAGAAGCAGCACTGGACTGTTGCATGTCATTCGGAAATCAAGGTGCCAGAGTCTGGAGGAAGACTGGGGAGAGGGAAATGCCAAAATGCCTGAAGTCCAGTGTCAAGTACCCACAGTCAGTGATGGTCTGGGGTGCCATGTCAGCTGCTGGTGTTGGTCCACTGTGTTTTATCAAGGGCAGGGTCAATGCAGCTAGCTATCAGGAGATTTTGGAGCACTTCATGCTTCCATCTGCTGAAAAGCTTTATGGAAATGAAGATTTCATTTTTCAGCACGACCTGGCACCTGCTCACAGTGCCAAAACCACTGGTAAATGGTTTACTGACCATGGTATTACTGTGCTCAATTGGCCTGCCAACTCTCCTGACCTGAACCCCATAGAGAATCTGTGGGATATTGGGAAGAGAAAGTTGAGAGACGCAAGACCCAACACTCTGGATGAGCTTAAGGCCACTATCGAAGCATCCTGGGCCTCCATAACACCTCAGCAGTGCCACAGGCTGATTGCCTCCATGCCACGCCGCATTGAAGCAGTCATTTCTGCGAAAGGATTCCCGACCAAGTATTGAGTGCATAACTGAACATAATTATTTGAAGGTTGACTTTTTTTGTATTAAAAACACTTTTCTTTTATTGGTCGGATGAAATATGCTAATTTTTTGAGATAGGAAATTTGGGTTTTCATGAGCTGTATGCCAAAATCAATAATATTAAAACAATAAAAGGCTTGAACTACTTCAGTTGGTGTGTAATGAATCTAAAATATATGAAAGTCTAATGTTTATCAGTACATTACAGAAAATAATTAACTTTATCACAATATGCTAATTTTTTGAGAAGGACCTGTATATACTACGCTGATGATATAACCTGGGTATCTCCTGTATATAATTATATATGTACAGCTGGTATAAGTTTTACATATTGTATATAATGATATGGAGCATGCTGGTATAACCTGGTATCTCCTTATATGATTATATATGTACAGCTGATATAAGTTATACATCTTAATATACCAGAAGATGTATAACTTATACCAGGCCAGCTCACATATAATAATATACAGAACATACCAAGGCCAGATAGTAACTATTACCTGCAGGGCTGGCTCACGCTGAAAGCTCCTGAATCAACCTGCTGAAAGTCAGTGGCAAATGGCAAGGCTGAATGCTGGAGGCTGGCTGGGGTTAGTGTGGGCTCTGGCTTGCTGAATGAGTGCTGCTCCTAGGCCTGGCTCAGGCTGGCAGAGATGTCTGGCAGAGAGAGAGAGAGAACAAGGCAAGGTGGGGTGAGTGACTGTACTATAGAGTCAGACTACTGGGCAAGTGTGCAGTGGCAGACTAGCAGTGGCTCCCGCGCTCCTCTGTCCCCAACTTCCTGCCGGACCTGCAGCGCTGATAACTTTGTGACATCACGTAAGCGTGCAGTGTGCCTCGGACATGCTGCCAGGGCCTGCCCTCTGCCATTGGTACTTAAAGTGACCATGCCTGAGCTGGACCCGCCGTCCAATCATCCATAACATCAAAAAGGGGGGACTTCGGCCGTCCGTCCTGGCCTTTGCGCCGGACCAGGAGTCTAAAAACCACCGGATGTCTGGCCACCCTAAGAGCAGCAGTGGCAGAGAGACTGAGGTCAGCAGCAGCCATTGCAGTCAGATTAGAGCCAAAGCTGCAGAGTGGCTGTAATGTGACTAAAATAGCTGCTGCTGGCCTCAGTGAGTCTCTCTGCCGCTGCAGAGAGACCTCATATCAGCCAATTCAACCCCCATCAGACCTCAGATTAGCCCAAAGACCCACATTCAGCCCCCATCAGACCTCAGATCAGCCCAAAGACCCCCATCATCATCAGCCCCCCACTCAGCCCCCATCAGACCTCTGATCAGCCCAAAAAAAAACACTCAGCCCCTTCAGACCTCAGATCAGCCCAAAGACCCCCATCATCATCAGACCCCCACTCAGCCCCCATCAGACCTCAGATCAGCCCAAAGACTACCATTGAGCCCCCATCAGACCACCACTAAGCCCCAATCAGACCTCATAACAGCCCAAAGACCCCCACACAGCCCCCATCGGAACTCACATTAGCCCAAATACACCCAGGTCCCCCAGTCAGCCCCCATCAGACCTCAGATCATCCCAAAGACCCCCATGATACCCCTACTCAGCCCCAATCAGACCTCAGATCAGCCCAAAGACCCCCATCATCATCAGCCCACCACTCAGCCCCCATCAGACCTCAGGTCAGCCCAAAGACCCCCATCTGACCACCACTAAGCCTTCATCAGACCTCAGATCAGCTCAAAGACACCCAAACAGCCCCTATCAGAACTCAGATTAGCCCAAAGGCACCCAGGTCCCCCAGTCAGCCCCCATCAGACATCAGATCAGCCCAAAGACCCCATCAGACTCCCACTTAGCCTCCATCGGCTCAGATCAATCAGCAGTGGCAGCCCAGAGTGATCCCCATTCCCCCAGGCCCCAATACTTACCTATTCTGTGCCGCAGGGCTACTCTTCCTCTTCGGGCCTCCAGCAGAAGTCACACTCCGCTACTCTCTCTGTCTTCCCAGCCGATGCTGCACTGTCACCTGACAGTGTGCAGCAACAGGTCATAGTGTGCGCACTACGTCTTGACGCTGTACACACTCAATGCACTGGAAGGTAGAATAAAGCTGTGAGCCGCAGCCACAAAAGACCATGTGACACAGAAGCTACCAGGTGCAAAAGAATGTTACCAATAAAATGAAGTGGCACATTCCATACACATAAAGACAAAAACTCACTGAAAAAAGTGGCCTCAACGAGTGGAAATGCTCCAAACCCAGACACTGTAGCGCAAGCATCCTCAAACTGCGGCCCTCCAGCTGTTGCAAAACTACAACTCCCAGCATGCCCGAACAGCCTACAGGTATCAGCCTACAGCAGGGCATTGTGGGAGTTGTAGTTTTACAACAGCTGGAGGGCCGCAGTTTGAGGATGCCTGCTGTAGCGTGTCTATATCCGGGGTAGCAATTCCCCAAAATGCGGTCCGCAGATAACGGCAATCCCCAGCAAAAAATGCATACAATGGAGGATGCCGGGGCGGACAGCATGCACCACAAGGACATCTTACACAAAATTATACATTGTGCAGATGTAAAAATATATACATACAAAAATCACTGCAAAAAATGCACCAAAATGATACGCAATTGACAAAACTAGCTAATTTCTCAAGCCGATGTTAAAAGCGGAGAACTTTGCCAATATCTTCCAGTCAGGAACATATCGTAGCCCCTCATGCACCACGTTAGCTTTATTCTACCTCACAGTGCATTGGTGATGCCACTATGGAGGCATTTGAGAGCCTGGCTGTGAGTTGGTTACTAGCACTGTTAAAGGGACACTGACAGGGCCAATATGCATATTGAGGTCTATATATGTGACTACAGGTCTTATACAGGGTATTACAATCATATAAGTATCCCCCCTGTTCACATTATACAAACAGTAAACTTTAAGTTTTATAACCTGCTCCAAGGTCTGCAATCTGCCCAAGGGGCGGCGTTTCACTTCTCTTGCGTCCAGCCAGCCTCCCCAACTGCCGATTTGAAGCACCGCCCAGCTCATGAATATTCAGTTTGCTGGGCGGCTTCTGCGGTCCCCGCTCTGAAGCGCTTCGCTTAACAGTGCCCTGCGCATGCGCCGGATCTTGTGAAGTCGGGGACAGTAAGCACCGCCCAGCGAAGTGAATATTGATGAGCTGGGCGGCGCTTACTGTACCGGACTTCACAAGATCCGGCGCATGCGCCGGGCACTGTTAAGCGAAGCGCTTCAGAGCGGGGACCGCAGAAGCCGCCCAGCAAACTGAATACTCTTGAGCTGGGCGGCGCTTCAAATCGGCAGTTGGGGAGGCTGGCTGGGCGCAAGAGAAGTGAAACGCCGCCCCTTGGGCAGATTGCAGACCTTGGAGCAGGTTATAAAACTTAAAGTTTACTGTTTGTATAATGTGGACAGGGGGGATACTTATATGATTGTAATACCCTGTATAAGACCTGTAGTCACATATATAGACCTCAATATGCTTATTGGCCCTGTCAGTGTCCCTTTAAGACCTTGTTCACACACCACGGGCAGTTGAGTGGTAGGACCCCATGCTTGCTGAGACACCATGACGTGGTGCATGAGGGGCTACGATATGTTCCTGACTGGAAGATATTGGCAAAGTTCTCAGCTTTTAACATCGGCTTGAGAAATTAGCTAGTATTGTCAGTTGCGTATCATTTTGGTTCATTTTTTGCAGTGATTTGTGTATGCATATATGCGTTGAAAGCATTTTGTGGCCTATTTCAGTACAAAAATTAAAAATATATACGCACTTCACTGATGCTGATTTTTGTGGTGAAAGCATTTAGTGGCCTATTTCAGTACAAAAAGAAAAATATATTTGTTGCTTTTAGAGGTGTTTTAGTTTGCTTTTAATTTATTTAGTTCAGCTAAAAGTATGTCAGATAGAGAAGTGCCAGGACAAGCACAGAGGAGTGTCAGAGGCATAAATATTACTGGCACAGGCAGAGGTTGCAGCAGAGTAAGGGGACATGGCAGCAGGATTTGCAGCTAGATGCCTAAGCTCCCAATGTCATCTAGCAGTCGTGTCTTGACCAGCAACTCATTGGTTCTTGATTGGTTAACTCGGTTATCCACATTATCCCAAGTGACATCAGACACCTTCAGTCAACAGTCGGTGGGTTCGTCAGACACAACCCTTAGTTGGCATAGCCCGGGAGCAGGCCCTGTGCCCTCACCTGTCCTCAACCTGCCTCTGTCCTTTGCTGTTTCCTTAACCACAGAAGTATTGTATGATGTGGGCTCAGCTCCACTATACAGCGAGTACGAGCTACTAGAGGACAGTCAGCAGCTACTGCCCAGCCAAGCTCTGGAGTAGACATACGCCGCTTCCTCCGCTAGGCGGGCAAATAGTGATGAGGAAAGTGGCGTGGAAGGTGGTGTTGCGAGCAGTCAGGTTCCTGACCCAGAGACCCTTGAGGAGGACATTAGCAACGTGCAGACACTACTCGATGATGATGAAGCTGATCGCAGTTGGGAGCCGGGTGCAGAAGGGGCTTCATCATCATCAGTAGTGTTGAGCGTGAATATTCTAATTGCAAATTTATTGACATTTTTTTGCGAATATCGGCACTTAGCAACATCCGTAGCAACCAGTAGGAAAGTTGTCTACCCCTTAGTGTTGATCGCATATATTCTAAACGCAAATTTTTATCACTAATATATTACATTTCCGATTTTCACAATCAAGTAAATAATGACTGGAGATCACGAATTCTCAAATTTGTGGTGAATATTCAGCCAAAAATATGCAAATTCGAATATTGCCTATGCCGCTCATCAATAATCATCAAGAGAAGAGGGTGGCAGCTTCTCTGTGAGGCAGCGACTGAGCCAGCAAAGTGGTAGCATGGCTGGGAGTCAGCAGGGTAGCAGCAATGGGAGGTCGGGAGCCAAACATGACCAGGGTAGACCACCTGCTTCGCAGCAGCCTACCATTTTTGGGAAGTAGTGGTGCAGGGGTTCACGGAAGCAGTGGTGGTAGCAGTCAGTCAGTGCGGACTGTTGGGGGGAAAATCACCTACTCGGTCATGTTGCAGTTTATTGTTAAGCTGCCGTAGTAGGCTAACATGGCCATATGTAGAATATGTGGGCAGAAGGTGAAGTGTGGCCAGGATGCCAATGTTGGCACCACGGCCCTGCGTCAACATATGCAGCACCACCATAAAGTGGCCTAGGAGAATCATGGCTCTGATGTGGTGGTCCAGCCTGCAGCAGCAACCGCTGCATCACCCAGTGGCATGCACCCGGTTTCAGCTAGTAAGGCTCCACCACTTCAGCCGAAGGGAGCTGCCTGTCATTTCCATCTTCTGCTGGTCCAGATGTTCCTGCTCCTTGCCCTCCTACTCCTTGTCAGTCATTCCGTCAGCAATCGATCACTGAAGCGATTGGCAAGAGACAGCAGTATGCATGCACGCATCCAACGGCACAGAAGCTGAACGTGCTCCTGTCCAAGTTGCTGGTGCTGCAGTCTCTCCCTTTCCAAGTGGTGGACTTAGCACTTTTTAGAGAACTGATGGCTTGTGCTGAGCCAAAGTGCAGAGTCCCAAGCCATCATTTCTATGCGAAAAAGGCAGTACCAGCCCCACAAATATGTAGAACAGAAGGTGGGCCAGTCCTTTAGCCTGACTGCAAAAATGCACATCAGCGCCAACGTGTGGATCTGTAACTACGGTCAGGGACAGTAAATGTCCTTTATCTGCCCACTGGGTGAATGTGGTTCCTGCACAGCCACACCAGCAACTTGGCCAGGTCACGCCGCTTCCGCCTCCACATTGTTACTCCGTTGGTCCTGCGACAATTGCCTCCTCATCCTCTACTATGTCCTCAGCCAGTGGTGTACATAGAGAAGTAATGGCCTTTTAGCAAGGATCAAGCCACGCCCCCAATACAGGACAGAACGGTTTCTGCCTAAACCCTTTTCAATTACCCTTGGGCCATTTTTCCACTGCCTTATTTGCTCAAACCTGTTCCTTTAGAGGGTAGAGTCTCGATTAAGTTTTCATCTCCAGTAGAAGAGGATATAATCCCAACTTAGACTGGGCCCCCTCTTGCCCTGGCCCCCATAGCAGTCACATGGTCTGCCGCTATGGTAATTACGCCCCTATCCTCAACCTCCACTGCAGGTACAAGTCACAGTGCCCCTACAGCATACCACATGTGCAGGTGTCATGCTGTTCTGCACCTCGTTTCCATGGGCGAACGGAGTCGAACAGGGGAGGAACTGCTCCGTGTCCTTCGTCAAGAAATCAAATCCTGGCTTTCTCCCTGACAACTCCCTGACACAACATGGTGTTCAACAACAGGAAGAACATAGTGTTGACACTGCGTCAAGAAGGGGTAAGTCATTCGCCCTGCATGGCACACGTGTTCAATCTGGTTGTCAAGCGGTTCCTGAAGTCTTCCACCTATCTGCAAGACATCCTAAAAATAGCCAAGAAACTTTTCATGCACTTCAGCCACTCGTACAATGCAAAGCACACTCTTCTTGAGCTGCAGTGGCAGAGCGACATCCCCCAACATAGGCTGATATGCAACGTTTTTACCCATTGGAATTCAACCCTCCATATGTTAGACCAACTATACGAACAGAGAAAGGCCATCAACGATTTCTTGATGATCCAAGTGGATAGGAGTACTCCCCTGTGTAACTTTGATGTCAGCCAGTGTCAGCTCATGTGTGACACCTGCCGTTTGCCCAGCCCCTTTGAGAATGCCACATTATTTGTCAGTCGCCAGGACTACAGGATGAAAAACGTCATTCCACTGATTCATGTCCTGGAACAGATGGTGGTTACAATGGCTGATCAGGGGACAGGAGACATGGCGCCTAGATCTCATAACCATATGAGCCCTGTGGGGGCTGAACTGGAAGAGGAGGAGGAGGAGGGGGAGGAGGACATTGGAGCATAGACAATGTGTAGAGAAATGGGTGGTTTTTCTACTCAGCTGATGATGACAAAGACGAGACATAGGACCCCGAGACATCTTGGCAGTATGCAGTGGAGATGGAGGCAAGGAGTCCCTGCAAGTCACCTGCACAAATGGCCCGATGCATGCTCAGTTGCTTGCGTAGTAACAGCCGAATCGTCACCATTCGGCAAAGGGATGACTTCTGGCTCTCCACCTTGTTGGACCCTCGCTACCAGTCCAAAATGGGGGCCTTTTTTTTATATCCACTGAGAGGGAGGACAAATTGAACAACTACAGGGACATCCTATGTAGTCAGTTGGCCACTGCCTATCTGCGTCATCGTCCATCCTCTTGCAGTATTAACACTCTGTGCTCACGTTCCTCTGCCATGGCTGCTGGGGAGGGGTGGGGTGGCAGGAGCAGTTCCAGCTCCATCAGCAGCAGCCTGAGTCTACAGTTGCTGATGAGTAGCTTTCTTCACCCGCATAGTTAATAAACTACTTACCAGCAGCAGCAGCAGGTTGATCTGGAGCAGAAACTGAAGCAGCAGGTGGTGGCATACTTGGACAGCACCCTGCTAACCCACATTGAAGATCTGCTGGACTACTGGGCAGACAAACTGGATTTGTGGCCGTAACTAGCAATGTTTGCCCTGGAAAAGCTTTCCTGCCCCCACTAGGCCATAGTTACCCAAGAAGAACTCTCCTGTGGAGAGACTGACCTTTGTCAAGATGAATCAGGTGTGGATCAGCCAGGATTTCCACCCACCAATGCCTGATGCATCTGACTAGATCATCCATGCCACCTCACCCGAACCTTGAAAAAAAGAGACCGGAGTCTTCTGGCTACCTGCCTCTTCTGGCTACCTGCCTTAGCTACTACTCTAATGCTGCCACCCGCCTGATGCCACACATCTGATGCCAAGTGCTCCTTATTTCATCCACCTTCGTCAGCGAATACTGGTATTACCACTCACTGCTCCACTATGTCACCGGGTAACTTTGTGGTCTCCTGATGCTGCTGCTGCCATCTCCACAGTATGTCACCTTGCCACTCTGTGGTATCCTCCTGATGCTGCTGCTGTCGCCACCTCCAGACTCGGTCATTGTGCCGCTCTGTGGCCTCCTCTTGATGCTGCTGCTGCCACCTCCACACTCGATCATTGGGCCACTCTGTGGTCTCCTCATGCTGCTGCCACCTTCATACTCGGTCATTGTGCCACCCGGTGGCCTCATACTGCTGCCAGCTCCAGACTCTGTCATTGTGCCACTCTGTGGCCTTCTTCTGATGCTGCCAACTCCAGACTCTGTCATTGGGCCAATAGGTGGACTCCTCATACTGCTGCCAACTCTGGACTCGGTCATTGTGCCACCCGGTGGCCTCCTCATACTGCTGCCAACTCCAGACTCTGTCATTCTGCCACTCGGTGGCCTTCTCCTGATGCTGTCACCTCCAGACTATGTCATTGTGCCACTCTGTGGCCTTCTCCTGATGCTGCCAACTCCAGACTCTGTCATTGGGCCACTCGGTGGGCTCCTCATACTGCTGCCAACTTCAGACACTGTCATTGTGCCACTCGGTGGCCCCCTCATTCTGCTGCCACCTCCAGACCCTGTCATTGGGCCACTCTGTGGTCTCCTCATGATGCTTCCACCCTACCCACTTCATGACTGTGCCACTATTTTGCTTTTAGGCCTGGTTGACATATCATTTGTTTGACCCTTCTTCTGATCTGTCAGAAGGAAGAAAAAATGAGTTGCACAACGGATCCTGTCTGCGTAGCAGCTGTAAGGCCTGTATGGTTCCATCAGAATTGGTTTATAATTTGGTAGCCAAAAGCAGTAGTGGGTACAAAACACCGAAGACATGCAAATATTCCATTCACGTGTCATCTGTGTTTTAGATCCATTTCATTATTATTCTTTTTTTGCATTAGCAATACTGATGGATTATTGAGCAAATGCTGTCAAAGTGAAGGCGGATGCTACACAGACAGGATCCGTTTTTTGTGGGTTATTGTTCTGACGGATGAGATAAAGGGCAAATTAATCAGTGACGTCAGCACAAACTTACTGCTGACACCCTCTCCACTCTGTCTGGCGGCTCTACTTGTTTAAGCGTTTAATAGAACAGGTTGTGTAGACATCTATGTGGAATCAGCTGGTGATGATTTAAAAGGAGTGTCTTCTTGGCGCTAACATCGACTTGTAAGGTTGAGTTCATACTTGAGTTATTTGGTCAGTTTCGGCCCTGTGACTTCCCAAATAAGTGAAGTGTGCAGTGATTCTAAGAGCGACGCCTGTCATCTGCATGTCATACTGACTCGCAATATTATTTCACTACCACAGCAGACTCCCTATGCATGTTACTGCAAGGCACAGTGTTCTACACCACTATAAAGACTCTCTGCAGCCAGAGATTTGTTCAATTTTCTTGTGTTGAGAAAATTGAACAAATAATAAATAGACTCTTGCCACACTTTTTAAAAGAAAAAGTCATAATACCCACCCTCACCGAGAGACCACAAATCACATACACCAAAGCAGCTAATTTAGGATTAAAGGTAGCACTATCAAGACCAAAATAACATCTAATCCATCCAATTGATTGTCATTCAAGGTGTTTCATAGGTGTGGCAAATGCAATAATTGCAAAACCACCTCTTTCCCTAAAAAAAACAACGGAAATCACATCTTCATAGAATTCATACACATTCCAAATAAAAGATGGCCTCATCTGCAACTCAACAGACGTCATCTAAGTTCTAGAATGTCCATGCCATAAGCAATATGTCGGACATACTAAACGCACCTTCAAGAAAAGAGTCTCAGAACACATGGCCAATATCAGAAAAGGGTTTGAATTACACACAGTTTCTAATCATTACAAAGACCACCATAACAGCGACCCATCCACCCTTAAATTTGTGGCCATTGAGAAAATCAGGAGACACTGGAAAGAGGGCAAACACATTATTAACATGTCCAAAACAGAATAAAAAAAATTTAAAAGCGGAAATAGAGCTCTTCGTTTTTTTGTAACCTACTACTATTGTGGAGGTGGCCAATCTGGGAGAGGAAATCGAGGTCCGGCTGCTTACCAGAACCTCAATCTCTTCTCCCGGGTAGGTCCCAGCTCGCATTCCACCTACTATTCAAGCTCCCGTTATACTCCTCCCAGATGATTCTTCACATTTTCCATGGATGCATCCCTCCAGAAACTAGTGGGATGAAATAATTAGAAAACAGATATTAATAGTGGATCATCAATACATCTCTACTAGGGTTGAGCAAACCCGAACTGTAAAGTTCAGGTTCGTACCAAACTTTAGGATTTTTGGACCCCGGAACCGAACTTTTCAGTAAAAGTTTGGGTTCGGGTTTGGTGTTTGGCGAGTTAATGGTGCTTTTTAAAAGGCTGCAGAGCAGCCAATCAACAAGCGTTTAACTTGTGTGCCCTTAGAAGCCATCACAGCCATGCCAACTAATGGCATGGCTGTGAATGGCCAGTGCAGCATGTGACCCAGCCTCTATATAATCTAGTGTCGCGTAGCGCTGCACGTCACTCTGCTTTGATTAGTGAAGGGATAGGATGCTGCTGCTGTGAGGGAGAGAATAGGACAGATTCTTTAATCTGAAGTGCTTTTTAACTCAGCGATCTACCTAGATTTTGTTTTGTGGGTGCAGTGCACAATCTTTTTACCCTGCCCTGAGCCCAGTGACACAGCAAAATAACTTTTATCTGTCTGTTAGTTAGGTGAGCGGCGGTGGCCAGTTTATGCAAATTCTGTGCACCAGCACAGCATATGTGCATTTGTGACAGTCAAATAGAAGTTTGAAATACTGCAATCATATTCTGGGTTTAAAAAAATCACCCATTTTTGACAGACCCTACATCTATGGCCTTTGCAGCATTTGTCAGTGTGTAATTTAAGCTTGAAATACTGCAATAATTTTCTGGGTTTTAAAAAACACCCTTTTTGGGCAAAATACTCAATTTTACAGCCCTTGCTGCATCTGTCAGTGTGAAGTACAAGCGCTACATACTGCTGTGATATTCTGTTACTTTAAAAAAAAAACACCCTTTTTGGGCAAAATACAACATTTTACAGCCCTTGATGCATCTGTCAGTGTGAAATACAAGCGTTAAATACTGCTGTTATATTCAGTTATTAAAAAACACCCTTTTTGGGCAAAATACAAAATGTTACAGCCCTTGCTACATCTATCAGTGTGAAATACAAACGTTATGTACTGCTGTCATATTCAGTTATTTAAAAAAAAAACACCCTTTTTGGGCTAAATACTAAATTTTACAAACGTTGCTGCACCTGTCAGTGTGAAATACAAGCGTTATATACTGCTGTCAAATTATGTTATTAAAAAAACACCCAGTTTGGGCAAAATATAAAATTATACAGCCCTTGCTGCATCTGTCAGTGTGAAATACAAGCGTTATATACTGCTGTCATATTCTGTTTAAAAAAAATAAAAACACAATTTTTGGGGAAATACTAAATTTTACAGCCCTTGCTGCATCTGTCAGTGTGAAATACTGCTGTTATCTTCTGTTATAAAAAAAAATAAAAAATTGCAGAGAATGAGGAGAGTGTCAAATAAGGGACGTGGCCCCGGGCTTGGTGCTTCTGGTGGAGCTCCTGTTGCAGGTAGAGGATGTGGTCGATCTGTGCCAGCTACATGCACAAGTGAAACACCCTCCTCAGGTGTGAGTAGACGACAGAACCTTCAGCGTTATTTGGCCGGGCCTAGTGCAGCCAGAACAAGTACAGGCAATAGATTGGGTTGCTGACAGTTCCTCCAGTTCCTTCACATTGTCTCCCACCCAGTCTCCTGCTGAAAGATCACAGTTAGCACCTGCAGAGGATGTCCATCAGTCTTTCACCTCACCCCCTTGCAAATCAGCCAAGCAGTCTGAGCCCCAAGTCATGCAGAAGTCTCTTCTGCTTTTGATGACTCTGCTAGCAGGGTTTCACAGGGCCATCCACATAGCCCTGCCCCAGAAGTGGAAAAGATTGAGTGCACTGATGCCCAACCACTTATCTTTCAAGATGAGTACATCGGAGGACCATCGCAGCACGTCTCGGGTGATAACGAAACACAGGTGCCAACTGCTGTGGCTTTCTGCAGTGTGCATACCGACAAGTAGGGCAGTGGTGAAGACTGGGTGGAAGATGATGTGGAGGACGATGAGGTCCTCGACCCCACATGGAATCAAGGTCATGCGAGTGACCTGTGTAGTTCGGAGGAAGAGGCGGTGGTTGCACAGGGCCACCAACACAGCAGAAGAAAGAGCAGGGTGCAAAAGCGGAGCGACCGTACCCTAGACAGTATACCTGCTTTTGCCCAATGCAGCAAGGGACCGAGCACACCAAAGCCAGCTCCAAGGAGTTCCCTGGCGTGGCAGTTCTTCAGACAATGTGCTGATGACAAGACACAAGTGGTTTGCACGCTGTGCAATCAGAGCCTGAAGCGAGACATAAACATTCTCAACCTGAGCACAACCTGCATTACCAGGCATGTAAGTGTAAAGCACGAGCTGCAGTGGAGTAGATACCTCAAAAACCAAGAAAGGTCTCTGGCTCCTCCTGCTTCCTCCTCTGCTGCAGTCTCGGCCTCTTCATCCACCTCTGGAGTGACAGTGGCACCTGTCATCCCACAAACAGAGGATCTGCCAGCAACACCACCACCTGGGTCACAAAGCATCTCCACAATGTCCCACGGAATCATTTAGCTCTCAATCTCCCAAAAACTGGGGAGGAAGAGGAAGTAACCCCCTACCAACCCGTGATCCCTGGCCCTGAATGCCAGCATTTCTAAATTACTGGCCTTTGAAATGCTGTAATTCTGCCTGTTGGAGACAGAGAGTTTTAAAAGCCTTATGGAGGTGGCTGGCCCACAGTACGTCGTGCTCAGCCGCTACTACTTTTCCAGGTGAGCCATCCCTTCCCTGTACAACCAAGTGGGGAACAAAATCAGGTGTACACTGTGCCGCACCATCTGTGGCAAGGTCCACCTAACTATAGATACGTGGACCAGTATGCATGGTCAGTGAAGTAATATCTCCCTAACAGCACACTGTGTAAATGCAGTGGTGTCTGGGCCTGAGGCAGATAGCAGTTTGGTGCATGTCCTTCCACCACTGAGGATTGCAGGGCGCTTCAGTTTGCCTCCTCTTGCTTCCTTCTCCTACTCCGCTTCCTCATCATCTACCGGCTCCTCATCCGGTCAGCGTAACACCTTCACCACCAACTTCAGCACAGCCCAGGGTAAATGACAACAGGCAGTTTTAAAACTTATCTGTTTGGGGTACAAACCCCACACCGTGCAGGAACTGTGGACGAGCATGGAACAGCAGACTGATGAGTGGTTGGTGCCAGTGAGCCTCAAGCCCGGCCTGGTGGTGTGCGATAATGGGCAAAATCTTGTAGCAGCTCTGGGACTAGCCGGTTTGACGCACATCCCTTGCCTGGTGCATGTGCTGAATTTGGTGGTGCAGAGGTTCCTTAAGAATTACCCCGATATGTCAGAGCTGCTGCAGAAAGTGCGGCCATCTGTGCATGCTTTCGGCATTCACAGCAGGGTGTTCACAGCAGGGTGGCATCCAAACCAGCTCATGGCCATCACTGGTGCGTGGCTGGGGGGATACAGAGGACACAGACGATACACCTCCCACAGATGACAGCTTATCGTTGCCTCTGGGCAGCCTGGCACACATGAGAGATTACATTCTGCAGTGTCTCTGCAACGACCGCCGAGTTGCCCACATTCTAACTTGTGTTGATTACTGGGTGGCCACGCTGCTGGATCCCCGTTACAAGGGCAATGTACCGCCCTTAATTTCATCACTCAAGTGTGATCAAAAGATACGTGAGTACAAGTACACACTGGTAGACTCGCTGCTGGTGGCATTCCCATCTGTCAGTGGGGCCACAGGGGAAGTACAAGGTGAAGGCAGAGGAGGAGGAATAGGTCGCCAATGTAGTTGGGGCACCACCAGCACCTCAGAAGGCAGGGTTAGCATGGCCAAAATGTGGAAAAGCTTTGTTAGCACGCCAAAACAACCAGCACCACCAGCTGATATGGAACATCTTAGCAGGAGGCAGCATTTCAGCAACATGGTGGAGCAGTATGTGTGCACATGCCTACACGTACTGAATGACAGGTCTGCCCCCTTCAACTTCTGGGTCTCCAAATTGGGCACATGGGCTGAGCTTGCCCTTTACGCCTTGGAGGTGCTGGCCTGCCTTGCAGCCAGTGTATTATCTGTACGTGTGTTTAGCACGGCAGGGTGCGTTACCACAGACAAGCACAGCAGCCTGCCCACAGCCAATGTGGACAAGCTCACGTTAATTAAAATGAACCAGGCATGGATCCCACAAGACTTGTCCGTACCTTGTGCAGAATAGACATGTATACTGGCCTTACCCAGCCATTGTTATTCTACAGCGCAATTGCTCATTGTTTTATTTTTTATATTTCCCACTCTTTTGGGGTGTACCCTAATAAAACAAAATATATAATTATAACCAAAAATCTAGTGTTGGCTACCTCGTCCTCCTCCACCCGCTTCCACCTACACCCCTATGTCCACAGCCTTTTCAACCACCTACTCCATATTGTCCTCCACCTCATACATCAAGATTATTTTTTTAATTTGTAAGTATTTTATTTTATTTGATATCATTTCACTAATTTGTCTGTTACATGTTTGGGTGAAATTCACCAATTTTTGGCTATGATATACCCCTGCTCTACCTAGATGACGAGTAAACAAATTTCACTAATTTGTCTGTTACATAGTTGGGTGAAGTTTAACCAATTTTTGGCTGTGATATACCCGTGCTCTACCTAGTTGACAGGTTAATACATTTCACACATTTTTCTGTTACATTGTCAGGTGACATTTACCAATTTTTGCCTGTGATATACCCCTGCTCTACCTAGTTGACAGGATAATAAATTTCACAATTTTTTCTGTTACATTGTCAGGTGACATTCACCAATTTTTGCCTGTGATATACCCCTGCTCTACCTAGTTGACAGGTTAATAAATTTTACAAATTTTTCTGTTACATAGTTGGGTGACATTTACCAATGATTGGCTGTGATATACCCCTGCTCTACCTAGTAGACAGGCTAATACATTTTTCTGTTACATTCTTGGGGGACATTTTACCATTTCTGGCGATGAAAAACCGCGGCTCTGCATAGGTGGCAGGGACTTAAATTTCAAAAATTCGTCTTTAATTGGCCCTTTCATTTGATCCTTCTGCTTTAATAGCTTGTCCCACATTTCAGCTTGATTACATTGCAGCCATTGACCTCCCTTGGTTGTGGTCTCCCTTTCTCGCGCTCCCTCTCCGGCGTGGAACCCTGATTCGCCGCTAACCATGGTAGGCGCAGAAAAGAACATCGAAAGTTGATAGAGCAGATATCCAATTGGATCGTGGACATCACGAGGATGTGTGACACGGTGGAGCAGTATGTGTGCACACGCCTACACGTACTGACTGATGGGTCTGCCCCCTTCAACTTCTGGGTCTCCAGTTTGGGCATATGGCCTGAGCTTGCCCTGCAGCCAGCGTATTGTCTGAACGTTTGTTTAGCACGGCTGGAGGGGGTTATAACAGGTTATATTTCCCAATGTTTTGGGGTGTACCCTAATTTAAATAATAAAAAATAAAACCAAAAAGTAGTGTAGACTACCTCCTCCTCCTCCACTGCCGCTTCCACCTACACCGCCACATCCACCGCTTCCTCCACCCCCTACTCCATATGGACCTCGTCCTCCAAAATCAAGATTATATTTTTTTTATTTTTACGTATTTTATGTTATTTTAAGTCATTTCCCTATCCACATTTGTTTTCAGAGCACTTGCCAAGCTCTTAACCACATTTTGATGCTATTTGCAGTCATTTTAGTGCTCAAGTGGGTCAAGTTCAGGTCAAGTTCAAGTCCTAAACTCAAACTTTTTTGTGAAGTTCGGCCGAACCCGTCGAATCTGAACATCCAGGTGTCCGGTAAACTCTAGTCTCTACAGATTTAAGTCACAAACATACAGATCACACTAATCCGAGAGATATTACAAGTATAGGGAAGTAAACAGTTATCCACTCATATCCCTAACACCACCAACTTTCTAAATAAAAACTCTCTCCCATACACACCTATTTTTGGCAAAAAATACATTACATTTTTTTTCTTCCCAAATTTTTTTCCTAAACACAGTCCGCACCCAGCAACTCATCCCACTACCACAAGCACCTATAATATCCCACTATTCATTCCATATCCCATTATAGATCTCACATTCACCATATAACGCACCAAAACCACACCTGTAACGCACCAATGCACTATCCCAAATCATATATATGATGAATATAACAATCTCATCAAATACTCATTAAACACAGACTAGTTCACCCCCTTGCCATATCGGCAGACATCTCACATAGATCAATCGCCTAACGATCAATGCACCAATCAATTATAAACACATACAGTACAGACCAAAAGTTTGGATACACCTTCTCATTCAAAGAGTTTTCTTTATTTTCATGACTATGAAAATTGTAGATTCACACTGAAGGCATCAAAACTATGAATTAACACATGTGAAATTATATACATAACAAAAAGGTGTGAAACAACTGAAATAATGTCATATTCTAGGGCTCTTCAAAGTAGCCACCTTTTGCTTCGATTACTGCTTTGCACACTCTTGGCATTCTCTTGATGAGCTTCAAGAGGTAGTCACCTGAAATGGTCTTTCAACAGTCTTGAAGGAGTTCCCAGAGATGCTTAGCACTTCTTGGCCCTTTTGCCTTCACTCTGCGGTCCAGCTCACCCAAAACCATCTCGATTGGGTTCAGGTCCGGTGACTGTGGAGGCCAGGTCATCTGGCTCAGCACCCCATCACTCTCCTTCATGGTCAAATAGCCCTTACACAGCCTGGAGGTGTGTTTGGGGTCATTGTCCTGTTGAAAAATAAATGATGGTCCAACTAAACGCAAACCGGATGGAATAGCATGCCACTGCAAGATGCTGTGGTAGCCATGCTGGTTCAGTATGCCTTCAATTTTGAATAAATCCCCAACAGTGTCACCAGCAAAGCACCCCCACACCATCACACCTCCTCCTCCATGCTTCATGGTGGGAACCAGGCATGTAGAGTCCATCCGTTCACCTTTTCTGCGTCGCACAAAGACACGGTGGTTGGAACCAAAGATCTCAAATTTGGACTTATCAGACCAAAGCACAGATTTCCACTGGTCTAATGTCCATTCCTTGTGTTCTTTAGCCCAAACAAGTCTCTTCTGCTTGTTGCCTGTCCTTAGCAGTGATTTCCTAGCAGATATTCTACCATGAAGGCTTGATTCACACAGTCTCCTCTTAACAGTTGTTCTAGAGATATGTCTGCTGCTAGAACTCTGTGTGGCATTGACCTGGTCTCTAATCTGAGCTGCTGTTAACCTGCGATTTCTGAGGCTGGTGACTCGGATAAACTTGTCCTCCGCAGCACAGGTGACTCTTGGTCTTCCTTTCCTGGGGCGGTCCGCATGTGAGCAGTTTCTTTGTAGCGCTTGATGGTTTTTGTGACTGCATTTGGGGACACTTTCAAAGTTTTCCCAATTTTTCGGACTGACTGATCTTAATTTCTTAAAGTAATGGTGGCCACTAGTTTTTCTTTACCTAGCTGCTTTTTTCTTGCCATAATACAAATTCTAACAGTCTATTCAGTAGGACTAACAGCTGTGTATCCACCCGACTTCTCCACAATGTAACTGATGGTCCCAACCCCATTTATAAGGCAAGAAATCCCACTTATTAAACCTGACACGGCACACCTGTGAAGTGAAAACCATTTCAGGTGACTACCTCTTGAAGCTCATCAAGAGAATGCCAAGAGTGTACAAAGCAGTAATCAAAGCAAAAAGTGGCTACTTTGAAGAACCTAAAATATGACATATTTTCAGTAGTTTCACACTTTTTTGTTATGTATATAATTCCACATGTGTTAATTCATAGTTTTGATGCCTTCAGTGTGAATCTACAATTTTCATAGTCATGAAACTAAAATAAAAACTCTTTGAATGAGAAGGTGTGTCCAAACTTTTGGTCTGTACTGTATATAGAAATATGGATCGCACTAATCTATATTTTCAAAACACCATACCTTGCAGACAACATCAGTATCCACTCCATGTTTTTGCTGCCACTTTTTTCTTCCTTCTTTTTCCTCCTCCTATTTGGAAATGCCCCTTCCTGGGGTGAAGCATCTCTCCCTTTAAAAGCCAGGACATACCACTTTGCTGCAGGCCACTGAGGAAGAAGCATTGCGCTTCAAAACGTGTCTGGTATCCTGCAGCATCACTACCCTTCACAGCGCAGAACAGAACCTGGATAAAAGAACACATAGACATTTGCCGATCTTTCCAAAGAACGCGCTAACCCGAGGATTCACACTGATACCCGCTCTTTTTTTAAACCCCCAAACCGCCGCTCCCGCCCACATGGGTTGCCAAGTCAGGGCAGGTAGAGCAGGGCCGGCAAAAATAACATCATCCAAACGGGTAACGTAACTGCAACAGGTTTCATCTACTTTAAGCACCTGTCTCCGCTTCTCTCTTTACAAGTTGTATAGTAATGTTTGCAACATACATCTTTTTTCCCCATTCTCGAGCGGCATATCAGCACACAGGAGCAAGCACCCAACCTGCACTGCCACAAAGCTGTACTGAGTTACAAATATAGGGGAAGTTCATATATTTATCTTGTTACATTTTTACTTACATTTTTACTCCCAGCAATCCGGATCACCAACTATTCTCAGCTGCAATCATCCTCAGCTGTAACTTTTTTTAGCTACAACAGCTCCCCCTACTGGACCACAACAATAACTCTAAGACTGTAGCAGCATTGACTATGTGAATTTTTACTTTGCCTTATACTAAATTCTTATCTCTTGCCTCATAGCAAATGGATCTAACACATTTGTATAATTTTTTATATTTTTTATTTATTTTTCAAATTTTTTGCAACTGATTTCACTAATAAAATGTTTATAAATATTAATAAATACATTTTTAACAGCAACAAGTAGAATGTGATCAATATATACTACCCCAGGAATTTTGAGTACCACCCACACTAATAGTAAAATCATACTGCAAATCCCTCCAATGACAGTCGCCGCGTCATGTGCCTATCCAATTCTATCAGTTTGGTGCAGCCACCTACTGAGTTCACGTCTGCAAGTCCACTGACTGCATTTATCCAGCCCAGATACTGAATGCCCCCAAATCCATATTTTGTTATAATTTAATCTAATACGTAAAGCCTGGATAGTCTGACCTACGTATTGGAGACCACAGGGGCACTCCAGCACATAAATGACATATGCAGAGCTACAATCTAGGCGATTGCTGATTGTGAAGGATTTGTTATTATGAAAGGAAGTTGTTTCTAAAATTATCCTGCAACCACACATTTGGGTTCTTTACATCAAAATCTCCCATTGACTTTTTATATTATAGGCAAGGAAGAAACACTTCTACTCTGTAAAGGCTCACGTTTACCTGTGGCCAGAATTTTTTTGCAGACACCTGTGGCTCATGTCCGGCAGTATTGCCGATTGTGGACATTAAACCCCTCAGATGCCGCGGTCAATCGAGTCCATGGCATCTGAGAGCGCTAAAACCGAAAGTGCCCACTTTCAGTGGGGCTCCGACTCCTCCGTGTGGCAATCGGAAGAGCCAGAGCATGTATGCAGCAGCCTGTGTTTTTATGAATGACACAAGGCTGCTGCATAATATTTCCTTTGGAGCCCTTGCCTGTAATAGAGCTCCATAGGAAAGTAGTGAAATCATCATAGATTTTAATGGAAGTGCATTGGCGCCTATGATAATAGCAATCAGAACTATAAAAAAGTGGGGGGAAAAAAGTAAAAAATTAAAATAAAAAAACATAAAAGAACTAAAAGAATAAAAAAATATACATCATGGGTGTTGCAATATGTGAAACGCCCATAGTATAAAAATATAAAATATGTTCCCCATACGGAAAACAGCGAAACAAAGAAAATTGTCCAAATGGGCGATTTGCCTTTTTGGTCTCTTCATTTTCTACAAAAAATAAAAAATAAAAAGTGATCAAAAAATCATACACACCCTAAAGCTTCACTACGCAATGAACACCAAAAAGCACTGACAGAACTTAGGCTACAACTTCGAGACCTCCTTAGCCAAAAAGTGACGAAGCAAATGCTGAATTTTCAGCATAAAGTTTATGCTCATGGAGACAAAGGAGGAAAACTGATGTCATCCTTGCTCAAGAAAGATAAGAATGTCACTCACATCTCCTGTATAAAACAGTTAAATGGCAAATTGACTAATGAAACTCCAGAAATTGCCAGGGCATTTAAAGAGTTCTACTCGGAATTATACAACCTACATCAGACAGGAACACCTGACCAAGAGCTCCAAAGGGAGTGCCATATCAGAGACTTTTTAGAATCCCTCCATCTTCCGGCCATAACACCAGAAGACTCAAGGTACCTCATTAGCCTGATAACATCTGATGAAGTAGTCAGTACTCTTAAAACCTTCCCACCTGGGAAAATCCCGGGGCCAGATGGCTTGCCCTTATTATATTATAAAAAGATCCAAGATATCCTCGTCCCTAGGTTTACAGGTGTGTGCAATGTACTCATGCAAGGGGACTCCCTACCTAAACAGACACTAGAATCCTATGTCACCCTAATTCCTAAAGAGGAAAAGGACCCCTTGAACTGCGGTAGTTACTGCCCGATTTCCCTCTTGAAACTGGACTTAAAATTGTGGGCCAAGATTCTGGCTTGCAGACTAGGCAAGTTCTTGCCAGCTTTGATAGGACACAAACAATCAGGCTTCGTCCAGGGTCGAGAGGGAAAAGACAATTTCCACAGAATATTTCACGCTATACACATGGCACATAGAAAGAAACTACCTCTAGCTTTACTCAGTATTGAAGCCGAAAAGGCGTTTTACAGAGTCAACTGGCTGTTCATGAAGTTGACTTTGCAATGCTTCACCTTCCCAGACACTTTTACAAGGGCGATTTTTACTCTATACCAAAACCCCTATGCCAGATTGAAAGTTAATGGAGCCCTATTACCATCTTTTGATATAACTAATGGAACTAGACTGGTATGCCCACTGTCCCGTTCACTGTTTATCCTAGTGGTGGAGACACTCTTACAACTGGTTAGGCAGTCTCCAGAAATCTCAGGAGTTAAGTACAGCCAAAAAGAACTAAAATGTACTGCATTCGCAAATGACTTATTGTTCTTAATAGTGGATCCGGAGAAAGGATTAGATCCCTTAGTGAAGAGTATATATATATATATAGTTCTCTATCGGATTTCAAAGTGATTCATACCAAATCAGAGATATTGAATATATCTCTGCCAGAATCCAAACTAGCCTCCTTACGTGCCCGACTCCCATTTCCTAATCCCCAGAAACACAAATGATTTATATCAACACAATTACGCTTCTCTCCTGGGAGACCTACAACGCCTGTTACAAGCACACAACCTTCTATATCTCTCTTGGATGGGACGAAAAAAAAATTCTGAAGGCTTATGTAATGCCAAAGGTCCTATACGTCATGCAATTAGTCCCGATTTGGCTCCCTAAATCCTTCCTCAAGAACATAAAGAGTATGTTCTCTAGGTTCCTGTGGAATGGTAGGAAACCTCGGATATCCCATGAAATCTTAGTCAGAAGTAAGGAGAGGGGAGAACTGGGTCTACCGGATGTATCTAGATACTACAGAGCAATACAACTCAATAGATGGCTCGAAATGGTAGATCCCAAAAGACGACCAGACGTTCAAGCCATATGTGGTCACAGCATAGGAAGACACCTCCAGAAACACTTATGGCTTCCAGATAGGAACATACACAGAGATATGACTATAGATCCATTGATACGTGGCCTCTGAGAGGTATGGAGAGAAATGAGCAAAAAGTTAGCTCCTAATCCATCTCCTCTGATGCCAGTGAGCCTTATCCCAGATCTCCTAAACCAAATTAATCTAGATAAACCACATTTGTGGAACTCCCTAACATTGATTACGCTTGGTGAAATCACCCCAAATATGGAGACCTCCATACTGGGTGCACTTCCATGCTCGATCACTGATTCTCCAGGTTTTTTCCTTATGAAGCCTCATATTAAAGCTGTGTGTGGAGAGTTAAAAGAGCCCTCTCCAGAGGTCCTTAACTGAATTTGAGAAATGAATCTTATTACCACTTGCTGCTGCCAAGAAGGTGTCGAAACTCTACCCAATGGTGGGAGGCGAGGGGGACCCTCTGAAGCCCTTGTATATCAGAGAATGGGAAAAGGAGTTGAACAGGGTTATGACTGATGCAGAGGTCAAACAGGTGCTGAGAATTTCACATTGTTTCTCCCACTGTATCCGCCTACAGGAGAATCATTTTAAACTACTTACAAGGTAGTATAAAACCCCTTACTTTCTCTACAAAAGAGGTCTAGCATCTACAAGGGAGTGTTGGAGATGTGGAGTAGGAGTGGGTTCCCTATCACATATCTGGTGAGATTGTCCTCAGATTAAGTCCTATTGGAGAGAAGTAGAAGCATTAATTCAGAAACTTACAACTCCGGACTTTAGACTTACACTAGAGATGGTGGCCCTTGCTCTTCCAACCCCCCAATACTCTCCATCAAAAAGGAATCTGACTTCACACCTCATCGCTGCAGCTAAAACATTAATCCCCCTACATTGGCTAGATGTTAATACACCCTCGGTACAAGAATGGAAAGCTAAGGTAACTCAAATCTGCCGGTTCAAAGAAATGACTAGCTGGATTGATAGGACTCATGATAAATTCATGAGATTATGGAGTCCTTGGAGGTCACTGGCATAAGTGAACCCTGACTAAGCGGATACAACAATTTATAGATCTGGGACAGAGGTATCTGTGTGTGTCCCCCCCTTCCCTTTTCTTCTCCTCTCAACTATCCTTTTCCTCTCTACTTTTCCTCTAAATTCCTTATCCTTTTTTCCCCTTTATTTATTATCTTGCACCTCTTACATAGTCCAAATATGTAGCCTTGAGGAAGCAACCTAGAAAAGAAAGCTCGCGCTCTTCTTCACTTCCTTAGATATTAAAAGGAGTTGAAAAGCAATGACAAGTGATGATAATCCATGTTTGTACACGGTTGCTTTATAATGTTTACTATTGTATGACTTTGGATATTAATACCGCAATGATTTGCATTTATGTGTCATTTCATACAATACTGTTACTTGACTATATAAAAAATGAAAAATAAAGAATTTATAAAAAAAAAAAAGTCATACACACCCCAGAATGGTATCAGTGAAAAGTTCAGATTGCCCCGCAAAAAATTAGCCCGCATACAGCTCTGTACACATAATTACAAAAAAGTTATAGGGGTCAAAATATGGAGACAAAAAAATAAAAGATTTTTTCCCACTTTTATTTTTTTTTAATCACTATCAAAAAGCAAGAAAAACCATACATATAAGGTGTCACCAGATTCCTACTGACCTGTAGAATAAGAAAAAAAAACTGTAAAACTGTGGTGGAATCGCTTTTTTTTTTTGCAATTTCACCCCATTTTGAATTTTTCCCCCGCTTCCCACTACATCATATGCAATATTAAATGGTGGTGTTGGAAAGTAAAACTTGTCCCGCAAAAAACAAGCCCTCATATGGCTATGTGAACAGACAAATAAAAAAGTTATTGCTCTGGGAAGGCAGAAAGCGCAAAACGAAAATGCAAAAAAAATAAATAAAGAAACTCTGGGCTTAAAAGGGTTAAGGACTAGGTCATTTTTTGCAATTTTGCAAATCTGACATGTGTCACTTTATGTGTTGATAACTTTGAAACGCTTTTACTTATCTAAGCCATTCTGAGATTGTTTCTCGTACTTCATGACAGTGGTAATTATTTTGTATTTTTTTTATAAATTCTTTATTTATCAATTTTTCTTTGTATAATCACATAACAAAGAAGCATTAGGATGATACATAAATGAGAGCAAAAGGTAACAATACATGGAAATATCAGCATTCAAGTACAAATAGTGCTAGCCAGTACTAAGTGAGTGCGAAATAGAGTTACCTCTAGCATTCTCTAGACTGGTCTCAAATACTTTACGGTATCACTGTAATACTTAATAGAAGAAGAAGGAGAAAGAGAGGTAAAGAAAATAAATAAAAGAAGAAGATAGAAAGAGAGATAAGTAGAGGGGGGGGAGGGTAGAGGGGGAGGGGGGGAGGGGGGTGTTACTAGGCAGCTACTTCATAAATATAAGCGACATCGTCACCGTTTGGCTAGGATCCATCTACGTCAGATCTCTCCAAGGGCTCCAGACCTTAATGAATTGGTCATGCGTTTTGTCGATCCAGCTGGTCATTTCCTCAAACCTGCAAATTTGAGTCATCTTTGCTTTCATCTCCTGTACAGTTGGGGGGGTGGACATCTAGCCAATGCAGGGGGATTAATGCTTTGGCCGAAGCTATGATGTTCGAGATAAGATTATTTTTTAAGGGTGAATACTGGGGTGTTGGCAGTGCCAGTACCACAGTTTCTAGAGTGAGCTTGAAGTTTGTAGTTGTTAGTTTTTGGATTAACGCTTCAATCTCCTTCCAGTAGGGTTTGATCTTAGGGCAGTGCCACCAGATGTGTGATAAAGAACCCACATCAGTTCCGCATCTCCAGCATTCCCTTATGGGTGTCAGTCCTCTCTTGTAGAGGAAATCTGGAGTTTTGTACCACCTCGTCAGGAGCTTATAATGACTCTCCTGCAGGCGAATGCAGCGAGAAAAACCATGAGAGCATCTCAATATTTGCTTTGATTCGGTGTCAGTTATAGTCCTATCTGACTCTTTCTCCCATTCTCTGATATAAATTGGCCTCCGAAGTTCACCCTCGCCTCCCACCACCTGGTAGAGTTTTGAAACTTTTCTAGTAGCGATAAGTGGTGATTGTATTAGTTTCTCAAAATCAGTCAAGGGCCTCTGGAGAGGGTACCGCTTCTTCATCTCCCCACACACAGCTCTAATATGTGGTTTTATAAGGAAGAACCCTGGTGCTTCCGTAATTCAGGATGAAAGTGCCTCTAAGATGTAGGACTCTATATTAGGGGTGGTTTCCCCTAATTTTATATAGTTTAGAGAGTTCCATATGTGTTGATTGGTACTAGATCACAGTCTAGGAGATCAGGCAGTAGGCTAACCGGCAATAGGGGGGATGGGTCAGGTGCTAATGTTTTCCGTGTTTCCCTCCAGACCTCTCCTATACCGCGTGCCAGTGGGTCTACAGTTACTTCTTTCTGACTATGTCTGTCAGGTAGCCATAGGTGTTTCTGGAAGTGTGTTCCCATGCTGTGGCGACAAATGGCCTGCACGTCCGGGCGCCTGATTGGGTTCACCATTTCCAACCACCTATTAAGCTGGATTGCTTTATAGTACCGAGTTGCGTCTGGTAAGCCTAAACCTCCCTTCTCTTTGTGCCTTGTCAAGGTTTCATGGGATATCCTGGGTTTTCTGCCATTCCATAAATATTTAGAGAACATACTCTGCACACTCCTGAAAAAACGATTTAGGGAACCATATCGGGACTAGTTGCATCACATATAGAACTTTTGGCATCACATAGGCCTTCAAAATATTTTTACGTCCCATCCAGGACAAGTAGGGGAGATTGTAAGTTTGTAGTATGCGTTGTAATTCTCCTAAAAGGGGAGTGTAGTTATGCTGGTACAGATCATTGGTGTTGCTAGGAATCAATATTCCCAGATATTTAATGTGTCCTTTGGCCCAATTGAAAGGGAATCGTGCTTGCAAGGGGGCGATTTTGGATTTTGGTATAGAGATGTTCAGTATCTCTGATTTGGTATGGTTGACTTTAAAGTCTGATAGAGAGCTATAGTGGTCTATGCTTTTCACTAGTGGGTCTAGTCCTTTCTCCGGGTTCGCCACCAAAAATAGTAAATCGTCTGCAAACGCAGTACATTTTAATTCCTTTCCTTCGTATTGAACTCCAGGGATATCAGGGGATTGCCTAACTAGCTGAAGTAGCGTTCCTATCACTAAAATAAAAAGTGAGGGGGACAGAGGGCATCCCTGTCTGGTTCCGTTTGTAATAGTGAAAGATGGTGACAGTGTACCGTTAACTTTTAATCTAGCATACGGATTTTGGTAAAGGGTAAATATCGCTTTTGTGAAAATGTCTGGGAAGGCAAAGCGTTGCAGAGTCAACTTCATGAATGACCAGTTGACTCTGTCAAACGCCTTTTCAGCGTCTATACTTAATAGAGCCAGGGGTATCTTTTTCCTGTGAGCTATGTTTATAGCGTGAAATATCCTGTGGGAATTGTCTTTTCCCTCTCGACCTTGGACAAATCCTGATTGTTCATGACCTATCAAGCCTGGAAGGAGCTTGCCCAATATACATGCTAAAATTTTAGCCCACCATTTTAGGTCCAAGTTCTAGAGGGAAATCGGACTGTAGCTTCCACAGCTCAAGGGGTCCTTCCCTTCTTTAGGGATCAAGGTGACGTGGGATTCGAGAGTCTGTTTGGGCATAGAGCCTCCTTGCATAAGTGCGTTACAGACTTCTGTGAACCTGGGAACTAGAATGTCTTGCAGTTTTTTATAGTATAATAAAGGCAGGCCATCGGGGCCTGGGCTTTTCCCAGGTGAGAAAGTGTTGAGGATGTTAAACGCTTCTTCGGGCGATATCGGCTTAATAAGGCTATTTGAGTTTTCTGGTGTTAGCTTTGGGAGATGCAGAGAATTCAGGAAGTTCCTAATATGGCGCTCCCTTTGAAGCTCTTTCTCTGGGGAACCTATCTGGCGTAGGTTATATAGTTCCGAGTAGAACTCTTTAAAGGCCCTAGCTATTTCTGGGGTGTCGCTGGTCACATTGCCATTTAGCTGTTTTATAGAGGAGATATGAGTAATGTTTTTAATTTTCTTAAGCAAGGATGACATCAGTTTTCCCCCCTTATCTCCATGAGCATAGACCTTATGCTGAAAATTCATCAATTGCTTCGCTACTCTGTGGCTAAGTAGGTCCCGTAGCTTAAGTCTGAGTTCTGTCAATGCTATTTGATGCTCGTTACGCTGTGTGGCCTTATGCTTTCTCTCAATTGTTGCTATGTCAGCTAACAGTGTATCCACTGCTCATTGCTGTTCCCTTTTGACTCTTGTGGGCCTTCCCAGACAATAGGTTGAGAGCTGTGTGTGGGTGAGTTAAGCAAGAAGTACTCCATCAACTGAGTCCTGGCCTGATTCAGATGCAACTGATTATCCAAGAGGGATTCGTTTAGCTTCCAACTCCAGTTCCTTTTTGGTAGAGAGGCTAGGGTGAAGGTCGCCTGCTCGGAGCGTGGTCAGATAAAGTAATGGTTCCTATCTCTGCTGACCTAAAAGAGGGAAGAAGAGATGCAGACGTGAATATATGATCAAGTCGCTGATACGTTCCGTGCGGAACTGAATAGAAAGAGAAGTCCTTGGTCGTGGGATGAAGGCTACGCCGTACATCTACTAAACGTAATTCGTGCAGTTTCTTGTGTAGTTTGCTAAGAAGTTTTTGTGATACACGGGATTTAGCCGAAGATGTGTCGATGACAGGGTCCATTACCAAGTTCAAGTTGGCTCCTAAGATTATCTGCCCCTCAGCAAAGACTTTTAGTGTGTCTAAGGCTTTCAAAAGCCAGTGTACAGGGGATTTATTCGGTACATATAGATTTGCTAAAGTGAATTTGTGGGTTGCTATTAAACCTTTGACTAGTAAGAGGCGACCCTCTGCATCTGAGTGTTGCTGCAGTAGAGTGAATGGAATGGATTGGTGGACTGCTATGGCTACTCCTTTGGAAGCCGATGCAGGTTGCACACTATGAAGCCATTGGCAAATGGACGCTTCGGTAGCCTTGGCATTTTCCTCTGACGTAGGTGGGTTTCCTGCAGAAACACTATCTGAGACCCCATTTTCCTAAGTGCCATCATAACTTGTCCTCGCTTCTGTGGTGTATTTAATCCCTTTACATTGAATGTTGAAACCTTCATGTCAGCCATCTCAGCAGCTGGGTAGATTACCTCTCAGGTAGGACTAGGGCCTAGATTTTCGACTGGTAAGGTTTCAATAAATCTAGGAGGGTTATCAGTAGGGTGGGGGAGAGAAGAAAAAAAAAGGGGCGGGAGAAGAGCTCGAAAGAAAAGAGGAAGAGAAAAGAGAATAAAAAGGAAAAGTATGAGCAACAGAAAAAAAAAAAAAAGTAGGAAAAACGACAGTCAGTGAATTAAACAGTTACTGAATTAAATCCAGTAAATGGGTTATCACAATAAAAGTAACAGTTATATGTATAAACAGCAGGGGGTGGTAGAACACAAATATATTTCTTGCCTGGATGAGTTACCTAAGCATCACAACTAGAGAAGATAACTCTACAGTTGGTGACCTATAGCTTTTACCTAACTACTAGACCATGTAAGCAGAGTAATAGCGATGGGGGAGAAAGGGAGGGGAGATATGAACTACTGCCCAGAAGGTAAGTATATTCGCATATGCGGGCAAATAAACTGAGCAATGGCGTAAAGTGGAGGGGGGGGGGGGAAGGGGGGGGGGCTTGTTTCTAGTCTGCGCAAGAGTGTTTAGCGCACTAAGTAGGGAGAGATCAAATTAAATAACAATTAATCGCATCAATAACAGTTAATCGCATATTGAGTATCTTACATGCATGCTTCCATCCGCAATTCTCTGGGCCTCTCAATAATCGCGTCGGAAAGATACTAAATAGGCGCTTACTACTAATGGTCTTCTAGGTCTTTTTCGCAGATGAAGTTAGAAAATTGGCATTAAGATCTATTAATGACCTATCTTGCAAATTGTTTTTGCACTCCATTTCCGTTATGCAGACCTCATGGATCAGGTGAATGCAGTGAAGTCTGTACTTACTATAAGTGAGTCGGAAACATGGAGCCTGGGCACGTTAAGCAACCTGATCCGGTTCTCACCCGTGATCAGCAAAAGGGATTATTAATTCGCATACGTTTCCCAGGCTACAAGTCTGCGACTTTTCAGGACAACACGCAGTAAAGATAAAATAGATATTCGCATCTAGACTTTAAACTGAAAGTTATGGTTAAACGAGGTACAAGGGTACCAGAACATTTAAGTAAGATAATGATTATCATGAGCCCATGATAAGTGCTGCGACTGAATCGCATAGCCTATTACTATAGAGAGGAGGAATATTCCACTATACATATAATGCAGGCTATGGTAAGTGCGCATATGAACATAACTGAACAAGATCGGGATAATCAAGAATCATCTTGTGTCCCGAAAAAACATACAGCATGGAAGTCCTCAGGTTTGGAGTTCAGCGGATCCCGACAGATGCTTAGCCAGTTTCCCAGGCTTGGGACGGTGAACTTTTCTCCAAGGCTCCAGTTGCGGCAGTTTCTGTAGCGACGTCAGATAGCTCACCGGCAGCCATGTTGGTATGTCCATGGGCTGTATTTCAATATGTTCCCATGCTTTATCCAAGTCTTCGGGTGTGTGGACTACGATGCGTTTTCCATTCTTGTTTATGCAGAGTCCAAACGGGTACATCCAGCTGTATGGGATCTCTTTCTTTCGGAGCGAATCAAGTAAAGGTTTAAGTATGCGCCTTTTTGCTAGTGTCGAGGGTGCGATGTCTTGATATAGAGCGATGTCTGAGTCTCCATATGTGATCTGTCCTTTAGCGCGAGCCGCTTCCATGATGCGCGCCGTGTCCACAAAGGACAACAGACCACAGACCACATCTCTTGGTCTCTCGTTGGGTCTCGGCTGAGGTCTCAGTGCCCTGTGGATGCGCTCGATGACTATTGATGTAGCAGAGTCGGAGTCTAAGATGCTCGCGAATATCTCCATAGCCACCTTACGCAAAGATTCAGTCGCCCAAGTTTCGGGAAGACCTTTTATTTCAATATTTCGCCGTCTGCTTCGGTTCTCTTGGTCTTCTAACAGCAAGAAGGCTCTGTTAAGTTCCTCGGCATGACCATTAAGGCACTTCTGTCACTCCGTTTGCATGCGATCTGAGCTCTTGTGTCGCTTGCTCTAGGGCCTCGACCCTGTATCCAACTTGGGAAATTTTGGTTTTAATATCGGCCAGTTCCGTTAGGACCGGTCTTAACGCTTTATCCAGCGCTTGGCTGAGCACTTTGGCGAGGCAGGATTTAGACACTGGTGTCGGATCTTGTTCCTCTGCTGTGCCGCCACGTTCACTTTCTTCTCCGGAGTCCTCTACTTCCGTCTCCTTCATGCGCGCCGACGCCATCTTGGCGCCAGGTCCCGGCGAGTGAGAACTTCTTTTTTTCAAGAATTTCTGCATATCTTTCTGCCCCTTGTGGGATCGAGGTGTGTCTGGGGGGTCTAGTCCCCTATCTCTGCCATATTTGACCATTTTTGATCCGGTCACCGCTATTTATTAAGCTGTAGATGTTAGGACGTGGAGGAGCAGTTCTCTCACACAGCCATCCACGCCGGCAGCCAGGCTCCACCCCCTCATGACAGTGGTAAATTTGAGTCAAAATAATACATTTTTATTTATAAAAAAATACCAGATTTACCAAAAATTGGAAAAATGTGCATTTTTTTTTAGATTTTTTGTTTATCTACTCTTAAAACAGATAGTTATGTATCCTAAAATAGTTATTACTTTATATTTCCCATATGTCTACTTCATGTTTGGATAATTTAGTAAATTACATAATTTTTTTGCAATGTTAGAAGGCTTAGAAGTTTAGAAGCAAATCTTTATTTTTTTCAAAAACATTTCAAAACCCACTTTTTAAGGACCAGTTCAAGTCTGAAGTCGCCTTGTGAGGCTCACATAATAAAAACAACCCATAAATGGACTCATTTTAGAAATCTACAGCCCTCAAGGTGTTCATAACTGATTTTACAAACTTTCTTAATCCTTCAGGTGTTTGGCAGATTTCCAATTTGAATCAACTTTTTTCTACTAACAAAGTAAGGGTTAACAGCCAAACAAAACTCAATATTTATTACCCTGATTCTGTAGTTTACAGAAACACCCCATATGTGGTTGTAAACTACTATACGGGCACACTGCAGGGGGTGCAGAAGGAAAGGAATGCCATATGGTTTTTGGAGAGCAGATTTTACCAGGATAATTTTAAGTTGTCATGTCACATTTGAAGACCCCCTGATGCACTCCTACAGTAGAAACACCAAAAGAATGACCCCATTTTGGAAACTACAGGATAAGGTGACAGTTTTGTTGGTACTATTTTAGGTTACATATGATATTTGGTTGCTTTATATTACACTTTTTGTGAGTCAAGGTAACAAAAATTAGCTGTTTTGGCACAGTTTTTATTTTTTGTTATTTACAATGTTCATCTGACAGGTTAGATTATGTGGTATTTTTACAGAGCAGGTTGTTATGGATTTAACAATACCAAATATGACTATTTGGTTGTTTGTTTCAGTTTTACATAATAAAGCATTTTTGAAAAATAATATATTTCTCCATTCTCCATGTTCTGAAAGCCATTTTTTTTTTTTTTTTTTACTTTTTAGGTGACTGTCTTATGTAGGGGCTAATTTTTTCAGTATGAGATGATGGTTTGATTGGTACTATTTTAGAGTGCATATGACTTTTTGATCGCTTGGTATTATGGCTTTTTTTAACAATTATTTTCTTTTTTTTACGGTGTTCACCTAAGGGTTTAGGTCATGTGATATTTGTATACACCAGGTTCTTACAGACGTGGCAATACCTAATATGTATCATTTTTTATTTATTAAAGTTTTACACAATAACAGCATTTAAAAAAAAAAAAAATCATGTTTGATTACACTTTTTATGATGTAAGGTGACCCAAAAATTGATTTTTTGACACCGTAGTATGAGAGCCATAGTTTTGTATCATTCTTTGGGCGATTGTCTTATGTACAGTATCATTTTTCTGGGTTTGATTGGCACTATTTTGTGGTGCATATGACTTTTGATCGCTTGCAATTACGCTTTTTGTGATGTAAGGTGACAAAATGTGCCTTTTTTGACACCATTTTTATTTAATCTTTGTTATGGTGTTCACCTGAGGGGTTAGGTCATGTGGTATTTTTATAGAGCAGGTTGTTACGGATGTGGTGATACCTAATATGTCTATGATATATTTTTGTTACATTTAACACAATAAAAGCATTTTTGAAACAAAAAAATATGTTTTAGTGTCTCCATAGTCTGAAAGCCATAGTTTTTTTTTATTTTTTAGTTGATTGTCTTTGGTAGGGGCTAATTTTTTGCGGGATGAGGTGACGGTTAGATTGGCACTATTTTGGGGGGCATACACCTTTTTTATTGCTTGGTGTTGCACTTTTAGTGATGTAAGGTGACAAAAATGTTGTTTTTCAGCACAGTTTTTATTTTATTTTTTTGACGGTGTTCACCTGAGGGGTTAGATCATGTGATATTTTTATAGAGCCGGTCGATACAGATGTGGCGATACCTAATATGTCTACTCTTTTTTTGCTATTTTATTTTATTTTTTACTTTATTTTGGGAAACTTTTTTTTTTACTTGAAACTTTTTATTTTTTTGTAAAACGTTCTTTTTTTAACTTTTATTTTTGTCCCACTCTGGGGCTTCAACTTTTAGTGGTCATCTACTTTACAATGCATCACAATACTTCTGTATTGTAATGCTTTGGCTGTAAGCGTATTACACACTGTAATACACTTACAGCCTGCTTCCTGGATCTCACAGGCTGTCATGGAAGACAGCTCTGGGGGCTTGATCTCGCAGGCTATCACAGAAGACAGCCACGATGCCTAAGGAATGCTGTCATTGGGTCCCCGTCACAGCAGTGCGGGGACCCGATGGCCACCCCGCACAGGCAGGATCCCGCAAGTGCACTGGCTGCTGCAGTGCGAGAGTTAATGTGCCGGCTATCAGTACATGTATGGCGTTCGTCCTTAAGGGGTTAAGAGGGTGTGATTAATAATTTTCCTCCTGAAAAAAAGTTTGTCAATATAACAATTTTGACCTACTAGTTCAAGTGCTTTCACACAAAGATTTAAAATAGTACCCTCTGGATTGTAAAACACACGTGCACTTGTATTGAGATTATCCTCCCCCCCCCCCCTCCTCCAATTGAACTATTGAACTATTTGGAGATGTCCGTTCACAGATTTCAGACTACTATTTTAAGTGTTTTGAATCAGAGATTATAGAGAATATGGGAACCTTACAGTTTCATTTCTATGCCTGCATTCTCTTTGTTTTCTCTGTTGATGTATTCTGAGCTGTCCAGCATCTCTGTGTACATGCTGCTTAGTCAGGTGAGCTGGATTAGTCTTTCTTTGTTTCTTTTTCTTTTTGAAGGAAGTTACACATGTTGTGCAGGTCGTGAACATCAAAAAGTTTTGTGAAGAATGTGTCAATAATGCACTGGGAGTTCTAGTCTTCCCTTTGTTTCATGTCTTGAGAAGCTTGATATGATTCTTTATGGTTGAAACTAACAATACTGTCAACCAGGGCCAATTCTAGGTTTTATCCTGCCTGAGACAAAAATTTAAATCACAATACATTAGTAAGTGCCTTCTATTAACTTTCTGTGCATGATAAATGTAATGTGCTAAAGTAAGACAACACCTTTAATGGAATCTGCACAGCAGGCCAGTTTTAAAGTACCCTCAGGGGCCTCACTGATACAGTTACTTCATATAAGATTCCCATGGCTGGGGCCTGGACAATGGTGGGTGAGACTTCCCTTCTCATCATGAAATTCACCCTCTGACAATGAACTGAAAAACAACAACAAAAAAAGTATATTAGCAGTGCACTGAGCAGTGCTGTGACTATGTCAATTGAGATTATTTGTACCTTTCACTGATAGCTGCTTTGCTTCATTCTATTCCAGGGATTGGAAATGGGGACCTTCAAAGCTCTGTACAGTAGTTGGTCAGAGGGGTTCTGCAGAGATCTGTGGCTGAAATCTGGGGTCTCTGCAGAGCTCTGTGGTTGGATTTTGAAGTGCTCTGAATAGTTTGGTGGTCCTACAACTTTGTAGTCGCAGTTCATGCTCACTTGCCTTTATATTGGTGGATTCCACCTTTCTCCTCAGCAGCTCTATCACCAGCACAGCTTTAGGGGGAGGTGGGGGCTACCTCGTCATTCACCCACTGAGCTCTACACCACTGCTGTTCTCAGCGCCTGCTGAATCTGTAGCAGGATATGCCATGTCTTGGGAGTCTCCCATCTTTGTGGCTAAACTCTCCATCATCTTCAGGGGAAGTACAGAAGGAGGACAGGCTTCATGTGACTACTACTGTAACTGTAGCCTAGTGCCCAGCTTTCTCTCAGAGCAGTGCACACCACAATGGTCAGATACAGGGGGGCGGACATGCAGAGCGGTAGCAGACTGCATCAGAGGCAGGGAACAGGCACAGAGGAGGAGGAGGAGGCTAGCCAGTGCTTGTTAACTGCTATGCCGATGCCACCACCTCAATATAAAACCGCCACCTAAGGCGAGATTCTCATTTTGCCTCATGGCAGAAGTGGTCCTGGTGTCAACACATCTAATTCTATTATATATATTAACAATGTGGTTATGATGTATCTCACTAAGGTGTCAGATGAAATTGTGGTGAAGGGTGTCAAGTGTTTGTATACTAATGCTTGTCCCTGTATTTTTTCCAGTTTGTGTTTATTAATATTCTCCAGATATAGGTTCCATTATTTAAAGCTTTAGACAGGCGTCATTAAATGTGCACTATAACAAAAGTGGTGGTGAAAATAATAAACATTGAGTGTACAGAAATAGAATAACTGGCCAATAAATACAATTACAGGGAGTTGATAGTAAAGGCAAGACACATAACTAAGGCACTAGAAGATTTTGCTTAGAGTGTTCCATTAACAACATTGCCAATTTTCATTTTCTTCATCTTTGTTTTTCCTTCCTGTCTTCCAATAGCCTAAATTTATTTTTCCATTCATATACATTATAAACAGTATCTGTATATTGATATCTCTTGAAAGGAAAAGTGGGATTAATTTATTTTTTTGTAATCCTGAATGAATGTGAATGCAAAACGAGTCATTCTGTTAGTAAATTGGTATTGGAGAACTGCCATTTCTGCAATCGTCCAATATCTTTAGCATTCCTATCATTTCCTATTTTAAATACCTATTGTCAAAAAAAATTGTGTTAGTCCATTTACAGAAGTTGCTTTTACAAACTGTAAAGGATGCCAGAAGCTAAGAATGTGTACTTACCGATATATGCCTGTAGTTACAATATACTGACAACTTCATATTTTTCTTTTGCTTTCAACCACTAAAGAAATCATTTAACAACATATTAAAACGTGATATATCGTTTTTATGAAACATTCATGTCCTATATGTACAGGACACTGATGTATAATTCAATCTAAACTATAACATACAGAGTAATTGAAGAAAGTGACAGTGAGAAAGACAACATTATTGTTCTGGCAAAACAAAAATGTCTAATCCTGGATATTATGGACAGTAGATCTATTTTATTTATGGATATTTTACAATCTGTGAAAATAACATAAGGATTAAATTAAGATTTACGTTGAAGGCAAAGAAAATAAAGAAAAACATTTTCTGTCTTAGAGCAAATGAAATTCATTTACACACATCATTTGTTTGCATAGAACATAGCATGACTTTATAAATGAAAAATTGCACAAAACAAACTTTATATCAACAGTAAAGAAAAAAAATAGTCTATCTATTTTCATTTTTGGTACCATTATACTGTAGTTTGACAAATATGTGCAAGATTAAAATTCAGCAAAATACAATTTTGTTTTGTGAGGGGGTTTTCCAGCAAGAAATGAATTATTTCCAATTTATTTTTCCATTTTTTTAATGCTCGTATTTGAGCCTACAATAACCATTTTTTTATTTTTATTCTGAACAATCATGGATTTTTTTACTTCCATTAATTGTTCAGAATTGCTCATTTGTTATGTTGGCCTGCCACCTGCTGGCCAAAATAATAATTGCTGCTTAAATGCCCTGGTTCTCTTCAGCGAGATCCAGTTTTCGGGTTTTTCACCATTTAGATGCCGTGATCTCACTTTATCATGGCATTTAAAGGCTTTAACCCCTTCATAAAAAAAAAATAAAAGGATAAAAGAAAAGAAATGAATTGCACATCCAACTACTATGCTTTGATCTCATCCCTGCTACTTTTGCCTAAGACAGCACTAAATAGCGCATGTGTACTCCTATGCTACATGCTGAATGAGGCATTAGTGTACATTTTGATCAAAAGGCATAAGCCCACTCGCCACGCCAAGGTTGCCTCTATGAGTGGGTCCTAACCTAAAATTGGTGCGGCGCTGCAAATTGACCACCGACGCTGTGGAGCCACCCCGGCCGGCAGCGGGACCCAGCAGCCAAACAGCCCCCCTGCTGCCTGACCATGCCATACTTAACACTGGGCCCCACCAACCAGCCAAAAAACCAGCACAGTGGCCCCCGTGCAGCACCACACCATGTAAACAGTTGTAAAAGCTCACCTCACCTGAAGCTCTCAGGAACAGTGATGGCCAGTTCGCGGTGTTCGCCCAGACATGTGAGTTAAGATGGCAGCCCGCATGTGTTTATTGGGCCTAATATAGTGTCAGTTCTGGAATCCATAGATTGGGTGCCTTGGGCTGTTGTCCCCCTCCTGACACTCAGTAAAGTAAATTGGCATGAAGTTTGGGTGCTTTACACACTACTTCCCTGCTTCAGCTCCAGCTAAAGAACACTTCCCTCTGGTTGCTATATTTTTCATAGATCTGATTCCATGGCAAGCATAGCTTAGCCTGCACTGGCTGTTATTGGCACGTCTGGCTGTGACCGCATCCAGGCTTACACTTCCCTGTCTAAACTAGATAACCAAATAGCCCGCTGCCCCTCCCTTATGGCAGGAAGCAGTACTGGCCCACTTTTGCCCAAAGTGGGGCCAGTACTGGTGAACCAGCCATACTACATGAACACAACAGTTGCAAGATAGTAAGATCAGAACACACTTGTGAAGGACCTGGCAATAAATGCACTGATAACATAATAAATGTTACACCCCACTATGGGGTACATTCTTTAATATCCCTTTTTCTCCTCAAAATCAGATCCCTATCTTTTTGAGACAGTAATCTGACCAAGATGGTCCTGGGGGGGGGGGGGCTCCCGGAGGAGGTCCGTACGCGCGCTCTCTTTGGGAAGGGCAGTGCGGGAGCTGGGCGGCTAAATGGCTCAAGCTTTACACTAAGATGCTGTATAACAGTTTAGTAATTTTACTTTCCCTAATTTGACTCTGATGTACATCATCTACCTGAGATCGACTATCATTTCTGTATGAGGAGATGCAATATATTATCCCAAGGAGAACCATCTGCATCTTGATGTGACTTGATCTGAACGCAATGTTATTTTGGACAATAAATCTCCTAATTTAATAGTTTCCTATTCGTCAAGCCTTTGGCGACAATGGCTGGGATGGCCCTAATATGTTATTATTTAATAGAAACTGTGCTATTTGGGATTTAAGTGTTTGGCAGTCAATGTGATAAATTTGGGGCTTGTGTATTAGAGGGGTACTACCTACTACCATAGCATCGGCCCTTTATAATACATCTATTGGGGTCTGGGGAGAACGAGATAAGAAAGGGAAAAGGGTGTGGGAGTGTAGGAGGTGGGTAGGATGCCCCCCAAGACCCATAATAGGAGGTTTGCTGGACCCGCGTCCCCTAGGGGAGCCGGATAGAACAGCCCACTAACACAAATTTATATATTTTTTAAATCTCTGCAGCCCAAGACCAGACAAGCCCTGCCATTATCAGGTCCAGAGACTGGCGATAAATCTGGCCCGTATTTGGAAGACAATAGTTTAGGGGGAAACAATGGTACCGAAAATAGGATGGAGTTGATTGGAAATTCTGAAAGTGGTACAAGTATCCAAACAATCTCTGGCAGATCTTTCTACTAAAGTTGCTGTGGTCCAATCTGATATGTCAATCATTAAAGATGATATGAATAAGATCCTGGATAAATTCAAGACATTATAGGGATTCACGCAGGAGATGAAAGTGGACCTTGATAAAATAGCCGAGAAGGTTAATGGCATAGATCTTGAGAATAAAGTATTAAAGACCAGACTAGCAGACCTAGATGATAGATCTAGGAGAGCTAATCTCAGGTTAATAGGGTTCCCTAAGGGGGTAGAGGGAGAGACAGTAACAGGATTTATTCAAAATTGGTTCCTACAGAATTTTAATGCTGAAAAACTCTCTCCTTCTTTCTCTGTAGAAAGGGCACATAGGATCCCGGGTAGAGGACCTCCTCCGGGAGCCCCCCCCCCCCCCCCCCAGGACCATCTTGGTCAGATTACTGTCTCAAAAAGATAGGGATCTGATTTTGAGGAGAAAAAGGGATATTAAAGAAATGAAATATCTTGATAATAGGATATAAATGTTACCAGATTACTCCAAAAATACCCAAGACAAACACAGGGAATTCCAGGAGGTGAAAAAGCAATTAGGTCTCACCAAAATCAAGTACTCTATGATGTACCCAGCAACACTGTGACTCATATATTATGAGAAGACACTTTTATTTCCCAGAGTGGAGGATTTAGTGTCATGGATGGAGCAGGAGGGGATCCCTAATAAATGTGGATAAATACTAATGAGGTGGCAGGGGAGTGGGATTGGGGGGGAGGAGGGCAGAAAGGTAGAGGTTATCTGTGGTGATCTACCCAGGTGATCATGGTGGGGGAGGGGAGGTAACTCATTGTCTCGCGGCCCATAGAGTGTGGACGGATGGGGGGAGATTAGACTGGTGAACACACGGTATAGCTTCTGGAGATTTGTAGTCCCATGACAGAGAGGATATTGACATGGAATGTTAGGGGCCTAGCGGACAGGAATAAAAGGGTAGTCGGCTTTGATTTGATTAGTAAACATCTCCCGGTGATAGTTGGATTAGTGGAGACCCATCTGACTCTGGAAAAAAATCCCTATATGAAAAAGAAGTGGGCACAAGCAGAATAGCACTCATGTTTTTCATCTTTCTCCCGAGGCGTTAGCGTATATACCCAGATCTTGAGAGTAGAATATGAGCTTATTAGTCAAAAAATTGACAGAGAGGGTAGATTTGTGTTTCTCTACTGTCGGTGGTTCCATGTAACTTGTATACTGGCCTTTGTTTACATCCCCCCCCCCCCCCCCTTTGCATTGAACATTTTCACCCACCTATTTGAGTTTATTAGTTAAAGAGATCTCTGTCCGATTATATTATTGGGGGACTGTAATAATGTAATGAATGGCGGGTTGGACAGGATCTCTTCTGCTTCAGTTAACAAAACTCGAGCGGACGCTGAGTGGCCCTAATTGATATTTGGTGCCACCTATATGGAGACCTAAATACATTTTCTTGTTATAGCCGCTCCTGTTCTGCCCTATCCAGAATAGACCTTGCATTTACTACCGCTAATTTTGTTGATAGGATTGTGTGCATGGAATACTAAGCCCATTCTGTTTCAGACCACTCTCCAATTCTCCTATTAAAAAAAGTACATAAAAAAAAAACCTCTGGGTCTTGTAAATTTTGACTTAACCCATATTGGCTCAATATAATCAAGGACCAGGGCAAGATAAGTGACGAGATTGAAGAATTTTGGTCAATGAACCTTGGTTCCGCACAGGCTCATTATATCTGGGACGCTTTAAAGGCCATTGTACGTGGATTTTTTTTTTTCTTCTATAATTAAAAATGCTAAAGCTGCCTATGCCGAAAAAGAGACGTTACTTGAGATTCGGATAAATACCCTACAAAGAGAAGTCGTTATTGATAAAAGTATAGATGCACAACAGAAACTATTAAAAGCAAAAAAGGAATTTAATCAACATCTCCTAGAGAAAAGTCAACATCAAATCTTTTTTCAGGCCAGAAACTGTTTTGTGAGGCAGGTAAGCCAGGGCGTCACCTAGCCTCACTTATACAAAATCAGGAGAAATGTACTATTATTAAAGGTATTAGACTGAGTGGCAGAGGGATATGTGCTGATACTGAAGATATTAAAAAAGGGTTTCTAAGTTATTTATCATCCCTATATAAAAAGGAGGTTGCTGGGCAGAAAGTAAATCCTTCTTGGATAAAATTGATCTACCTGTTCCTTCAGAGGGGAAAGGAATACACTAGAGTCGCCCATCCCCCTATGCAAATTAGAAGAAACGGTTAGATCAACCAAAGGTAATTCGGCACCAGGTGGCACAAGATGGTCTCTCTTTTGAATTATATAGGTGTTACAGTAGGGTTCTACTCCCTCATTTACTATATCTGCTAAATGCCTCTTAGAGTGAGGGGTGTCTTCCCCCCTCAATGACAGAGGCCATCATCACTTTGGTCCTGAAAAAGGGAAAGGATGAAAGTGAAATGGGCTCTTATAGACCCATCTGTCATGGTCTTACCTTCTCACTGTTCTCCTTCGTTTGACATGTGCTGGCGGCCATCTTGGTTTCTGGGTTTCTTGTAGCCTCCCACCCTGCGGCTTCTCCTTCCCACTGGGAGGAGCTGGATGCCTAGCTCATATATATAGGAGGTCTGTGGCTTCAGTTCCTTGCTTGGTCCTCCTGTGTTCACATGCTTCTAAGACTGCTGCTGCTTCTGGTTCCTGATCCTGGCCTCGTCTGACTACCCCGTTGGTTCCTGATCCTGGCTTCGTCTGACTACCCTTCTGGTTCCTGATCCTGGCCTCGTCTGACTACCCTCCTGGTTCCTGACCTCTTTCTACGCAAGACCCTGCTTCGGTTTAGCCTTCCGTTTGGACTTTTGCTCACAGCTTGATTTTTAATAAAGCCTTCTTATTTCCACTTATCTCTTGTTGTACGTCTGGTTCATGGTTCCTTGACACCATCTCCTTATTTAACACAGATTACAAAATTTGTGCAAAAGTTTTGGCTAACAGGCTCAAACGGGTAATTGCTAGGATAATACATCCTGACCAAACGGGTTTTATCTCAAAACGCTCAATCCACTCTAACATCCGACGAGTGATGATGAACATTCATCTAGGAGAAGGGGAAGACCGCTCCATCCTGTCATTGGATGCCGCCAAGGCCTTTGACAGGGTGGAGTGGAACTTGCTTTGGGAGGCAATGGACAAAATGAATTTTGGCCCCACTTTTATCAAATGGATTAAGTTATTATATGTTAACCCTAAGGCGCGGAAAAATATAAATGGTACATGGACGGACACGTTTGACCTGCAGCGGGGCATTAGAAAGGGTTGTCCCATATCCCCTCTTTTGTTAGTGTTGAGGGAAGTGTCATATTTAAGTATATATATGTATATATGCCCTGACATATATGCATATATATATATATGGGCCCTTTTTCTGGGCCCGTCCAGGTGGGATGCGTTGCATACATGAGGATGTATGTGTGCCCCCTTGGCCGCATGCATCTCTATGTATGTAGGGCATGTTATAGGGGTGGGTTTCAGGGGTATGGGCACATATGTATCTATAGATGTTGTCGGGTTGTAATTATTCAATTAAGAATTATTAATTATGGTCATAAAAATAATTAACCATAAAAAAATTAATTTTATAAAATTTGTCATAAATTCTTAAAATCATGACCTGGTGAATTGTAAACAACCAAATTGATACAATTCACATCTGAGTCCGACTATTTCCTCAGATAAATACGTTCTTTTTGACGTGAGATGACGTTAATGATAAAACATGTAGCTCTGCATTATACAATAATACACAGGTTTATAAAAATTTATTGGTTACAAGATTATAAACATATATAAGTAGATAAACACAATGATACATGCAAATGAATATATATAGCATTACAAGCTTAACAATACATGTGAGTGGAAATAACTTGTCACATTATAACAAGGCTATTATTAGGTTCGGATATCAAATAGGAACATAATTTATATACATTACCTCTGTTCAGAGAAAGCCTCATGATATCAGGACGGACATGTCTAATCCTAGGCATCAATATGGAATGCTAAATACATTCCACCCCCCTCTAACCAACTACACGTCACATGACTTCAGGCATGGGCAAATCCATTCAAGGATATAACTTAGAAGAGATAACTGTATCCTTCCGCCCCATCCTGGACTATTTTCACACATATGACTTTGGTAAGACTATTAAGACAAATGACAGGGATATAGGATCTTTGCTAGACCATATCTTAAAGGGGAAGGACTTGAAATAAATCTTTCCTGTGGGAATCCATCACTTAGCTTGGCGAAGAATGTCCTATCAGTATATATATATATCTAAGCAATTATTTAATGCTCTGCGAGATTATGAGTCTTGATTCTTCTGCAGGTAGAATAAAGTCCCACAATATCCTAAAACTACATCTCAATATGGAGATGATCAATTAATTAATGTATTTATTCGCCAATCTAGATGGTATAATTTCACCCACACTATCAAATTAGTCTTAATAAAATGAAATATAATTTTCTGTGTCTCTTACTAAGTGCTAGTAGAAATCTCACTTCTGCTCCTAGGAAAGCTGGATGGTCCATCATAGCACATCTCCTTATGGCTTTCATCATGATGGCTCCCTCTAAAGAGCTTAACTTCTCTTTCCTCTCTTTCTTGTCTGTTTCTTTTTTTCTGTTTTTTTTTTCTCCCCCCTGTGTATGGTTTATGAACACAAACTTATCAGTTAGACACACCTTCCTAGTTTGGAAGTTTCCAATCATAATCGGATGGGCGTGACTATTGATAAGAAATGACATCATAACCTTACCCAGAATGCACTTTTGCTACTATTGTAATGTCACCTACTGATACCTAGGTGGCACTGCTGTGTAAGCTATTTGCATCATAGTATAAAGGGTTAACTTCTGTAAATCTGAATAAAGGTATAATATACAATTGACCTTAAAAGCTTTAATTCAAGGCTATAGGGATTAGATTTGACACTTAGAGCAATTAGAGACAGACCTCTAGGCGTCTCTGGATGTTTCTCACATTGTTTATTTGTATATCGTGAATAACTTCACTGGCTTTGTTTTCTCAGAGATATCAGTACCTCCTCTCATACCAAAGAGGTGAATAATTGTTACAAAACACACATCTTCACAGACACTCTTTTAGAAACAAAGATTCTCCTAATGAGAAATATATATAATATACTGGATACATGTTGTCTTCATAACATATAACAGTATAATATATATTATATGTCCTACTGATTGTCTTATGCTAAGGACTAAAGCTCATTAAATGAATACATGAATACTATATATTTGCTTCATTGATAAATGCCTAATTGTATAGGTAATTATCACCAGCTGCATAGAGCTTATCTTTAACTCCCGTCATAAATTTATAAGTAGACAAAGAAGATTCTTCTCAGACTGGTATACTCATGAGAAGAATAACACTAAAAAGTAGAAACCTTCGTGTGACCTTATTGTGGCCTTCTCAAGACATACAAAATTGTAACTATAGTCGAGCATGGCTCTTAAAGGGAATGAACATTCATCTTGACTAAAATAAATTGGATATCAATGCATTTACCTATGAAAAGGCACGACAATGTGGCCCAGACATCTGTGGATATATATGTGCCCCTATACAGTTATATAGGAGGGCTTATTCCTGCCCCTATGTGAATAATGTCCGTTCATATATGCTTATAGATGTGCCCCAAGCATCTATGGGCGTATATGGCCGGAATCCCGCTCATATGCGCCTGCTGGGTGGGTGGAGCAGACCGACAGTTGGACAATTATGTTCAGCGTCGGCCTCTACAAAGGACAGAGGATAAAAAAGATCCTCTGCCCTTTGTCACCATCTCCGGCAGCGCTGGAGATGGTATGCCTAACAGGGACATGGTTCCCATGCCCCTGTGTGCCGCTCACCTCCGGCGCTGTAAGGATCCCCCTGCCTGGGAGCGCGGGCTGGCGCAGGGCGGTAAAACGGACGTGAGCGCTGCAGGGTTTAAATACCCAGCAGCACTGCGCTCGGGAAGTTCGACCCCCCCCTTCCCCCTCCGGCTGAAGACCCCTACCGGCCGCCCCCCCCCCCCCCCCTCCGGAAGGCAGGAGTCTCCCCAAAGAGCACAGGCAGCCATCCAGGCTGCGCTGCGCTGGGACACAGGAACCCCGACCTCCCCCTGAGAGAGAGAGCATAGAGAGGAATGCAGGCAGTCCACACTAGCTGCTCTGCATTCTCCACCAGACCAGAGGAGGGGAAGACCGAGCAGTCGATCTGCTCCAGAGGAGAATCGAGCAAGTCCTGCTGGATGGCTAAGTAGAACACCACCTCCCCTGATTAACCCCTACACCCCTGGCATCTCACCCTCGTCCCTGCCTGTTGTGCCTTAACCCCTTCAGTGCCCCTGATTCCCTTACCCTTGCCCCTAATTAACCCTTGACACCCCTGAGTACCCTGGTGCCCTTGCCTACCCCATAACCCCTGATCCCCTGGTTAACCCCTGGTTAACCCTTGCAGTTGGCACCACCTCCCCTGATTAACCCTTCCCTGCCAGGCCCTGTGAGTTAACCCTTACACCCCTGAGTCCCTTGATTACCCTGGTGCCCTTGCCTACCCCATAACCCCTGATCCCCTGGTTAACCCCTGATCCCCTGGTTAACCCTTGCAGTTGGCACCACCTCCCCTGATTAACCCTTCCCTGCCAGGCCCTGTGAGTTAACCCTTAGACCCCTGAGTCCCTTGATTTCCCTGATACCCTTGCCATTTACCCCTATCCTGCTGTTCTGTAGAGCAGTGTTTCCCAACCAGTGTGCCTCCAGCTGTTGCAAAACTACAATAGCATGCCTCTGCTCTGCAAACAATCTAAATAACCCTGTATTTCATGGCCTGCAGGTATTAACCCCTGCAGAGCCATTGTTGTGTTTAACCCTCTTGTTACCCCGTAGGGTCAGTGAGTAGACAGACGGGTGGGTTATGGTTAACCGATAATTGTATGTATGTAAGTGTATTATTACAATGTATAGATAGTATGTGGGGTGGAATTTGGGAATGTGCTGTGTAGTGTAGTTAGGCTTGTATTGTGTTTATTGTAGTACTGTTTCTGTTCTGCGGTGTGTACGTCCATATGTATATATATTCATATCCATTGATCTATGAATATATATAGATATAGCGTATTGCTAGACTGGTATAATTGTATTGTGTAATAAATATTCCTTATTGTTCACAATACAGTGTATGTTGTTTTTACTAGTCGCTGCCCTAGTATAGTGTTAGTAAGGCGCTTGCAGTTAGCTTAGAGATTAGCGTAAGGCAATCAGCAGTGATTTGTTAGGATTTAGGCATAAATAGGCGGAGTCATCAATATACGGCTCCTCCTATTTATGAATATTAATTATCGATATTTGCATAAATATTGGTGATTAATATTCCCCTTTAACATTGGCGAGCCAGGCCCACTGCTAGGAATTTGTTTTCTGTGTTTGTTTTTGGTGACAAAAATCGTTTACGCTGTGAACTAGTCAGGCGGGAGGGACGCGTTCACTGGATTCTGAGCGTTCATTGCCTGATAGTTCGTACAGGTATAGCGTTTTGTTCAATCAGAACCAAACACAGAGCAATCTCTACAGCAGAGAATTTAAATCTTTCTGATTTGTGTATTAACGATTTTCTGATTGCCTTGCACGACCACTGAACACTGGAGAGAAGTCGTCGCATACGTGATTGAAGAGAGGACCATCGCCGTTCTAGCTGAACAGAGAAGTCCGGCTGAGCGGGAGAAGACATTCCTGATACTACAGGACCTCCTCCACGCAGCACACAGGGACAACAAAGGACAGCACCAAGGAAGATGACCTCTCATCAAAACGTGAGTATGGACTTCTCCACACTACACCAGCTAGCTAAACACAGCACATTTAACCCCATCCTCCCCACCACTCACAAGTCAGCAGAAATGCTGTGGTCCGATTTGTTAACACAGGCTTGTAGTTACGACAAGCTTTGTGTTAACAAACGGACGGTGTTGAACAAAGCCACCAAACGGCTTCGGATGCTAGCCAAACTTGTGCAAACATTTCAGGTTAGCATCTGCAAGCCAAAGGAAGTTGCGCTGGTGTCTCGGTCAACGGAGACAATTCCTCCGAACATTCACTGCCAATGCTGTGCCAGTAATTCGGACCAGGTTTCGGCATTGCGGGCACAGCTGGCAGAGAATGTGCAGTCTACTGTTGACCGAGATGCCCAGGTGGCTAGGATAGAGTCACAGTTAGTAGAGCTGCAGAGGCAGAAGGAGGAAATTGAGGCTAAGTTGACTCAGTCTTATACTGAGGTCAAGGCCTTCAAGGAGCGAGCTGCCTCTACTGACGTGACGGTAGCCAAATTGAAGGCTGAGGTTGCTGTAAGGTCCCAGCTAATGTCTGGCATGCAACAGGTTATCACCAATTTGGTGCCGGCCCTTTCTTTTTCTGTAAAGTCAGGGTCGAAATCTCCCAAAAGTTTGCCCTGTGCAGGGCAAAAAGGGGGGAGAGTAGTCTGTGACCGGTCAAATCATCAGACTAAGCTGGTCCAGACTAACAGAGATTTTTCCCTGACTTTGGGAAAAAGAACTGTTGTGAAGAGTGCGTCCCTGAGGATGGAACAATTCAGGAGAAGGGAGCACGGCTGCAGTGTAGATGGACCTGGGCCATGCAGCGCAAACATCAGATGTTTTGCATGTGGTGGCCTAGGTCACATATCGAGACACTGCAAAACAGATAGGAACATAACACACAGGACAGGAAACCAAGTCACGTGTTTCAGGTGTGGGAACAAAGGACACATTGCAAGGAATTGCCCTTGTGCAAGAAATTGCAATGTGTCCAACAGTATCAGCCAGGTAACAAATTGTGCAGTGGGGTCTAGTCAGCCTGGCCATAAAGGAGTTACCTCTCGGCAGCATCACCAGCTGTTGAGGGGTCAGAATGGCCAAGCTAGGTTAGGCAACATTTGACACCCCTGTACTATTTGTTACACCATTTGTTCCCGGTGTATGTCCATGTTGTGTGTTTTTGTTATCTGTTTGTAAGTTTTTCTTGCTGTTGATGGTGGTAGTCCTTGTCTACGGATGTGTTCTACCATGCTGATTTATGTAGTTTGTTGTAAGTCCCGTCTGCTGTTTGTGTTTCATTCTGTGTCCCCTTAGAGTGGAACAGTGTTATACTGTGGATCGAGAATGTAAAGGTTCGCGAGCAGATAATTTCACACGGGAAATCCTGCACAAAGGATGATGTGATTTTATTCTGGGCAGCCAGGGTCTCAGATCGATACAGATAACACTGTTGTGCTCAAGGTTTTCGGTAGGGCTGTGTTGCGCTGGGGACTGGGGCGGACAGACAACATTGGTGTAATGTTGTGCTGCGCACTTAATTCTAGTCCGGTCAGGTAGCACAGCTCTGATAGGGATTGGACGCAGAGTGTTTGGCAGCAGAGTGTGGACTGTGTTCTTGTGTTGTGGGGTCCTGGAGAGCCGGGGCACGAACCATGCCATTGGTTCTGCGGTCCTCCACAAGACAGGATCACAGGGGGAAATCAGCCTGGATACACATGAGTGGACGGGGATACGGTGCCATCAATAACAAGATGGTACTTTGTCCACAGAACTCCAGTTATCCTAACCTAGTAGGGTGGCCATCCTTATCTGTTGTTGCAGAGGGATGTGTAGCAGAGGACGCGATCCTCTGAAGGTAGGGTGTTCAGACACCAGTGTTGGGATAATGAGGAGTCCTGTAAGATAAAGGGCGGCCCAATACCTTTCTCTACCCATGGGTCAAAGGTATTGGTGCTGGGATTTTTGACATTTAATTGCACCGTGAGGGGAGAGATCCCCCCCAGGAGCGCCTGGTATTTTCTTCTGCCATAGGTGTGTTTATATGGAGCAGAGGAAAAACCCAGATGACGCCACAGAGACCAGCTATCCCCCCTGACACTCTTGTGAGGCTCCAGAGGATCTCACTGGATTTTGGCAAACAAGCGACCTTTGTTCAGAGGTGTTCTAGAGATGGAAGACTGTGCCACAATCCAGCGGGAGCATTATCTCAGGCTCTGGAGGAAGACTTTGAGACGTTCGGGTGGAAGAGCTTATTTTCCCTTGTTTCACCCAGTGAAACTTCTTCTGGTTCTGGTCATCGTCATCTACATATCGGAGGGTCAAGGGACTTATTGACTAAATACACCAGAACCAGACAGAACTTTACCGAACTAACCAAAGGAGGAGGCTCAGGACATAACTCAAACATTGTTCCTGTAGCCAAATATTGTATGGACACACTTTGTTTCCTATGAGGGTTTGGGACGTATAACTTGTACTACCCTGAAACCCCATAGCACATTGTATTGTACATTTATTGATTGTGTTTGTTGGTCGATTGTGTACCCATAGACACTCTAGGTACAAATGTGTGACAGCCTATACCCAGAATTTGGCTGTATACATTTGCATCCTATAGTCGTTTCCCATTGACACGGGGGTCTGTGACCTACCTGTGTCTTTGGAGGTGTAGAGAGATAGGCCAGGTTGCATGAGTCTCTATGGGTACACACATTTAATGGAATTTGGTGGTGTTGGGAGGGATGTGACCTGTTTTTGTGTGAATGGGGAAGAGTAGATTCCCTAGGGACAGGCCCCCTCCTTTACCAAGTTCATTTGCCACTTTAACCCCAAGAACGGTGACGTTTGTAAGGGTTGGACTGAATGTCAGTGAGTGCGGTGTTCTTTCCTGCAGTTAGAATTTAGGTACCATGACATCACTTCTTACCAGAAATTCTGACCTGCCTTGTAAAGACCTACGTATCCGTCCATGGGAGAACCTCCCAAACAACTGATTCTTCAATCAAGATGGAAGAAGCAGTGTCGGAAGAAAAGTTGTGCCGTTACTAAGCCATTCCACGGTTGACCGTACTACCTGGAGATCGTGAGGGTGGAGCTATCCCAGAGTCTGACTAAGATGGGGACGGCAGCGGGTACCTAAAGATCGACACTGACAGCGAAAACGAAAGGAGGCCAGTCCACGGTTGCTACGTGGATCGACCCATAGACTGAGAGGGTGAAGCTATCCCAGAGTCTGACTAAAGAAAGACTAAGATGGAGACAACGGCAGGTACCTAAGGATCGACCTATAGACTGTGAGGGTGAAGCCATTCCAGAGTCATTGGGAGAAGCTGATATTTGACTGACAGACCACAGACCAAGAAAGTTCCAGAGAAGAAGACGGTGTATTCTGTGGATGGAGGTGACTGGTTACGTTGAAGGGCAGGTCGGAGGTGTTAGTGCGCGATGGGTGATGACTAGGTACCTAAGAGTCATATTACTTCAGTCCTTCCTGAACTGTTACCAAGAGGGGGGTTGGGGGGGGCAAATATATCCCAACACTTCCCCAATGTTCATTGTCGTGTTCCCGACAACAGGGGGATTGTTGAGGGAAGTGTCATATTTAAGTATATATATGTATATATGCCCTGACATATATGCATATATATATATATATATGGGCCCTTTTTCTGGGCCCGTCCAGGTGGGATGTGTTGCATACATGAGGATGTATGTGTGCCCCCTTGGCCATGTATCTCTCTATGTATGTAGGGCATGTTATAGGGGTGGGTTTCAGGGGTATGGGCACATATGTATCTATAGATGTGGCCCAGACATCTGTGGATATATATGTGCCCCTATACAGTTATATAGGAGGGCTTATTCCTGCCCCTATGTGAATAATGTCCGTTCATATATGCTTATAGATGTGCCCCAAGCATCTATGGGCATATATGGCCGGGCATATATGGCCGGAATCCCGCTCATATGCGCCTGCTGGGTGGGTGGAGGAGACCGACAGTTGGACAATTATGTCCAGCGTCGGCCTCTACAAAGGACAGAGAATCAAAAAGATCCTCTGCCCTTTGTCACCAATTACAGTAATTACAGCGCCAGAGATGTGCGATATCTCCACAGGCGGGAGGATCAAAGGATCCCCCTGCCTGGGAGCGCGGGCTGGAGCAGGGCGGTAAAACGGGCGCGAGCGCTGCAGGGTTTAAATACTCAGCAGCACTGCGCTCGGGAAGTTTGACCCCCCCCCCCCGAAGGAGAGCGCATCCTGCGCTCAGGCAGAGCGGACCCCCCCTCCGGCTGAAGACCCCTAAAGGCCGCCCCCCCCCCCCTCCGGAAGGCAGGAGTCTCCCCAAAGAGCGCAGGCAGCCATCCGGGCTGCGCTGCTCTGGGACACAGGAACCCCGACCTCCCCCTGAGAGAGAGAGCATAGAGAGGAATGCAGGCAGTCCACACTAGCTGCTCTGCATTCTCCACCAGACCAGAGGAGGGGAGGAGAATCGAGCAAGTCCTGCTGGATGGCTAAGTAGAACACCACCTCCCCTGATTAACCCCTACACCCCTGGCATCTCACCCTCGTCCCTGCCTATTGTGCCTTAACCCCTTCAGTGCCCCAGATTCCCTTACCCTTGCCCCTAATTAACCCTTGACACCCCTGAGTACCCTGGTGCCCTTGCCTACCCCATAACCCCTGATCCCCTGGTTAACCCCTGATCCCCTGGTTAACCCTTGCAGTTGGCACCACCTCCCCTGATTAACCCTTCCCTGCCAGGCCCTGTGAGTTAATCCTTACACCCCTGAGTCCCTTGATTTCCCTGATACTCTTGCCATTTACCCCTACCCTGCTGTTCTGTAGAGCATGCCTCTGCTCTGCAAACAATCTAAATAACCCTGTATTTCATGGCCTGCAGGTATTAACCCCTGCAGAGCCATTGTTGTGTTTAACCCTCTTGTTACCCCGTAGGGTCAGTGAGTAGACAGACGGGTGGGTTATGGTTAACCAATAATTGTATGTATGTAAGTGTATTATTACAATGTATAGATAGTATGTGGGGTGGAATTTGGGAATGTGCTGTGTAGTGTAGTTAGGCTTGTATTGTGTTTATTGTAGTACTGTTTCTGTTCTGCGGTGTGTACGTCTATATGTACAGTCATGTGAAAAAATTAGGACACCCTTTGAAAGCATGTGGTTTTTTGTAACATTTTTAATAAAAGGTTATTTCATCTCCGTTTCAACAATACAGAGAGATTAAAGTAATCCAACTAAACAAAGAAAACTGAAGAAAAGTCTTTTCAAGATCTTCTGTAAATGTCATTCTACAAAAATGCCTATTCTAACTGAGGAAAAAGATAGGACACCCTCACATGTATTCCCTCTTAAATTGGCTCAGATCTCACACAGGTATATCACACCAGGTGCACATAATTAGTAGATCGTTACTCTGCATGTTGAATGAGGCTTGCCCTATTTAAACCTCAGACATTTAGTTTGGTGTGCTCCTGACTGTTGAAGTGAGAGTGAGCACCATGGTGAGAGCAAAAGAGCTGTCAGAGGACTTCAGAAAAAAGATTGTAGCAGCCTATGAGTCTGGGAAGGGATTTAAAAAGATCTCAAAAGATTTTGAAATCAGCCATTCCACTGTCCGGAAGATAGTCTACAAGTGGAGGGCTTTCAAAACAACTGCCAACATGCCCAGGACTGGTCGCCCCAGCAAGTTCACCCCAAGAGCAGACCGCAAGATGCTAAAAGAGGTCTCCAAAAACCCTAAAGTGTCATCTCGAGAACTACAGCAGGCTCTGGCTACTGTTGATGTAGAAGTACATGCCTCTACAATCAGAAAGAGACTGTACAAGTTTAACTTGCATGGGAGGTGTGCAAGGAGGAAACCTTTGCTTTCCAAGAGAAACATCGAGGCCAGACTGACATTTGCCAGAGATAAAGTTGACAAAGACCAGGACTTCTGGAATAATGTTCTTTGGACAGATGAGTCCAAAATTGAATTATTTGGACACAACAGCAGAGGACATGTTTGGCGTAAACCAAACACAGCATTCCAAGAAAAGAACCTCATACCAACTGTGAAGCATGGAGGTGGAAGTGTCATGGTTTGGGGCTGCTTTGCTGCAGCAGGACCTGGTCAGCTCACCATCATAGAATCCACGATGAATTCTACTGTGTATCAGAAGGTGCTTGAAGAACATGTGAGACCATCAGTTAGAAAATTAAAGCTGAAGCGGAACTGGACCATGCAACATGACAATGACCCAAAACATACTAGTAAATCAACCAAAGATTGGCTGAAAAAGAAGAAATGGAGAGTCCTGGAATGGCCAAGTCAAAGTCCAGATTTGAATCCCATTGAGATGCTGTGGGGTGACTTGAAAAGGGCTGTACGTGCAAGAAACCCCTCAAACATCTCACAGCTGAAAAAGTTCTGCATTGAGGAGTGGGGTAAAATTTCCTCAGACCGATGTCGAAGACTGGTAGATGGCTACAAGAACCGTCTCACTGCAGTTATTTCAGCCAAAGGAGGTAACACTCGCTATTAGGGGCAAGGGTGTCCTATCTTTTTCCTCAGTTAGAATAGGCATTTTTGTAGAATGACATTTACAGAAGATCTTGAAAAGACTTTTCTTCAGTTTTCTTTGTTTAGTTGGATTACTTTAATCTCTCTGTATTGTTGAAACGGAGATGAAATAACCTTTTATTAAAAATGTTACAAAAAACCACATGCTTTCAAAGGGTGTCCTAATTTTTTCACATGACTGTATATATATTCATATCCATTGATCTATGAATATATATAGATATAGCGTATTGCTAGACTGGTATAATTGTATTGTGTAATAAATATTCCTTATTGTTCATAATACAGTGTATGTTGTTTTTACTAGTCGCTGCCCTAGTATAGTGTTAGTAAGGCGCTTGCAGTTAGCTTAGAGATTAGCGTAAGGCAATCAGCAGTGATTTGTTAGGATTTAGGCATAAATAGGCGGAGTCATCAATAGACGGCTCCTCCTATTTATGAATATTAATTATCGATATTTGCATAAATATTGGTGATTAATATTCCCCTTTAACAGTTAGCTATTTTTCTAGAGCCTCTCACTTGTAGAGTCAGACAAGACAACCAGATACGAGGGTTTTGAGGGCGGGATCTCCAAGACAAAATTAGTCTTTATGCAGATGATGTCCTTATATATTTAAAAGATGGTTATCAGGCCCTCCCACATGTAATGACGATCCTTAATGAATTTGGCTCATTTTCAGGCTATGAAGGGAATTGGTTGAAATCTACCTTACTTCTCTTAAATAAGCCCCCTCCAATCAAAGTCTTGGAGGTTAAGTGCCTATCTCTAGCAGATTCATTGGAATATTTGGGAGTCAGGATCAGTCATTCACTGATAGACTATACTAAACTGAACATTAACAAAATCAAATTTGGGTGTGGAAAAAATTTATGTTGGGCCAGGCTGAGATCACACTCATTAAAATGGTACTTCTTCCACAGATTTTATATCAGGACACTCCATGCCCAATTTGGATTAAGGACTCCTTTTTTTAAGTTTGAGAGTTTGAATTAAACAGAAACATCTCTGTACCAACCCCTCTCTAAGCACTTTTATCCGGTAAAGAGAATGATTAGAGGTCTTGGGGCCGAAACAATCTCAACATATTCTCAAACTTAAATGGGCAAGAAGCCTGGCTCTCCGGCTGGCCCACTGTGGAGACTGGGGGACTATCACTACCCTTCGTTTGGGGCTACTATTTAGCAGCCCAGATCCAATGATACCTAAATGGATTAGATGGTATATTCCCACAGTTGATCAGAGACTATCAGGGAAGTCAGCAAGATGTATTCAGCAATCAGCATATTATAAACTGGCTATTTGGGAGAAAGAGGAAAACAATGTATTATTCAATGCAATTAGTTTGGAATACACCTAAATCTATTTTCAGGTTCACTGGTACACTTAAATACATGCCTTTATGGTATAATTTTAATTTAAGTGAATTTGTCAAGATTAATGATGTAATGTTTTGGGAAAAGTATGGAATTATTAGAATCTCACATCTGGTAGATGGGGGAAATATTAGGAATGTAGAGGACATTTGTTGTTGCACTGGTCTTAGTTCTTTGTTAAAATATAAATACCCGAGATCAAACACGCTTTTGATAGCACTACAGGCAAAACCTGTTTCTTAGTTAATTCACATGATTTTTTGGGATTGGTGTTACAATGCAAATCAAAATAGGATGTCTATCTCAAAGACTTATAATAAATTGAGAATAGAAATGGGTAGTATTTTAAGTGAAATAAAATGGATTAAAAATATAGGGAATATTAGGACACTTAATTGGGCACCCATATATAATATTAGGAAAACATCTATTTCTTCGAACCATAGACTAATCTAGTTTAGATTTTAACACCCGCTATATTACACTCCGTCCTCCCTCTCCAGGTTTTATAACAACATGTCAGACAGATGCCGGAGATGTAATGGTCATCAAGCGGACTTCGCTCATCTTATTTGGCTATGCCCCGTGATTCAGTCGTTTTGGGAAGATAATTTTTCCGAGTTAGATGGGTGCTCTTCCTCTAACTATGACAGAGACATTATAATTGTGGTATTGGGTATTTCCCTTTTTGATAGACTAGGACGTGAAAACCTATTCTGGATGAAGGCGCTGATGCTGGCCAGAGTTATAATTGCCAGAAAGTAGGGCTCACTAGCCCCCCGGATATAGGAGAATGGTGCCAACTAGTATCAAAAGGGAAGACCTATGAGTGGTTCAGTACCTATGAGTGGTTCAGTATCTAAGAGAATCAACATAGACTAAAATGGGAAAGAACCTGGTCAGCTTGGCCAAAAGAAGGTTGATGGTCCTAGCTGTTGTGAAGGACCCTTCGTTCTGTCCACCGTGTGTGTGGTCCCCGAGACAGTGAGGTTGGGTGGGGGAAGGGAGGGTGGAAAAGGAATTTGTACAGCTCATGAAATGGTCATTCACTGCTTATCTGTGATGTATTATTCTCATTTTTCATTTTTATTTTTGGCAATTTACTGAGTATGGAATAGCTTATTGTATTTATGAATAAGCAGGAAACCTAAATGATGATTTTACAGATAATTGATACACAAAAAAGAAAAATAAAGCAATAAAAAAATGCTAAGCATTGTAGTTAGAGATGAGTGAATTGAAGTTGACAAAGTAGAATTTGATCCGAATTTCAGGACTTGAATTTTTTTTATTTTGCTGAAGAAGTTCAGGAAAGAGCATTAGAAGTGTAGTGAAAGGATAGGGAGGAATTATTCCACAGTATTGAAGCAGAACAGGGTCCAATAGGGGAGTGTACAGACTGGGTAATAGGAACATTTATATTACACCTTGCTGCACTGACTGGGACACCAAATTGCTATTATACTGCTGGTTTCAGGTTTGCAAAGGATGTTACCTCTGTAATTCCAGCAAACCATTCTCTTTATTGGGGTGCAATACAGCCATTAACAGGGTGTATTACTAGGACATATTTATGTCATATTAGCCCTTGTGTGGTGCAGTTATATGTTCTAAAGCCTTTTTTGGCGTGTATAAGTGGGAAAAAAGTGCTTACTAGCCGTCATGTGGTGAGGTGAGAAAATTGCAGCCCTTTTTGGCATGTATTAGTGGCAAAAAAAAAGTATTATTTGCCATTCAGCGATGCAGTTATATATTCTAAAGCTTTTTGGGCGTGTAATAGTGGAAAAAAATTCATTATTTGCCGTTTAGCGGAGCAGTTATACGTTTTAAAGCCATTTTTGGCATGTATAAGTGTGAGTAAATTGCTTATTAACCGTTGTGTGGTGAGGAGAGAAAATGACAGCCCTTTTTGGCGTGTATTAGTGGCAAAAAATATATAAATCATTACTTGCCGTTCAGCGGTGCATTTATATGTTCTAAAGCTTTTTTGGCGTGTATTAGTGGGAAAACAAAAGTATTATTTGCCATTGTGAGGTGAAGTGAGAAAATTACAATGCTTTTATGGAAGAATTAGTGTAAAAAAAAAAAGAGTATTATTTGCCATTCAGCGGAGCAGTCATACGTTCTAAAGCCTTTTTTGGCATGTATTAGTGGGAAAAAATGGCTTATTAGCTGTTGTGTGGTGAGGTGAGAAAATGACAGCCCTTTTTGGCGTGTATGAGTGACCAATTTTTTTTATTATTTAAAGTTCAGCGGTGCAGTTATATGTTCTAAAGCTTTTTAGGCGTGTATTAGTGTAAAAAAAGGGCTTATTTGCCGTTGTGTGGTGAAGTGAGAAAATTGCAGCCCTTTTCAGCCTGTATTAGTGGCAAAAAATTAATTATTTGCCGTTCCACGGTGCAGTTATATGTTCTAAAGCCTTTTTTGGCATGTGTAAGTGAGGAAAAAAGGGCTTATTAGCCGTTGTGTGGTGAAGTGACAAAATTACAGCCCTTTTGGTATGTATTAGTGGCAAAAAAAGTATTATTTGCCATTCAGCGGTGCAGTTATATTTTCTAAAGCCTATTGTAGCGTGTATAAGTGGAAAAAAGTAAGGGCCTTTTTGCCATTCAGAATTGCAGTTATATGTTCTAAAGTTTTTTTGGGGCGTGTATTAGTAGGGAAAAAAAGTATTATTTGCCTTCAGCGGTGCAGTTATATGTTCTAAAGCTTTTTTTGACGTGTATTAGTGGGAAAAAAGTGCTTTTTAGCGTTTGTGTGGTGAAGTGAGAAAATGACAGCCTTTTTTGTCATGTATTAGATGAAAAATGAAAGTAGTATTTGATTTTCAGTGGTGCAGTTATATGTTTTAAAGCCTTTTTTGGCATGTGTTCCTGGGAAAAAGAGGTCCTATTAGCGGCTATGTGGTGAAGTGAGAAAATTTCAGCCCTTTTTGGCGTGTATTAGTGGCAAAAAAAAAGTATTATTTGCCATTCAGCGGTGCAGTTATATGTTCTGAAGCCTTTTTTGGCGTGTTTTAATGGGAAAAAAGGGCTTATTAGCTGTTGTGTGGTGAAGTGAGAAATGGACAGCCTTTTTGTATATTAGTGGCAAATAAAAGTATTACTTGCCGTTCAGCGGTGTAGTTATATGTTCTAAAGCCTTTTTTGGCGTGTATTAGTGGAAATCACGGTCGTCATAGCGCCAGATAGCGCACACTACAGTGCGGCAACTTTGTATTCACAGACAGTAATTTATGAGTGTAATTTGCTCCTGATGAAGCGTGGTAACTCCCGCGCAGAAATGCGTAGAGCTTGTACTAACACCTAATTTGTGTAGAATTGTTAGGCAAGGTCATAGGCAATCTTGCTTTTAATCTGTGGCACATTCCTTCTGTTTTTTTTTTTTTTTTTTTATCCTGGATCCCATTCACTCAGATGGACATTATTAGGAGACTGGGGTGTATGAAACTAAGTAGAGAGGCTGGTAACACTAACAAGACCTGCCCGACTTTTTTTTGGGCTGTCTTTTTCATGTGTGACAATACTCACTGTAAGAATACTAGGAATAAGAGTGAGTTTTTTTTTAATATATATATAGTCAACGCAGGTCTTACTAGTCTACCATACTGGTTGATGGCGAATATCTGAGTCCCTCTCAACCTGCTAGGTACCCAATTTGGGCTGTTTTAAAATGAAAAGTAGAAATGGCCTTGCGATAAGCCCGGCTGTCATTTTGCGACAAACTTTGCATGTTTACGATTCGCCAAACATGCTACCGTATGGCAATATATACGTCGGCACCATATTCTGTTGCATTGTGCCGAACTTTTAGCCATGACACACACATCAGGTGGGACAGGACAGCCAATTGAGACATTTCAGCACATGGACACACGCCCACCCTATAACAGAACACGATCTGGCAGCCATTTTGCATTCTGTATTTTGCCAGTGTAGGGAGAGGTTGCTTTGTGGAGCAGGGACAGACTGTTAGGGACACCAAATGCTAGCTAATATGGCCACAAATGTCCTTCTAAGGACTGGTATAGGGTGTGCTATTATTAGGTGTGATGTAGGGTTGAGCGAACCTGAACTGTAAAGGATTTTGGGACCTCGGACCCGAACCCGAACATTTCAGTAAAAGTTTTGGTTTGGGTTCGGTGTTCGGTGATTTCTCTGCGCTTTTTGAAAGGCTGCAGAGCAGCCAATCAACAAGCGTTTAACTGTCTGACCTTAGAAGCCATCACAGCCATGCCTACTAATGCCATGGCTGTCATTGGCCAGAGCAGCATGTGACCCAGGCTCTATATAAGCTTGAGTCACGTAGTGCTGCTGTTACAAGTGTAGGGAGAGGATGCTGCTGGACTGGTGATTTCAGGGAAAGAATAGGAGAGACTCTAACTCAGCGTTCTACATACAAATAGTTGTGTGGGTGCATGGCACAATCTTTTTACCCTGCCCTGAGCAAATTGACCCAAAAAAAAAAACTTTTATCCGTCTGTTAGTCATGTGGGTGGCGGCAGCCATTTTATGCAAGCTCAGTGAATCCAGCACTGCATCTGAGCTTTTAGGACATTGAAAATCACAATTTTTGGGGCATTATACCACATCTGGATTAGTCAGTGTGCAATTTAAGCTAGAAATACAGCCATCATTTTCTGGGGTTTTAAAAGCACACTTTTTTTTGCCAAGAACCAGTATTTTCCTGATTTGCAAGTGTTAAGTTCAAGTTTAATATATACAGCTTTCATATTATGTTACCAAAAAAACACTTTTTGGGCAATATACAACATCTGGATTAGTCAGTGTGCAATTTAAGCTAGAAATACACCCATAATTTTCTGGGGTTTTAAAAACACACTTTTTTTGCCCAAAAACACTATTTTCCTGATCTGCAAGTGTTAAATTCAAGTTTAACCGCTTGCCGCCACGCTAACGCCGAAAGGCGCCATCGCGGCGGCTCTCCCAGGTCACACTAACGCCAATAGGCGTCATCTCGCGTGAGCCGAGATTTCCTGTGAACGCGCACACGCAGGCGCGCGCGCTCACAGGAAC